>NC_044031.1:494991855-496393105 GCF_901765095.1 Microcaecilia unicolor | reverse complement strand
CTGCAACCCTCCAAACAGTCTGCTCCTGTTTTACTCAAAGGGGCCAGGCATAGCAGGAGAAAAAAAAACAGTGCAGCTCTCTGCTGCTTCAAGAAAAAAAAAACAGTTGGAGCCAATTTAACAGTCCCCAAAGATAGATTCCCCTGTAGTCCAACTTCACAACCAAAAGGAACCCAGGTAGCTTGGCCCCATGCTTGGGTTTCTGCAACAGTTCAAAAACCTCACAGTTCTTTGGGCCTCATCCCACAAAAGGAAAAAAAACACTGTAGCTTACTTTCCCCTCCCCCACACAAAAGAAGGTTCGTTTTCCCAACAGTTCAAAATCCACAGTGCTCACTGCCTTAGCACTCAATTCAGACACACAGTATCTTCAAAGAACACAGCCTGAACTCCTTTGGGTCACTCTATTACTTTACTGACCCTCCTCCCGCATGACCTTTCCCCTTTCCACTTTCAGCCCAGCTCTGACACCAAGAGTTCACCTGGTTTTTCAGTTTAGCTTTCAAGGCATGAGCCCAGGCAGAAAGGTCCATGGGTTCCTCAGAGCCTGCCTCCTGCTCCTTCTCTCCAGCAGCCTGCCAGTCCATGGGCTCATTCTCCTCTACTCTGGGCGGCTGTTCCTCTCTTACTTGATTATGTTCCCGGTGCCCCTCCCTTGCCTTGTCAGAGCCTTCTCCTGGGGAATGCTGGGGCCAATAATCCCTATACCAGGGTTTTCCCCGGGGATGCTGGGAAATGTAGTCCTCCCACCTCCATTTTCTAGGGGGCACTACCTTTTCCCTTCTCTCTCTCTCTGAGGAATGATTAAAGGTAAGGCCCTGCTCTGTCTCCCTCGGCTCTTGAGCCTCCTTCCTTCTCCCTCCTCCACTTCCATCTGTTCAAACCCTTTATCCTCCCCTTCTCAGTGCTCTGCATGGAAATTTGGATGCAGGCATTTACACCAAGTTCTTCTTGGCGTAAATGGCCATGTCTACCTGAATGACGTGGATCCTGGCTTTAGGCGCTATTCTATTTATGGCACCTTGGACTTAGACTTTCTCATGAACAGACTGCCTTTCCTATGAAGTAACCTGTTCCTGTAACTTGGGTTTCTCAGATATTTCCTATTATGTAAGCCATTCTTTTCACTTCCTCAGAACAATCCAACATAGACAATTGTCTACGTTAATGGGAAGAGCTGGGTGTTGCTCTCGATTTGGAGAGACTTCCAGGTCACAGCTAGCCAGACAATCCCTACAGTGCTGTAAAATGTCTCCTCAACAACAAGGCTAAAAGCTGTCTATGTAGTGTAGTCTAATGGCTAACCTTTGATGCACCTGAATGGGGTTCAAGTCCCACTGTAGCACCTGGTCAACATATACATCTTAACCAAGTCAGCTGGCTAGAGTGAGATTTTGCTTTGGAGAACAGACCCATCCAGGGGTGGAGTGAGAGTGAGCTGGGCCCGGGCACAAAGGGACATGGGCCCCTCACCACCCATCCAAAAGGAAGAAGTTTAGGGAGAATGGGTCCCCTACTACTGTGGACCCTCGGCCACTGCCCTATTGTCTCAATGATTAGTCTTCTCATGGGGAATGTGTGTTTGGGAAATCCTAGACTGTTTCACTGTGTCTCCTGGGAATGGGAGCAGTCCTGTGAGAGGTCTCCAAGAGAACCCTCTGTGGTCGGGTGCGCCATATTGAAGTCCTCTGTTAGTATGGAGATGAGATGTTAGGGTGAGTGGGAGAGGGAGTTGGCCTCATTGCCATCTGATCAATGTCTTATAGTATCTTTCTTCCAGGGCATTTGATAGTGGTAATCTTACCCTCTGACCTGAATATGCTGATCTCCAAAACCATCTTCAAATGACAGATACAATAGGTTACATAGTAGATGAGGTACTATAGAGGTTTGAACAGTTGGCTTATCATGCTTGAAAACAGAACAGTGATGCAACCAGGCCTGTGTACTCTGTTTCTCATAGCCCATAGCTTCACACCCTCTCCCCAGATCTGCCAAGTTAACCAATCCAGGTGGGAGACTTTTTGGCAGTTCAGGATTTCTCCCAACTTCATCCTGGTGCACTATGGGAACCTGCAGCACTGATTGCAATAGATAGAATCATGAACTACAAATACTACACTGCTTTGGGATGTATGTTTAAAACCAGAACCAGTCAAAAAGTCTCCCTTATTTCTAATCTAGGAACATCTGTTCCAGAAAAGATAGGGACATGTGGAGGGAAAGTGAAGTCAAGTACTCACCACCTACTGCAGCTGAGACCGAGTCAGCAGAAAGCTACTGAAAGGATACAGCAACAGGAAGGGGGACAGGCTCTGTTGAGGGTCTCTCATAAGTTTTGTGATGTTTCACCCCAATTCTAGAAATTTCCACCTGCATTAACAAGATATGACTTCCCAATACAGTAGAAGCTTACAATATAGATGTCCTATTTAACAGGAACAGACATCAAAAGAAAATAGCTCTAAGATCATTACTGTGCACACCAAAATCAGTTTCAGTGCTGAAAAAACCAAGTAACAGATATCACATCATAGTAGATGAGGTAGTGTACAGGTTACAACAGGGATGCTGGGTCAAATCTCCTGGATTCTATGTTGTTAGGCTTGGGGGGGGGGGGGATTCCCCTCGGTGCTGATTTTCAACTCTGATCTAGGGTTCCACGTGACAAACATAATGATGCATAATTACCATGCTGATCACCGCAGGCGCTATAATTAGTACTGAAATGGATGCCATGTTGTCCTTAGGACTCCAGAGACTGTGTTTGCATAGTCTTCTGTGATTTTGGTGATTTTGCTGTGTGCTGTGACCCAACCCTATACCCATTTCAATTATATTCTGTCCCTGCTGGTCCAGCTTCCTCCTTTCTCACCAATACCTACTCCACTTCCATCCATTCCCCCCTTCCCACTACCTGCTCTCCCTATCTCCCTTCCCTACTCTGTTTACCATCCCTGTATTCAAGTTGGTGTGCTTGTCTGTGTATTGATGTATCAGTATTGATGTGTGTATTACTGTGTTTATTAGTAGTAGTATTTGTATTAGTGTGTGTGTGTGTGCGTGTATGGAGTACCGCAGTCACTTGTCTTTGCAGTATCCCTGTCATTGCTGCTGCCCCCCCCACGCCCCCATTGCTTGTGTTGGGCTGGTTGATGTTATGTAGGGGGCAGGCCCAACAGAGGAGAGGGAGAGGGATGGGAGGGGAGGGCGAGGGCAGGTGCAGAGGATATATTTTATATATTTTTTTTTTGTTACATTTGTACCCCGTGCTTTCCCACTCATGGCAGGCTCAATGCGGCTTACATATACAGGTACTTATTTGTACCTGGGGCAATGGAGGGTTAAGTGATTTGCCCAGAGTCACAAGGAGCTGCCCGTGCCTGAAGTGGGAATCGAACTCAGTTCCCCAGTTCCCCAGGACCAGAGTCCACCACCCTAACCACTAGGCCACTCATATACAGGTTTCTGGACCTAACAAATGCACAGTGTGTGGCTTGGTTCCCTGAGCCTACTCGGTTTCATGGTGTCCCTGGAAGCTGCCAGGGGTTCCTCAACCAGTGCAACTTGTACTTCAAAATGCAACCGGAGGCTTTTGCCTCAGACCAGGTAAAGGTGGCCTATGTTATTTCCTTGCTAACTGGACGAGCACTAGCCTGGGCGTCCCCGCTATGTGAACAACAAGATCCGCTTTTGGACAACTACGCGGAGTTCCAGCGCCGGTTCCACATGGTGTTTGATCTTCCTGGAAGGCCGTCTTCCACCGCCTCCGAGCTGCTGCGGATTCAGCAGGGTGAAGGGACCGTGGCAGACTATGCGATCCGGTTTCGGACTCTGGTTCAGATTTAATAAGGAGACCATAGCACAATTGTGTAAGGAGCTGCAGGAGGACCTGGAGTCTACTGCCTGGAAGGTCTATGCCCTGCCAGTGCATGTGCGAGTCACCACATAAGTACATAAGCACCACCATACTGGGAAAAGACCAAGGGTCCATCAAGCCCAGCATCCTGTCTCCGACAGCGGCCAATCTAGGCTTCAAGAACCCGGCAACCCCCCCCCCCCCCCCCAAAAAAAAAATAATGTTCAATGGACTTTTCCCTCAGGAATCTGTCCAAACCCCCTTTAAATTCTGTAAGGCCAGCTGCTGTCACTACATTCTCTGGCAACATGCTGAGTAAAGAAAAACTTTCTCCTATTTGTTTTAAATCTACCATATTCTAGCTTCATCTTGTGTCCCCTGGTTTTGTTGTTGTTTGAAAGTGTAAACAAATGCTTCACATCTGTCCGCTCTACTCCGCTCATTATCTTGTAGACTTCTATCATATCACCCCTCAGCCGTCTTTTCTCCAAGCTGAAGAGCCCTAACCTTCTTAGCCTGTCCTCATAGGGAAGTCGTTCCATTCTCTTTATCATTTTCGTCGCCCTTCTCTGCACCTTTTCTAATTCCTTTATATCTTTATATCTTTTTTTATATCTCTCCTTCTCTGCTCAAATTCAGCAGATTGCCAAAACCTGTCATTTCTTTCTCTATAATATTAACAGAATTCAACCTTTCCTCTCCGAGGACGTTACCAAAACCCTTACCCACACCCTTATCACCTCTCGCCTAGACTACTGCAATTGCTTCTAGCTGGTCTCCCACTCAGCCATCTGTCTCCTCTTCAATCTGTCCAAAACTCTGCTGCGCGTCTTATATTCTGCCAGAGTCGCTATACTCACGTTAACCCTCTCCTCAAGTCACTTCACTGGCTCCCTATCTGCTTCCGCATACGGTTCAAACTTCTCCTTTTGACCTACAAGTGCATCCACTCCACAGCTCCTCAGTACCTTTCCGCTCTCATCTCTCCCTACACTCCTCCCCGTGAACTCCGTTCGCTGGGTAAATGTCTCCTGTCGTCCCCCTTCTCCCCCACTGCTAACTTCCGGCTCCGTTCCTTCTATCTCGCTGCTCCCTATGCCTGGAATAGACTCCCTGAGCCAGTACGTCAGGCTCAGTCTCTGGCTGTCTTCAAGTCTAGGCTTAAAGCACACCTCTTTGCTACTGCTTTCGACTCTTAACCATGACTCTCTTACTCAACACCATCACTTATCACCCCTACCACTGCAATTTCCCCACCCCTAGCTGTCTGTTCGTCTGTCCAATTTAGATTGTAAGCTCTGTTGAGCAGAGACTGTCTTTTCATGCTAATTTGTACAGCGCTGCGTAAGTCTAGTAGCGCTATAGAAATGTTTAATAGTAGTAGAAGTAGAGATGCGGCGACCAGAATTGGACACAATACTTGAGGTGCGGTCGCACCATGGAGCGATACAACGGCATTATAACATCCTCGTGTTTGTTTTCCATCCCTTTCCTAATAATACTCAACATTCTGTGCGCTTTCTTTGCCACCGCAGCACACTGAGCAGACGTTTTTAACGTCTTATCCACGATGACTCCCAGATCCCTTTCTAGGTCCGTAACTCCTAACGCGAAACCTTGCATGACATAGCTGTAATTTGGGTTCCTCTTACCCACATGCATCACTTTGCACTTGTCACAGCCCTGGCCATTCTTGCTTCTGGAACTTTCCAGACTCCACTAGGAGCTGCAGCAGGAATCAGCTAGCCAGCTGCCTCCCGTATCATCACCTACTTTCTGGTGGCCTTCTTGAAAAGGGACACCATGTATATACAAGTACCTTTCTCAATGCATGAAGCTGAACAGCAGGAAACAATGGCAGTTTTTTATGATATTGCTCATTTTCCTTCTGTGCTTTGGGTCATTGATGGGACTCATGTGGCCCTCAGGCCACCTGCTGCTAGTGGGGCTGAATATCGCAATAGAAAAGCATACCACTTCATCAATGTGCAAGTTATCTGCAACACAGCATGATTCTTATGTGCTCTCAAGCTCAAGCATCCACAAGGCTTTCCAGAATGGGGAAATCAGAAACAGATGGCTAGTTGGTGAAGAGCCTTCTACAACCCCTACATCCTTCTAATGATTGATCACATCTCTCTTTTTGTTCCACAGGTATGGAGGATGGCACTTGCAGGAACTGCCACCACACAACAAAAGGTGTGCGTACCTTACCTAACCTCATCTCCCTTCTTCACAGGTGACCGTGGCTATCCCCCAAGGACATGACTGATGACCCCGATTGTCAACTCCTAGAGGCCAGAGGAGGTTCACTACAATAAGGCACAAAGTGCTACCAGGTGGTCATAGAGCACACATTTGGCCTTCTCATGACAAGATTCTGCTGTCTTGACTGCTCTGGCAGTGAGCTATTATACAGTCCACCCAAGGTATGTGATATTATTTGCAGCCTACTGCATGCTGCATAATTAGGCAATTCGCAGGTGGATGCCAGAGCCACAACCAGGGCAACAGGCCAGGGAAGAGGAATACAGTGAAAGTGAAGAGAAGGAACCACAGCTGGGGTATCTGCCGCCTCACCAGGCCCACCAGAAAGACCAACAAATGAGAGAGATCCTCATCCAGACACATTTTTTGTAAAAAAAAAAAAAAGTTGAGAATATGTATTATATACAAGTAACAAATGTGGACAAAATGTGACCCCAGCCTTCCTTCCTTCCCCCCCCCCCCCCCCCCCCCCCCAGTGCTGTACATGGTAGCAAATACCTTATGATAGAGTTCTATAAAATAATGAGTGGAGTGGAATGGGTAGATGTGAATCGCTTGTTTACTCTTTCCAAAATTAATAGGACTAAGGGGCATGCAATGAAGCTAGAAAGTAGTAAATTTAAAACAAATCAGAGAAAATATTTCTTCACTCAATGTGTAATTAAACTCTGGAATTCATTGCTAGAGAGTGTAGTAAAAGTGGTTAGCTTAGCAGGGTTTAAAAAGGTTTGGATGGCTTCCTAAAGGAAAGGTCCATAGACCATTATCAAAATGGAATTGGGGAAATCCACTGCTTATTTCTAGAATACACAACTATATATAGGGAGAGCAAGGTTGCTGCAACAACTATATATTATTTATAAGGGGATGTCTCATACTGTCACATAGACACTCTGTGTCATGCTTATATTAAGCCTATGCAGTTGTGACTCAGTATAATCATTGACTACCCCCAACCTCCAGTAGTGCACAGTATTTGCTTATAGTGAATCTCCTATTACTATATCAAAATATAAATGTCTTAACGTAGCATTGTACTCACATCATTTTTTGTAATTTTATGGTGCACTTCCGTTAAACTTCTGAAACTCAAAAAAGCTGTAACGCTGTTGCAATCAACTTAATTGGAATGCAAATAATTAACTTATCTTCATTTTGCTTGAAGCTACGAGCCACTTTGATATCCTTCAAATTCAAATGTCCGTGGTTCTCTCGTGCTTCCAAGGTTTCACTTGTCAATGTTTAATTGTATCTCCGGTATCAATGCCAGCCCGACAGGAGCCTGTTTCGCAATCTGCTGTTTTGTCAAGAGAAATTGGCATATACCTGTTAAAACACGGAGAACATAAGCTTAACCCATATATATACTTTATTTTTGCATACCTTATTATTTGATGGCGTCTGATCTTACTTTAACCATGACCGGTATAGACAAGAAGCTTGAGAAAATGGCGCTAGCGTTCTTTTTGAAACCTTCAAGCTCCGCCTATTTGACGTTATGTCATAATCAGCTGTTCATGATTATAAAAAACAATTCCAATGAAGATACGTATTGAGACCATTGGGCTCTAGTGTATTAAGACGATAAATCCATTGGGTTTCCCTTTGTAATAACAACCTATCTATGTTACCACCACGGGCACTTGGAATAATACAGTCAATGACCATACATCTTAAGGACTAGCAACAAATATCATTGGTGCCCCACTTGTGTAACATTACATCAATAAACAACATCCGAGCGAGTCCTTAAGATGTATGAGAATATGTACTATAGACAGGTGACAAATGTTGACTAAATATCACCCTAGCCTTTCCTCTATCCTCCCCCAATGCTGTACATGGTAGCAAATACCTTATGTGACCACAGCCTCCCCCCATCCACCCTCCACAATTCTGTACATGGTAGCAAATACAAATGTGACCCCAGCCTGGATCATCTACTTGTATTTCTTCATGGTCAGGGTAGGCAGGATCTTCCTGCTGATGCATTTTCTGCCTGATGTACCTGCTCCTCCTCCTCCTCCTCCTCCTCCTCCTCCTCCTCCTCCTCTTCTTCTTCCTCCTCCTCCTCCTCTGTCTTGATAGCTGTGTCCCTGATGTCCTCATCTCCCTCTAGAAGCACCATATCAGTGCTGAACATCAATGTGGTAAGCTTTCAGCAGTATTAACCAATGTCTTGCCCAAGCAGATAAGTGTCTGGGGGGATCTTAATTGCAGGTGGAAGTTTCTAGAATAAACCTGCCCCCCTTCTACTACTGTCTCCTTTCAGTGGCTTTCTGCTGACTTAGTCTCAACTGCAGCAAGGGGTGAGTACTGGATGTAGCTATCTCTATCACATGTCTTCATCTTTTGTGGCACAGAGTTTCCTAGTTTCAAAACAGGCTTACAATTGTGGAGGAGAGGTGTATAGTATAGAACCAGAGCCTCGCAGCAGTACCATTACAGTAATCAAGTGATACAAGGTGCATAGGGCAGCAGTTTGGATGCATCATTATTCTCTTTTCCAGCAGGATTCTGTGTTAATGTACCAGATGGATTGTATTGTTCTTTGCCTCATATTGTTTGCTGTGATTGTGGAAGGCCACTAAAAGCCTCATAAGCAGGTATTGCAGCTCAGAGATGAGGCAAGTTTATACCATCGCTAATAGAATGTTGTATCAGCACTCCTTATCACTCTCTTCACAGTGCTCAGGAGCCCACACTGCTAAGGACAATTGTATATGAGCCTCAGAACCTTTAACCACCATTCTCCCTTCCCACCCCCATTATGCAGTACAGTCAAATAAGCAATTCTAATGCTGTTCAATGATCTGTTTTCACAAAACTCTAACATTATCTCCCTCTTTGCCTTCTAGTTCTTGCATAATGTGGGCCAGAACTTCAGCATGGACGTGTGGGGGCATTATCTTCAGGCAGTTTTTCCTCCCCTGCTAGTGGCTCTTGCTCCAGATCATCCTCTTACTCATATAGCACCATGCCTTTGTCTCCAATACTGTCCTCATCAGCATTCAGCAGAAGAATGTTGACAGCCTCTGCTGCTGTAGCACTGGACCATGGGGTGGAGTGTGTACTGTGGTGGTGGGAATATAAACTCCACAGTGGTGACAATGTGAGATATTGGAAGGTTTATGAAGTGGCCTTGTGGCCTAGTGATTAGGGCTGTAGCTAAGGATCGAGGGGAACTAGGCTAATTTCCCACTTCAGTTGCTGCTAACCATTGCATTGTAATTCACTTCAATTTGATGGCTAAAATAAAGTCTTGAGCTTTTCTTATAACACAATCGCCTATTGAATTAGAACATAAGAATAGCCATACTGGGTCAGACCAATGGTCCATTTAACCCAGTATCCTGCTTCCAGCAATGACCAATCCAGGTCACAAGTACATGGCAGAAACCCAATTAGTAGCACCATTCCACGCTACCAATCCCAGGGCAAGCAGTGTCCATCTCAACAAAAGACTATGGACTTTTCATCCAGGAACTTGTCCGAACCTTTTTTAAACCCAGATACACTAACCACCGTTATTACATCCTCCAACAATGAATTCTTTGAGTGAAAAAATATTTCCTCCTGTTTGTTTTAAAAGTGTTTCCATGTAATTTCATTGAGTGTCCCCTGGTCTTTGTACTTTTTGAATGAATGAAAAATCAATTCACCTCCACCCGCTCTAAATCACTCAGGATTTTGTAGACCTCAATCATACCCCCCCTCATCCGTCTCTTTTCCAAGCTGAAAAGACCTAACCTCTTTAGCCTTTTCTCATACGGGAGCAGTTCCATCCCCTTTATCATTTTGGTCACTCTTCTTTGAACCTTTTCTAATTCTGCTATACCTTTTTTGAGATACAGCGACCAGAACTGAACACAATACTCAAAGTGAGGTCACACCATGGAGTGATACAGAAGCATTATAATATTCTTGGTCTTATTTTGCATCCCTCTCCCAATAATTCCTAGCATCCTGTTTGCTTTTTTGGCTGCTGACGCACACTGGACAAAAGATTTCAATGTATTGTCTACAATAACTCCTAGGTCTTTTTCTTGAGTGCTGACTCCTAAAGTGGACCCTTAGCATCAGATAACTATGAATCAGATTATTCTTCCCAATGCGCATCACTTTGTATTTGTCTACATTAAATTTCATCTGCCATTTGGATGCCCAGCCTTCCAGTTTCCTAAGGTCTTCCTGCAATTTTTCACAATCCACATACAGTTTGACAGCTTTCAATACTTTTGTCTCATCTGCAAATTCAGCTGTAGAATGCATATTCATGTATTGCATATTAGAGAATGACACGATAAACCGCAATAATCTGCAGTAAAACCACAGGTATGGGAAAAATTTTCAAAGTTTTACCGCAGGTGCAAAAAGAGGTCATTTCCCCGCCCCGCAGGAGCGATAACCCCTGCACCTGCCTTTTTCCCGCCCTCCCTCCCTTCCTTGCAAGTCCAGTGTCGCTCACTCGCTCTCCCTCCCCCCACTTCCGCCACCGGGTCCTGTATCGCACTCTCCCTCCCCCCCCCCTGCAAGCTCCGGTGTCACTCCTCCACCTCTTCGCTGTGCTCCCGCTGCAGCCTTTCCATCTTCCGGGCAATGTAAGCACGCTGCCTTCGCGTGGCCCGGAAGCCTTCTCTCTATTGCGACTTCCTGTTTCCACGTAGGCAGGTCTCTCGCTGTAGAGAGAAGTCCACATGGATCTGAAAAGGGGGCATGGCCATGGGTAGGTCATGGTTCTGTTACAAAATATGGCAGATCCACGCCTAAATTAGGTGCAAGGATTTACACCTGGTTTCAGGTGGTGTAAATTCTCACACCAAAAAGTTAGGCACAGATCCCAGTACTAAGCACTATTCTATAATCACTTCCCGACTCAGAGTACCCTTTAAAGAATACCATTTAGCCCTTATTTTTTTTTCAGTGCCAATTTTTCAGCACCATATATAGAATTTGGTCCATTACATATACTGCAATTACATTGTACTTTAGCTGAAATATCATATCTTTTTAACATACTGTCATGTTTTTACCTTCTAATGATTAATGCACTTTTATATGCAGTACCTGTAGCAGTTTTCTCACAGGAAACGTTTATGTCAAAGTTTTTCATTCATATAAACTAAAATTATCGGTAGGAAACTGGTTCAATCTAATAAATCACCAATCCATATAAATACAGAACCCAGTTATTAAATATAAGGTTACACTTTTCAAAAATGGAGGAAAAACGCCTCAAGAAAAAGCTTCTCCCACGATTGTAAATGGGATAAAAACTATCGTTTCATCATCATGGGCGACACAAAAAACCTCCTTTAATTAATTGTTTATATTATATCTTTTACAATTTTATTTATACTTTTACTGTCCACTTTGCCAAAAATAGAACAAAGATTTTTCACTTTGCCATCAAAATTGAATAAATTTTTTTTACTTAGCTTGGGCAACCTTTAAGTTTTCTCCTTTTGTGACCGAAATAGAACTGTGGTCAACGGGTCCCGTTTCACATTATGCTGCTTCAGGACCACAGCTGTTCATTTATTTCTCAAAGGTCTCGTTTTAGTCCGTTCAGTACGCCGATGGCAAAGTGAAAAATCTTTGTTCTATTTTTGGCAAAGTGGACAGTAAAAGTATAAATAAAATTGTAAAAGATATAATATAAACAATTAATTAAAGGAGGTTTTTTGTGTCGCCCATGATGATGAAACGATAGTTTTTATCCCATTTACAATCGTGGGAGAAGCTTTTTCTTGAGGCGTTTTTCCTCCATTTTTGAAAAGTGTAACCTTATATTTAATAACTGGGTTCTGTATTTATATGGAAAAGTTTTTCATTCAACAGAACTCTATTATATGATATAGAACTAATAATATCCTAAACAGAAATATGTTTAATTTTGAATAAAAACTAGGAGATTTATTTTGTATCTTATGTTTTCATTCATCTTTCAATATATTATAGACATGCATAAGAAACTCTGTACATAGGATTTATTAATAATGAGATTTGTTAATACTAAGAACACTTTGAGTAAATTGTTTTGTCTTAGATTTCACAGACTGCTTTCTTTAACATCCAAATGCATGTCACATATAACATAATAATGCATAATGGTGCTTCTGCCCCTTCATGGAGAAAGCCAGAAGATCAAAGACTCAAGCAATGAGAAGAGACACAATCTGTCAGTGACTGAGATTCAGTAATGGAAGACTTATTCATCTCTGAGGCATCTACAGGTGAATCACGGGCTAGAGATGCCTTGTAAAAGGAGGAACACTGTGTGATGTTTGAGGATAATACAGGTACAGCATTGAACTATGCAGTTAGTAATTTGGGCAATCTATTAAGTATACGAGTTAATATTACCTTTCTTAATATGAATTCTAATATCACTAAGAAAAATCTCAATATATGACACACGAAGAGAAGAAAGAGCTAAACTATATCATACTGGGGCTTTTGAATATGTGTAATGATACCTAATAATTCAGACAGTAAGAGAGGAATAAAAGAAGGAATAGCGAATAAAAAAAGGATAATATTCATGGGTCAGAATGTATTACATTATCTTTTAACAATTGAAGTGCAAATTAAATCTAGCTAGTTTCTGTGAGTTAAAGCTGTAGGCGTTGGGTTCATTTCACCTTATGAGACTGAGCTGAAAAAAGATGGCAACCCTGCCCGAAGAAGGATCATGCAAATACTGCACTTAGTATGCTATAGGATCTTTCATTTAAGAGTCCTCGATGTTGCAAGAAAAAGAAAAACATCATTTGAATTTTCACCATTTTCAATAAGAATTATTTAAATCAGGAATAGCACATCTAAATTGTTCATTTACATATGTATTTTTTGATATCATGTGAAAACCTAGGTCTTATTGTAATCATATTACCGTGTCACTAGCTGTCATCCAGTGAAATTCTCCAGCAAATGGAGCTCCTCTCTACCTTGCAGCCACCCAATCTTTACACTGTTCCTTCATCTCCAGTGGCAGCACACAAAAGGGAACGCCCCTGTCTTTTGCTTGCTGCCGCTACAGCCGCTGTGGTTTTCAATTAGTACAATAACAAAGAAACAAATAAGAAGAGAAAACATAACTTATGTGGATAATATCAAAAACAGTCATGTCTAAGTACTGGTGTCATTGACAGTAGTGTTACATTGATCTACATGATAAGTGAATGAACATACATCAAGTGAAATTGGGATTACACCAGAGCTCTATGATGATACATTTGGATAATGTATTGGTAAATGAACAATAATTTATTAAAGGAGCCCACGTCTTATCAAAAGATCTCTGGCAGCCTAAAGAGTCAGCTACTGCTCTTTCATAATTGATTGTTCTTTATAAACAAATCCATGACCCTTGACCCTCTTTTGCGTTATGAAGAAGAAGTAGCTGTATGTCTTCATGTTCTGGACCTCCTGCCGATCGCCATGGCTGTGGCCCTATTTATGAACTGTTCCACTGACAGTGATATTACAGCTTCAATCCTGCTAATGGATCAAAATAAAGTTTTATTGTTCAGTGTTGGGATTGTAATAAAAGGGATATGAGAGTAGCGGTAACAGAAAGAATCAGCTATTGCCAATCTGTGGGAAATTGGAGAAGGAGAAGAGGTTTTCATAGGCTGTTGTGTCATAGGTGAGGGATGAGGGAAAAGAAAAAAGAAAGTTAAACTATTTTTGAATGAAAAAGGACTGACCTCACAATAATTTAACTCTAAAACCACATCTTCTAATTACTTTATATGCATATTATGTCATTTTACCCCATACAGAAATATATATTTCTATTACTCATCAAATTATTCTTTATGGTGTATTTAAATGATGTGCTGATGTGTACTCATATTTATTTCTATATACATCTTTTGCACAACCATCATTCGTTTATTGACAATTCCCTTGTTATACCTATATATTGTTTGGGGCAGATATATTCGCTTCATATATATGTACACGTTACAGATGTGTTTTATGTGTACTATTATTATTATTTATTGTACCACAATCATTAAATAATTTGTTATTTAATGATATCCCATACCTTTTGTTTATGTATCCTTATTATATTCTTTTATATTCAATGCCTAAGATGGATGTAACTCTCAATATCTCACCCTTTCTTTGCTTAAATTTTTTAAAGATTCTTTTACTAAAATCTTTCCATGGACTAACAATGCTACCACACCTCTCAATTATTCTTTTAAATACTCATTCAATCAATCCTAAGTAGTGTTTCTAAATGTTATTATTTTAAAAAATGTTTTTATCTATATACGGTGTTTTGGGATATACATTTCCTTCATATATTTATACGATGTAAAGTCATTATTATTATCTTTTGCATCTTTTGTGTGCTGTTTCTATTCAGCAACACATCAATATGCATTCCATTTATTAAACTATGCTTATTATTGTATCCATGTGATAAGATCATGTATATTGCCATTTTGTTTGTTTTTAAAAATATTTTGGTCTGTATGTTCCTTTTTCGTTTTTGAATATTTTATCTTTATTCCCTAAAATATTGCTTTTTGTGTTTTTCAACACCTCCCTTTATTGTATATTTTTTCATATGTATGTATATATTTTTTTATTGTAGACTCCTGAAGCAGGCCTAGCAGCCGAAACACAACGTTTGTGTCAAGTCTTTTTACCAAAATAAGCGTTTGATTCAAAGTATATACCTCTCCAGTCTTTGGTACCCGTGGTCAACCTCCCACTTTTTTCTTTACTACTCTGTGTTTTCCCATGGGGCATTTCGAGTTCTCTGTTTTTGGCAGATTCTTTTCGATTTGTGCATTTACGCCAAAAAAAAAAAAGAAGAAGAAGTTTATTTCAGCTCTTTCAGACATTTTTCTGCTTGGAAAATGAGCTCCATAGATATTCAATAAGTGATAGAATTAAAATAGCATGAAAACACATGTACAATTAAGATATATTAAAAGTCTGCCTAAATAAAAATGTCTTCACTTTCTTTCTAAAAGTAACACAATTGGTAAAAACCCATATTTCTTTAGGTTAAGTTGTTCCATATTTGAGGTAGAATTACTAAATAGACTCTCTCACAAGTGTTCACTTTATGAACGGCATGTATGTCTGGAACCACATATTAATTACACAGACAAGCATGTTTAGACCAGGGGACATACCCAGACAGTTAGATATTCAGGATATCCATAATAAATATGCAAAAGATACATTTTCATACAGCGGAGTTAGTGCATGCAAATTATCTCATGCATATTCATTATGGGATCCTGAGAACCTGATCAGCTAGATGTTTCCGAAGGACTGGGTTGAAAACCCCTGGATTACATAAAGTATAAGGTATCAACACAGAGGAGACCACAGCTGCTGCCATCCTATGAATGGATTTAAACATCAGCATATTTTTATATTTAACGCTGTATGTAATAGGTAATCAGTGAACCTTAATAAGGGCTGGCATGATACATTCATATGATATGCCTAGCAAAATCCTTGCAACTGAGTTTCGCACAATTTGCAGAGCTTTAGTCATAGAGATTGGTGGCCCTGCAGAATAACATTTGCATAGTCAAAACAAATAAAGAAAGTCACCTGCATAACTGTCTGAAAATTACTCACTGATATAAAAGATCTACACCACTGCAGTACTTGTAACTTAAAAAAGCATTGATTGCACAATCTACTTTACATGTTGTTTCAGAATTAACTGCCCATCAAGAACCACTTCTAAATTCAAACCTTCGATCATACCAGGACATTTGAGTCATTCAACTTAACTATATTGAGTGCATATGGCAATCTCTTCACTAATAACAAATGGTGTTTAAATCATAATATTGCCTACATATAGATGGTAACACAGTAAATGACTGCAGATAAAGTCCTGCATGGTCCATCCACTCTGCCCAACAAGGTGGCTAGAGACATGCTCGCCACTCTGTGTGGTCCCCAGCCACCCATGCTTAAACAAACACTGGTTGTCAAGTCTCCATCATGCTAGCCATATAGGTAGCCAAACATGATGGGAGTCTTGGTTATAACCATATATCATCCCCAAGTATTGCTGACAGTATTCAACTTACCACTTAAAATATTTTCCCCTCCCCCTGAGCTGCCCAGCACCCTCATTCTCAGCACGTGACAATAAAGTGATTTACAACACTGGATTTGGTGAAGCTTCATCTGTCTTTTCCAATTTGCGGGACATAGACCGTAGAGGTTTATCAGGCTTTGGCTTTAATTCCCACTATTCTTGCCCAACATAACATCTCAACACCCATGTTGTTTTTCCATCCTCTTTCTATTTAGGCATCTCCTGTGTCTATTCCATGCATTTTTGGATTTGCTCACCATTTTTAACTCTACCGCCTCCAGGCGTTCCAGGCTTCCACTTCCGTCTCTGTGAAAAAATATTTCCTGATATTACTCTACTCCTAAGTTTACCACCCTGCAACCTCCATTCATGTCCTCTAGTTCTACCGACCCTAAGTCTCTGGAAGAGGTTTGTTTGTATATTAATACCTTTCAAATACTTAAATATCTGTATCATATCACCTCCCTCTGTTTACTGTGCAGGATATAAACCCTGTCATGCTAATACCAATAAAACTGGTGGTAAAAAAGTAAGCATATAATGCACAACCCATGTATCTATAATAGATATTTGTGAGATTTATGAACATGCAGTGATTCTAGTTTATATTTTCTATATTTTAGTTATCTTGAAAACCAGACTGTCTGAAGCCTTTGGAGATCAAGGTTTCAGATCCCCGCAAGTAGTACAGATGAATAACAGATGTGTCACAATGAACCAGAAAAAGGACAGAATTGTGATGCTTTTCGAGGTTAGAAGCACCTTGCCTGCTGAGATGCTATTAATCTGTTGATTGTGTTTGTGCCTTTTGAATATCAGTTGAAATAATCTATAGTATGGTTAATACTAGCAAGCAGAGCATAAAAGTTTCCTGGCATCCAAGAGCTAAAAAGAAATGTATATTATTCTGTTGCTGAAAAAGATGTAAGTTTCATTCTTCAGGTTCTAATACATATTTTACATATTTATGATGAAACACTATTTAGGACATGTTATAAATTAAAAACTTACTTTGATTTTATTCTTATTTGTTCCTTGCATGTGACTCATGGGAAACAAAGTTTATGGGCCCAATATTCAGCTGGTGGCAATCAGTATTTTGCCACATCCAGGCACTGGCATTGAAGTCACGGGTTTCCGGAGCTGGCTAATGCATAACCAGTTAAGTGCAATATTTAGTACTTAACTGGCTATGGGTTACAGAATAAAGATAGGATTGACTTTTATGCAGTCCTATTTATACAGTTAACCTTGCCAAATATTGGCACTTAACCAGCCAAGTGCCGACACTGCCCTCGGAATACCCCCCAAATATCCGGTTTTCATTTTGGCGCTAGCTGGTTATTTTCAGCAGCATTAGCCCTGAACAGGCAAGTGAACTGACCAGGAGCTGTTTCTGTCCAGTTTAATTGCTTTGAATATCAACCCCTATGTGCCTAAATTGTTTTCTTAAGTAGAAAATAAATGATTTGATTTTATATAAGACTGAAATTCATGTCATTTCTAGAAACAAATGAAATACATGTAGACCTTTGGTTTTCACTCCCATTCCTAGAGCACCACCAAAAGATAGGGTTTAAAGATTTCCATCATTAATATCTATGAGAGAGATTTCTTGCTTACTACTTCCATTATATGCAAATTTTTCTTATGCATATTCGTTAGAGGTATCCTGAAAATCTGACCCCATTGCTGGCCTTTGAGGACTGGAAGTTAATACCATTGATGCAGAGGTTACATTTAGTTTTATGGTGATCTCTATTGAAAGAGCAGAAAGAGGGGAAGCAAGGGCTAAGGACCCAACAGATGACATGAACAAATTGGAAGAGTGTAAAGGGAAGTATTGGGCATGTGAATGAAGAGGTCTGCCCTTTCCTTCATCAACACACTTGTACTTCTTCCTGAGCCATATTTTTTGAATGTTGCTGGACAAATACTTAGGTTCTAAGGAGCAGATATGGGTCTAGAGAGGAATGATAGTATATGAATTCTAATCCCTTCCTAGTGAAGCTTGGGTACCTCCACTATGAAGTGCTTGGATAGCAGATACCACCATCAACTTAACCAGCCATGGGTTACCGCGTCAAGATAGAACTGCCTTTTATGCGGTTATACCGGCCAGTTAAGTGCTGAACATCGCCACTTAACCAGCTAAGTGCTGACTCCCCCCTTACCAAAACACCCACAAAACAGTCGGTTTTGTGTTAGGCGTTAACCGCAAAGTTTTAGTGGTATTAACTGATATAAGGGGTCCTTTTACTAAGGCATGGCAAAAAATGGCCTGTGCTAGTGTAGGCATGTGTTTTGGACATGCACAGGTCCATGTTTCAGCACCTGCAAAACAGGCCCTTTTTTGGCCGAAAATGGACGTGTAGCAAAATAAAAATTGGCGTGTGTCCATTTTGGGCCTGAGATCTTACCGTCATTCATTCACTTAGTGGTAAGGTCTCACGTGTTAACTGGATGATAATCATCAGCGAGCTTACACTGCCAGTTACTGCCCAATTAGCGCCATGCGGTAGAAAATAAAAAATATTTTCTGGTGCACGAATCGAATGCATGTAAAAAATGGTAATTTAATTTAAGACAGCATTTATAGCCCACATATAGAGAATAATTCTAATTTTATAAGCCAAAAAAAGCACTTATTTGGAGCCTATTCTATAATTCAGATACCAACTTATCTTAATGTAACGAGTCAATTATGTGCCTATATTTAAAGCTTGAGTATTTACATCAACCATAGAGTACTACAATGACAAAGATGCATATAAATTAGTGAGGGGCATAATCAAACGGCGCCGGCCAAATAGATGGCCAGCCATCTATTTGGCCGGCGCCGCAAACAGTGGCCCCGAACCGTGTTATCGAAAAAGATGGCCGGCCATCTTTCATTTCAATAATATGGTTAGGACTGGCCAAATGTCAGAGATCGCTGGGTTTGAGATGGCCGGCATCAGTTTTCGCTGATAATGGAAACTAATGCCGGCAATCTCAAACCTGGCCAAATCCAAGGCATTTGGTCGTGGGAGGAGCCAGCATTTGCAGTGCACTGGTCCCCCTGACATGCCAGGACACCAACCGGGCACCTTAGGGGGCACTGCAGTGGACTTCAAAAATTGCTCCCAGGTGCATACCTCCCTTACCTTGTGTGCTGAGCCCCCCAAATCCCCCCCAAAACCCACTCCCCACAACTATACACCATTACCATAGCCCTTATGGGTGAAGGGGGGCACCTACATGTGGGTACAGTGGGTTTCTGGGGGGGGGGGGTTGGAGGGCTCCCATTTACCACCACAAGTGTAACAAGTAGGGGGGATGGGCCTGGGTCCACCTGCCTGAAGTGAACTGCACCCACAAAAAACTGCTCCATGGACCTGCATACTGCTGTCAGGGAGCTAGGTATGACATTTGAGGCTGGCATAGAGGCTGCCAAATTTCCAAAGTAGTCTCAAATGTCTTGAATTTATTGTGGAAACTTAAAAGATTAAGACCATTGTTTTCAAGATCGGTCTTTCACACTTTAGTTCAGTCTTAACCAAATTTGACTATTGCAATTCAATTTCTGCAGGTATTAAGCGAAGTCTCCTAAGAAAACTACAAACTGCACAAAACACGGCTGCCCACCTTATATATAGATCTCTGCTTTACAATAAAGCATCTCCTCTTCTTAAGGATTTTCATTGGCTACCTATCAATGAAAGAATTTCATTTAAGCTCTGTGTTCTTGTTCATCAGAGTGTTTATGGTATCTTACCATCTTACATGATAGATCTAATTAAGTTATTACCACGAAATGCCACCTCATCATCTAGAGAATATCTCTTATTACATTTCTCAAGTTGTAATAACTTAACCTACAAAACTATCCATAATGACAATTTTTCTTACCAAAGTACCAAACTCTGGAACTCATTACTCAAGTATATCAGACACTCAGTTGACAATGCATTCTTCTACCATGTATGTACGCACTTGATTGCAAAATCATGTGCATATCTAAAGTCCGGAAATGGCAATAGCCATAACGGCAAATGTAAGCCACATTGAGCCTGCAAATAGGTGGGAAAATGTGGGATACAAATGCTACAAAATAAATAAATAAAAAAATGATATGTCATTTAGAACTTTACTTAAAGTCTACTTCTTTAGATCTGTGTTCAACTAATATGAAAAGAATTTTTTTTAAATAGCTGTATTCTTGTATTAATATTAATTGTCTTATAATGCTTCTTAATTTGTTATGTAAGCCGCATTGAACCTGAGCTTTCTTGGGAAAATATGGAATAGAAATGTCATAAGAAAGAAAGCTTCCAGGTAAGTAAAACATTAAACACCTACAGTGTATAGAAATGGGGATAAAGGACAATATCTGGAATGCAGTGTATACAGATGCTTGTAGTGTGGGAAATATGGTTCAAGATCTAGAGGCTGTGATATAAGAGGCTGACTTGCATTTAGTGAGGATCATGGAGATGTGGTTCATAGAGAACCATGAATGGAATGTAGTTATACCAAGCCTCAATCAGTTCAGGAAAGACGAGATAGGAAGAAAGGGAGGAAGACTGGTGTTGTATGTTAAAAATAAGATTAAAGCCACACAATTGCAGGACTTATGGGGTAAGAAAGAGGCACTGTGGGTTAATCAGGAAAGAGAGAATGGAAAATCTATTTACATTGGTGTGATATACAGACCTCCTTCACAGACAGAACACTTGAACAGAGATTTAATTGAAGCCATTCAAAATATAGCTGTGAAAGAGGAAGTACTACTAATAGGTAATTTTAATGTGCCGGATATTGATTGGGGTATCCCTTTTATGGTGTCATCTAGAAGTAGGGAGATCCTGGATTCTCTACAGTTACTAATGAAATACATGTGGGACAGGGCCATACTGGACCTAACACCAATTGGGGCAGTGATTCTAATACTATAGAGGGTGATCATTTTGGCAACCAGTGATCCCTTGCTTTACTATCATAAAATGGCATTCTCCCCTCCTTCCTAATGTGTGTAATATGTTTTGTCCAGAATTGTCTACCCCTTTAATTTTAGACCTTTCTTTTTTTAACTTTAGATTGTAAACAGTCTAGATGGAATTTCCTATGGGCAGGATAGAAAATTTTAATAAACTTGAAAAGGGTTTATTCTAAAGTGAAGATTCTAGACTTCAAAAAAAAAAAACAGACTTTGTCTAGATGGGGGAATACTTTAGGGAGTTGTTAGCCAGATGAAAACATCTGGAGGAAATAGAAAAGCAGTGGGAAAAACTGAAGAGCTATTGTAGGGGCAACAGACCTTTTTGTTAGGAAAGTAAATAAAAGTATGAGGAAGTGCAGGTCACTTTAGTTGTCAAAAGTAGTAGCTAACAAGTTCGATTCCCACTTCAGGCACAGGCAGCTCCTTGTGACTCTGGGCAAGTCACTTAACCCTCCATTGCCCCATGTAAGCCACATTGAGTCTGCCACGAGTGGGAAAGCGCAGGGTACAAATGTAACAAAAATAAAATAGATACTATTGGAGATTCTACATGGAATGTTGCTACTATTGGAGATTCTACATGGAATGTTGCTATTCCACTAGCAACATTCCATGTAGAAGGCTGCGCAGGCTTCTCTTTCTGTGAGTCTGACGTCCTGCACGTCAGACTCACAGAAGCAGAAGCCTGCGCGGCCACATTGATGATCTGCAAGGGTCGACTTCTACTTCAGGCACAGGCAGCTCCTTGTGACTCTGGGCAAGTCACTTAACCCTCCATTGCCCCATGTACGCCGCATTGAGCCTGCCATGAGTGGGAAAGCGCAGGGTACAAATGTAACAAAAATAAAATAAATACTATTGGATATTCTACATGGAATGTTGCTACTATTGGAGATTCTACATGGAATGTTGCTATTCCACTAGCAACATTCCATGTAGAAGGCTGTGCAGGCTTCTGTTTCTGTGAGTCTGACATCCTGCACGTACGTGCAGGACGTCAGACTCACAGAAGCAGAAGCCTGCGCAGCCACATTGATGATCTGCAAGGGCCGACTTCTACTTCAGGCACAGGCAGCTCCTTGTGACTCTGGGCAAGTCACTTAACCCTCCATTGCCCCATGTACGCCGCATTGAGCCTGCCATGAGTGGGAAAGCGCAGGGTACAAATGTAACAAAAATAAAATAAATACTATTGGATATTCTACATGGAATGTTGCTACTATTGGAGATTCTACATGGAATGTTGCTATTCCATTAGCAACATTCCATGTAGAAGGCTGTGCAGGCTTCTGTTTCTGTGAGTCTGACATCCTGCACGTACGTGCAGGACGTCAGACTCACAGAAGCAGAAGCCTGCGCGGCCACATTGATGATCTGCAAGGGCCGACTTCTACTTCAGGCACAGGCAGCTCCTTGTAACTCTGGGCAAGTCACTTAACCTTCCATTGCCCCATGTAAGCCGCATTGAGCCTGCCATGAGTGGGAAAGCGCGGGGTACAAAAGTAACAAAAAAAAAAGCTAGCTTTCATAAACTACAAGAGATAGCAGAAAAAGGAAGACAGGCAACAATATCTGGAAAAGCTAAGAGAAGATGGAAAAATAGAAAAGAAAAAATGCAAATAGAAGAAAATTGCCATTATGGTAAAATGCGGGGAAAAGACATTTTTTAGATATGTTAGAAGTAAAAGTGGTATTGTGAGACTCAAGGGTGAAGGGGAAGAATGTCTAGAAGCTGATATGGATAATGCAAAATTACTTAACAAATATTTCTGTTCTATGCTCACAGATGATGGGCTGGAAGTAGTACTACAGAAGACAAACACAAATAGGAATGGTAATGTAGTAGACCTTGAACAATTCTTAGAAGACTGACTCTGGGCAAGTCACTTAACCCTCTATTGCCCCAGGTACAAATAAGTACCTGTATACAATATGTAAGCCGCATTGAGCCTGCCGTGAGTGGGAAAGCGCGGGGTACAAATGTAACAACAAAAAAAAAGACTGTGTTTATGAGGAGCTTGCTAACCTAAAGGTAGATAAAGCGATGGGGTCAGATGGGATACATCTGAGAGTATTGAAGGAACTTAGAGAAGTTCTGGCAGCACTGTTGTCTGACCTTTTCAATGCTTCTTTAGAGTTGGGAGTGGATCCGGAGGACTGCTGAAGGATAGATGTAGTCCCTCATCACAAAAGCAGAGATAAGGAAGAGGTTGACAATTTAAGTGTTTCCATTAATTTACTCACCACAGAGGTTAGTCCGACCTCAGTGGTGAGTAAATTAATGGAAACACTTCTAAAACAGAAGACAGTGAGGTTCTAGAATCCAATGGATTGCAGGACCCAAGGCAGTATTGTTTTAGTATAGGGAGGTCTTGCCAGACAAATCTGTTTAATTTCTTTAATCAGACAGATGCTAGATATGGTGCACGTAGATTTTAACAAAGCCTTTCACAGAGTTCCACATAGGCAACTGATAAATAAACTGAATCGTTACTGTATGGGTCCTAAAGTGACTGACTTGAGTTAGAAAATGTTTGAGTGGAGGGCAACAGAGGATAGTGGTAAATGGAGTTTACTCTGAGGAAATGGATGTTGTCTCAAGGACTGGTTCACGGCCTGGTTTCTTTTTACATTTTTGTAAGAAATATTGCAGAAGGGCTGTCTGTTAAGGTTTGCCTCTTTGTGGATAACATCAAAATCTGTAATAGGGTAGACACTCTTGATGGTATGGATAACATGGGGTGGGATCTAGCGAAGCTTGAAAAAAGGTCTAAAATTTGGCAGCTAGGATTTAATGATAAAAAATATGCAAGGTCATGCATTTGGGCTGCAAAAACCTGAGAGAGCCGTACAGCATAGGGGGTAAAATACTCCTGTGTACAAAAGAAGTGCATGATGCTGGGCTTGATGGACCTTTGGTATGTCCCAGTATGGCAATACTTATGTACTTATATATGTGTGATGATCTTAAGGTGACCAAACAGATAGAAAAGGTGAAGGATGTATGGGTGCATAGGTAGAAGAATGGCCAAAAAGAAAGAGGAGGTGATAGAGGCAGCTCCTTGTGACTCTGGGCAAGTCACTTAACCCTCCATTGCCCCATGTAAGCCGCATTGAGCCTGCCATGAGTGGGAAAGCGCGGGGTACAAATGTAACAAAAATAAATAAATAAATAATTAGCAGGTAGAAAGAGCAGTAATAAACTCTCTGTATTTTGTGCTCACTTTTCTACACTGTTCTATACAATAGCATTATACCCAAATGGGCATTTAAATGTCTGTCCTTTAATGATGCTGTCTGTTCAGAAATCATAAGTCTCTGGTGGGACCTCATTTAGGGGCCCTTACTACTACTACTACTACTTAACATTTCTAAAGTGCTACTAGGGTTACGCAGCGCTGTACAAGTTAACATAGAAGGACAGTCCCTGCTCAAAGAGCTTACAATCTAAAGGACACGTGAACAGTCAGTCTGATAGGGGCAGTCAAATTGGGGCAGTCTGGATTTCCTGAAAGGCAAGAGTTAGGTGCCGAACGCAGCATTGAAGAGGTGGGCTTTAAGCAAAGACTTGAAGATGGGCAGGGAGGAGGCTTGGCGTAAGGGCTCGGGAAGGTTGTTCCAAGCATAGGGTGAGGCGAGGCAGAATGAGCGGAGCCTGGAGTTGGCGGTGCTGGAGAAGGGTAATGAGAGGAGGGATTTGTCCTGTGAACGGAGGTTTCGGGCGGGAACGTAAGGGGAGATGAGGGTAGAGAGGTAGTGAGGGGCAGCAGACTGAGTGCATTTGTAGGTAAGAAGGAGAAGCTTGAACTGAATGCGGTATCTGATTGGAAGCCAGTGAAGTGACCTGAGGAGAGGGGTGATATGAGTATATCAGTTCTGGCGGAATATAAGACGTGGGCCCTTTTATTAAAGGGTTGGCACATGGCAATGGGCTTGCCATGCGCCAATCCGGAACTAATGCTGGGCTACCACAAGAGCTCAGTGGTAATTGGGCAGTGCGTCGGGTTAGCACGGGTGGCCCTTACCTAAGTGTTCCCCCTAAAATGGCCACAAGACAAACGGTTCACTTACCACACAGCCATTTCTTTTTGAGAAAAAAAAAGGCAGCCTTTTACCTGCTGTGATAAAAGGGGGTTTCAGCATGCATCAGAAACACGTGCTGACACAAGCGCAGGCCCCCCTTTACCGCAGCTTAGTAAAAGGACCTCTAAGTACCGTTTACAATTCTGGAGTCTGCACCTTCATAAAGATACACATAGTATGGACTCAGTTCAGAAGGTGGCTACTAAAATGGTCAGTGGTCTTCTCCCTAAAGTATATAAGAACAGACTTAAAGATCTCAATATGCACACTCTGGAAGAAAGATGGGACAGGGGAGATATGATCTAAATACCTCCATGGCATAAATGCACAGGAGACAAGTCTCTTTCAATTGAAAGAAAGCTCTGGTATGAGGATATAAGATGAAGGTGAAAGGAGTAATCTAAGGAAAGATTTATTTACGGAAAGGGTGGAAGATGCATGCAACAGCCTTCCAGTGGAAGTGGTGGAGATGAAGACCGTATCTTACTTCAAGGAGAGAAAGGGATAGTAGATAGTATGGATGGGCAGACTGGATAGGCAATATGGTCTTTATTTACTTTCATTTTCTCTTTTTATGTGAATAATAACCCTCTCCGTTACTACTATTACATTTTATGAAATACTCAGAAGCAGAAAATATTACAAATTCTGTTTACTGTGCAAATAAATAGAAAGTATTATTTTTTATTGCTTACTATTTCTTTTTTTGTCACTGGTCGAAGCAAACACAAAAGTGCTAGAGCCACCATTACAGCAAATAGCAAAAACATAACTAAAGAATAAAAATGTAATTTAAAAATGCCCCAGGGAGCCATAAATGGCATTCTCTGCAATATAAACCAGAATCTAAAGAGAATGTATTTATTTTGATTTATTAACCATCTTTATGAAGAGTTTCACCCAAAGCAGTGTACAACAGGTATGTTATAATGGATGTTTGATACAATATAGTAGGTCATTGCAAGGCACTTGCACATGTAAATGGATCCACATGTAAATGTTGATTTTGCATTCAGTGTTACATACATGTGGAAGGACCAGTGACATACTGTTTTGGTCATCCTTGGAGGAGGCATGTCGGGGACATGTTAGGGGCAGTTCTGCTAGGTAAACATGCAGGTCGTATCTCACAAAGCCAAATGGACACCAAGGGTGGAATTTTTCAACACTGGCATTTGCACCTACTATAAATGTTACACAAGCTCCAACTTCATTTGTTTTCTAAGACCTGGTGTTTGCAGAGCTGGTGGCAAGAAGAAAATTGGTTGAGCTTAGTTTACATAATTTTCTCTCTCTCTTCAATGCTGTTTTATTTTTAATCCCTTTAACCATCTTTGCCCTTTCCAGCCCTTCGTAATCTCCCCTCATCTTTTCCATTCTCTTTCTCTGTTTGCCATCACTTAATCTTCACTAGTTCCTGCTTTCTGTTCCTCTCTGTATTTGGCTGTATGTATTGGGTTGTCTCTGTAAGTACCTGGTAGTTCCCCTTAGCCACTCACTCATTTTTTTCCAACTTCTGCTCTATGTTCCTGTGTTACTGTATTGGCAGTGTGAGTGTGTGTTTATGCGAGTGTGTGTGTGTATTGTGAAGATAGAGAGAGTTTTATGGTAGGCTGATGGAGGGCTTCAGGAATCAGCATGAATGACTGATTTTTGCATGTATATGAACTTCAGAGCCATACAATTGGTTTCTATATATACTGTGTGCGAGATCACTCTCAGACAGCCCTCTAATAGCCTTCAGCTTATTAAAAAGTGGAGAAAAAAAGACCTCAGTTCAAATTCAAAAGCTCAAGCTACTCATACTTGAGCACATTTCAAACCATCACTAGTCAGAAAACAAACTCCACGAAAAACTGAGGCATATATCACAGGCAATCATTAAGGTGAAATTTGCAACCCCACCATACATAGTTCAATAAATAGTGCCAAAATTATAGTTTATCACAAGTTAACTTTTATGATGTAGTACTTAAAGTTTTCTCTCATACTAAAGCTTTTAGGTATATTGTTTGCAGAGATCATTCCCTGCATGGGCCTACTGGGCTGAGGCCCAGGGGCCCAATGGTCTGGGGTCTCAACTCCCTTCTTATTATCAAGGCGAGCTTTGCGCAGCAGCCTACCCGTACAGTCTGGTGGCTGTGTTTTTCAGGAACGTGATAAATCTATTTATAAACTTTACTGAAACCCTGATTGTTTATTATTACTCGTGTCAATACCCTATACCAGTAACTTGACCAAGCAAAATATTTATTTTCTTCCTTACTCTATACGATGCAACCTACTTCTGCTTACATCATTGTCATTGACTTTTTGTCACAAAAGAGCAGGATTAACACTATATTGGGCTGTAGGCAAACATATATTTGTCCCTCCCCAGATGTACTTCTTTTCTTACCACTTCCCCCCCACTGAATTTGACCTCTCCAGAAGTAGCAAGAAAAAGTGCAGAGCCTAGCTTTGGGTATGACAGCAGTAATAGTTTGTGAGTGAGCTGGAGATCTGCCAAGTTTCCCAGTTCCAGGAAGGAAATTCTGAGTCATTCCTGGATTTCTGACAACCCTATCCTAGTACATTATCCAGCTTATAATCGAAAGACCTATATTTCGACCCAAATCGGGAGATGGGCGTTTTTCTTGCAAAGGCGCCCAAATCGGTATAATTGAAAGCCGATTTTGGGCGTTTCCAACTGCACTCCGTTGCGGAAACGAATAAAGTTGATGGGGGCGTGTCGGAGGCATGTCGGAGGTGGGACTGGAGCGTGGTTATCAACCGAGGAGAGATGGGCATCTGTAGCTGATAATAAAAAGTCATTTTTACCGTGATTTTGGGTCACTTTTTTTTTCACGAACAAGTCCCAAAAAAGTGCCCCAACTGCCCAGATGACCACTGGAGGGAATCGGGGATGACGTCCCCGGACTCCCCCAGTGGTCACTAACCCCCTCCCACCAAAAATAAAACCCACTTTAAAAACTTTTTTCCCAGCCTGTATGCCAGCCTCAAATGCCGTACCCACCTCCATGACAGCAGAATGTGTTCGATCCTCTCACAGCCTTTCCCTGGGTCAGATGTGGCTCTCGGGTGCACTACAGGGTCACATCAGCATTGTATTATGGTGGGTGTAGAGCTGCTGCTGTGTGACCACACACCTGCTGAGATAGAGAACATACAGGGGAATTTCCGGCAGCACATGACCACATATAGGGAGGCAAAAGATTGCTCTCTATCTCCACCTGCTGGTAGATGGACACAACCCACCAGTCTATGGATGGATCGGCTTGATGATAGGGAAGGAATTTTCAATGGCTGTGGGAATGTGAATTCATTAGCTTGTGTTACAGTCTCACGATGTTGGTAGTTGGTAGGCTCTTCTCCCATGGTGCTTTTCCCCCTGCCTACTGGGTCAGAGTGTGCCCTGTTGTGTTTCCTGTTGTAGTCCATGCGGTAGTGGCCATTTTTGTATGCCAGTTTTAGTTCCCTTTCCTGTGTTAGCCACATTAGACAACTTAGTTCTTACCTTGAATGTGGCTGAAAGAGGGCATTGTACACCATTCTGCCAGCTCTGACCTACTGCTAATCTCAGTACCAGGGAGACTTGTTGCCAGTGGGGCACAACCTCTGCAGTTAACTGTGAGTAAACGTGCTTATTCCAATAAAGGACGTTTTCGGAGAGATTATGCAGGTCCCTGGAGCACTTTTAGTGGGTACCGTAGTGCACTTCAGCCAGGTGGACCCAGTATCACGTCCCTCGCCTGCTCAACGCTCCTCCCGACTAGGTCATCCCGCAGTATCATCTGAAAGGGACAAGGATCAGTCTTAGGAAAGGTCGGTTGCGGTTTCCTATTTTCTGGCAGCTGTCATCCTGGTTGGAGCAAAGGTCGTGGCCATCTTGAGTAGCTCAAGGTGATCCGCCATCTTGGATACAGCATCTCCTAGGAAGCCATCTTAAGGTAACAAGATCAGGAAGGAAGCCCATATTTGGGCATAGGGCGGCTCCTCTGATGGGGGCAGCCATCTTATGACAGCTGCACATGCTTGAGGCTAATGCCTGCACTACTTAAAGCCCTGCCACCAGTCCTTCTTTGCTTCAGCTTCTATTCGGTTCCCTGAGCAGTGGCAGCGCTTCTGATGGTTCTTCTGAGTATTCCCTGGTCCTGACTTCTGCTGGTTCCTGTTAACCCTCTGCTCTCTGCCTGCCCTGAATTCTGCTGGTTCCTGACAACTCTCTGCTCGCTACCTGCCCCGATGTCTGCTGGTTCCTGACTTCTCTCTAACTGCTGCTTGTCGGGACTTCTGCTGGTCCTTGACTATTCTCTGCTTACAGCCTGCCTGGATCTCTGCTGGTTCCCGTTCCCAAACTGCCTATAGCCTGACCCGGCCTCCGGGACTTTCTGTCATTCGTGGTCAGTCCGTCAACCCCTGCGGTTCCAGAAGCCCTGTTGGCTGCCCACACCTGGGGGCTCAACCCCTGGGGAACGGCGGTCGCCGCAGGTGAAGACTTGGGGTTGTTCAACTGTCCCTTGGAGGGCTGGGGTCTACTGTCACTTCTGCCCTCCAGCTGGACCTAAGGGCTCACAGGATCTCCATAGAAGACACCCAGGCCCATCCCCCCCTACCTGTAACAATTGTGCTGGTAAATGGGAGGCCTCCAAAACCCACTGTACCCACATGTAGGTGCCCCCTTCACCCCTAAGAGCTATGGTAGTGTTGTACATTTGTGGGTAGTGGGTTTTGGGGGAGGGGGGTTGGGAGCTCAGCACCCATGGTAAGGGAGCTATGCATGTGGGAGCTTTTTCTGAAGTCCACCGCACTGACCTAGGGTGCCCAGTTGGTGTCCTGGCATATCAGGGGGACCAGTGTACTACCAATCCTGGCCCCTCCCATGACCAAATGGCTCAGATTAGGACGTTTTTGAGCTGGGCGTTTTTAGTTTCCATTATCGCTAAAAAAAAAAAAACGCCCAGCTCAAAAACGTCCATTTTTTCGAAAATACGGTTCGGCCCGCCCCTTCACAGACCCGTTCTCGGAGATAAACGCCCAGGGAGATAGGCGTTTGCGTTCGATTATGCCCCTCCACTACACCTGAAGTGCTGATTTCAATTGGTGGTATCAGGAGCTACAAATAGAACACTGAATTGGAGATAAAAGTTCAAAAACAGGAATGTGACAAGTCTTCCTGCTGGAACTGGGCAACTTGGCAGAGCTGGAGCAGTGGTCCAATAAACAGGAAAGTAGGACAAGTCATTTTCACTTTCCATTGCCTCTGGTACAAACCAGAGAAGCCAAGGGTGGACTGCCCCAAAGAGTAAGAGTTAAGGGCAATGTATTTGAGGTTATAAATTTACAGTGTTACATGTGAAAGAAATTTCATACATGACAGCAGAACAATATTTGGCTTTCTTTGGTGCTTCTGAAAGGATATATAGGCAAAGTGGAGGCAGTATTAGGGTAATATTCAATGGAATTTGCCCAGGTAATGTAATAGTTAGCAGGATAAATTCCCTGGGCTGAAAACTTCTCTTCAGTAAGTATATGCACAGATACATTGGCACCACTGGATTTCTCTATTCCAGCCCAAAGTTTCAAAGAAAAGTTCTATTTATATGAGTCTGTGTCTTCACCAGAAACACAGGCATATACAAAAGAGCATGCAATCTGTAGCACTGTTTTCTAGTGCTATCCTGCTGCTCATGTGCTCATTCAAGCAGTGCCCCCACCAGGTTTGCTCCACTATCATGTAAAGTTCTTGAATTTGCTGTCAGTTCACTTTCTCAGCCTGCAACAGTCCTACTACTACTACTACTACTATTTAGCATTTCTATAGCGCTACAAGGCATACGCAGCGCTGCACAAACATAGAAGAAAGACAGTCCCTGCTCAAAGAGCTTACAATCTAATAGACAAAAAATAAATAAAGTAAGCAAATCAAATCAATTAATGTGAACGGGAAGGAAGAGAGGAGGGTAGGTGGAGGCGAGTGGTTACAAGTGGTTACGAGTCAAAAGCAATGTTAAAGAGGTGGGCTTTCAGTCTAGATTTAAAGGTGGCCAAGGATGGGGCAAGACGTAGGGGCTCAGGAAGTTTATTCCAGGCGTAGGGTGCAGCGAGACAGAAGGCGCGAAGTCTAGAGTTGGAAGTAGTGGAGAAGGGAACAGATAAGAAGGATTTATCCATGGAGCGGAGTGCACGGGAAGGGGTGTAGGGAAGGACGAGTGTGGAGAGATACTGGGGAGCAGCAGAGTGAGTACATTTATAGGTTAGTAGAAGAAGTTTGAACAGGATGCGAAAACGGATAGGGAGCCAGTGAAGGGTCTTGAGGAGAGGGGTAGTATGAGTAAAGCGACCCTGGCGGAAGATGAGACGGGCAGCAGAGTTTTGAACCGACTGGAGAGGGGAGAGGTGACTAAGTGGGAGGCCAGCAAAAAGCAGATTGCAGTAGTCTAAACGAGAGGTGACAAGGGTGTGGATGAGGGTTTTGGTAGAGTGCTCGGAAAGAAAGGAGCGGATTTTACGGATGTTGTAAAGAAAGAAACGACAGGTCTTGGCAATCTGCTGGATATGAGCAGAGAAGGAGAGAGAAGAGTCAAAGATGACCCCAAGGTTTCGAGCTGAGGAGACAGGGAAAATGAGAGAGCCATCAACAGAAATAGAAAACGGGGGAAGCGGGGAGGTGGGTTTGGGGGGGAAAATGAGAAGCTCGGTTTTGCTCATATTTAATTTCAGGTGGCGTTGAGACATCTAGACAGCAATGTCAGACAAGCACGCTGAAACTTTGGTTTGGATGCAAGGTGAGATATCAGGGGTAGAAAGGTAGATTTGGGAGTCATCAGCATAGAGATGGTAGGAAAAGCCATGGGATGAGATTAATGAACCAAGGGAAGAAGTGTAGATAGAAAAGAGGAGGGGACCAAGAACAGAACCCTGAGGTACGCCGACAGGCAGAGGGATAGAAGTAGAAGAGGATCCACCAGAGTGAACACTAAAGGTGCGGAGGGAGAGGTAGGAAGAGAACCAGGAAAGGACAGAGCCCTGGAATCCAAGTGAGGACAGGGTATCGAGAAGTATGCTGTGATCGACAGTGTCAAAAGCAGCGGAAAGATCAAGAAGAATGAGGATGGAATATTGACCTCTGGATTTAGCCAGTAATAGGTCATTAGAGACTTTAGTAAGCGCAGTTTCGGTTGAGTGGAGAGGGCGAAAACCAGATTGTAGTGGGTCAAGAATAGCATGTGAGGAGAGAAAATCAAGGCAGCGGCGGTGAACAGCACGCTCAAGTAATTTGGAGAGAAAAGAAAGGAGGGAGATGGGTCGGTAATTAGAGGGACAAGTAGGGTCGAGTGAAGGTTTCTTAAGGAGAGGTGTGACCACAGCATGTTTAAAGGCAGCAGGGACAGTCGCAGTGGAAAGTGAGAGGTTGAGAATGTGACAGATAAAAGGAATAAGAGCAGGAGAGATGGCATTAAGAAGGTGGGTGGGAATGGGATCAGAGGAACAGGTGGTACATTTTGAGGAAGAAAGGAGAAGTGTAGTTTCCTCAATAGTAACTTCAGGAAAGGAGGAAAGGGAATGAGGGGAAGGAGAGAGAGGGGAACGGACTAGTGGAGGGAGAGGTGGTGAGGTAGAGAAAGCAAGGTTTATCTTTTGAACCTTGTTGTGAAAGAATTCAGCAAGGGTCTGAGGAGATAATGAAGGGGGAGTTGGGGGAGGGGGCACCTTGAGGAGAGAGTTCAATGTGGTGAAGAGAAGTCGAGGATTAGAGCCAAGAGAGTTGGTCAGTTAGATATAATAATCCTGTTTGGCACGTGAAAGAGCAGATTGGAAGGAGGTCAGCATGAACTTAAAGTGTAAGAAATCAGCAAGGGCCCGAGATTTCCACCAGAGGCGTTCGGCGGAGCGGGTACAGGAACGTAGGTAGCGGATATTAGAAGTCAGCCAAGGTTGGGGTTTTGTACGCCTTACAGGGCGGGTCATCAAAGGTGCAAGAGTGTCTAAGGCAGAGGATAGAGTATTGTTGTATGAAGAAACAGCCTCGTTGACAGATGTGGATGGTGCCACAGTAGAGAGGAGGTTTGAAACATGGGAGGATAGAGATGAAGGGTCAATATCGTGAAGATTCCTAGATAAATTAGATAAGATAGGACGGGACTGGGAGGGAGGAGATTTAAGTGTGAAAGTTATAAGATGGTGATCAGAGGAGGGAAGATCAGAGGCAAGGAATCTAGAGGGTGAACAGTTGGAGGAGAAGATGAGATCAAGACAGTGACCATTTTGATGAGTGGGGAGGTGGAGCATAGTTGGAGATTAAAGGAGGACGTTAAAGCGAGTAACTTGGAAATATAAGAGTTGGAAGGATCATTAGCAGGAATATTAAAGTCACCAAGGATGAGAGAGGGGGAGGAAGGATCATGGAAGAAGGCAAGCCAGGCATCAAAGTCACTGAGAAAGGATGAAAGGGACTTATCAGGGGGACGATAAATGACCGCTATTCGAAGAGGCAGAGGAGAGAAAAGGCGGATAGAGTGGACTTCAAAGGAGGAAAAACAGTGAGATTGAGGTGGAAGAAGGGGTTGAAATCTGGAGGAGGGAGAGAGAAGTAGTCCAACACCGCCCCCATGCCCAGCAGGGTAAGGAGTATGTGAAAATAGATAACCGCCATGGTACAGGGCTGCGACTGAAGCAGAGTCATACTTCATACTTCCCCCCCCCCCCCCCACACACACACTATTATTCATTCCTACTGTACTCCTTTTCAGCCACTACTTACGCACTCACTTGTTCCATTGGTTCTTTCTGTAAATAATGAGCACAGGTCATGCACCATGAAACAGGGCCAAAGGGCAAAAACTGATAAGCATGTGAACCAGGAACTGATTAGACATTCCTGCATGCAAGCAGGCATGGGAAAGGAGTAATTTTGAAAAGACAAGAAAATGTGGTTTAGCAACTGAGGGGAAACAGATGGTGTTGAAAGAAAACAGGATGATTTCTGAGGAAGATAAGTTGCAAAGCCTATGTGAAGTGTTGTTTAAAATAAAGGTATATAAGCAGTTGAATCAGTACAATACTTTGGAGAGATAGTGGCAGAGAACACCTATGTGTAGCAGCGCTGTTCTCCCATGAGAAACTATTGATTGTATCTGTACTTTGATAAGTAATAAAATTTGCTTTTCTCATACATGGCCTTGGTCTTTTATCAATCCAAATTGTGAGTGGCTAGTACATAATTAGTTTGGAGTGGTGGTAAAAAGACTAGAATATAACATTTCCAAAGGTCCTGTACAGACTTCAGCTTCCCCCATAGCCCTTGCAGCTCAGTCCCTCCTTCCTGTGACTAAAACAGCCTTCCCATTGGTTGCATCCTACCACTATCTCCACTGGAAGGGAGAAGGATAGGAGAGCTATAGAGACCTAAACTCTGAAAATATCCAGACACCTTAGTCATCTTTCCGGGTTCAATAGAGGTCATTTACAAATTATTAGAACCCTGAAAAAACACCAAACAGAACATAAGCGTTGCCATACTGGAATCAAGGAATGTTAAATGACAGGAGACAGCATGAACCTATTGGCTATCTGGCCCATTATTTGGGCTGAAGGCAGTGGGCAGAGCGTACCACCATACTGGTCAGAACAAAACAATAGCAATTGAAAACAATAGGAAACTTGTGAGGTTTATATTGTTTTATTAAACCTCCTAGGTTTTGCATTCTTTCTCTTAGGAGGGAACGGGGGGTGTAAGGGGAGTTGGGAGGGAGGTTTGGGGAGTTTTTGAGGGGTCTGTGAAGGGGGAAGGGTTATATTCAAATGTATTTGTCAGTGCTCCAGAGCTTGCTTTATTATTTGCAATGCTGTATTGTGGGTATCAGTGTTGCACTAATATGCCTTTATTTTTGTTTATGATGACAATAAAAATGTGTCCCTCCAACCCCCAACCCCCCCAGGTCTAGATAGGTCTCTCCAGGCCTACCTCATATCCATGGTGGTCCAGTGGGGGTGATGAGGACAGCAGCGAAGCCCACTGACTCATACCTCTTGTGGCTGCCTGAATAAAATGGCTACTGCGACCTCTCGCAAGTTGCCACAAGACTAATATTCAGCCCACAGGAATAAGCAGCTTGAAACCTGCTTCCATCCGGGAGCTGACCTAACCCTGAATATTAAATGCCAGTGCATGCATGGCTTCCATATCTGGGTATGTCCACTGACTCAGAACTGGGCACCGGCTGATATTCAGACTAGTGACTGTTTAATTTGCTGCATTAGGTTAGGACATTTATGTGGTTACTTAGCTGGTTAGCAGACTGAATATCACTGCTAACTGGTTAAACTGATGCTCTGTCCCAACCCACCCTAACCTAGCCAGTTAGGTGATGGCCAGTTAACAGGGATATTCAGAAGCCCTAGCCATTTAAGTGCTGATGAATATTCAATACTGGCTAGCTCTATGGGGTTGAACCAGGCAGGACCCTCTCCTGCCTGGTTGAACAATTTTGAATATTGACCCCAGAATGTTCAAAAAAATGTGAAAACCTGTTCCCTTTTCAGGCTTGATAAATTCAGAATAAAAAGTCTCATGCTTCAGTCATAATTTTCCTACAGCCTCTCTGTGACAGGGCCTACAATCTCAAGGTGCACTAGTCTTTGTTAACAAGATCAGTGGCGTAGCTAAGGGGGGCCTTGGAGGCCTGGGGCCCCCAAATTGGATCCAGGGCCCCTGCTTTGGCTGGCAGGGGTCCCCAACCCCCACCAGCTGGTGTTTCTCCAGTGCTGTCCTCTGCGCATTGCCTATCCTTCTTCCCCTCATGTTGTGTGCACATCACATGAGGGGAAGCAGGGTAGGCAATGCGCAGAGGACAGCGCTAGAGAAACACTCCAGCTGGCAGGGGTTCAGTACCCCCGCCAGCCAAGGTATGTGTGGTTGCGGTGGGTAGGGGGTTGTGGCAGGGAGGCGGGCCAAACTGTGCCCCTCCACTTTGGGATACGGACCTCCCAAAACGTTCAGGTCTGGCTACGCCCCTCATCAAGATTAACCAAAAACCAACCTGGCTCTGGCCTGTACTCAAGGATATGGATTTCACAAGGTTCCAAAGTAAAACGTGGCCTACCTGAACTAAGCTTCTTCTGCTTGCACATCTGTGGTAAAGGCATACATATGCTGGATGGCTGCTCAGAGTTTTTTCTTGTTGCATGAACCAAGCCTTCCTTGCTCTGTACTGCAAGACTTAAAGTGGCTGTTTGAGGGAGTGTTAAGGGGAACCAGTAACTTCCTGTGTATAAATGAATGCATTAAATCAGATCAAATCAACCTATAAACCATAACATCAAAACAAGCCTATTCATAAACACTCTTCATTTTAGATGGTGCATAGCATAACTGCTCAGTATTAATATTAATTCTGTGCTGCTTCAAAACTTGAATTCAACTTTATATTTAGATAATATACCAGCGAATAACTTAAATATTAGGAAATGGAAGGCATAGAAGGACATGGGAAGTGCAATTGAGGCAGCAATACTCATTTATAGTAATGCAGTGCAATGGGCTTCCCTGGCTCTCAGCCCATTGTGCAAAACACTAGGTCACTTCCTCTCCCTGACATTGTTCATACTACTCTCAGGGATACTGTGAAAGAACAAAAATGTATTCAGGATGATGAGGGTAATCATCTGCAGGAAGCTACTGTCGCACAGCATTCAAACAGTTCCAATTATTCTTTCCCATCATCTCTCTCTAGTCCATTAATCCGACTGAGAGTGTGAATAGTTTAAAGAAGACTCTTAAAAGTATTTGTTTCTACCAACGTAGCTATGACACCACATAAAATCTATGCTTTCAGAATATTAAAAAGCTCTAAGGATGATGGACAAAACATGTACTGACTTTGATCTTTCTTCTCTACTGCCCATTTCACAAAAAATGATGCTATCTTGTCTGAAATTTAGAAACACATGTTTGCATTGAAAACCTCCACCATTGGCGGCGGCCTGGAGGCGGCCTTTGCTGCCCCCCATGATGGCAGTTCTTCATAAGATATATATATATATATATATATATATATATATATATATATATATATATATATATATATATATATATATATATATATATATATATATAAATTGATGGCTTTGAGACCTGGAAAGCTACTTCGTTTCCATCGACAATGGCACCATTTACCAGCCTGGAGACTCTAATCAGGAATAGGCATTGATGCCCCTTGATGCCCAGGGTAACACTCAATATTTAACCCTGCACACAAATCTTTTGTTTTTCTTTGAGGCTCTCTACTGCCCTATTCTGTGATATGGGGAGAGGGTATTTTTTTATTATTATTATTTGTTACATTTATACCCCGCTCTTTACCGCTCAATAGCAGGTTCCGTGCGGCTTACATAGTACGGATTACAAAGAGGGGCATAATTGAACGCAAACGCCTATCTCCATGGGCGTTTATCTCCGAGAACGGGTCCGTGAAGAGGTGGGCCGAACCGTATTTTCGAAAAAATGGACGTTTTTGAGCTGGGCGTTTGTTTTTCTTAGTGATAATGGAAACTAAAAATGCCCAGCTCAAAAACGTCCTAATCCGAGCCATTTGGTCATGGGAGGGGCCACGATTCATAGTACACTCGCCCCCCTGACATGCCAGGACACCAACTGGGCACCCTAGAGGTCAGTGCGGTGGACTTCAGACAACGCTCCCACATGCATAGCTCCCTTACCACGGGTGCTGAGCCCCTAACCCCCCTCCCCCAAAACCCACTACTCACAAATGTACAACACTACCATAGCTCTTAGGGGTGAAGGGGGCACCTACATGTGGGTACAGTGGGTTTTGCAGATCTCCCATTTACCAGCACAAGTGTTACAGGTAGGGGGGGATGGGCCTTGGTCCACCTGGCTGAAGTGCACTGCGGTACCCACTAAAAGTGCTCCAGGGACCTGCATACACACAGGCCTCTAGGACTTGTTGCTGCTATATAACATTGGCACACCAGTTGACACCTGAAGACTAATCTCTCCGAAAACGTCCTTTATTGGAATAAGCACGCTTACTCACAGTTAACTGCAGATTAGAGGTTGTGCCCCACTGGCAACAAGTCTCCCTGGTTAATGCATGGAGACAAAATGGTTGCCACGACCTCTAGTGGTCATCTTGCAGTACTGCCACTAGGGCTTCTTCACAGGAGGTGCCCAGATTTTAATGGACTAATGCACCGCACAGACTTGTCCTTATGTTTTGCTATTACTTATGATTATTTATGACTCTGATTGCATGACTATATGTTTGTTTTTAGTTAGTAGTCTTATCATCATTGTTAGTGCATATGATGTTATTCCTGGATCGCACACACTTTAAATGTTTGTGTTATGTACTGAAATTTTATATTTATTTTTTCTATTTATGATTTATGTTTTGATTATTGTTTATTGTACCCCTGAAGCAGCCCATGAGTGGGTGAAACGTGGAACACATCAAGTGATTGTTTTAATAAAGAGATTTTGTTTTGGAGTAGTATGTCTGGGGTCTGTTTTCTTTTGCATTGCTACTATTTTTAGTCCTGCTCCTATGCTATTTGGCACTGCATATAACATGCTGCCTGTGTGCTAATCCTCTGCCCTGTATGATAAATGCAGAAACGATGATGGCCATGACCCCTGCATGTATTGTCCATGCTTACAGTTACCTTACACCATTAAATCAAATGAGAATACATATATAGTCATTTGATATATATATATATATATATATATATATATCTCAGCCCATTTTTCCAAAAAAAGTTGGTTACTAGTAAAACTCCGAGTTCTTTTTGAATGCACAAGCCCCTTGGTATCATATTGTGTTTAATATACTCAAAGACATACTTTGTAGTTCCGTTTCTATAAGTGTTGGTTTAGCCACTATTTTATTTTGGTTTGTTTTTTGGTTTGTTTTTGTTTTTTTGCTGTTGTTGGTATGAACAATGCTGTGGAATAGACTACTATTCTTTCATAGTTCCATGTTCTAATAAAGTTATTGAAATGATGACATCATCACATCTTTATAACCTCTAGGGAACTCAGTCTGCACACCTCTACTGGTCCATCATTTCAACTGACACAAAAAACGCTGAGATTCAGCCGGTTTATCTGATGTGGATTCATTTACTTTTTTGGATCTTATTATCCTTGATGAAGGTGAGCCAAAATGGAGTGCTCTTTTGGACAGAGCTGAATGGATCAGTTAAGTTAAAATTTCTGGATTGAAGTATTTGTGATTGTCGATACTGGCTTTTTTCTCAAGAGCATTTAACTTTCTTTAAAAAAAAGCATGCCAATGAATATTTGAATTAAGAATTGAGCTCCATGACATTTTTAGACAAGTTCTATTATTAACTTTGATATATTTTGACACATATTTCATTTGGGATAAGGTTGTTTGAGTACTTCAGGGAGAAGATTCGTGATGTTGAGAGAACCATTATGATCAGCTATTGAAAATTCAGTTTGGCACTTTCATAAATTGGGCTCCTAGAATCATGGGATTGGTTCTATATACTGAGTATCTTCTCCCTTTAACAGTTAATATTTGATTGAGTTCATGTGAACACTTGGTATGGGTACAAAGCCAAAGTCTATAAATGGCGCCTTAAAAATTGGCACTGAAAAACCACGCAGTTAGTGAGATTCTATAAACTATGCCAAAAGTTAGGTGTAGTTTATAGAATATGCGCACTCAGCGTTCTTGCAACTAAAATTTAGGCGCACCCATGTAGGACACCTAAATGCCAAGGCCTGTTATGCACAGTTCGGGTGTATTCCATAATACTGCACATGGAGGGGCATAATTGAACGCAAACGCCTATCTCCATGGGCGTTTATCTCCGAGAACGGGTCCGTGAAGAGGTGGGCCGAACCGTATTTTCGAAAAAATGGACGTTTTAGAGCTGGGCGTTTGTTTTTCTTAACGATAATGGAAACTAAAAATGCCCAGCTCAAAAACGTCCTAATCCGAGCCATTTGGTCGTGGGAGGGGCCACGATTCGTAGTACACTGGCCCCCCTGATATGCCAGGACACCAACTGGGCACCCTAGGTCAGTGCAGTGGACTTCAGAAAAAGCTCCCACATGCATAGCTCCCTTACCACGGGTGCTGAGCTCCCAACCCCCCTCCCCCAAAACCCCCTACCCACAAATGTACAACACTACCATAGCTCTTAGGGATGAAGGGGGCACCTACATGTGGGTACAGTGGGTTTTGGAGGCCTCCCATTTACCAGCACAAGTGTTACAGGTGGGGGGGGGGGATGGGCCTGGGTCCACCTGGCTGATGTGCACTGTGGTACCCACTAAAAGTGCTCCAAGGACCTGCATACACACTTGCCTCTAGGACTTGTTGCTGCTGTATAACATTGGCACAGCAGTTGACACCTGAAGACTAATCTCTCCGAAAACGTCCTTTATTGGAATAACCGCCTTTACTCACAGTTAACTGCAGATCAGAGGTTGTGCCCCACTGGCAACGAGTCTCCCTGGTACTGAGATTAGCAGTAGGTCAGAGCTGGCAGAATGCTGTACAATGCCCTCTTTCAGCCAAATTCAAGGTAAGAACTAAGTTGTCTAACGTGGCTAACACAGGAAAGGGAACTAAAACTGGCTTACAAAAATGGCCACTACCTCATGGACTACCGGAAACAAAACAGGGCACACTCTGACCCAGTAGGCAGGGGGAAAAACACCATGGGAGAAGAGCCTACCAACTACCAACATCGTGAGACTGCAACACAAGTTAACACAATACCCTACACCCACCACAATGCAATGCTGATGTGACCCTGTACTGCACCCAAGAGCCACATCTGACCCAGGGAAAAGGCTGTGACAGGATCGAACACATTCTGCTGTCATGGAGGTGGGTACGGCATTTGAGGCTGGCATAGAGGCTGGGAAAAAAGTTTTCATAGTGGGTTTTATTTTTGGTGGGAGGGGGTTAGTGACCACTGGGGGAGTCCGGGGAGGTCATCCCCGATTCCCTCCAGTGGTCATCTGGGCAGTTGGGGCACTTTTTTGGGACTTGTTCGTGAGAAAAAAGGGTCCAAAAAAAGTGACCCAAAATCGCGGTCAAAACGTCTTTTTTTTTTTAGATTATCAGCTAAAGATGCCCATCTCTCCTCAGCTGATAACCATGCCCCAGTCCCGCCTCCGACATGCCCCCATCAACTTTATTCGTTTCCGCGACGGAGTGCAGTTGGAAACGCCCAAAATCGGCTTTCGATTATACCGATTTGGGCGCGTTTGCGAGAAAAATGCCCATCTCCCGATTTGGGTCGAAATATAGGCGTTTTTCTTTTTCGATTATAAGCTGGATAGTGTTTTTGAAATGCCCACAACCTACCCAGTCCATGCCCATGGCCATGCCTCCTTTTCGATTACGCACATTAGAATTTATACACACCGTTTTGTAGAATGTGCCTAGAAAATTGTGCACGTACATTCAAATTAAATCTAATTAGTGCAGCAAATTGGTTGTTAAGTCACAATTATCAGAACTGATTGGCTTGTTAATCAATTAAATTGTGCACGTAATCTGGCCGTGTCGCCAAATTAGCACACATAAGTTAAAGCACCATAGATAGAATTTGGGGGATAGTATATAATGCCAAAACTCAGAACAAAATCTATTTCCCTGAGTGGTTCTTAACTTTTGTTCTTGTCAGCACGCATATTGGTATGCATGAATTCAACCACCCAATTTTATAATACCCATTTTCCAAGATTAAAATATGTTTTCCATATGAAACATTCTATGTAAAATTACTGTCTAAATGTGTTCTTAGACCTTGTCCACTACATTTCAATCACCAATAACAAGTGCCAGTAGAACTATTTCAGTCCCATGACCTATATGAAACCCTGATTCAAAGAGATAAATCCTCAAAATGGTCTAATTATTGTCTATGCACTATTTTTTCAAATAATTTCCCTAAAAATAGGAAGATTTGAAACTGATGTATAACAGCATACATCATTTAAATCAAAATAATATTTTTAAAGTATTGCTTTGAGAAAGACTGTGTAATCAAAGAGAGACTATACCCCATGACAAGAAAAGTTCACTAAATAAGGCTCTAAAGGATCTACTACAGTATTTTACTATTGAACTACTTTCTATATGTTACTGTTATAGAATCACACAACAGAACAGAGAGGGTCCAAAACACAGAACACAGTCCAAATGCACAAAAAAGTGCCAAAAGCCTTTAATGAATGGGACAAAGATCTTTATTTGCAAGGCATAGATCAATCACACAATGATCCGACATGGCCCGTGTTTTTGGCACAAAAATGCCTGCCTCAGGGGTCATATCCTATATAATAATTCTCACCTCCAACAGGATGTGCTTGGGACCGTGCCTGCCGGAAGTGGTCTGCTAGGCAGGCACGCACTGACCTCAGTGACATCAGTGACAGTTTGGCAAAGCAAAACAATCTGAGTGCTGGCCATTAGGACACAGGGTTGATAGGAGAGTTTTAAAAGACTGAAGGAACAGAACGTGCTAAATGGGGGGAGGGGGGAGTTGACTGAAAGACATGAACATTTGGGAAAGGAAAACAATCTGAATGCTGGCCATTAGGACACAGGGTAGATAGGAGAGTTTTAAAAGACTGAAGGAAACGAAAGTGTTAAACTGGAGAAGGGGGGGGGAGTTGTGAATGACTGAAAGGCATGCAAATTTGGGACAGGAAAACAATCTCAATGCTGGCCATTAGCACACAGGGTACATAGGACAGTTTTAAAAGACTGAAGGAACCAAAAGTGTTGGAGGGGGGGCAAGTTCTGAATGAATGAAAGAAATGAAAATTTACGAGAGGAACACAATCTGAATGCCGGGCATTTGTACACAGGGTAGATAGGATACTTTTTTTTAAAAATGAAGGACGTGAAAGTATTACATCTTGGGGGAGGGGTGAGGAGGAAAGCGGTGGGGTATCCAGATACTGGGCGTTAGGGCCACGGGGGTACATAGACTTTTGAAAACCTTAAGGAACCCAAAGTGTGGGAAGGAGGAGGAAAAGGAGGGGCGGGAACGGGGTGAGGGGCATTAGGAACAGGGGAGGGGGCCCTGTCACACACTCTCATTCTCACACACACACTGTCACACAGACAGTCTCACTCTGTCACACACCCGCACATTCACTCTGGCTCTCTCTCTCAAACATACACACTCCCAGGAAAACCTTGCTAGCGCCCGTTTCATTCGTTCCAGAAACGGGCCTTTTTTACTAGTATCTTCATAAATCCTTAAAATAAGATTGCCCACCAAAGTCAGAAGAAAGAAGTCCTTATCCCAAAATTATGCTGGACTTCAAGCATGGCATAGCCTAGTAAATGTTGATTTTGAATCCTTATTTTAAGGATTTTTGAAGATATATGACCCCTGAGGCAGGCGCTTTTGTGCCAAACAAGGCCCGGGTCATTGTGTGATTGATCTATGCTGTGCAAATAAAGATCTTTGTCCCATTCATTGAAAGCTTTTTGGTACTTTTTTGTGCACTTGGACTGTTATAGAATCATACATATGCATCTTTGTATCCTTAGGATTTTACTTGTGTATATATTGATTTCACTTTTATATATCTTTGAATACATTTAATATGTATTAGTTTTTGCTTACTCATTGCCTGATAAACATAAAGAGGGCAATTCTTTAACCTAGGTGCTAACATTTACACATGCATTACACACTTAAATGCTTATAATACTACCATATATGTGCATGTGTGTACACTTACATGTGTAAATGCTGGTATGGAGCCTAAGCAAATTCCACAAATAACGTGGAGGGGCATTTTCGATTTGACGTCTAAGTTCGACTTTGGACATTTTGCAAAAAACGTCCAAAATCTGAATAGCAAAGAAGGTCATTTTCAAAAAAGAAAAACATCCATCTTTTGTTTTCGAAAATAGAAGGTTTTGTGATTTGGATGTTTTATTTTTTGGTCCATTTTTGAAAAAAAAATATCCAAGTGCAAAACACACAAATTCAAGCCATTGGGGTGTATGAGGGGCAAGGATTTTTAGTACACTGGTCCCTCTGACATCCCAGGAAAGCAATAGGACACCCAAAGGGACACTGCAGTGGACTTCATAAAATGCTTTCAGGTACACATCTGACTATTACTCTCTTACTTTGTCTGCTGAACCCCCCCCCCCCCCAAAATCCACACAAAGCCCACTACCCCCAACTGTACACCGCTACCATAGCTCTTACAGAAACCCACTGTACCCACGTATAGGGGGCACCTATATGTGGGTATAGTGGGTTTCTGATGAGTTTTGGAGGGCTCACAGTTTTCTCCACAAGTGTAACAGATAGGGGAAGGTAGAAGCCTGGGTCCACTAGACTACTCCAGAGACCTGCATGCTGTTCTAATGGACCTGAATATAGCATCTGAGGCTGGCACAGAGACTGGCAAGTAATGTTTTTCATCACATTTTTAGGGGGTGGGAGAAGGTTAGTGACCACCAGGGGAATAAGGGGAGGTCATCCCTGATTCCCTCCAGTGGTCATCTGGTTATTTAGGGTATCTTTTTGCGCCTTATTCGTTATAAAAACAGGTCTAGCTCAAAACGTCTTAATTTTAGTCCTGGACATTTTTGTTTTCTTCCATTATGGCTGAAAACCATCTGTCTCAGGAACGCCCAAGTCCCGCCCTGAACATGCCTCTGATATGCCCCCTTGAGATTTGGATGCACTTCTGACGAACTTCAAAGAAAAACGTCTAAAAATAGGTTTCGAAAATACTGATTTGGATGTTTTTGTGAGGAAAAACATCCAAATGATGCTTTATGCCACTTTTTAGACATTTTTCTGTTCTCAAAATGAGCCCAGTAGTAACAGAGAAAATGCCAGCAGATAAAAGACCCACATGGTCCATCTAGTCTTCCAATAAGATGTCTGGAGTTGGCATCATCAACAGAGCAGTCAGCAACTTCCCTTGCCAACTTCACATGGACAACTATATGATGCAATCTTGGTATATAATACCACAGTATTGTTGCTTTCAACCAATGTCTTCCCCACCACTGACTAGCATCATTTATTCACTAATATCAACGTTATCATTCTACCTCTCCCCCCATAAAGATACCAGCACCTGCAATCATAGCCTATGCTATGTGAGAGATTAAGTATGCGTATATCATATATCTGTCCCTGCCTATTCTAGGGCACTAACCATAGAAGTCTGCCCGGTACCGGTTCCACTTCCCAACTACTAGAGTTGCCTTGATCTTGATCTGTCTTTGCTACTTATGGGATCCAGACTGTAGAAGTCTTCCCAGCATTGTTCTTACTTGCCAACCTATGAAGCTTCTGTCAAAGCTCACTCTACCTATGAGGTCACTTAAGTTCCATTCTTTTTCTATATAAGGTTCCTCTGTGTTTATCCCACATTCTTGAATTCTGTCACCATTTTAGTCCTCACCACCTCCTCCAGGAGGGAAATCCAGGCATCAGCCATGCTTTCTGTGAAAAAACATTTCCTGATGTTGCTCCTACTTAAATTACTTAGCATATATTTGCAAAGGGAGCATACACAGGGCGGAACATGGGTGGGACCAGCAGTATAGCCTGATATCAGATTTTGGGTGGAGGTGTGCGAGGCATATTTTCAAAGCACTTAGACTTATAAAGTTACATGAGTAACCTATGGAACTTTGTAAGTCTAAGTGCTTGGAAAATGAGCCCCATAGTAAAAAATGGGTGGGCATGAAATGTCCTCTGTGCTTGTGCCTAGATTGGTTTTATAAAAAACACATATAAATTATAATATTCTATACTTTACATGCATAACTGTGCATCCTGCTCACAATCTGCCCAAACTGCACCTATCTATACACTCACCTTCAAACTACCCGCTATCACATTTAGGTGTCATCTTACGGAATAGTACATAGTCAGAATATTGGTATTTATGTGCATGCGTGCACACATACACACATGTTAGCCAGTGTTCTGGTCATTTACATGCATTCTTGGTGCCCTCTTTATAGAATTACTCCTTTATTGCACAGGCAACCACAGTACACCCTCACTACCTGCTGGGGCAAGTAACATGGTTGTCCCAGTTGTACCCTAAATGTCAAACGAAGATAAAATCTCTGCCACAGCAGTTCCTCCCATTCTGATTTCCCTCCAATTTCCCCCAAGCTCAAGCACCCACCTTTTGATCCCTCCATTTATCCCTGCCCGAGCTAAAGCACGCTTTTGTGATCCCCTCAACAGACCCTATTCCCCCAATCAGACCTTGACCATCCCTCTCCAACCTCCACCATCCTACCCTTGGCTCTCACCCAGGGAGTTTCTGGTAGTCTAAAGGGGTGGGAAGGGATGGCCTGTCTCTGTTCCTGCCCTGCCTGGTTGCAGGCTCAAAATGACACAAATGGCCTCTAGTGGTAGCCTTACAGTACTACCACTGGCGGTCATCCATTTAAGAATAATCACTCCTTATATGGAAGGATGACACCTAGGAATAGTACTATGAGACTACTGCAAGGTTTCATAAGTGCCATTTTGACACCTGTAGCCAGTAAGGGTGGAATCATCCATTTCATCTTACTAGACTACCAGGGAAACCCCTGGAAAGTCCTAAGGTGTCATAGAAGTGGGGGGAATTTGGGAAGTGCATGTGCTCTGGGCGGATCAGAAGGGGGTACTTGTGCTTCGGGCGATTGAACTAGGTGTCAGATGAGGGAACTGCCACCACCAAAGCTTCATCTTGGTTTGACAGTTAGGGCAAAGGTGCTAGCAGATTGCTAGTAGTTCAACTGAAATTAATACCACTTCGTGAGGTAGTGTGAAGCTCAGCCAAGCTATTGGCAGTTGTGACAGCTCACAGCATTGACCTGTACACAATAGCTGTCAGACCCAGCAACACCTCCACTCCATTTCCATTACACCCATGAACTACACTTGACCATGCTAAGCAGCTAGCATGGAATATTTACCATGCTGGCTGGTTTTAATACAGGGTACCCATTAGTGTCATAAAACCATCATTAGCTGCTTAATGCATCTTAGTAAAAAAGCTCCATAGTACCCCATGAAATGTCCTGGCTTACATGAGAAATATCTACAGTTTTCTACTGTGCAGAAGTTTCCCAAATTTGTTTTTCAAAAATAAAACTTGATCTATGATACATTTACTAGAGCACTAAAATGTGATAAATGATTGTTCCATTTCAGTGTATTACATACACTGCCCATCTCAGTGCCATTTCTGAACTTATTATGGTTGTGATATTTTTTTCTATTAGTATATCACTTCTAGAAGGAGAGGAATTCCATATAATTAAAATTAAATTGGCCTCATTTCTTATATGGCAGAATGATAACATCTCTAGATGTGAATCAGAAGGGTAAACCAATAGGTAACTCAGGAGTCCTTTTACTAAGGTACGCTGAAAAATGGCCTGCGGTAGTGTACACGTGTGTTTTGGGTACGTGCAGAATTATTTTTTAGCGCACCTACAACAAATGCCTTTTTAATTTTTGCCGAAAATGGACGTGCGGCAAAATGGAAATTGCCGCGTGTCCATTTTGGGTCTGAGACCTTACCTCAAGCCATTGACCTAGCAGTAAGGTCTCAAGCAGTAACTGGGTGGAATGGTCTATGTATGTCAAATTCCACTGGATGCGCGTAGCTGCCATGTATCAGAAAATAGAAAATATTTTTCAGACTGGCGTAGCGGATGTGTGCCAAAATTGAAATTACCACAAGGGCCATCCACGTGTATACACTTAAATTCAGCTAAAGCACTATTCTGTAAATACATACACATCTTATAACATGTATTTTACAGGTAGGCATACACATAGGAGGAGTTCAGTCAGAGCATGGGAAGCTCACACTTATGCACATAACTTACAGAATACTGTAAGTTACACATTTATCGATGATACAACAGAAGAACCAAAAAAAAACCCTGGCAGTCTTGAAGACACACACCACTCAGTAAAGGTGACACAAAAATGGATGTTCACTGAAGTAAAGCTTTATTCAAACACATCCAAGACTCGACATGAGCCGTGTTTTGGCCTTTGCGGTCTGCATCAGGAGTGTTCTGTAGGATGTTTTGCTACTTCTAGCTTCCAAATTTTGCCAAAAAAGTTGTTTGGTCTTTTGACAGTGATTACCTTGTTGCATTGGAGCCGACTCTGTGGGTGCTGTGGGTGCTTGAGCACCCCCAATATTGAGAAAATTCCTTATATGTGTCCAGGGAGGGGTTATTTTCATTGGGCTTAGCACCCCCAATAATTTTGAAAAGTTGGCTCCTATGCCTTGTTGTAGGCGGCATTTTAGAATACTTAAACTGTTTGGCAGCATTTTGCGCCACTCACTGTCTGTAGACTACGCCGCAGTTATCATGCCAGCTTTTTGGGTGAAATTTGGAAGATAGAAGTGTCCAGTGTGTTTATTTTTTAGCAAAAAAAGGTGTTGGTACTTAAATGCTACGCCACCCTTCAGGAGTGGGGTTATCACTGAGGGACCCACCCCATAATAGCCAGGCCCCCTGCAACCAGTCACAGAATCTATGACAAGACAGAACTGGTGTGTAGAGACTGAGCTCTATCATTAAAATTTGGGTTCCATGGGTCAATTTTAGCAGACAATGGAAAAGGTGCCGGTACTCAGTACCCCCAAATATCCCCTCAAAAAAAGCCCTGTAAGTGTCAAAACATCCTACAGAAGACTCCTGCTGCAGGCCGTATAGGACGAAGCACGACTCATGTCGACTCTTGGCTGTGTTTGAATAAAGCATTACTTCAGTGAACATCACCTAGTTACCAGTAACACATTTATCACCAGCCCGCAGGAGGCAGCCTCCCCAGTGCCAATGGATGATTTTGTGGCAAATTTGGAGTGACAGCTGCTGTCATATCTCTACAAAGAGGCTAATTCCTAAGGAGCTTATCATCCTAAATTTATGCACTTAAATTCCTGCTAAAGTTTTGTACCAAAAGCATTTATTTGGCGTGCTCTGTATATAAACTACATTACTTGCAATCGCATTACACACACAAAAAAAAAAGAATGCAAAGAGATCTCCCTACCCACCAGAATACCTTAAAATCCCTTGTGGTCTAGTGGTGTAGTCAGGAAAGGTATGATCCCCAGTCGCTCTTGTCCATGCCATGTCTACTCTCAAAATGGCTGCTGTGACCTCTTGCAGCAGTCTCACGAGATTGCCACTAGAGGTTATGGCAGCCATTTTGAGAGGAGAGCCAGCATGGGCAGGAGTGACTGGAATCACTCCTGCCCTGACTACATCCCTAGAGTGTCATGGAATGTAAGATAGGCCCAAGGGGGGCACGTATAAGTGGGCAGAAGCAAAAGGCACATGTTTCAGTTTCAGACGTGTATATCCCAGCTTTGTAAAAACAGGATTCAAACATGCATGTCTAAAACCCAACCAGTGCTTCTAAAATAAGCATCATACTGTGCTGTTCACAGCATACATGCTTTTAACTGTGGAGAAAAGTGACTAGAGTTCAGCAAGTGGAGGAAATTATGTGTGGAAACCTCTGCATGTGATTTTCAAGGTGTACTTTCCACCCATGTTGTACATTTCACCAATTCTGAGGAGTAGCCCTAGAGGTTAGTGCAGAGGACTGTAAAGCAAGGGGCCAGGTTCAAATCCCATGTTAACTCTTTGTGGAGGAGTAGCCTAATGGTTAGTACAGGGGCCCTTTTACTAAGCCACATAGGCGCCTATGAGCGCCCAACGTGCGTCAATTTGGAGTTACCGCAAGGCCCAGGTGGTAATTTCATTTTTTACGCGTGATGGAAAATAATTTTTATTTTCCTGTGCATGGCGGAAACCTGGCGGTAATCTTCATTCTATGTGTGTAGACGATTACCGCAGGGTTGCTACGTGAGACCTTACCGCTAAGTCAATGGCTGGCGGTAAAGTCTCACACCCAAAATGGACGTGTGTCAATTTTTATTTTGCCGCACGTCCATTTTCAGAAAAAAATTTAAAAAGGCCTTTTTTACAGGTGCACTGAGAAATGGATCTGTACATGCCCAAAACACACGCCTACACTAGCGCAGCCCATTTTTCGGTGCACCTTAGTAAAAGGACCCCACAGTCAGCTGAGATCCTGGGGAATTGGGTTTAATTCCCACTGCAGACTCTTGTGACTCTGGCCAAGTCACTTAAACCTTCATTGCCCCACAAGCACATTAGATTGTGAGCCCACTAGGGATGGAAAAAGTACCTGCATATAATTTGCACAGTGCTGTGTACATCTAGTAGCACTATAGAAATAAGTAAGAAAGTCTAGTCCTGAATCAAGGGACTTCTTATTACTTCACTATCCTAACCCTAAGAAGATTATTTATAACAATTTTTTTTTAAATACCTTTGCATGAGAGGAGTCACGTGATGCGCTGTGAGTGAAAGGTGCATTGCAGCATCGCTCCGAGGCCTCTGCTCCACATATCGTTAATTGTGACCATATACCAGCCGCATCGGCGGGAGTTTTACCTGTGATACGCTGTGGGAACAGTGTATGGAACAATATCTGATCTCGATGCCGGCAGGGAGCTCCAAAAAGGCTGCGAAAGCAGAGAAAGAAAAGGTGACACCGACCATCGGCGAATCCAAGATGGCGGGTGGAGCGCCGAGCGCGGATGAAGAATTCTCCGCCAAACAAATGAATCATATCACAGCTGCGATGGGAGCGGCACTGGAACCCAAATTTGTTGAATTGAATGGGCGGTTTGAAAGGCTAGATGCCTTATTGCTGGATTCTAACAAGCGACTGACAGAGGCGGAGCGGAGAGTTTCAGACATGGAAGACACGTGTAACCGCGTGGCGCCAGAGCTCGACCAACTAAAAGAGACTGTGCGAGCACAACAAGACAAGATTGAAGATCTAGAGAACCGGGCACGAAGGAGTAACCTACGCATTGTAGGCCTGCCAGAAAAGCTGCCAGAAAAGAACTTAAGTTTCCTGCTGGAGCAGTGGTTTAACACGGAATTTGCCTTGTCTGATAGTTATGGCCCCCTGTGCATTGAACGGGCTCACAGGCTGGGCCGGCTGAAACTTGAGAACCAAAAGCCACGTGTTGTCATCATTAAAATTCATAATTATTCCCACAAAGAGGAAATATTGCTTGGGTACCGCGCAAAGAGAGACACACTAAAATACGATGATGCGCAGATCCGGATCTTTCAGGATTACTCTGCGGGGGTGCAAGAGAGAAGACGTCGTTTTCACCCGCTCTGCACTTCCCTAGTAGAAAAGAAAATAAGATTTATGCTATTGTATCCTGCCACGCTGAAGGTGCTGCATGAAGGAACGTGGTCTTCATTTGATTCGGTACAAGGGGCAACGGAGTTCCTGAACCGTAATGGAAAGGTGGTGGCCATGACAGATAAGTGAGGCAGAAGATCGTTACAGAGGATTTGCTGCTTTGTGCAGATGGTGGGGAACACACTGACTGCATTAAGTTTAATTGTTGAGTATTTGATACCGGCTGGAGAACAGAATGATGGACGGTGGAGTGGGGGCCTCAGCATTCAGTGACTACCTGTGAGATGGAAGAAGTTCCACTCAAGTTCAGGGTAACAGTAGGGGTAAGCGGGGGGAGGGGGGTGGAAGGGAGGAAGGGTGGGTGGGAGGGGGGAGGGGGGAGTTTGGGGTGGGTAATAATGGTATCCTGATATTGAAGATGTGGGAGATGGACATGAGGGGTTGGGGGGAGGGGGGAGAATCGTGTGTGTATTATGCTTCTCAAGATGATGTTACATGTATCAATTGTGGTGGCAGCGTTGTTAAGCAGATGTGCTACACGTGGGATCCGGGGGGAGGCTGGGCCCCTGGATTCACAGCAGCAGGGAACCTTGGTTTGCGCCATGCTTTGGGATGGGACCCCTAATTGCAGATTAGTAACTTGGAATGTGGGGGGAATCACCTCCCCGATCAAAAGAACGAAAATCTTGGCTCACTTGAGGCGCCTTAAGGCAGATATAGCATGTCTGCAGGAGACAAGATTGTCAGAGGAAGAACATGCAAAGCTGTGCAAATCCTGGGTGGGCCAGGTGCACTCGGTATCATCGGGAGGGAGAAGGAGCGGAGTGGCTATCCTGCTTCATAAGAGGTTGATGGTCACTTCCGAGGTACTTTTACAGGACCCCTTAGGCAGATATATACTGATAAAGATGTGCCTGCAAGGTAGAGAGGTATATTTACTAGCAATATACGCCCCCACGCCCTATGATAAGAACTTTTTCCCTGAGCTGCTAAGGGCTCTGGTGCCATATCAAGGTAAAAGCCTTATTCTTGCAGGTGATATGAACCTCTTAATAGATCCTGAGATTGACTGTACAGGCTCCCGTAGCGACGGGAACACAGGAAGAGCAGCACAGGGGGTGTTGGAGGAGTTTGCAGTCTCACTGAATTTGATAGACGCTTGGAGGGTACTACATCCTGGGGAGCAAGACTTCTCTCACAGGTCCCGGGCCCATGGATCCTGGTCCAGACTAGATTATATATTTGTATCATCAGTGCTCTTTCCCTGTGTGCTAGCATCCCATATAGAGGAAGTGGTGGTCGCGGACCATGCACCTGTTTGGGTAGAGCTGGAACCGCCGGGGAGCTTTAGTCCTGTCCCGACCTGGAGATTCCCAGGATACTTAGCTAAGAACAAAGATTTTCAGGAATTTTTGAGGGGTCGATGGGAGGAATATGTATCCCACAATGAGCAGCATCAAACTAACCCCCAATTGTTTTGGTGCGCTGCGAAGGCTGTACTGAGAGGGGAGATAATATCATATACAGCGGCTCGTCGAAAGAAGACGGCCGCGAGCCTTGTAAATTTACAACGACAATTGAGAAAAGCCAAACTCTTAAGTCTTCACTCCCCGACCCAAGCTAATAGGGATGCATATGTAGCACTGCAAGTGTCTATTAATACTATACTGCATGAGCACACACAGCGTAGGTGGTTATTTTAAAAGTTCCGCTTTCATAGATTTGGGAACCGCACAGGCGGGCTATTAGCTCGTCTAGTTAAGAGTAAACGGGGCACGCGGACTATCATGGCTTTGAAAGACAGTACAGGAGTGGTGGTAAACCGACCAGAGCGTTTACTGCAGATATTGCAAGATCACTTCCAGGCAGTGTATAGAGGGGGAGACCGGGCAGATAGGAATTCAATGAATGACCTATTAAATCGGGCGGGCATGCCCAGATTGTCAGACCAAGCGGTAATGGAGTTGGACATGCCGCTACAGATGAGAGAGCTACAGAAAGCAATTAAGGGATTGCGGCCGTTAACAGCACCAGGTGAAGATGGCTTCTCGGGAGAGTTCTTTAAATTGATGCAGGCACCAATGGGGGGAGCATTGCTTGATTATCTGCAGGCCATCATACAGGAGGGCACGATCCCGGGTAGAGAAAATACAGCCCTCATTTCACTCATATTAAAACCGGGTAGGCCGCCCGAAGATCCGACATCGTATAGGCCTATCTCTTTGATCAATGTGGATATCAAACTCCTTGCAAAGGTAATGGCCAATAGACTGGCTACCCGGATTGCAGAGTTGGTGGATGTGGCACAGGTGGGCTTTATTCCTCGAAGACAATCAGTATTGCATGTCCGCAGAATCCTACTGGCTATGGCACAGAGCAAATGTTCACAGACACCGTTACTAGTGGCAAGCTTAGATGCTGCTAGGGCTTTTGACCAGGTGGACTGGAGATATTTGTTTCATGTGTTGGAATGGGTGGGGCTCCCTGAGGGGTTTTTGAGAGCAGTCAAAGCACTCTACTCAGGTATGATGGCGCAGATTGTAGCGAATGGGAGTAGGTCGGCACCATTTGAAGTACAACGCGGTACGAGGCAGGGCTGCCCATTGTCCCCGCTCTTGTTTGACCTTTCTCTAGAACCCTTGCTGCGGATACTTAACAAGACAAGTAAGATACAGGGCATTAATGTAGGGGGGGGAGGAGCTTCGTGCGCTGGCGTATGCGGATGACATCATGCTTTTGCTCGCGGACCCCCAAGCCTCTCTAGAATACGTTTTACAGGTAGTGGAACAATATGGTGAGGTGTCAGGGTTTTCCCTTAATCTCCAAAAGTCATGTGCAATGGCACCGGATGATGACACGTTCCGTGAGTGGAGAGGTCAATTCCCACTGCGCCGGGAAGAGGTAGCACTAAAATACTTGGGGATCCTAATACCTAGAGATTTAGCACTCCTATATGAACAAAATGTCAGAATACTCATGGAGATGACGAAAAAACAGTTGCTGCTCTGGCAGGCCCTCCCTTTATCTTTTTGGGGAAGGATAGCGCTGTTTAACATGCTGATAGTGCCGAAATGGGTATACGTTTTTCAGCAGCTCCCGCTATTTCTAAAAAGAAAGGATGAGAATAAACTGGGGAAAATGTTGCAAACATATTTATGGAAAGGGAAACGCCCAAGACTAAGGCTCTCAATGATCTGGACACCCAGGGAGTATGGGGGTATGGGAATGTTGAACCTTCGATCGTTAACGGTAGCATGCTCTATGCGTCACATAAGTGATTGGTTCCGAGGATCCTCGGACTTCTCCCTGACGGCTATAGAGACCTCGGTTTTCCCGGAGATTCAATTTAGTCACTTGTTACATACTGGGGGTAAATTACCTCAGGCGGCGCTGAAACGCCATCCATTGCTGGGATCCCTGCGAGCGACTTGGAGGTGGCTTTGCCGTCGCCATCAGCTTTCCGCTAAAGTAACGCCCTACCTTTCAATCTGTAATAATCCGGATTTCTCACCAGGTCAGGGAAATAGTGTGTTTAAACAATGGGAAAAGAAGGGCATAATATATTTGGTGCACATCATAGATGAGGAAGGTAAGATACGGCCTTTTGCCACCTTGCAACAGCAATATGGGATCTCAAGGAGGCATTTCTTTGCGTATCTCCAATTAAGACATTATGTACAGACTTTACCCTGGACGGACTTGACGGAGGATGTGTCCGACATTCTCTCAGAGGCCTATACGTTGGGTGCCCAGCTGTGTGTGCCATTAAGATTTCATCACCAGCAGTTGAAGGACACGACTGTAGAGCTGCAGTATGCATCCTTGGCAACAGACTGGTCCAAAGATTTAAATTGTGAGGTGACGGAGGAGATGTGCAAAGCATATTTAAAACAATTATATGCGCGGCGTTTGTCAGTACTACAGCGCGAAAAACTATATAGATTCTTGTTAAGACTGCACATCTCTCCCCTGCGGGCGTTCAGGGCAAAAATTTCCAATTCCGGGGTCTGTCCAAAGTGTGGGGCGGTTATGGCCTCCTTAGGGCACATGTTCTGGCTCTGCCCGGAGGTACAGCGCTTCTGGGGGGCAGTGCTACAGATTATAGACTTATGGTGGGGATGTACTCTCACTTGTGACCCCTTGCTGCTATTTAATAGCTTTAAATTTACAACACAACCTCCGGCGGGGTTCAAGAGATTTGTACAATTAGCAATTTTTTGCGGCATTCATGCCATCTTGACAGCCTGGATGATGCCGCAGGGCCCTCACATCTGGAGGTGGAGATTACAGTTAATTCACCAAATGAGAATAGATAGGTGTGGGGTGCAAAACATGGACAGTGTCCCAGGCACCAGGTTTAGAGAAATGTGGGAACCAGTGTGGAGCGCCTTGCCACCTAAAGGGAGAAGTTACATCCTAAACATTTAACCATCTTAACATTTAATCAGCACGCATGAAGGGAGGGTGGGTAGGGAGGGAGGGAGTTGGGTGGGAGGGGATAGAGGAGATGGGTTTCTGTGCTGTACCTATTAGTGTACTGTAAGAGAGGGGAAGACTGGGTCTGACATCAGGGGAGTATACATCTGGTTTGATCATTGAGAAGGTCTCATCCCCACGCTAAGTGATTGGGGAAGTGGGCTGGAGGCTATAAGAATCAAAGCCTCTGGTCTACGTGCGGAACACTAGTCATTGACTTATAAAGTGTAAATGGTTTTCTTAAAGTTTTACTTGTTTAGTTGTTTGGTTGCCGGTACAGGGGAGAGGTGGGGGGGGGAGGGAGGAAAGAGGGAATGCAAATTTGTTGTAATCCTTAAGCACATGGCATCTTGAAGCACATATGTGTTGATTTTGTGTTGTGATATCTACCTGCAATATATGTATTGGATTACTAATAAAAAGATTTAAACATAAATACCTTTGCATATCAGGTGGCAAGTCACTGGAACAGGTGTCGAAGTTAGAGGCCAGATAGATTGTGGTAAATTTCAGAAACTACCGAAGGCCTTTTTATAAAAGAAAAATGACTTATTAAATGATATGTAATTTTGTACTGTGGTTTTAATTTATGATTTTGGTTGCATGATATTCCTGAGAATGCCCACTTTTTTTAGATTGTGAGCCACATTGAACTCAGGAGGTATGTGTGGGATACAAATGTCATGTAATGTAATCTAACAGTAGAACTTCAAAAGAAAACAGCCCCACGGGCCATATTGAAAATGGCCATTCCTATGCATAAATCAAATCTGCTTTGGCAATTTCTCTCAATGACAATTATCACAGCTACTGTAATTATTACCAATATCTACAGGTAACCTGAGTGGCAACACTTTTAAACTACCAATATTACTTATTTTTCAATATACATTCAATGCTAGGACACGGACAAAATAAACAGGGGGCTTCAGGAAATTTATTTCAGTGAACATGGCTAAACTTAACAAGGTTGTTACTAGAGACAATCAGGATTAACAAATAAAAATAATATCAAAAGGGTAGATGTTTAGGTGGTGCTTAAATGATCAGAGAGAGAGAATGATCCACCAGCGCAGGAAGGTTGTTAAGTACATAAGTGTTGCCACACTGGGACAGATCAAAGGACCGTCAAGCCCAGCATCCTGTTTCCAACAGTGGCCAATCCAGGTCACAAATACCTGGCAAGATCTCAGAAAAAGTTCAATTCATTTTATACTGGTTATCCCAGAAATAAGCAGTGGATTATCCCCAAGTCATTTTAATAATGGTCTACGGACTTTTCCTTTAGGAAGACGTTCAAACCTTTTTTAAACCCCGCTAAACTAACTGCCTTTACCACATTCTCTGGCAACGAATTCCGGACTTTAATTACACATTGAGTGAAGAAAGAATTTCTCCGATTCGTTTTAAATTTTCTACTTTGTAACTTCATCGCATGCCCCCTAGTCCTAGTATTTTTAGAAAGAGTAAGCAAACAATTCATGTCTACCCGTTCCACTCCACTCATTATTTTATAGACCTTTATCACATCTCCCCTCAGCTGTCTTTTCTCCAAGCTGAAGAGCCATAGCCGCTTCAGCCTTTCCTCATAGGGAAGTCGTCCCACCCCCTTTATCATTTTTGTCACCGTTCTCTGTACCTTTTCTTATTCCATTATATCTTTTTTGAGATGCGGCACAACAAAGTTGAAAACACAGAGGCAATGGAGAACAGCACAGATTAACACAGCTTGTCTGATGAATGGCAGTAACATGGAAAGGCATAGGAAGAGAAAAGATGTTAGAGGTTCCTGGGCTTGATGAGTAGAAGATTGTAGGTGCTGATTTGGGCACCCAGTTCCAAAGCTATCCTTGCTATATTTTCCATTTGAGTCCAAATATTAGGAGTAGTCCACTGGTGTTCAATCCTAAAGCAGACAATATGAAAACAAATTGCATATGCATTTCAAGGGTGAGGACATAGGGAGGGGGGTTAGAAGAGGATCATCGTTTTACAGGCAGAAGTGACACCAAATCAGGGATTGATTAATGGCATGCAATTAATGGGATCTTGGTCTGTGTTTTTAACACATGCTAAATGTGTGTTCTCAAACAGGATTGGGGCTGAAGCTGAAGGTAGAGGGGACTAGAGCAAGCAAGGCAGACTAGGCAGGACACAAAGCTGACCCACACAGACAAACAACAGAACAAAGGCTGAAGCTAAGGGTAGAGGGGTCTAGAGCAAGCAAGGTAGACTAGGCAGGACACAAAGCTGACCCACACAGACAAACAGAAGAACAGAAGCAGAAGTGCACACAGGCACCCTAAACAAGAAATCAAGACAGAAGTGCCCACGGGCACACAGACAATGAACAAGGCAGAAGTGTACACTGGCACATAGACTATGAACAAGGCAACAAGAAATCAAGACAGAAGTGCCCACGGGCACACAGACAAGAACAAGGCAGAAGTGCTACACTGCACACAGACTAACCTGGAGACCTTTGGCATTGCAAAGGCCCTGAATGAAAGTCCACAACTTCCTTATAAACAGGACAGAGGCAGGAAACACACTGAACACCAAAGTGAGGCTTGAAACACACAGGAAATGGAAACCCTACAGGACAGAGGCAGGAAACACACTGAACACCAAAGTGAGGCTTGAAACACAGAGGAAAGAAACAACAATGCAGACAGGAGTCAGCTCAGAAGCTGACCATCGGGAAATAAGGTGAGTCAAAGAGGAGTCACAACCACAGTCATGACACCTCATTTTTGTTTTCCATTCCTTTCCTAATAATACCTAACGTTCTATTTGCTTTCTTAGCCACCGCCGCACACTGAGCAGAGGGTTTCAACGTATCATCAACGATGACACCTAGATCCACTTCCATATTGTGGAACCTTGCGTTGCATAATTATAATTCAGGTTCCTCTTTCCCACATGCATCACTTTGCCTTGCTCACATTAAACATCATCTGCCATTTAGATGCCCAGTCTCCCAGTCTCGAAAGGTCCTCTTGTAATTGTTTACAATCCTCTTGCAATTTAACAACTTTGAATAACTTTGTGTTGTCAGCAAATTTAATTACCTCACTAGTTACTCCCTTCTCGAGATCATTTATAAATATGTTAAAAAGCAGTGGTCCCAGCACAGACCCCTGGAAAATCCCACTATCTACCCTTCTCCATAGAGAATAATGACAATTTAACCCTACTCTCTGTTTTCTATTTTTAACCAGTTTTTAATCCATAATAGGACACTACCTCCTATCCCATGACTCTCCAATTTGCTCTGGAATCTTTCATGAGGTACTTTGTCAAACGCCTTTTGAAAATCCAGATGCACAATATCGACCGGCTCACCTTTATCCACATGTTTGTTCACCCCTTCAAAAAATGTGATAGATTGGTGAGGCAAGATTTCCCTTGCACACATAAATTAAGTGGCTCAATTAGCATTTAAATGGCAATAACTATTAATAATTGGCCTAACAAGCACTAATTGGCACTAATTAGGAGTTACATGTATAACTGAACCACACCCTTATTCTATAAACAATCTCCCCGACATTCTGCTGGCGGCAGGCAGTGCTTTTGCTGTCCTCCACTGGTGTTAAACCTGGATATTCAATGCCAGGCTGTTTCTGCACAGAACTGCTGTTATAGAATTCATGCCCAGTGCCCTGTATCTCGGTGCCTATCTTTAGACTCCATCTCCAGGATTCTATATATCACGCTGAGATTTTTCTACACAGAAATCAAAGCGTATTCCATAACAATGCGAAGAAGCTACATGGTTAACAAGCTAATCAGTGCTGATAATTGGATGTTAACAACCAACTATCAGCACTAATTGACGTTAAGTAGAATTAACACGCACTAGTTGCTAAGCATATTCTGTAACATGGTGGGCGTAGATTCTAAGTCGCATAATTGAAAATGGGGCATGGGCATAAGCATGGAATGGGCAGGTCATGGATGTATCTAAAATCTATATGCATTGTTATAGAATATATCCGTTCCGTGACAAATTTCAGTGTTGAGATATACACCAGGTTTTACTTAGCGTAATTGGCCATGACTAAATTTTGTTGCATGGACCGGTGTTCAGCATATTCTATAAATCGCATGGAAATTTAGGCCTGTTCTATAAAGTACGCCTAATTTAAGTCGTACTTTATAGATTACACTTAAACGAATTTCATTTTGGTGCTGACATTTTAGGCATGATATATACAATCTAGTCCCATTTGCTGAATATACCCCTATATTTCATCAAGAAGACCAAGACTTCCTTAACAGATTTGAGGGTGACATTCAGGCTATTTGGGAATTTGGCAAATATGATAACTGGCATAGAAATTAGAAGAGGTCTAAAGATTTAAAATTAAGCACTTTATCATCTGTTCTAATTGTTAACACTGTTAAATCTTCACGGGGCTCCAAGCTTTAGTTGTCTGTATTTACAGTAATTTGAATACACCTAGAAACAAAATTTTGAAGTGAGGGATTTTCTGATGGAGTGTTTATCAGATGTGGCACTGATTATGGAATCTTGATTGACACATGAGGAAAGGCCAATTTCAGATGCTGTGTATCTTCCAAGGTGTGTTTTAGATCATGGCCCAGTTGTAGGGAGAAGGTATGTAGTCTTGCACTCATTTTCCAAGAAAACTTTTTCTTTGCCAATGTAGCAAGTGAATGCTCCCATCATAGTGAAATGCATCTTGTTTTCAATGGGATTAATGTCAGAAGATAACTGCACTTCCATTTTAACAATTTTTTTATGTTGCTTCCATTTCAGCGCTGATTTTTTTTTTACTTCAGTGCTTTTTGCATATTGTTAGTTTAACACTTCAGAAGTAACTAAAAAAATTAACAGAAAGTAAAAGCAGCTGTGTTAAACTTCTCTCAATTCAATTGGATTAATTGTGTGAATTTTTTGCTTCCAATCCTGGATTAAATTTCAAAAACATAACAAATATATTACTCCCAGGTTCCCATAAATATTAATCATTTCATAGTAAACCAATTATTTCACCAATACTTAAAGGTAATCAATAGAAATAAAAAAAAAATAAAACATGGAAAAGAAAAGAAGATGATACCTTTTTTATTGGACATAACAATACATTTATTGATTAGCTTTCGAAGGTCGCCCATCTGACAAAGAAGGGCGACCTTCGAAAGCTAATCAAGAAATGTATCAAAGCATTTCAGTGACAGTCTAACAGGGTGGGGGTGGATAGGTGAGAGGATGGTGACAAACAAAGCAATACAACTTTATGGTTTATAAATGGGCTAGAAAACCAAGATCTTTGTTAAGTCCTGTCTGGTGGGTGTCAAAATATTCAATCATTCTGACTTCAAAGGTCTTACATTCCTGTATTGTTTTAAAGTTACCTTTCAGGATTATTACTATGAAATCACTGGTACAGTGTTCTGGTTTTGTTTTATTTCTATTGATTACCTTTAAAAGTGGACTAACACGGCTATCAGACCTCTCTACCAATACTTTAAAAATTGTGTGAATTGTGCTCAGAAAATAAACGTGACCTAAACTCAATAAATGGCCACTGTTATCTATCATCGCACAAAGGTAGCACAGTTCAATAATTCAATCAAAAAGTACTTATCTGTGTATTCAATGTTGTCCTTATAGTGCCAATTTTAACAACTCCCAAGAAATCACAGAAGAGTGATCTCAATTTATGCCGATAGATCCAGCACCATTAAATCTATATAATCCCCGACTTGGATCCAGGTTTTGCCACAAAGGGCTTCCTTAGGGTGTATTGACAAGACTGAATAGTCTTAGTTCATCAGCCTGTTTATCTGCCATCATAGTCGATACTTTGGGATTTCTAGATAACAATGGGAAAGGAGAAGAAGGAGGACCAGATGGGTGAGACAGGAAAAAGTGATGGGGAGAGATGAGAAAGGGAAGATGTGATGGAAGAGAGCAAAATAGAGAAAAAGAAAGATGGGAAGATCTTTCATGGAAGAGTGAATAGATGGAAGAAGAGACAGCAAAAGGAAAAAGAGGCACATGGAAGGGAAAGGACTAAGATGAAAAACCAAACAAAAGCAAACAGAGAACGGAAAACGATGCAAAGAAAAGAAATGAAACAAAGGTTGCAAGTTTATTTTAAATTCAAGTAGTGAATTATGACTTCAAATGTTTTAAATTAGTTATTATATGTAAAAGAGTAACAAAAAAAGAAAAATAGTGATGTATTTCCTCCTGTATGGAGCACAGTATAATTGCATGTTAGATATACCTTTCACCATTAATAAAGAAAACTAAGAACTTCTCATAAAAGAATAAACAGGGAGGAAAAATGTATCCTCAGGGACACAGGAGAAATAGCAATTATGAGAAAAAAATATGCTCTATCTTACCACTAGGTCAGATATGTTATGACCAAGAAGCATAATAAATGACAAACAGAACCTGTATCATCAGGAGTACTATTACAGCAACTTGTTTTTCTTTGATTTTCTTGTGTTACTTTTTTACTGTGTAATGTACAATGATATATGGAGACTTTGCCATGACATCTGCCTGCCCAAAGCTGAACCCTGTCCCTCCCTGGTGTACCTTACAGATGTCCCCGGCACCTACAGTGATTCATTATTGCCAACATTCAGTGCTGTCACCCGCAGAGCTAAGTGGGCATAGTTAGGACTGCCTTTTATGCAGTCCCATATTGCCAGAATCTATTAACTCACAGCTTCTCTCTGATTTCACACCAGGAATGCCTCCTCTTGCCCAAATTACAGATGGCTGGTTAGTGCTGATATTCAGTGGTCTGCCCATTGAGCACAATTTAAGCAGGCAGGAACTTCTCCTGACTCGTTAAATTGCTTCAAATATTGACCCCAAACTATTTTTCCAAATTATATAATTCATGTTGTTCTTTTGAGAGGTTTATGAAGAAAATCTCAGGTTTTGATGTGGGGGAGAAAGAGGACGAAGAGGTCTCAAGAATGATAAGAGACGGGGATGGAGGTTCAGCAATGGAGAAAAGAGAGGGAGGAAGGGTTTAGAAAGATGAACAAAGAAACAAAGGAATGTGGATGAGTAGAGAGGAAAGATTGAAGGAAGGAGAAGGGGACAACTGGGGTGACAGAAGCAGAAGGAGGAAAGATGGGGATGGGGAGTAGAAGAAAGGAGGGATGGAGAAAAAGAGGAAGATCCTGGGATCTTGGGGGAAAAGAACTACAATAGGGAGATAGAGGATCTCAGATCTTAAGGGAATCAAGAAAGGCGAGATGGATCTGTCCCTCCTCTAGCTACAAAACCTCTCTCTCTCTCTCTCTCTCTCTCTCTCTCTCTCTCTCTCTCTCTCTCTCTCTCTCTCTCTCTCATGCACAAAGACAATGCATTTCTCAGGTACAACTGGAAGTTAGACTTTGATGAAGGCTTGTTTTTGGAATGAGACTTTGCTTTTCTGTGGTAGGCTGTGAGTTCCAAAAGAATATGCTTTTCACTGCTCTTATTAGGCTTCTCCCCTTGTCATATCGGGGACTTGGGGGAGAAGATATTTAGCAAGGGCTTGGCTACCTAGGCTAGATTTCTTTGTCTGTTTATTAATAAAGCTGTGACTTCTATTATTTCACTTTGTTAATATAATATTGGGTGCTTTTTGTTTCTATGTTGTTGCCTTTATTTCCTTTCAAAGTTAATTGCCTGTTATGACAAATCAGCTTGGAAAAAACATGCTAGGTACCATAATGTGGTAGAGGAGAAAGATTCAGAGGTAAAAGAAATGCAAACAAAAATGTACAAATGAATAAAAAATGTAAAGAAAAATCAAGAAAATATTCCTCTGATTGCTGGAGATTTTTCTACTGTGTCCATCCTTGTATAATAACCCTTTGTCAAGCGGCATGTTAATGCATCTGTGATAGCATTTTGCAGCAGCAGTTTCTCAGCTAACTGCCATGGTTATTTGTGGTGGATATTGTTGGCCTAAATAAGATGCTAGTCAACCATTCCATGACACTCTGGGGAAGTTCACTTTGGAAAGCTGACTTGGATTCAGCCATTGCACATAAAAGCATCCTGTGGATACTGATGACAAAGACTTTAATCACTCAGGGCAGAAGTACAGATGATGATCCTGTTGCTAACCTATATTACTCATGTCTTCTTTGGGACCCTGCTATCATTGCTTTTCAATACCACATTTGTTCTTTTATTATTATTATTATTATTATTATTATTATTATAAACTTGTTATACCACATATACTAGCAATACAGACCTAAGTGGTATACATTCTAAAAACATATATAGAGAAAAGGAACTCCAATATAGAAAGGAAAATGGAACCCAATCTTACAAGATCCTGCCAGTCAATTGTAAACCAGTTTCCCTGGTCAAAGAGCGAGCCCCGCTCACACCGACCAGATCCCACCCAAGCATTAGAATTCTTAGAAGACATTACTAGCTAGGCAATAAATTTAAGAATTGTAAACCAAGGTATAAAAAATGCGTTTTAAGCAGTGATTTAAATTTAGAGAATGAAAACTCATCATGTATGCACAGAAGGAGATGATTCCATAATTTAGGCAAGAGGAAGACAAAAGCCGAATGTCACATGGTCTCTAAATGATCCTTCTTAGGACCTGGTAGCACCAACTGGATTGCTTCAAGGGATCATAGTGAGCATGATCATTTATATAGAATAGTGAGAGGTGGCAAGTATAAGGTTGGCTGAGGTAATAAGCTTTATGAGTCAGAATAAGAATTTATAGGCAGCCAATGAAGATGGGAAAGGAGTGGAGTAATATGATCCAATTTTCTCACTTTACAAAGTAACCTAGCTGCTGTATTTTGTACGGTTTGGAGACGTTTATTCTGAGAACTGGGTAGACTGGCATAGACAGAGCTACAGTAGTCTAGCTGTGAAATCAGAAATGCATCACATGCTGTGTATAAGGCAGGAAAATTAAGAAGTTCATGCAGAAAATGCAGTGTATGCAAAGATATAAAACAAGATCATATAGTAACTTCCGAATTTTGTTTGTGAAATGAGAGTTGTGTCACAAACCAGACACCCAGATTTTTAAAAACAGAAACTGGAGAAATAGGACCATCAAATAAGACTGGATTCAAATTAGGAGGTGACAGAGAACCGGGAACCCAGCAAACAGTTGTTTTATCTGGATTCAAGATCATTCAGTTAGCAGAAAGCCAGGATGCCATGGAAGTTAAGCATTTCTGAAGAGGCACAAGGTCCAGATTAAGGGGGCACATAGGGAAGACAAGTAGAATGTCATCTGCATACTAAAAGGCTTAATATTGAATTTTTGAACAAGCTGAGCTAATGGGCTAACAAAAGTTTTTAAAATGAGGGACGAAAGGATAGATCCCTGTGGAATACCACAAGTGAGAAGATTATATTTAGAGAGAAATGCATCAGAATGCAGAGAAACTATGACGATAGAAAAGAAGCAAACAAATCCAAAACAGTACCTAAAAGGCTAATATCAGACAGAAGGGATAAGAGAAGTGAGTGATCAATGAAATGAAAAGCATCTGAAAGATCCATAGATACCACAAATGAAATATCACCTGTTGTCAGACTTGTGAGGTCTTGTACCAAGTAGAGTGCTGCTGAGCCCAGTACTCGGACCAGGTTCTGCTTGGCGACCGGACAACCCCGGGTTTCACCTGCGCTGACCACCATTCCCCAGAGGTTGAGCCCCTAGGTGCAGGCAGCCTGCAGGACTTACGAGACGGAGCTGGAAGCGGGGTTGTGAACATATCAGCCAGGCAGGCAGCAGGCAAGAGAGTGATCCACGTACAGGCAAAGTCAATAGGCAGGCAGCAGGCAGGGGAGTAATCCAGGTACAGGCAATGTCAATAGACAAACAACAGAGTAATCCAGGCACAGGTAAAGTCAGTAGGCAGGCAGCAGGTCAAGAGGGTAATTCAGGTACAGGCAAAGTCAGTAGGCAGGCAGCAGGCAAGAGAGTAATCCAGGCACAGGTAAAATCAATAGGCAGGCAGCAGGCAAAGAGTAATCCAGGCACAGGTAAAGTCAATAGGCAGGCAGCAGGCAAAGAGTAATCCAGGCACAGGTAAAGTCAATAGGCAGGCAGCAGGCAAGAGAATGATCCAGGTACAGGCAAAGTCAGCAACGAGGGACAAGTAGATAAGAAGCAAACTACTGAGCAAGTAACACCTACCAAAGTAGAAGCCAAAGCATGGAGTCCAGGAAGAGCTCAGCTGATAAAGTACTGGTGTCTGACATCAGCAGGAACCAGCAGGGAAAAGGAGAACAGCCATAGGACAAGAGCAGGGGAAGGAGGAACCGAAAGACCAATAGGAGAGAAGCAAGGGAGCCAGGCAGAGAGAGAGCAGACACAGGTGCATGGAAGCAAAACAATCACAGAGCCTGGAAGCCAGGCAGAGAGAGAGCAGACACAGGTGCATGGAAGCAAAGCAATTAAGGAGCCTGCAACCACCGCTCTCTGAACAAACCTACAGAAGAACTGCACACACATTGCTCAGGGCAGTGCCAGTCAAATGTGTGTGTCGACAAGATCCCGTGCAGCCCAAGGACACCACTTGCATTGAGGTAGTGGACATGACACCTGTGTCCAGCGTTGAATGTAGATTGTTCAGAAAAGACGTGACAGCTAGGCTATTGTAATGTACTTTTAAATGTGTGCATGCAACTAATGTTAAAGATGCTGCAAAATGTAGCAGTTCATTTGATCTATTCTGCTAAGAGGTATGATAGGATGTCTCCCCTCTTGGTGAGGGCCCATTGGCTTCCCATTAAAGCTAGTATATATTTTAAAGCTTGTACAATAATTTTCAAAGCATTACATCGTCTTGATTCAGAATATATGCCGTCATTATTTACTCTTCCCTGTCGGGATAACATCATAAAACTACAGAATACTTTACTTCTACATCTCCCGTCTTCAAAATTTTTCAGATGTAAGTCAGTTTTCCCATCCTCATTTGTTTTTATGGGAATAAAATTCTGGAATGAGCTCCCGGGCATTCTTAGACCTTTCAATAGTCTTTTGATATTAAAAAAAATTCTTACAACATGGCTGTTATGAATCACCTAGCCACTTGCCTGGGGTTACCCCAGAGACACTTAGAATGTCTATCCCCAGCTGTCAGGTTGTGGCCAGGCCCTTATGTTCAGACCTACTGTTACTCTGTATCTAACTCTGTGACCTCTCCAGTCTGTCTTTTTCCCTATTGTTGTTCTTCCTGTAAGCCAAGCTTCGCTTTGGTCTCCATGCTTCTGCTTCATTTCCTGTTGTTGTTCTTCCTGTTAGCCAAGTCTCGCTTTGGTGTCCCTGAAGCCAAGCCACGCTTTGGTCTCCCTGCTTCTGCTTCATTTCCTACTTGTGACATCATCAGCCTACTCCTTTATAAGGACCTAGGGAGCTTTCCTACGTTGCCTTTGCAAGAGGTCTCTTAATCTTGTGTTACCTGTTTAGATCATTTCCCTGCTTGGCTTTGTTCCTGAGAATCTTGCTTCTGAAGGTCTGTTCTGTGTTTCTTTGAGTCTTATGTTTCAATGCTTTGCTTTGTTTCTGTGTGTTTGTTTTTGTACCTTGATCCTGAAAGCCTGACTCTAGAGCCACACACTGCCCTTGGTGTCTCTATCTGTTTGACTCTACCCTTGGCTCCTGCTTTTAGTCTAGCCCTGCTTTTGACTCTTGCTATAGTTAAGCTCTGTGTTTAAGCCAATCTCTGTATTTAGCCACGCTCTGTTCTTGTTTTCGCTGTTCTGTTTCCTGTGTGTGTGTAGTTCTTGTCTGTTAATTCTGAGAGTCTGAAGAAGCCAGCATCGTCCCTGATTACTTCACTACTATGCACCTGTGTCTGCTGCCTCTCAGTCTGCCTGGCCTTTCCAGCTGTGGGTGCTGGTAAGCATATTGCTTCTTTGTTTGTTTGTCTTCCCTTAGTCTGCTTAATCCTTTGCCTGCTATGTTTGCTTCCTGGCTCTTGAGCTCTTTTCTGCCAAGTTCTGTTCCTGTTGTGTGTTTGAGCCAGGTTCTGCTCCTGCTCTATGTTTGAGCTAGTTCTCTCCCAGTTCCCTGCTAAGCCAAGTCCCTTTCAGTATCCTGTTCCAGTCAAGCCAAGCCCATTCCAGAATCCTGTTCCAGCCAAGCCCGTTCCAGAATCCTGTTCCAGTCAAGCCAAGCTGAGCCCGTTCCAGAATCCTGTTCCAGCCAAGCCTGTTTGAGAATCCTGAATCCTGTTCCAGCCGAGCCTGTTCGAGAATCCTGAATCCTGTTTGAGAATCCTGAATCCTGTTTGAGAATCCTGAATCCTGTCCCTGCCTGGTTGTCTTGCTTCTGTTATCCTTGTTGCCTAGCTCCTACCCTGTCCTGCCTGTCTAGTTGTGCTTTGTCTTGTCTCTTTCAGTCTAGCCCTTTTCTGGACCCAGTTTTAATCTACTTCCGTGTTTTGCCTTGTCTTGCATTTCTGGGTCCCAGTCCCAGTTTTAATCCAGTTCTGAATCTTGCCTTGTCCTGTCTGGGTTCCAGTTCTGGTCCTTTGCCTTCTTTTCCTTGCCTCATCTGTATCCCGGTTCTTGTGTTGTCCATTATGTTTAATTACCTCTGTCCTGCCTTGTTGAGTCTGTTAGTTTATCCTAGTCCAGTCTGTTCTGATTCCTGCCTGTGCCAGCCCCGGTTATTTGTCTGCTAAAGCTCTGGCTTTGGTCCAAGGGCTCACCATTCCTGACCGTTGTGACACCCCAGCATAGCTCATGTCCGCCTGTACCTGCCACTTGTGCTCTACACTAGCACCCTCCTCCCACCGACTTGGTCACAACCATCTCTGGGCGAGTCTCCCAGCCACCTTCTCTGGAGTACAGGGCTGGTGATCTTGAACATGTTCCCTCACCTCTGGATGAGAACACTGAAGAAACTGCTCCAGGACCATCAGATTTTGGCAGTCCTCCAGGTTTTAACTTCAGCTCCACTGAGCCACTGCTGATGCTGATATCTTAACTGGATCACAAACTCGCTGTAAGTATCATCTGTCCCCTTTTGCAAAGTCTTGAACTTCAGTCTATAGGTCTCCGGGGTAATAGTATAATGGTTCAACAAAGCTTTGCACACGTCCTCAAACTGGGAGCACGTATCCACAGACAGTCCTTGGAACACCTCAAGTGCTCTATCAGTGAGCTTTCCTTCCAGATAGTGCACCCAGTCTTTCTGATGAATCTCACTCAGGTGGCAAATTTTTTCAAATGAAGTTAGATATCCATCTATGTCATGAAACTGCGAAAACAAATTAGGCCCAATCTGGGCTATAGATCCTGCCTATGGCCTTGGCACAGGGGTTGAGCTGGAATGTTGGATATGAGCCACTTCCATCTCCAACTTCATTTTCTGCAGCTGGAATTCACAAGCATGCTGTTCACGCCGCAGCTGGAATTTACGCTCTTCACGCCGCTGTTGATCTAGCCGCTGTCACTCTAGCATGTACATCTGCCAGATCTCAGCTGATGTGGCATCTGGCCACAAGGGGTCCGCTCTCACCCCATGAGAACTCTGCACAAGCCAGTCCTGCAGCTCCTCCTTGCTGAGGTTATCCAGTTGCTCTTGTGTTAGGTCAGACATCTCCAGTGTCTGCTGGCCACTGCCAGTCACCATCAGCATGCTGCTAATCTCCTAATACTGCCAAAAAAAACACTTAACAGGAAAGGGGCCCTGTTATTGCTGCACTTCTCACTGTGCTCTATGTCTGGAGGTTACAGATAAAAAAAAAAGACTCTGAACCACTCAGTGGATGGTGACCCTCATGCCACACACTGAGCCTGAAAATCCCATCATGCTGCAACCAAAAGAGAAGGACTAAAGATCTGTCATGAAATGCCTAGCCACCCACCTGAGGTTACCCGTTGGCCACTTATAGGGTGTATCCCCAGCACAACTCAGGTCCACCTTCACCTGTCACTTGTGCTCTGTACTAGCACCCTCCTCCCACTGACTGGGTCACAACCACCTCTGGGTGACTCTCAAATTATCTCCAGTGATGTCTAGGTTACTAGAGCCACACTCTCAGTGGTTCCACAGTTCCCAGAAAGCACTTACAGACCCAACACACAAACCACCAGGATTCTTTATCAGTCCAGACAAGCAGGACGAACAAACAATGGAGTTTATTCACATAAAAATATTGAACAGTGGACAGAAAAAGGTGGAAGAAAAATGGATCAATTAGAAAACTAACTAAACATTTGTATACTGTCTAAACAGTACCTGAGAAGATCAGGACATATAGCTGTTCACCATTTATAAAATATAACTGTTTTTGCAGGGCTCCAGCAAAGAGCTTTCTCTATCTCTTCTCCTGATCTGAAACTGGAGCAAAAGCCAGTACTACTGGGTAATTTCAAACTCCAGGCCAATCAGAGTCCAGAACAACAGCATTCAAAACAAAATCTGGTTACATTACTACAGGCATTTCCTTTATCTGTGTTCTAACTAAAAGAAGGATCGGTCATTCCTCTGTAACAGTTTTAAATATAAGCATGAACCACCTGCTGACCAAACTAGAGAAATATACTTCAGGAAACACCCAATACATTTTACAGGCTTAAAACACACTGTTCTGTCACAATGGCTATTTGAGGAATTTTTTTAATAAGTTTAATATTGGATTCTCTTTTATCATTTATTTGATCTTTGTCTTATTTCTTCATTGTTACTTCCCAGGCATGCCTGGTTCTGGTTCTTTGTGATAGGAAGCAAATAAAACCAGCAAGGTGGTTGCAGTATAAAAGCACTGTTTAGTTTGGTTTAGTTTAGTTCACTTGGAAGCCCACACCCCCAGACTAAGAAGCCTCCTAAAAAAAAACCCTGACCCAGAAGGCCTCCCCCTTAAAGATCCCCCCCCCCTCCCATTCAGTCAAAACCCATTTTTGTTTTATACAAAAATCTGCACGGTAATTCTATATATGGCGCCAAACTTTAGGTATGGAAGTGCTCTAATGGATGCAAGAAGGCTGAAACAGGGCAGAAATGGCAGATCCACACAAAAACGCTTACACACCCATTTAGAGAATAGCTTCTAAGTATTTCCGCATGCATCTGCAAAGGAGCCTTGGCCATGGGAGGGGCATGGGTGGTTAGTGGTGTTCTTTTAAAATGTGCACAGTGTTATAGAATAGTGCAGATCCATGCTCATCTTGCGCATCGATATTTACAACTGGTTTCAGTTGCTGTAACTTCTCACACCTAAAGTTGAGCGTGAATGCCGGCGTTATGCACTAGTCTATAAAGGGTGCCGATCCCAGAACACCAGTTATAGAATTCTGTTCAGAACCAATTTTTTTCCACGCTGAATTCTGAGTGCAGTAATACTGCAAGGTCACTGCAAAGTGTCGCCAGTGCCATTTTGAACCCAGTGCCAGCAAGGGCAGGAGCAACAGGATCACTCTTGCCCAGACCCCACTAGACACCAGGGATTCTTTGTTGTTATTATTTTTGTTCCATTATTTGTAAGGCTCAAAAGGTTCAGACTGGGACAAACAAACAAACCACTCAGCAACTCTCCACTATTTCTCACAAACAACCAATTCCACCTTTCCACTCTCCAACTCAGCAAATTCACAAATGGGTCCATAGACAGGTTTGGCCTTGATCTTGACGCTCTGAAAGCAAGTCAGAATTACGACGTTTTCCTTTCTGGTCCCAGGAAGTTGTTTTACTATCCATTATTGCAAAGAAAACATCCAGCACCGAATGCCCTCCCATGTCCCACCCATGACATGCCCCTGAAAACGTTTTGTTTTAGGTGAATATCAGACTTTCTTTTTTGTATGTTTGATTATATGGTTTAAATGTTTTCACGTGAGAAACACATCCATCTGCCACTAAGACCACTTTTTGGACTTTTTTTCTTTTGTTTATAAGCCCCAAAACATATATACCATTTGACTACTCAAAGTGGGTTAGTTTTGACAAGAAATGTTATGGAAGGAATTAGCATGTTGACTTATTCCTCCTACTAAAGTTGTTAATGTTTTAATTGAAGTTTGGATCAAAGTCCATTTCATTTGAAGGCATTGGCTAGTATGGTCTGATTAGAAAATGCCCTTGAGTGAAACATGGACAATTTTTGAACTTGTGATATACTGTGTGTGACACTTATAAATTTATTTATTTGTTACATTTGTATCCTACATTTTCCCACCTATTTGCAGGCTCAATGTGGCTTACATAGTACCGGAGAGGCGTTCGCCAACTCCGGTATGAACAAATACAAAGTGATGTTGTGGTAGGATAAGGTTCATGTGGAACAGACACATTAGGGAATCGTAAAGCAGAAGAGTTATGTTATGTCCATTACGTGCTTTGGTTTTGTTGTGTTGCAGAGTTCAGGCATTTAAGTTGGATCGATAGGGTATGCCTTTTTGAACAGGTTAGCTTTTAGTGATTTCCGGAAGTTTAGGTGGTCATACGTTGTTTTCACGGCTTTTGGTAATGCGTTCCACAGTTGTGTGCTTATGAAGGAAAAACTGGATGCATAAGTTGATTTGTATTTGAGTCCTTTGCAGATTGGGTAGTGGAGATTTAGATATGTTCGTGTTGATCCGTTTACTAAGCCATGCTAGTGGCTGCCATGCGGCAATGCCGACACAATGCATTCAAAGTGAATGGGCTGTGCCGGCATTAGCACACAGCAGCCACTAGCATAGCTTAGTAAACAGGGGGGTAAATTAATATGGGACATCTTGACATCAGAATTCGTAACAGCTGCAACATTATTGCCTCCCATCACTATTGCTTGCTTCAAAAGTGAAAGGGGTATATTCAGAACTCTTGTCACTGACGAGTCATTACTTGGATATTATGGATGTTATCTTTGAATTTCGTTTAGAGCAGAGATTCCAAACTCTAGCCTGATTATTCATAGTGAATATGCATGAGATTTGTATGCAGTGCCTCCATTGCATGCTAGTCTATCTCTTGAATATTCATTGAGGTTATTCTGAAAACTTGACTGGCTGGCCGTTCCCCAAGGCAGAGCTGGGAGCCTGCTTTAGAATTATTTCTAGATGTATTTTATAATGTGTTTGAAGCAATAGAGGAAATTGTTTTTGAATAGTTCTGTCAAAGTAGCATCACATATTTTTTTCTTTGTATATCTGAGTTAATTTCATGATGTAGTTATAGCCATTTTTACTGTGCACTGCTTACCTATGGTCTCTCACTCATCCCTTCTTCAATAAATACTGCACAAAAGTATGATGTTTAGTATTTCTGAATTTTTCTCATCAAACACACATTCCTCTCATTCTTATAATCCCATTCCTGCATTTTCTTCTTTCACTGACCCTCTACCAATCAAAATAATGTACTGAAACAACAATCACAACCTGACAATAGATTCAGTACTGTAGGTAGAGGTGTTTGATGTGAAATGTAGCTATTTGTCTCCTTCCGTCTTTCTCCAATCCATGTCCAGGTGCAAATTAGAGATAAAATTCTATGTTCCCAAAGAAGTAAACAATAATGCTATCCTAGCAAATGTTTCTTAACATGAAAACTCTGATTTCTAATGTAGCTGAGTTAGTCCCCATAGGACGTAGAGTATTCACTGAGCAAACTACCACTGAGATGCATAGTAGCTTAATATTAGTAACCTCTTTAAACTGCTTTGTCAACACTTAAAACAAAATCTTAGCTGTACAGAATCCTGCAAGAAGAACTATATAAGGGGCCCTTTTACTAAGCCGTGTAGGCCCCAATGTGCACCCAATGTGCATCAATTTGGAGTTACCGCCCGGCTACCAAGTGGCCCTTGCGGCAATTTCATTTTTATTTTCTGAAGCGCGGCAGAAACCGGGCGGTAATCGCCATTCTACGCATGTAGATGATTACTGCCTGGTTAACGCATGAGATTTTACCGCTAAGTCAATGGCTGGTGGTAAGGTCTCAGACCCAAAATGGATGCACGCCAATTCTTATTTTGCCGCATGTCCATTTTTAAAATGGCCATTTTTTACAGGCGCACTGAAAAATGGATCTGCGCGTGCACATAACACGTGCCTATGCTAGCGCAACCCATTTTTTGGCACACCTTACTTAGTAAAAGAACCCCTAAGGTCACAAATTCCGAGACAATCTGGAAATGCAGTATTATATACCTGTATTTTGTAGTATTTCAGGAATAAATATTGTAGTACCACTAACCGTGTGGTACAATTCATATTTTTTATTAAAATCTTAACCTGATTTTCCTGCTTCATCCATTAGTTACATCTCTTTTATATATTCAAGTGACTTTATACATTAGCAGTATTACAACAACATAACAATAGCCATGCTGGGTCAGACCAATGGTCCATCTAGCCCAGTATCCTGCTTCCAACAGTGGCAGAAACCCAATTAGTAGTAACATTCCATGCCAACAGTCCCAGGGCAAGCAGCGGCTTCCCCCATGTCCTTCTTAATAACAGATTATGGACATTTCCTCCAGGAACTTGTCCAAACTCTTTTTAAAGCCAGATACGTTGACCACTGTTACCACATCCACTGGCAATAAGTTCCAGAGTTTAACTATTCCTTGAGTAAAAAATATTGCCTCCTATTTATTTTAGGTGTATATTTAGATACTTCATTATCTTTAAAGCCTCATGTTGATGCAGTTGTAAAATCTACTTTTTATAAGTTAAATTGTTTAAGAAAAATCTGTTCTTGCTTTGAGATGAAACATTTTTTGATTTTGGTTCAAGCAGTGATCCTCTCTAAATTAGATTATTATAATGGCCTTTGTGGTCTTCTTTCAGCCAATTTAACTGCTAGACTGCAAAATGCAAAACACTGCAGCTAAGATGATCATGGGGCATTGGATCACGTTACACCTACGTTGATCAATTTCCATTGGTTATACATTAAAGCCCGAATTATTTTTAAGCTTGCATATTGGGTATATAAGATGTTCTATGGTATATGTCCAGAATACTTATTCTCTTTATTTTTATTTCCGTTACCTCTTATTTCATCACGTGCTATAGATTCATGCCTTCTTTATTTTCCATCCTGTGTAAAAATAAGAGTTAAGAAATATCTATCAACATCATTTCCATATCAGGCAGTTTCAACATGGTGCTCACTCCCAGTTGATAATTAGAAAGATTAATTCTTTCCTACGGTTTCAAAAACAATTGAAAGCTTATCTGTTTAAAAAATGTCTACTTCAGTAATAATCTTTTTTGATATCTGTTTCTTTTTATTATTGTGTAATTGTTCATTCTTGTGTTGTCCACTTTGAACCTTTGACTGGGAATTGGTGGACTACAAACACTGTTACCATAACCATTTACCATACCATTAAATGTATTTCCATGTAATTTTATTGAGTTTTCCCTGGGCTTTGTACTTTTTGAAACAGTGAAAAATCGATTCACTTTTACCCATTTTACTCCACTCAGGATTTTGTAAACCTCAGCTATATTCCCCTCCAGATGTCTCTTTTATAAGCCGAAGAGGCCTAACCCCTTTAGCTTTTCGTCATGTGTTAGGAGTTCCATCCCCATTTTGGCCACTCTTCTTTGAACCTTTTATAATTCCACTATATCTTTTTTTGAGATACTGCGTCCAGAATTAAATGCAATACTCAAGGTGAGGTTGCAGCATGGAATGATACAAAGGCATTATAATATTCTTGGTCTTATATACCATCCCGTTCCTAATCATCCCTAGCATCCTGTTTGCTTGATTGGCTGACACCACATACTGAGCAGAAGATTTCAGTGTATTGTCTTCAATTACACCTAGATCTTTTTCTTGAGTGCTGACTCCTAAGGTGGACCCCAGCATCAGGTAACTATTGATTTGGATTATTCTTCCCAATGTGCATCACTTTGAATTTGAAAGGAAAACAGTAACCCTCGTTTGTACGTTTGAGTAGCTTGCAAGGTGCCCTTGACCTGGATTGGCCGCTGTCGGGGACAGGATGCTGGGCTCGATGGACCTTTGGTCTTTTCCCAGTATGGCATTACTTATGTACTTATGTACTCGTGGACACACAGACAAGACAGTCACAACAAGAGTGACAAAGGAAAGGGCAACAGACGATGTCCAAGATAATACCTTTATTGAAATATCCAAGACTCTTCTCTATGAGGTCCTTATTCCTTGAATATGCTATTGTTGGTTTAATCTCTTTAAAACAAGGAAGTTCTTCTAATATATGCCAATTTTTCATTATTTTACGAAAATCACAAGAGTGCTGTGAAAACGTAATTGTGCACACAATATCTGGTGTACTACGTTCTTTCTTAGGATCTAATAGTATTTTTCTATCTTGAGCAATGGCTTTCAAGAGACATTTATCTTAACATGAAGTGGGATGTCCTCTTGTTTAGAAATGTAATTTCATCAAAGCTTCTTGTCACTCAAAATCTTCGTAATTTGTACACAAACGGTGTAGGCGAAGAAATTGTGAATATGGCAGATTATTTTTTAAACTGCAATTGTGGAAGCTATTAAAATATGGATATGTGTTTCTGTCTGTTGGCTTCCTGTAGACATTTGTTACAAAATAATATTCTGTTTTTGTAAAGAGACTATCTAAAAAAGGAATCTTTATAATCAAGTTGCATTTTGAAGTGTAGGTTCTTATCACATGTGTTAAGCCACTCATAAAATTCTAGAAGTCTAGTTTCTATTCCTTTCCAAAGTAGGAAAACATCATCAATATATCTTCTATTAAAAAAATAACCTCCGATTTAAAAGGATGGTCTTGTAAGACCATCTTACAAATCTCAAAATTTGCTAAGTAGAGATTCGCAACATCAGGTGCCATCATGGCTGAACCCATGGCTACTCCTTTTATTTTTTGATAAAGTCTTCTTTGAAATGCAAAATAATTTTGAGTTAGTGCTATTGTTTCAAGGCTGTAGAGAGCAGTGTCAGATGATTAATGTAACAATTGACATCACTTCCCATCACATGACTCATCCAAGGTGGAGGCGAGTAGTGTGAAACAAGAAGTGCCCATAGGAGCATCCTCTACTCACCGCCATCTTGAACAAGGGATGTGGCCTTGGTGGACTTATGACAATTCCTGTTATGGCACCAGAAAGAGTTGGGATGGGGTGAGGCTATGCAAAAAGGGGTGGGGTTTGGGGCAAAAGTGGCAGGCAGGGCTGTGATGACATATCCAGTGACATCAAAAACGGTGGGGTGGGAAGTGGACATAGCTTGGCAGAGAGTAGGCATGGCATGGCAGATCCTCAATTCTGACTGGCTGATGATATCAGAAGTGGGCATGGGCACCTGTCAAAATATGCAAATTAGCTTTGATGAAAGGTATGTAACTTATATTACAATTGCCCTTTTTGAAAAGGTATTTGAGATGCATGCTCCATCATTTCGATCTTTATGCTCCACCATTTCAAGTTTTGCTATAATGGTGCTAAGGTTTTCTTTTATCTGAACAGTTTCTTCCTTCAGTTCAATAAGTGGTGCGTGATTTTCTTTTAGTAAGTCTTTGACCTGCATCAATGGCTGGAGAGAAACTTCCTTCTCTCTATACTCAACATTCTTCTGCAGAGAAACCTTATTATTCACTATGTGATGGGTCTGGAGAAGTCATGCTTATCCGCAGATTTCTATGCCTAGTATCTACAGACTATATAACTTGATTCAAAGTTTCACATATCACTGACGTTGCTCAATCATTATCCTGTCATTATCAGTCTTTTTAAAGACTCAATCCTGTTTTATCTTGCTACCTCTGTACAACATTACAGTTTGCCATTCAGTTACAACTAAATACAGACTTCTGAGGCAGGCACTTTTGCCAAAACACTGTACTGTGTTGAGTCCTACTTTAATACAGAATAAAGTATATTATTTCTCATCTCATCTCTTGGTTTCTTGGAAGAGTGTTGTTGGTCAAGCTACTCACCCTTCCTTGACTGGTTTTTCCAAGGACATTTTTCAACAAGTATTGATTCTCACAGAAAGGCTATAAAATACATTTGGAGGTGGCCTTCCTTTATTGTTGTAAACATCTCTTAAGATCTTCTCTAAATAGTCATCTTAGAGCTATCTCACTAGTTCTCCCTCCTCAATCAGGTTTAATTTTGGGTTTACTTTTGTGAATATCCCAACAACAATTCAGGAAATAAACAAACTGGATTGGCTCTGGGTTAATCCAACAGTCAAAAAACAATAAAAAAAAGATCTCAGAACCAGAATGCACAATAATATCACATAGCATATAAAATGCAGTGGGTAAAAGCGTGATTACTCGTAGGTCAGGAAAAAAAACTCCATCATATCACAATACCAAAAAGCTGTTTTCAAAAAGGTTCAACATTAAATTGGAAAATTCCACTAATAAAATGTGTGGCATCTTTACATTGAAATCAAGTAAGAATGAGAATTTCACATAATATTAATTTGAAAGAGTTCAGTTAAAATCCCATAAAACTTCTCATTTTCAAAGGTATCTTTCACTAAATTTCTTTCTCCAATATGTCTCTGACAAAATTGAATTCTAACAAGAAAAGTGGGTGTTGAAAGAAAGAGACAGAAACACTCCATGATAGATGGGTGGCCATAAAAGAGGCAATGGAAGCCAGCAAAAGCACAAGGCTAATTTAAGCAAGGGAGAAGTGACATTGAAAAAGGCAAAGAGAAAGGAAGAGGAAAGACAAACAAAGCATTCCAGGACCATATCAGTGTGAAAATGGAAAAAGCAACTATAGGGCTCAGATATTTTACTACTTGCTTTTTTCAAGGGCAACACACAGTAACCATAAGTCACAGGAGGATGTACAGATGGAGCTGGAGTTAGATATGCACCTGAAAAAAAAATTAGGATAGAAAGATTTCAGGGCAGGAGAATGGATACCTGAAAGGACGCAGAGATAATGTCGTACTCAGAGATTTTCAGAAGGGGGATATGCCTGGAAAAGAACTTTTCAGCTTGCAAGCTATCATTTTAATTCTAAACTGCCAGTACCTGCAAAAAAAGCCCAATCACAAACTCACCCTGAATTGTAGCTGGAGGTTTAGTTTCTCTATATCTCTAAATGACAGTCTTTTCACTGCCTCCATGGGGCTGAAATTTCCATTTTCAATCATCCTTTCTTAGAATGCAGTGGTTCTTTATGGTAGTAGAAAATTCATGCAACAGCAACAAATGTAAAATTTCATTCTTGAGGTAGAATATAGATGTGTCTCATCTTATTTGGCAATGTAGCACAGGCTTGCTGTAATTTTCAGTATTATACTGCAATAAAAACATTGAGAAATGCATCATTTTTACCATGCCTGCCTTTAGGATCTAAGCTAACATTCATGTTCTATAGCAAGCACTTCCCTTTGTGTCCCATTATAATGAAGTTATTTGGAATTCACAGTAGCAGCACTGATCATAATGAGGTCATTGAATATTCATGAGGAAGCCTCATTTAGGAAATCCCATTGTAATTTAACAATATTTATTGTCTACTTCCACTTTTAGCCAATCTTTTTTATTATTCCTAGAGTTTATTCTAGTGCCATTAACAACTGCCATAGAGCCTGGTATCTACACGTAATGATAGGGTTTAAACTGGGTTTTGAAAGAAAATTAATAACGTTTTTAAAAAAAACATTTAGGAGTCGACATTCAAAGCAATTTAACTGGCCAGAAATGACTCCTGGCCCGTTAAAATGCTTGAACGGGGCTATCCGCAGATATTCGATATCCCCTGGGATTTTCGTGCCACTGAAAATCCCCACAGACCGCTAAACTGAGAGCCAGCAATTTTGTGGGCAGACCAGGAAAGCAGTCAGCACTTATGCATTTAAGTGCCAATATTCAGCATGTCCTATCCCTATATTACTTAGGTGGTTAATTGCTGAATATTGCACTTAACCACATAAAAGATAGCGAGTTGCATAAACCTGGATATTCAGTCTTGATGCCCAAACATGGCCTGGATTTGAATATCCAGGAATAATGCCAGCAGCAGCTGCAAAAACACCACTGGCTGAATATTTATTTTCAGTACTTCATATGCTGCAAGTTATCCCTGAGATGACTATGAGGGGCATAATCGAACGCGAACGCCCATCTCCATGGGCATCTATGTCCGAAAATGGGTATGTGAAGAGGCGGGACAGACCGTATTTTCGAAAAAGATGGGCGTCCATCTTTCGTTTTGAAAATACGGTTTGGACAGACCAAATGCCATGGATTTGGTCCTTTCTGAGATGGGCGGGTTTTTTTTAGCAATAATGGAAACTAAAAACGCCCAGCTCAGAAACGTCCCAATCCAAGCCATTTGGTCATGGGAGGGACAAATATACAACACTACCATAGCTCTTAGGGGTGAAGGGGGCAACTACATGTGGGTACAGTGGGTTTTAGAGGCCTCCCATTTACCACCACAAGTGTTATGGGTGGGGGGCTGGGCCTGGGTCTGCCTGCCTGAATTGCACTGCAGTACCCACCAGGGGCGTAGCCAGACACCCAATTTTGGGTGGGCCTGGGCCCAAGATGGGTGGGCAGAAGAACCCCGCCTCATCCCACAGATGATGTGGTCTCTCCTCTCACCTGCATGCCATATGGTCTCTCAAATATCCTCCCTCTCCTGCATACCTTTTAAATAGCAGATTTTCACCGGCAACAGGCAGCAACTAATACACACAGCTGATGTTGGCTCCATACCCTTCCCTCTGATGCAACTTCCTGTTTCCGCCTAGGCAAGAATATATCAGAGCGAAGGCTATGGGGCGGGTGCGAGCAGTATGCATCAGTCACTGCTCACTGCAGGCGAAGATCAGCTATTTACAAGGTAAGCAGGAGGGACAGTTGTTGGGAGTTTTCGGCTGGTGAGGCTTGGGGATCCCTGCCAGCCACATTATAGCTATGCTGGTACTAGGTGGGCCCGGGCCCAAAGTGGGTGGGCCTGGGCCCACCCAAGCCCACCCTTGGCTACGCCACTGGTACCCACTAAAAGTGCTCCAGGGACAGGACTTGTTGCTGGTGTATAACCTTGGCACAGCAGTTCACACCGGAAGACTAATCTCACTGAAAACGTCCTTTATTTGAATAAGCACGTTTACTCACAGTTAACTGCAGATCAGAGGTTGTGCCCCGCTGGCAACGGGTCTCGCTGGTACTGAGATTAGCAGTAGGTCCGAGCTGGCAGAATGGTGTACAATGCCCTCTTTCAGCAACATTCAAGGTAAGAACTAAGTGCTGTAACATGGCTAACACATGAAAGGGATCTAAAAGTGTCTTACATAAATGGCCACTACCTCATGGACTACCGGAAACAAAACAGGGCACACTCTGACCCAGTAAGCAGAGGGAAAAGCACCATGGGAGTGGAGCCTACCAACTACCAACATTGTGAGCATTTAACACAAGCTAGTGGAATCACGGAGCCCAATAACCTACACCCACCACAATGCATTGCTGATGTGACTCTGCAGTGCCCTTAACAGAAAAGGTGTCACACTCACCCGAGATCCACATCAGAACCAGGGAAAGGCATAGAACACATTCTGCTGTCATGGAGGTGGGTAAGGCATTTGAGGCTGGCATACAGGCTGGGAAAAAAAGTTTTTAAAGTGCGTTTTTTTGGTGGGAGGGGGTTAGTGACCACTGGGGGAGTCAGGGGAGGTGATCCCCGATTCCCTCCGGTGGTCATCTGGTCAGTTGGGGCACTTTTTTGGGACTTGGACCTGAAAAAAAGGGTCCAAATAAAGCGGACCAAATTCTCGTCAAAAACACCCTTCTTGTTTCGATTATCAGCTAAAGACGCCCATCTCTCCTCGGCCGATAACCACGCCAAAGTCCCACCTTCGCCACGCCTCTGACACGCCCCCGTGATCTTTGTTCGTCTCCGTGACGGACTGCAGTTGAGGACGCCAAAAATCGGGTTTCAATTATACCGATTTGGGCGCCCACAGGAAACGGACGCCCATCTCCCGATTTGGGTCGAAATATGGGCGTCTTTCTCTTTCGAAAATAAGCTGGTATGTGGTTTACAGTTTTGATTACAGGTACTTTGCACTGTCCCTAATGGGCTCACAATCTGAGTTATATATCGTTCCTGGGGCAACGGAGGGGTAAGTGATTTGCCCAGGGTCACATGGAGCTGCAGAGGGAATTGAATCTGGTTCTGCAGGATCTCAGCCCACTGCTGACTGTCAGGCAGCAGTGGGAATTGAACCCACTTCCCCAGGTCCTCAATCTGCTGTACTAATCATTAGGCCACTCCTCCATCTTACTTTTCCCTGGCTCAAAACATTTGGCAAAAACCCCTTTGAATGTCATAACTTTGGAGAACGTAAAACTGATCCAAACATGTTGCAGTACAACCTCATATCTGCCATCTGCATTGCAAGCCCCTGTACAAACAATATTGCCTAAGTAGGCGCCAACTCGCCCACCTGAATCAGGCTTCCCTCTATAAAATTACCCTCCTAGTATCTGGATTTAGGACATAGAATTGTAGGGATCCAGAAAGACTTTGTTGCATGGCCTGTGACTAAGAACTATCATGCTATCACTGAGCGGTGAGCTGTGGGGGGGGGGGGGTTATAAAATAGGGTACAAATCCTCTTCTCCCTCCCCCCAGTACTGGAAATTGTAGGCTCATAGCATCAGATCCTGGGTTAAATTCTAACTAAGCAGGAAACACAAAAGAGTAAATTGCTACTGGCTCATCCATTACTCCCACCCACCCCCACCCTCAAAAAAGGACATGATCATTTGAAATGATTCCTTTCTTTTCCTTAATATTGGGAAGATGGGGAAAAGTGCATATTGGGGTACATAGACGAAGTCCTTACTCAAAGCCCATCTCTTCTCCCTTGCTTTTGGCGCCTAACCACCTTCCCCACTCATGATACTACACTCATTGCATAGTTTATTACCTTTAGATTGTAAGCTCTCTTGAGCAGGGACTGTCCTTCCTCATGTTTAAACTTGTACAGCGCTGCGTAACCCTAGCAGCACTATAGAAATGCTAAGTAGTAGTAGTAGTAGTAAGTACCTTAGGCTCATTCATGTTCCTTATGATATTGTACATTTACACAGCAAGTAACTGATACATTTATATTAACAGAAAGAAAAGTACATCAGCGGTGCCATGCTAGATCAGACCATATGTTCATCAAGCCCAGCATCCTGTCTCAGTCATTCCTTTTTCTTATTCTAATGAAGCAGTGGCTTTCCCCAAGTCTACCTGACAAATAATGAATTAAGGATTTTTTCCTCCTGTAGCATATCTATACCTCTGTTAAACCCAACTATGGGATATCTTAAAAACATCCTTTGGAAAAACATTCTACAGCTTCATTAAGTATTGAAAAGAAAAAATGTTTTAGAATATTTGTTTCAAATTTTCTACCTGTTATTTTCACACAGTCATTTTTTTTCTAGCAAAAAAGGCACTGGTACCCAAATGCCAGGCTATCGCTCAGGGATGGGTGACAATTAGGGATCCATTCTATATTAGCTAAGCCCCCTGCCAACCAGCCACAGAATCTATGAAAAGGCAGAATTGGTGTTTAGAGCCTGGGCTCTTTGGTTAATATTTGGGGACCATGCAGGGACGAATCACAAGTTTGTGGGCTCTTGAGCCAACTAGCACATAGGGTCCCCCCTTCCAGGCTGTAACTGCCAAGCACATAATTTTAGTATCCATCACACAAGGAATACAATATACATGCAACTATTTATAATTTATATAAGTGCACATATAACATCAAGTTACTGTTAGTGTTATAAGGTATTGACATGAGCATTAATAAATGGTAAATGTCAGGGTTTCAGTAGAGTTATAGATTATCACATTCCTAAAAAAACATACCCACCCAAATGTATAGGTAGGTTGCTACGCAAAGCCTGCCTTGATCATGAGAAGGGTACCCCAGACTTTTGAGCCCCTGGGCATGGGCCCAGTAAGCCCGTGAGGGAATCTGTCCCTGTTTCATTGTAGCAGACAATGGAAAAGGTGCTCACTACCCCTGAGTAATCCCTGAAATGAAGCCCTAGTTTCCCAAAGCATTCCTGTGTCTTATTACTATTTGAAAGGGTATGTAACTGTTCACTATATATCTGTCTTACTCCAATCATGATTTTATAAAACTCTATCACATCCCATTTCGATCATCTCTTTTCTAAGATCCGTAATCTGTCTAACATATTTTTCATGAGGCAGCCATTCAACATCCTTCGTAATGTTGCTGTACCTTTTCTAGCTTTGTATTTAAACTAGAAAGTGGGGGGGAGGCCGGTCGCTCAAAAGCGCATGGTTTGAAACAAGATATCTTTGAAAGATATCACCAAAGCAGGGAAGATAGGACATTCTGATAGTGAGGTTCCAATAAAAGTCACAGTAAAGCAGGATTGGAGGAGTAGACAAGTGGTGAGGGTACTGCGTATGCTATCTAGAGGAGGTTGGTTTAAATCCCCCTGCTGCTCCTCAGGCAAGTCACTTAACCCTCCATTACATCAGGAACAAAATTAGATTGTGAGCTCTCTAGAGACAGAAAAATACCTACTGAACCTGAATATAGCTTACCTTGAGCTACATACTGAAAAGGTGTGAGCAAAATCAAGGATATTTAAATACTTAAAGAGCAGACAGACTTGAAAGATTGCAAATTATCACTATCAACTACTGAGCAAGTTGTTAATAGCAATAAAAAAAACATTGAAGTGTCTGTATACGACACTTCAATGCAGCAATCATGACACCAGCCACAGAAACCTAAGAGAACAAGGAAGTTCATGCCACCCACATGAACATCCATTTCTCGTGTATGTTCTCGTGCCTCAGTGTCAGCAGATTCTGTTCTAAAATGCTAGTGAAACTTGAGATGTCCTGATTTGGACACCTCAATTTCAACTTCTACATTCTATCTAAAATGGGGCTGGCCGTGTTCTTACTTTGAAGAATTCTGAAGCATGGCACTGCTGGGCAGGAGCGAATAGGAATTGCTTCTGCTGCTTCCCTCAGATCACCAGGGATTTTTAAGTAAGTGTGGAAGGGATTGATGAGGTGGGGGAAGGGTGTCCAAGAGGGGGTGCAGTTAATACCATGTATACCCTGGAGGAAAGGAGGAACAGGGGTGATATGATACAGATGTTCAAATATTTGAAAGGTATTAATCCGCAAACAAATCTTTTCCGGAGATGGGAAGGCGGTAGAACGAGAGGACATGAAATGAGGTTGAAGGGGGGCAGCCTCAGGAAAGATGTCAGGAAGTATTTTTTCATGGAGAGGGTGGTGGATGCTTGGAATGCCCTCCCGCGGGAGGTGGTGGAGATGAAAACGGTAACGGAATTCAAACATGCGTGGGATATGCATAAAGGAATCCTGTGCAGAAGGAATGGATCCTCAGAAGCTTAGACGAAATTGGGTGGCGGAGCAGGTGGCGGGAAGAGGGGTTGGTGGTTGGGAGGCGAAGGTGGTGGAGGGCAGACTTGTACGGTCTGTGTCGGGGCTGGTGGTGGGAGGTGGGACTGGTGGTTGGGAGGCGGGAAGTACTGCTACGCAGACTTGTACGGTCTGTGCCCTGAACAAGGCAGGTACAAATCAAGGTAAGGTTAACACATATGTTTGTCTTGTTGGGCAGACTGGATGGACCATGCAGGTCTTTTTCTGCCGTCATCTACTATGTTACTATGTACTATATATACTATCTCTGACATTGGCCAATCTAGGTCACCAGGAAATACGTAGTAGCACTATTCCCTCTAAGCTGAGTGGGCATCCTTCAGATACAGTCCTGCCAAGCAGGGGGTGCTGTTTCACTATCACGTTTTCAATAGTGAGGGACAGGCAAGCTCTGCAGGACTCCAGAGAACCTGAACTGAAGCACCACATCCCACTGGCAGCAATGCAGTTGGGAGTCCCATTCAGCTTAGAGGATATAGTTCCCAGAAAATCCCGGTGTAGATCCATTCCTTGTTGCTCACTCTGATGGATAAGCAGTTGCTTGCCCTAAAAAATTAGATGGGAGAGTTACAATATATTGCACTAAATGAAGAAAAAAAAAAGGTATTGCTTACCCCTAACCCAGCACTAGCAAAACAGGGGCCCTTGTCAGGTAGAATGTTAAGCATCAAGGGGCCCTTTTACTAAGGTGCTGGAGGGCTAGTATGTGAGTAGTGCATGCCAAATTGACACTAATGCTGGGCTAGCGCGTGCACCCAGAGGTAGTTCTGAATTTGGCATGCGCCAAATCCCAAGGTAGAAAATAATTTTCTGTTTTCTACCATGGGGAGCATTCCCAGTGGTAACCAGCAGATGGCGTGCACTGCATGGTTACCGTGTGAGTAGCATGTGAGCCCTTAATGCTAGGTCAATGGGTGGCGGTAAGGGCTCAGGCTGTATATAGGCACACACTAGTTTTAATTTCACTGCATGCCCATTTCCCAGCCCATTAAAAAAAGTCCTTTTCCCCAGCCATGGTATAAAATAGACCAGCACACACCCAAAGCACATGCCTACACTACTGCAGGCCACTTTTTACCGGGGCTTAGTAAAAGGACCCCGTGCACCTTTATGAAGACTTCCATGCAGATAAGGGTTATATATTCAGTGCGTTTTTCTAGCGAAAAAAGGTGTCGATACTCAAATGCCAGGCCACCCTTCAGGGGTGGGGTGATCATTGAGGGACCCACCCCACAATAGCCAGGCCCCTGCATCCAGTCACAGAATCTATGACAAGGCAGAATTTTTGTGTAGGGCCTGAGCTCTTTCATTAAAACTTGGGGGACCATCGGTCAATTTTAGCAGACAATAGAAAAGGTGCCGGTACTCAGTACCCCCAAGTATCCCCTCAAAACAATCCATGTATATATTTATTTTGAAAGTTCTTTTGTCAGACCATTATTTTGTAGAGTATTTACTTGATACCATTATTATAATTATTTGATGGACTTTGCAAGTTCACTTTGTGCTAAGATGTTTAAAAGAAGTGGAGTTTGGTATTTTTTTATACCTCTTTTCTTCACTTAATTTGGATTATCTTTGAAAAAGGAAGCCTGTGATTATCAAAATCAAGCCTGGTACCGGAAGATTGGAGGGTGGGCAATAAAATGACAGTTTTTGAAAGGGATTCCAGAGGTGACCCAGGAAATTGTAGACTGGAGAGCCTGACATCGGTGCCAGGCAAAGTGGTAGAGACTATTATAAGGAACAAAAGTTACTGTACATACACATAGACATGGATTAATGTGACCAAGTTAACATGGATTTAGTAGAATCCATACTGTGTAAAGAATGTAAGAAATATTCCAATATTTAAAGTGATTTTAAATGTTTTTACATGGAGGTTAGCTGTAGCACATTTTCTTTAGAATTGTTTTCTATGAAATTTCTTTGGAATGTACTACTATGCATGTCTTTCCAAATGGTATACTTTTTACTTAGAATTTTGTGTGATTCACAGTCTGGGCTTAAATGAGCCTATGCAGGGTTTACTCCAGAGCCTGCCTGTGTAGCTCAAGGGATTCCAACCAGCAGAAACATTCAGTGATCAAGCATGGTACAATTAGTCAGATATTTTAGAACTGGGAATTTTCATAACACAACTCATGGACTTAACACATTGAGGGTAATTCTATAAGGTGGCACCTAGATTTAGATGCCAAGAACATGCCTATTTGGAGCCTATCCTGTAAAGAAAAGTAGGTGCCTTATTTTCTTTATAGAGTATTAGCATAAGTGGTCAAGAAAATGACAATATTTTAGGTAAAATTGATAACACCAGCCACAGAGCTGGTGTAAATGCCCACTTGTACATAGCAAAAAAAAATGCACATACATTATACGATTTTATCATCTATGTATGTAACTGTGTACTCCATCCACTCTCTGTCCAAACCCTCTCTCTGTCACTAGGGGGCATGCGATGAAACTACAGTGTAGTAAATTTAAAACAAATCGGAGAAAATATTTCTTCACCCAATGTGTAATTAAACTCTGGAATTCGTTGCCGGAGAAAGTGGTGAAGGTGGTTAGCTTGGCAGAGTTTACAAAGGGGTTGGACGGTTTCCTAAAGGACAAGTCCATAAACCACTACTAAAGGGACTTGGAAAAATCCACAATTCCAGGAATAACATGTATAGAATGTTTGTACATTTGGGAAGCTTGTCAGGTGCCCTTGTCCTGGATTGGCCGCTGTCGTGGACAGGATGCTGGGCTCGATGGACCCTTGGTCTTTTCCCAGTGTGGCATTACTTATGTACAGTACTTATGTAAGAGTCCATTCTGTCCCAATGAATTTCCAGCCTTATTCCTGCCATTTCCAGTCTCAATCTCCTTCCGAAATAGGAAGTAAATGTCTATTAACTTGTCCCACCCCCAAAAAAATTCTCAGACCATGCCCCTTGCTATTTGCATGTACTTGGGTTTGAGACGTTGTAATGAGCCACTGGTCCCTCAGCACTTCAGGGCAGTTTGGATCTTGCCTTCCTTATGGGCTGATGAGAGATCAGACGGGTAACTAGCCCATCAGTGCAGCAGACAGGGCCTAGCCTCTAAGAAAAACTTAGAGACAATCTGCCTCTAGTGTTAGGGAGCTCTTTTTAAAGGCCTCTAAACACCAAGTCCTTCCCTGCTTATCAGATATTCACTTCTCAGGGAGCTTGGGTCCTTCTGTCCCCAATTAGGGGGGCTGGCTTAGTCCCTCCCATCCTCTGCTAATATGGGCATTGCTTCCTGCTGGGGTTGCAGGTCTCCCTGCCCCCAACTCTTCCAAAACACTCCTCACATTTACTTCCAGCTGGAGCCAGAACTTTCCTAACTGGCCCTCCCCTTTCTAGGCTCTGGGAATCCTGGTTTCCGTCCCCTTTCTTTTCTTAAAAAGGACAATACTCCTTTTCTCTCCCTGACAGGTCCCTGTACCTGTCAAAACTTAAAGGGGTAATGCTATTTCCTTTGTGTATTTAGTTTTGCCCTGGAATTGGGGAGCCAGAGCAACTCCAAGATAGGTCGCCACCTATGCCCTGGCCCTTATGAGGACTTAAACCTCTGGACCTTTCTTGATTCCTTTTAACTTTTTCTTTACTTTTCCTAGGCCTGTTTCCCTTATTTCATGGCCTGGGTTTTTGCTTTGGGGCTTTCTATTTCCTATTTTAATACATTCCCAGTCACTTAATGACTCCTCTTCCTGTGGCTTCTTCATGCACCACTTGCTTGCACCACCTATTTGCCTACATGCTTATAGAAGGGTTCCAACTTTCCCCTCTTCCTGAGGCTCCTTTCCCTCCTGCCCCCTCCAGGCACCCACTCACTCCCCACAGTCTTTACCCCAAGTCCCAAAACCTTGCCCATAACTTCTGCTGCATTAGACTCCAACACGGCCTTTTCCTCCTGGCTTGTTCCTGGCTCTGCCTTCCTTGGCATACGGACTTATACACCTTCCAGTCTGGACTGGCTTTGTCCTCTTCCACTGGATCTATGACTGTGGAATGCTGCCTGCAAGACAGGAGAAGAATCTAAGTGCCTGTGCCCAGTCCTGCACTTGACTTGCTAATTCTGAGGTACTTGCACCTTACTCCCCAAGAATATCAGTCTTTCAATATACACTTGAGTACTGCTGCTTTCCCACAAGATGGATCCTCCCACAGCCTCCCAGGATTCCTCAAGGAATTTTTCCAAACCTTTTTTTAAACCCAGATACACTAAGTTAGATATTGATTTAGATACGCTAAGTTAGATATTGATTTTAGAGAAAAAATGTTGCCACTTTGTATCTATAAATAATGGACTAAAATAATAGAAATTACAAGTGCCCTATCTGAATATATATTTTTATTACAAAGATGGAATTCAAGTTTTAAACTTTATATTTTCACCTCATATTTTTCTTGATTTACAACAAATTTACATAAAAGAAATGAAAAACATATCACAAGTTTTAAATTTTAAATTGAACAAGTGTTAATTAAACTGTGGATTCGGATAAATTCAGCTTAATTTTAAAAAATGGTATCTCAAATAGTTTTCACCATAAACCAAGTTCTGAGATCAGAACAATTCATCTTTCTCCTTTCACAGGAATTTAGTATAAGATGTGAACTACAAACTCCTTCAAGTCAGTAATACTGTAACAAAAACATCAAATAAACATCTTAATTTAGCTAGTATACTGATTAACTTTAAAGTTTCTACATTTCAAAAAACTGATTATTTTCTCTTCTCAGGTTTTCTTAAGATGTTCACTGGTTTAAATATGTCAAATAAGTGGTCTTAGTACTTTAGTTTTTCTCTTTTATTCAAATGTTCCTTTTCTTTTCTTTCAATCACAGTTAAGTGTTTTTCTGAAGTGTCCAATAATGCCACTTATCTTTTCCATAGGTCTTCTTTCTTCAAATCAATTCTTCATTTTGCTTGAGTTGGGCACCTTTTACAGGAAAAATGGTTCCAGCACCTACTCCTTGAATTAAAAAAATAAAATAAATACTATCTCCCTGTGTATGTCCACAACTCAAACAACACAGCACAGCATTACATCCATTCCAGAACATCACATTTTAGCTAAATGGTACAGGAATTTCTCTCAAAGTTTTAAAAGTCATTTTCTGATATAGAAAATCACTCTAAGGGGTATGTTTACTAAGGCACATTAGCGTTTTTAACATGCTTTTTAAGTTAAGGCACATTAAACACTAATGCGCCAATACATTCCTATACATCAAATTACTTATGACATTTTCATAATCGCAAATACCTTTATACAATTATTCACACTTCAATTGTCCAAATATTGGTAGAGAAAAACAGATTTCATTCACATATAGTCAAAAATCCAATGATTTCATTCACATGTCGAAAATCCAATAATTCGACTGCAAGTAGCCAGCTGCAAGTATCTGTATCGTGTCTCAATCTTTCCATCCAAATTCATGGATCCCAACACAGGCCGTGTTTCGATTATTTACTTCTTCAGGAGATCCTTTGTAAAAATGTATATAATACACATCAATACATCAACATATTAAACACACAGTTCTTAAATATAAAAGGATTACAAAGATACCTACCAGCCGCAATCAAGCGCTGAGCACACCATTGGGAATCTCAGTAGAGAACGTGACTGACGTCACAACAGATTTGAATGATCTAACTTTACTCTAGTCCACACATTTATACTGCCAACAATAACGCCCAATCTATTTCTTTATTCAAACCCAGGGGCTGAACGGTTTTCCAATTAAAGATAAAACGCTGTTCCCTCCGAACCAATTCTGCCTCAACATTACCATACCCTCTTTGCAAACTGTTAATAACCACAAATCGCAAATCCTCTGCTACATGACCTAATTGTAGCCAATGGCTTACTAAAGGTGTATCAACTTTCTGCAGCCGAATATTACTCAAATGCTGAGCAATACGTAACTTAACCTTACGTGTAGTTTCACCTATATACCATAGTTGACAAGGGCAACATATGGCATATACTACATTTGGAGTGTTGCAATCTGTACGAGATCTTAAATAAAAATATTTATTTATTGATGATATCCAAATGCGAGTAGTACTTAAAGCGTGTTTACAGTACATACAAGAATTACATGGCTTGTGACAACCTCTTTCTTAATGACCCTCTAAAACTTTATAATGTTTGCGAGATAAAATCTTGCCCATATTCTTACCACGATTGCAAGCAAAACGTGGCCTCACCTCTAAACTTTGATGAATAGATAAGGTTGGCCAATGCTTCAAAATAATCTGCTGTTTATATCGTGTTTGATTACAATAAGGAAGTATACAGTTGACTTTAGTATTATGAACTTTAACTGGGACTTGACCCCTGTTAATCAACCAGCATCTCTGAGCATGTTTAGCTCGCTTAAACACAGATTTAATAGCGTATTGTGGGTACGCATGAGCTTGAAATCTTTGTGACATTAACATAGCCTGCTGATTATAGGCTAATTGGCTTGAACACAACCATTTAATTCGCATAAACTGTCCAACTGGGATGCTTTCTTTCAATTTAAGCGGATGATGACTGTTGAAATGTAAAATAGTATTTCTATCAGTCTCTTTATGGAAAAGTCCTGTAGAAAGTTGACCATTAGATAGCTCAATATTTATATCCAAAAAATGTACCACAGTACCTCTAGATTGTAGAACAAACTGAATATTAGTATCGCATCCATTCAAGTATTCCACAAAGGCATCAACCTCCTCAAAATTGCCAGACCACATGACGAAAATATCGTCGATGTATCGTTTCCAGACTAATATTTCAGTAGCCATAAAACAAGAAGAATATAGATACAGAGACTCAAACATTGCCATGTAGAGACAGAAAAAATTGATCACCGAATTGAATTCGGTGATCTATTTTTTTCTGCAGACTAGAGGGGTTGCCATGGGTCACTTTAAAGTGCAGAAGAAGCTGAAGCTTGTAGCAATTCTTGGGGGTCCATTTACTAAGGTGCACTGAAAAATGGCCTGTGCTGCTGTAGACGCATGATTGGACGCAGGCAGGTCCATTTTTCAGCACACCTCCAAAAAAAGGCTTTTTTGGGGTTGCCAAAAATGAACGTGCGGCAAAATGAAAATTGGCACACGTCCATTTTGGGCCTGAGGCCTTACTGCCACCCATTGATTTAGTGATAAGGTCTCACGTGTTAACTAGGCGGTAATCATCAGCGTGTTAACAATGCCAATTACCGCCCAGTTAGCACCACCTGCTGGAAAATATATTTTATTTTCTGGCGTGCATACTAGACACGTGTAAAAAATGAAATTACCATCTGGGCCACGCGGTAGCCGGGCGGTAGTTCTGAACTGGCGCACGTAGGCACCTATGTGGCTTAGTAAAAGGGCCCCTTGATGAACGGACTGCTCATCATCCCATGGGAAATTTTACATTGGGGTAACTGTCCACTGGGTTGATAAAATCTTTAGAGAGGAAGACTGGTTGTCTGGCATTAAGACTGAAGGGTTCCCATACATTTGACATTCGTGCATCAATTCTCAAAAATATTGAGAGTTTACCATCATATGATGATTCCAACTTTGTGAAAGCCTTCTCTGTAATTGGACAGCATGATGATGATAATGAAGATAAAGATGAAGACGCAAGAGATGAATTAGACAGATGATGACAATAATTATGATAAAGTATTCTTTGCTATATGGAAGTCAAGTGTTTCAGAGATTCCCTTGATCATAACCTGCAGACCCAGTCATAAGGCATCAGCAATATTGCAACCTGGCCTGATTTGAAGGAACTTTTTATCAGACTGAACAATTCACTTTCTGCTAGTGCAGTTGTTAAACCTTTTTAGCTGTGCTGAATTAATGACTCACAAGCACACTCGCATGAGTGACAGTCATTTTCAAAACAAGCAAAGTGGATTGAATTGTAGAGCAATAAAATTGTTGGGATAAAAACATTAACAATAGCTGCATTCATTGTAGCTGCGGTACTTTTACATTTTACTCATTATTATATTAGGCAGTAACTTTTTTACTTTTACTTAAGTGCATTTTTTAATGTGTTCTTCACTGTACTTTTTACTTTTACTTAAGTATTAAAATATACAATTATTTTTACTTTCACTTAAGTGCTTTGACTTAGTACTATGAGCAACACTACTTAAACCAGCTTTTATAGAAAGCCAACACACACATTTCATGGGCAGACTTATACGGTCTGTGCCCTGAAAAAGACAGATACAAATCAAGGTAAGTTATACACAAAAAGTAGCACATATGAGTTATCTTGTTGGGCAGACTGGATGGACCGTGCAGGTCTTTTTCTGCCGTCATCTACTATGTTACTATATGATTCTCTCTCTCTCTCTCTCTCTCTCTCTCTCTCTCTCTCTCTCTCTCTCTTTCTCTCTCTCTGCATTCCTCTTTCCTTGCTTTGTGATAAGGCTATATCAGTGTAAGTTTACATCACATCCCTGCACATCACTGCCTGAGTTGTGATGTCTCACACCACCAGGAGCTCCCATCAAGTGCAGAGTTTAATAGCACAGATATTGATAGCTGACTTCCTGCCAATGGAGTCACAGTCACAGTATCTGTTCTATTGGTTTATCTAATAACTTGCCATCTGTCACTAGGATATCCCACAGTCCAGAATTCAGACCATTAACAAAATAACTCTACAAATAACTCTCCTGTTTATCCTAACACTATGGTGCTTCCTGCTATAGAGAATTATTACTCAGAAGTGCATAGCCTCCTCTGTTGAAATGGTAGCCGATCGAGGCTTTTTCATTTTGGTCATGACGTAGGTTTTTTTCCTCTTTATTCATAAGTTTCAGAAACAAAAGGGCTTCGTAAGTACACCTTGAGGAAATTTGAACAGATTTCACCAAGGCACAATATACCAAGGAAAATAATATTACAGATACACATAAAGCTGAATTCCTGTCCCATGATGTCATTTTATAATTCATAAAAGTTGTCACTTTTGCTGTTGCCATTTCCTCCAAGTCACAAATTGTTTAAACAGCTGAAGATAAATACTCTCCAAAGATTTTTTTGAATGAAACCACAGAAATGGGAACTGAAGGTTCAAACGGAGAAGAGTGTGTAGTAGATTGGTGCTAGGAGAGAGCATGTAGGGGGTAATGGGCTGGGGGACATGGACAAAAAATGTTGTTGTTTTTTTTGGGGGGGGAATATAGCCTCAGGGAAAGAGAGAATGTGGAGGAGTAGACTTTGTTTCATTTACATTAGTTACACTAAATGTACATAAACAGCCATATCATTAGAAGGAGAAGCCACCAGGCCTGTGTCCAGTGTGATGTTCACTTTGCGTGATGATGATATTGAACCTCACACTGTTTGTTTTTTTCTTTCTTTTTGTTTGTTTTTTTTTGTTGTTGTTGCCAAAGTGGCTCCCACAGGAAAAATAGTGAAGATCACTGTTGTATAATATCCAAGCAACTATAACATAACAAATTATAACATACATTTAAATCCTCAATATATAATATTAATATAAATCAATCAATCAATTAATAAAACCAACTAATCCCTACCTTAAATTCCCCCAAATTCCAGCATCTATAAATAAAAACACACTGGAATAACCAACCTTTCACTAATTTGCTATGGTGCAAATAATTGTAAGCAGTATAAAATGTTTTGTACTTTTTTGGGATCTTGCCAGGTATTTGTGACCTGGATTGGCCACTGTTGGAAACAGGATGCTGGGCTCGATGGACCTTTGGTCTTTCCCAGTTTGGCAATACTTATGTACTTATGTATTCTGCCTTCGATTTAGCATTCTTACATTTGAAACAGGGACACCCTCAACAACATCTTTTCGGAGGACATCAAGGTTCTTTGTGATTCATATGGTTCCATGAATTCTGCCAAGTATTCAGGCTTAGAATGTTATAATCAATGCTCCAGTTTACCACAATTCCATGGCCATGGCAAGCGTAGTGGAAGTTTTCTCCCACCATGAAATTTACCACTGGCCATATAATCACAGCAAACTGCCCTCTGTCTATCACCCATCATTCCTACTTCCCTCTTTGAGTCCCTTTTATAAAGACATGCTAGCATTTTTAGTGTGTGCTGAAAATTAGCGTGTGCTAAATTCTAAGATGCCCATTATATTCCTATGGGTCTCTTAGCATTTAGCGCACACTAATTTTTAACATGTGCTAAAAACGCTAGCATGCCTTTGTAAAAGTCCGCCTTTGTTGCTTCTGCTCCTTTTCACAGTACTGCTGGGGCCAGGGCCGGTCATAGCCAGAGGCGACCAAGGCGGCCGCATAGGGCCCCGCGCTTAAGGGGGCCCCGCGCGGCGCGGCGCGCCTCAACTCTGCCTCTCCGAGCCCTGCTTGCTCGGACCGCATCATCATAATCTCGTGTTCGCTCCGGACCGCATCATCATGATCGCTCTGCTCCCGCCTCCCGCCACCGGTGCCCCCCCCCCCCCAGCTGAGCCTGCCGTCAGCTCCTGCCTCCCAGTCCCAGGACAATGACTGTTGCAGCGACAGCCCGGCCCCGACAAACAGTTGCAGGCATGATGGCTCACCCCAGCTTTTCCCTTCCACCTTCCCGCTCAATGTCCTGCCTCCTTCTGATGAGGTATTTCCTGTTTCCGCGAGGGCGGGCGGGAGTCATTGAGTGGGAAGGGAAAAGGAGCTGCAGCATGGTCGGAGGTGAGCCATCGCCTGGTGCTAGTGCAACTTAAAAAATAAAGAAACTTATGATTTATGCTTGTGAAGGCAACTTCATCACTCAGGTAGAACAAACAATTAACCTTTCTGTAACAGAACTATGCTGCCGTGCTTTTCCCAGTAAGCCATTTTAATTTTCAGGTTAATATAATCAGTTGTAAGGAATCTATTACAGAAGATCAAAGCTTGTGCATGATGGTTGTTTAGCTTAATATGACAAGTGCTCCATTTCTTGGAGTCTAGAAAGGGTTATATGCAGTTTTATCTATGTTTTGATGCTTTACAGTCTTCTGTTTGATGGCATACAGTTTGCTTTTATATGTTACTGTAAATTACTTCTTGAAGCACTTAGTAGAGGTAGAGAATTAGAGAGCAAATAGAAGGTTGCAAAGAAATTGGCTATTACACAGCAGGTGGTCTCACCAACAACCTAATTACCCAATATAAATAATTTACTAGGGATTCCCCTGTCACTTCATCAGTCACACTTAAAATTTTCTAAAAATGGAATAATCTTTTCAATGGGGTGGAGCTAGGGTGGGGAGGAGCTAGGGTAGGGTGGGGGCGGGGCTAGGATGGGGCCCCACCAAATTGGTCTGCACAGGGCCCCGCACTTGCTAAGACCAGCCCTGGCTGGGGCTGACCCAATGCAACTGCCGCAGCTCTTCTGTTCTGCTGAGCTCTGGCTAGCAGTGTTTCCACGCAAGTTGATTGTGTGCATACTGGTGATATGCTGGGTATCTTGCCACTGCTTATACAGCAGTTCACCACCAGAGAGAGATCAAGAAAGCGTACAGAAGCTCAGAAAGGAAGTGAGCTTATGGTAAATCTGGGAGACCTAGTTCTTGAGGTCCTTGAACTGGCAGGAGATGGCAGTCTGGGAGATGTAATGTGGCAGCAATTGGGGTTACAACACAGGTGAAGAACATTAAGCACCTGGAACCAATTCAGAAAGCTGCTGATGTTTTTTTTATTTATGCAGAGAGCTCTGGTGACTTGATACTTTATGCTGCAATTTTGGACACAGAGACTTAGTTTGGGGTTTCTAAACAAAAGGCACATTTTCATATCGGTTCGCTTTGGAATTGTATAGTACTCTACTAACCACATTTGTTGCATCATTGCAGATTTTATGGACTCCTGATGCAGGCAATTGCACTGAAACATAGCTTAAGTGGCCATCCCCACTTCATTTGTTTTGCTTTTGTGGATTGTTGGGTGTTGATTCTTCTCTTTGGGGATATACATGTACTTGCCAGGAAAAGGAGGTATATTTGGGATGGTGAATATGTGTGCACTTGTAGATTGTAGGTATGTAGGGGTATATTTTTTTTTTTTTGGGGGGGGGGATATTACTTGGGTCTCTCTTTGGTAGAAGAAGTGTTCTTCCTGTTATTGGTGACTGTAGTAGTAGGTTTGGCTGTCTGATCAATTGACTCTCACAGTTTGCCAGGTCTTGATGGTGAGAGAATGCTTGAGCCAAGAGTTGTCAATCAACTATCTTCACGGCCCCAATATCATGCATAAGTTGAAAAATTGTAAATGCAATCCAAATAGCACTCATGCGAGTATAGCTTATAGCATGTTTTTGAGACCTCAGTGGCTTGAACCATAGAGTGCCCCACAGCTCTGATTGACTGAGGTCTCAAAAACACACTATAACCTATGTCTGCATGAATGCTATTTGGATTGCGTGAGCCAAGAGTTGGGCACTCCTTCTGAGCCAGGGCTTTTCCAGTTTGGGACTGTTTTTAACCTGGTTTCCAGTTCTTTTGTTGTTACTTCAGACTATTCCATAGCTTTGATATTTGCCTTTTCCAAGTTCATTTGTGTGCTATGTGGCCATTCTGCTTCTTGGTTGTGCTCTATGAGATCCTCATATAAATTTCTCCAGAACCTTTCTTTCTACTGTAGTAGTGGTATTTTAACTGCACAAGGCTTGTCACAATTTCCCTGCAAAATTGCTTTTGGTTATTTATTAAAGTTAGTAATTTCACATGTTTTATATATTGTCAATCCAAATTATCTTAACACTTATCGTTGTGCATTGTTAAAGATGCATACAATTAGCTCATACATACTACAAAGTACATATCTGCTTTAGTACTAATAACATATTTCTAACTGCAGTCATTAAATATATATAAGATAAAATACATACACGTATTTTAGACACTTTCAACCCCATTCCATAATCACCAACCCACATCTGACAACTTACCTGCTTTTATTATCTTCTGTATGATCATTCTTCAAAAAAAAGGGCTAGAAACCAAAGGAACTAGTTTTTAAATGCTGCAATCAGCTTTAGAAAAATAATCAATTGCAAACTCTTACAGTACTTGCAAGATTAACCTGCAGTGCCTTAACAAAAGTTCCCACACCCTTGAACACCCCCAGACTCAGCTGTCCAAAAAATACAATTCAAAATGTATTATAGAAGTGTCATTGAGACACTCCTTAACATGGACTGTGATTATTTTTACTTGCCAAAGTCAGCTGGGAATTTTGTGACTCACATATTTAGATGAATCATGCCCTATGTCTTTCTTCAATATAAAACCATTGAAATAGTGTATCTTCTTCCCATTCTATGATACCTGGCAGCTTCTTACTGGTTAGCATTAATTTCAAGCTTCTAGGATTCCTTCCTTGAATTCAGAGATACGCAGGACCCCTATACCAGTTGTAGCTACAGCAACAATCCGTGGTCATGGCGCAGATTGGCTCTCTTTGGAGCTTATGCCCAGATGCACAAAACCTAATGAGCCTGCAATTTGGTTTTTACACTGGTTCTAGTCAGTTTAGCGAGCAACGAGTACAGCGAGACATGCACAAAAGGGTTCTCCGAGCTCTCTTCCTATCATGGTAGCAGCTAACGAAAATGGAATGCAAAGCTATTAAAATGAGCTAATTACTATACCAATGTGCATGAAAAGCGATACACTGCCATTTTCTGACCCGATGCACAGAAGCAATCCCTACCTTTACCATGGAAAAGTTAACAGGTGGTCAGCAGCTGCCGGTATTGCCTGGTGGCTGGCTGAGGAGAGCCGTCAGAGCTGCAGACTGGCCAATCCTGGTAGGTTACTGTTTTATCCTTGATCTTCCACTGCTGCTCCTGCCAGTACTAACCTCCCCCCAAATGATAGGACATCAGTAATGTTCTTGAGGTTGGCAAAGTGTGCTCATAATATCTCTGTTGATTTGCCTCTACACAGCTACAAATCCCTCCCCTCCCCCTTCCCGAAGCTCCTTGCTTGAGCTGTTCCAGCCTGGTCAATCACAGTATGTTTAGCTGACACCAGCTTCTCATGTGCAGATCTCTGTTGATTTGTCACTACATGCAGCTACAAATCCCCCACCCCCGTGTCTCCCTGCTTGAGCTGTTCCAGCCTGGTTTCTCAGCCAATCACAGTACGTTTAGCTGACACCAGCTTCTCTTTTATACATGCAGCTTGTCTGCATGTATGAAGCCAACTGTGGTATGCGCAGAGCAGCCATGTTTAGCGATTGGCTGTTCTGTGCATGCTTAGCTCACCGACTTGCTTCCCCCCCCCCCCCCCCCCCATGAAGGAAATCGCAGGCAAATGAGCTAACAGCGAGCAGCTCATTTGCATTTGATTTCCTTCATGTATGCCTGGCTTTTTCAAAATCTGTAAGCGGCAACGGGGATCGGTAAGGTAAGGGCTATTTGCATGAAGTTTAGTGCACCTGAGCCTTAGTGCCTGCCAGTTTGTCTAATTGCACAAAAGTAAGTAGTAGTTTGTTACTATGGAGCAACAGGCACTGAACTGCTGAGGCAATTGTAGCCATATTTGTCAAGAGTGGATTTGAGTTCTTTGGTTTGTCCATTGGTTACTTATAAATAGGACTACTGCAATGTTCTGTACCAGGGTTTGCCTCTTCAACAGGAATGATCTCTTCAGCTGGTAAAGAACAATGCAGCTAGGGTAGATACTGGAAAAGGAGTCCTGGACCTCAAGTGCTTTTATAATGGGGAAGAGTGGGTGTGGGAAGAGTGTGCTTTGGAGCACGGCTTTAGAACTATGAACACACCTTTACATTTTCAGAAGCATGTGTGTATTTTAGCTCATTACAGATATATGCACTAGTTAGTAGGTGTAAACATGTGCACACACTTTTTCTTGAGATAATTTTAAGATAAAAGTACTACTACTATTTATCATTTCTATAGCACTACATTTATGCTTTAGCTTTAAGAAGCTGTGTAGCATAAATAGTGTTATTTAATTTACTTTGAAGCTAGGGCTTCTGATGATCTGCTAGAAAGACAGTTTTTTGTTTAGTTTAGGATTCTGAAGAATTCACCATGTGATAGTAAAGATTTTCTTTTAATATGTGTGAGGCAATTTTATTCTGCCAGTGCTGTTCTTTTGTAAATCTTCTTTCTCTGTCTGTACCCTGCCTTGAACTATGTTGATGGTTAAGCAGATTATAAGGGCCCTGTTTACTAAGGTATGCTAGAATTTTTAGCATGTGCTAAAAATTACTACATGCTAACCGTGTAGACACCCATAGAAATATTACAGGCACCTACATGGTTAGCGCATGCTAATGCTTACAGTGCACTAAAAATGCTAGTGCACCTCTAGCACAGCTTAGTAAACAGGGTCCTAAATGTGTAATTAAATATCCAGCAAAGTCCATGAGTGAAAAGTTCACATATATTTTTCACCTATATGGACAGTTATAAAATTATCCTCTATATCAATCAGACTGCCCATTTTTCTACAGCAATTCTACGTGTGGTATCAAAACAGGTACAAAGAAATACACATTCCCACCAGTCAGGCTCCACCATCCTGTCTCTTCCCTCAATCCCTTTAGCTGGCCCTCACTTCATTTTCTAATTCCCTCTTCCCCACCCACCCACCCCCACACCCCATATATTTTCTGCAGAGGTTTCTCCAAGTCTGGAACAGCTATTCTAATTTCTTCCAGCACCACATGATTTTTAGCGAGTTTGACTTGCAAGGTGCATTGATTTCTTTACTGTTCTTGCAATGTCGTGAGAGAAATGTTGGAGTTTGGATTCAAATTTACAGAGAGCTACATGGTACAGGTAGAAGACAGAACAACTGTCCTAACTGTTAGGGATGTAGAGCGAGCAGCAAATCTCAGAACAAGGTGGGAGGGGCAATTTGTATGGTGTAAAAGGCTGCGTTCTTTTCTGTCTCTGCTTTGGTTTGTCCGTAAAAGTCAGAGAGCCACGCTTAGGATCAAGGGGGGGGGGGGGGGAGGGTCATCACTGGCCCCAGGATCTTGTAATAAATAATACCATTATACAGTGACAGATGGAATAGAAAGTACTGGTAAATAAGTAGCTATAAAGTTATTTCTATATAGCTCAGCTTTTCTTGGATTGCTTTCTCGTTTCTGTGCAGAAAATGTCACATGAGCTTTTCATTTCAACTCAGGGGAAGCAGAGCATGACAGAACACGCAGTATGATGCATAAACATGACTCTGACCATTACAAACACCAGGTGACAGGAAAAATCATTTGCTTTTCACTCATAAGCACATAACTAGTGTCTCTGTGTTGATAATAAAATTACAATGAAACCTGGGAGGATTATGAAGCTCAATCATGCCTTGTGCCTCCATTCCCACTGAGCACATGTAATCTCGTAACATCAAACCAGGCCCAGGCGTCTAATAATTGTTTAAGAGCCCAACTGTGAGCGAATAATTGAGCCATAACCCTGCACTCCGACTGACTAAAATCATTGCCTTTTAGAAGAAAAAACGTTTAGAGGGGCATTTTCCATACAAAATAAACCATGTATTGGAAAACATGCAAAAAAATAAGGGGCCCTTTTACAATGCCATGGTAGAGCTACCATGGCATTGTCACATGCCAATTCAGCACTACCGCTGGCCTTCCGCAGGAGCCAGCGGTAGTGCTACCCCCAGTGTGTGCCATTTCTGACGCAACAGGAATTTGGGACATTTTATTTACCACTGAGAGCTTACCTGGTGGTAATCGGGCAATGCCTCATGCTGCCCGCTTACCACTGGATTAGTGCGGGAGCCCTTACTGCCTCCTAAATTAATGGTGGTAAGGGCTCCCCCCCCCCCCCCCCCGAAAATGGTTGCACGGCAATTGTGCACTTACTGCACAGCCATTTCCGTGGCAAATCCACATGCCAATGCTACCGCAGTGCCCCTTTTACCGCAACTTTAAAATGTTCAACAGGAGTAGCAGTCCCCGCATTGAGAAAACATCCACCTCAATGCAGAAGCATAGAAAAATTGAGGGCACGTATTTGAAATATGACAGATCATGTGAAAAATTGCCGCCAGCACTATCTTTGGGGAGCATCCGCTCCCCTGGTGAGCCACCTAGCTACGCCTCTGCCTCAATGGCAGGACATTCCTTCCTTGTGCAAACTGTGCATACTGTATATACCTCTGCTAGTAGAAGATCGCTCCGCATTGTGGACAGCAATGTCACCGTGCAGAGAGCCCAGTTTCCTAGTGCAGGACTCTGAGCTCCTGGTCCTCCTGTGCCTCAGGCAGGGTGAGATACAATGAGTTTTGTTGTTGTTGTTGTTGTTGTTGTTGTTGTTGTTGTAATAAATGTTATTGTTTTATAATAAATAACAACACATTGATAAAATCAGAATGTGCAGGATATCCAATGACAAGTACTTATGGGGCCCCCTTCACTTTACCATTAAATGCTGCAATGAAGGTCTGCATATATCTGGACCCCCTAACCCTACCCCCCCCCCCCAAGCCCAGCATGCTGCCCCACACTTACATACTGATGGGAACATTGGCAGCAGCTCACAAACGTACATGCAACCACAAAAAATGCACCTGCTTTACCTCACCCATCCCCATCTCCCAGCAACAGTACACATGCTCCACAGAAAGGCCATCATGCCATCTCAGCTCTCACATAGCACCTATGCCTGTGAACTGTATACCCACCCCCTCAGCCTTTGCCATCTGTCACAGGCTATGTGAGGAGCATTACACAACTTGTCATAAAAATAGTTCTGTATGTGAAGCCAAGAAGTCCCAACACATGAACCCTGTCTCCACCAACTTGTGTTTTGCAGACGATTTGGCATACACCATGCCCCTGAGGCACTCAGACGCTGGTACAAGTGGATACAGCAGGAAGACCCAGACCTCATACAGTGCGTGAGGAACTACTTCAGAGTAAGTACCACTAACATTGCACCCTTATAACAGCTCTGTCTTGAATCAAGGTCTGAGTACATAGCTACCCTCATTACAGAGTGCCCACAACCCCCATATCCACTTGAACGTGACTCAGCCAACCCCAAACCTATGAGATGACATAGAAAGGAAGGGGGAGAGGGAAGGGATGTTGAACAGCACCCCCCTGTGACCAACAGAAAAGTGCCCAGCATGTCACACACACCTACCTAGCACATTGCAGCAGCTATGGCAGGGTAAAAAAAAAAAAACAGACCCTACCTCTCCTGTATCAAAGGTCCACAGCCCTAACCCCTACAACACACATACACCTTATAAAGGAGTGTTCAAGGAGGACAGTACACTGACCACAGAGTGCTGTGAGAACACAAATTGCCACCCAAATAGATGATCTCTCATGGCTCAGAGCCCACTTTGATTGTATATATTTATTTAGATTTTGCTCATGCTTTTTTCAGTAGTAGCTCAAAGTGAGTTACATTCAGGTACACTGGATATTTCTCTGTCCCAGGAGGATTCACAATCTAAGTTTGTACCTGAGGCAATGGAGGGTCAAGTGACTTGCCCAATATCACAAGGAGCAGCAGTGGGATTTGAACTGGCCACCTCTGGATTGCAAGACTGGTGCTCTAGCCACTAGGCCACTCCTCCACTCCATTGTGAGGTCCAACGTTAGGTGTGCTGCCTTGAAAACATCCCTCAAGGCCAAAGCTGGGTGCCCTTGCAACATCTACATAATAGTGGGGCACAAACCCTCCTTAGGGAAACTACCACCTATGTGTATTCTTCTCCTTCCCCTCCCACTACCCCGTTGAGTATGCCCATGAGTCATGAGGTGATGTGCAGCCACTGACATCAGTGAGGGCCCCAAACCTGGTCACCCAGGGCCCTCCAGCAGGGCCAGGACCCATCTTGCATGTCCTGCTCAGGGGACAAACAATTATCATATCATTGGCTCAAGGATTCCCTGCTTAGTCACCTCATTGATGCCACAGATCATAGATGTCCCCCAGGTAACAACTAATAGCCCCCAGCTGTCTCTGTGCCTGTATACTGATAGCCAGCTGTACCACTATACAAGCCATATAGATTGTGTTGACCTAAATTACAAACCTTTCAAACACACAGGTCACCATCAAGCTGGTTCCATGCCTGTCCTGGACCAGCCTGTTCTGGATTAGCTTGCCCCTGGACCAGCCTGCTGCTGAGATGGCTTGGGAGGAAGTGGTGTTGGACCCTGGGAAGTGCCCCTCAGCCCACAACAGGGCCATACCCAGCAGCAGATGGAACTAGAGGAGTAGGAGGAGAAGGACCCCTGGAGGGAAATGCCCCCATTGGAGGCAGAAGAAAAAACAGATGAAGAGCACCCTTAAGCAGCTAGCCAGGAGATGACAGCAGCTCTGTCCTCCCCCCCTCTCCCCCCAAAATGCTACCACACCTGCCAGAGAGCCCCCCCCTGATAGCACCCTAGCCCAGCTCCTACTACAAGTCACAGGCATGCACAGAGAAGCACAGCAGGAGCTGGGAGCCCTACGCCACATTCAGAGAATGGAAGGGGGAGAGAATGAGGACAGATGCCATATAGAAGGGGGGCAAGGTAGACACTAGATGGAAGAGAGAGAAAGAGCAGACCATAGATGGAAGGAGCAGAGAGAGGGCAGACTGGATGGGACAGAAAGAAGGAAGGCAGAAAGTGGATGGAAGAGAGAGAGAGGGCAGATGCTGGATAGAAGGGGCAGAGAAAGAGGGCAGATGCTGGATGGAAGGAGCAGAGAAAGAGGGCAGATACTGGTTAGAAGGAAGAGAATGAAGAGAAAATGAGGAAAGCAGAAACCAGAGACAAGAAAGGTAGAAAAAAACCCATTTTTTCTTTAGGATAAAGTAGTATTGTAGCTGTGTTAATAAACATTTATAAATAGAAAATGGAAATAAGGTGAAAGGACTAATTTTAATACATTTTTTACTAACTTTCAGAGACCAACTCTGTTCCCTCTAAGCTGAGCGGGAGTCTCCACCTACACTCCTGTCAGTGGGGGGTACTGTTTCACTATCACATTTTCAATAGTGAGGGACAGGCCAGCTCTGCAAGACCCCAGGGAAACTACTTTTCCAAGCACCACCCCCTACTGTCAGGACAGGATAGCATAACAGCTGTACACTGTACTGACCAAAGGAAGAAGCCTCTGAAAGCTGATTGAAAAATGTATTAGTCCAATAAAATGGTATTATCTTATTTTCCATGTTTTGTTTTATTTCTGTTTGTTAATTTGTAAAGTGGTGATTAGTACTTGTCAGGGGACAGGACTCACTGCTTCTGCTTCTGTGGTGTTGTATTGTATGTGGAGTCACTCATTCATTCATTCATTAAAGTATTTATATACCGCTTAAACCTAAGCAGTTTACAGTTTCATTTTACTTCTTGGGGGTTCAGTTTAATTTTTGTCTACATATTTCTATTTTTAGTTTGTAGTTACTTATTATATACTAGGTAAGGGTGTATCTGTGCTCTGTATGTGTGAAAAAAGACATGGTTTCCTGTTGGCACTGACTGTGAAGGATCGATCTGTACTAATTTGGCTTGTTTAGTTTTACAATGGGTGTACTGATGTTCTGGTGCTCACTGCAAATTTTAAGATGCTGCCTTTTGTTAGGTACACTCTTGTTGTGTGACTCGTGAATAATTTGTTCATATAGAGGAGGGGGGTGTTAAAAAATACGCTAGGTACACCACTGACTAATACCTTAAGTTTAGGCAGAAGGAGAGGGAAAATATTCCTCCTCAGGAGTGCAGCTTCAAAACAGCAGAAGACCCTGTTTTTTAATCAGGCATTTGGTGACTGAGAGATGTATTTTGATGTTGCGGAATAATTTGAATACCGAGGGGTCATTTTACTAAGGTGCGCCGAAAAATGGCCTGCTCTGGTTTAGATGCATGTATTGGACACGCGCAGGTTTGTTTTTCAGCACACCTGAAAAAAATGGCCTTTTGGGGGGGGGGGGCGAAAATGGACATGTAGCAAAATGAAAATTGGTGTGTGTCCACTTTGGGCCTGAGACCTTACCGCCACCCATTGACCTAGTGGTATGGTCTGATGCGTTAACCGGGCAGTAATGGTCTAAGCATGTACAATGCCGATTACTGCCCAGTGAACACCTTTCCATCACACTTAGTGGATGCACGTAAAAAATGAAATTACCGCCCGGGTCACGCGGTAGCTGGGCGGTAGCTCAACTTTGACAAGCGTAGGCACCTACACAGCTTAGTAAAAAGGCCCCTGAATATTGTACTGCTCCCTTCAGGAAGCAGTTAAAGGCTTACCTATTCCTGCAGGATTCTGAACATTTGTAATAAAATCTTGTCAGTATACTTAGGCCCTCTGATAGTCAAAGCTACTTAACCGGCCACAAACGGTTGCTGACCGCTTAAATAGCATTTCGGCTCCTAACCATGAACATTCAGCATGAGATAACTGGTTGTTTCCGCTGAATATTTGTGGTCAATGCCAAAGAGTTAAACGGCTGTATCGCACGATGACCACCAATATTCAGAGCTGACCGGTTCAGTTTAGCGAGCAAATTGAACTGCATAAATAGCAGTCCTATCTTTGCCCGCTATTAACCAGCTAGTGATGAATATTAGCTTAGCTGGTTAAGTTAGCACTGGCCAAGAAAAATGGATATTCAATACTGGACACCAGAAATGGCCTGGCTTTGAAATCCTGGGTCAACACTGACCGCGGCACTTATGTGGGCTGCCTCCTGCTGGCTGAACATCGGCCCAGGATGCTTATTGTTTTCCATATTTCTGCTGAGGAGTTTGCATTTTAAATGGATGTTTGTTTATTTGCTAATAAATGTTTGTTAATTTTATAGATGTTGTAATGTAATCCGCTTAGATTTTGCAGATAATGTGGGATATATATGTGATAAATAAATAGAGGTTGATATTCAGCCAGTAGTGCTCAGCATTTTGCAGACCATTTCTGATGTTATGGCTGGAAAATTCAATGCCAGGCCATCTCTGAGTTTCAGCATTGAATTTCCAGGTTTCTGGGAACCCAGGGGTGTAGCCAGACCTCGAGGTGGGAGGGGGCAAGAGCCCAAAGTGGGGGGGGCTCATTTTGGTCTGCCACCCCACTGCCACCCCCACCACTGCCCCCCTCCACCGCCCTGCCGCTCCCCATCCACTGCCACCACTGTACATATCTTGGCCGGCAGGGGTCCCCAACACCTGCCAGCTGAAGCACTACTGCCGCAAATACCTTGGCTGGTGGGGTTTCCCTCCCCCGCCAGCTGAAGCCTTCATCCAGCGCTAGTCTCTGGCGCCACCACATAGCCTGCCCTGCTCTCTCTTCTCCTCACATCTGGCATGCTAATTTTAGTGGTTAGCACGGGACACAAGGCTGGCCATCTTAGGGGTGTTCCAGGGGCAGAATCAGCACTTGGCCACTTATATGCTGATATTGGGCCCTTAGTGGCCAGGGTTAGCACATAAATGCCTGTCCTATTTTAATGCGATAACTCATAGCTGCTTAAGTGATGACTATCGACTTATGTGGCTATGTGTTAGCTGTCTTAAAAGTAGATGGATAGTCAAAGCCGAAGCCTGTACATGTCCCGACTTTGAATATTAGGGAATAATGCCATCGGCGGTGAGCAGAAGGATGCTAGTCTGTATAGAGTGGGGTATAACCAGCAGAAGAAAGGAGTGTGGATGCCCCTCTACAAGTAGTTGGTGAAGCCCCACTTGGAGTATTGTGTTCAGTTTTGGAGGCCATATCTTGCTAAAGATGTAAAAAGACTGGAAGCCGTGCAAAGAAAAGCTACAAAAATGGTACAGGATTTGCGTTGTAAACCGTACGAGGAGAGACTTGCCAGCCTGAACATGTATACCTTGGAGGAAAGGAGAAACAGGGGTGACATGATACAGACGTTCAAATATTTGAAAGGTATTAATCCGCAAACAAACCTTTTCCGGAGACGGGAAGGCAGTAGAACAGGAGGACATGAATTGAGGTTGAAGGGGGCAGACTCAGGAGTAATGTCAGGAAGTATTGGTAGTGGAATTCAAACATGCATGGGATAAACACAAAGGAATCCTGTTTAGAAGGAATAGATCCACGGAATCTTAGTGGAGATTGGAAGGCAACACTGGTAATTGGGAAGCAAAAGCAGTGCTGGGCAGACTTCTACGGTCTATGCCCTGATTGTGACTGAATAAATAGGGATGGGCTAGAGTGTACATTTTAGGGGCTTCAACGTTAGTTTCAGAACTTTTAGTACAACAGTGCTGGGCAGACTTCTACGGTCTGTGCCCTGAGAAAGGCAAGGACAAATCAAACTCTGGTATACATATAAAATATCACATACCATGTAAAATGAGTTTATCTTTTTGGGCAGACTGGATGGACTATACAGGTCTTTATCTGCCGTCATTTATTATGTTACTATATTAAAGGAAAAGCATTTGTTTCCACTCTTATATACAGAACTACTATCTCTATGTTGACAATAAAATTAAAATGAAACCTGAGATTATGAAGCTCAGCTGTGCCTTGTGCCTCCACCCCCACTGAGCATATGTAATCTCGGAACAGCAAACATGCCCAAACGTCTAATAATTGTTTAAGACCCCAACTGTGAGCGAATAATTGGAACGTAACCCTGCACTCTGACTGACTACAATCTTTGCCTTTTAGAAGAAAAATGTTAATGTGTTTGGAAATGCATCCTATAACAGCACAAAACAAACAAACAAACATGTTTGTTAACAAGCAGGATTAGGTTAGGCAAACAAGTGGGTACTGTCATCCAATGCTTCTGGGACAGAACTGCTCTCCCAAAACTCAGAACTCTAGTGTAATATTCTAAGCATGCAAAGCCTTCCCATGTGCAGCAGTCTCCTCAAGTCCTCAGTTTTGTTTTTTCAGCTCAACCAAATTGTTGTGATATGGAGCTCTCACATTTTCTTGTTTTTCAACATTGTTTTATCATGTTTCCTTTTTACTTCTCCTTCAGAAAATAAGAAATGTTATGTCACCAAAATCAGGATTTTGTCTATGACCAAAATGTGGCAAGAAAATCCAAAATTGTGACACATAAACAAAATGTCTCATGCTGTATTCCTGACCACAACCAGAAGGACTGTAAGCATTGTGCTCTAATGTCACTAAAGGGTCCATTTACTAAGCCGCTTGCCAAAATGGAGTTACCGCCTGACTACCGCGTGGCCCTTGCGGTAATTTCATTTTTGGTGCATGTCCAATTCGCGTGTCTGAAAAATATTTTGATTTTCGAACGTGCGGAACAGATGCACACCAAGTGGCATTTGACACGCGTAGGTCATTACCACCTGGATTCTTTACCGCTAGGTCAATGGCTCGCAGTAATCACTCAGACCCAAAATGGACGCACGGCCATTTTGATTTTGCCGCACATCCATTTTCAGCCAAAAAAAGGCCTTTTTCACAGGCATACTGAAAAATGGATTGGAGTGCACCCAAAACCCGCGCCTATACCACCGCAAGCCATTTTTCAGTGTGCCTGTTGGTCTAAGCAGTAGGGCTAATGATTTATTTATTTGTTGCATTTGTATCCCACATTTTCCCACCAATTTGCAGGCTCAATGTGGCTTACATTATGCCGTAATGGCGATCGCCATTTCTGGACAGAAAATTACAAGTAATATTGCATTAAGGCGTATAAATGGTAAAGTAGAATACAAAGTGGTATTGCATTGAAGTTCCTGAATAATAGAGTGAATAATAAAATAAGTTCATCAACTATAGAAAGTTCATTTCCGGCATGAGAAATAAAGTGGTAGAGTGTGGTTGCGTACTTTTCATTAGTAGCAATGTTATCAGTCTAGTGTAGAGAGTTCAGATTTGTCTAGTTCATGTAAAGTCTAGTTGTCTAGTATTTAGGATAGATCATTATGGTATGCCTTCTTGAACAGGTTGGTTTTCAGTAGTTTTCGGAAGATTGTTAGGTCGTGCATTGTTTTTATGGCCTTTGGTAGTGCATTACATAGTTGTGTGCTTATGTAGGAGAAGCTGGATGCATAAGTGGATTTATACTTAAGTCCTTTGCAGTTGGGGTAGTGGAGATTCAGGAATGTGCATGCTGATCTTTTTGTGTTCCTAGTTGGCAAGTCTATGAGGTCTGACATATAAATTGGGGCTTGTGGACCAGGATGCAAACTTTGAACACAATTCGTTCTTTTAGTGGGAGCCAGTGTAGTTTTTCTCTTAGAGGTTTGGCGCTTTCATATTTCGTTTTTCCAAATATGAGTCTAGCTGCTGTGTTTTGGGCAGTTTGTAGTTTCTTAATGATTTGTTCTTTGCATCCAGCATACAAGGCATTGCAATAATCTACATGGCTTACCACCATTGATTGTACCAGGCTGCGGAATATTTCCCTTAGAAAGAAAGAAAGGTTTTATTCTTTTGAGTTTCCACATTGAGTGGAACATTTTCTTTGCTGTATTTTTTGTGTGGCTTTCAAGTGTGAGATTTTGGTCAATTGTAACTTCAAGAATTTTCAGACTGTCTGAAAAAGGAAGGGTGTAATCTGGGGTGTTTATGGTGGTGGGTTTGCCCATGAATTCATTATTTGGAGGCTTTGATTTTGTTTGTGATTTCAGTTAGATCGTTTTTGAATGGGATGTAGATCATGACATTGTCTGTGTATATGTACGGGTTAAGTCCTTGGTTGGATAACGATTTGGCTAAAGGTGTCATCATTAAGTTGAAAAGGGTTGGTAAGAGCGGTGATCCTTGGGGTACTCCTCATTCAGGTTTCCATGGTAAAGATGTTTTTGAAAGATGGTGGTAGCAATAGTGCAGACCTTTTAGGTGTGAGCAACATCCTTGGTGGGACTGCTCATGGACCTACTGCAGTAGGAGTCAGACTAATGAAAGTGTTCAGGATTAACTAGTTGATAGTACTCCAGAAAATAAAAATAAGACAATGTACTGTTTTTTTGTGGTATAGACTCTGCGTTTAAATCTAGAGCAGGAGTAGACAATTCCAGTCCTCAGGTGCCGCAAGCCAGTCAGCTTTGCAATATATCCACACTGAATATGTATGAGATGCATTTGCATGCACTGTGCCTCCATGGTATGCAAAATGCATCTCAAGCAAGTTCACTGGAGATATCCTGAAAATCTGACTGACTTGCAGCACTCGAGGACCAAAGTTGCCTACCTCAGTCTAGATCAGATACAAAAACAGGCCACCAAAAATTGAAAGAAAGAGATAAAATGCATAAAAGAAAACATATAAAGGAGACTGATGGAAATTTTAGATCTCTGATTGGATAAATAAAAAAAAAGTACCTGAATGATGACAAATTAAAGTGGTTGTGTGATGATGCAGAAAGAGAGAGAATTAGATATGAAGTGTCTTCTAGAAGCACTGCAAATAGGTGCTTTCACTGAGTGAGTGGGGTGTATATATGTGAGTGTGGGATGTATGTTTATGTGTGAGTGGGTTGCATGGGGAAGGGGTTCAAGTGTATGTGGAATGAATGTAACTGGAAGAAGTATATGTATGTGTTTGAGGGGGTGGGTTAGTATGGATGACTGGTATTTGGATTGGAGGTGGGTGTGGTGGTGGGCTCTTTCACACTTGAATTATTCATTAGAATGTCCTATGGCTCCTTCCAGTCTATTCTTAATGTCTTTCCACCTTCCCCCCTCACACTCATCCCCCATACCCTCATTCATTCCACCTCTTGTTCCTCATCATTCCCCCTCCCCATCTACTGTTGCACTCACTCCCCCTCTGCTTTACATTCCTGCTTCCCCCTTGCATTCACTCTCCCTCGACAACCTTCCTCTCAAGCCTCTCAAACGTCCTTTCAAGCTTCAATGGTAAAGTGAAATTAAATTTTACATCTAAGTAAAAATGTCCAGCGATCTAAGAAACAGTGTAAGATGTAATAAGAAATGTATGCATAAATGTCAACAAATGACATGCTCGAAACTTAAATATACAAGCTGAAGGAATGTTATATTAATGGACATTTAAAAAATCAAACATGTAGAAGAAGCTGAGTGTAAAAATAAACTCTAACTGTTATGTAGATAATACATAGCTTACAGTTTGATTACAGAGAAAATGTACCAAGAATATTTATAAGCAACATTTATATCCTAATTAGTGAAAGGAGCAATTTAAAACTAAATGGTGCCAAAAACATTCATAACTGACATGGAGAAATCACAATCAAAAGGAAAACTGATAAGATTCAGCAATAAGGGCATTTTCTTAACCAGTGATCATTAACAATAATGAATAATAAGAGGAGAAACAAGGAATAAGTTAAAAAACAAACAAACAGGTATTATCTTTTGTTTAAGTTTTTGGGTCCTTTTACCAAGCTGTGGTAATAGGGGCCCTGCGGTGGTATCAGCACATGGATTTGCCATGCGTCGAATCCCCTTTTGTCAAAGCAGTTTTTTTTTTAAAAGGAAACGGTTGTCCAGACATTTCCTGGGGGAGCCCTTACTGCCTCCTACTTTGGCTCCTGCACTAACCTGGCAGTGAAAATAAAAAGTATTTCCAGTCATGCCAGAAATGGTGCACTGTGGGGGCAGCAATACCACTGACTCTTGAGGTGGGCTGGCGATAGGGCCCCTTTATGAAGTTGTCTTATAGAAGGTAATTTTATAACAGGATAGCCACATAAGGGGCAAAACCCCTCCGAGAAAAGTTGCATTGGCTCCCAATCAAAGAACGGATTATCTTCAAAATCTGCACCTTGGTCCACAAAATTATTTACGGCGTAGTCCCAGGATACATGACAGACCTTATAGACTTACCAATAAGAAACAAAGTCAGATCATCAAGATCCTACTTAAACCTACACTACCCAAATTGCAAAGGACTGAAATACAAAACAACTTACGCAGCCGGCTTCTCCTACATAAGCGCACAACTATGGAATGGGCTCCCAAAAGCTGTGAAAACTATCCACGACCACTTGAACTTCAGGAGATCAATAAAAACCTACCTCTTCAAAAAGGCCTACCCCAACGACCCCACGTAACCCTCTTCACCTACCAACACAGCATGACTATGATCGAACAGGACATCATGCAATCTTCATCCATTCCGACCCTCCACTTATATCTCATACAATCACTATACAACTTTGTATTTGTTATCCACCGACTGGGCAAACGTCTTTGATGGTACTATGTAAGCCACATTGAGCCTGCAAATAGGTGGGAAAATGTGGGGTACAAATGCAACAAATAAATATATGGTGCCAAAACAACTGGCACCAAAAAAAGCGCTATTCTGTAAGCCGCGCTTTATATTAGGCATGGTTTATAGTATATTCTATAACAAAACGTGTTAATTTTAGGAATGCCTCCATTACACCATTAATGTGCTCTGGGATATTTATAGCTGTCCAGTCTCCCTTTTATTAATTAGTAATACAGTCCAGAAACCATTCAAAAAGCTTACTCTTTTTTTGTTATTTTTTTTAATATGCATATAGTGCTCAGTAACTGGATATGCCTTACCGAACTGACTAGCAGTTCTATCATGTGTATTCCCAACCAGCCATCATTGCACCAATACCTCCTCCCTACCAGTAGTGTCCAAATAAGTATGAATTGTTGGAAAATCCCGCGCACCAAAGTGCTCCCAAAACTTATCAGTAAATGATGTTCCCTCTCTTCAATGTCGGTTTGAAGAGAGGGAACATCATTCAAAGGAATTATTCACTGCATTGTACATCACGGAAGACACTGGGTAGCTACCGAAATATACAGAACCAACAGCCATCCTATTACAACATAAAAATAAGTAGTGAACTTAATACTGATTAGTTTTGGGCGCACTTTGGTGCGCGGGATTTTCCAACAATTCATACTTATTTGGATGATGGGCAAAATAGTGGAAACTATTATAAAGAAGATGCTTCCACCCTGAAGCTGAAAACCTGCAACCAACATGTTCAGGTAGACCAACTTCATCTTGGAACCTGGACGAGTTTGTGTTTTACCCTGGCTGGCTACAGGCCAGCCTTGTGTGCCTGCTAGAGATTGTGCTGATAACTCTGGATCCAGGGACCAGGCCAGAGACCTGTAAGAACTACCACTGAGAGAAAGACATTCATGTATGCTGGGGCCCTGCAGGAGCAGGCCACCTGAGGACACTGTTATATTACAGAACTAGTTTGCATATTGATTTCTCCTTTCCTGTGAAGTGAACAGGAGCACTTACCCGACACCTTTAATAAATATTATTTGTTTCAACAGAACTTGCTGAGTGTATGTAGCAAGCTTGTCTTGGCCCCACAACCCATCCTCGTTCACGATACTACAAAATATATTATACTGCATTATATTGTATATACAAACTTCTATTCCACCTTTAACTCATATTTCAAAGTGGATTACAATAAAGAAACTTCACATTAGTTTACAAGACATATCACATAACTCTATACATAAGATTCTATAAAAATCACATATCTTAAATCAAGTAAAAAAAATCACAAACTTTCTTTTGAAAATAAATACATTTTAAGAAATTTCCTAAATAAAAAATAGGGAGTAATCTGATGCAGATAAACTGGAATGTTATTCCAAGACCTAATGCTTTAGAAATCAAGAGAACGTTCCCCAACAAGTTTACAGTTAACCTTCTTCATAGATGGAAAATCCAACATTAATCATTTCCCATTTCTCAAATAAGGTCTACTATTTGAAAAAAATCAAAAGTTGACTAACAGCTTCTTAATTTAACCCATACAGACTCATAAATTAAGCAAGCAAGTTCAAAATAAATTTGACTGTCAATCTTTAGCCAGTGTAATTCATTTTTTGTTTGGATTTTGCTCACACCTTTTTCAGTAGTAGCTCAAGGTGAGTTACATTCAAGTATTTCTTTGTCCCAGGTGGGCTCATACTCTAAGTTTGTACCTGAAGCAATGGAGATTTAAGTGACTTGCCCAAGATCACAAGGAGTAGCAGTGGGATTTGAATTGACCACCTCTGGATAGCAAGACTGGTATTCTAACCACTAGGCCACTCCTCCACATTTAGCACTGGAGTGGCTTCAGAATATTTTCCTGAAATTAGTAGAACTTAAAAAAGATCTGACAGATCTAAGACGATGCAATGCAAAGAAAAACCTTTTAACTAATTCATTTATCTGATGTTCAAACATTAAATTAGAATCTAAGATTATTCCTAAAACTTATGCCAGAAGTTAAAACTATATCAACCATTGAAACATGTTGCCGATCACCAAACCATAATAATGCAGTTTTTATGAGTAATTAATTTAAGAAGATTGGCTATCGCCCAATCTTCTACAATAGTAATCAACCATTGCACATTTTGTATAGTATCATCTAAAGTGGTTAAACCTGAATAAAGTACAAAATATGATTTGCATAAATCAAAGAGAAAATATTTTTTAAATGCCTATGCCTGCAATTTTACAAAGGCAGCAGCTTCTCTGCCTCAGTATCGAAGGTTTGGGTGGTACAATATTCTTTGTATTTCAATTGTTTTTTATTTGATGCACTTTATATTGTTTTTGCTAATGGTGTGTGTATCTTGTTCTGTTTCTGTGCAGTGCTAAGTAAACAAACAAACAAAGGCCTTGCTCTGAAAAAGATTTGAACCAGACATCCCAGGATTACAAGTCCAGTGCTCTAACCACTAAGTTATTCCTCTACTTGACTCTCATATGCAATATGTTTTGCCCTGCTTCCTGGTGCAGTAACAGAATGAAGTGGAAAAGTAGCTTAGTGGTTAGCGCGTTGGACTTGACAACCAGAGGTAACTATTCAAATCCCACTGCTTGTCCTTATTCTCTTGGGTATGTCACTTAAGGCTTCTTTTACAAAGCCACGCTAGCAATTCCCAGGTGGCAAATGAAAGGAAGCCCATAGGAACTGAATGGGGGGTTTTCTCATTTGCCGCACCGAGAATCAGCGGCACAGCTTTGTAAAAGAAGTAAATCTTTCTTTGTACAAAATTAGGTTGTGAACTGGACAGGGATTGAGCTACTGCTGAAAAAGGTGTAAGCAAAATCCAAATAAATAAACATTTTGCACCCCATGGTAGTGCACTATATATTTTGTACAACCACTACAGGCAGTGTTAGACATTATCCCCTGCAGGCATTAAATAAACACTAGGGATATGGTGGGCAGAGGCTATACTTGTCCTATGAGGGCAGGGCATGATGGTGTGAGCTCGTGTGGACCATCTTCAGCTTCATGGGCACTCTTGGGTACAGTTTTTTGGATGTTTTACATTAACACATTTTGAGATATCGACATTGATTGTGCTATACATTTTTTAATGCCTTTAGGATGCCTTGGTCAGGCCTGGAGATATGATAGGCTTCAGCCTGTAGTCTTGTGTTTGTAAAATAAATCACAGGCTCTAGATGGTTTGCCTGAAACTCTATATGAGACAGCCATGACTTTTTTTTTAATGGCACGGTACACTTTTTCACAGAAATAAGTTAGGGATGACAAGTTTAAAAACTAAGTGGAAAGATACGATTACAGACATTTAGACTTCTTTCCTTAAAAGAGAACTTTCCGGTTTTGTATTAATTCCCTTTCCATCATTTAGGTTCCATACTTTATTAGTATTAATAAATTCCTACCGTCAAAGGAAGCGGAAGGGGATCCATCTGGTAAGTACTTTATTGTCCAATTAAGCACATTAAGAAGGCTATGTAAAATATGACTCGTTAAATGACGTTCTATTGATTCACACTCCCTCCTTTCTCCCTGCTCCCTCCCCTTTCCCATAATAAATGTTACCATTTCTACAGTTCTCCAACAGGTTTTCTCTTTTTTAATTGCAGATTTTTGGGACATTATAAGTTGCCGTGTGCCCTCTAGTGAACAAAATAGTTTATATACTGAGGACTCCAGTCTATAGATACGGAACGTGTCTGCACAGTGCAGATACCTGAACTTACAGTGGGCAAAATCATGCCGAGAGCGGCTCTTTCCTTCTCCCGTTCCCTTTCTCCCCCTTTTAACAGCTCCTATGATATAACGCCTGGTTTTTTTTTTTTTTGTTTCTTTCTTACTTCTTTTCTACCACACCACTTTACTCACTTCTTTCCTGAATTTTCCTGTTCAAATTTGTGGATTCCATTTCTTATCTGTGTTCTTGGCGGCATTTTTAGTCCTTAGAAAGTTAACTTTGCCTGTTTCACTCATCAGTTAGGATGCACATTTTTAGGATTAGGATGCACATCTTCCCTGCAGGGTGTAAAGAATACGGACATTATGGGGACAGGACAGCAAGAACCGTCCTAATAAAGAGAAAGTCTGTGCTATCAAGACCATGTCCGTGTACTGTGCCTGCGCTGTTTCACACTGAATAGAGGCAAATAGGATAACAGAGCACCATCCTCATCGCCTACCATCCAACTTACTGCCTAGACTCAGAACTGAGTTCCGTCCTCTTACTTTTTCTGGAAAGCGATAGTTACTCTAGTTACACAGAGCACTGCACGGTATACAGTAGTACCCACACCGATTAACAAGAAAACGTGATGTCTGAACTGAATATTGTCAAATAAAAAAAATACGATGAGGTGGGAGGTAGAGAGAATCACGGGCTTCATCATAAAACAGTAGGTAATGACACAAAACGATTTGTGCTAAGGAAGAAAACGTCTCCCCCACCTTCTCCACTTTACCCCCCACCCCCCTTTTTTTTTTTTTTCAAAGCCCACCAGGAGATTGCTTTTGTTTAGCTCTTGGCTGAGCCACGTCTGGACGACAATGAGACGGTAAAAGGACCAAAATCCGAAGGGGGATTTCGTAGGTTCTGCGTCAGCTGGAGCGCAGAGGTGATTGGGGGATGCTTCGGGTTTCTCTTTCTTTGGACTAATTATAAAGTAGCTCGGTGGTGGCTCCTGTCGCACTGACACAGGGAGGAGCGCATCCATCCATCTATCTGTTAAAGAAACGAGGCAGGCTGTGGGGACTGCTCCAGCACTCTTACACTTCCTCACCCTCAGATCTCAACCCGGGCGACTGCAGCCGGAAGATTTACTATTGCTGCTGCTGACACTAACTGTGGTCTATTACTTTGTCTCTTGTTTATTGTTTTTTTATTGAGTTTCTCCAGAGACACAAATTACTTAGCTGCCCTATATATATTTGGTGCTGGAATCAAGGGACTTCAGAACAGCTACCTCTCTCTCTCTCCGGCGGATCTCCTCTTCTGGAGCAAGCAAGGAAGCTACACGGGTGAGTGACCGATTCTCTCAAAATAACTTCACTACAGATAACGTTTAAGGGAAGAATAAGCACCGTACTTTTTCTCGTGCTTGTTTCGTTTAGTTTTCACTCTCTGAACGTAATTTTGTTTCGTGGTTTGGTGTTTTTACGTTTTCCGTTTCTTCTTTTCAAAGTAATTCATTTAAGAACCTTGCGCCTGCAAACCCAGGAGTTAAGTTATACTCTATAACTTAAGGAAGTTTAGGAGAAACGAAATACCACAGCTTTAGAAGTGTGGGAACAGTATTGGTAGAGGGAGGGTATTATTTTTTCATCCAAAACACCGGTCTTATCTTGTAAATGCAACTTAAGTTAAGATCCTAAATAGAGCGTTCAGTTTCAAGATTCATGGAACTAAGCAAGAGTGGACAACTAGAATAGTGCTAACTGGGATGGTGATAGGGAGGAAGATAGTGCGTTTGCCTTTAGCTGTACACATGTCCAAAAGAATTAGTTTAAAAACAGAGAATTCCATTGACTTTAAGCTCGATTTTTATTATGGATTTGCTTTACCTTCTTGGCTGACTTCATGAGAGGAGGGGCAGATGTAGGCAAAACCACGTCCTGAAGCTCAATTTGGTCCGTCTGGTATCTGCTATTAGGGCACACTTGAGGCTGACCCCTGACTTCTTGTCTTCTCTTTTCAGTCCATGGCTTTGCTACTGAGGCACTGCAGCTTTTTGGTGGCTCTTAATGCCTGCCTGCTCGTGACAGTCCGGACAGAGTGCAACAAGGACTGCGCTTCTTGCACATACCAGCTGGGACACCATGCAGAAATCAACCCTGTGGTAAACGAGAACTTCCTTCTCTTAACAGGCAGCCTTACAAAAGAAGGAAACCAGATTGATGGTGCATAACCTCTGAAAGGATGGGATAACTAAAGTAGTTTACTTGCTAGCCAGATTTACTATTCGGTAACCAGACTAGCTAAATCAAATGTGTTGAGTAATATGGTCAAGCGCTGCGACAGCAAAATTTGATTACTACATTTACACATATGTGAAACTGGATCTGTGTGTGGGATGAGGGAGAATAATGAAGCAGAAATGTAGAATGGTGTCTGTCCGAATATGACTCACTGCAAAAAGGCTGCGTGTATTACAAACCTATTTCAGTGAGTTTTCCACATTATTACACATAACGAAAGGCAAGGACATTCAGTACCATGGAGAGCTCTCAATAGAAAGCCCGACTAGTGGATCTTTTAAGTGTTCGGAACTAACGGTGTTTTTTTTGAGAGACTTTAAGAAGTAACTGTTGCGCTTTTAATACTCCAACCAAATTGTAAAGAAAAAGCAAGCTCTCTTTTCTGTACTGTGGCTGTCTTTTAACAGTTTCTGCTCAACTTAGACAAAACTGTAAATTCGAGAAGTACACCACTCATTTTGTGGGGGGGAAAAAAATCTTCCTCTACGCCCTATGATTGTCCTAAAACTGAAAATATCATACCTAAGAGGGACCGATTATACAGATTATTTCAAAAAATCAAGTGAACCAGACTATGCAGAGTGCAGGAGCACCCAAGAGCAAATTTAAAAAATTACAGAAAAATCTTCTACAATGAATATCATAAAAATAAACCAATAACAATGTTAAAGTTTGAATCAAAATGGGAAATCTGAAAAGCAACATACACATTTAATAAGAGATTAGGATGAGAAAATGAGGGCAAAGGCTAAAGTTGGGAATATAACTAATTTAACAACCTGCAGTAATCAGTCTTGGTAATCACTTCAAAATTAGCCTTTTTCTAAATGTAGCCCACTAATTTAAATTACAAAAGACAATGTCTAGGAATAAAACGCTGTCTTTCCGGACCTTTCATTGGCAAATGATATGGAATAGGACTGTGCTATGGCACTTCCCTGAAATCAAAGCAAACCATACCTCACCTTCCAATATTGCGCATTCAGACAAAAGTTACACTCTTTCAAAAACTTACATCATCTTAACAACTATACTTCATTTGAATATTCTAAATACTGCAAATTATTACTTTTAGAATATAGTTAAAAACAGTCTGGCAACGGCAGATAGCTACCTCTAGCTATCTGCTAGTTTTCTACTCCATCTTAAAATAAAAGCCGTAAATCAAACTTCCTTCATAGTTCTATGTTCCTATTTAAGATTATAACATAATCTGTAAAGAATAAAGGTGTCAGAATGTATAACGTAAATAGCAAACTTGCATAGTGAATTGAACAATTAGTTTGCAGGAAAAATCATTTTAATTAGAGATTCACACAAAAAAAGTGACATCCTTGCAGTGGTTTGACCTTAGTGTGCAAACTTTACAATAGCCAAAAGCATAATGACTGTAGACTAAAATCATTTCATTTCAGAAACATTGCAGCATCCTATAAAAGAAAAAAGATATCATGCTGTTAGACTGCTTCAGTTTATTCCAGAATTAGTATGAAGTTATGATAAGGAAAGAAGTACCTTTCCAAAATGATTTCAATTTACCCTGCTCCTCCTGAAGCTGATAAAAAGTGTATAGATTTGTTTCATATATACACAGTGACAGAGAGAGACAGAGAGATATAGGCAAGTCTAATACTGAACATCTATGATGTTTTAAGACCTCATATAGGGTGGGTCCTTTTACTAAGGTGCACTAACAGATTTAGAATGCGCTAACAATTAGCATGTGCTAAATGATAAGAAGCCCATAAGTATAACATGGGATTCTTTGCATTTAGTGCATGCTAAATCTATTAGTGTACCTTAGTAAAAAGACCTCATAGTCTTCAAGACTAGGATATTATCCTCTGTTCCAAAAAGAGAGTGACTGCTTTATGGGAGGGAGCTGAGAAAAATGAGGATGTTATCATTAAAACTATGAATATTAAGATTTAAAAGCTGGTTTCTTCATTTCCGCAGTAGGCTACCTCTTGGTTCTGTTTGCACTGTCCAGAAAAGAAAAGCCAGCAACTTTACAGTACACTTGCTGGAGCTACCTATAGTCTGGACAGTAAAGGTTTACAGGGGGTCTTTATCTAGAAGGTTATGGAATTCTAAGGGCAATCCCTAGGCTAACACATGAACATGATTTGACCAATCCTTGTACATGTTTCCCTTAGAACAGTGGTTCCCAAACTCGATCATGGAGGCACCCAAGCCAGTCAGGTTTTCAGGAGATCCACAATGAATATTCATGAGAGAGTTTTGCATGCAGTGGAGGCAGTGTACACAAATTTCTCTCTTGAATATTCATTGTGGATTTCCTCAACAACCAGGTTGGGGAACCACTGCCTTAGAAGTAAACCACAACTAGGCTGTTATGTTGGCTTTCTGGATTTGATTTGTTGCCCTTTCCCATTCCTAACTCATAGAAAGATACAAGCTACTCCTTATCTAAGGGGGTCTTTTACCAAGGCACAGTAGCATTTTTAGCTCATAGTAGAAATCAGCTGGCGGTAAACGCCAAGATGCCCATTATATTCCTTTGGGCATCTCAGTGTTTACCACCAGCTGATTTCTACCGTGAGTTAAAAATGCTACCACGGCTTAGTAAAAGATCCATTATGTGCACTTACAATCTTATTCAGTAGAAGGTAAAGTGACTTGCCCAAGCTCACAGGCATCAGTGGGAGAAGTAGAATCTGAACTCTGGTAGCCAGCCTACTGCTCTGATCACTAAACTGTGCCTTCTGCTAGTATCTTATATCATACTGAAGACAAATGGCTATATCTGCTCAGATGGTGGTAAGGATATTATATACAGAGCTATGAATGTTGACCATATTCAGGGCAAGAACCATGAAAATAAATACTCAGTTTTGAAGACCACAATAAATAAAACTGCAGTTGGGGTCTAATAATCCTGAGCCACTGAGGCAAAAATATTATGGTACATAATTAAGGGCCCCTTTTACAAAGGCGTGCTAGCATTTTTAGTGCAATTAAAAATTAGCATGTGCTAAATACTAAGATGCCCATTATATTCCTATGAGCATCTTAGCATTTAGCACAAATGAATTTTTAGCATGCATTAAAAGCACTAGCATGCCTTTGTAAACACCCCCTAAATAGCTTAAAAGTTTACTGTTCCAGTTGTCTTTTATATTATATTTTAGAATTTAAGGTAGTTCACAAATGAATAGTTTCTTCTGCAAGAGACCCTTTTTATACTGGCAAAATGTCAATTGTACAGCAGCAATGCTTGTTTTACAGCTATAATGACACATCTGATGCTATATGATATGTGTATGACTTGAAATGTTTCATTGCTACCCACTAATCTTCATGTAAGCATTCATAACACTTAAGCAACTAAAACAAAAGATAGTACATTTGTCTAAAACAGCGGAAAACACCATTGATTAAACTTAATCCTTTTTCCAGGCTTGCACATTAGAATGCGAAGGGAAATTACCATCCTCCAAAGCCTGGGATTCCTGCAAAGAGCTACTGCAACTGGCTAAACTAGATCTTTCCCAAGAAAGAGAAAAGGACCATGAAAATGACGAGAACCTCATACTAGCCAAGAAATATGGAGGATTCATGAAAAGATATGGTGGCTTCATGAAGAAGATGGATGAGCGGTACCATATAGAACCAGAAGAAGAGAACAATGATGGTGAGATCCTTCCTAAGAGTTATGGAGGGTTCTTGAAGAAAATGGATGAGCTTTATCATATGGAACCAGAAGAAGAGAACAATGATGGCGAGATCCTTCCTAAGAGATATGGAGGGTTCATGAAGAAGGGCTCAGATAGAGATGTCTCTGATCTTCTCAAAGAGCTGCTTGGTACTGATGGTGGGGATAATTCTGAAACTGGACATTACCGAGACAGTTATCATAGACTGGGCGAAGTTAGCAAAAGGTATGGGGGTTTCATGAGAGGCTTTAAGAGGAGCCCAGAACTTGAAGATGAGGCCAAGGAGCTGCAGAAGAGATACGGTGGCTTTATGAGAAGAGTAGGGAGGCCAGAGTGGTGGTTGGATTACCAGAAACGATATGGTGGATTTATGAAACGCTTTCCTGATTCCTTTCTCCCATCAGATGAAGATGCAGAAAGCTATTCCAAAGAGATTCCAGAGATGGAAAAGCGATATGGAGGATTTATGAGATTTTAACAGCCTCCCCTTTCTTCCTCACCACAACTAAGAAAGACTGCCTCATTGATCACATTTTATTGTAAGGTGTTGCTTGCACTGTACAGTTTTTTACTGTCCTAGTTAATAATGCAACCTGCAATTGTTGTTTCAGATTCTGTATGTGTGTGTTTTTAGTTAAGAACTACCTTCTGTTTTAGTTATATTTAAGTCTTTGTTGTAGTACTATGCTAATACAATTTTTGTTAGCTCTTCCTTTTGAACAGAATAGCACATCAATAAATGCATATTGTATATATAATAAATTATTCATCTTTACTGCACAATCTTTTTTTAAATGTCTGGGACTCTTTTCGCTATTGTGCATTTAACCATGTGGGGCAATCTATTACTTCTTCAGTTTTAATGGTACACAATACAAATAGTGAAATAGCATATTCCACCATACTTATGGCTTCAGGATCTGAAATATGATTCCTCTCTGCATGTCACAATGGTTAGCCATTTGGAGCCCTGTTCATACACTTAACCATGGAATATTTTGCCATATTCTGCTCTTCAATCTTAATTTTGAATTTAATTTAAAAAATATGTGAAAGAAAATAACAGCTAATAAATATTTATGTTAGACCCATAAACATAAACTAGCAAAGGTTTGCTGCTATGAAAAAAACACTATGTATTTATTTATTGATTACCAATTTCTGACAAAATATTGCTAATTATTAAGTGTATATTTGTAGATGATGTGGATGGCATATATACTTGAATAGATTGGTACTTGTTTATTAATATTTTGTACCAGTTATGCTCTGATGATAATAAGAAATTGCACCAGAAATGTCTAGTAAAACAATCCCATTATTTTCAATGGCAAAATACTGACACAATTTTTACTTTAAAGCAAAACTGCTATTAGCCTTTATTAAATATAAGTACATAAGTACATAAGTAGTGCCATACTGGGAAAGACCAAAGGTCCATCTAGCCCAGCATCCTGTCACCGACAGTGGCCAATCCAGGTCAAGGGCACCTGGCACGCTCCCCAAACGTAAAAACATTCCAGACAAGTTATACCTAAAAATGCGGAATTTTTCCAAGTCCATTTAATAGCGGTCTATGGACTTGTCCTTTAGGAATCTATCTAACCCCTTTTTAAACTCCGTCAAGCTAACCGCCCGTACCACGTTCTCCGGCAATGAATTCCAGAGTCTAATTACACGTTGGGTGAAGAAAAATTTTCTCCGATTCGTTTTAAATTTACCACACTGTAGCTTCAACTCATGCCCTCTAGTCCTAGTATTTTTGGATAGCGTGAACAGTCGCTTCACATCCACCCGATCCATTCCACTCATTATTTTATACACTTCTATCATATCTCCCCTCAGTCGTCTCTTCTCCAAGCTGAAAAGCCCTAGCCTTCTCAGCCTCTCTTCATAGGAAAGTCGTCCCATCCCCACTATCATTTTCGTCGCCCTTCGCTGTACCTTTTCCAATTCTACTATATCTTTTTTGAGATACGGAGACCAGTACTGAACACAATACTCCAGGTGCGGTCGCACCATGGAGCGATACAACGGCATTATAACATCCGCACACCTGGACTCCATACCCTTCTTAATAACACCCAACATTCTATTCGCTTTCCTAGCCGCAGCAGCACACTGAGCAGAAGGTTTCAGCGTATCATCGACGACGACACCCAGATCCCTTTCTTGATCCGTAACTCCTAACGCGGAACCTTGCAAGACGTAGCTATAATTCGGGTTCCTCTTACCCACATGCATCACTTTGCACTTGTCAACATTGAACTTCATCTGCCACTTGCACGCCCATTCTCCCAGTCTCGCAAGGTCCTCCTGTAATCGTTCACATTCCTCCTGCGACTTGACGACCCTGAATAATTTTGTGTCATCGGCGAATTTAATTACCTCACTAGTTATTCCCATCTCTAGGTCATTTATAAATACATTAAAAAGCAACGGACCCAGCACAGACCCCTGCGGGACCCCACTAACTACCCTCCTCCACTGAGAATACTGGCCACGCAATCCTACTCTCTGCTTCCTATCTTTCAACCAGTTCTTAATCCATAATAATACCCTACCTCCGATTCCATGACTCTGCAATTTCTTCAGGAGTCTTTCGTGCGGCACTTTGTCAAACGCCTTCTGAAAATCCAGATATACAATATCAACCGGCTCCCCATTGTCCACATGTTTGCTTACCCCCTCAAAAAAATGCATTAGATTGGTGAGGCAAGACTTCCCTTCACTAAATCCGTGCTGACTTTGTCTCATCAGTCCATGTTTTTGTATATGCTCTGCAATTTTATTCTTAATAATAGCCTCCACCATCTTGCCCGGCACCGACGTCAGACTCACCGGTCTATAATTTCCCGGATCTCCTCTGGAACCTTTCTTAAAAATCGGAGTAACATTGGCTACCCTCCAGTCTTCCGGTATTACACTCGATTTTAGGGACAGATTGCATATTTCTAACAGTAGCTCCGCAAGTTCATTTTTTAGTTCTATTAATACTCTGGGATGAATACCATCAGGTCCCGGTGATTTACTACTCTTCAGCTTGCTGAACTGACCCATTACATCCTCCAAGGTTACAGAGAATTTGTTTTCATCTTAAGTGTCTGAACAATAGGTAGAATACTGTATATCTAAACAGATAGATGATCAAGTTGTTTCAATGAATTCCTAAGGGATCCTTTTACTATGCTGCGGTACAAAGGGCCCTGCACTAACTGAAGCACCTGTTTTTGCCATGCGCTATGGCCCTTTTCACTCCAGCAGGTAAAAAAAGGCTGAAAATAGCCATGGCCATGTGGTAAGATTGCTCTTATCATGTGGCCAGGTGAGAGGGAGCACTTACTGCCACCCATTGAGGTGACAGTAAGGCAGAGGAGTAGCCAGACTGGCGGGAGGGGGGTCCAGAGCCCGAGGTGAGGGGGCACATTTTAGCCCCCCCCCCCGTGCCGATGACCCCCCTGCCACCGCTGCCACCAACAACTTTGCCCCCCCTGCCAATGACCCTCTCGACCCCCCTCCTGCCACCAACCCTCCCCCGCCGTCGCCTACCTTTGATGGCTGGGGACCCCAACCCCCGCCAGCCGAGGCCCTCTTCTTCCAGTGCAAGGCTTCGTTCTGTTTCTGTGAGTCAGACTCACAGAAACAGAATGAAGCCTTGCGCTGGAAGAAGAGGACCTCAGCTGGCGGGGGTTGGGGTACCCCGCCAGCAAAGGTAGCGGACGGCGGGGGAGGGTTGGTGGTGGGAGGGGGGTCGAGAGGGTCGTTGGCAGGGGGGGCCAAAGTTGTTGGTGGCAGGAGGCGGGTCGAGAGGGTCATCAGCAGGGGGGTCCAGGGCCAAATCTATGGGGGCCCAGGCCCCCGTGGCCCCATGTAGCTACGCCACTGCAGTAAGGGCTCCTGTGCTAACCCAGTAGTAACCGGGTAGCACGCACACTGCCCAATTACTGCCAGGTTAACACAGTGCTACAAAATACAAGCCGATTTTCCCTAGCGTGGGAAATGGCGCACACTGGGGCTAGAACTACCACCGGTGCCCATATTGGGTCAGTGGTAGCTCCAGATTAGCATGTGGTAAGCCCTCGATGGGCTTATTGCCGCTTAGTAAAAGGACCCCTAAGTAAACAGAAGCTGACAGATTTTTTTCTGTTATTTTAATGCAAAATAATTATTTGTTTACTGATTTCAAAATATTGAAAATAATTTTAAACAGTGAATATGGCAGGTACATAAGTTTGGATGCCCAGCCATCATTGCTAATTTTCAAGGGGCTCTTTTAGTAAAGGTTAGTGAGTGCTAAATGCTGTGTGTCCTATTTTCAGTGCATTTTTTCTAGCAAAAAAGGTGCTGGTGCTCAAATGCTAGGTCACCCTTCAGGGGTGAGATGATCACTGTGGGACCCACCTCACAATAGTGAGGCCCCCTGCAACCAGTCACATAATCTATGACAAGGCAGAATTGATGTGAAGAGCCTGAGCTCTTTCATTAAAATTTGAGGTCCCTGGGTCAATTTTAGCAGACAATGGAAAAGGTCCTGGTATTCAGTACCCCCAACTACCCCCTGAAAAAAAGCCCTGCCTATTTTATACCTATGGGCCAGGTGGCAGTGCATGCTAATGTCCATTAACACACACTATGCTTTAGTAAAAGGGCCTCTAAGTTATTAATAAGGCCCAGAATGAGTGAGTTGTTAAGCCTTCAAGTAGTCAGGTGAACACAATTCCACAGTTGAATACTCTGACCCTTCTAACCTCTCAGGTTGTGATCGTTGTTCCTTCTACTTTAAATAACCATGGGCTTCTCTAAACAGCCATCTGAGTGTCACAAAATGAAAAGAATTCACTCTTACACAGAAGGAAGGTGATGACAAACTTTTTTATTCTTCCAGCCAGCAATTTCAACTGTTAGAAACATTGTTAAGGAAAGGAAGTTACATGGGACTATAGAAGTCAAAGCCAAGAACTGGAAGCCCAAGCAAAATTTACAATTGGTCAGAATTGCAAATCAAAATCACTGAAAATGACCTGCTGAATAAAATCTAGCTGACACTAAAGTAGTTGTCTATAGGTCCATAATACAGCATTGCTTTCACTACTACTACTACTACTACTATTTATCATTTCTATAGCGCTACAAGGCATACGCAGCGCTGTACACCATACACAACAATGACCTGCTTGGGAGAGTAACTTCATAACTAAAGACACCATCAAAAGCATGAGGAAAACAAACCTTGATATGCCTAAAACCCTTTGGAACAAAGTGCTTTGACTGATGAAATGAAAACCAAACTTTTCAGCTACAACCACACAAGATACCTTTGGAGATAAAAGGGTAGAACATTTGAAGAAAAGAACACTTTGTCAAATGATTTGAGGAAAGGTATGAGGCAGCCAGTAACACATGAATATTGTGTGGATGTAAGGAAGAATGAATTCATCTAAATATCAACAAATCTTAGAAACTAATGGCCCACAATCGATGAAGAAACTGAAGCTGAAAGAAGCTGGATATTTCATTCAGCAAGGCAACAATCCGAAACGTACTTCAAAATCAACCAATGAAGTGCCCACAGAAAAGAAAAATGAAGTTTTTGGAATTGCTTACACATTCCTGAGATTTCAATATGCTTTATAATTTGGAAGAAGATCATAAACATGCAGTGCATGCAAGGAGTAGAATATTTTTGAGCTAAGAGTGGGGAAACATTTGAAAAGCATGAATAGAAATGAGATGCTACAAAGTACTAGTTGAATGGATCTCCAAACCTTTGCACCTGACGTATTCACTATTTTCTTATTCTGAATCTTTTTTTTAACTTCCAATAAATAGTAAATATTTAAAACTGCAGAAAGATGTTGACATAGATCTTCAAATTGGCAACAGATAAGTACTGGTAGGAGGTACATTCATTGGTACTAACCAGATAGTACCAATGAATATTTTCTCTGACCACCTCAGCACTATCCAGACAGTGCCAGGACACAGCTAGTGTTTATCCAGATAGCAGCAATATTCACCCTACTAACCGGTTTTCAAATCGAATAAAGTTAGGACAGCAAAAAGGCTGCCCTAACTTTCTCTGGTTAGCTATCCAGTTAGTGGTTTGAATATTGTTGCTTAATGGATGCCACTTCCAGGTTGGCGCTGAAGCTGGTACTTAACACTGACAAGACTGCTGCCTGTTGGTTTTCTGGTGTTTCAACATCTCCCTCTCCTCCCATTCATCTTATTGGAGCCCCTATCACCCCAATATCTAGTCTTCACTACTTAGGAATTAATCCATGATTTTTTCCTATTTTTCTTGCTGCAAATTTCTCACTTATCCAGAGTTAGCGTTCTGATTTTTCAGCAATTACGGGCAATTCATCACCTCTTTGACGCTAATCATTTCCATGATCTCATTCTCTCTTTTTTCACATTCCACCTTGACTACTGTAAAAGTTACAAACTCTTCAAAACATTGCCATCCGTTTACTTAGTGGTGCCCGTCATTATGATGATCACACTACACCTCTGTTAAAGCCATTTGTCATCCAACGATGTATCCTTTACAAAGTAGCAACACTGATCCAGGCTTTCCGAGTTTATCTGGCTAGCTTTCCTGTCTCACAATTCCTTATTCTCCAGCAAGAGTTCTCCACTCCATTAATCATCATCGTCTAATACTTCCAAGTCCAAATATGTATCTTTAGAATCAAATAGGCATTGTGCATTTTTCTTTTTTTCACCTCATGTCTGGAACAATCTTCCCCCTTCCCTCCACAGCAATCTCTCCTTTCCAAAAAAAATAAATCTGAACTTAAGACTTGTATTTATACAGGTTTTCGGAGTGCCAGATAGTTAGAGCTCACCAGCCACTCCTCTCTCTCCTTTTGTTCCCCTTCCTACTATATGAAGTTTTTCTTTCTCCTCCCCCAGTTCCCTTTCTCTACCTGTCTTCCCTCTATCCCTCTCAGTGTGATTGAATTTACTTTCCTATCGAAAATGGAGTTTCTTTCCTTTTTGTTGAACTTTTTGTAGTATGTACAACACTCTGCCCTGCATAGTCAGAGCAGTATAGTAAGCACTATTAAACTACTAGGTAAAAAGGCCTGTTTCTGAAACCAATGAAACAGGCGCTAGCAAGGTATTGGCTTCCTGCAATTAATGTTTTCCGTCTGTCATCGCACATACCCACAGCACCAACATCCACGCGAATGTTCTTCTCATTCTAGCGATGTTGCTGTGCTGTGTGCTGCACACAAAATGACCCCTTCTGCTGACTCTCCTCCCTTCTTCACATACACTTGCGTCTGATAGGTCCCTCATGCATCTGACGTCATGTACCGCTGCCTGGGAACTGTTAAGCGATCCCTTCACTATCAGTGTTCCGCCCTCAAAGTCATCACATTTTGACACAAGTGCGGGGCACAGATAGATGGGCAGAGAGAGATGTCTACACCGTTACGAACCCACGAACCCTTGAGTGAAGCCACGGAGTCAGCTTCAGAACATTGGAGGTGCTTTTTATTATAGTAGATAAACTATCTGGGTACTCTGAACATCTGGTTTCATTTTTAACTTTAATGGCCAGCATTCTGCCTAAATGCTGACTATCACAGTTAAATATTGGGCAAGTTGTGAACCTGCATATAATGTGTACAGTGCTGCTTACGCCTAGTAGCGCTATAGAAATGATTAGTAGCAGAAGTAACAGAATGTGAAAATAACACCTTACCAGGAGTGTAGGTAGAAAGTATTAAAGTTTCTCATAATGAGCAAAAAGTCGTAACTCAAGCCAGTGCTTCTTGATCCCATTAGTTGAGTATAGTTCAACTTCTATGTCCATTTTTCCGCATGTTTTGAAAACTAGTTTTAAAGATTTCAGACTTGCCTTTGTCATATTTGACTCCTGGTGACCCCACAGTGAGGGACTCCCCTTCATGGACATAATATAGGAGTGGTTTTTACTATTGCTTTATCCTGAGGCAGAGAGGATCAAGTGACTTGTACAAGGGCACAAAGAGCTGCTCTGGAATTTGAACTTGGGCCTTTCTGGCTCCCAGCCCACTGCTGCAAACATTAGACTATTCCTCTGCTGTGGTAAGGATTATCTGATGGGTATGTTGGTGTTAGGGTCAGATATATTGTATCCCTCATTTAATGTTTGTTAGGTATTTTTAGACTACAATTTCTATGTCAAACTTCATTTATGCTTATAATAATGTGAAAAATGGCCCAAAAATGTCTTCCTGTGTGACAGAACAGGCCCATGATTTTTCCACAATATCCACTTCTAATACCAACATTCCATACTTCTTTCAACTAGTATAATCAATCATTGACATATCTCTGTAAGGCCTTATATGGAACTTTAGACACACATAGGAAACAAGAATACAAGAAATGAAATTTAAAAACTAATGGCCTAAACCAAGACTTTGGAACCTTTATCATTTGTCATGCCATTTCCAGTGACTAAGATTCTGCTAAATGTCTCTAACTGATGCTAATTAAATCTCCATTGAACAACTCCCACTATATATGAAAGCCACCTTCTTTCTACCCAACAGTAACATTGGAAGAAGGGACCTGTGTGGTCTTCAAAACTCATATACTGCAACATAATTTCTATTGTTCCCTCCAATGACTTTTACAACCTACTAAAACTCCAGTTTTCCACAGGAATAATATGACTACTGCACTCCAGAAATATGATTAAAGAAAAAATGTTGAATTGTGCTGAAAGCTTTTGTCATCACATTGAAAATCAATTTCCATTTAGCAAAATGTCATCTGCTGAGCTTTTTTTCTGCAAAATCCTGTAATATAAAACAAACTGTTTGAAGATATGTGCCATGTTCACAAGTGAAGATGACACCAATATTGTGGAGGAGTGGCCTAGTGGTTAGGGGGCTGGACTTTGGTCCTGAGGAACTGAGTTTGATTCCCAGCACAGGCAGCTCCTTGTGACTCTGGGCAAGTCACTTAACCCTCCATTGCCCCATGTAAGCCGCATTAAGCCTGCCATGACTGGGAAAGCGCAGGGTACAAGTGTAACAAAAATAAAATAGATACTACTGGAGATTATACATGGAATGTTGCTACTATTGGAGATTCTACATGGAATGTTGCTATTCCACTAGTAACATTCCATGTAGAAGGCTGCGCAGGCTTCTGTTTCTGTGAGTCTGACGTCCTGCACATACGTGCAGGACGTCAGACTCACAGAAGCAGAAGCCTGCGTGGCCACATTGATGATCTGCAAGGGCCGACCTCTACTTCAGGCACAGGCAGCTCCTTGTGACTCTGGGCAAGTCATTTAACCCTCCATTGCCCCATGTAAGCCGCATTGAGCCTGCCATGACTGGGAAAGCGCAGGGTACAAATGTAACAAAACAAACAAACAAATGCACTTATATAAAATGCTGATTACAGTACCAGCATTATCCTATTCTTGTACTCAGTCATCTAGGAGGCAATTTAAAGCTGTCCACATTGGTGAAAAATACATGTGTACTTTTTATTATGTGGACTCTGCTGGATTTTCAAAGCAGAAGTGAGTACATATTTTCACTTCAAAGATTATCCCAGGAAAACTACTATATGTACTGTATGTGCTGCTGTTCAGTACATATATATACTTTCAGGACAAAAATATTCACACACTTTTGAAAATCCAGTAGTATACACATGAATGCAAACTTCACTCCAACCCCATCCCTGGGAATGCCTCTGCTCACTGTGGGGCCGATACTGAAAGGTACCATGAGCCTACCCGTGGAGTTACATGCACATTAATGTCTGAGTAATGCAGAGAGGGATCAAGCATGGGTATTAATTCACACAGAAGACAAGGCTGCATATTGCATTAAAATGCATGCTAAAGAGGCCATTAAGTATTCTGTGGCAATGCAAAAAAGGAAATAGTGGCTTTTTATGCTCAGACAACATGTCTGCATGTCCAAACAAAAATGAAAGTGCTAGCATACATCTGTGCCCATTCTCCTGCACATAAATATCAGCCTTGCAAAACTTTTATGTACAAGATGTTTTTGAGAGGCTAATATTTCTATACAGAAGAACAGCCACAGATATGAGCTGGCACTTTCATTTTCTCTAGGCTGGTGTACAAGCAGCACTTAATGTGACACCTAGATCTTTTTCCTGGGTGCTGACTCCTAAGGTGGACCCTAGTATCAGGTAACTATGATTCTGATTATTCTTCCCAATGTGCATCACTTTGCTTTTGTTTACATTAAATTTCATCTGCCATTTGAATGCCCCGTCTTCCAGTTTCCTAAGGTCTTCCTGCAATTTTTCACAATCTGCATGTGTTTTGACACATTGGAATAGTTGTGTGTCATCTGCAAATGTGATTACCTCACTCATCGTACCATTTTCCAGAACATTTATAAATATGTTAAATGGCATCAGTTCCATTGCAGATCCCTTCAGCAATTCACTGTTCACCCTCCTCCATTGAGAAAAATGGCCATTTAACACTACCCTGTTTTCTGTCCAATAACCAATTCCTAATCCACAAAAGGACATTGCCTCGTATCACATGACTTTTTAATTTTCTCAGGAGTCTCTCATAAGGAACTTTGTCAAAAGCTCTCTGAAAATCTAGATACACTACATCAACCGGCTCACTTTTATCCATATGTTTTACGCCTTCAAAGAAATGAAGCAAACTGGTAAGGCAAGACTTTCCTTGGCTGAACCCATGCTGACTCTCTCCCAATAAACCATGTTTTGTCTACATGTTCCATAACTTTATTCTTTATAATAGTTTCCACTATTTTCCCCGGCACTGAAGGCATGCTTACCAGTCTAATTTCCAGGATCACCCCTGGAACCCTTTTTAAAAATCAGTGTTACATTGGCCACCCTGCAATCTTCAGGTAGTATGGATGGATGATTTCAACAACAGGTTACAGATCACTAACAACAGATGAGCAATTTCATTTTTGAGTTCTGTCAGTACCCTAGGGTGTATGCCATCCAGTCCAGGTTATTTATCACTCTTTAACTTGTCAATGTGGCTCAGTACGTCCTCCAGGTTCATCGAGGTTCCTCTGCTTCGTTACCCTTGAAAACCATTTCCAGTACATATAGATCTCTTGCATCTTCTTTCATACAGACTAAACTACAAAATTCATTCAGTCTCTCCACTGTGGCCTTATACTCCCTGAGTGCCCCTTTTGCTCCTTCATGGTCTAATAATATATCTCAGGGGGGTTGGACCAGTATTCAGGATATCTGCAGATTTGTGGATATCCTGGAAATCTAATTGGCTGAGGGCCCACCAGGGCATGTTTTAGAACCACTAACCTAGAAATAATAAAGATATCAGATTCGCATGGTCACTCAATAGGTCATATTATTAAGGGATAGAAAAGGGATGAATTTACTATAGGTATAAGTAGTGGAGTTTGAAGGCATGGTCCTCAGAAGAGGAAATATATTCTACAGAATACCGTGTACTAATATTATTTTTCATTTTTTTTTTATCTTGCAGGACCTGCCATTGATAAAGAAAATCATAGGAATTTAGAAACACAATGTCAAAATGCCAGAATAATTTGGTGTTATGTAATTTAAAGCACTTCAATAAGTAGTACAATGGCCCAATGATGATATTATGGTGATGAATACATGAAAAAGTGGCTGTTCCACTCTATAATGTCCTTGCATTATGAAGGTCCAACATTTAAAAATTGTACTTATTACTTATTGAATCAGAAAGCCAGGAGTGCTGGGCACATTTTTCCTGACAAAAGACTTCCTTTGGAGTGTCAGTGGCACAAGCTAGAATTTAATACTGGCCACTAACATGCCATAGCTTTCATTTTGCCCATTGCACCAAAGCATGTCCTGTTCAATGCCTGGTCGAACCTGGTCTGAAGGTGGCAGGAAGCAGCTATTAGGAGGAAGAGATCCAATAAACATGTACATTTCTGTCTTCTGCTCTAGATGTTTCAAGATCCTGAGGAACACAGAGGCTCTTGAAATGAGGTACAGGTCAACCAGAACACACAGCCCAACCTGCAGCTGCTCTGCAAGCAGTTTAGCTTTTAGCTTTTAACCCCTTATTCAATTGTTTAATACCCCTGGAGGCATATTTTCAAAGCACTTAGCCTTCCAAAGTTCTATAGGTTTCTATGGAACTTTGGAAAGCTAAATGCTTTGAAAATATACTTGCTGATGTTTTAATCAGTCCCATAACAAATGAAACTCCTTAATTTCTTATTTGTCCTGTTTGTCTGTTTTGAATAGATTTTACGCTCTGTCAAGCAGGAACTGTCTCTTACATGTTTGTGTACAGTGCTGCCTTCCAGTAGTATTATTGAAAGATAAGTAGTACTAATAGCATTAGTAGTAGTACAGCAACCATACGCCTCAGAACTAGAAAGTGAGAGCTTCTCAAGTCAGGGAAGAAAAGTATGTAAGACCAGTACAGGGCCAAGCTATTAGATGTATACTTACACAATGCAGTTTGAGTACTGTCCTCTTATAGGTGTGTGTACAGCCACAATCTTGGCCCACACTCACTTGTGGAAAGGTAGCTTCCAATGTAGCACCGCTCGGTCAGCAATATAACTGATGACACATTTGTAGAGCAGTATCTCCCTGCTCCGTGAATCACTGATAATCTAACTTGACCTTAAAATGCCTGGAAGGGACAACATTCCCAGCCTTCCACATACTACTGCCCATGAAGCTGGTACTGTTGAGCAACTGCCTATATGGTGGCCTCCAATCATGCACTTGCCCTCAAATTGAACATCTAGAAGAAATCTACTAGTCTCTCAGTGAGTGCTATAAAAAACACATTTAAACATAGCCATTGCAGCTGGTGATATATGGAAACATGGTATCTGACCTTGATATGTGCCTACTGCCACACCACCAGTTCAATTCCACATTGTTGCCATAGCCCAACGTCAAGCTTTCAAAGGAGCTGCAGTACTACCAAGACACTCTGCATATCTATCCCAACCCCCGCCCCCCTGTAGAATATGGATATCACTGTCTCAGCATAGCTACATCTTGCCATCTATACTGCTTCTATAACTTGATCAACCATCACTGTTGTCTCGGGCACTGGTGGTTACCACATAAATGGGTAGCTCTTCAAAATGCAATAGGAATCTATTTATGTCACTCCCTTCTGCTGATCCTTGCTGTAACCATCTTCTAATACTTGCTATAAGGAAGGAGGAGAGCACAAAGAAGAGGATGAAGAGAAGGAGAGGAAGAGCACATAAGAGGAAGAGAGAACAATGGAGAAGTAAAGCATGATAGAAAAGGGGAAGGAAAGGAGGAGGAGGGCAAGGAAGTGAAGACAGAGGAGGTGGAGGACACTATGGTGGCAAGGGCCCATGAGAGGATTCAGAAGTAGGAGTGGACAGAAGAGATGAATATCTCTACAGAGGAAAACACCCATGAGAAGGTGGAAGGGGGAATCAGAGGACTAGCCATGGAGTCTGTGGAGCTGCTGGCCATGAAGCCTGTGCTGGCGGCTCAGCAGTTGGACTAGATGGGTTCATATGAGGTTCCACCAGAGTTCTTCAACTTTGAAAATTCATTCTTTGCAACACTACAACACTACAGTTCATAATGGTCATCAAACAACTCTTCCGTTCTTGTTTTCCTTTATGTGATCCTACCACATAATCCGTCATGTGGTCCTACCACATGAACCTTATCCTACCACAACATAACCTTGTATTTGTTTATGCAGGAGTCTACAAACACCTCTCCGGCACTATGTAAGCCACATTGAGCCTGCAAATAGATGGGAAAATGTGGGGTACAAATGTAACAAATAAATAAATAAATATTCCTAACTTACAAAAACAAAATGCATATTGGGGGTAATTCTCAAAAGATCACCTAAAGTTAGGTGCCAGGATGATGCGTGCTAAGTGCAAATTCTATCTCGGCAATTATATGTGTAATTGCCATAATAGAATACTATTGTTGGTCCTGAGTTACACGCCTAACTTTAGGCATGAGTGCTTACGCTAGCTCAAAGGTTGTGTAAATTATCATGCCTAACTGCTGTCAGATCGGCATGTGACTGATAGTATTCTATAACCCATTTGTGTAAGTGCTAGACATGTCCCTGACCTGCCCATGACCCTTCCAGGTCCACGCCTCCTTGCAGTTGTGCGCTATGGATTCTGCATGCACAATTTGTAGAATCCCGACTAATGGCAGTATGCATATATCTGTTACTTAGCACCAATTATAGTCAATAATTGGTTGTAATTTTTTAAAGAAAGTTATGCATATAACTGACACAGTTCTATAACTTGTACACACAACTTTGCACACTAATCGTAAGGGTTTATGCCTATCTGGTGAGCCATTTCTGCCATCTACCAAAGGGCCCACACATGTTCAAAATAAATCGTATGCAAATGAGCTGCTCATAAAAACAGCAAGCAAGGGGGAAAACTGATTGCTAATCTGCACATGGGCAGAACAGTCAATCACTAAGCGTGATTGCTCTGCGCATTCTCAGAACAGCGTGTGCTACCCATGGCTTTCATACATGCATACAAGCTGTGTGCATGAAAGTCATGTGCAGCTTTTTAATTTTTTTCCAAAAGTGGAGCTAGATGAAACGGAAGGAAAATAAAGTCAGGCTGTTCAGGACTCTGCAAGATTATGAACTACACAAAAGTAGAAGTATTGTAGTTTGAAAGTAAAAGCTGAGAAAAACTGATCTGGCAGATATGGGGTCATTCAAGTTTTGCAGTAGCCCATGGGAGTTTTTCATTTTAATGAAATTAACAGAAAATGTAGAATATCATTGCAAAGTTTGAAGGAGCAGGCTGTGCCGTGAATACTGATGGAAGGAGAGAGAAGTCCAAAGAAAAGGGAGAACTGGCTGCTGCATTGCCTTGACCCTTCACTGTTGATCCCACTGCCACAAAGGACCTGATATGACAGCTCCTGACCTCCCACAAAATGTCTCTAGCTAAAGGTAGGCAGTCCTTTCTTTGCATCACTTGGAATGACTGTGCATCCCTCAGAATGCACATTTACAATGTAATCAGCTACTTTAAATAATTTTGCCTATGATTCTCATAGGCTGCTGCTGTGAATGGTAAAAAGCTTGCAAAGCCCCTTTGTGCATTCCCCGCTAAAGACCATGCTCACTGAAGCAACTGGAACTGGTCAAAAGCGCACACTGCTGGCAAGGTAACTTTTGTGCATCAGGTCCTCAGTTTATTTGACACAAGATTCCACCTGTCCATTTATATACACCCACTTCATGTTATAATGCACACATCATCTGAAAAACCATGCAGTCTAGGATCTCAACACCTGAAGAGGTGGTCAAACAGCCAATTTGCCATGCCTATGGGATCCATCTCCACTCCCAAGTAATAGCTGAAGAACCCCCCTAACCAAAGTATTATACTTTAGCTTGTAGCTGCCATTGTCTATTTATGGACTATAAAGGGGGGGGGGGGGGGTCTAATGGAGAGATCCACAAACCAAACTGATAGTGTCAAAAATTCCTGATATGATGACACACCGCAATACTTTATTTTTGTTCCCATGAGAAGTGTGACTGAACCTCACTTATTTCAAAGGTTATTCTCCATACTGTGTTTTGCATTCACACAAAGTTATGACCCCTGAGGAAGGCTCATCACCAAAATACAGCCCATGTTGGGTCTGGACTGTTTATGCAACTTTTATTAGAGAGAATAAAAATTTTTTATGTCTTGAAGATATTGGACTTCTGGTAGTTCTTGGAACTTTTTCCTTCCACTTTGTGTTTTTTTTAATAATGAAACCCCTAACATAACATTTTCTTTATTATTAATTAATGTATTTGTTTAAAATATTTATAGATTGCAACTATCCACAGTTCTAGGTGGTGTATATTGAAAACATGCATAATAAAATAGGCATAATAAGGTGCTTAAGACATTGTGGAACTCATTTTCAAAACAGAAAAATGTCCAAAAAGCAGCACAAAGTTGCAACTGGATTTTTTCTTTTGCCAAAACACTCAAATCACTATTTTCAAAACACATTTTAAGACCATTTTCTATACAGTTCATCTCAATCTCAAGGGGGCGTATTGGAGGCAGGATCTGGGTGGAAATTTACAAGTTACAGCTTACAAATAATCATTTGTGGAGAGAAGTGGCCTAGTGGTTAGAGCACCAGTCTTGCAACCCAGAGGTGGCCAGTTCAAACCCCACTGCTGCTCCTTGTGATCTTGGGCAAGTCATTTAACCCTCCATTGCCTCAGGTACAAACCTAGATTTTGAACCCTCCTGGGACAGAGAAATATCTAGAGTACCTGAATGTACTTGAGATACTACTGAAAAAGGTGTGAACAAAATCTAAATAAATAAATAAATTCAAACATCACTTCCTGAATATCAGTGCTTTAAATTTGTGCAACTACCAAATCCTCTCCATTTACATTGGTGACGTCATAGATGCGTTCCTGTCACGGTGTACCGCAGTACTGGATTTTCTCAGCTAAGGGTAAGTTTCCCCTCTTTTTATTTGACACTTTTTCATTTCATAGCTATATGCATTATGTACCCCATAGTCATCTTCACTAGTCTATCCGACTGCACGCTGTTCCGTTTTAGTTTCATTTTTGGCACCAATTCCTTTTTTCTCCTTCTTACTCCCTACTATAGACACTGAATCATATATCTGCATCTATTCCAATACATTGAGGCATATGTTTTCACAGCATTCAAACGTGACTCAAAGTCTGTCATACACTTCTGATTTGGTAAGACTGTCACCATCATTTCTCGTTCATAAATTAATGTCAGCCCTACTTTTCAGCGTTTTATTTACAGACACATTGGTTTATTCTTTCAAAACTTTGGCATCAACCACTACAGTTTCACAGTATGTTAAGTTTTATACATTCAGGCTCGTCTAGATATACACTTTTTAAATGCCTTAATCTTATTGTTTTTTCTATTCTTCAGAAGCCTAACAACTACTTTTCTCTTGGTTAAGCCATCAGCCAAACACAAGAGGTAAAAACCTTTTTTCACATACATTTACAGATAATGATTATCAGGTCTATGTGTACACACTATTGATAGCATTTTTCACTTGTTTTAGTTCGCACATTTGTTTGTCCGATTCTAAAAATATTGGATTGTTTATCACCTGATTACCTTTGACCCAAGCTAACTAGTCATACGCTAGGAACTCACACAGAGCAAACACAGGAGAACTAGTAAAGCTGTACACAGGCTAACAAGCAAAGCTGTGCCCAGGCTAACTAGTCACACGCTAGGAACTCACACTGAACTGGACAATGTAGCAGTGCACAGAGCACTCTAACATACCAGGGACTTTAGACGATGCAAAGGCCAAGGCTGCAGTCTCTAAGTGATTAATAAAGCCCTTCAACACCAGAGGCGCAGCTGCAGCAATCTCTAAGAAACTACGGAGGCTGTTCAGGCACAAACCAAGGAGCAGGCAGAAAGCACAGTGAAACACAGAGAGGCTTCCCACACCCAGGTGTAGTGTAGTGAAGCAATTAGAGTCATGCTGGAAGCAGCCAGCACAGAGAGAGAGAAAGAGAGAGAGCTAACCCAGGCAACACCCACAGGTTCAGTATAGTGAGGCAATTAGTGTCATGCTGCTGGATGCAGACAGCACAGGGAGCCAGAGCTAGCTCAGAAAGGACAGACAGAAGAAACAGGAGCCAGCTAGGAAGCTGACCTCCAGGAACAAGGTAAGTCTGAGGGTGGTCACGGCCACAGACGTGACAGTACCTCCCCTTCAAGACCCCCCCCCCCCTCCGGTCTCCACGGGGGGTTCAGGTGTCCAGGGGTAACTGTGGTGAAACCTCCTGATGGGTTTCAAAACCCAGACATGGATCACTGGACTGGAAGTCCCAAGGAAGATCAAAACTGGCAGACAGGAGCAGAGCTTGTAAACAGGAGGCTCCTTCGAATCACCGCTGGACCAACTCGGGAACTTGGAAGCATCAAGAGGAACAAAATTCAAAAGGAACCCTTCCCTGAGGGAACCCACAATGTCCTGGACCTCTTGGTGATTCCATGTAGTGGCAGGAACAAAGCTGGAGCCACTACCCCAGCTGTCATCAGAAGCTGGACTGAGGCCCGAAGTGGCATCCCAGTCTTGACAGGACCTAGAAGTCTGAACAGAAGCAGATCTGGAACTGGAACCTGGGTTGGCATCCAAAGCTGGGCCGGGATTGGGACCCGGACTGGAATCAAACACTTGTCTGCAACTGGAACTGGATTCAGGAGCTTGACTGGAACTGGAACTCAGCAAGAGGTCAGCCCCCTGACTGGCAGAGGAACTCGGGGCGAACTCAGCATCTTGGCTGGAACTGGAACTCTGAGCATAAGTACATAAGTACATAAGTAGTGCCATACTGGGAAAGACCAAAGGTCCATCTAGCCCAGCATCCTGTCACCGACAGTGGCCAATCCAGGTCAAGGGCACCTGGCACGCTCCCCAAACGTAACAACATTCCAGACAAGTTATACCTAAAAATGCGGAATTTTTCCAAGTCCATTTAATAGCGGTCTATGGACTTGTCCTTTAGGAATCTATCTAACCCCTTTTTAAACTCCGTCAAGCTAACCTCCCGTACCACGTTCTCCGGCAACGAATTCCAGAGTCTAATTACACGTTGGGTGAAGAAAAATTTTCTCCGATTCGTTTTAAATTTACCACACTGTAGCTTCAACTCATGCCCTCTAGTCCTAGTATTTTTGGATAGCGTGAACAGTCGCTTCACATCCACCCGATCCATTCCACTCATTATTTTATACACTTCTATCATATCTCCCCTCAGCCGTCTCTTCTCCAAGCTGAAAAGCCCTAGCCTTCTCAGCCTCTCTTCATAGGAAAGTCGTCCCATCCCCACTATCATTTTCGTCGCCCTTCGCTGTACCTTTTCCAATTCTACTATATCTTTTTTGAGATACGGAGACCAGTACTGAACACAATACTCCAGGTGCGGTCGCACCATGGAGCGATACAACGGCATTATAACATCCGCACACCTGGACTCCATACCCTTCCTAATAACACCCAACATTCTATTCGCTTTCCTAGCCGCAGCAGCACACTGAGCAGAAGGTTTCAGCGTATCATCGACGACGACACCCAGATCCCTTTCTTGATCCGTAACTCCTAACGCGGAACCTTGCAAGACATAGCTATAATTCGGGTTCCTCTTACCCACATGCATCACTTTGCACTTGTCAACATTGAACTTCATCTGCCACTTGCACGCCCATTCTCCCAGTCTCGCAAGGTCCTCCTGTAATCGTTCACATTCCTCCTGCGACTTGACAACCCTGAATAATTTTGTGTCATCGGCGAATTTAATTACCTCACTAGTTATTCCCATCTCTAGGTCATTTATAAATACATTAAAAAGCAACGGACCCAGCACAGACCCCTGCGGGACCCCACTAACTACCCTCCTCCACTGAGAATACTGGCCACGCAATCCTACTCTCTGCTTCCTATCTTTCAACCAGTTCTTAATCCATAATAATACCCTACCTCCGATTCCATGACTCTGCAATTTCTTCAGGAGTCTTTCGTGCGGCACTTTGTCAAACGCCTTCTGAAAATCCAGATATACAATATCAACCGGCTCCCCATTGTCCACATGTTTGCTTACCCCCTCAAAAAAATGCATTAGATTGGTGAGGCAAGACTTCCCTTCACTAAATCCGTGCTGACTTTGTCTCATCAGTCCATGTTTTTGTATATGCTCTGCAATTTTATTCTTAATAATAGCCTCCACCATCTTGCCCGGCACCGACGTCAGACTCACCGGTCTATAATTTCCCGGATCTCCTCTGGAACCCTTCTTAAAAATCGGAGTAACATTGGCTACCCTCCAGTCTTCCGGTACTACACTCGATTTTAGGGACAGATTGCATCTTGGCTGGAACTGGAACTTGGAATGGACTCAGCCTCTTGGCTGATCCTGGAACTCGGAACGGTCTCAGCATCTTGGCTGATCCTGGAACTCGGAACGGACTTAGCATCTTGGCTAGCACTGGAACTCGGAGCGGACTCAGCATCTTGGCTGGAACTAGAACTTGGAACTGACTCAGCATCTTGTCTGATCCTGGAACTTGGAATGGACTCAGCAACTTGGCTAGCACTGGAACTCAGAGCGGACTCAGCATCTTGGCTGGAACTGGAAACGGACTCAGCCTCTTGGCTGATACTGGAACTCGGAACGGACTCAGCATCTTGGCTAGCAGTGGAACTCAGAGCGGACTCAGCATCTTGGCTAGCACTGGAACTCAGAGCGGACTCAGCATCTTGGCTGGAACTGGAAACGGACTCAGCCTTTTGGCTGATACTGGAACTTGGAACGGACTCAGCATCTTGGCTGGAACTGGAAATCTGAGCAGACTCAGCATCTTGGCTAGCACTGGAACTCAGAGCGGACTCAGCATCTTGGCTGGAACTGGAACTGGAAACGGACTCAGCCTCTTGGCTGATACTGGAACTCGGAAGAGATTCAGCTGCAGGGCTGGACGCACCCCTCTGGCCGGGCTGGGATGTCTCTCTAGCGTTAGCTTCAGGAGTCGTCCGCCGAGCAGGGTCCAAGAGGAAACGGCCACGTTATCCCCAGAGCATGCTACCAGGGTGAAATGCAAAAAATGGGTTTCTCCGGACCCCCAGCCGTTGAACACGCCTTCTCTCAGCTATAACTTCGGGGGTATTCTCCAAGGCTGAATCAGAACAAGGTCTATCACGGTCCTCTTGGAACGTCATCTCTTCCTCAAGAGCAGTAATTGAAGCAAAACGTATGGGCTGGATGCCCACACTGGAATCAGGAACGGAACCGGGACTAGGACCCGGGCTGGCATCCAAGTTTGAAGTGGAACTGGAACTCTGGACAGGAGCTGGACTGGGACTGGGACCCGGACTGGAATCAGAGTCTGGACTGGAGCAGGAACTCTGAACAGGAGCTGAACCGAGACTGGGACCCGGACTGGAATCAGAAGCTTGACTGGCAGCGCCCCTCAAACTGGACTCAGGAGCTTGGCTGGGAGCACCCCGCGAACTGGACTTTAACTGAGGCTCAGTCTGAAGCACCACTCGAACTGGCCTTAGGAGCTTGATTGGAGGTGCCCTCTGGACTGGAAGCGGAGGCTCCACCCGGAGTGCCACTTGCATAGGTCTTGGAGACTCTGTCAGAAGCACCCCTCGGACTGGACTCAGGAGTTTCAAAGGGCGTGCCACTTAAACGAGGACTGGAGGCTCGGCCAGAAGCGCCACTCGAACAGGAATCAGAGGCTCAATCGAAAGCTTCCCTCGGACTGGACTCGGAGACTTAAGTGGAATCGTTACTTGAACTGGAAGCAGGGACTCAGTATGAAGCACCCCTGGACTGGACTCAGGCGCCTAGGTGGCGGCACTACTTGGACTGGAATCAGAGGCTTGGTCCGACGTCTCACTCGGCCTGACCTCAGAGACCTGGTCAGGACCGTCCCTCGGAACGAACTCAGAGGCTTAACTGGAGGCTTCACTCGAACAGGATTCGAAGGCTCCGCTTGAAACCCTCCTTGGACTGGACTCAGCGCCGGTGGACTGGTATCCCGAATAGGAACTAATCCGCTATGGTACTGCAGGCTACTGGGCTGAGGAGGCCTGAGCGGAGGAATTCCCCGGCGTCTTCTTTCGGCCTCAGCTTCAGGAGTATCTCGCAAAGCTGGCTCCTCCAGAAGTCTGAGGCGGTACTCACAGAGCGAGATAGCAGGATTCATATCAGAAACTGGGCTATGGCGGACCAGACGCCACCAGAGACGCTTTCTTTCGGCTGCTGCTTCAGGAGTATCCTTCAGGGCTGGATCAGACAGATGTTTATCGCGGTACTCCCGAAGCGTCATAAAAGGGCCCAAAAAAGAAACTGGGCTGGCATAAGGATCAAAGTCAAAATCAGAAACGGCACCCGGATTGTCCATAGGGAACGAACTCATGGGCAGGCAGCCCACTGGGAGCGATGATCTTGCCGGGTCAAAGTCAAAATCAGAAACTACACTCGGATTGTCCATAGGGAACAAAGTTATGGGCAGGAAGCCCACCTGGACGGCTGATCTTGCCGGACTCATGGCCTTTGCATTCTGTCGCGTTCTCGATGACCTTGGCATTCTGTCAGACTTCTTCCCCGGGAGCACTGGGTTCGTGAGTCCTTGGGCCACTACCGTGGAGCGGCAGTGGCAGGCAAGGTCAGACAGCGGGCAGAGAGTAGTCAGATCAGGCAATGGTCAGGTCAAGGAGCAAGACTATGGCTGGAGCTCCAGTAACAAGGAGTACTGGCAACAGACAGAACTAGGGCTGAAGCTCCAGAAGCAAAAGAAAACACACACGGAAAAACCAGAAAGCTAAACACAAGAAGACTAGTAAGCTATACACAAGCTAACAGGAAAGCTATGCCCAAACTAACCAGTCATACATTAGGAACACACACAAAGCAAACACAGGAGAACTAGTAAAGCTGTACACAGGCTAACAAGCAAAGCTGTGCCCAAGCTAGCTAGTCATACGCTAGGAACTCACACTGATCAAACACAGGAGAACTAGTAAAGCTGTACACAGGCTAACAAGCAAAGCTGTGCCCAAGCTAACTAGTCATACGCTAGGAACTCACACTGAACTGGACAATGTAGCAGTGCACAGAGCACTCTAACATACCAGGGACCTTAGACGATGCAAAGGCCAAGGCTGCAGTCTCTAAGTGATTAATAAAGCCCTTCAACACCAGAGGCGCAGCTGCAGCAATCTCTAAGAAACTACGGAGGCTGTTCAGGCACAAACCAAGGAGCAGGCAGAAAGCACAGTGAAACACAGAGAGGCTTCCCACACCCAGGTGTAGTGTAGTGAAGCAATTAGAGTCATGCTGGAAGCAGCCAGCACAGAGAGAGAGAGAGAGAGCTAACCCAGGCAACACCCACAGGTGCAGTATAGTGAGGCAATTAGTGTCATGCTGCTGGATGCAGACAGCACAGGGAGCCAGAGCTAGCTCAGAAAGGACAGACAGAAGAAACAGGAGCCAGCTAGGAAGCTGACCCCCAGGAACAAAGTAAGTCTGAGGGTGGTCACGGCCACAGACGTGACATTCTGCATGTAAAAGAGGCTTTCCATGCAGAAAATCTTTTCTAAAATTACCTCCATAATAGTATAAGTTCTAATTACATGTTCTTCTTATATTTTGAGACCCAGTTCAAGTGCTAGTTCTACGCCAGAATGAGAAAGCAAACCTGAGGGGCCCTTTAACTAAAGCTTAGCATGCGTTAATGGAATTAGAGCACTCTAAATGCTAAGAAGCCCATTTTATACCTATGGGCTTCTTATCATTTAGCATGTGCTAATTCTATTACTAATAGAGCCCCTGATTGATTGAACTCATGACATTTTTTCTTCCTTTTCTTGAGACATTTTGATATGTAATGACCCTTTCTCCTTGTCTTATAAATCTTGAGGACTTACCTTTAGATGATTGGAATGGAAAACAAAAATGAGGATGTTATAATGTCTTTGTATCGCTCCATGGTGCGACCGCACCTCGAATATTGTGTTAAATTCTGGTCGCCGCATCTCAAAAAAGATATAGTGGAATTAGAAAAGGGGCAGAGAAGGGCGACAAAAATGATAAAGGGGATGGGACGACTTCCCTATGAGGAAAGGCTAAAGCGGCTAGTGCTCTTCAGCTTGGAGAAAAGGCAGCTGAGGGGAGATATGATAGAGGTCTATAAAATAATGAGTGGAGTTGAACGGGTAAATGTGAAACGCCTGTTTACGCTTTCCAAAAATACTAGGACTAGGGGGCATGCGATGAAGCTACAATGTAGTAAATTTAAAACGAATCAGAGAAAATGTTTCTTCACTCAACGTGTAATTAAACTCTGGAATTTGTTGCCAGAGAATGTGGTAAATGTGGTTAGCTTATCGGAGTTTTAAAAAGGTTTGGACAGCTTCCTAAAGGAGAAGTCCATAGACCATTATTAAATGGACTTGGGGAAAATCCACTATTTCTGGTATAAGCAGTATAAAATGTTTTGTACTTTTTGGGGATCTTGCCAGGTATTTGTGACCTGGATTGGCCACTGTTGGAAACAGGATGCTGGGCTTGATGGACCTTTGGTCTTTCCCAGTATGGCAATACTTATGTACTTATTAAGAAGATCTATTTCTTCCAATATTGAGCAGCTTCTGAGTTTTTTTGTTTGTTTGATTGTTTTTATTTGCAAGATGATTCTGATTTGTTTTAAATTTGCATAAACATAAAGAAAATAGAAAGTGACTTGGGGAAAGTAGGGAGTTAGTATGGTAGAAGAAAACTAAAGTGCTCAAGGCTATGATGTTGATGAACATTTGTGTGGGTGTTAATATTGCCCCATTTGTACTATAGAATCTTCTGCTGATAAAATATTAATTTCTCATGTATTAGTACTACACTGTATTTGTTAATATCAATCATTAAAAGTAATTATAATTTGCATTTATTCTACTTATTTTTCTACTGCATCAACATTTTACTACTACAAGGCATTTTCAATGCTCTGATATGTGAGTCATGCTCATAGCAGTCTTCTGTAAGGAAGAGGCTTATATCCTTCAGCTCATTCAGAATATTATTCCTGCTCTATGGTTTTTGCTTCCCTTAAGTTCAGCATCAATATTTTTTATTTTTTTTACTTTTTTTCTAGGAGCCTTCGTTTTAATTAAATATTTATTCCTTAAAGATCTTAACAAGCTTTAAACTACATGCTGGTACATTTGCTGATTTGATACTTCCTGAAACCTTTGCTTCTGGACCCTCTACTGCATACTCTGTCTTCCATGTATATAGTGTTTGGAATTCTAGATATTTACAGCATTGAGTTATTACTCCACTGCTACTACTTGTCACTTCTACAGTACTACTAGATGTACATAGTGCTATACACTAAACATGTAAAAGACAGTCCCTGCTCGACAGAGCTTAAAATCTAATCAAGATAGACAAACAGGACAAATAAGGGATTAGGAAATGACTTATGCCAGGAATACTAAAATAGACATGGGTATTGAACAAGTGAACAGGAGTTAGGAGTTAAAGGCAGCCTCAAAAAGGTGGGCTTTTAGCCTAGATTTGAATACGACCAGAGTTTATTTTGTACAGCGCTGCGTAACCCTAGTAGCGCTCTAGAAATGTTAAGTAGTAGTAGTAGCTGAAGTTTGACATACTGACTCAAGAAGTCTATTCCAGGTGTGTGGTGCAGCAAGATAAAAGGAACAAAGTCTGGAGCTGGCAGTGGAGGAGAAGGGTACAGATAAGAGAGATTTACCCAATGAAAGGTGTTTCCAGAGAGGAGTATAAGGAGAGAAAAGAGTGGAGAGGCACTGAGGAGCTGCAGAATAAATGCACTTGTAAACCAGTAAGAGGAGTTTGAATTGTATGCGGAAATGGATAGGGAGCCAATGAAGTGACTTGAGGAGAGGGCTAATATGAGCATAGCGACACTGGTGGAATATAAGTCGTGCAGCAGAATTTTGAACAGACTGAAGGGGAGAGAGATGGCTTAGTGGGAGACCTGTGTGAAGCAAGTTTCAGTAGTCCAAGCGAGAGATGATAAGAGTATGGATAAGGGTATCGATAGTGTGCTCAGAAAAGAAGGGACGATGTTTGGTGATATAAAAGAGAAAGAAATGACAGGTTTTAGCAGTCTCTTAGATATGTGCAAAGAAATAGAGAGAGGAGTCAAAGATGAGCCCAAGGTTACGAGCTGATCAGACATGGATGATGAGAGTGTTTTCCATAGAGATAGAGTGTATCTGCACACATAACATGTATATATGCCATTATTCTAAGCATTTACATGCTGAATTGGCAGATACACGTTAGTGCCTATTTTATAGAATTAGCCCAAAAGCCTCTGCATTTACTGAGCTTTAGTGGGATGGTAGAGGTGCTGCAAAATAACAGCCAAAGATGGTTTCTGGCCAAGACCTTTCAAGTATAGACTGACATGTTAGTTTCATTTTCTGGAACAAGTTAAACAAAAGGTCACCATATGCCAGCTCTGAATGAGGTTTCTCCTACACACACAGATGTGAAGTTTGAAGAAATTGAATCTCATTTTTAAAATCAAGAAATACCACTTTTTAAACACCAATGTGTTTGACTTTCCAGTTTACCTTGGCTAAAGGTCAGCTTTACTATCTGTTATATAAAGTTCAATTTAATCATTCTTTGTAACATTTGACCATGATTTTCTTCATTATATAAAATGTTTAAACTACTGAGACTTCCGTAAATGGTTAATCAAATATAATAATCATTGTTCAAATTTAATTGAGGTTAAAACTGAGAGAAGGGCGACGAAAATGATAAAGGGGAAGGGACAACTTCCCTATGAGGAAAGGCTAAATCGGCTAGGGCTCTTCAGCTTGGAGAAAAGGCGGCTGAGGGAAGATATGATAGAGGTCTATAAAATAATGAGTGGAGTTGAACGGGTAGATGTGAAGCGTCTGTTTACGCTTTCCAAAAATACTAGGACTAGGGGGCATGCGATGAAGCTACAATGTAGTAAATTTAAAACGAATCCGAGAAAACCTTTCTTCCCTCAACGTGTAATTAAATTCTGGAATTCGTTGCCAGAGAATGTGGTAAAGGCGGTTAGCTTAGCGAAGTTTAAAAAAGGTTTGGCTGGCTTCCTACAGGAAAAGTCCATAGACCATTATTAAATGGACTTGGGGAAAATCCACTATTTCTGGGATAAGCAGTATAAAATGTTTTTGTACTTTTTTGGGATCTTGCCAGGTATTTGTGACCTGGATTGGCCACTGTTGGAAACAGGATGCTGGGCTTGATGGACCTTTGGTCTTTCCCAGTATGGCAATACTTATGTCCTTATATGCCTATTGGAACTTAGTAGGTCCCATATCACTGTGGTTTTGTAGCGCTATAAAAATGCTAAATAGTAGTAATAGTAGTGTTGCATGGGCATTGGGTGATTGAATGGGCAGACTGAATATACCCTATGATTTTTTTTCTGCCATCATATCCTGTGTTTTTATAATATACATGTAATATATCTCATTATCCCCATTAACAGGTATCTTGCAGTGGTGTCCAGCAAAAAGGGACATGTATACCTGGTAAAGCTAAGAGGCAAATAGCATAGAAATAGTGGGGACCTTCTCTCTCAGTCCCAGGGAATATTAAGACAAAGACAGATCACAAACACAAGCTCCAAAGTGACAAAGTCCTGCACAGGTCTTGGCATAAATGTCTGTACCCAAGATATTTCAGCAAACTGTCCCAAAGAAAAGTCCTAACAAAATGCCCCAGCAAACTGTCCTAAGCAATGAATGCATACAGTAAGGATTAAACTCTCTGCATACAGGAGGTAATGTCTCCTGTAGCCAATCAGGAAACACAGAAACATGTTTTAAAAATTGATTTATAACAGGTGTCTAGCTGGTATGGGAAAATAGCGATGTTTCCCTCCAGACTGTGACTTGTAGTGTCTCTCACTGGCTGATATATTTTTCTGTACAATGTGGAGATGTTCTTTCTAAAGCAGAATATGTAGCAAATATGTAGTTTAAAAATACAGTGCTTCAACAGTTAGCTAGGCCCCAAAAGCCTAATATTCACTAGCATAACCATAGTTTTCCCAGTGTACATCACATCCACTGAGGGGAATTCTTATTGTCCAGGAGGAACCTGTTCATTTTGCCCAGGGGCAGCTCCAAAGTCCAAAATAGGAACAGAAGGGACTCTAGGGGACAGATTCAAAACAAAACAAAACACAGATCTCTAATTTACTGATCTCAGTTGCATTATGGATTCTATAAGACAGAACTGTATAAAGTGCCATTAACTCATCTTGAGCAAGTGCCTCAGTAAAGTTTTATTTACTGGAAATCTAAAAAGGCATTTTGATTATTATTTTGAAGACCAAAGGGAGTTCTGATTATTAATGGATTTTTTACAAGAGAAAAAAAACAATTAACACCTTGGTCCATGAAGGTCCATGCATTTATGCAGCAAAAAAACAAAGGGAGCAGTACATTTTAGGGGAGCGAAATACTTTTGTGCACAAAAGAGGAACATGACTTGGAATGATTGCATGTGATGATCTTAAGTTGGCCAAGAATATAGAAAAGGTAACAGCGAAAGCTAGAATGATGCTTCAGTGCACAGGGAAATGAATGGCCTGTAGGAAAAAGGAGGTGATAATGCCTCTGTATAAGCCTCTGGTAAGTCCTCATTTAGGGTACTATGTAGAGAAGTGTGGTAGGCGTGTTAGTCCACTCTTAAGGTTATCAATAGAAATCAAACAAAATAAAACATGAAAAAGAAAATAAGATGATACCTTTTTTATTGGACATAACTTAATACATTTCTTGATTAGCTTTCGAAGGTTGCCCTTCTTCCTCAGATCGGAACTAAGCAAATGTGCTAGCTGACAGTGTATATAAGTGAAAACATTCAAGCATTACTATGACAGTCTGACAGGGTGGGAGGATGGGGGTGGGTAGGAGGTATGCATGGGGACATCAAAGCATATCATTGATATTCTAACAGGATGGGTGTGGATAGGTGAGGGGTGGGGTGATCAACAGAGACATACAGCTTTATGGTTTATAATGGGCTAGGAACCCCAGATCCTTGTTAAGTCCTTTCTGTTGGGTGTTAAAATATTCAATCATTCTGACTTCAAAGGTCTTACGTTCTTGTATGCTTTTAAAGTTACCTTTCAGGATTCTCACTGTGAAGTCACTGGTACAGTGTCCTGGTCCTGTAAAATGTTGACCAACAGGTGTGGGAACCCTACTGGCACCAGTATTGTTCATGTGATGTCTATGTAAATTGAATCTTGTCTTAAGCATCTGGCCTGTTTCTCCAATATAGCATCCTTCGTTACATTTTTTTTACACTGAATGATATATACCACATTGGAAGATGAGCAAGTGAAAGATCCCTTTATGTTGAATATCTTTCCTTTGTGGATGACTTTGGGGTCCTTTGAAATATTTTGGCATAGTTTGCAACTGGATAAATTACAGGGAAGTGTGCCCTTCTGTTTCTTTTCAGTCTGTCAGATTGAAAATAAGCAAATGTGGTAGCAGATAGTATATATAAGTGAAACATCCAAGCATTACTTTGACAATCTGACAGGGTGGGAAGGTGGAGGTGGGTAGGAGGTATGCATGGGGACATCAAAGCATTTCATTGATATTCTAACAGGATGGGTGTGGGTAGGTGAGAGAAGGGTGTTAACAGAGAAATACAATTTTACAATTCTGGAAACCGCACCTTCAAAAACATATAAACAAGTGGGCCTAGAGGGTGGCTACTAAAATGGCGTCTTCATCCTGATGTATATGGGGACAGACTTAAAGATGTTACTATCCAGCTTATTTTCGAAATAGAAAGACGCCCATATTTTGAACCAAATTGGGAGATAGGCGTCTTTCTCCCGTGGATGCCCAAATCGGTATAATCGAAAGCCGATTTTGGGCGGCTTCAACTGCAATCTGTCGCAGAAACGACCAAAGTTGACGGGGGCATGTTGGAGGTGTGGTGAAGGCGGGACTGGGGCGTGGTTATCAGCCGAGGGGAGATGGGCGTCCTCGGCCAATAATCGAAAAAAGAAAGGCGTTTTTAGCGCGAATTTGGGTCACTTTTTTTGGACCTTGTTTTTTCACGAACAAGTACCCAAAAAGTGGCCCAACTGCCCAGATGACCACCGGAGGGAATCGTGGATGACCTCCCCGGACTCCCCCAGTGATCACTAACCCCCTCCCACCAAAAAGAACCCACTTGAAAAACCTTTTTTGCCAGCCTCAAATGCCTTACCCACCTCCATGACAGCAGAATGTATTCCATCCTGTGACAGCCTTTCCCTGGTTCTGATGTGGCTCTCGGGTGAGTGTGACACCTTTTCTGTTATGTGCACTGCAGAGTCACATCAGCATTGCATTGTGGTGGATGTAGGGTACTAGGCTCCATGATTCCACTAGCTTGTGTTAAATGTTCACGATGTTGGTAGGTGGTAGGCTCTACTTCCATGGTGCTTTTCCCCCTGCCTACTGGGTCAGAGTGTGCCCTGTTGTGTTTCTGGTAGTCCATGAGGTAGTGGCCATTTTTGTAAGCCAGTTTTAGATCCCTTTCATGTGTTAGCCACGTTACAGAACCTAGTTCTTACCTTGAATGTTGTTGAAAGAAGGCATTGTACAGCATTCTGCCAGCTCTGGCCTACTGCTAATCTCAGTACCAGGGAGACTCGTTGCCAGTGGGGCACAACCTCTGATCTGCAGTTAACTGTGAGTAAACGTGCTTATTCCAATAAAGGACGTTTTCGGAGCGATTAGTCTTCAGGTGTCAACTGGTGTGCCAAGGTTATACAGCAGCAACAAGTCCTAGAGGCCTGAATGTATGCAGGTCCCTGGAGCACTTTTAGTGGGTACTGCAGTGCAGGCAGGCGGACCCAGGCCCATCCCCCTCCCACCTGTAACACTTGTGCTGGTAAATGGGAGCCCTCCAAAACCCACTTTACCCACATGTAGGTGCCCCTTCACCCCTAAGAGCTATGGTAGTGTTGTGCATTTGTGGGTAGTGGGTTTTGGGGGAGGGGGGTTGGGGGTTGGGGCTCTGCACCCGTGGTAAGGGAGCTATGCATGTGGGAGCAGTTTCTGAAGTCCATCGCACTGACCTCTAGGGTGCCCAGTTGGTGTCCTGGCATGTCGGGGGGCCAGTGTACTACGAATCCTGGCCCCTCCCATGACCAAATGGCTTGGATTAGGACGTTTGTGAGCTGGGCATTTTTAGTTTCCATTATCGCTAAAAAAAAAAAAAACGCCCAGCTCACAAACGACTAAATCCATGGCACATTTGGTCCGTACAAACCGTATTTTTGAACCGAAAGACGGACGCCCATTTTTTTCGAAAATATGGTCTGGTCCACCCCTTCACGTACCCGTTTTCGGAAATAGTCGCCCATGGAGATGGGCGTTCGCGTTCGATTATGCCCCTCCACGTATACTTTGGACGAAAGGTGGGAGAGAGGACATATGATAGAGATATTTAAATCCTATGCACAGGAGATGAGCCTCTTTCAATTGAAAGGAAGCTCTGAATTGAGGGGATATAAAATGAAGATGAAAGGAGTGAGAATCAGCGTAACCTGATACTCTTCACAGAAAGGGGGGTGAATTCATGGAACAGTCTCATAGTGGAGATGGTGAAGACAAAGACTGTATCTGAATTCAAGAAAGCTTAGGACAAGTACATAAGCTATAATGGAAAGGAAAGCATGGTAAACTATAAACCATATGGTCTTTATTTGCCTTCATTTTCCATCATTCTCTGTTTCTATGTCCATTATTTCCCCCAGTGGACAACTCACGTTGGGGCTCTAGGAGACGTGGAGGGGCATTTTTGATATGACATCTAAATCTGAATTCGAATGTTTTACACAAAACGTCCAAATTCTGAACAGGAAAGGTCATTTTCAACAACAACAACAAAAAATTCTATCTTTTCCTTTCGAAAATACTGTTTTGAAAAACATTTTGTGATTTGGACGTTTTATTTTCAGTCCATTTTTGAACAAAAAACATCCAAATGCACAAAATCAAGCCATTACGATACAAAGCATAAGAAAGGTGTTAGTCCCAGGAAAGCATTCATAGGATAACAAAGTTCAAACTGATGTAGAATCAGACCTGTTACACTTGTGGAGGAAACTGTGAACCCTCCAAAACTCACCAGAAACCCACTGGTGGACTGGTCTAGCAATGAACCATAGAATCCATTTAGAAGTGAAAACAGTTGCATATAGAAAGTGTGGTAAAAGCATCATTGAGGACAGCCTCACAGTCCACCAGAGAATCCATGTTACAGTGAAACAAAGGCTTTAAGCAGAAGGCAGACCTCACAATACACAAGAAAATCCACAATAAAGTGAAACCATTTACATGTTCTGAGTGTGGTAAAAGCTTTGGTTGGAAAGAAAACCTCACACAGCATCGGAGAATCCACACAGGGATGAACCCATTTACATGCACTGAGGATGTAAAAGCTTCAGTTGCATTGGGATAGGTAATTAGGAAATGTACACTCTTGTATGAAGTATGGAAAAATAGCACTCTGGTATTCAGATATATGTAATGAGACCCACTTTTTATCTATAGATAAAAAGTGGGTCTCATTACATATATCTGAATACCAGATCTGAATATAGATCTGAATTCAAAGCCCAAATCTACTGATAAACAATAGACACAAGGCTCAGATGTTACAAAAATAGAAAGCTTGGCATCAGGTAGAATAATGGAAAAGTGACATCCCAGGAAAACAATAGGTAACCCTAGGGGGCACTGCAGTGGACTTCGTAAAATGCTGCCAGGTACACATCTCACCATTGCTCTCTTACTTTGTCTGCTAACCCCCCCCCCCCCCCAAAAAAAAAAAACCCACCACCCCCAACTGTATACCACTACCATTGCCCTTAAGTGTGAAGGGGGCACCTATATGTGGGTACAGTGGGTTTCTGGTGAGGTTTGGAGGGTTCACAGTTTCCTCCACAAGTGTAACAGGTAGGGGGAGGTGGGAGCCTGCACCCACCAGTAGACTACTCCAGGGACCTGCGTGCTATTCTGATGGATCTGAGTATAACATCTGAGAGTGGCACAGAGGCTGGCAAGTAATGTTATTCATCACATTTTTGGGGGGTGGGAGGGGGTCAGTGACCACTGGGGGAATAAGGGTAGGTCATTCCTGATTCCCTCCAGTGCTCATCTGGTCATTTAGGGCACCTTTTTGTGCCTTATTAGTTATAAAAACATGTCTAGCTCAAAACGTCTAAGTTTTAGGCCTGGACGGTTTTGTTTTGTTCCATTATGGCTGAAAAACATCTGAGTCTTAGGAACACCCAAGTTCCACCCTGAACACACCATTGGCACTCGCCCTTGAGATTTGGATGCACTTCTGAAGGACTTCAGAGAAAAACGTCTAAAAACAGTTTTCAAAAACGCAGATTTGGACGCTTTTGTGAGAAAAATGTCCAAATGCAGACTTACCGAACATATAAAGAAGAATCCAATAAAATGTATATGGAAATATAATGTTTGATTTTAACAAAATATTTCTATAAAGCAAGGAAAAGACCTCAAAACGCCCGACCGCTTACTTTCAGTTTTCAGCGGCTTTAACTGGGGGCGTGGTGTTCATCACTGGTCATAAAAACCTTGCTTGGAAAGAATTATTTTAACTTTTAATTTATTTCCATAAAGCACTTATCAAAGCAGCACTAAGTTATGGTCAGATCAAGAGAGAGGAAAAAAATTTTCTCAATGCTTTCCCTGTCGAAGCACAGCCCTTGAAAAAGCCCACAAGCGAAATGGATGGGGCCACCGTCGGGCAACAGATAAGTGCTCGACTTTACTTTATCTTTGTAAAGCTGCTTTAGAGCACTTTATGAGAATCAGTGAAGGTTTTTATGAACCAAAGAAAATTTGAAGTTAGCATTGATATTGTCAATATATTAAAAAAAAAGTTTCTTGTAAAAAGAGCAAAATTGTTAAAATCTATTTGGAAATAAATTAAAAGTTAAAATAATTCTTTCCAAGCAAGGTTTTTATGACCAGTGATGAACACCACGCCCCCAGTTAAAGCCGCTGAAAACTGAAAGTAAGCAGTCGGGCGTTTTGAGGTCTTTTCCTTGCTTTTTAGAAATATTTTGTTAAAATTAAACATTATATTTCCATATAAATTTTATTGGATTCCTCTTTATATGTTCAGTGATCTTACATCTTGGAGTCCTGTATGGTAATCCTCTTACTATTGTCTACTCAAATGCAGACTCACACCACTTTTTGGACGTTTTTCTCTTTTGAAAATGAGCCTTAGTCCCAGTGCTGAGTCTGAATCCTTCACTCTTGAGATAGATCCAAGATAGATGAGGTTACACAGAATGGTTCCCAACACTGGGCATTAGGGAATTTTAGAGACATGGTTTCAACAGTTTGGATGTTAACATCAGGGGAATCCCAGAATCACTGCCATAACCTGGAAGAAAACCAAGAAAACTGTTACAAGTACACAAAATGGTAACTTTTCCCACAAAGTGAAAAAGAAAGAGAGAGATGTGAGCACAAACTTGAAGAAGGGAATAGTGCAGAGGCTCCTGACATCAAAATTCCCATTATTCCATTTTAACCAATCAGACATTTAGAAACTGGAGTGATGAACATAGAAAGCATGTAGACTGCTCACATTACAGATGGCACAAGACAGCAAATAAGGTAGAAACTATTCACTTTTGCTTTGTAGTTTACCTAAATTTGGTAAAACTAGTAATTACAAAGACCACTGGAATAAATAAATAGCCTTAGCTCAGTTTTTATTATTGGATGGCAACATATAACAGTAAAAGAATTCATCTTTTAGAGAAGGTTGAATTCTCATTTAAAGGGCAAGTCTATAACAAAGCACTTATGTTTATGCACCAACTATGTGCCTAACCAGCTTATAATCGAAAGTGATCGCCGGCCATCTTCCGACATAAATCGGGAGATGGCCGGCGATTTCTTAAAAGCGGCGAAATCAGTATAATCGAAATAATAGAAAAAAAAACGGCGTTAAGCAGTATTTCTCCGGCTTTACTTGGTCCTTTTATTTTCATGACCAAGCCTCAAAAAGGTGCCCCAACTGACCAGATGACCACTGGAGGGAATGGGGGATGACCTCCTCATACTCCCCCAGTGGTCACCAATCCCCTTCCAAACTAAAAAAAATAAAACTAAAAACCTTTTTTCCAGCCTGTATGCCAGCCTCAAATGCCGTACTCACCTCCATGACAGCAGAATGTGTTGTATCCTCCGACAGCCCTTCCCTGGTTGCGATATGGCTCTGGGGTGAGTGTGACACCTTTTCTGTTAGGTGCCCTGCAGAGAGTCACATTAGCAATGCATTGTGGTGGGTGTAGGGTACTGGGCTCTACTCCCATGGTGCTTTTCCCCCCTGCTAACTGGGTCAGAATGTGCCCTGTTTTGTTTCCTGTTGTAGTCCATGCGGTAGTGGCCATTTTTGTAAGCCAGTTTTAGTTCCCTTTCCTGTGTTACCCACGTTACAGAAAGTAGTTCTTACCTTGAATGGTGCTGAAAGAGGCCATTGTACACCATTGTGCCAGCTCTGACCTACTGCTAATCTTAGTACCAGGGGACTCTTTGCCAGTGGGGCACAACCTCTGATCTGCATGTAACTGAGTAAACGTGGTTATTTCAAGAAAGGACTTTTTCAGAGAGATTAGTCTTCAGGTGTGAACTGGTGTGCCAAAGTTATACAGCAGCAATAAGTCCTAGAGGCTGTATGCAGGTCCCTGGAGCAATTTTAGTGGGTGCAGTAAATTTGTGGGTAGTGGGTTTGGGGGGCTCAGCTCCCAAAGTAAGGGAGCTATGTACGTGGTGGGAGCTTTTCTGAAGTCCACTGCAGTGACCCCTAGGGTGGCTGGTTGGTGTCCTGGCATGTCAGGGGGGCCACTGCACTAAAAATGCTGGCTCCTCCCACGGCCAAATGCCTTGAATTTGGCTGGGGTTTGAGATGGCCGACATAACTTTCCATTATCGCTGAAAAACAAACCCGGCCATCTCAAACCCCGCGAACTCCACTGTTATGACCCGGTAGTAGTGAGCCCTTGTGCCCCGACAGAGCACGGCAGAGATGGAGTGCTACCGCACTCAGTCAGGCAGCCAGACAACCCCTAGCTTCACCTGGAAAGCGACCACCGTTCACTGGGAGTTGAGCTCCCAGCTGCAGGCGGCCACCAGGACTTCTGGAACCGGCGGGGTTGCACAGCCACTGACCAGGATGGCAGGAAACAGACACAGTCCAGAACCAGTACTCCGACAGGCAAAGAATAGTCAAAATCAGTCCAGGGTCAAAGCAGGCAGCAAACCAGCATAATCCGAGAAAACTAGCCAAGGTCCGGTGCACAGGTAAACAGGAACAGAAGAATAGTCAGTAAACAGCACTCCCACAGCAACTCCTCAGAACAATTGAGGCCAAAGCAAAGAAGGTCTGGAGGCAGTGCTTTAAATAGTGAAGCAATCAGAGCAAACCAAACTCAGGTGCATCCAACATGGCAGCCCCCATAGGAGATCCTCCCACGACCAGATATGGAGTTCCTTCCTGTTCTCATTTAGACAAGATGGCTGCCCCCTCCTGAGCAAGCCAAGATGGCTGCTGCTCTTGCTCCAAGCCAGATGACGGCTGCCGGGTTAGGAAACAGAAACCGACCCATCCTGGAGAAGTGTAGCAGAGCGTAACATCCACGGCATTTGGCCGGGCTAAACCGTATTTTCGAAAAAAAAAAAGATGGCCGGCCATCTTTTTCGATAATACGGTTCCGGCCAGCTGTAGCACTGCCGCCAACATAGATCGCCGGCGACGTACGATTATGCCCCTCTAAATGTGCAAATACCGATATTTAGGTATTTGTACCTATTTAGGTATATAAGTGTACACTTACCTATGAAAACGTTATTTGGGCACTAAGTGGAATTTTACAAACAGGCACTCAAATAACTCAAATTCACATAGGCAGAGTATGGATGGGCCATATGCAGGGCAGACATTTACGTGGGCAACTTATAGAAAACTGTGTTGCCCACATGCCCAATAAATAGACTCTGGTGCCCAAATTTATGCCAGGTCTTTGGCAGGTGTAAATGGAGGAACCTATATGTCTGCCATATTGGGCATCCAAAGATTCACTAGTGTCCAATAAGAACATTTGGTCACCCAGATGTGTATATATAACATCTGGGTGATCAATTCATTTCCCCGTATCTAAATGAAGGTGTCCTGTTGTAGAACTACCCCCTTAGTGGTCACAGCAGTGTCTATTTAAATACGACACCAAGCTGAATTCATTGCAGACAAGAAACAGAGCAAAAAAGGAACAGCAGGTGTTTATAGAAAATAAGCCAAGAGTTCTATTGCAGACACTTTCTATATACCACAATGCCACCTAATCCATATTCAGATTTGAAACCAAGTTCTCTCCTGAGTCCTCCTAATGTGAATAATTCACTACTGCTAAACAGGAGTCCAGGAGGCTAGCCAAAACAAGTAGTGTGATAACTACATATAAAATGCATGTTTTTAAATTATAAAATGCAAATGGAGAAATATCTCAAAGACATAACTAATGACAGCTTGGCATTCCTGCTGAGATTTTCTCTGTGCTGATGATTGGTTTAATAGATTTTATAGATAGCGCATTTTTCACAAAAGCAAGCAGATACTTAGTAAGAACATAATGGAGCCTCCATGGAGAATCTTAAAATTTTGTAGTATGAACTACCATAGGCTTCATAAAAAGAAGAGTTATTTTTATTCCCTTCCTACCCCCCAAAGAAAGAGCAGAAGCATTTCAAATGAATTTAATATAAAACATTTTTACACATTTTTTTCCAGGGAAAATAAATTTCCAATCCAGGTCATTTTAGGGACTGATTTTCAGCCGGCATCGATCAGCATTTTGCTGACCACCACCAGCATTAAAGCTGGAAATTCAATGCCAGGCTATGTCCAGGCACTGGCATTGAATTATAGAGTTTGCAGAGCTGACTAGCACATAGCCAGTTAAGTATGATAGTCAGCACTGAACTTGCTATGGTTAACCGCATAAAGATAGGACTGACTTTTGTGTGGTCCTATTTTTGCAGTTAACTTGGCCAGTTAAGTGCCAACTCTGCCCCAAAACGCTCCCAAAATAGCTGGGTTTTAGTTCAGTGCTTACCAGTTATTCTTAGCAGCATTAACCTGTTAAGTGCTGCTGAAAATGAGCGGTTAGCCCCTAACAGGTGATTTAACCAGCTAGGAGCTGTTTCTGGCCAGTTAAATCTTGTTGAATATCAACCCGTTAATGTATAAATTAATTTAAAACGGTATTTTAAAACTCATTCCATCTTAAGAGATCTTCTTCTGATGAGAGCAAAATATTATACAAAGAGAAAACCTTCACTGAAGCACGTTTGTGGTAAAATATTTTATTACTAAGCTACTACTACTACTACTACTTAACATTTCTAGAGCGCTACTAGGGTTTACGCAGCGCTGTACAGTTTAACAAAGAAGGACAGTCCCTGCTCAAAGAGCTTACAATCTAAAGGATGAAATATCAAGTTGTGGCAGTCTAGATTTCCTGAGAAGAGGTATGGTGGTTAGGTGCCGAAGATGACATTGAAGAGGTGGGCTTTGAGCAAGGATTTGAAGATGGGCAGGGAGGGGGCCTGGCGTATGGGCTCAGGGAGTTTATTCCAAGCTTGGGGTGAGGCGAGGCAGAATGGGCAGAGCCTGGAGTTGGCAGTGGAGGAGAAGGGTATTGAAAGGAGGGATTTGTCTTGAGAGCAGAGGAGATGAGGGTAGAGAGGTAGGGAGGGGCTGCAGATCGAGTGCATTTGAAGGTTAGTAAGCTGGCCCAATTATAAGACAATTATATTCAGAGCATTGTGGAAAATAACATTTCCAATAACAATGGAGTTGTTAATTCTTCTCCCCACTAGGCCCTGTGGAGAACCACTGCTTCCTTCTCTTGCTGGGTCTGGTGGCATATGCTTTGCTGCTTCCCTCCCTCCCTCCCCAGACTTGGTGGTGTACTGGTGCCTTTCTTTATCACCAGAGCCAGCAATGCACCCTGTCTGCTTCCCTCTCTGGACCTCCTCCACACACTGGGCCCCGTGAAGCACTGATAACTAATCCTCCACCAGGGTCAAGAGTAGTGACATCAGCGGGAGCAGAGATGGCAAAAGTGACTAAGGTTTTTCACACAGTGGGCCAGATTCAGTAAATGACACTCAAAAATAGGCCAAACAATAAAGAATGGAGAAACCAGCCATATCTCAAAAGAGAAAATCTTTCCCCACCACTTCATAACCAAACCCCAAGTCCCGACAAAGGTTCCTTGTTTCACTGAGTTTGGCTGCTTCAGGGGAATAATTAGGTTTACAAAGAGCAAGTAGCTTGACAGCGACAGACAAAAATGGTGGCTCGACTTAAAGAAGGGTATATAGAATAAGATCTGTGATACTTGAAGTTTATTGGGGAAGCTCAAAAATAAGTGCCAGGAAAAATCCATGCCAAGCACTATTCTGTAATAGCATTTAATGGGGGATACTCGTACCCAACTTTGGGCGCAAGGACTTCTGCTTGCTGAAACATGGTGTAAATCCTGGTGTGCATGATGGGCATGTAACCCTGGTATTCTATAACACTGTGCTAAAATTTTTGGAAAGCCCCCTGACCCATCCATGCCCCTCCCATGGCCACACCCCATTTTGGATTGCACAAGAAACAACTTTGGGCGCACAGCATAATAGATTCATATGTATATTGTAATCCACGGGACACAGCAAGGTTTGTAATCCACGGGATACCACAATTTCCTGGATCCCTCAGCTTGACAATCCTCTTACAAGGAGAAACCAGGTTAGTCACATAACATAGTAAGGCAGATAAAGACCTGTACGGTCCATCCAGTCTGCCCAACAAGATAAACTCATTTTACATGGTATGTGATACTTTATATGTATACCCGAGTTTGATTTATCCTTGCCTTTCTCAGGGCACAGACCGTAGAAGTCTGCCCAATACTGTTCTTGTACTAAGCTCTGAAGCTAGCATCGAAGCCCCTTAAAATTTACACTCCAGCCCATTCCTATCTATTCATTCACGATCAGGGCGTAGACCGTAGAAGTCTGCCCAGCTCCCGTTTTGTTTCCAATTACTGGCATTGCCACCCAATCTCCGCTAAGATTCGTCACTTATGCCTTCTCCCCCTACTGGCTCAGGGGTCCTGTTTCCACTCCAATGGGCACACTCAGGACAGACCTAGGTGACCGCCTAGGGCGGCAGCTAAGATGCTAAATTTTCACTGGGGCTCCTCTATCCGCTGCTCATGAATGCAGCTCATCCAGCTGCTTGAGCTTCTGAGTGCTCTACAAAGTCCACCCTAAATTCTAGGGCAATAGCCACTCTCAGTCTGAAGGGAAAACCCACTTCAGCCCTCTTTCTTTCCCCTCCCCCTTATGGGGAGCAGGGCGCTTGTATCTTTCCCCCACTCCTCAGGTCCTTTTACCTTTTAGTCTTATCAAAGTCCACCCTTGTTCACAAACTCAGGTTAAACAATTCTTTTCTTTTCCTTTCTATTCCTCAAGCACAGTCCTTGGTATACACAATGCAACTGGTTTAGTTTCAACCCTTTCTTTACAGCCTGGGAAATTAAAGGGTCCCACCCATTCTTTGTCAACTCCAACACCTGACAACCTCCCACTTGACCCAAGTTGAAACCTTTATTTACGGTTAGAGTGCTGCCATAGCCACTTCCTCCCTCCTTTCATCAAGACAGAGAACCAAGCTGCCATGAGCCCTTTCAGCTGCTCACCTTTGACTCGAGCCAGAGCAGAAATGTTCATGGGCTCTCCCTCTGGGATCTCCTCTCTCTCTAACCATTCTCCACTCTCTCCTGCCTGCCAATCCATGAACTCCTCTACAGCACCCTCCCCCAGCTGTTTCGCATCCTCCTGATCAATCCCTCCCAGATCCTCCGGAACTGGTAGTGTGGGTAACACTTCCTGGCCCTACCCTGTGTCTCCCTCAAGGGCTGCTGGGACTTGTAGTCTTTTGATTCCAATGCCCTCACTGGGAAAGGAGACCAGCTGCTCCCTCGGACCGACCTGGATCTTTTGGTCCTGGACCTTCTTGCTCTGTACGCCCATGGGGTTTTAAGGTACAAAAGGGACTTTCCCCTTCCTGCTTTCCCGGGTTCCCAATGCACGCTCCCTAACTGATCACAATATCCAAATTAGTGCCAATTAATATTGATAATTGATTAATGGCTTGTTAACTAATAAGTTTGTATGTGGATCTCAGATCTGCGCTCAAATTTGGGCACCCAAATATGGGCACCATATACAGTGGTGGAAATAAGTATTTGATCCCTTGCTGATTTTGTAAGTTTGCCCACTGACAAAGACATGAGCAGCCCATAATTGAAGGGTAGGTTATTGGTAACAGTGAGAGATAGCACATCACAAATTAAATCCGGAAAATCACATTGTGGAAAGTATATGAATTTATTTGCATTCTGCAGAGGGAAATAAGTATTTAATCCCTCTGGCAAACAAGACCTAATACTTGGTGGCAAAACCCTTGTTGGCAAGCACAGCGGTCAGACGTCTTCTGTAGTTGATGATGAGGTTTGCACACATGTCAGGAGGAATTTTGGTCCACTCCTCTTTGCAGATCATCTCTAAATCATTAAGAGTTCTGGGCTGTCGCTTGGCAACTCGCAGCTTCAGCTCCCTCCATAAGTTTTCAATGGGATTAAGGTCTGGTGACTGGCTAGGCCACTCCATGACCCTAATGTGCTTCTTCCTGAGCCACTCCTTTGTTGCCTTGGCTGTATGTTTTGGGTCATTGTCGTGCTGGAAGACCCAGCCACGACCCATTTTTAAGGCCCTGGCGGAGGGAAGGAGGTTGTCACTCAGAATTGTACGGTACATGGCCCCATCCATTCTCCCATTGATGCGGTGAAGTAGTCCTGTGCCCTTAGCAGAGAAACACCCCCAAAACATAACATTTCCACCTCCATGCTTGACAGTGGGGACGGTGTTCTTTGGGTCATAGGCAGCATTTCTCTTCCTCCAAACACGGCGAGTTGAGTTCATGCCAAAGAGCTCAATTTTTGTCTCATCTGACCACAGCACCTTCTCCCAATCACTCTCGGCATCATCCAGGTGTTCACTGGCAAACTTCAGACGGGCCGTCACATGTGCCTTCCGGAGCAGGGGGACCTTGCGGGCACTGCAGGATTGCAATCCGTTATGTCGTAATGTGTTACCAATGGTTTTCGTGGTGACAGTGGTCCCAGCTGCCTTGAGATCATTGACAAGTTCCCCCCTTGTAGTTGTAGGCTGATTTCTAACCTTCCTCATGATCAAGGATACCCCACGAGGTGAGATTTTGCGTGGAGCCCCAGATCTTTGTCGATTGACAGTCATTTTGTACTTCTTCCATTTTCTTACTATGGCACCAACAGTTGTCTCCTTCTCGCCCAGCGTCTTACTGATGGTTTTGTAGCCCATTCCAGCCTTGTGCAGGTGTATGATCTTGTCCCTGACATCCTTAGACAGCTCCTTGCTCTTGGCCATTTTGTAGAGGTTAGAGTCTGACTGATTCACTGAGTCTGTGGACAGGTGTCTTTCATACAGGTGACCACTGCCGACAGCTGTCTGTCATGCAGGTAACGAGTTGATTTGGAGCATCTACCTGGTCTGTAGGGGCCAGATCTCTTACTGGTTGGTGGGGGATCAAATACTTATTTCCCTCTGCAGAATGCAAATAAATTCATATACTTTCCACAATGTGATTTTCCGGATTTAATTTGTGATGTGCTATCTCTCACTGTTACCAATAACCTACCCTTCAATTATGGGCTGCTCATGTCTTTGTCAGTGGGCAAACTTACAAAATCAGCAAGGGATCAAATACTTATTTCCACCACTGTATAGAAACCAGGGAAGTATGTCTGGGGATTTAGGGTAGGGTTATCAACATGGGCTACCATTAAGATGGGTTACTTTACTGTTAACCCAGGTTACTAGTAACTATGGGGCCAATACACAAAGCACTAGCACAGCTTTAAGCCACTGTTACAATGGATTTTAGCAGCCGAGCAATGCTCAAATGATTTCAGTGCGGTTTTTAACTTGCACTGAAAGTAAGACCGCAGACCACATTAAAATGTATTTAAATGCATGTTAATGCAGTCATTAAGTACCCTTCAGCCATGCTTGAAAAAATTAAAAAAATAAACAAGCTTCTCATGTGCACTTTTCACCAGGTCCAGAGCAACGTAGAAGGGTTGGTTAAGAGGAATGGGTGGCAGAGACGGTTGGGAGGCGGGGCTAGTGCTGGGCAGACTTATACGGTCTGTGCCAGGGCTGGTGGTTGGGAGGCGGGGATAGTGCTGGGTAGACTTATACGGTCTGTGCCAGAGCCAGTGGTGGGAGGCGAGGCTGGTGGTTGGGAGGCGGGGATAGTACTGGGCGGATTTATATGGTCTGTGCCCTGAAAAAGACAGGTACAAATCAAGGTAAGGTATACACAAAAAACTAGCACATATGAGTTTATCTTGTTGGGCAGACTGGATGGACCGTGAAGGTCTTTTTCTGCCGTCATCTACTATGTTACTATGTTACTATGTTACTATGTTCAACCAGACCACCCTGCCCCAGACTGCTTTATCCACTGGCCCTGACCTACCCAAACACCTGCTATACCCAGCTCAAAATTCCATACCCCCAAGACTTTTGACCCAACTCCCCTTTTCCTCTAACATTTAAAAAAATGCCCCACCCAACGCCCCCCCCCCTTTCCCCTAATGTTAAAAAAATACCCTGGTAGTCTAGTGGACATGGTCATCTGCAAAATGACAGCACCCCACCTCACTTCACCTCACCGATGAAGAACTGAGTGGTTTGACTTGCCAAAAATTATTGTTGGACAATTAAGCACTACTGAGGCAAAAGTTACAATTGTTTGTGAAAATGATGATATGAAAAATTACGCTAAGTAATGTGGTGGAAGAAAAATAATATCTGGGACTGATGAAGTGGATGTGGAGGTACCATATAAGGGAGACAGGCCCTACATGCAATTTTAATGTGATATTAATTTGCCCATGTTGATAACTTTCCCCCTAAGTAAAGAAAAATGTGCAGAAGCGGCATATTTATGAAGATAGAACCAAAATATCTTCGTAACTGTGTGGTCAAATACATTGACAAGTAATCCACCTAGGTGGATGAACAATAAACTCCTGAGGCAGGTCTGTGGCCAAAACACAGATCTATGTCGAGTTTGTAATAAAATTTGTTTGTTTGACGCTGTTGTCCCAGTCTGTGGAGTCATTGGTCCACTTCCCACTCCTTCTTATCATTTGTCGGTCAAATACATTCCCAGCAGGGTGCTACACTGACAATTAGACTGCAGATTGGTCATACCTTCTGTTAAGAAGATGAAGCTGATGGGGGAAAAGATGTGGTCTCTAAAGGGAGCAGCTCTTCATTTTTTAACTGAGCTCGCTGCTGAGTTTAAGTCTGAATTGTCTTATCTTGCCTTCTGGGAAAAAAAATTGAAAATGCTCTTTGAAAGGTTATTGGATAGACAACATCAGGGAGGAAGCTGAAAGTACGTAGTAGGGAGAATTAAAACTAAATTATACAGAAATGTATAAGTGGATTAACAGAGATGGTATTAATTGTTTTAGCCTGTTCTGCACATCCTTTATTGTAATTTAGCTTTCTTTCATGCCTATCAGAACAATTGTCAAGGGAATTCACTTGAGTAACCATGCAGTTACTCTACAGCTGCCAACCTACCCAATTCCAGTAGGGACATTCTAGGCCAGTCCTGAATTTCTGACAACTCTATCCTGATGCATTATGGGACCTGCATCACTAATTTCAATTAGCAGAATCAAGGACTACAAATACCACACTGCCTTGGGGTGTAAATTTAAAGCCAGGATTAGTTAAAATGTTCCTCCTGGAACTGGCAGCTGAGGGGTAACTGCTTAGTTACCCAACTACATTCCTGCAGATGGAAACTGTCCTCCATTCAGCAGGTATAGTTTTAGCCACACGGAAAAGGGGATGGAATTTGATATACTGCCTTTCTGTGGTTACAATCAAAGTAGTTTATAGATTATATATTAGGAGGAGTGGCCTAATGGTTAGTGCAGCAGGCTTTGATCCTGGTGCTCTAGGTTCAATTCCCACTACAGCTCCTTGTGACCTTGGGCAAGTCACTCCCATTGCCGCAAGTACAGAAACTTAGATTGTGAGCCCTCTAGGGACAGAGGAAGTACCTGCATATAATGTGTGCATCTAGTGAGGCTATAGAAGCTAGTAGTATTTCAGGTACATATTTTGTACCTGGGGCAATGGAGAGTTAAGTGACTTGCTCAGTCACAAGGAGCTACAGTGGGAATGAAACCTAATTCCCCTAGATGTCAGGCCACTGCAATAACCATTAGGTTACTCTTCCACTCTAAAAGCCAAGGCATGGGATCTGATTCTGAAACAAATACTTGTACTTTATTGGTGTATTAGATTGAATTGCAGCAAAGCTGATGCAAAGTTGCCAGGTACTTTTTTACCTGTAGACTTCATCAGCTTAAATTTTCAAAGAGAAACTTTATTTATATGACACTGTCCCTGCTACAGAAAGAAAAAACCCACACATGCAGACATGAAAGAGAAACATATTCACACAAACGGAGGACAGGCAGAGACATAGAAACATACAGACATGCAATGATGGAGGGAAAGTGAGGTGATAGCCTCCAATTGCATGGAACACTGGCCTAATGAGGGAGGCCAGCATGTCTGCAGGGCATGGAGTGAGGAGCCCAGATCAGTTGGTATCCACAGTGACAGATATAACGGGGACTCTAGGAACAGCAGCATCTTGGACAGGAGGCAGTATAGCACATGGGCAGAAGGGGTGGGCCACAGGGGCCATGGCCCACCCAATCTTTTGCCCAACAGAGCATCAGAAGCTTGGGGCAGGGCTTGGAGAGTTGACAACTGATTTGTTTGGCCCATCTAACAAAAAAGGTGTTCCATTGCTGCAACAGCAGTAAAAGGAGCTTGACTGTTACTATAATATGAAGTAGGCTTTTAAACACAGAGAATGAAATAAATGTGGCCAATTCACTACATAGATGTATACAGCTTAGTGTAGTAGCTCTCATGGCCTAAAATTAAGTAAGAACAAGACTAAGAGGGGCATAATTGAATGAAAACGTCTATCTGCATGGGCGTTTATCTCCGAGAACGGGTCTGTGAAGGGGCGGACCGAACCGTATTTTCAAAAAAAAATAGACGTCCATGTTTTATTCGACAATTTGTGAGCTGGGCGTTTTTGTTTTTCAGTGATAATGGAAAATGAAAGCGCCCAGCTCAAAAATGAAAAAATCCAAGGCATTTGTTTGTGGGAGGGGCCAGGAGTCGTAGTGCACTGGTCCCCCTCACATGCCAGGACACCAACCGGGCACCCTAGGGGGCACTTTTACAAAAACAAAAAAAAAGGTAAAAGAGCTCCCAGGTGCATAGCACCCTTCCCTTGTGTGTTGAGCCCCCCAAATCCCCCTCAAAACCGACTGCCCACGTCTACACCATTACTATAGCCCTAAGGGGTGAAGGGGGGCACCTACATGTGGGTACAGTGGGTTTGGGGGGGTTGGATGACTAAGCATTAAGCAGCACAATTGTAACAGGTAGGGGGGGATGGGCCTGGGTCCACCTGCCTGAAGTCCACTGCACCCCCTAACAACTGCTCCAGGGACCTGCATACTGCTGCCAGGGAGGTGGGTATGACATTTGAGGGTGAAAATAAAAAGTTGTGAAACATCATTTTTTTGGTGGGAGGGGGTTAATGACCACTGGGGGAGTCAGGGGAGGTCATCCCCGATTTCCTCTGGTGGTAATCTGGTCATTTAGGAAACTTTTTGGGGCCTTATTCGTGAAAAAACAGGGTCCAGGAAAAGTGCCCTAAATTCTAGCTACAAACGCATACTTTTTGTCCATTATCGGCGATAGGCGCCCATCTCTCCTCGGCCAATAACCACGCCCCAGTTCCACCTTCGCCACGCCTCCGACATGCCCCCGTCAACTTTGTACGCTTCCGCGATGGAGTGCAGTTGAAAACGTCCAAAATCAGCTTTCCATTATACCGATTTATTCGTTTTTGTGAGATAAACGTCTATCTCCCGATTTGGGTCGAAATCTAGGCGTTTTTCTCTTTCAATTATAAGGTGGATAGTAACATAATAAGTGATAGCAGAAAAAGACCTGTATGGTCCATCACGTCTGCCCATCCAGACTTGGGACAATGGGAGTTGATGACTCAAAAAATGTCTTCCCAGTTGAAAATGGAAATAGATTAGCTGCTGATTACAGTGTCAGCTAGTGTACTGAGGTACCCACAGGAATCGAAGAATTGAACAACAAACCGGGATGTTTGCGGTTCAGTTAGCTAAATTCACCTGGGATGATTGTGATTATCAACAAGATAAAGTTTATACTTGCTATCGTCCGAGGTTGCCCCGTGCAAAGTCTAAGAAGGTCATGTTTAACCAGAGCTCTAGCAGTTCTGGTAAGGAGGATAATATTTATCATCCCAGTGTCACAGAGATGTCTGTTCAACCCCAGGATTTTTTTTGAGCATCCTCCATGGCAGAAGGGCAAGTCCAGAGGTCGAGGGGCATTCAATGTCAACCAAGCTCAAGGTTAAAATTTACCCAGATATCTTCATCCATTCACTCGGTCACAGAACAAGCACGATTGACAGTGATAAATACCTCTTCTGTTCCACTGATTATAACTCAGGTCCAGGTGTTAAGTGGGGGTTTGTCTTTTGTACTGACTCCAAAACTGGACTTGTTTTCTTTACATGATTCTTTGTAAAGTTTTTTTTTGATTGTTGAGATTAAAAACATTTTTCCAGAACCATCCTTCTGAATTTTCGACTGATATATTTTACCAACACAGGATAAGCCTCCAACGACTGAGTACATAACCCAACAGCTCCTAGTCAATCTCTGACTGACTCAAAAATGACACCTCCCTATATACCGACCCTGAACCTTGCTCTCCATAACAACAGAAAACTACTCTATTATTCAGTATGTGCTCTATTTACACCACAGACTCTTGTCTATAATAGCTCTTAAGCCTCCCTGTTAACCTGTTGATTGTAGTCTCTCTCTTACAATGCAACTGTTAAACAATAGATTTGTTGTCATAATAGGTTCCCTGCTACTCTGTAACCCTGATGACTACAGTTCTCTATTTGATTCGTTATCTTAGTAAGTTCTTCATTATGCTGTAAACCTGTTGATTGCAGCACCCTGATTAAAATGTAAACCATGTTAACCGATTCTATTACACTGTAACTGAACTCAATTTAGAAAATATGAGAAATAAGACTAAATAAATGGAAATGGAGTGAAACTGCGTTCCAAATGGTTGCCACCTGGATCAGTGGATCCTGCCATTGAGATTTTTCAGCAATTAGTGATTAACGATCTACATGTGTGGCTCAGTGGTGGTCATGGATTGCCATCTGTATGTGGATGAAATTTTCACACAGCTTTCTAAAACTGATTTTTACCAACCAGTGGACCAGGATCCTACATAAGATGTGAAGAAGTTGGTGGATGCTTTGATGCAGGAGGGTCTGACCCCATGTGAAGGTTAGTATTTGCAAATTTTGCATCCTGTAATGCCAGTAATCTATATTTTGCTTAAGGTCTTTATTAGAACCTTTATCCATTTATGTGGATACCTTTTTAATATCCTTGGTGTGTGAAGCTCCATCTTATTTGAGGGATTCTACTGATTTTATGCTTCAATTGGATGCTTGTAATATTGGGGACAAGGAATGCCTCCTGGTGACTGCAGACATTGAGATACTTTATACCAACATACCCAAGAGGTTAGCTTGTGTGTGATCCAAGAAGCTTTGGAGATCCAGAGACAAGGTCAACATCCATCTACTGAATTTTTTGGTTGACCTTTTGTGGTTAGTTTTTTGTTTGTTTGTTTGTTTTAACAAAAAACTTTTTTATGTTCCAACATAAATATTTTTTCCAGGTAAGGGACACAGCAATGGCAGCTACAGTTGCCCCAGATGTGGCTAATTTGTATGTCACTGCTTTTGAGAAACAATTTTTGTCCAACAATTCCTTTGCTCCCCGCATCCTTTTTGGGAAGCATTTTGTTGACAACATATTCCTTTTATGGGATGGTGATGCCCAGAGCATGGATACTTTCTTTGTTTGGCTTAATGGTTGTGATCATAATTTGAAGTTTATTTATCATTTTGATGCACAAAGCATATCATTTTTGGATGTACAGATCTTCACATCCAGAACTGATTTTGAGTATACTTTTGTTCCACCAACCTACGGATAGGCATACTTTGCTCCGCTTTCAGAGTGATCATCCTCGTAAATTATGTGAGAATATTCCCGTGGGTCAATTTTTACATCTGACGTATCTTTTCTTCAATTTAGAATTTAAACATAAGACTGCAGATATGTTTGTACGATTCATATAGCAGGGTTATCCTACCTCAGTCATTAAGAAGGCTTAAAGAGAGAACACGGGATTATCTCTTTTTGCCAACTACAGCAGGGTCATCTGAACATGTGTTCTTCCTTATTCTTCTCGAGTATCCATTGTTAGATCAACTATTCTGAAATATTGGCATGTTCTGAGTATTCATCAGAGTTTATATCAGCCACTCTTTTTGCATTTCGACATGGGAAGAACTTGAAAGATGTTTAGGTGTCATCTTATTTAAGGGATGAGTCTGCTTCTCCTACCAGTGACATAACTGTGAGCCATTATCCTTACACTCGATGCAGTGTGTATAGGATTTCCTTCACAGGTTCTGAATTGGTCTTGAATCATCATACAGTTAGATTAGAAGTTTTTACTCGTTCAAAAAATACAAAGACTAGGGGACGCTCAAGGAAGTTACATGGAAATAGTTTAAAAACAAATAGAAGGAAATATTTTTTTCACGCAACAAACAGGTAAGCTGTGGAACTCTTTTTTTTTCTGGTTAGTATATCTGGGTTTAAAAAAAGGTTTGGACAAATTCCTGGAGGAAAAGTCCATAGTCTGCTATTGAGACAGAAATGGGAAGCAACTGCTTGCCCTGGTATTTGCAGTATGGAGTGTTGCCATGATTTGGATTTCTACCAGGTACTTGTGACCTGGCTTGGCCACTGTTTGGAAAACAGGATACCGGGCTAGATGGACCATTGGTCTGACTCAGTATGGCTACTCTTATGTTCTTGTATTGGAAACTGTGTCTCAGTCACCCAGAGGAGAAGATATGGATGCTCTGTTATGATACAAAGAACAGCGGTAGATATATTTTTTATAGACTCTAGCTCCTAGTGGGCTTAATAGGGTTTGTGATGGCTGATGTGTTTTGTTTTTGCTTCCCCCCCCCCCCCCCCCCCCCCCCCGAGTTAGTTGGCTAAAGCATGTTGAAATTATTAATATTTTCATAGGTTTGGAGATAATTAAGTCAATATAAATAAGTTGACTCTCTCACGTGGCTAATCAATATGCATGATGTCTGCATGTTTGATATATTATTTTAATGGTTGAACATTTTGGTGCACATATTGCCCTGTCTTGTAAACGGAGAGAGTGTTTTTGTGCTGTAAAACCAGACTGTGCATATATTTTTGTACACATTATTTTCTTATCTATGATACTGATGCACATAGGAGTTGGCAGTTTTTATCAGGAAGTCCACTCTTCCCACTGGGCTTTTTAACATGAATGACGTCAGCATGTTACACTTGCTAGTTTTAACATTTTTATGCTTGAGTGCGCGCTACACTTTGAACCTGTGAAGAGAGTGGTTTTCCACTGGTATGTTGTTCTCCAGCAACTTTGATTGTAAGTACTTTGATATTTTTTGTTTTATAGAATTTTTTGGCATTATTGTTTAGGGCTTGCTTTGGTGGCACTCCCTCTATCATAGTATATAAGATCTATTATTGTTTTTCTATATTATTGTAGGCATATGCAACTTCCTCTGTTAACCCCGGACGCAGGTCTAGGACTGAAATGCCATTGTTTGTTCAGTGTGGGCGTTGGGTGGTTTTTTGACAGATTGCTAGCATGGTGTATTTGGCGCAATCAAAAATAAGTAGTCGCTGTTTCTTTCATTTTATTAATTGTTTGATTCATTAAATTAAATTCAGATAAACGAAGGATGGACACCCCGACAAGTGACTGATGCTAACTCATTAGCTTTCATTTGGAATAGCTGTGCACTATAAGAGATCTCATAGCTTTCCTTTATTAACATCTGATTTAGTGGATGCTTATATAAATTTTTAATGTGTTAGGCTCTGCCACGTTTTATATTTCTCCTTTGTACTTTAGTTAGTGTTATACAGGCTGACAGGACCACTAAGGTTCTGGGATTTATTCTCGATTCACAGCTTACACTGGTACCGCAGATAAATTAGGTTATAAAAAAAAAGGTTTTTTTAAAATTTCCTCAGTTGCAATCAATGTGTTCCATGTTTTCTAAAGACCATTTTTCTCTTCCAGTTCAAGCTCTATCCTCTCACCTTGATTAATGTAACAGCCTGTACTCAGATATTCCTAAACACTTAAGATCTGAACTGCAAATTGCAGAATGCAGCAGCAGAGTTGATTTTTCATCATCATCAATGTAATAGGGCTGGTCCGTTGCTGGCTAAGTTACACTGGTTGCTAGTTTCCACAAGGATAGAATTCAAACTAGCTTGCATTATTTATAAATTGCTAGAGGAAATTGGCCCAGAATGTTTAATTCATTTGTTTCCTTTTTCAACTAACCCTAGAACTTCCTGTTCAGATTCTGTCCCTGACCTACTTTTTCCTCTCAGTGAAAAGAGTATGTTTTTAAAAATTGCTTGACAGTTCTATTAGTTATCGGGCAGTGGCAACTGGGAACATTTTACCTTACCTTTGAGGCCTTATTTACTTTTTCGACATTCCTGAAATACTTTTTTATTTAACAAATGTTTTGAATGATTTTATTGACCTTACTACATTTTTATGGATTGTTTTTATCTATATTAAATCAATGCTGAAAACCCACCTTTTCACCACTGCTTTTGGCTCCTAACCACTACTCAATTGCCCTCCCCTTGTTCCTTCTCACCCAGTACTTTCCTTACCCTTAATTGTCTTGTCTGTCGGTATTTTTAGATTGTAAGCTCTATCGAGCAGGGACTGTCTCTCTGTGTCCGGTGTTCAGCGCTGAGTGCGTCTGGTAGCGCTATACAAATGTTAATAATAATAATAATATATTATTGTGTCTGTATCTTAGAACACAGGTAGGTGCCCTGAGGGACAAATCAAACTCGGGTATGCATATAAAGTATCACATACCATGTAAAATGAGTTTATCTTGTTGGGCAGACTGGATGGACTGTACAGGTCTTTATCTGCCGTCATTTACTATGTTTACTATGTTTATGTTTATCATTATTGTAATCCACTTTGGACCTTTGGGAAGTTCGTGGAATATAAGGAACAGATTAGATTAGATTCCATTGCAAACTGTCATGATTTCAGCACAATGTTTTCATCTGGCATTCATCACAAATATGCTAATTCACTTGTACAAGAAAAGTCTTCCTTATGTATGTTGTGCAATTCCCACTGTAAATATTTCTCATATTTCATTTCTCAGTTTAATTTGATATATAATTACAGTGATTTTGTAGTGCATTGAACATTTCTCTGATCATTCCTCAATGTATTCTGTAGACCAACAAATTTCAGACAGTATTAGATGAGGTAACCTAAAACATAGCTTCTTTGCTGGCTTGTAGTAGTTCAACTCAAAACATGGAAATCCACTCCTATTTGAGTTCAAATCATGAACAGCTTTCCACTCAGCAATACAGACTACTCCTGATTCATATTGGCCTTCAACTAGGGATCATCACAAATTCAAAAACAAGTGGGAAAAGCATGTGCAGCATGACTTGTGAAATTCTTTCCAACCTCTCTGCACATGTGTCTGTATGTGTATAGCTGTACTGTCTCTCTATGAGTTTTTGACTTATATGAGAGAATGGGAGGGTAGTGGAGAGATTACTTTTGTGGGTAAATATCAGGGGTTGGGGTAGCTGGTGGATTGTTGGGGTAGGTAAGAGGTGAGATTTGCAAGGTAGGAGTAGTTTTCAAGGGTGAGGCAGTTACAGGTAGGTAGTTCTGTGGGGTAGTTTTGGATGTAGGGTATGAGGGGATGGAGCACAGTTATGGGGGTATTTTTCAGAAGTGGGTGCAGCTAGTGTGGGGGCTTTGAGGGAAGTGGATACAGTTCAGTATAGTTTTGGTGGTGGGGTACTTGTGGAGGGGTAGATTTAGGGGTGTGGCAGTGGAATGGGGTAGTTCTGAGAAGTGGGGCAGTTTAGGGGTGCTAGTTTTTAAAGGTGGGGCAGTCTGTAGAGTGGTTACGGTTTGCTGATACAGGTGGTAGCTGCTCTGGATACAATATGGTGGACATCTTTATCACATATGTAGACTTCAGTCCAAGATTTGGTCACAGACCTATAAAACCTTATTTTAAAAAATATAGCAGCTTGACCCATGGACTAGTAAAAGCAAACTTTTTTTCCAGTGGAAAGGGATTTCTGGAACAAGAGGTCATGATATGAGGCTACAAGGGGTTAGATTTAAGAGCCATACTAGAAAATATTATATAGAAATAGTGGTGAACTCATGAAACAACCTCCAGGTGGAGCCAAACACAGTAACAAATGCTAAAAGACATGGAATAAGCACAAAAAATCCTTATATGTGAAGCATTAGACCAAATTAATTAATTAAGATGATATATTTTAATACATTTCTGAACTAGCTTTTGGGAGCTGACACTCCCATTCTCGGGTCTGCACAAAATGAGTACAGAATGGCATTGCCATTCATAATGTTTCTATTCATCTATCATCTTTATATCTGCTATTAAGCTTTAGGAATTGGTAGAATGTTTCTGATCATAAATGAGCCGTGTCATATGATAGCATCATAAGAGCATATCCTAATTACTTATGTCCTGATGGCTCCGTGCAAGCTGCTTCATAAAGACAGATATGCTCATTCTTCATGCCTTTTTCATTTTGCAGCTTTTTGTATTTTTAACCAATATGATATATAGAATTTAATATTTAAGGGCAAATAAAATAAAAGGTATTTCTATGATAATTTGTTTTTCTCTTTACTTTTGGATTTGCATGGCAAATATGTTACTTTATGCTGTATTCAAGTGGATTCACAAGGTAAATACAATATTTTATGCTGATAAATAAAATCAAGTATATGAACTTAAGAATAGCCATACTAGGTCAGACCACTAGTCCACCTAACCCAGTATCCTGTTTCCAGCAGTGGCCAATCCAGGTCACAAGTACCTGGCAAAAACCCAAATAATAGCGTAAGTGGTCCAATGTTTTTTTTTTAAGTAATTTAAAAAAACCCTGGTAGAATTTGTGATGTCACCAGGAAAAATTCAGTTGTAAGAGATAGCTGGAAAACCTGAAGACAGACAGAGGCAAGTGTGGCTGCAGTCTGAGTTTTAGGCAGAATTTAGAGATAGAAAAAGGTTATAGGTCTCTAGTTTCAGGATTTTCAGTAGTTTGGGAGACTAACAGGCTCATTTTTGAAAGAGAAAGACGCCCATCTTTCGACATAAATCGGAAGATGGGCAACCTTCTAACAGGGTCTCCCAAATCGGCATAATCGAAAGCCGATTTTGAGCATCCCCAACTGCTTTCCGTCACGGGGATGACCAAAGTTCACGGGGGAGTGTTGGAGGCGTAACTAAGGTGGGACTTGGGCGTGCCTAACACATGGGTATCCTCAACCCATATTGGAAAAAAAAGGGCGTCCCTGACAAGCACTTGGACGACTTTATCTGGTCCTGTTTTTCTTACGAACAAGCACAAAAAGGTACCCGAACTAACCAGATGACCACAGGAGGGAATCAGGGATGACCTCCCCTTACTCCCCCAGTGGTCACTAACCCCCTCCCATCATCGAAAAACATCTTTAAAAATATTTTGTATCAGCCTCTATGCCAGCCTCAAATGTCATACTCAAGTCCATCGCAGCAGTATGCAGGTCCCTGGAGCAGTTTTAGTGGGTGCTGTGCACTTCAGGCAGGCAGACCCAGGCCCATCCCCCCTACCTATTACACTTGTGGTAAATGTGAGCCCTCCAAAACCCACCAGAAACCCACTGTACCCACATCTAGGCCCTTCACCCCTTAGGGCTATGGTAATGGTGTATAGTTGTAGATAGTGGGTTTTGGGGGGGCTCAGCACACAAGGTAAGGGAGCTATGTACCTGGGAGCAATTTATGAAGTCCACTGCAGTGCCCCCTAGGGTGCCCAGTTGGTGTCCTGGCATGCCAGGGGGACCAGTGCACTACCAATGCTGGCTCCTCCCATGACCAAAGGGTTTGGATTTGGTCATTTCTGAGATGGGTGTCCTTGGTTTCCATTATCACCGAAAATCAGAAACGACCAAGTCTAGGGATGACCATCTCTAAGGATGACCTAAATTTCAAGATTTGGGCGTCCCTGACCGTATTTTTGAAACGAAAGATGGACGCTCATCTTGTTTCGATAGTACGGGTTTCCCCGACCCTTCGCCGGGACGTTTTGCGAGGATGTCCTCAGCAAAACTTGGGCATCCCTTTCGATTAAGCCCCTCCATGATACTAATTTAGTGAGAAAGGGGAAAGAAAACTTCTGTTTACAGGGGGTGAGAAAAATGTTGGAAACTAGAAGATTATTTCAGTTGATGTTAGAGCTCTGAAAAGAGTCTGAAGAGCTTGGGATTTCAGAGAAACAATATTCTCCTGAGGGATATGACAGGGGATTATTAAAGAAAGTTATTCATTTCATGATTTTATTTTTTAAAAGAAGCTGATGTTTTGAGCGCTGGTTTTAAAAAAGGAGAGCCTTTTAAAGACCTGATTCGGGGAACAGTAACAGTGGGGGGTTTTTAAGTAATTTCTGATTATTTTCCTGAGTTTCTTAGGAGAAAGGAAAAATCAGAGCTGAAAAACAGTTTAGAATGCCTAGTGCTACATTGAAGCTGAAGTGACCTAAAGCTTGAGGCTGCTTTAGAATGTTGGGGTCTACATAGGGAGCAGTGCTGGAAGCAGCTTAGAACCTTCAGTGCTGCATTGGAACTAAAGAGACAGCTTGGAATTTGAGCAGTGCTGGAAGCTGCTTAGTGACTGACAGAACCTGAGCCTTGCCATTTTGTAGAATTTATGATCTCTTAAGCAGAAAAAGGGTTTGTATGCTGCACTGTTGTGTTGAGCATGGCTGAGAGTGAATTGTTCAGGGTACATTAAAAGACTTTATGGGACTTTGGGACATTAGTGCAGGGACAAATAATTATATTTTGTTTTCTTAATTAGTTAGTATTCACAGCTTTTCTACCAAGGAAGATACTGAGTCAGCTGCACACACAGGGAGTCAGTGTCTTCCTTCTTTGATTTCATTGAGAAGGTTAGTAGGTCCTGAGGACACACTAAAAAAAGAGATTCTTTAGTGATTTTGGGCAAGTCACTTAATCCTCCATTGCCTCAGGTACAAACTTAGATTGTGAGCCCTCCTGGGACAGAGAAATATCCAGAGTACCTGAATGTAACTCACCTGGAGCTACTACTGAAAAAGGTGTGAGCAAAAACTAAATAAATAAATAAAATATAAATAAATAAATAAATAAATAAATAAATAAATAAAGAGGGAATTCGGAAACTGGACCAGCTGCTGAGAACCTAAGGTACCCACCGCAAGAAAGCGCCAGAGCCTGTGAAGTTTTTTATTTTTTTATTTTTTTGTGTGTTTACACTCAGTTTTCTTTTTAAATGCAAATATCAGTTTTGGGGGTATTTTAAATGGACATTGGGCCAGGGCAGAGCAATACTCACATGAAAAGCTGAAGTAGCACATTCCTGCCAGAAACACAAAAGCTGCTTAAGATAAATTAATTTTGAAGACTCTTGTTGAAGTAAAACTCTTTAAGGGTCTGTAAAGGAAAAGAAGAGTTTTAGTAATACATACATGCAAACCTAGAAAAAGATTAAAAGAATAATACAAAAAGTACTTACCTGATGTTTTGATCAGATGATCTGCAAAAGAAAGAGCAATTGTTGATGAATAAATACTGCACTTTAGAAAGCTGAGGTTTTAAATGTCTTTGAATTTTAGGAATTTTAAAATGACTTTTAAAATGTAAAAATGCACTTTAGCTAATGGTATTAGCTTACTATTTTAAAGCTGTTTAGGATATTTATTTTTTTAAACGTTTATGTGCAATAAAAACTTGAATTACCTGTAAAGCCTGTAGAAGCCTTTTATTGCGTGTTGCTTGCGTGGAGGTCTCACTCACTCTGACAAATCAACATTGGTTGATATTTTTAGCGGCAGTAATGATAAGGGTGGAAGTGTGCTTCGTTTCAGGGGAACCATCTTACCCCCGGTGCTGTGACCAATAGCAAGTTTTATTATTATTTTGAAATGAAGCAGCATTGAAACCTAGGGGGGGGGGGGGGGGGGCGCTACAATAGCAACATTCTGTGCTACCAATCCCAGGGCAAGCAGTGGCTTCCCCATGTCTATCTCAATACCAGGCTATGAACTTTTCCTCCAGGAACTTGTCCAAACCTTTTTAAACCCAGATATGCTAACCGCTGTTAACACATCCTCTGGCAACAAGTTCCAGAGCTTCACTATTTGTCGAGTGAAAAAATATTTCCTCCAATTTGTTTTAAAAGTATTTTCATGTAACTTCATTGAGTGTCCCCTAGTGCTTGTGCTTTTTGATAGAGTAAAAAATTGATTCACTTCTACTCGTTCTACACCACTCAAGATTTTGTAGACCGCAATCATATCTTTCCTCAGCCATCTCTTTTCCAAGCTCAAGAGGCCTAACCTCTTTAGCTTTTCCTCATATGAGAGGAGTTCCATCTCCTTTATCATTTTGGTCACTCTTTTTGAACCTTTTCTAATTCTGCTATATTTTTTGCGATATGGCAACCAGAATTGAACTCAATGCTCAAGATGAGGTCACACCACAGAACGATACAGAGGCATTAAAGTATTCTTGGTTTTATTTACCATCCCTTTCCTAATAATTCCTAGCATCCTGTTTGCTTTTTTTTTTTTTTGGCTACTGCTGCACCCTGGGAAAAAGATTTTTAGTGTATTGTCCACAATGACACCTAGATCTTTTTCTTGAATGCTGACTTCCAAGGTGGACCCTAGCATCCAAATATATAGATATGATTGTGTTTGGAAGCTTGACCTCTATTGGTAGTACAATGAGAATACTACTGGGGTGAAAGCTGCCATTTTGAACCTGGGTGAGCAATGGGACAGGAGCAACTGGGAATCACTCATGTTTCTCACTAGACCAGCAGGGGGATATATATATAGCCCAGGAGTTCCAGAGGGTGGGGGCAAGGTACTCAATGTCAGGAGACTGTGGGTGAGGAGGGGGAAAGGTATTCTTCATATCGGGGAGGGGGGAGGGATCCAGGGAAGGGGTCAAGGTCTTCCTGATGTCAGGGAGGTTCATGGTTAGGGGTGATCTTCTGCTGTCGAGGGGATCTGGAGGGTTGGGCTTGGGGAACAGATATGTATCAGGTGGTGTAAATCAGGAATGTCACAAGCTGCAAAAATGCCTTGTGCGACATGCCCCTAAGTGCTCCCACCCCACCCACTTGAATGTTAGCCAATGGAAAAGGTGCAATTTTGGTGCCCCAGCTTCACTGGTGCCCTGTGTGACCCTACACAGCTAGCTTTAGCCCTGATGCAAATATCAGCAAATATACTGTACATTGAAAAATCTGCACATATACTGTATTAGCCAGTGCTTACACTTGTACAGCCCTGTGGTGATCACACTCTATTTTTGTGAAGCCGCTGCTACTACATACATGCCTACAAATAGGCATGTATTTGCTGACATCCATATAGAGATTTTACAAAAGGCTCTGTGTTTTTCCACAGCCTATCTAAAATATGGCCTTTTCTGTTTCAGTGATAAACACTGAACTGTGACTTTTCATGTTAACAGGACTTTGTATTAGGCATCTTTCTATGAGACTCCTAAAGTGTGTTCTTATGGTGGCAGTTGGTGCTTGAGACTTATGAAACCAAGAAACAGTGGTGGTGGTCTAGAAAAGGAGGAGGAACTAAGGATACATATAAAAATATTTATTGGGAAGGCTGATTCAAGATGGCGTCGAGGTAGGACGCAGAAACCAGACTCGGAGAGAAATTTTCCTTGTTTCAACTTTTCTTTCAAATACTATGCCTAAGAGGAAAGGGAAAGTAAGAGGAGGTATCTCCTTACCCTCTACCGACTTAAATCGCCGGCAACCTCCGATTACAGATTTCACGATTCCGGTTACATTGAGGGGCGCTCCGTTGTCCGAGGCTGAGAGGAGCCTAGGCTTCGAAAGTGAAGTTTCACTTAGCCCTCAAAGTCTGCGTCAGGTTGGTGAGGTAGGAAGCAGTCCGGAAGGAAGCCCCGCCCAACAGTCGGAGATAGTGGCTGTGGAGCGAGGAAAGGAGAATTCCTTCAGGGATATGGCGGTGCCTCAAGCGGGAATCTCCCGGAAAGATCCGAACCTCACATCCACTCCCAAGGATAGCAGAAGTGAAGGAAATATCCTGGAGCAAAGTACTGCCGTGCAGCAAATGGCTGAAAGTCGACCTAACCCAGAAACGCAACTCCTCCTACCCTTGGAGAAACCAACTAAGGTGACTTTAGAATCCCTTTGGGGGGCAATGGAATCTCTACATAAGGTATGCCTTAACTTTATTACAAATTCAAATGCTAATACCTTAAAAATTGACTCTCTTCAAACTGAAATAACCTCACAAGGAAAACGTTTAAAACAATGTGAAGTCTCCTTGTCTCAATTAAAAGAACAAGAAAGTAAACTATTCCAAAATGCGGTCTTGGTACATAGAAAAATAGAGAATTTAGAAAATGGGGCCAGAAACTTAAACCTGAGATTGTTAAATTTTCCTTTCCTTAAATATACCCCATTGAGAGACTTACCAGCTTATTTTCGAAAGAGAAAGATGCCCATATTTCGACCCAAATCGGGAGATGGGCGTCTTTCTCCCGTAGGAGCCCAAATCGGTATAATCGAAAGCCGATTTTGGGTGTCTTCAACTGCACTCCATCGCGGAAATGGCCAAAGTTGACGGGGGTGTGTTGGAGGCATGGTGAAGGCGGGACTGGGGCGTGGTTATCGTCAGAACAGAAATGGGCGGCTTTCGCCGATAATGGAAAAAAAATAGCCGTTTTTAGCGAGAATTTAGGTCACTTTTTTTGGACCCTTTTTTTTCACAAACAAGTCCCAAAAAGTGCCATAAATGACCAGATGACCACTGGAGGGAATGACCAGATGACCTCTTCTGACTCCCCCAGTGGTCACTAACCCCCTCCCACAAAAAAAAAAACAACTTTAAAAACGTTTTTTCCCAGCCTGTATGCCAGCCTCTAATGTCATACCCAGCTCCATCACAGCAGTATGCAGGTCCCTGGAACAGTTGTTAGTGGGTGCAGTGGGCTTCAGGCAGGCAGACCCAGGCCCACCCCCCCCCCCCCCCACCTGTTACACTTGTGCTGGTTAATGCTGAGCCCTTCAAACCCTCCCCAAAACCCACTGTACCCATATGTAGGTGCCCCCCTTCACCCCTTAAGGCTACGGTAATGGTGTAGACTTGTGGGCAGTGGGTTTTGGGGGGATTTGGGGGGCTCAGCACACAAGGGAAGGGTGCTATGCACCTGGGAGCTCTTTTACTGTTTTTTGTTTATTTGTAAAAGTGCCCCCTAGGGTACCCGGTTGGTGTCCTGGCATGTGAGGGGGACCAGGGCACTACGAATCCTGGCCCCTCCCATGACCCAATGCCTTGGAGTTGTTCATTTTTGAGCTGGGCGCCTTCGTTTTCCATTATCGCTGAAAAACGAAACTGCCCAGCTCAAATCCACACAAATCCGATGCATTTGGCTGGCACAAACCGTATTATCGGAAAAAAGATGGGCGGCCATTTTTTTTCGAAAATACAGTTTGTCCCCGCTCCTTCACGTAACCGTTCTCAGAGATAGACGCCCATGGAGTTGGGTGTTCGCGTTCGATTATGCCCCTCTTATTCTACAAATTTCTGAAAGAAGTATTTAAATATCCAGAAGACAATTTCCCCCCAATACAAAAACTTTATTTTTTGCCTATTCGAGACTTAAAAGTAAAAGACAAACTACCTACAACTCAAATTTCTGAAAATCTGGATGTATCGGCTTTGCTTGAACAATCACAAGAAGAAATTGAATTTAGATCTACTTTATTGGTTTCATTTGTCTTTCTCATGGATAAAGAGGCCTTACTGAAACAATATTTAAGACAAATTTCCTCAGTTATATTTATGGGGGAGAGAATTCAAATATTTCCGGATGTATCAAGAACCACACAAGAAAGGAGGAAGAAATTTTTGCTTATGAGACAAGAAACAGTACAACTGGGGGCTAAATTTCAATTGAGATTTTCTTGTAAATGTGTAGTGTATTATGAGACTAAGACATACCATTTTTTTGATCCTTTACAACTTCGATCTTTCCTTAATGCAAGAGTTCCTAAACCACCATAGGAATCTTTAGGAAGGACTTTTAGTTTGGTAAAGATGTAACATACCCGACGCTTTTCTTTTTCTAAAAATTTATGTTGCTTTAATATTATCCTTATCCTCTATATAAGGTTTAAATATATCAGCCTCCCCACTTTTTGAGGACTACGTAAATATATATTTATTTCATGGGGTTTATCCCATAATATGTTTATTTCCTTTTGAATTCTTTGTATATTTCTTGTCAAAGCTTTGCTTTGGAAATGTAAATTAAAAGTTGTATAAATAAAAAAATAAAAAATAAAAATATTTATTGGGTCCATCTTCAATACATATTTTTAAATGTCCCCTTGGTTCCTCCTCCTTTCCTGGACCACCAATGTTGTTTTTTGGTTTTGTAACTGACTTTGCGGAGGTTTTTCTCCTTTCTCTCTGCTTGAGACTTATGACCTGTACTCTAGCACTAGTTCTGGCACTGGCTCCCTAAGTAACCTTGAATAAATCACTTTATTTCTCTCCACCTCTGGTGATAGTAAGATAAGGGTGATGACAAGACAGTGGTAATAAGAACATATGCATAAGAATAGCTATACTGGATCAGACCAAAGGTTCATCTATCTCAGTATCCTGTTTCCAGCAGTGGCCAATCCAGGTCACAAGTACCTGGCAGAAACCCAATTAATAGCAAAATTCATTGCTACCAATCCCAGGGCAAGCAGTGGCTTCCCTCACGTCCATCTATATAATAGACAATAATAGATATGCTAACCACTGTTACCACATCCTCAAGCAACAAGTCTATCTCAATAGCAGACTATGGACTTTCCTCCAGGAATTTGTTCAAATCTTTTTTTAAAAGACAGATATGCCAACCGCTGATACCACATCCTCCGTCAACAAGTTCCATAGCTTAACTATTCTTTGAATGAAAAAAACATTTCCTCCTCTTTGTTTTAAAAGTATTTCCATGCAACTTCATTGTGTCCCGTCTGTACTTTTTGAGTGAAAAATCAATTCACTTTTACTCATTCTACACCACTAAGGATTTTGTAGACCTCAATCATATCCCCCCTCAGCCTTCTCTTTTCCATGCTGAAGAGGCCTAACATCTTTAGCCTTTCCTCATTTGGGAGGAGTTCCATCTCCTTTATCATTTTGGTTGCTCTTCTTTGTACCTTTTCTAATTCTGCTATATCTTTTTTGAGGTATGGCGACCAGAACTGAATGCAATACTCAAGGTGAGGTCGAAGCATGGCACAATACAGAGGCATTATAATATTCTTGGTCTTATTTACCATCCCTTTCCTAATAATTCCTAGCATCCTTTGGCCAGCCTGCACACTGGGCAGAAGTTTTCAGCATATTGTTTACAACTGACACCTAGACCTCTTGAGTGCTGACACCTAAGGTTCACCCTAGTATCAGGTAGCTACCAGTATGATTTGGATTATTCTTCCCAAAGTGTATCACTTTGCATTAGTCCACATTAAAATTTCATCTGCCATTTGGATACCCAGTCTTCCAGTTTCCTAAGGTCTTCCTGCAATTTTTCACATTCTGTGGTATTCATTTTCTCTTCCAGAATATTGCTACATATCAAAGCTATTATGTGAGGCTATGTACCACGTTTATGCTTCTGAATCATGCAACTGTAAAAGCATGCAGCGATTTCGTTTGAACGGAGGGCATTATTAAAAATGCTAAATGCAAATTACTATAACACATACATGAGCATTTTTGATACGATGCCCACATCTAATTTTGGGCGTTTTGCAAAAAGCGTCCAAAAATCCAATGTCAAACATGCTTATTTTTGAACTAGAAAAATGTCTACCTTTTTGGTTTGAAAATCACCCTATTTTAGACATTTTTGTGCTCATTCATTGAGGGCCATTTTCAAACAAAAAACATCCAAGGAAAAAAACACAGAAAAACATGGCATTGGGATGTCTAGGGGCCAGCAGTCTTACTAGACTGGCCACACAGACATCCCAGCAAAGCAGTGAGGCAGCCTAGGGGACACTGAAGTGAATTTCACATAAAAGGTCCCAGGTACACATCAAATCATAACCTCCTTATATTGTAATGTGAGCCCTCAAGGAATGGCAAAAACATACTGTACCCAACTGTATACTACAGTAGCCCTTATGCCTGGAGGTTTCACCTATATGTGGGTTCAATAGGTATTTGGGGGGTTTAGGGTGCTCACACTTTCCACCACAAGTATACCAGTTAAAGTGGGATATTTGCCTGGCTCCTCTTCTCTACAGTTCACTGCACTGACCACTAGGGTACTTGCTGTTGTAAGGGGAATGGCCATTATATCTTGAGTTGTCATAGAGCCTGGTATGTACTGTCATTTTTACCTCTTAGGGGGGTAGGAAGGGGTCAGTGACGACTGGGGATTAAGAGGGTCGTGCCTTTATCCCTCCAGTGGTCATCTGGTCAGCTTGGGCACCTTTTTGGCACATAGTTGTTATTGAAACAGGTCTACCAAAAGCGTCCTATTTTTTGCCCTGGACATTTTTACTATGTTCCATTATTGTAGAAAAACGTCCAAATCATAAGCCCACCCTAGTCCCACCCAACACACCCCCTTAAAAGTTAGACAAATTGCAGAAAAAAGTCTTAAAATTAGTTTTGAAAATAGGAATTTGGATGTTTTTGTAAAAAAAAAATCCATCTTTGGCTTTGTGCCATTTTTTGGACATTTTTCTGTTTTGAAAATGAGCACTTTAGCATGCTACATCAAAGTATTCCAGGATAATGAAATGACTGCATATATATTTCCTCTAGGTGGCAGTCAAGAACACTTCTGTTGCATCACCAAAGCAGCGTTCGAGTGAAGGCAGAAATGTGATTCTTCAGTTGTCTTTTCTTGTTATGTGCTAGATGGTTTGTTACCCACACGAAGCATAAAACTTCTTTTGAACTACTGTTTCAAGATATTATACTTGCTATAATATGCCTATTTTTTAAAGTACATGGATAAATATGTAAGACTACATTAAATAGGAATTTAAAATAATCCATCAAAATACCCCCCTCTGTACACAGAATCAATTCATTATCCTTACATGTTTATTAAAAAGAGATAGATAGATAGATAGATAGATAGATAGATAGATAGATAGATAGATAGATAGATAGATAGATAACGTGGTTACTCACCTGTAGCAGGTGTTCTCCAAGGCCGGCAGTGACGTCATTTGATGGAGCCCAGTGTGGACACTGACTTATGAGATAAATGTAGAAATTTCTAGCAGTGTCCCACCATACATGCGTTGGTGCTTTCCCACTCTCAGGGCCAGAAGCACTAAACTAAATGTGCCTTTAACGACCCTTTAACAACCCTTTAATGAACAACTTTTTAACCATGGCATGCATTAAAGGCCATTTTCTGACGACGGTAGCAGCAAACGAAAACGAAATGCAGATGAGCAAATTGTTTAGAAACCCTAGTGGAATGAGATGCACTAAAGTTTTCCGCTTGCCCTAACGCAGGAAAACTCCGGACAAGCTAACGAGAGGTCTGTACCTCTCGTTGTGGCTGCCCGGCTTCCAGCCGATTGCATTTCCCCTCTTCCCTCTCACAATGTTAATGTACTTGTTCTTAGATTTGGTATACCACCTCTCCCTACAACTCGAGGAAAAATGTCTACTTACAATGTTAAAGCAAACTGAAAAACAATGTTAAAAAAAATCGGGAGAGGTCAAAAACGGTCATCAGGATCATCCTTTATGGACGGCCTTGCCCGCCCCGCCCGCAGTCACCGCTGCTCTCCGCTCCTCCCTACATTTAAAATTGTGACTTTTTTTAGCCAGCCCCAGCCCCCTCCCTTCCTCTCTTTCTGCTTTTTTAGAAAAAAACAGCTCCCGCCATCCTCCGCCCCCATACGTCAGACGAGGGCGGGCCAAGGAGGAAGGAGGGACATCAGAGACTCGCGGAGGAGGCGATCAGCTGTTCTTGCCTGTGCAGCGCCTTCACACAGAGGTGAGAGGTGCTGCACGGGCCCGGTAAGACGGAGAGGGGCCCAGTGGAGGGGGGGAACGGCAGCGATGACCTCTGGGGGGTGTCAGGGGCAGGGCACAGGGACGGAGGATGGCGGGAGCTGTTTTTTCTAATACAGCAGAAAGAGAGGAAAGGAGGGAGAGGGGGGGCCGGGGCTGCATAGAAAAGTCACGATTTTATGCAGGGGGGAGTGGGGAGCAGCGGCAACCTCGGGCGGGGCGGGGGGACAAGGGCCGTCCATAAAGGGCGTGTTTGTTTTGTTTTTGTTTTATTTTGACGTTTTTGCAATGCATGCAGTGCGCATGCGTTTCCTCTTCCGCTTGCGGGGATTACACCAGTTTAACGATTCTTTGATGCATCCTACTTTAGAATACCGCACCGAACATGTGCGACTTGTTTTTTTAGTGCATCCATTGTTTTTTCTAAACGTTAATGACTTTTATATTTTCGGTTGTTTTACGTTTCATTGATGCATCTGGGCCTCAGTCATTTAAAAATAGCTAAGAATCCAACTCCAAGGGGATGTGGGAGGGTGTGTGAGACTACTTGGCCTGTTGTCCTCAGAGAGCACCTGCTACAGGTGACTTCACTTTCAAGAGGACAAGAATGTCAATTGTATTCTCACAGGTGGGAATCCCTAGCTACCAGCTCACTGGAAACCAACTAGGCTACTACTACTACTATTTAGCATTTATATAGCGCTACAAAGTGTACACAGCGCTGCACCAAACATAGAAGAAAGACAGTCCCTGCTCAAAGAGCTTACAATTTAATAGACAAAAATAATAAAGTAAGCAAATCAATTAATCTGTAGAGGAAAGAGGAGAGGAGGGTAGGTAGAAGCGAGAGGTACAAGTGGTTACAAGTCAAAAGCAATGTTGAAGAGGTGGGCTTTCAATCTAGATTTAAAGATGGTCAAGGATGGGGCAAGACGTAGGGGCTCAGGAAGTTTATTCCAGGCGTAGGGTGCAGCGAGACAGAAGGAGCTAACATACCATGTCATACCATCAATAGTCTCATATTCTACATATTTCTTAAGGATTCTAAGTGGATTATAAAAAGAAAAACCCTAACAATAGTGGAAGTTACAAAAAATATAATTAACACCCCTGCCTGTAATTAAACAGATTCAATTTAATTTTGGATACAAACATACCTTAAGATATTTCCGAAAAAAGAGAGTAAGAAGATAATTCTCTAATCTTCCTCAGTAACGGTTCCATAACCAGGGCCGCCGAGAGACTGGGCCAGGCCCGGGACAAGGCCCCCCCCCCCCCCCGAGGTCGCCACCGCTCCCCCTCCACCCGTCCCCCCCTCCGCCCACCACCGGGCCGGGCCCCTGCATTGAATCACAGCGCCTCTCACCTCTATGTGAAAGTGCTGCAGGCAGCAGCCGATCGCCTCCCTCCTTCGGGCCTCCTTCCCTCCCTGGTCCCGCCCTCGTCTGACTTAACTTCCGTGAGGGCGGGACACAGAGAGGGAAGGAAGCCCGAAGGGAGGCGATCTGCTGCTGCCTGCAGCGCTTTCACACGGAGGTAAGAGGCACTGTGATTTCAATGCAGAGGGCCCGGCCCGGTGGCAGACGGTCAACGATGGACCAGGGCCGGTCTTAGCAACTGCAGGGAGCTGTGCAGACCAGTTCGCTGGGGCCTACCCACCCTCCCCACTCCACCTTAGTTCACTCTTTAAAATATATTCACTCATATACGTCACTTTTCAGTTGGTATTTCATTCATTATTTTTCTATTTGGCGATATAAACAGAGGGGCTTTTTTACAAAGGTGCATAAGGGCCTATGCAAATGCGCCAAATCAGCATTACAACTGCCACCGCACTGCCACTGCCACACCTCCTTTCTTCTGCTGGTCACAGAGAGAGGTGTGACCAGCAGAAGAAAGGAGGTGTTGATGCCCCTGTATAAGTCGTTGGTGAGGCCCCACCTAGAGTATTGAGTTCAGTTTTGGAGGCCGTACCTTGCGAAGGATGTAAAAAGAATTGAAGCGGTGCAAAGAAAAGCTACGAGAATGGTAAGGGATTTGCGTTACAAGACGTATGAGGAGAGACTTGATGACCTGAACATGTATACTCTGGAAGAAAGGAGAAACAGGGGTGATATGATACAGACGTTCAAATATTTGAAAAGTATTAATCCGCAAACGAACCTTTTCCGGAGGTGCGAAGGCAGTAGAACGAGAGGACATGAAATGAGATTTAAGGGGGGCAGACTCAAGAAAAATGTCAGGAAGTATTTTTTCACAGTGAGAGTAGTGGATGCTTGGAATGCCCTCCGCGGGAGGTGGTGGAAATGAAACGGTAACAGAATTCAAACATGCGTGGGATAAACATAAAGAAATCCTATTCAGAAGGAATGGATCCTAAGGAGCTTAGCCGAGATTGGGTGGCAGAGCCAGCCGGTGGTGGGAGGCGAGGATAGTGCTGGGCAGACTTATACAGTCTGTGCCAGAGCCAGTGGTGGGAGGCGGGGCTGGTGGTTGGGAGGTGGGGATAGTGCTGGACAGACTTATACGGTCTGTGCCCTGAAGAGGACAGGTACAAATCAAAGTAGGGTATACACAAAAAGTTCGCACATATGAGTTTGTCTTGTTGGGCAGGACTGGATGGACCATGCAGGTCTTTTTTCTGCCGTCATTTACTATGTTACTATTACTGCCCGGCTACGTGCCCCAGGCAGTAATGCTGATTTGGCACACACATGGCGCTTACCTGGCAGTAAACAGCAGTGGATGTGACTGCATGCCTACCGCCTGGGTAGCACATGAGACCTTACCGCTAAGTCAATGGGTGGTGGTAAGGTCTCAGGCCGAAAATGGACGCGCGCTGGTTTTTATTTTGATGAACGTACATTTTCTGGCCCCTTAAAAAAAGGCCCATTTCTAGGACACGGTAAAAACTAGATGGGTGCGCACTGCCACAGGCCACTTTTGTCGCAGCTTAGTAAAAGGGCCCCATAGTTTTTTACAGGTGGCACAGCTATATTCAGCAATTTTAGAAGAGTCTTATCTTTTAATATCTCATTAATATCTCATCTATGCACATACACACAGTGATGGCTTAACTCTTGTACCTTTTCTTTGTATCTTTTTTTGTTATTTAATTTTTTTGGTACATTTTTCTTCCGAGCCGATTTTAACCAGCAGAGCCCCTTGTTGCTCATACACAATAGACTTTTTTGAAATAGTTGATATTCTCAAATATGTCACACTGAATTACATCACTTCTTTTCCATCAATATACACATGATGATAACCCATCAGCTCTTCATCATGTTTATATATCAAGACACATGAACATCCGTACATAGTCTGCACATTAGTAAATCATATAAAAATTAGTTAACAGTTATTCATATGTGGTCATTGAGGTCTATAACTCCAATCGATGTATAGACACGTTATATTAACACTTAATATATATCACAAAGAGTCTTTCTTTGAATCTAGTCTTTTATTCAGTATGTCATACATATTTGTTTTTACCTACATTTTTATATATTTTCATTCAGGTTTACACCTTTGTGTTTAATCAAAAAACGAAGTATTCTCTCCAAGTCATTATGGTCACATATTTTCAGGTATCTTATTTTGCTTTGTCTTTTCACACATTATGTTCTTCATACTTTAGCACATAGTTTTTTTCTTTTTTGGCCACTTACACAAGTCCTTACCCAGCACATTTCACATTTTTTTATCATTATTATTATTATCATTACTTACTTTTCTGTATTTTACATTCTCAGTATTCATAGTTAATCACTTAACCTATCTGTTTATCACTTTCAATGATACTTCTTGCACCATTACTTTTCTTGTTTGTAATATTTTCAGATGTATCCTATATGTTTATATAATTTTCTTACATGGTTATATATTATGTCTTTATATATTTGAATTATAGCTGTGACCCCTGAAGAAGGCAAAACAGCCAAAACACGGACCATGTCAGGTCCAGGTGATTTATGTGACTTTTTAAGGAGAAAAAACCCTTTGGAAAAGAATTGACTTCTGTTTGTTCTTTGGAACATCCTCCACCCTGTTGCTTGCTTGATTGTTGTGGAAGGACTTTCCTACTCCCTTTGCTTTTCCTTAGTTGGGTAAGCCTGGGCGTACCTTGTAAAATAGTAAGTTACTACCAAAATATTCTCCTCACGTCGGGAGTCCACTTCCAACGTCAAAAAGTCTATGCACACCAAGTCCATAGAACATCGACTTCTAATGTTTACTAATCTGGCTGCCCTTTGAGGCAAAGTCTTTCACTTTATACAAGTTGTGCACTGCTTGCAGTAGTTTTCAATGTCCTGGGACTGTTTGGGCCAGTAAAATTGATCTCTTACCAACTGCAAGTCTCTCTCAGTTCCCATGTGGCCTACAACATCATGTAGAGACTATAACACCATATTGTGACACACTCTGGGCAAACACAATTTTCAGGGTGACCTGAGTGGGTGTCTCTCCTCTCTCTGTAAAGTACCTGTTTTCTTACAAACAACCAATCCCACTCTCTTAGCATTACCTTAGTATCCAGGTGGCTCATTTGCACAGTTTGAAGTCCCATACCTCTCTCCTTGGCTTTCAACCCATTGGTCTATCACTCAGATCTTTAGAACCAGTAATTTATAGTCTTTCACACCTTTCAAACCCTTTCAGTCTTGCTTACCAAAGTAGTAGCTATAAACTCCTCCCAGCTTCTTAGCTAAGTCAGTGTTTAGGCATGGTTGTGTTGCCTAGGTCCCTCCTCTCCTTTCTTTCAAAATCCACCCTCTTCCACTCCCCTTAGACCTCATCCATCCAGTGGAGACTTCTCGGGCTGGTGACTGCTGTGCTGGACTCCAGGCTGGCTATGCCTGTCCTTGCTGCGGCTTCCTGAAAGCTTTTCCTGAGCTCCGAGGGTAGGCTGTCCTCCTCTGCTGGGCTCCTAGTGCTGGCCACCGTCAGGGAGCATTCTCCCTTTGCTAGGCCCACAGTACCAAACGCATCCTGGAGGCCTTGTCCCTCGCTAATCCTATTTTCAAGAGGAGCCCCTGGGGTTTTTCCCTGCTGGGGTTCAGGCTTCAGACCTTAACAGGGCCCTGCAAACAAACTAGAAGGCTACCTGTACTCTTTTTAGACCTAGGCACCAATATTGCCCCTGCAGGCCATTTTATTCTGCCCTGAGCTTATCCCAAAGGCCTTCTTGCCTTGAGTGACACTCTCAAGGGCTGCTGTTCCTTCTTCTGCCCTGAGCTGTTCCTGAAGTCCTCTGTGCCTTGAGTGATGCTCCCAAAGGCTACTGCTCTTCTTATCTTCAGGAGAGCCTCTAAGGGTATCTAACTGCTGGGGTTCAGAATTACCAGCCCTTACTAGATTTTCTCCTCTAGAGGGCTGTCTCCACTCTTAGCCAGAAGCTAAGATGATTGCACCAAATGTGAAACATAGAACCAAACCCTCAGTGAATTCCCAACCATGCCACCAATCTCCCCCTCCCCTAAACTTGTGGGCACAGGTGTTTTAATTCCTTTTTCTGATCCAGCTCTCTCCAGTGTGTGTGCATGATGGATCCCACAAGATTTGTTCCCTTCAATGAATTAATCCACTCATAACGTGTAAAATATCTCCTATCATTCTGGCTGTCAGTCTCAATTTACATGCAAGTAGAGCTATAGGACCCATTCCCCCTCCTGCAAATGTAAATATGTTCAGTCACATTGCTGTGCAGCTCTACTAATGCAAGTGAACTGAAAGTTATGAACTCAAAAAGAATAAACCTGTTTGTGTTTTAAAGCACTTTACCAGGATTTCATTTTTTCCCTTATTCTCAATAAACCCACACTTTTGGGGGGGGGGGTTCAGATGTAAAAATTTATTATATGTCTTAGGCCTTTTCTTCTCCACACAGAGCTGTAGATATATGGGAGGCTTCATTTCCTGCAGTAGTTAGACTCTGTCGACACAGGTTTTCTTTACCTGCTGGAGTTCATGTGTATTTCCCTGTCATTTTAAAATGAACTGCATGAACCTGACTGCTTCCACATAGAAGTGGCACTGCTTTCACGTGTAGCTGCCCCATTTTTCAAACCTATACATGCAAATGCAGCCAATTATGTAGTGAGGCCACAATTTTAATTTGGTTAATTGGAAGTGAAAATAAACAGGTGATTTTAATTATTCCCTTAATCCCTCTTGTAAAGCCCTAATCAAAACACATACTATTTTAAAATCTGCATGCCTCTGAGCTAGTGTAAACCCCAAGGAGAAATTACTTTCCTATACACATGTATTCCCTTTGTAAAATGGAGACTATGAGGAGCATTTTCGAAAGGTCGTCCAAATCTGAATTTGGACGTCCTCACGAAGTCGGCCAAAATCAGGTAGGTATAATGGAAAAATAGTATGGACGTCCTTAGACATTCCATTATCGCAGTTGAAAACGCCCAAATCATGCACACCCACCCAAAGTATAGGAAAAATACTGCAAAGACGTCTTAGTACAGTAACAAGGACGCGTTTCTCACAGAACTGCCGAAGGACGTCCATCTTACTAGGCCCACCGAAGGACTGCGGCCCTGTAACAGAGGCGTCCTTCGGTGGTTCTTTCAAAAAGACGTCCTTATGACTATTCTTTGGACTTCTTTGATGTACCTGGTTGTTCCGTAAGTACAGTGCATGTAGTTGCAGAGAGCCAGATACGAAAAATATAAAGAACATTCATAAGTGTAAAATACAGGAACAAGGACATGTGTCTCAGAGAACTACCGAAGAACGTCTATCTTGCAAAGGCCACTGAAGGACAACGAACCTGGAAGAGGGACGTCCTACGACAGCTAAGGGAAATATAAGGAACATACATATTTTATTGTGTATATATGAAGAGATTCGCACACTTGATAATGATTCAGATAAGAAAGACTCCGCACATGTGAACACGTACTCATACAAATAAGGCCCCGCACGCATGACAACGGTCCATACAACATGGTCGTCCACGTACTGACTCATCGTCCATATATGGGATGGTTGTCCATATAAGGAAGTGTGCATGCAAGGATGTCCACCACGCATGGGTGTCCATACAAGGCGATGCACACTTTCCAACGGTTATTCACTGAGAAACATGGCGCTGCAAAGAGAGCCAAATTTCAGCGAAGTTGAAACTTTGTACTTGGTGCAGCTGTGCATCAAGCACAGATGAATCCTGTTTAGGCACCACCACCACCTGCCCCCCAGGACTTTCTCCATCCGAGCCTGGGGTGAAATAAGGGACAGGTTGGAAAGGCAAGTGTTTGCTTCCCCCCCCCCTCCTGGGCTATCAGGGCCCCCTCCTGTAGCTACACATATAAGAGCTCCCTCAGCAATGTAAGCACAAACTAGTCTGCATTCAAGGGTAATCAGTGATATGTGCACATACACATTCATTAGTAGAATCTATGTACTAGAAAGGAAAAACATTCCCACATCCCTACAATACTGCACCCAAACGGTACTCTCTGTCCTCATGTCCACCTCAATGACATCATCTGTACCAAAGTAATGTCCCCCCCCCCCCCCCAAATCAGTGTTGTGAGTCTCTCCTATTTGATTTCAAAATGAATTTGTGTGCTGAAGGCAAGAAGGGCCATCCCCTGACTCCTGGTGTACAAACTTATATCTTGCAGAAGATTTGGCATTGGAGGGACCTCGAGTCCCTCCAGCGGAGGTTCCGCAGAATCAAGCGGGAGAGCCCTGACTTGATCAGGGCAGTGAGACGGCACCTCAGGGCTCGTTGTAAGTATTATAACAGGGCACCTGTACCCATTTGTAAATGTATTTATTTAATAATGCAAATGTTGTGTACAATATCAGTTTCCATGTGGCTAATAGGCAACTAGTAAGTCATAACACCTCTGTCCCAGATCAAGGCCTGAGGTTGCAGCTACCCTCCCAAGAGTGTGGCTGTAACTTCCAACTAACCTCCTCTTAGATGAATGAGATGACATGCCTCACTTCTGTATCCCTCTTTCTGGGGTGGATATGGTTTCATGATATTGTTGCCTGATATCCTGCTCTTAGTGGATGTCATAGCATGATTTGAAAGTAATGTAAAGAAATAGTGCTTCCACCCCCCCTCCTCCCCCCCCCCCCCCAAAAAAAATGGTCATCTACCATAGTCACAACTCAAAATGCTAACATGCTGCTGAGGAATGAGTGTTCCCTGCCAACACATCTTATAGTGTATTCCTTTTTCAGACCCTGTCATGTCATCTCATGCATCTTGTAAGGAGGTTGGAGGGTCTAAGCAGGTCAGGAGGAGGTATGGGGCCAGACCACATTCCCCACAAGGCCCTGAGAGAAGGGATCGGGGGGGGGGGGGGGGTAGGTCCCAAAACCCGGGATGGCCCCCACGTGGAAGGGAGGGGGAAAAGGACTGGAAAGAGCAGCTGCTATGGCAGACGAGGGCCAGAAGGGGGAGCAGGGATGACAATGCTCAATTCCCTTGGGTTAGAAATCAGTACAAGATTCCTTCCACCTGGGAGGGGAAGGAGGTCTCCAACCAACAGCCTAGCAGAGAAGCAGAGTTAATGGAGTGCTTGGAGGAAGGAGAGTCTGGAGGGACCAGCACACCAGGTTTGGAGGAGACGGTTGACATGGACTGCAATTGTACTTTGGGGCAGAGTTGCAGGGACTGAAGGCGGAGGGTGGTCACAGGAGTCAATTAGCTGTGTTGTGGGCGGTGTACTGCCATTCTGCAACCACCCAAGCGGAAAGACTTTTAAAACTGAAACCCAGGCTGTTGAACTGGGGAGAACTTGGATTTAAAGGGAAGTTTTTTTTTCTTGTTGCTTTGTTTTTGGAAACTGAATGGGACTTTAACCCCCTTGAACTGAGATTTGTGGAGGAGGGAAATAAACTGTTTGGATCTAAAAGCTGTATTGTCTGGAAGGACTTTGTTGGTGGACTGCTGAAGGGAGCCTACCACCCCCTGAAGGTTTGCTACCGGGTTTACAGCTATTACAGTGGCACCGCAGATGGGGCTCGATTGAAGCTACCACAGAGCAGCCGGAGTGAAGCTGACAAGGCCACCCTTAGCAAAGCGAAGACCAGCGGTTGCCCCAGGTAAGAGGTACCTGAAGGGGGATCAATGCTGGATTGAAGTGTGAAGCTAAGGGGGGAACACAGGTCATGCAAAGGAACCCAGGCGGGGTCGTGTAAAAGGGGAGTGGTGGGAGAAGAGCAGTACAAATTAGTAATTAGGGGAAGAAAAAAAAAAGTGGTATCGCACTTGGTGTTTTTTGTTTTTTTTTCAGGGTATTCCACACTGGCGGGATAGAGCAGAAAGAAATGCTTCACTGGATGGCTGCGCAGTTTCAGAAGCAGCAGGAGGGGGCTCAACAGGCCGTGCAGCAAGTGGTGGAAGCCGCCAAGGAACAGCATGTACCTCTGCTCCAGGCAGTGCAAGGTCAGATGCAAGCCATAGGGAGCCTGTTGGATAAAGTTGCAGCCCCGGGTACAGTGGCCGGTTTACCCATGGGGGTAGGAACCCCTCCGTTTGGACCCTTTTCTTTGGGACGAATGGGGGAGGGTGATGATGTGGATGACTTTATTGCTACATTTGAGAGGATTGCAAGGGCAGTGCAATGGCCGAAAGTACAGTGGGCTGTTTGACTGGCAGGAAGCCTAGCTGGGGAAGCTCTGGCTGCATACAGGGCCATGCCTGCGGACAGCTCCATGGATAATGAGCAGGTAGTGGCGGCCATTAAAAATAGATTAGGTCTTACTAGAGACCATTATAGGAGACTTTTTAGGGAGACTACTACGGGGAGGGAAGTGCGGCCCCGGGCTTTTGCCCAGAGACTGGAAGACTTAGCCTATAAATGGCTGGTGCCGCAACAGAAGACTGCAGAACAGGTTGTGGAGGAGATTATAGTGGAACAGTTTTTGTTTGCCATACCCACCCCAGTGCGCGAGTGGCTCATTAAGCAAGGGGTGCGCTCATTGGAAGGGGTGATTCATGGAGCTGAACTGTATTTTGAGGCAGGAAGACATCCTACTAACCCCTTTCTCCCTAGTAGCAAAGAGGGTATGGGTCAAGGGGGAAGTACTCATGCCAATATGGGGACCGGTGGGAAGAGGGAGGAGGGTCGTAGGGTCGTAGGGACCTGGGTCCCAGTCCAGGGGGAAGAAGGTGTTTTAGATGTGGGAAGCCCGGCCACATGCTGAAGGAGTGTAGGGAAAGACTAGGGTTTGCGGGACATATGGGAACAGACCCCGAGGATTTCTTCTTCCTGGAGGTTCAGGTGGGAGGGGTGACAGTTAAGGCACTGTTAAACTCGGGGGCCAATCAGTCGATGATGTCCCGGGCCCTGTGGAATAAGATCCAGAGCACCGCCATGGGGGAAGAGGGCGGACAGTATGTAGGAATGATTCGGATTAGGTGCATACATGGGGCTTCAACCGCCTACCCTGTGTTCAGGATCCACTACGGAGCCCTCTAGGGAGAGGGTGGCTTAATGTGGCGATCCTGCCAAAACTGCCTTTTGACCTCATTTTGGGGAGGGAGTGGGAGCTGTTTGTACGGGGGTTGAAAGGGGTCACAGGGTGGGTGACTACCCGGGCTCAGAAGGCTCAGGGTGGGTCGCAGGATAGGGGGGAGGATTCGGTCGGTCAGCTCTTCCCTTTCCATGAGGAGATAATGGGGGAACCGGGTAAAGGGAGGAAGGCTAGAGAAACACGGCAGGCGGAGAGGCATAGCCGGGCTAGGGCCCTAAGGAGGTTGGGGGAAGGAGATGCTATGCCATGGAGGCCACAAGAGATGGTGGAGAGATTTCCCGCTTTTGGTCAGGAGCAGAGAGATGACCCGGTATTAAAAAGGGCCTGGGAACAAGTGGAAGGGGGGCCTTCAGGCGGGTTTCCCCGGTTTCGGGTGGTGGAGGGATTGTTGTACCGGGAAATACAGGATCCGGTGGGGGGACCCATGCGAAGCCAGCTGGTAATTCCCAGGGTCTTTAGGGGCCTTATTCTAAAAGGGGCCCATGATCATCCTTTAGCAGGGCATAAGGGCTCCCAGAGTACGTTGAAACAGGTGCTGGAGCGTTTTTATTGGCCTGGCGTACATAGGGTTGTCCAGAATTATTGCCAAAGTTGCCCCTCCTGTCAGCGGTTGGTGGACCGATACCCTCCCAGGGCACCTATGGTACCACTGCCTATTATTGGGGAACCTATGCGAAGTACGGCTATGGACATTGTGGGACCCCTCATCAGAACACCTAGGGGTTTTGCATACATTTTAGTAGTCATGGATAGGGCCACTAGGTTTCCCTGGGCCTTCCCAATGAGGAATATATGAGCTACTGGTATAGCGACCAAATTGACCAAGCTTTTCTGTGAAGTGGGATTCCCACGAGAAATGCTTATGGATCAGGGGTCCAATTTCAAATCTAGACAGTTAAGAGAACTGTGGGAAGCTTTTAACATACGCAGGGGCAGAATGCCAGGCTCACCCGCTGGTATTTAGCGTTACAAGCTTTTTCCTTTGAAATACAGCATAGGGCGGGGAAGCTTCACGGGAACGCTGATGCCCTGTCCCGAATTGCGAACTCCCCAGCAAGTAGCCCGGAGGAAGCAGGGAGTCGCAATTATTTGAAGGGGGGGTGTGTAAGGAGGTTGGAGGGTCTAAGCAGCTCAGGAGGAGGTATGGGGCCAGACTACATTCCCCACAAGACCCTGAGAGAAGGGATTGGGGGGGGGGGATAGGTCCCAAAACCCGGTATGGCCCCCACGTGGAAGGGAGGGGGAAAAGGACTGGAAAGAGCAGCTGCTATGGCAGACGAGGGCCAGAAGGGGGAGCAGGGATGACAAAGCTCAATTCCCTTGAGTTAGAAATCAGTACAAGATTCCTTCCACCTGGGAGGGGAAGGAGGTCTCCAACCAACAGCCTAGCAGAGAGGCAGAGTTAATGGAGTGCTTGGAGGAAGGAGAGGCTGGAGGGACCAGCACACCAAGTTTGGAGGAGCCAGTTGACATGGACTGTAATTGTACTTTGGGGCAGAGTTGCAGGGACTGAAGGCAGTGGGTGGTCACAGGAGTCAATTAGCTGTGTTGTGGGCGGTGTACTGCCATTCTGCAACCACCCAAGCGGAAAGACTTTTAAAACTGAAACCCAGGCTGTTGAACTGGGGAGAACTTGGATTTCAAGGGAAGTTTTTTTTTCTTATTGCTTTGTTTTTGGAAACTGAATGGGACTTTAACCCCCTTGAACTGAGATTTGTGGAGGAAAATAAACTGTTTGGAACATCCGCCCCTTTCTTTCCGAGCACTCTACCAAAACCCTCATCCACACCCTTGTCACCTCTCGTTTAGACTACTGCAATCTGCTTCTTGCTGGCTTCCCACTTAGTCACCTCTCCCCTCTCCAGTCGGTTCAAAACTCTGCTGCCCGTCTCGTCTTCCGCCAGGGTCGCTTTACTCATACTACCCCTCTCCTCAAGACCCTTCACTGGCTCCCTATCCGTTTTCGCATCCTGTTCAAACTTCTTCTACTAACCTATAAATGTACTCACTCTGCTGCTCCCCAGTATCTCTCCACACTCGTCCTTCCCTACACCCCTTCCCGTGCACTCCGCTCCATGGATAAATCCTTCTTATCTGTTCCCTTCTCCACTACTGCCAACTCCAGACTTCGCGCCTTCTGTCTCGCTGCACCCTACGCCTGGAATAAACTTCCTGAGCCCCTACATCTTGCCCCATCCTTGGCCACCTTTAAATCTAGACTGAAAGCCCACCTCTTTAACATTGCTTTTGACTCGTAACCACTTGTAACCACTCGCCTCCACCTACCCTCCTCTCTTCCTTCCAGTTCACATTAATTGATTTGATTTGCTTACTTTATTTTTTTTTTTTTGTCTATTAGATTGTAAGCTCTTTGAGCAGGGACTGTCTTTCTTCTATGTTTGTGCAGCGCTGCGTACGCCTTGTAGCGCTATAGAAATGCTAAATAGTAGTAGTGTTGTCTGGAAGGACTTTGTTGGTGGACTGCTGAAGGGAGCCTACCACCCCCTGAAGGTTTGCTACCGGGTTTACAGCTATTACAATCTCACACCCCATGTGTCTAGCCCAGGGCTCACCACTGACCCCACCTTTCTCCATTGCTGCCTTATACCAGCCAGCTCCTGCACTATACAAGCCATGTTGAATGTGCTGATCTCAAGGACAATCCTTTTACATACACAGGGCGCCAGCAGCAGCAGGAGGAGGAGGAGGAAGCTGAGGCACCACCAGTGGTGGAGGAGGAGGAGGAGGCAGAGGCAGCAACAAGGCAAGTGCCAGACCTCTGGCATGACATGCCTCCCCTTGAGGGGGATGAGGACCCAATACCGCCCACCCTCTCCACCCCATCCCCAGCGCCAGCACTGCGCCTCCTACAGCAACTGGTGAATAGCCAAAACCAGTTGCTGCAGGAGGTGTCAGCAATGAGGCTGGAGATGGCGGCAATGCGGCAGGCTATCAAGCAGCACTTCAGGGAGCAGAGGCTGCTCCTGGTGCTCCTCATTAGCCTGCTGCACAACACCTTGCAGGGACGAGGACGTGGCCTCCCTTAAAAGACTTTTGGGGGGGGGAACAGAAAATTTGTAAATAGTTATATTTTTTTCATTTACCTAAATAGACAATTTTATATTTTTCATATAACAGGTTGTGTGTCTCTACTTTGTGCACTACATATTATCAAATGCTGGGGTTGATGTGAGAGGAGGCAGCAATCTAGATTGCATGACAGGTGAACTGTGACAGAGAAACTTTGGTACATATGTGTGATAAGTGTGGCCATACAGAAGGCCACCTGTTCTTTCCAAACTGCATGGCTGTATGGTAAGGGTGGAGAGGCTGGGTGGGCATTTCTGTTGAGGAACACAAATGCCCATCCAGCCTCTCCCCCCTTACCATAGAGCCCCACAGCACAGAGCTGTGTAAATAATAGGTTTGCTGTCTAGCACTAGTGATCTGCCAAGTAGAAACTTGGAGATAACCATAGGTAGCGCATAGATGATGTTTGCTCTCTGATCACCAGACACCCTTACCCACAACCAAACCACATTGGTGAGGGCCAGGAAGGAGCTACAAACAGCTGGGTCATCTTTTCACATTGAATGCATCAGCAATGGTATATAGCGCTGAGAAGAAAAGGGAAAACAAGGGTAAATATAATACTTCAGGTACAGAAGGGCACAGGCTAGGGGAATTATATAGGCACCAGGCTGTAGCCACCTGCAGGTAATTTAGAATAGGAACTGTAATCAGAACCCCTCTCTCTCACCATGACTTAAGGGCTCAAGGCCGTGGTAGGCACGCACCTGTGGCCACCTTGAAAATAGTTTGCAGGATAGAATTTAGAAATGTTGTTCCATAACTATGGAGGATTGTAGGACTATGTTGAATAATGTGGAAAAGACATTCAGTGCATATATGCTTCCCCCCCTCCCCACCCCCAACAACCTTCAGAATGGGTGGGCACTTCATAAAAGGGGACTGGGATTCATCACATAAAGAAGGATGGAATCTACCGGGGAGCGGTACAGCAGCTCCAACAGCTGGACCACAGTATCGAGGGCCTACGGCGTGACCTGAAAGCACACAGTGCAGCCCTGATGCAGCAACAAGTAGCGTCTCCTTCCACCACTGCACAGCAACCACCGGCAAACCTGTTGAAAATAGGAGGTAAGATTTGAATGCAGAGAACATAGAGAGAATGGGGAGCCCTTGACCATGAGGAATGCACGCATCCATTATCAGGGCCTCTCCCCTTCACCCACCCCACAGGCAGCCACAACTGAGTGTGTCCAATAGAGAACAAGACATCTGTACAATGAATTGGGTAGAAAAAATCATGGCTCAGAGAGCTTGACCAGCTGTCCTGCAAGATGCAAGAAGTGTTTGTTTAGCACCTACATAGCAGAAAGGGAAGAAGTAGCTGAGAGGTATGAGATTACCTTTGAACTTGTGGTACAATGGCACCAAAGCAACCACCCACCGGCAAGGGTAATTTCAGTGACCCTGAAATTGAACTGCTGGTTCAGGAAATGCAGAGGAGGCACACGCATCTCTTTGCTCCCATGGGCCACAGACTGGCTGCTACAATGAAGCAGAGAGAAAGGGAGGCAGTAAGGGACCGGCTCAACCGGTCTTCCACTGTGGCAGGGATGTGGAAGACTGCAAACGAAGTGGCACCAGCTGAGGCGTGATGTCAGGATGAAGGCTGGCGCCAACCCCCCAGCAGATGACACCACAAAAAAAAAAACAAAAAAAAAACCAGGTGAACAAAAACATACAGTAGCAAAAACAAGGTTTACTATAACTGAAGCTAAAATGCTTATAAATACCACCCCATAATCTAAAGAAAAACCTCTAAAGTGCAAGCACAGAGAAAGCCGTTTTAAAGAGGCGCCAATAAAAGGAATGCAAACTTCCAAATGGGAAGAGCAGCTGGGGACGTTTATCATTTTCACCCATAATCGAAATGAGGACACCCAAAACACAGAGCAGCTGGGGACGCCCATAGTTCCCCACCCATAATCGAAATGAGGATGCCCAAATTGCCAGAGCAGCTGGGGACATTTAGGCAAACGAAAAGTGGCGCCAGCTGAGGCATGATGTCAGGCTGGTGCCAACCCCCCAGCAGATGACACCACTAACTTGACCCCCATCGAGCGCATCATTCATGGGCTCTTGCCCCAGGAGGGGATCCATAGTATTGGGTCCCTTGACACATCAGCACAGCCTGAGGGCTCAGGTAGGTTCACCATTAGGAAGCTGGGGTATCTGTTGTGCTGTACTACACTCTGTTTTACACAAGTGGGGGACAGTGTAGTACTCCTCAGTAGGGAAAGGGGGGAGAACACCACATGCAATGCAAATCACTATTCATTACAGACCTCGACACAGGGAGTAGCAGGGGGGAGGGGGAGAGTGGATGGGGGAGGGTTTCCAATGTGTAGGTTACCACTGTTTCACAGCTTTGGGGGCCTTCCCCATCACCAGACTCTGCATATCTCCTTCCCACACCTCTGTGCTGTAGCCTCTGTGTCCTCTGCACTCCTTCCACAGTTCTATGTCTACCCACCTGCTTGTGTGACTCTCTTGCACATCAGTCTCTGTAGTACACTGCGCTCCTTGTCTCCAGCTCTGTACCATGTACAATGACATCTGTGGCTTGCCTGCCAATCCCATTCCTCACCATCTCTTTGCTGGGTCTTTGCCTGTGGGGCTATGTATATGAATGCTGAAAAACAAAAGTGGGTTATTTTGACCAATACACTTGCTCCCCTTTTGCTATGCAGGTGATGACAGCCAGTCAGAGGAAGAAGCTGGCCCTAGTGGTCACCAGCCCCAGCACACAGAGCAGCAAACCAGTGGGCCTGCACAAGAAAGCACACAGAACCATGGGGTGGAAACACAGGACCCAGCAGCAGCAGCGCCGGCTCTCCCTCCACCATCTGCAGCAGAGGCTCTCCCTCCACCACCCTCAGCCTTTGCTGACGGTGGCACTGAAGAAGACGCTGAAGATGCAGAGGGGGGGGGGGGGGCACCTCCTCAGCAGAAGCCATCCAGCCAGAGGAGGCAGCTACTGCGCCTCGACACACAATTGCTGGGCCAGAATGTGCAGATGGAAGACTACCGGCACCAGAAATTGGAGCTGCAACGGGAAGCGCTCCAGGTGCAACGGGAAGCGGTACAGGCCCAACATGATGTAATACAGCAGCTCCAATGGCTGGAGCACAGCATCGAGGGCCTACGCCGTGACCTGAAAGCACCTAATACAGCCCTGATGCAGCAACAACAACTGGCGTCGACTTCCACCCACTGCACAGCAACCGCCTGCTAAGAAGGGGAGCTTGGGATCCTCAGCCTCCACAGCCACTGGTCCAGCAGCCACCACACCAGCTCCCCTTCTGGGTCTTGTGCCCAGGTTGCAGGGCAAGCCACAGAGCGCAAGGTGGCCGGACTTCCACAGGGCAGCCGAGGCAGCAGGCTGCCTTGTGGACACAGAGGAGGAGAGTGGGAGCTCATCGGAGGACTCTCAACAGAGTTCCCCTGCTGCACCAGCTGCAAAGGAACACGGTGGGAGGGGTAGGAGGGGACGGGGACAGGACCGGGGAGGGGGCGGGGAAAGTGATGGAACATGCTGAGGGGGTGAGAGGTGAGGGTTGGAGGGAGGGAATATGCACAGAGCGGGTGATGGTGGTGGGAGGGGGGGGGGTGGTGTCGGTGTGTAAATACACAGTGATAGAAATAAATGTCAAGTTACTCTCACACAAAACTTGTCTCGATCAGTCTTTGCCTGGCTCTGACCCCCAGCTGGTGTGCACTCTGCTCTGCTCTGTGGGCGGGAGGTGGAGGGGGCTCCTGGTCACAGAGGAGTTTGAGCTGGTCACAAAGGTGCTGAATGACAGCCCTATCAAAGCGGTACCTATTGAGACACTGCAGGTCAGTGAGGTCTAGGAAACTGCTACCGGGCCTGAAAACTCTGGGGTGTGAGTACCTCCTGCGGTGCCTCCCCTCTTCCTCCAGCATGTAAGCCACCTGAGCATTTAGTGCCTCCATTTCCCCACACTACAGGTGCAATGCAGTGACACCAGTGCTCACCTCATAGCAGCAAACAGAAGCTGCCACTCACTCTCCCACCACCGACAAACACCCACTACAAACTCTTCTGCCACACCCTCTAGCCACTCATTTTCCAAGCAGCAAACAACAATCTTCACAAACACGCTGCAGCAGTACACAGGACAAAGACAAACAGAGACTACAAACAGGTAAGGGAATGAATTATGAACTTGGGGACAGTGAATGGAGAGGGATAGGGAGAGGGGATGGGGGAGATAGAGGAAGGAGTAGTGGTGTCTGGGTTTGGGGGCTAGAAGGGGTAGGGAAAGCTGAAAAGGTAAAATACAAAAGAGACAGGTGAGGGTGAAAACGTTCTGACTATGGCACACAGACAAAGGTAACAGGTACTCAACAAACTCTCAGCTTTCTCTCCCAACAACGCTCTCGCCAATCTCCAACTGCACAAAATTGCTAATGGGTCTAAAGATGACTTGTTTGTTTTGCTACATTTGTACCCTGAGCTTTCCCACTCATGGCAGGCTCAATGCAGCTTACATGGGGCAATGGAGGGTTAAGTGACTTGCCCAGAGTCGCATGACACCCAGCTTTATCTCTCCACATCAGACATCACTGCAGAAACCCAGACCAAAGTATCGGCCTGTTTATCCGACATTGCTGCCTGGATGTCCAACCGCCACTTGAAACTGAACATGGCCAAGACCGAGCTTATTGTCTTCCCTCCCAAACCCACTTCTCCTCTCCCTCCACTCTCTATCTCAGTTGACAACACCCTCATCATTCCAGTCTCATCTGCCCGCAACCTCGGAGTCATCTTCGACTCCTCCCACTCCTTCTCTGCGCATATCCAGCAGATTGCCAAGACCTGTCGCTTCTTCCTCTATAACATTAGCAAAATTTGCCCTTTCCTCTCTGAGCACACCACCCGAACTCTCATCCACTCTCTCATTACCTCTCGCCTTGACTACTGCAACCTACTCCTCACTGGCCTTCCACTTTGCCATCTATCCCCCCTTCAGTCCATTCAGAACTCTGCTGCAAGTCTTATCTTCCGCCAGGACCGTTATACTCATTTCACCCCTCTCCTCAAGTCACTTCTCTGGCTTCTGATCAGGTACCGCATACAGTTCAAGCTTCTCCTATTAACCTACAAATGCACTCGATCTGCAGCCCCTCCTTACCTCTCTACCCTCATCTCCCCCTACGTTCCTACCCATAACCTCCGCTCTCAAGACAAATCCCTCCTTTCAGTACCCTTCTCCACCACCGCCAACTCCAGGCTCCGCCCTTTCTGCCTCGCCTCACCCCATGCCTGGAATAAACTCCCTGAGCCCATACATCAGGCCGCCTCCCTGCCCATCTTCAAAGCCCTGCTCAAAGCCCACCTCTTCAATGTCGCCTTCGGCACCTAACCACCATACCTCTATTCAGAAATCTAGACTGCCCCCACTTGACACTTGACATTTCGCATTTTAGATTGTAAGCTCTTTTGTCCTTTGTTAAACTGTACAGCGCTGCGTAACCCTAGAAATGTTAAGTAGTAGTAGTAGTAGAAGTGGGAATTGAACTCAGTTCCTCAATTCCCCAGGACCAAAGTCCACCACCCTAACCACTAGGCCACTCCTCCACTTCCCCCTTACTCTGGTCGCTTTTATTTCAGGTCTAACTAAGGACGCCCATGTTCCGACCCATGCAAAACCATTTCGCAAGCCGTTATATGCTGGGGGTACCCATCTCGTAACGCTGCCCATAACACGCACCCTGTGGGGACAACCATAGATAGGCGTCCTCGCGCTGAGGACGCCCTTACAGCTCGGTTTTGATTATTGGATTTGGGTGACCTTCTTTCACGGGGATGCCCATGTGCCTTTTGTGTCGCTTTTTGGGCGCCCTTTTCTTTAGAAAATGCCCCTGTATATGTATACATTTTTGTTCCACCGAAACACGTCAAACCACTCCCCCTTGAATTCTCCCCTTTCTGAAATCGTCATTTACAGGCGTGTGCAATCTGCATGTGTAAATTCCACTATTTACACATGTAGAAGCATCTAAAGGTTTACAGAGCTGTAGATATGCATTCAAATCTTTCACACAGCTTTCTGTAAACCTATGCACATCTATAGCTTTGTTTGGACAGGAAAACATATGGACAAAGACAAGATATGAAAATATTTTATAAGTTTCACTTTCTGACCATATATATAAAGCAGAACTGGTGACACATGCAAGTTTTATTTATTACTAATGCTTTAGTTTCAGTTTAGAATAAATAGTCACATTAGACTCAAAAGGCAAGCTCTAGGTTGCTTCCTCTTTCATAGGACTTGATTGTCCCCTATTGGAAACTTACAGACCTTTCTGGCAAAAGGTTATGTTATTACATCAGATGAGGAAAAATACAGCTATTCTTTCTTTCAGTCAAGAGAATCTTTGCATTTGAAAAGGCTGAGAATACTCCATTTACACAGATTTAAGTCAATCCCATTTTCCAACAGATAATAAGCTCAATTTTTAATGTGTTGTATAAGTAGAAAAAGGGACATCCAAGGTGGGAATTTACAGTTTTTTTAAATATTTTACAAAAGACTCTAACACACACAGAGGTGGCACATCTATAAAGGCGGACTTAGATATAAGCATCTTGATACAGCATAGGATGCACCTATTCTAGAACAATATCTGTGCACCCAGATACCATTATAGAATTCTGGAATAAACCACATCAACATACTACTACTACTACTACTTAACATTTCTAGAGCGCTACTAGGGTTACGCAGCACTGTACAAAATAAACAAAAAGGACAGTCCCTGCTCAAATGAGCTTACAATCTAAAGAACGAAATGTCAAGTTGGGCAGTCTAGATTTCCTGGGTAGAGGAGTAGAGGTTAGGTGCCGAAGGCGACATTGAAAAGGTGGGCTTTAAGCAGAGATTTGAAGATGGGGAGGGAGGGGGCCTGACGTATGGGCTCGGGGAGTTTGTTCCATGCGTGGGGTGAGGCGAGGCAGAAAGGGCGGAGCCTGGAGTTGACGGTGGTGGAGAAGGGTACTGAAAGGAGGGATTTGTCTTGAGGGCGGAGGTTAAGGGTAGGAACGTAAGGGGAGATGAGGGTTGAGAGGTAAGGAGGGGCAGCAGATCGAGTACATTTGTAGGTTAGTAGCAGAAGCTTGGTACCTGATCGGAAGCCAATGAAGTGACTTGAGGAGAGCGGTGATGTGAGTGTATCGGTTCAGGCAGAAGATAAGACGTGCAGCAGAGTTCTGAACGGACTGAAGGGGGGATAGGTGGCTAAGTGGGAGACCAGTGAGGAGTAGGTTGCAGTAGTCAATGCAAGAGGTAACGAGAGAGTGGATGAGAGTTCGGGTGGTGTGCTCAGAGAGGAAAGGGCGGATTTTGCTAATGTTATAGAGGAAGAAGCGACAGGTCTTGGCTATCTGCTGGATGTGTGCAGAGAAGGAGAGGGAGGAGTCGAAGATGACTCCGAGGTTGCGGGCAGATGAGACGGGGACGATGAGGGTGTTATCAACTGAGATAGAGAGTGGAGGTAGAGGAGAAGTGGGTTTGGGTGGGAAGACAAGAAGTTCGGTCTTGGCCATGTTTAGTTTCAGGTGGCGGTTGGACATCCAGGCAGCAATGTCGGATAAGCAGGCCGATACTTTGGCTTGGGTTTCCGCAGTGATGTCAGGTGTGGAGAGATAAAGCTGGGTGTTGTCAGCATAAAGATGATACTGGAAGCCATGAGACGAGATCAGGGAGCCCAGGGAAGAGGTGTAGATAGAGAAAAGAAGGGGTCCAAGGACAGAACCCTGAGGGACTCCAACAGAGAGTGGGATAGGGGTGGAGGAAGAGCCATGAGAGTGTACTCTGAAGGTACGATGGGAGAAATAAGAGGAGAACCAGGAGAGGACAGAGCCCTGGAACTCAAAAGAGGACAGTGTGTCAAGAAGTAAGTTGTGATTGACAGTGTCAAAGGCGGCGGATAGGTCGAGGAGAATGAGGATGGAGTAATGACCTTTGGATTTCGCGAGGAACAGGTCATTACAGACTTTGGATAATGCCGTTTCTGTCGAATGAAGTGGGCAAAAGCCAGATTGAAGCGGATCGAGGATGGTATGAGAGGCGAGAAAATCAATGCAACGGCTGTGAACGGCACGTTCAAGTAGTTTGGAAAGGAAGGGTAGGAGGGAGATGGGGCGGTAGTTGGAGGGACAGGTAGGGTCCAGTGAAGGTTTTTTGAGGAGAGGTGTGACAACAGCATGCTTGAAGGTGTCAGGGACAGTCGCGGTGGAGAGAGAGAGGTTGAGGATATGACAGATGGGAGGGGTGATAGTAGGAGAGATAGTGATAAGTAAGTTGGTGGGGATGGGGTCTGAGGAACAGGTGGTGCATTTCGAGGAGGAGAGAAGATGGGTGGTTTCCTCTTCGGTGATATCAGGAAAAGAGGAGAAGGAGGCCTGGGTTGATTGGTTGAGGGAGTGGGTGATAGGATGAAGAGGAGGAGAAGGTTTACTGGTGAATTCGAGGTTGATCTTCTGGACCTTGTCGCGGAAGTAGTCAGCCAGTGATTGAGGAGAGAGTGAGGGGGGAGTGGGAGCGGAGGGCACTTTGAGGAGGGAGTTGAGAGTGGCAAAGAGACGACGAGGGTTGGAGCTGAGGGAGTTAGTCAAGTGAGTGTAGTAGTCCTGTTTGGCAAGGAATAGGGAGGACTGGAAGGAGGATAGCATGAATTTGTAGTGAATGAAGTCAGTGTGGGTGCGAGATTTCCTCCATAGGCGTTCAGCCGATCGGGAGCAGGAGCGAAGGTAACAGGTGCAAGGGTTAAGCCAGGGCTGGGGATTAGTGCGCCTTGTGGGACGGGAAACAGACGGTGCAAGGGTGTCTAGGGCGGAGGATAGAGTGGCATTGTACTTGGAAACAGCCTTGTCGACGGACTCGGAGGACGTGATGGACGGGAGGAGATCGGAGATACTAGCAGATAAGGTGGGGGGGTCAACAGCCAGGAGATTCCTGGAGGTAGTGGTTAGTGTTGGGCGGGACTGAGGGGGAGGGTGATGAAGTGTGAATGTGATCAGGTGATGGTCAGAAATGGGAAGAGCAGAGACGCAGAGATTAGAGGGCGAGCAGGTAGAGGAGAGGACGAGATCAAGACAGTGACCAGATTTGTGAGTGGGGGTGGTGGAGCTCAGTTGGAGGTTGAAGGAGGAAGTTAGGGTGAGGAATTGAGAAGCGTATGAGTCGGATGGGTTATCAGTGTGTATGTTGAAGTCACCAAGAATGAGGGATGGGGATGAGGGCTCATGAAAAACGGAGAGACATGCCTCGAAATCAGTAAGGAAGGAAGGGAGGGACTTATCGGGGGGCGGTAGATGACTGCAACTCGGAGTGGCAGCGGGTAGAATAGACGGATGGAATGGACTTCAAAGGTTGAGAAGCAGTGAGACTATGGTAGGAGGAGGGGTTGAAAACTGCAGGAGGGCGAAAGTAGTAGGCCGACGCCGCCACTGCGGCTAGCTGTGCGGGGCGAATGGGAGAAAAGGTAGCCTCCGTGGCAAAGGGCTGCGACTGAGGCAGAGTCGTCGGGGGTGAGCCAGGTTTCGGTTAGGGCGAGCAGATGGAGGGAATGGCAGATGAAGAGATCATGGGTGAAGGTAATTTTGTTGCAGATTGAGTGGGCATTCCACAGGGCACACGAGAAGGGGAGGGAGGAAGGGGGGAGGAGGGGAATGGAGATGAGATTGGAGATATCGCGGGAACGTTTGCATAGATGAGACGAGGACGAGGACATGTGTGGTGGACCTGGGTTGGGATTGATGTCTCCCGCGGATAGCAGGAGAAAGAGCAAGAGAGAGCGGAGAAGGGTGGGGGAGGTAGGGCAACGATGGCGCCGAAGACAGGATACGCAGAGGAGGAATGGGGAAGGGTTCATGGCAGGAAGGAGGTGTTGGAGGTTGAGAGCTAGGAAGGAGGAGGAGGACAGTAGGGATGGTGAGGTGGAGGGGAATAGGGGTAGGTAGGGTATTGCAGTAGTGGGCAGGATGGGGGGAATGGGTAGTGAGTTTGTGTGGTAGACAGCGGAGGGAGGGGGAAGAGATTGGGGAGGGATAGGGCGAGGAATAGAATGTGAAAGGGGACCATAGGTAGTGAGAGAGGTAGGGAGTGAGTGAGCATGCAAGTTGGACAAGCTGGTGGGGTGGAGCAAGCTGATGCAGATGGACTGGAGGCTGGATCAGGCGGGCTGGAGCAAGCTAGTGCAGATGGACTGGATCGAGCAGGAGCAGAAGGCTGGAGAGCTGACTGGAGCAAGCAGGATTAGGCGGGCTGAAACAGCAGGAGAAGAAGGCTGGAGAGCTGGATCAGGCTGACTGGAGCAAGCTGGATTAGGCGGGCTGGAACGGCAGGAGCAGGTGGCTGGAACAAGCAGGAAGAGCTGGTTCCGACGGAGGTTGGAGCAGATGGACTGGGACGAGCAGGAAGAGCTGGATCAGGCGGGTTGGAGCAAGCTGGATTAGGCGGGCTGGAACAGCTGGAGAGGCTGGATCAGGCGGACTGGAGCAAGCTGGATTAGGTGGGCTGGAACAGCAGGAGCAGGTGGCTGGAACAAGCAGGAAGAGCTGGATCCGACGGAGGCTGGAGCAGATGGACTGGGACGAGCAGGAAGAGCTGGATCCGACGGAAGCTGGAGCAGGTGGACTGGGACGAGCAGGGGGAGCTGGATCAGGCGGGCTGGAGCAATCTGGATTAGGCGGGTTGGAACAGCTGGAGCAGGTGGCTGGACAAGCAGGAAGAAGCTGGATCAGACGGACTGGAACAGGGTGCAGATGGACTGGAACGAGCAGGGAGAAGCTGGATCAGATGGAGTGGATCAGATGGAGTGGAACAAGCTGGACGAGCTGGATCAGGCGGGCTGGACCAAGCTGGAGCAAGCAGGAAGAAGCTGGATCCGATGGACTGGAACAGGGTGGTGGAGATGGACTGGACGAGCAAGGAGAAGCTGGATCAGATGGAGTGGAACAAGCTGGATGAGCTGGATCAGGCGGGCTGGACCAAGCTGGAGCAAGCAGGAAGAAGCTGGATCAGACAGACTTGAACAGGGTGGTGGAGATGGACTGGAATGAGCAGGGAGAAGCTGGATCAGATGAAGTGGAACAAGCTGGACGAGCTGGGTCAGGCGGGTTGGACCAAGCAGATGGCTGTAGTAAGCAGGGAGGCTGGAAAAGCTGGGTCAGCAAAGTGGAGCGAGCTGGAGCAGGCAGATGGAGCAGATGGAACAGAGCAGGCAGATGGAGCAGATGAGGCAGGCGGATGGGTTAGAGCAGGCAGGAGGGAAGAGCTGGGCCTACAGACTGGGGTAAGGTGGGGCCGATGGACTGTCTCCCACGGTCTCTGCCCCTGCCCCGGTCGGCCCGACATACAGGACGCTGGATCGCTCCACTGCAGACACTGGATCGGCGGACTGGAACTGACTGGTGAACTCTCCTGTCGGCACTGCGAAGCCCCAGGCGTCTCGGTCCCATGGTCCGCACTGCAATACACGCTCAGGCTGTTCCGGCCGGGGAGTGCGGCGGCAGTGCACAGGACCTGTGCCAGTAGGTCTAACGCCGAGCAAGTCATGTGCGGTATGGGGGGCGGCTTGGCTCAAGCATGGGCTGCTGAGGGCTTTGTGTTGTTCGCGTTTTGCCTCGCTGATCTCTTTCGGTAGTTGCTCCTTTCTCCTTTTCTCGCGAGTTTCTTCTGATGATGATTTCTGTCGCTTTTGCTTCTCTCTCCTGTCTACTTCTACCTTTGCTCGTGGTCAGCGTTCCGTTGCCTTCTACCGCCAGCTAGCATGGAGCGGGGATTGCTTGTTGGTAGTGTTGGAGGTAGATGCGACGGGTAGTTGGCGAACTATAAGAGGTGGGTGCTGGCGGGCGGCCGGTTGGGATGTCGGAGGTGGTTGGCGGTTGGCGAACCTCAGGTGGTCAGTGGTGCCGAGGGTGGATGTAGATGGTCAGCAAATCGGTGAGATTGGGGTGGTTGCGGCTGGTCGAATGGCTGGAAATGCTGATAGTAGGTGGGCAGCCATTGCCGTGATTCAAGCTAAATTGGGTCTCGAACCGTTCACGAACCGCTCCCGGTCAGTTCCCAGTCGCTTTTCTCTCGCATCGCGTTTGGTTGGCAGCCTGAGTGATAACATAAGAACATAAGAATAGCCATACTGGGTCAGACCAATGGTCCATCTGGCCCAGTATCCCAAATAGTAGCAATATTCCATGCTATCAATCCCAGGGCAAGCCGTGGCTTCTCCATGTCTATCTCAATAATAGACTATGAACTTTTCCTCCAGGAACTTGTCCAAACCTTTTTTAAACCCAGATATGCCAACTGCTGTTAAATATTGTATTTGTAAAACCACTGGATTGGCACTAGTCTTTCCAGTCTACTGTAAGCCACTTTGAGCCTGCATTCTGTGAGAAAAGGTGGGGTAAAAATGTGATAAATAAATAAATAAATATCCTCCAGCAACAAGTTCCAGAACTTAACTATTCATTGAGTGAAAAAATATTTCCTCCTATTTGTTTTAAAAGTATTTCCATGTAATTTCATTGAGTGCCCCATGGTCTTTGTACTTTTTGAAAGAGTAAAATAATTGATTCACTTTTACCCGTTCTACACCACTCAGGATTTTGTAGACCTCAATCATTTCCAAGCTGAAGAGGCCTAACCTTGGTGAGCCTAAATGTAGGCAAGCCCACTTATGCCAGGTCTATGGCACATGCAAATATGCACAACTAAATGCAGCAAACAACGTGTACAACTTCTAGAACATAAGAACATAAGCGTTGCCATACTGGGACAGATTGAAGGTCCATCAAACCCAGTATCCTGTTTCCAACAGCGGCCAATCCAGATCCCCAAACAGTACAATACATTTTATGTTGCTTATCCTAGAAATAAGTAGTGGATTTTCCTCAAGTCCATCTTAATATTAGCTTATGGATTTTTCATTTAGGAAGTTATCCAAACCTTTTTTAAGCCCCACTAAGCTATCTGCTTTTACAGCGTTCTCTGGCAACGAATTCCAGAGTTTAATTACATGTTGAGTGAAGAAATATTTTCTCCGATTTGTTTTAAAATTACTACTTTGTAGCTTCATTGCATGCCCCTTAGTCCAAGTGTTTTTGGAAAGAGTAAACAAGCGATTCACATTTACCCATTTCACTTCACTCCACTCATTATTTTATAGATCTCTATCATATCTCCCCATCAGCCATTTTTTCTCCAAGCTGAAAAGCCCTAGCCGCTTTAGCCTTTCCTCATAGAGAAGTCGTCCCATCCCCTTTATCATTTTCGTCGCCCTTCTCTATACCTTTTCTAATTCCACTATATGTTTTTGAGATGTGGTGACCAGAATTGCACACAATATTCAAGGTGCAGTCGCACCATGGAGCGATACAAAGGCATTATAATGTCCTCATTTTTGTTTTCCATTCTTTTCCTAATAATACCTAACATTCTATTTGCTTTCTTAGCCACTGCTGCACACTGAGCAGAGGGATTCAACACATCATCAACAATGACACCTAGATCCCTTTCCTGGTTGGCGACTCCTAATGTGCAACCTTGCATCACGTAGCTGTAGTTCAGGTTCCTCTTTCCCACATGCATCGTCACTTTGCACTTGCTCACATTAAACTCCCACATAAGTGGGAGACATGCCCATGTCTCTTCCATATATATGCCCTCTTGCAACTGTTCTCTATACCACTTACATGTACCCCTACAGAATAGCGCTTAGGACACTTGAACCCATAAGTGACATATTTTGCTCCAGTTACAGTACAATACAATATAGTCCACAAGGTTATAGTTATAGTTTATTAAGAATTGATATACTGCCAGGACTGACTTGCAGTATTTGGTGGTTCACAATGCTAAAACATATTTCAGGAAAGGAAAAGAGCTACAAAATATGATGGGAAAGCAATTACCCACTCACAAAGGAAAAGAGAGGAGAATGGGTGGGCAGGGGGTTCAATGTGGATAACAATAAAAGGAGTTGAATAAACATTGGGAAGTACAAACCACCTTATAACATACAAAAATAGTGTAAGCCTTGCAGATACACAGTTATAGAATTGCCTTTAGAGCCTTCTGTAATGTATCTATAAAGCCACAGGAAATAAATATGTAGTTGATGGTGAACACACTCCAGGAGCAACTATTTTACAAAGGAACGTGTTCAATAAAGAATGGTATAATTTGGAATTCAAGTGGCAAGCTGAACCCTCATAAGCAATATGTGAACTTATATCTATATACAATGTGATATCAATCTTTCTTATTTTTTCTTACAGTTTTTACTTTTTTCTTTTTTAATCAAAAAAATGGAGAAAAAAGACCTCATCAGTCCTAGCATGACGATATTCTTATTCAATGTATCAATCAATTTAATCGTCTGCTTATTTAGGACTCCATTGTAATCCTTGGTCTTAAAAAAACTCCACCTTTTTTAATAATAATAATAAAAATACTCAATTATAATATTTCAATCGTGATTATTTTCAACAACAAATTCAACTTGATGTTACTTAGCTTTTACTCTGCAGAGTAAAAAGGGCAGAGTAAAAGCTAAGTAACATCAAGTTGAATTTGTTGTTGAAAATAATCATGATTGAAATATTATAATTGAGTATTTTTATTATTATTATTAAAAAAGGTGGAGTTTTTTTAAGACCAAGGATTACAATGGAGTCCTAAATAAGCAGACGATTAAATTGATTGATACATTGAATAAGAATATCGTCATGCTAGGACTGATGAGGTCTTTTTTCTCCATTTTTTGATTAAAAAAGAAAAAAAGTAAAAACTGTAAGAAAAAATAAGAAAGATTGATATCATATTGTATATAGATATAAGTTCACATATTGCTTATGAGGGTTCAGCTTGCCACTTGACAATATAGTTTAGTTTTGCTGAAATCGAGTCCAGATTTTTCTGCCATCATTTGGAATTCAGCATGTGTAAATGCCTTAGGCAAGAGGGTCAGCAGCATGTAATGGCAAGAAACTGGTAATTACCTATCTCCAGAGCTTTAGTCAGGACCCACAGGAGATTGAGAAGCCTGTCATCATTCCATCAATGCCCAGGGACTTCCCAAATGACATCCAGCTAGGGGCAATAGAAAGATTAGCCAGATACAAGGGCTCATCTTGTTTAGCTCTAACACTCTTGACAACAGAAAGTATCTCCCACAGCTTCTTTTAAGTACAGAGCCTTGCCCTGGGCATCAGAGAGGTGGGCTTCAAGGTCAAATATTTCCCCCTAAAAATCAATCAACCATACAATGCCATTAATATTCCTAATGTACCTCTGGCAGAGAATTCAGAGGCAGACCTATCTCACATCCTACAACTGACAGATTAAGAAAACGCTAGCATACGTCAGAATTTCTATCTAATAACCTACATGAAATAGCGACATAATGTTAGTATGGGAGGCCTATAAGGCTTCACTCAGAGGGGAAATCATAGGTTACTCTATTTGGAAACGAAAGCAAGACCTTCTGAAATGAAAACTCTTGAGCATGTGATTGATAGTTAAGAAAAACAGCATATTTCAGACCCAACTAATTCTACATATCTATCTCTTATCAATCTAAAACATACATATAACAAACTTCTGACTAAACGAGCAGGTCAAGGTATCTTTATTGAGAAATCGGGTCGCTATTTTGGTGATAATAAAGCTGGTAAATCACTTGCCAATTATCTCAAAGGCAAAAAAAATCAAATGATAGAATAACCTCTATTCATATCCTGACAAAGGTACCATTACTGATCAAAAGGTATTAGAAATGAATTTTCTTCTTTTTTTTCTTCCTTATTTATCTCATAAATTACTAACTGTTCATCAGAAATGCAAACCTTTCTGAACAAACTCAACTGTCCTACCTTAACTAATAAGGATCAATTTGATCTAGGGAAACCCATTGATGGAAACGAAGTGGCATTGGTTATTAAATTTCTTTCTCATATGTCCAAAACTTTCTGGAAGGGCTGCTCACATCTAAATCCAGCTGTGTTCATTGTCTGAGGGGCAGCATACACCTAGATTCAGCTCTGTTTCTCAACAGAAGGGCCACATACACCAGGATCCAGTTGTATTTTCGATCAGAAGGGCAGAATACACCAGGATCCTGCTGTAATTGGAATCAGAAGGGCCGCATACACCAGGATCCTGGTGTATTTGGGATCAGAAGGGACGAATACACCAGGATCCTAGTCTAATTTCGATCACAAAGGATGAATACACCAGGATCCTGGTGTATGCGGCCCTTGTGATTGAAAATACACCAGGATTCTGGTGTATTCATCCTTTGTGATCGAAAATACACCAGGATCCTGGTGTATTCTTCCCTTCTGATCGAAAATATACCAGAATCCTGGTGTATTTGTCCCTTCTGATCGAAAATGCACAAGGATCCTGGTGTATGTGGCCCTTCTGATGAGAAACAGCTGAATTGAGGTGTATGCTGCCCCTCATACAATGAATACAGCTGGATCTAGGTGTAAGCAGCCCTTCCAGAAAGTTTTGGGCATATGAGAAAGAAATTTATGCAAGAGAGTTTCTGCTGTGTCTAGCAGGTGCAATAATTTTTAATGCTGTTTTGCTGATTTAAAACTTTATGTTATAGGTTCATAGGGGAAACTTTAAAATAAATGGCATTTCTGTCAAATTAAATAAAATGGCACACATAGGCATTAAAACTTTTGCAAATATTTTTATAGAGAACTATGTTTGTTGTCATTATGAAGAAAACAGCAGGCATCTAGTGCTCCAATGAAAACCACAATAGAGCACTGGAAATAACAAAGCAGCTTCTGGAGTACTGACAAATACATTTTAGAAAATAACTCCCCTCCCCCTTCACAGACCCTTGAAAATTCCACCAGCCCCCACAACTGCTCTTAGATCTCTCCCCCCCCCCCCCCCACCCCCTAACAAAAGAGAATGCAAATCTACTTTGCTATTGTCAAACGGAGATGGCTGCTGCAGCAGGACTGGCTTCAACTTTATAGTCATACAGTCTCCTGTGGACCAGATAAGCTTATCCCATGTCCCCTCCAGTGGCGTAGCCAGACCTGACATTGGGCCCAGAGCTAATATGGTGGGCACTATATATATTGTGATAAAGTCACATCCAGGATAGTTGGGTTAAGGCAGTTTCAGTTTGAACTACAAGTCCCAGAAGGCATTGCAGGCAAGGAGCCAGAGGGTAAGATGAAGAACCCAGACTGGACTCCTAGCTGCAATCGGGGAAGACATGGGTGTAGGCTGGCAGGTTGTGTAGAGTGGCTGCCACTAGGCGGAAAGAGAGTTAGGAAACCCTGTGTGCAGGAGCTCATCATTGGTCTCATTAGTTTAATGCTCAACTCAGCTGGTATGGGTTTGAAGAAGCTAATGGAAGGAGAATGATTGGTGGTGGTAGCTGAAGCCAGGGTTTGATTAGGCAGGTGGGAAGGAGTCCCAGCAGAGGAGTTCAGTTCAGTTCAAGAGAGAGAAGCAGAAGGAGAAAAGTATTTGCAGGCTGAAAATCCTTGGGCAGGGAGGTCCCTAAAGTACTGAAGCAGGCTGAGATTCCTTGGGTGAGAGGAAGTCCCAAAAGTATTGAATTCACTGTGAAGCTGATGCAGGGGAAAACCCTTGGGTAGAAGGAGTCCCTAAAATATTGAACTCTCCTGAAGGTAAAGAGGATAGAAGGTAGAAACTGCTACTGGGTGACTGAACTGTGATGATGAACTGAAAGAACTGTTTGTCTGGGGAATTGAATTACTGTTTATTGTGCCCTGGATAAAGAGCCCAGACTGAAGCCTGTAAGCCTGTATTGAATCCTGGTATGTGCTATGCTGCTATTGGAACTGTGTACTAGAAACCTGCATGGAATAAAAGTTCTTAAGATTGAAGTTACTGGTGGACATCTGTTTCTTCACTGTACCGGGAGCCTGTGGCTGGAGGAGATTGTTCTATCCTTGGCTGCACAAGAGAGGAACCTGGTAACAATATATATATATATATATATATATATATATATATATATATATATATATATAAATGAAGAGTGACCGACGTGCCGCGCATGTGCACTCACTTCCCTGCCACAGCTCTGACTTTCTTCAGCCCTGCGCTAACAAAACCCTGGCTCTGACCCATCAGCCCTCAGGCCTCACCCTATCAGCCCTCTGATCGACGTCACCATCACGAGCTCGACGCCGCACGCTTTTCCCTGCCACAGCTCTGGCTTTCTTCAGCCCTGCGCCAACAAAACTCTGACTCCGCCCCATCAGCCCTCAGGCCCCGCCCTATCAGCCCTCTGATTGACGCCAGATCCTCCGTCCACGTGATCTGCTTCGCGCCAGTCAGGGCCAATCGCTATTCCCTCCCGATCTGACAGGTTGGATTTGCGCGACTTTTCTCCAATCGGAAAGAAGATGGGGTAGCGTAGGTGGAACCTGCTGTGGGCACTGGGCAGCAGCGGGAAGACAGGTTTAGGAGGATAGAGAGTGATGGCAGTGAGGGCAGGAATCCAGGTAGCACTTTCTCTGTTTCTCTCTCTCTCTCACAGACACTCACACTCACTCACTCACTCTCTCTCAACTCACTCTCGCACTCTCTCTCTTTTTCAGACAGGCGCACGCGCACACACACACACACACACAGAAAATATTACCTGCTGTACTTTTACAAGACAAACAGAAGCAGGGAGAAATTTATCTTCTCCTTCCTTGACGCTCTCTCTCTCTCTCTCTCTCTCACACACACACTCACTCTCTCTTTCTCTCACACACATACACAAAATATAACCTCCTGTACTTTTACAAGACAAACAGAAGCAGGGACAAATTTATCTTCTCCTTCCTTGACTCTCTCTCTCTTTCAGACAGACGCACAGACACACAGTTTCTCTCTCTCTCTCTCACACACACACTCACTCTCACTCTCTCTCTCTGAACTCACTCTCACACTCTCTCTCTCTTTCAGACGCACACACACTCTCTCTCTCACACACACACACACATACGCAAAATACTAGAACAAGGGGGGGCAGGCGACTCAACAATGAGCCATGCTTTGCTGCCTCAAACAACTGGCGATAAGGAGCAACTGACCCTCCACTGTCACAGGGACTCCTAGCAGCTCTCTCTCTCTCGATGGATATGGATGGGAGGGCAGGGCAGAGAACAATCTCCTGGGAGGGCAGAATTGCAGGACACAGATAGGAGGGCAGGGCACAGGACAATCGATGGACATGGAGTGGCCGACAGAATCGCGGGACATAGAGGGAAGGGCAGGGCAGTGGAGAATCGATGGACATGGATGAGCTGGGAGGAGAGGAGAGAATCGCGGGACATGGATGGGAGGGCAGGGAAGAGGAGAACTGCTGCACATGGAGGGGAGGGCAGAATTGCGGGACATGGAAGGCAGGGCAGAGGAGAATCACTGGACATGGACGGGAGGTCAGAATCACAGGACATGGAGGGGATGGGACGGGAGGAAAGAATCGCTGGACATGGAGGGGAGAGTAGGAGAGAGAGGAAAAATCACTTAGACGAGAGCCTTCCTAGGGCCCGTTTCAAACGGGCTTGGTTCCACTAGCCGCTAAGCCCGTAAAAACGGGCCAGTATTGCAGTCCTCCTCTCTCCCCTGGCCTCACCCCGTCCACCGATCCCCCCCCCTATCCAGCAACCCTCCTCTTTCCCTTGGCCTCCCCCTCCCCCATGTCCAGCAACCCTCCTCTGTGCCCTGCTCTCACCCCAAGTCCAGCAACCATGGCCTCTCCCCCCTGCCCTTCCCCCATGTCCAGCTACCCTTATCGCCGCCGCTCCCTCCCCCTTCGTGCCGAGCCCCCTGCACTGACCTGACAGCGCCTCTCACCTCCGTGTGAAAGCGCTACAGGCAGCAGCAGATCTCTGTTACGTGCCAGCCTCAGATGTCATACTCAGGTCCATGACAGCGCATGCAGGTCCCTGGAGCAGTTTTAGTGGGTGTAGTGAACTTCAGATAGGCAAACCCAGGCCCATACCCCCCTACCTGTTATGTTTGTGTAGGAAACAGCAAGCCCTCCAAAACCCATCACAATCCCACTGTACCCACATCTAGGTGCCCCCCTTCACCCGTAAGGGCTATGGTAGTGGTGTACAGTTGTGGAGAGTCGGGTTTGGGGGGATTTGGGGGCTCAGTGCACACGGTAAGGGAGCTATGTACCTGGGAGAAATTTATGAAGTCCACTGAAGTGCCCCCTAGGGTGCCCAGTTGGTGTCCTGGCATTTCAGGGGGACCAGTGCACTACAAATGCTGGCTCCTCCCACGTCCAAATGTCTTGCGTTTGGACATTTTTGACATGGACATCTTTGGTTTCGAAAATCACCAAAAGTCAAAGACGTCCATGTCTAAGGACGTGCATCTCTTAGAACGTCCAAATCCAAGGACGTCCTTGGTATTTTCGAAACAAAAGATGGACGTCCATCTTTTTTTGAAAATATAGTTTTCCCTGCCCCCGGATTGGGACGTTTTACAAAGACGTCCAAATCCCCACTTGGATGTTTCTTTCAAAAATGCCCCTCTATGTTACTTAAAATTGATATATAAAGTATCAAAAAGCACTTAGCTTGATTATTTAGATTCTTGTGTCTTAGGACTGTTAGCCAATATGCAGCATGTTTCGCATTTGCTGCATCAGGATTCGGTCCACTGTAATGATAGGAAAACTCAGTCAATACAAGAGTGAAAAATATTTTTCATACATGAGACTGTTCAATAAATGAATACTCACTCTCAAACATTCGCACACCAAGGTTATATTCCACTAATAAGTTAAACGATTAACTAGCTGGCTATCTTGAAAGGCTTATAAAACCTTTGGATGCATGACTAAGGACACAAACATACACGTATTTATTCAATATCACAACTCCTCATGTACAGCCAGAAAACAACCTTTAAGGGTAGATAGTGTTCACAATGAACTCCTTTTATTTATCCATCATTTAGAAGAGATGAGTCTTCAGTTTTGGCACAGTCTAAGTCAGCACACGAACAAAATATAAGAAAACCAATGCATTAAGGGTTTATAGCCCATTGTTATTTTTTAAACAAATGAGAGATCCGCATGAAACAAAATATTTATTTTTATTTTGACTTATAAAGCCACTTGGCCTTGAAATATGCTCAAAACGTACACTTCTACAAAACAGATGCAGATGTGATTTCATGTGCCCCAATGAAAGAAGAGTTTAATTTTACTTCCATTTAATTTCAGTATATTCCACCTTTATAACACCAGGCTTCCCAAGGCAGATTACAACAGTTAAAATGAACCCATCGGGGAAACAGGATATCCTCACCTCGCCATCTGTATTGTATAGGAGAGTGTAGAAAAATGAGCACAAAATACAGAGATAACCAGTGCAATTTTTCTAGCAAAAAAAGTGCCGGTACTGAAATGCCAGGCCACCCTTCAGGGGTGCGGTGATCACTGAGGGGCTCACCCCACAATAGCCAGGCCCCCTGCAACCAGTCACAGAATCTATGACAAGGCAGAATTGGTGTGTTGAGCCTGAGCTCTTTCATTAAAACTTGTGGTACATGGGTCAATTTTAGCAGACACTGGAAAAGGTGTCGGTACTCAGTACCCCCTCAAAAAAAGCCCTGGAGATAACTGCTGTTTCTACCAGCTATAAAACGTTTTAAAGCTATTTTAGTAATATTCAATTTGATATTTCTATCTTAGATATGGGAAGCATTCAAATAAATTAAAAAGCTGTAAAATAACTTAAAAAAATATATTGTCCTTCCTTCTCCTTTTAAGGCACAGCCTATCCAACTGGAACAGCTTTAGAGTTTTTACAGATGGACCACGCATTTATTTGTAATCATTTTCTTGCTATTGTTTTGGCTGAACTAAAGCTCCGCCTACTGTCTGCAAGCTCCGCCCACACTGGCTTCCGTTTTCTTCAACCTCCTTGGCCCATATATGGGCTAGATAGACACGCCCCCCGTCTTCTGCTTTAGCTAACCTCTTGGTCATAGGAGACGGGGCACCGGAGAAGAAAAACTGGGGGATAGTTAGCGAGCGAGCGATCTCAGGTATGAGTTTGACGGGAGCGGATGTTGGAGGGGGAGGTTGCGTATTGCGAACAACGAAGGGGCGTGGAAGATAGAGGGAGAGATGTCAGATCATGGGAGTGGAGGCCGGTCTCCCAGTCCCCGAATGCGTGTGAGGAGGGGCGCTCGGTGTGTGATGAGTACTGCCGAATGCGTGTGTCGCACGTTTAACGCGTGCGATTTGGTATCGTTCTATGTCACTATGTTTTAGTTTTAAACTTTTAATACAAAACGGGAAGCAAGTTTCTCTTCATTTGCAGTTTATGCTGCATTAATGCTTTGCAGGCATTAGCTACTGACATAGGAGTGATTGGGGGTGCTAAACCCAATCGAAATTAACACTCTCTGGTCACAATCTAATCTAGTGCTCAATCTAGGGGGTGTTCTGTGTTCAGATACCCACAGAGCTGGCTGTTATGGTTTCCTAGGCCTCGGAAAAGGGTCTCCTGTAGTATATTTCCAAGGAGCAATAGCAGATCATGCAGTTCTAGACTGCTCTACTCACTTAGGGGGAGGGGGGGGGGTCATATATTAAAAGTAACCCATGTTATCTGTAGCAGAGCCTCTAGGAATAAAATGGGCACTATAGCAGAAAACATGCTAATCTTTGTATTCTCCTAGAGAAAGTATCCAGGGGTATAGTTTTCATGGGCTACTGTTAAGACTTGTTTTTCTAAGTTATGCTGTTTAGCACAAGTTTGTTTTATTTGTTTTATTTATTAGGATTTATTAACCACCTTTTGGAAGGAATTCACTCAAGGCGATGTACAGTAAGAATACATCAAACATGAGCAATAGGCAATTACAGCAAGGGTTAAGACTGGTGTTAGACCTGCTTGGGCCCAGGTCAGAAAATAAAGGAGGGCTGTCCTCCCAGATTCCCTCTCCTCTTTGCCGCCCCTCCAGTTTCCCACCTGCCATTACTATCACACCAACAGACCCTCACCAAATACAGAACAAGGGATCACAAATTAGAAATAAAAATATTTAGACAAAAATTGAAAGGGAACCCCAAGAAGTTAAACATAACATTACTGCAACACTGGAGACATAAACCAGAGATGCATTTCCTTTTCTACAGAACACAATACAAAGACATTTGCTATGCACATTTCCAAAAGCTAACATATTCCATTTAAAACATTCAAAATAAAATGCTTTGTTTCTACCGTTGTTGTCTAGACATTTTATTTTTCCATCTTGCTTGTTCCAATTTCTCTTTTCTGCTTTCCTCTCTGTCGTCTGCTAATTCTTCTTCAAGTGGCTGTAGTCCATTTGTCTTTTCTCCTCTCTCCTGTCTGTTCCCTCACTATTCTTGCCTCTGACATATTGATCATTCCTTTTTAGCTCTTTTCTGCCTCTCTCACCCTTCATTGTCTCCTTTTTACTTTTCAACTACCTATCAAATTTCCATCTTCTTCTTCACCCACTAGCTCTCCCATTCCCCATCTTACTCCTCCCCATCCCTACTTTCTCTTATATCTTTAATCTGCTCCCCATTACCATATTTCTACCCTCTGTAATCACTATCTCTCATTCATTTCCTTGCCACCCCCTCCTCCCTGTCTTGGCCTCTCACACAGGGTTCCACCATTCCCATTGTCTTCCTCCCTCCACCCTTTTAACCAGCATCTGATCCCCACCCCATCCCACCCTGGTAGCCTTATATTTTCTGCCCCTTCTCTCTTCATTCCTGTCCTCTCCCCCATGGCCCAGCATTTTTCCCCTTCACCACCTACTGTGTACCTCTCCCTCTCATCCACCCCCATGTCTATCTCCCCCTCTCATTCCCCCTGTCCACCATCTCTCTCTCCCTCTCCTTTGTGTTCTGGGTCCAATATCTCTCTCCTCTTCCCATACAGCATCTCTACCTTCCTCCCCTCCACCCCTGTGCCCACCATTTCTCCCTCCTCTCCACCCCTATATTCAACATTTCTCCCCCTCTCACCACCTATCCCCTCTCTATGCAGCATGTCTCCCTCCCCTCCACCTCATATGCAGCCAAGACTTCTCCCTTCCTCACCCCTCCACCCCTTTGCTGCATCTCTCCCTTCTTCCCCATGCAACATCTCTCCCCCCACCATGCTTCATTTTACCATCTTCTCTCCCCCCTGTGCATCTTTCCTTCCGTCTTCCCTCCCCCGTGCAACGTCTTGTCCCCATCATCCCTTCCCCCGTGCAGCAACTTTCACCCCATCTTCCCTTACCCTCCTTGCAGACCCGCCCAGCAGCAATGTTCCTGTAGCTCACAGCGATTCCGGTCGCAGGCTCGGCTCGCAGCGATTCCCACACGGTGTCTGCCGGCTGCCGCTCAACAATCTCCTTGCTTCTACTAAGCGCTAACCCGGAAGCCTCTCCTCTGCCACAACTTCTGCCAGTCAAGATGCGGCAGAGGAGAGGCTTCTGGGTTAGCGCTTAGTAGCTGCAAGGAGATTGTTCAGCGGCAGGCAGCGTGTGGGAATCGCTGCGAGCTGAGCCTGCGATTGGAATCGCTGTGCAGGAACACTGCTGCTGGGCGGGCCTGACCCCCATATTGGGTGGGCCCAGGCCCGCCCCTGGTAAGAAGAGTTAGAAAGTAAGGTGACTAATTTAAAGAAAGTTGCATATGAGGTCAGAGAGATGGTTAAATATTATCTCAGCTAGGATAGGAGTGGATAAATCACTATTGTCTCAGTGAGACCTAGTTACAATAAAATCAATATGGACTACTGTTAAGGTGTGTTATAGTTTCCCCCCATTAGTCTCTGATATTTATGTACATATACTTTTTTTGGGTAGTAAGTGTGATCCTAGATGAGTGTGAAAGAAGTGACATGGAAGTAAAAAATCTGATAAATTGAGATGTGAAATATTTTTATTTTTAGCATTAATGTTATGTTCCTCAACAGGTATCTGAACAGAGTCGTTTTGAAGATGAACTTCTTTGTGGAAACACTAAATGTCCTGGTGCTATCAGTATATTATATGCTCGAATCAATATTTTTATGGTTTATTCCTATTCGAAAAAAGAACGTAGCTGGTGAAATAGTGCTCATAACTGGAGCTGGAAGTGGAATAGGAAGGCTTTTAGCCTTAGATTTTGCCAGTCGCGGAGCCACCTTGGTTCTGTGGGACATCAGCCGTGAAGGCAATGAGGAAACATGTAGGTTGGCCAAAGAACGTGGTGCAGCAAGAGTACATGCTTACATATGTGACTGCAGTAAACGTCAAGAGATCTACAAAGTGGCTGATCAGGTAATCTGTTAATTCGTTCATGTTCCTGATAGTATATTTCTAAATTCATACGCTACAACTTTTAGTTGCTTAGTTATTTTCTAGCACGCATGAACCTTTGAATTTGAGCCACAAGTTGGGTTCCTGTGTGTCTGGCAAAACAACCACCAAGGGTGTGTCTGGTAGGAGCCAGCTCTGGGAATGCTGAACACCTTCAGGGGCCCTTTTACTAAGGCACATAGGCGTCTATGTGTGTACAACGCACGCCAAATTGGAACTACTGCCTGGCTACCGCATGCTCCGGACGGTAATTTCCAGTTTTGATGGGTGTCCAAAATTTTCTACTGTGTGGCGCTTACCCGGCGGTAATCGGCAGTGTACGCATGCTGGCGATTACCGCCCGGTTAATGTGTGAGACCTTACCGCTAAGTCAGTGGGTGGTGGTAAGGTCTCATGCCAAAAAACGGACATGCGCTGGTTTTAATTTTGTCGCACGTCCATTTTCAGCCACACACAAAAAAAGGCCTTTTTTGCAAGCGCGCTGAAAAATGGACCTGCGTGCGTCCAGAACAGGCGCTTACACCAGTGTGGGCCATTTTTCGGTGTGCCTAGTAAAAGGGCCCCTCAATTTGAACAAGCTTCTTCAATTGTGTCCAGGCAGGACTAATTAGTGTTGTGATTGGCATTCCCAAGCCACACTGAACCCGCAAATAGGTGGGAAAATGTGGGATACAAATGCAATAAATAAATAAATCATTTTGAAATGTTGGTACCTATTCTGATGGTGAATGACTAACCAGGCTTGGAGTAAGGTTTGATGTTTTCTCTCCATAGGAAGCTGTTCTATTTGTGGCTATATGGATGTGAGATTTGTACATGGAGGCTATGTGGTCCTGAACCTGTGGCACTACCTCCTTTATGATGTAGACAGTTGCAGGAATTCTTGGTATTAGAAGAGAGCACGGGAAAGGGAGTTGTTTGGGACTAGAGTATATCTTAACTGGGAGAGATCTCTCTCTCGAAAAATAAATGTAGTAATTGTTTTCTCTCTCTCTCTCTTCTCCCCCCCCCCCCCCCCCTAAAAAAAATGTAGTCATTGTCTGATTGTTTACCTCCCTTTTTACTAAGGTTTCTTTTAGCTGTAAAGACTTTGCATTCACCTCCTAATTGCTTGTACAAACAGGTTACAGAATGGAGTGTTCCAAACAGTTCAATTAAGCACATGAGAATCTGTTCCCTGGGTGTTTTTCAGCACTGATAAGCGGAGTGCCCTTGGCCTGGATTGGCCGCTGTCGTGGACAGGATGCTGGGCTCGATGGACCCTTGGTCTTTTCCCAGTGTGGCATTACTTATGTACTTATGAGTATACTGTCCCTCCCATGGCTTGTTTATTCACTTCATACATGTATAAGTGGAAGCTGCACATGGGGGGGGGGGGGGGAGGGTGAAGGAGGACGGGGAATGACCATAGAAATCCTGAATGTGTCTGGTAGCAAGTGTGGCAGGAGCCGCAGACTCGTTGAGCATGGGAATTGTGAGCCAGTGTATACTCGATTCCTGCCACCTCTTTCCTCTGAGACTGATTCAGTAAGCTTCTCTACTGCTAACTGCAGAGGTTTACTCTTGATTTTCTCATGCTGATCTTACTTTGAATGCAGCAAGAAGGATTAGCATAGGAAAATCAACCTACTACTACTACTACTTAACATTCCTAAAGCGCTACTAGGGTTACGCAGCGCTGTACAATTTAACATAGAGGGACGGTCCCTGCTCAAGGATCTTACAATCTAAGAGACAAGTGAACGGACAGTCTGATAGGGGCGGTCAAATTGGGGTAGTCTGGATTTAGTGAATGGTAAGAGTTAGGTGCCGAATGCAGCATTGAAGAGGTGGGTTTTAAGCAAAGACTTGAAGATGAGCAGGGAGGGGGCTTGGCATAAGGGCTCAGGAAGGTTGTTCCTGAGCCTGGTATAACCTAAAACCGTTGTGCAAAACATGTGGCCCAAGTAGTCCCTGGTCCTTCACTACATTAAAAATACCCAGGGAGCCCAAGTGAACCCCCTAATTACACCCCTGTTCCCAAAGCCCACCTTCAGAGTTGGGAAGCAGGCATGATGCTCGTTTGCTTGTGCCTCTGCACATTGTGAAGTTGAATGCCACCATTTTCCAGAATGGTAGTGTGGAGGCAGGAGCAAGTGGGCATCTCTCCTGTTTCCCAACTCTGAAGGTTAGCTTTGGGGGGTGGGGTCTGTTTGAGCACCCAGGGTGCTTTTGCTGGGGGGGAAGGTGGAAGGGGCCCCTTTGAACATAAGAATAGGCATAACTGGGTCAGACCAGGGGTCTATGTAATCTAGTATCCTGCTTCTAACAGTGGCCAATCCAGGTCACAAGTATCTGGCAGGCTCCCAAGAAATATCAAGATTTCATGCTACAAACAGTTTATGGACTTTATCTCCAGGAACGTGCTAACCACATCCTCTGGCAACATTCAGATTTTAACTAGAGTCATTAAGTGAAAAAAATGAATTTTTTCCTATTTGTTTTAAAAATTATTACTATATATAACTTTATGGTGTGCCACCTAGTCTTTGTGCTTTTTGAAGGAGTAAACAATTGATTTGCTTACCTGTTCTACCCAGGATTTTGTAGACACTCTAGGACCACCAGGGATCTAAATCTTCAGATTGGGGAGTGGGGGTCCAGGGGCCACTTGTGCTATCAGGGATTGGGTTAGAGGCTCAAGAGTGTTGGGAGCATTCAGGGAGTCTGGCCTGTTTTTTAAAATTTCCCTTTTATTGGTATAAGCCAGTTCCCATTCATGCTCTGCCAGGAAGGCAGATATATTCTGTTGCAGCAAGTGGCTGCATATTACTGCAGCAGTGTCCCATTTTGTGTCCGCACAGTTCACTTCTTCCCCCCACCCCTTCTTTAACACTACAGTAACTTACTTGCCATTAGTTTATTGCATTGGAAGTAAAAATTTTGTTAAGGACATAAGTGTTGCCATACTATGACAGACCAAAGGTCCTTCAAGCCCAGTATCCTGTTTCCAGTAGTGGCCAATCCAGGTCACAAGTGCCTAGCAATATCCCAGAACACTAAAATAGATTTTATGCTGCTTATCCTAGAAATGAGCAGTGGTTTTTCCCAAGACCATCTTAATAATGGCTTATGGACTTTTCTGTTAGGAAGTTATCCAAACCTTTTTTAAACCCTGCTAAGCTAACTGCTTTTACCATTCTCTGGCAACAAATTCCAGAATTTAATTGCATATTGAGTGAAGAAATATTTTCTCAGGTTTGTTTTAAATTTACTACTTAACGGCTTTGTTGCGTGCCCCCTACTTCGAGTATGTTTGAAAAGAGTTTAGTGTGAAAGTTAGACTACTGTGTGCTGGTGCATCTCCCAACATTCTGATGCAGTGCCTAGTTTACTGAAGACTTGTTTGTATGGCGTTTCTGTATTGAAAAGGAAGCCCAAGCAAGGTGAGGGGTGGAAGAAGCAATACTGCTACCCACAAGGGTTGAACGTGCAACTGACTCACAATCCCCATACTTGGTAAACTTGCAGCTTTTGCTACACTAATTATGGGCAGATCTGGGATTTCCACCATCATCAATCTACCTCTTCCCCTCCACTGCTCTAAGCCTGCAGCTCCTGCTTCAGTAAAGAGTGGAAGAATGTGTAATGGTTTAAATGATGGGAGCTGCTGGCTTGGGGTGAAAAAAATTAGAAAAGGGATTCCCCCACCCCCATCCCCATGCAACTAATAAAGACTTTCAAGTATTACTTGAGCCGTGGTTATGCAAACACTTTGCACTTTTTCCCAGGTCTGATCATAGAGTGGTGTAACGTAAGAGCACCCCTTATCTTTTTTACTGAGTTGGTGGCATCTCAAGGTCCAGAGTGCATGTACTTATACAGTATCAGTAGTAAACGTTTTATATTTTCAACTTCACAGTACAAAGGTGTAGCAGTTGGTATGTTTTTTTAAAAATCTTTCTTCTGGATTTAGTTCACAGCTTTCCAGTAGTAGTTCAGAGTGAATAACGTTCAGATATAATAAGTATTTTTTTGTCCCTGGAGGGCTTATGTACGTAGCGCTATAGTTAACTCTTGATTTTTCCAATGCTACCTGCAATAAGAAATCAGCACTAAAAAGTAGCACAGCTGGCATGCAAAATATTTAAGAAATATAAGCATTTAAGAAATTACTCCCTGTGTAAAGAATTGCATAAAACATTTTTAAAAAATGTTTTTCTAGCACTGAATCTTAGGGAAATAGAGTTCTTACTCTATTTACTTTCATAAAGAGTAAGAATTAAGTGCCAATAATTTTTCAGCTTGATAAAGAAAATTTTGGTTCTCCTATCAGATTTTATAGGCGTAATTAACTACCTATGTGCTCCTTAAAAATGTGTCCTTGTTCACTGTATTTTACAAATCTGTTAGTTTTCTTTTATGGTGAAGCAATTAGGAGTGGGCAACAGCTAGCAGCCAACAAGGGATAGGAACATATATTAACGGCTGAACAATTCAGAATCAGTATGGGAGTTAGCTCATGTAGTAGACATCAGCGCCCAGTACATTAAAACAAATGTTAAGTAGGCTATTAACTATAACACTTGGAGCTAGGACTTACACCACTCAGCCTGTTACCCTCATCTTATCCCTTAATCAGTAAACAGAATTCACAGGTAAGTATCGTAATAACATAGGCCACGGCTTTGTTTAATATATATAACAATGTTAAATATAGAAAAATAACCTTTACCCAAGCTAAACTTAAAACATTTACGTATGTGTTAAAATTTGACCTCCATGTCACCTGACCCTACCAGCTCATCGAGTTTAAGTTAGACGCTCATCGCCTGATGAGCTGAAGCTAGTAGCACAGGTGTTCTCTCCTCCTCCCTCAGCTGTGACACTCCTGCCCTGATCAGCAACTCAAGCCCCCCACTCACCCTAGCTACAAAAGGGAGGGTGGGTAGGTGAAGCCAGCTCTGAGGAGAAGGAAAAGACTTTGCTACCCAGAGGCAGGTCCATTAAATACCTTTTAATTGCTGCCAGTCTCCCCCCCCCCCCCCCCCCCCCCCCCCCCCCCCCCCCCCGACTACTCTCGCTCAATCCCTGAGCGGGCCTACGGAAGGAAAAGCATTTTGAAAAGTAAATCCCTCTATCCCTAGAGGGTTTTGCTCTCCCTTCCTCCCCATTTCTCCCCTCCCATACGGCCTGTTTGCCCAGCCCAAAGTTAGGATCGCCCTGCGATACTAGCTCATAGGCTCCTAATTCCACCCCAGTGCAGAGACGTTTTTAAGGGGGCACAATGAAAGAAAATTGTGCTGCCTCGGACCTAGCAGTAGAAAGATTGGCTTGCCCTCCGCATCAGGACAGAAAATTGAAAAAGCCCCCCCCCCCCCCCCCCCCCATGCACCGATCTGCCCCTTTCTGCTACAACCCTAATCCCTGGTAGCCTAGTGGCCTCCCCTCTAGTACCCCATCGTACTCTGAAAACGCAGGACCAATGCCTGACCCTGCATGATGCATCCTGGGATACACTGAGTAGGGTCAGTCTGCTAAATAAAGGGAAAATTTCCCCTTATTTAGGCCCAAATGCATAAAGGTCCCGTTAAGAATCAGTCTGTATTTCCAAATCGGTAAAAGTTTACCGTTTTGGAAATACAGAGGGATTCACAAAGAGAATCGCATGCAAATGAGTTACTTTTGCGACCCAGCTCATTTGCATGTGATACGTGGGAAGCCAGTCGGTGAGCTAAGCATGCACAGAACAGTCCATCGCTATGCGTAGTTGCTCTGAGCATGCTACAGACAGCTCTCATATACGCAGACAAGCTGTGTGTATGAAAGCAGTAGATATAGCCCTTTTTTTGGGGGGGGGGGGGGTTGCAAGCACAAAAGCTCTTTTTGGGGGGGGGGGGGGGATGGAGCAACATGTAGGCAGCGGCGGGTGGGACAGCCTGGTTAATGTGCAGTGACTCAGTGGGTGACGGGCAGACCTGTGTTGGGGCTCCCTGCCTCTCCGCTGCTGGGAAAAAGTGGAAAAAGTGTAGAATATGCTCTCTGCTGCTCTCGGTTGTCATTTTCTGTGAGGAATCAGCATCATGGCTTGGTTCCACCCCCAGCTGTTCCTGCTGCTTCCTTCTATTAGCCGGCTGACATCCTGGAACGTCTTATCTCCCTGAAGATGGGCTCTCATTGGCTAGCTGCTGTCCCAATTCCTTCTCCCTGCAGGGCTTCCCTGATGACATCACTCTAGAACTGTGAGCTGATTGGATCCATACTTCGTGGTGTTTCCCTCCAGTAGTGAGTGGGCAAGACATCCCAGACTGACACTGTCCAATTGGCTTAGCCCCTCTCTGTTGTGCTTCTAGCATGGGGGATGCTGTTTCCCAGCAGACACTGTTTGACAGACCATTGCGTTTTTGGTACGTCACCATTACTTTTATGCTTTACATTTCGGCACGGCAATATTTCTTTTGCCAGTAAAATGTCATTTGAAAGAGAAGCATGGCATGGCTTCATACACGCAAAGAAGCTGCATGTAAGCCAGCCTACCTTTTTTTTTTGTGCTCCATCTTCCCTGCCTTTTTCTCCCCTTCTCCTACTTGCAACAATGAAGAACCGACAGCTCCAGACATCCCGTTAAAATTTCCATGGTAAAGGTAGAGACTGCTTTTGTGCATGGGGTCGAAAACGGCTGTGCATCGCCTTGCATGCACATTATAATACTAATTAGCTCATTATAATATGTAGCTAATTGTGGTTTTTGCTGTGCTTTCCTGTAATGATTGGAGTTCCATTGTTTGTCTAAACTGTACATATAATGTTGTATTGTTCTTTTTTTACTTTACAAATTGTAAACCGTTCTGTCTTGCAGTTGCAATAAGATACGGTATATAAATTGACAAAAAAAATAGCTTTTAGATCGTTTATTTATTTGTGACATTTATCCCAAACAAGTTTGAGTTTAATGTGGCTTACAATAAACAGTATAGGATACATAACAAACAATAATGCATAAGAAAGTAATTTGTTGTAACAATCCAATTTTACAATACATTTGCATTCCGTTTTCGTTAGCTGCTTCCGTGACAGGAAAATGGCTTGGAAAACCCTTTTATGCATGTCTCATTTTATTACTTGCTTGCCAAAACCAGCTAGAACTAGTTTAAAAACCACGTTGCTGTCTTATTAGGTTTAGTATTGGCTCTTAGTCTGGGTGGAGACCGGGAGGGGGGGGGGGGGTGTCAGGTGCTGACACTTCCCAAGATGGTAGTGCGGAGGTAACAGTGAATGGGCATCACTCCAGTCTTGCAAAGTAGTACAGCAGTGGCGTAGAGGGTGCCACTAGACACCAAAGAATATATTTTAAATGTTGGTGGGGGGAGGGGAGGGGTCAGATCATGTCAGGGACATCAGTTCAATAGGAGAAAGGGGAAGACTGCCAGGGCCGATACAGAAACTGGCAGTGGCTTGCTTTTGGTTTGTTTTTTTTTAATGTCGCACTACCTGTCAGAATGTGAGCCAGTTGCTGCTCACACACTGACAGAAAGGGGGACAGTTTTGCAATGAGCTGCAGGTTAATTTGTATGCTGATTGATTACTGCATATCTCTGGTATATTTTCTTATTAATTTCACTGTAGAACTGTGTGACATTTGTATCAGCCCCTCGGTTTTTCTGGTAAGTTACATAAACCAGCTACTTTCAAATATGCCGACACCACCACTGATATAGTATTTCTCTCGCTGTCTCATTCTTTTAAGCCCTCGTGGTGGGAAGAATCTCCATATCTGTTCTGGCTATGTAAATAGTGTGATCATTCTTTATTAGCTTGCATTTTTATCTTTGTTTCTGAGGCAGTGTACTCTTTCTCTCTCCCCCTAGCTAGGCAGCTCCTCTTCTTATGCTTTCAGAGGTTATGGACTTTGGGTCCTCGCAGCACACTTTGAATGTCTTTACCATTGTGGCTTCCCAGCTCCCACCCCTCCCCCACCCAAAAAAAACAAACAAAAATGAAGGCCTGACCTAGGTCTGAAATGCAAGACTAGATTTGGGCATAAGCAAGATAAGTACATACCTAGGTACCTAAAAACTAGGGCTCAGGATTCACTCCCCCCCCCCCCCCCCCCCAATCTCTGGGGAACTCGATCTCGACCAGTCGTCGTCTTATGCATACCATAATCTTAAGTTCAGGCCTGCTAAAATAGTTTAGTACTTGGAGGTCCAGGGAGATTGAAACGGAAATGATCCTTACTCACTTTTGTAGTAGCCTAGTGGTTAGTGCAGTGGACTTTGATCCTTGGGGAGCTGAGTTCGATTCTCACTGCAGCTCCTTGTGACTCTGGGCAAGTCACTTAACCCTCTATTGCCCCTGGTACAAAATAAGTACTTGAATATATGTAAACCGCTTTGAATGTAGTTGCAAATACCTCAGAAAGGTAGTATATCAAGTCCCATTTCCCTTTCTCTTTCCCTTTTGTTTCACTTTGGCAAAATGGCAGCCACTGACTCCTAGTAATAGCTTCCAGAACTTACCACTAGGGGTCAAGCTGCCAAATGAGGAGGTTGGTGAACCACCGGCCTATCGGGGCTTTGTAGTGCCCCAAGAAGTGGAGTCCAGGAATAATCATTGTTGCTTTGTTGCCCTTTGTTGGGTTTGGAGGAAGGGGTGCTGATAGACTACAGAGGATAAGAGGTCCCCCCCCCCCCCCCCCCCCCCCAAAGTGAGCCATTGTTGCGCTTTTAGCACTGCCAGTTCACAATGGGGGGAGCATTATTTTTTCCTCCAGGACATGGTGGAAAATTTTAAACAGCGGTATAGTTTTTCTTTTATTGTAAAAACGGGCCTGCAAAGCATTTTGTGTACTAGTTTGGGCAATTTTTGCCATTAAGGAGTTACTTTCCATAAGCTTACATCATCACAAATCATTAACAGTAAATCTAAAATAAACTTTCACTTGATAAGTACTTAATGTGAGGATTTTATTACTGAGGTTGAAAAGAATTCCGTGAGCCATACTTTCCATGTCTTCCTCCATGTGGTAATGGTGTTACAGCAGCCATGCAATCTGCAGCCCTGACAGCTTTCAGTAACATTCCTATGCTAGTTGTCAGTGCTGGTCAGATCCTCATTTTCACACACAATCCAGGCCAAACAGTGTGGGCTTTAAAAGCCCACAGTCTAAGGTTTTAACATAAGTACATAAGTATTGCCACACTGGGACAGACCAAAGGTCCATCAAGCCCAGCAACCTGTTTCCAACAGTGGCCAATCCAGGTCACCGATACCTGGCAAGAGCCCGAAAAAGTTCAATACATTTTGTGCTGCTTATCCCAGAAATAGTGGATTTTCCCCAAGTCAATTTAATAACGGTCTGTGGACTTTTCCTTTAGGAAGCCGGTCAGACCTTTTTAAAACCCCGCTAATGCCTTTACCGCATTCTCTGGCAACAAATTCCAGAATTTAATTACATGTTGAGTGAAGAAACATTTTCTCTGATTTGTATTAAATTTACTACTTTGTAGCTTGATCGCATGCCCTCTAGTCCTAGTAGTTTTGGAAAGAGTAAACAAACGATTCACGTCTACCCGTCCCACTCCACTTATTATTTTATAGACCTCTATCATAGCTCCCCTCAGCCATCTTTTCTCCAAACTGAAGAGCCCTAGACACTTCAGTCTTTCCTCATAGGGAAGTCGTCCCATCCCCGTTATCATTTTCGTCGCTCTTCACTGTACCTTTTTCTAATTTCACTAAAACTTTTTTGAGATGCGGCGACCAGAATTGGTACCACAGATCCATGCCAACAATGCACACTAAATCTCACACTGTTTACCACACTCAAGTAAACAGGCCCCATATCATCGCATACACTGCGCAGCATGATGTCTAACATAATGAAATTTACGGTGTTGTACAATAGTTAAGAGAAGCCCCAGCAATTAGACTGTACAAAGTCCTGTTCTTTTGCCAGCCTGTAGGTTAAAATAAAGCATTGTTTCCCAGCTCTCAAGGAAACGTGGTGGTATTGAGACTTATGGTTTTATGTTTGTCTTCTTCCTGTATTCTACCAATTTAATTTCAACCTTGCCTTAGCAGTACCAATAGATTGCCCAACGTTAGTTATCTAACAGATTTATTTTCTGAATTCAATTTGAAACAAAATTGAATAGATAAATGCACTGTTCTTGTACTGCATTTTTCCAATGCAGTATTCAACAGGTAACTAAACCAGTCTGACATGGAAAGAGGAGACTTTCTCATAGTTTCCGTCTGGTTAGTGCAGTAAGGTTGCTTGTTTTACTTATTTGTATGTTGATAATTCAATCAAGAAGGTAATAGAATGAGTGCCTGAATTGTCCCATATAAATGTGTGCATGTTTCTTTAAATATCAATTCCTGTAATTTTGTAGTTCTGGGCATATGTTGTGCTCTCACTGACTTATGGGCTTTTCTAATTGGTTCTCTTGGGCTTCTAGCTTGCTAGGTAGGTAGTTCCCCTCCCCCACCCATTATATACTACCCTGTTTCCCCAAAAGTAAGACATCCCCCGAAAATAAGACCTAGTAGAGGTTTCCCTGGATTGGTAGATATAAGGCCTCCCCCGAAAGTAAGACCTAGCAAATTTTTGTTTGAAAGCAGAGCCGCTGAGAGCCACCCGAGGCTGCCCCTGGGCCACCCACCCTCGCTCCCGGAACTAACCTTAAACGCCTCCTTTCACCTTCGCAGCAAGCAGCAGCAGGGCAGACCTCTCCTTCCTTCCGTGCCTCGCGGACGTTACGTCAGGCGAGGGCGGGACACGAAAGGAAGGAGTGGCCTGCCCTGCTGCTGCTTGCTGCAAAGGTGAAAGGAGGCGTTTAAGGTTAGTTCCAGGAGCGACGGAGGGCAGGCGGGTCAACCCCGATCCAACCCCGATGTTTCCCCGAAAAATAAGACATTCCCTGAAAATAAGACCTAGCGCATTTTTGGGGGCAAAAATTAATATAAGACAGTGTCCTATTTTCAGGGAAACACGGTAGGGAGTGATCCAAGTTATGCCTTAAGCCCTGCAACCAGCCTGTTTTCTAACTTTTTCTGCCAAACCCTGAAGCTTTGTCTTCATGTGTTAAATGATCAAAATGTCACAATCAGATCAACACAACTGCTGAAAATATTGGCACAACAAAAAACCTCAATAGCAGCATGATACTGTCTAAATTCAAAAATCAAAAATAGGGGGAAAAAGTCTCAACAAGTGCGGCAACTGCAAAGTTCATTTGACATTCAATTATATTTGCTCGCACAACAAGTCATCATTGACTAAAAAAAAACCCATTTGAAAAAAACATTTTATTGAAATTTTTCTCGTGCTAATTCAAAATAAAACTTATGCACAGCTATCCTTTTGAATTGCGTGTAGACGTATGATCATCAGTGCCCAAAAGGATCAGCCATTACTTATCTTAATCTTGATGGCCTGGGACACAGCCTGTTCCTGCGTGTAGATTCCGACGGTCCTGTTTCGCAATCCTTCCTCAGGGAACCCTTACACGGAACATTAAGGCCATAGTCACACTGAAAAAAATAAAAACGCAATCAAAAGATGTTATAACAAAATACTAGAACCATAATATAGACAGTAGATCTCCCTGAATTACCGCCAGACTCGGCGATATGTCAACTGACATCAAAGTTGCTGAACCGGGCTGGGTTTAAAAAATAACTACCCAATCAAAAAACAACATAAAGCAGCATGAAAAAAAACGAGATGACATCACCCCCGGACTCAATGAAAACAGCTGATCACTGTATACGCGCTAAAAAAAGGGGAGTTCAAAGAAACAACACACTAGTGTAGAAAGAAAATATATATACATAACAATCTCCAGAGGCAGATTATAAAAATGCTGCCCAATGTATGGTCGAATTCAAACCTTGAGGTTCGAGAAATTGTAATCTGTAAATCCATCTTTGTTCAATCTGAAGGAGTCTTCTACTGCGATCTCCCCCACGGTATATGTGCAGTCACCGAATCAATCACCCAACACTTTAATTGATCAAATGTGTGATTGAATGTTTTGCAGTGTGCTACCATTGGAGCTCCCAGTCGCTGAGATGAAATGCATGATCTATGAAAAAAAAGCCACAGACAGAATTCCTCTTGTAGTGACATACAACCCAGAGCTGGAGAAACTGAGGAAAATCATAAGAGACCTACAGCCCCTACTCCAGGAAGATGAATTACTGAAAGAGATACTCCCATCCCCACCAGTGCTGGCCTTCCGACAGCCACCAAACTTAAAACACAAGCTAATCAGAAGTAAACTCCCAACACAGACTGAAAAAGAAAAGGGCACGTTTCCCTGTAACATATCCAGCTGCAAGCTATGCCAAAACATTTCACAAGACCCCACAGTCATTCACAAGGGAAAAATATTCAACATAAAGGAATCTTTTACATGCTCATCTTCCAATGTGGTATATATCATTCAGTGTAAAAAAATGTAACGAAGGATGCTATATTGGAGAAACAGGCCAGATGCTTAAGACAAGATTCAATCTGCAGAGACATCACATGAAAATAGCCGGTGCCAGTCAAGCCCCCACCCCTGTGGGCCAGCACTTTACAAGACTAGAACACTGCACCAGTGATTTCACAGTAAGAATACTGAAAGGTAATTTTAAAACAATACAGGAACGTAAGACCTTTGAAGTAAGAATGATTGAATATTTTGACACCCAACAGACAGGACTTAATAAGGATCTGGGTTTTCTAGCCCAATAAAAACCATAAAGTTGCATTTCTCTGTTTATCATTCTCCTCTCACCTACTACTACTACTACTTAACATTTCTAGAGTGCTACTACGGTTACGCAGCGCTGTGCAATTTAACAAAGAGAGACAGTCCCTGCTCAAAGAGCTTACAATCTAATAGACAAGTGAACAGTCGGTCCTACCAACACCCATCCTGTTAGAATATCAATGAAATGCTTTGATGTCCCCAAGCATACCCCCACCCTCCCACTCTGTCAGACTGTCAAAGTAATGCTTTGATGTTTCTCTTATATATACTATCTGCTACCACATTTGCTTATTTCCGATCTGACGAAGAAGGGCAACCTTCGAAAGCTAATCAAGAAATGTATTAAGTTATGTCCAATAAAAAAGGTATCATCTTATTTTCTTTTCCAGGTTCAAATGATAAACTTGAGTTTTTTGGGTTTTTTGTTTTTTTTTTTAAGATGAAGCAACTAAGAACAGTTTGTCCCTATCTTTTGAAAATTGTTTGGACAAGCAGAGAAAATCTATAATATAATCACAATTAGATTACTGCAGTTCTTTGTATGGTGGAATTTGTTTTACTGCAAAATATGGCAGCTAGACTGATTTTCAAGAAGAGAGCTTGATGCTGTGTTCCCACTGTTGACTAAGCTTCATTGGCTTTCCTTCCAGGCATGAGTTACTTTAGATCAGCCTGTTTTTGTTTTTTAAATTTTAAACGGTATGGCTCGAGACAGTTTCTTTTCTGGTTGCTTTCCCTTCGGATAGAAATCTTTCTAGGGAGAGGGACCATTATTCCTTGTGTTTCCTTTTTTTTATCTTTGTTTTATCTTTTATTGCAAAGCGACTCAGGTCTGGAATGATCATCCATCCACTTACTACTGTACTACTACTACTACTACTTAACATTTCTAGAGCGCTACTAGGGTTACGCAGTGCTGTACAATCTAGCAAAGAAGGACAGTCCCTGCTCAAAGGAGCTTACAATCTAAAGGACAAAATGTCAAGTTGGGGCAGTCTAGATTTCCTGAATAGAGGTAGGTGGTTAGGTGCTGAAGGCGACATTGGAGAGGTTGTTTTTGGGCAAGGATTTGAAGATGGGCAGGGAGGGGGCCTGGCGAATGGGCTCAGGGAGTTTATGCCAAGCATGGGGTGAGGCGAGGCAGAAAGGGCGGAGCCTGCAGTTGGCGGTGGTGGAGAAGGGTACTGAAAGGAGGGATTTGTCCTGAGAGCAGAGGTTACGGGTAGGAACGTAGGGGGAGATGAGAGTAGAGAGGTAGGGAGGGGCTGCAGATCGAGTGCATTTGTAGGTTAGTAGGAGAAGCTTGAACTGTATGCGGTACTTAATCGGAAGCCAGTGAAGTGACTTGAGGAGAGGGGTGATATGAGTATATCGGTCCAGGCGGAAGATAAGTCGTGCAGCAGAGTTCTGAATGGACTGAAGGGGGGATAGATGGCTAAGTGGGAGGCCAGTGAGGAGTAGGTTGCAGTAGTCAAGGCGAGAGGTAATGAGAGAGTGGATGAGAGTTCGGGTGGTGTGCTCAGAGAGGAAAGGAATTTTGCTAATGTTATAGAGGAAGAAGCGACAGGTCTTGGCTATCTGCTGGATATGCGCAGAGAAGGAGAGGGAGAAGTCGAAGATGACTCCGAGGTTACGGGGAGGATGAGGGTGTTATCAACTGAGATAGAGAGTTGAGGGAGAAGAGAAGTGGGTTTGGGTGGGAAGACAATAAGCTCGGTCTTGGCCATGTTCAGTTTCAGGTGGTGGTTGGACATCCAGGCAGCAATGTCGGATAAGCAGGCCGATACCTTGGCCTGGGTTTCCGCAGTGATGTCTGGTGTGGAGAGATAAAGCTGGGTGTCGTCGGCATAAAGATGATATTGGAAACCGTGAGATGAGATCAGGGAGCCCAGGGAAGAGGTGTAGATTGAAAAAAGAAGGGGACCAAGGACAGATCCCTGAGGAACTCCAACAGAGAGCGGGATGGGGGGAGGAAGAACCATGAGAATGTACTCTGAAGGTACAGTGGGAGAGATAAGAGGAGAACCAGGAGAGGACAGTGCCCCGGAACCCAAATGAGGATAGTGTGGCAAGAAGTAGATTGTGATTGACAGTGTCAAAAGCGGTGGATAGGTCGAGGAGGATGAGGATGGAATAGTGGCCTTTGGATTTGGCACGGAACAGGTCATTGCAGACTTTAGATAGTGCCGTTTGTCGATTCTGATTAGAAAACTACAAGAGGACCTTGGCAGACTGGGTGTCTAAATGGCAGATGACGTTTAATGTGAGCAAGTGTAAAGTGATGCATGTGGGAAAGAGGACCCCGAATTATAGCTACGTCATGCAAGGTTCCACGTTAGGAGTCACGGACCAAGAAAGGGATCTAGGTGTTGTCGTTGATATGTTGAAACCTTCTGCTCAGTGTGCTGCTGTGGCTAAGAAAGCAAATAGAATGTTAGGTATTATTAGGAAAGGAATGGAAAACAAAAATGAGAATGTTATAATGCCTTTGTATCGCTCCGTGGTGCGACCTCACCTCGAATATTGTGTTCAATTCTGGTCGCCGCATCTCAAAAAAGAAATAGTGGAATTAGAAAAGGTGCAGAGAAGGGCGACGAAAATCATAAAGGGGATGGGACTACTTAAGCAGCTAGGGCTCTTCAGCTTGGAGAAAAGGCGGCTGAGGGAAGATATGATAGAGATCTATAAAATAATGAGTGGAGTTGAACGGGTAGATGTGAAGCGTCTGTTCACGCTTTACAAAAATACTAGCACTAGGGGGCATGCGATGAAGCTACAATGTGGTAAATTTAAAACGCATCGAAGAAAATTTTTCTTTACTCAACGTGTAATTAAACTCTGGAATTTGTTGCCAGAGAATGTGGTAAAGGCAGTTAGCTTAGCGGAGTTTAAAAAAGGTTTGGACGGCTTCCTAAAGGAAAAGTCCATAGACCACTATTAAATGAACTTGGGGAAAATCCACTATTTCTGGGATAAGCAGTATAAAATGTTTTGTACATTTTTAGAATCTTGCCAGGTATTTGTGACCTGGATTGGCCACTGTTGGAAACAGGATGCTGGACTCGATGGACCTTTGGTCTTTCCCAGTATGGCAATACTTTATGTAATTACGTACCTACGTACTTATGCATCTTCTTTATCCTATATAATAATTCTCACCTCCAACAGGATGTGCTTGGGACCGTGCCTGCCGGAAGTGGTCTGCTAGGCAGGCACGCACTGACTTCAGTGACATCAGTGACAGACAATTTGGCAAAGCAAAACAATCTGAGTGCTGGCCATTAGGACACAGGGTTGATAGGAGAGTTTTAAAAGACTGAAGGAACTGAAAGTGTTAAATGGGGGGGGGGAGTTCTAAACCACTGAAAGACATGAACATTTGGGAAAGGAAAACAATCTGAATGCTGGCCATTAGGACACAGGGTAGATAGGAGAGTTTTAAAAGACTGAAGGAAACGAAAGTGTTAAACTGGAGAAGGGGGGGGGGGGGAGTTGTGAATGACTGAAAGACATTGCAAATTTGGGACAGGAAAACAATCTCAATGCTGGCCATTAGCACACAGGGTACATAGGACAGCTTTAAAAGACTGAAGGAACCAAAAGTGTTCGGGGGGGGGGGGGGGGGGGGGCAAGTTCTGAATGAATGAAAGAAATTAAAATTTAGGAGAGGAACACAATCTGAATGCCAGGCATTTGTACACAGGGTAGATAGGACACTTTTTTTTTAAAAATGAAGGATGTGAACGTATTACATCTTGGGGGAGGGGTGAGGAGGAAAGCGGTGGGGTATCCGGATACTGGGCGTTAGGGCCACTGGGGTACATAGACTTTTGAAAGCCTTAAGGAACCCAAAGTGTGGGAAGGAGGAGGAAAAGGAGGGGAGGGAACGGGGTGAGGGGTATTAGGAACAGGGGAGGGGGCCCTGTCACACACTCTCATTCTCACACACACACTGTCACACAGACAGTCTCACTCTGTCACACACCCGCACATTCACTCTGGCTTTCTCTCTCTCAAACATATACACTCCCAGGAAAACCTTGCTAGCGCCCGTTTCATTCGTTCCAGAAACGGGCCTTTTTTACTAGTCTTTTCATAAACACAAACTTTTTATTTCAAATATTTATGGTAATAGAAACAAAACAAAGAATATGAGATGATACCTTTTTTTCTCTTAATGTTGATTGAATTTTCAGTTATAAAAGTATACAAAAACATGAGAAATATGCACATTTATAAACTGGACTAAATGCATTTATAATGAGCTTTCAAAGGTAACCCTTCAGATCAGAAATTCAGAAATGAGCAAATGACATATCAGAATATATCTGTGAAACATAAAAGCATTCCAATGACAGTCTCATGGGAAAGGTTGGGGTGGGTAGAGGGTTGAGAAAAGGGGAGAGATGAATGGGTGATCAGAGGGTGACAAAGCAGTATAATTTTATGACTTATAATGGGATTTTTTTTAAAAACCCAAATCTTTAAGCCCTATCTGGTGGGTGCCAAATTTCATCATTTTAACTTCAAAGGTTTTACATTCCTGGATGGTTTTGAAATTTCCTTTTAGTATTTTCACCATAAAGTCCATTAGTGCAGTACTCTGGTCTGGCAAAATGTTGTCCTACAGAGGTGTCACCCTAATTAATTAGCACTATAGTTTCTGATGTGGTGTCTTCACAGTCTTGTCTTAAAGTGTTTGGCCTGTCTGTCCAGTGTATCCTTTTTCACGGTTTTTGCATTGAATAATATATCCTACATTTGAAGAAGAGTACAAGTAAGATCCCTGTATGCTGAATTTCCCATGAGCAACTGTGGGGTCCTGTGATATGTGTTGGCACAGTTTGCAGTTTTATCTTGCAAGGATGTGTTCCGTTCTCTCTTTCAGTTTTTACTGTAAGTTTTGTTTTTCACTGGGGGCCCTGTTTATTAAGCCTTGCTGTAGGTGTGCTGAGGGGATCTCTTACTAAGGGTTGCTGGCATTTTTAGCGCACGCTAAACGCTAGAGACGCCAATGTATTCCTATGGGTGTCTTTAGCGCGCGCCTATTTTTAGCGTGTGCTAAAAACACCAGCACGTCTCAGTAACAGGAGCCCTTTTTTAGAACGCACCTACAGTCTGGCTTAGTAAACATGGCCCCAAATTTTTGTTTCAGATTTGGTGGTTAGGAGGCCAGCAGGGAATATTTCTTTTGGTAATTCATCCTCCATGGAGTAGTGGCTGTAGATCTTTTAATTCTTAATTTTTCTATCTCTGGATTATATGTCACTACAAGGGGCACTCTCTCTCTGCGATTTTCTTTTTGTTTGTACTGCAATAAACTTTCTTTGGGTGGTTGAAGGGAAAAGGTAATCTTCTTGGAGATTATTTTGGGGTGGTATCCTTTTTTTTTTTTTTTTTTTTGTAAGAAGGATTCAGTCAGGGGGTTGAGGTGTTTCTCTGTCTTTAGGGTCAGAACAGTTGCAGTGGTATCTTGTGGTTTGGCTGTGTATAATGGATTTTTTTGTATGTGAAGGGTGGAAGCTAGATTTGTGGAGGTAGCTGCATCTGTCGGTCGGTTTCTTGTATATAGATATTTTTTATATAGCCATTCTTGATAAGAGACTGTGAGGTATAGAAAGTTTGACTTTTTCTGTGGAGTAATTGATTTTGAATTTGATTGAGGGATGGTATTCATCGAAAGAAGAGTAAAATTGTTAGTCGCTTCTCCCTTAGCCCAAATCATAAAAATGTCATCAATATACCGGTAGTATTTTAGGGATTTAGTTGTATATGTATTTAAGAATGTCTGTCTCCTCCAGTTCTGCCTTGAAAAGGTTTGCATATTGTAGTGCCATCCTGGTTCCCAAAGCAGTGCTCATGATTTGCAGAAAAACATCATCATCATTAAATATAAAACGCACCTCCAACGTTCCAAATTTGTAGTTGCAAGATCACAGCGCCCTCGCGTCAAAACGCGATGATGTAGATGGCGGAGCAATGAAAGACATCGCACACCCGTTACTACGCGTGCTGATCACCTGATCGACGTGACACTGAGCCAGTCTACAGCGGGCTACTGCAACAGCAGTATAGGACCGGCCTCTGCCGTCAAAGCAGAAGCAGAGTGCAGCAGAGTCCCGCGCAACTACAGCAGCGCCGCTGCCGCCGTGCGATGGCTTTTTTTTTTTACAATCTTACGGGGGTCGGGAAGCTGCACAGATAACAGAAACTGATTTCTCCAGCAAACTACCGCGATGTTACGAGGCCAGGCGCAATAAAAAGAACAACGCTGGTGAAACACTCCCACCTCCGTGAAAGAAAAAAAAAACTTAAAGTAAATGCAAGAAGGGGAGACTAACATGAAAGGAAATGGCGGAAGGCTGTCATAAAAAACAAAAATACTATTGACACAGGGGAGGGGGAGGGGTTGAAAAAGGAAAGGGTGAGGGGAAGGAGGGGGAGGGAAAACGGGGGAGAAGGAAGGAGAGGGGGAGGGGGGGTTCCAGCCACTCACTCTCACAAACACACTCTCATTCTCACACACAGCCACACTCTATGTCAAAGAAACCCACACACACGCACATTCACTCAGTCTCTCTAACAACAAACTCACTCACACACACACACTCTCTCAAACCTCTCAAACATACATAGTACGATGAAAACCTTGCTAGCGCCCGTTTCATTGGTCTCCGAAACGGGCCTTTTTTACTAGTTATTAAATAATTGTTAGAATTAATTTGATTAATTTTGTAATAGTTTCTGGTGTGTATTGTTGGTCCAGGATGAATGTTTTTAGGGATTTATCACATGCAGCTATGTCTTCTGAAAGGGAATGTATAGATTCTACATAGACAAGCAGCTGGTGGAGCTGCTTGATGTTTTTTCCAATTCAGAAAGTCTGTGGTGTCTTGTATGAAGCTGTTTGTTTAGTGTACTAAGGGTTTAAGAATTCCCTCTTGAGTCCAGATATGTCACCTGTGAGTGTGCCCACACCAGATATGATTGGTCTGCCAGGGTTTCCAGGTTTATGGATTTTTGGTAGCATATAGAATGTAACACACATAGAGGGGCATAATTGAACGTCGCCGGCGCTACAGCTGGCCGGAACCGTATTATCGAAAAAGATGGCCCTCCATCTTTTTTTTCGATAATACGGTTTAACCCGGCCAAATGCCGTGGAGTTCGCCGGGTTTGAGATGGCCGGGTTTGTTTTTTAGCGATAATGGAAAGTTATGTCGGCCATCTCAAACCCCAGCTAAATTCAAGGCATTTGGCCGTGGGAGGAGCCAGCATTTTTAGTGCACTGGTCCCCCTGACATGCCAGGACACCAACCAGCCAACCTAGGGGTCACTGCGGTGGACTTCAGAAAAGCTCCCACGTGCATAGCTCCCTTACTTTGGGAGCTGAGCCCCCCAAATCCCCCCCCCCAAACCCACTACCCACAAATGTACTGCACCCACTAAAATTGCTCCAGGGACCTGCATACAGCCTCTAGGACTTATTGCTGCTGTATAACTTTGGCACACCAGTTCACACCTGAAGGCTAATCTCTCTGAAAAAGTCCTTTCTTGAAATAACCACGTTTACTCACAGTTAACTGCAGATCAGAGGTTGTGCCCCACTGGCAAAGAGTCCCCTGGTACTAAGATTAGCAGTAGGTCAGAGCTGGCACAATGGTGTACAATGCCCTCTTTCAGCACCATTCAAGGTAAGAACTACGTTCTCTAACGTGGGTAACACAGGAAAGGGAACTAAAACTGGCTTACAAAAATGGCCACTACTGCATGGACTACAACAGGAAACAAAACAGGGCACACTCTGACCCAGTTAGCAGGGGGGAAAAGCACCATGGGAGTAGAGCCCAGTACCCTACACCCACCACAGTGCATTGCTAATGTGACTCTGCAGGGCACCTAACAGAAAAGGTGTCACACTCACCCGAGAGCCACATCGCAACCAGGGAAAGGCTGTCGGAGGATACAACACATTCTGCTGTCATGGAGGTGGGTACGGCATTTGATGCTGGCATACAGGCTGGCAAAAAAGGATTTTAGTTTTATGTTTTTTTAGTTTGGAAGGGGATTGGTGACCACTGGGGGAGTATGGGGAGGTCATCCCCCATTCCCTCCAGTGGTCATCTGGTCAGTTGGGGCACCTTTTTTGAGGCTTGGTCGTGAAAATAAAAGGACCAAGTAAAGCCGGCGAAATACTGCTTAACGCCGCTTTTTTTTTCCATTATCAGCAAAAGCCGGCCATCTGGTAGCCACGCCCATGCCCGCCCATGTCCCGCCTTCGCTAATCTACCAACACGCCCCCTTGAACTTTCGCCGGCGAAGCGACGGGAAAGCGGCAATGCTGTCAAAAATGCCGCTTTCAATTATACCGATTTCGCTGCTTTTAAGAAATCGCCGGCCATCTCCGGATTTGTGTCGGAAGATGGCCGGCAATCACTTTCGATTATAAGCTGGATAGTAACATAGTAGATGACGGCAGAGAAAGACCTGTACGGTCCATCCAGTCTGCCCAATAAGATAAACTCGTATGTGCTGCTTTATGTGTATACCTGACTTTGATTTGTATCTGCCATTTTATCATTTTCAGGGCTTAGACCGTAGAAGCCTGCCCAGCACTAGCCCCACCTCCCACCACCGGCTCTGCACCCAATCTCAGCTAAGCTTCTGTGGATCCATTGCTTCTGAACAGGATTCCTTTATGTTTATCCCACGCATTTTTGAATTCCATTAACCGCTTTCATCTCCACCACCTCCCTTCGGGAGGGCATTCCAAGTATCCACCACTCTCTCCGTGAAAAAATACTTCCTGACATTTTTCTTGAGTCTGCCCCCTTTCAATCTCATTTCATGCCCTCTAGTTCTACCGCCTTCCCATCTGTGGAAAAGGTTCGTTTGTGGATTAATACCTTTCAAATATTTGAACGTCTGTATCATATTTCCTCTGTTTCTAGTCTCGTATGTCGTCAGATCTAGTTTCGTATGTCGTCATTTGCCCATTTCTGATCTGAAGAAGGGTTACTTTCAAAAGCTCATCAAAAAATGTATTAAGTTAGTCCATGGACTATCATCTTATCTTCTTTTCTTTGTTTTATTTCTATTTATTACCTTTTAAAAGTGGACTAACATGGCTACCCTACCACTTTACACAAAAACTTATGGCAAAGGGTTCATTGTGATTTTCTGATTTTACATAAATTGTAAACCACTCTGGGCCCATTTTATGAGGATATAAGTATTGATATTAGATTACAGCATGAAGCAAATCTGGTGCTCAAACAGGTTGTAATAGATAGGGGAGAACACCTTCCTCCATGTTGCTGACTTACTGGTGTAATCTTGAAAAATGATCTCCTTCCCTTCATGGTCCATTTGCTGCTTAAGGTGTGTGGCTCCAATCACAGCTTCTTTCTTACATAATTCAAAGCCCTAATTGGCTCTGCATGTGGTTGGACTTCATTATGGCTTTATGCAGTGAGCACACTTGATCTGTAGGGCTCCCATTTCCAATTGAAAGATCAGCTGCAGCTATGTCATCAGGAAGCTTCTCAGTTTGTTTTCCTGCATGCTTTCGGGAATGTTCACTAGCTGCACATTGAACACAAAAACAGAGAAACTGTTGCAGTTTTCCAGGTCGATTTGATTTTTGTTTCAGCCTACCAATCCAGGGCCTTTGAATTCTGTTTAAATCTCTAGTTGTGCTCTTAGATCCTCTTTCTCTGATACTTTTGCTATGCCTTTGCCAGCCGCTGCTGCAAGACCTCAGACTAACTCCCAAGTTTCTCAAATATAATGCTGCATTTACTGTCCAGAATCGAGACCACTTCCTGTGATACTCCCTCCACCATTATACTCCACACTGCTTAGTGGGGGCTGAACACTGTGGCATCTTAGGATCAGTGGCCTTTACCACCATCTCTCTTCTCTACATTTTTAGTGCCATCAGGCAAGTAGGTCAGCCCTCCTCAATCCTGGGCCTTTAAAATTCTTTTTATATAAGAATCAAATCTTTCTCCCACTACCCTGGTAGCCAGAAAGATAAGATAGACAAGCAGGGTCCAAGAGTTCTAAGGGAAGAAATCTTCCTCTCGCTCATTACATTATGAGGCTCATTTTCAAAGCACTTAGCCTCCCAAAGTTCCATAGAAACCTATGGAACTTAGCCTCCCAAAGTGCTTTGAAAATATGCCTCTATGTATCCTATCTGTGTGCCTAGTTATAAAAGTCTATATTTATTTATTATATTTGTAGCCCGCACTTTCCCACCAAAAGCAGGCTCAATGCGGCTTACATAGTAATAGGTAACACAGAATTTTGTTATGTAAAGTAGGAAATTAAGTATAACATAGGGTAGAGACAGGTGATAGGAGAGTAGCCTGCCCTAAGATAGGTGCAAATGTGTGTCCTCATTGCGTAAAGCATGTGCAGGTATCATAATTCAAGGTGCCCCTGTAACAGAGCAGAAGTAGAAGTATACTTACTTGCTGGGAAGCATACTTGTGTGTGTGTGTAATTAAATATATATATATATATATATATATATATATATATATATATATATATATATATAATATCTCATGAAGTAGAAGTTTATTCAGAGTCTTTCTAGTTTCACTTTCCCTTTTATACTTCTCAGTTTCTTGGAACAAAGCCATTATGAGAACATGGGAGAAAGTTATACCGTTGGTTTAAAAGTAAATTTCCTTGCCGTTTGTTGTCTTCATTATCAGTTGGTAAAAGTAACAAATGATTGATGATTTATTTTTCTACAGGGCTGTCTCCTTTTGAGATCAATTAAAAAAACACTTTTTATATTCTAACAGTTTGCAACAAGTAACTCTTTCACAATAGAAGTTCTATTGGGAATATTCTTCTGACTCTGCCTCTTTCAGGAATCCTTTATTCCATCGGGAAGGAAAACATCCAGAACTTGAGTCCTGCAAACCACATGCATTTGCCTGGCTTCAGGCTTACAACTTGAGCTCAAGTCTGCTGTCTTTGGGGATCTGCACACTACTGGGGGAAAAAAACCACCATCTTACTGTTTGTAGGCAACTACTCTATATACAATTTCTTTGACTGCCCTTAACACATGGCTGCTTCAAAGCAGCAGCACCCAGCTTACAACATAAGAGTAGTCATACTGGGTCAGACCAGTGGTCCATCTAGCCCAGTATTCTGTTTTCCAAACAGTGGCCAAGCCAGGTCACAAGTACCTTGCAGAAACCCAAATTGTGGCAACATTCCATACTACAAATCCCATGTTCTGGTCTCTGCCCCATCTCTCTCAAATGTTCCTATGGAAACAGAAGCCAAGGGTTAAGCAGAAGTAGGGGAATTCTGAGGTCATCCAGAGTTAGGTGCCGGGATGATCCGCGCTAAGCTAGCATTCTTCAAAAGCCATTCTACGTGGAATGGCGTTTATAGAATAATTACAAACCCACAACCATAAACACCCCAGACCACACCCTCCCTATTTCAGATAGTCTCAAAATACTACGCGTTACAATTGACCGCAATCTTACATTTGAGAGCCAAGTAAACTCCACTATAAAGAAAATTTCATTCAATGTGGAAACTTAAACATGTAAAACCTTTCTTCCTGAGGGAAATATTCCGTACCCTAATACAATCAATGGTACTAAGCCACACAGGCTACTGCAATGGAATCTATGCTGGATGTAGAGAACAGCTCACGAAGAAACTTCAGACAGCCCAAAACACAGCAGCCAGGCTGATATTTGGTAAAACACGGTTCCAAAGTGCCAAACCCCTCCGAGAAAAACTACACTGGCTCCCAATCAAAGAACGTATCACCTTCAAAATCTGCTCCTTGGTCCACAAGATTATGTACGGTGTAGTCCCAGGATACATGACTGACCTGATTGATCTCCCAACCAGAAACAGAACTGGTTCATCACAAACTTACCTGAATCTCCACTACCCAAACTGCAAAGGTCTCAAATACAAAACAACCTACACATCAAACTTCTCCTATATAAGCACACAACTATGGAACGCATTGCCTAAAGCTGTGAAAACAATCTATGACCATCTAAAGTTCAGGAAATCACTAAAGACCTACCTGTTCGGAAAGGCGTACCCCTCCGACCCAACATAAATGCCTCAACTCGGCAACACAGCAAAACCAAAGATCATACTGGACACTGTTTACCCCTCCCTATCTTTGACCCCTAACATGCCTGTAACATAGTAACTAAGTAGATGACGGCAGAAAAAGACCTGCATGGTCCATCCAGTCTGCCCAACAAGATAACTCATATTTGCTGCTTTTTGTGTATACCCTACTTTGATTTGTACCTGTGCTCTTCAGGGCACAGACCGTATAAGTCTGCCCAGCACTATCCCCGCCTCCCAACCACCCGCCCCTCCTCCCAACCACCGGCTCCGGCACAGACCGCACAAGTCTGCCCAGCACCATCCCCACCTCCCAACCACCAGCCCCGCCTCCCAACCCCGGCTCCGGCACAGACCGTACAAGTCTGTCCAGCACTATCCCCGCCTCCCAACCACCAGTCCCGCTGCCCACCACCGGCCCTGGCACAGACCGTACAAGTCTGTCCAGCACTATCCCCGCCTCCCAACCACCAGCCCCGCCTCCCGATCCTGACTAAGCTCCTGAGGATCCATTCCTTCAGCACAGGATTCCTTTATGCTTATCCCACGCATGTTTGAATTCCGTTACCGTTTTCATTTCCACCACCTCCCGCGGGAGGGCATTCCAAGCATCCACTACTCTCTCCGTGAAAAAATACTTCCTGACATTTTTCTTGAGTCTGCCCCCCTTCAATCTCATTTCATGTCCTCTCGTTCTACCACCTTCCCATCTCCGGAAAAGGTTCGTTTGCGGATTAATACCTTTCAAATATTTGAACGTCTGTATCATATCACCCCTGTTTCTCCTTTCCTCCAGAGTATACATGTTTAGTTCAGCAAGTCTCTCCTCATACGTCTTGTAACGCAAATCCCATACCATTCTCGTAGCTTTTCTTTGCACCGCTTCAATTCTTTTTACATCCTTAACAAGATACGGCCTCCAAAACTGAACACAATACTCCAGGTGGGGCCTTACCAACGACTTATACAGGGGCATCAACACCCCCTTTCTTCTGCTGGTCACACCTCTCTCTATACAGCCTAACAACCTTCTAGCTACGGCCACCGCCTTGTCACACTGTTTCGTCGCCTTCAAATCCTCAGATACTATCACCCCAAGATCCCTTTCTCCGCCCGTACCTATCAGACTCTCCCCGCCTAACACATACGTCTCCCGTGGATTTCTATTCCCTAAGTGCATCACTTTGCATTTCTTCGCATTGAATTTTAATTGCCAAACCTTAGACCATTCTTCTAGCTTCCTCAGATCTTTTTTCATGTTTTCCACTCCCTCCGTGGTGTCCACTCTGTTACAGATCTTAGTATCCGCAAATAGGCAAACTTTACCTTCTAACCCTTCGGAAATGTCACTCACAAATATATTGAACAGAATCGGCCCCAGCACCGATCCCTGAGGCACTCCACTACTCACCTTTCCTTCCTCCGAGCGAATTCCATTCACCACCACCCTCTGGCGTCTGTCCGTCAACCAGTTCCTAATCCAGTTCACCACTTCAGGTCCTATCTTCAGCCCCTCCAGTTTATTTAAGAGCCTCCTGTGGGGAACCGTGTCAAAAGCTTTGCTGAAGTCTAAGTAGATTACGTCCATAGCTCGTCCCTGATTCAATTCTCCTGTCACCCAATCAAAGAACTCAATGAGATTCGTTTGGCACGATTTCCCTTTGGTAAAGCCATGTTGTCTCGGATATTGCAACTTATTGGCTTCCAGAAAATTCACTATCCTTTCCTTCAGCATCGCTTCCATTACTTTTCCAATAACTGAAGTGAGGCTTACCGGCCTGTAGTTTCCAGCTTCTTCCCTATCACCACTTTTGTGAAGAGGGACCACCTCCGCCGTTCTCCAATCCCTCGGAACCTTTCCCGTCTGCAAGGATATATTAAATAAATCTTTAAGAGGACCCGCCAAAACCTCTCTGAGCTCCCTCAATATCCTGGGGTGGATCCCGTCCGGTCCCATGGCTTTGTCCACCTTTAGCTTTTCAAGTTGTTGATACACACTTTCTTCCGTGAACGGTGCTGTATCCACTTCATTCTCGATTGTATTATTTCCAGTCCATCGCGGTCCTTCTCCAGGATTTTCTTCTGTGAAAACAGAACAAAAGTATCTATTTAGCAAATTTGCCTGTAACTTACCTTATTTGACCCTAACATCTAATTGTATTTGTTTCTCTACTGGACCTGGCAATTGCCTTTTCGGTACTATGTAAGCCACATTGAGCCTGCAAATAGGTGAGAAAATGTGGGATAGAAATGTAATAAACGGTGTGCATTTTGCACTTTGGATGCAAGCACCGAACTGATAGCAGTTGTGCCTAAATCCTGGGAATGCCCATGGCCACACCTCCTTTGGTGTTGCGTGCTATTAAAAATTATGTGTGGATATGGCCTACGCTCTATAACATGCGCACCTAACTACTTAGCCAGTTACTGGCATGCAGAATTCAGCCCCTGACTTTGGGTGACCTATACAGAATTCTTCCCAAAATGCTTTACTATTACCCCCTAAAGGTGCTCCCCAACCTTTCTCTTTTTCTAAGTCAGACTGTCAAAGACAGCCTCTCTGCACTTCAAGTATAGGTAATACCATCTTTATGCAGATATTTGGAGCCAAAGTTTAAAATTTCTAGAATTTAAATCATAGAGCTAATTTTAGTTGAAGCTTGCTCAGCTGTTAATGGGTTAAGCCACTTGTAAACCATAATTCCCCCCCCCCCCCCCCCAAAAAAAAAAAAAAAAAAAAAAACACTCCAATAAGTGAAACAGAGAAAATGGTGGCAGATGAAGCTGAAGCAGGAGGTAAAAGCAGTTTATGTAGCAGTGTTTAAAAAAAATGGGGTGGGGGGTTTGGACAAATTCCTAGAGAAAAGGTCCATAAGCAGTTAAGATAGACCCAGAGAAAACCCCTGCTTATTTCAGGAGGTAAGTAGCATGGAATATAACCACTCTTTGGGGTTCTATCAGATATTTGTGACCTGAATTAGCCATTGTTAGAAACAGGATACTGAACTTGACCAATCCAATAGGGCAACTCTCTTGTATAGTGTTCAGTGGCATACTAGTGTGCTTTCAGCCCAGATCAGGTGTTCCATGGGGAAAGTCACCAATGCTTGGTGCTCAAGTGGCTTTTAAACATGCAGAGGATGTCCTTCTCTGAGAATATCTATAGTCCTATATATAACATAGTAGATGACAGCAGAAAAAGACCTTGTACGGCCTATCCAGTCCGCCCAACAAGAAAAACTCATAGGATATGGTGTGATAGTACATATGTATACTTTAAATCTTGAGTTGCCCTTGTCATTTTCAGGGTACAGACTGTAGACGTCTGCGCAACTGGCCTTCTTCTCCAGCTACTGAAGCTGAATCTGTTCAGTCATGATCAGGGCACAAAGTAGAAATCTGTCTCTGGGAAAAGGTTTGTTTACAGATTAATACCTTTCAAATGTTTGAATGCATCATATTGCCCCATCTCTCCTTTCCTCCAGGTCCTCAAGTCTCTCGTGCGTTTTGCATCACAAGACTATACCACTTTTGTTGCTTTTCTCTGAACCTGTTCAAGTCTTTTTATGTCTTATGCCTCCCTTTCTAAATTCAGCGGGGAGCCCTGAAGTGCAGAAATTTAACAGCTGCATGTAGGGCACAGCCAGGCTCTGCTTTCTACAGCACATAGCACCACCTGCTCTTCCCCATGCTTACCGTTATCTTTGTGAATCCTTCTAGCCTCATATAGAAGCTTTTTTTTTTTTTGGTCCTGCCTCATCTGTGTTTTTTTTTTAAATGTTAAGTATAGCTTAGACTTGCAAAGGTTGAGGAAACACTTTTCTAGGGACTGGTGTAGTATGTGAGGTGCCTCTTTTTTGTGGGTTGGATTATTGCTTTGAGTCCTACATTAGTGCTATTATGGTATGGTTTGCAATATGAACCTTTTTTGTAGGATTATATTTTGTATCATAGAATGGAGGGAGTTTGTATTTTTCTGTTATTGAGCTAACATCAACATTTTTTATTTTTTAGTATCAAGAGTTGTAAGTGGAAGGCAGATCTGCTTCTGTTCTGCACCCATTGTTGGGAGTTGGATTTCTTTGAATATCTTGTGAATATTATCCTTTTGATGTGTCTCCCTTAATGAAAATGGGTACAGAAGCTTTTTCTGAAAGCAGCTGCTGAATTTCTAGCGCTCGATTCCTATCAGGATGTAACACCCAACTCTAGAGTAGGCCCTGGCTATAGCAGTACTCAAGGATACCTTCATCAGCATCGCCCGATGGTTTTCAGTTCTTTCTGGATGTAGAGAGTACAGGTAAGGGTGACATGGGAAGCCTAACTACTGTTTTAGACCTTGGAGAGAAAAGCAATTGACAAATTCAACTACATCGGCCTTGTTTTCCAAAGGGAATTTTGGGGAAAAGACAGTTCATTTTTGGTTTCTCATTATACAAAATCCCATGTTCAGAAATGTCCTATGTTGAGAATTCATCAAAAAAAGGTGTGAGATTGGAAGAAAATCTCAGAAAAACTGACTGACTTAACCCCCTGTTTACTAAGCCATGCTAGCTTTTGGTGGTTCGGTAATGCTGACACAGCCCATTCAGTTTGAATGGCCTGTGTTGGCATTGCCAAATAGCATCCATTAGCTTGGCTTGGTAAACAGGGGGGTAGATATGGATCTTTTTTGAGGCCTTGAGGAAGGGAAATGCATCCAGTTTGGGAAGAATTTCCATTAACTCTGATTTCTTTTGAAAGAATGTCAGGTACAAGTTAAAAAAATGCTGGAGGGTAATTTTTTTTTTTTTTTTAATTACACAAACCCAGAATTCCGGAATGAAGTTGTGCGGATCTGCCAGTTTAGTTTAGAAATTGTGGAATCGGTGAATGAAACTTGTTCCTTGCAATGGCAGATAAGTCCAGGAGGCATATTTTCAAAGCACTTGGGCTTATAAAGTTACTTAGCAACCTGTGGAACTTTGTAAGTCTAAATGCGTTGAAAATGAGCTCCCAGGTTAAGAGGGCTTAAGATTGAAAAGAACACAAAAAATTCATCTTCCTAAAACACGGATGGGACATTTACTTGTTTCCAACCTTTTTATGGTATTACAAGCAACAAAAGCCCATTTCGTTAAAAATGAAACGGGGCCCTAGGAAGGCTCTCGTTTAAGCGATTTCTCCTCTCTCCCACGCCCTCCCCTCCATGTCCAGTGATTCTCCTCTCCAGTCCAGTGATTCTCCTCTGCCCTCCCCTCTATGTTCAGCGATTCTCCCCTCTCATCCAATCCATGTCCAGCAATTCTCCTCTGCCTTACCCTCCCATCCGTATTCCATGATTCTCCCCTGCCCTCTTCTCCTTCCTGCCGCCCTTGCCTTTAAGCTGTTCACGTTACCTCAGGTCGCAGCAGCAGGCTCGGCTCGCGTCACCTCTAGCCTTCCCTTGCCTTCCCTCTGTGTCCCGCCCTCCTCTGACATCATTTTGTCTTTCCGCGAGAGCGGGACACAGAGAGAAGGGAACGCTGGAGGCGAGCTGACATCAGCTCATTTGCATGCTGTTATGAACACAGCCATCCAGGGAAGCAGAGTGACCAATTATTATATAGATAATGCCAAGCTATGCAACAAAATTGTCAATGTCTTGCAATGGTGCTCATGTTATGGTAGTGAATGAATGAAGACTACTGATTTTGCAACATTTTCATTGCATGGCAAGTAGACTCAACCTAGTGCTTGTAGAGCTCTACAGAGTAACTTGGTATTGTGGGATTTCTAAATGTTCTTGATAAACTTTACTCTTTACTGAGCTGACCAGCCATCAAAAGTTTATTGGTATGCAGAATGCTTTAGGTGTAAAACATAAAAATTGTGCAAGCAAAGTGTAACATCCTGGGTAAGTGAGTGGAGAAGTGTTATTGCAGTTAACACAATAAACTGCCATCATGTGTCGTCTAAAAAGCCTGGACAGAGATGGGTAAGAAGTCATCTGTTAAAGCAGGCAACCTTTACCACCACATGACTTTAATTCATATTATGTCTTCAAGAGAATGAAAATTGTCCATGGTGCTCATAAGGAACTACAAGGCACTAACTTCATGCTTGAAAACTTCTCTCATATAAAAAAATAAATAAATAAAAATGCACTATGATTCATCAAAACACACTGCCTCAATATCTCATCCCAATACAATACCTACTCACCCAAAATATAAACATCCCAGGCTGTACCCTCCCAATCTCAGATAGCCTGAAAATTCTCGGAGTTATAATTGACTGCATCCTCTCACTGGAGAACCAAGCGAAATCAACAACAAAGAAAATGTTCCACTCAATGTAGAAACTTAAACGCTTGAAACCATACTTCCCGAGGGAAACATTTCACAACATGATACAATCAATGGTACTAAGCCACGTAGATTACTGCAACAGAATTTATGCGGGATGTAAAGAACAAATCATAAAGAAACTTCACACTGCCCAAAACACGGCAGCCAGACTTATTTTTGGAAAAACGCAATTCAAAAGCGCCAAACCCCTCTGAGAACTACACTGGCTCCCAATCAAAGAACGTATTGCTTTCAAAATCTGCACCCTAGTTCATAAAATTATCTACGGTAATGCCCCAGGATACATGACAGACCTCATAGATCTACCAACCAGGAACACAACAGGATCATCACGAATATACTTAAGTCTCCACTACCCAAGCTGCAAAGGACAATACAAATTAACCTATGCATCCAGCTTTTCCTATATAAGCAAGCACATAACTATGGAATGCATTACCAACAGCCGTGAAAACAACGTATGACCACCTAAACTTCCGGAAATCACTCACAACGAACCTGTTCAACAAGGCATACCCTACTGACCCAACATAAATGCATAAACCCTGCAACACAACGAAACCAAGGCTCGGATTAAACACAAAATATCTCATCCTCTCTTGGAAACTATAGCTCGCAGTGGACATAAAATAATTCTTCTTCTCTACAATCCTTCACATACGAACCTTATTCTACCTGTCACTACCTGTATTTGTTCATACCAGAATTGGTGAATGCCTTTACGGTTATATGTAAGCCACATTGAGCCTGCAAATAGGTGGGAAAATGTGGGATACAAATGCAACAAATAAATAAGAACAGCTATACTGGGTCAGACCAACGATCCATCCAGCCCAGTATCCTGCTCCAGCAGTGGCCAATCCACTGTCACAAGTACCTGGCAGAAACACACTTAGTAGTACCATTCCACACTACCAATCCCAGGGCAAACAGTGGCTTTCCCCATGTCCATCTCAATAACAGGCTAAGGACTTTTTCTCCAGGAACTTGTTCAAACCTTTTTTTAAAAAAAAACAAAAACACTAACCGCCATTACCACATCCTCCAGCAATGTGTTCCAGAGCTTAAGTATTATTTGAGTGAAAAAATATGTCCTTCTATTTGTTTTAAAAGTATTCCAATGCAATTTCATTGTGTGTCCCCTGGTCTTTGTACTTCTTGAGTGAAAGAAAAACGATTCACCTCCACCTGTTCCACTCCACTCAGGATTTTGTAGACCTCAATCATATCCTCCATCAGCTGTCCCTTTTCCAAGGTGAAGAGTCCTAACCTCTTTAGCCTTTCCTCTTATGGGAGCAGTTCTATCCCCTCTATCATTTTGTTTACTCTTCTTTGAACCTTTTCTAATTCCTCTATATCTTTTTTGAGATATGGCAATCAGAAATGAACACGATACTCAAGGTGAGGTCATACCATGAAGCGATACAGCGGCATTATTATATTTTTGTCTACAGTGACAGGTCTTTTTCTTGAGTGCTGACTCCTAAAGTGGACCGTAGCATTAGATAACTATGATACGGATTATTCTTCCCAAGGTGCATCACATTGCATTTGTCTACTTTTAAATTTTGTCTTCCATTTGGATGCCTAGTCTTCCAGTTTCCTATGGTCTTCCTGCAATTCTTCACAATCTGCATGTGTTTTGACAATTGAATAGTTTTGTGTCAACTGCAAATTTAATCACCTCACTTGTCATTCCGATTTCCAGATCATTTATAAATATGTTAAATAGCACCGGTCCCAGTACAGATCCCTGCGGCACTCCACTATTCACCCTCCTCCATTGAGAAAAATGGCCATTTAACCCTACCCTCTGTTTTCTGTCCAATAACCAATTCCTAATCCACACCAGAACATTGCCTCCTATCCTATGACTCTTTAATTTTCTCAGGAGGCTCTCATGAGGAACTTCATTCCAGTTATCTTCTTGTCTGTGTTTCTGAATCTCTGAATTCTGTCACAGTCTCAAAATTGCAGTGGCACGGGAGGGCATGGTGCACTCGCCAAAAAAGAGTTGTAAAATGCCAACATCTCTTAACTTTTGTCATTACAGTTGCAGATCAGTGAACACAAAGTTAAGACACTAAGCACAGATGGTATAGAAAAAAACTACATCTGTCATCTAAGAAATAGGAGGCATGGGAACCACTCTGAGGGTGTTTGAGTACCCCCCTATATTGAACAAACTCCTGGACTGTGTCCAAGGCAAGAATTTCTGTTGGGTTTAGCACCCCCAATAATTTTGAAAAAGTTGGCTCCGATGGGTATGAACGTTTGTACCTCCTTGTTTTCAATGCCATGATTTCAGAATTGGACTGATTCTCAAAAGAATCAATGAAAATTGTGAAATTCTGTGTTAAGATGCAATAAAATTGGCATCCATCTTCTTCGTGGATATTTTTAACAATTCTCAATCTCCAGTCGCCTTTGAAAAACTTCAAGAAGTTAACTCCAAGGAATGTACCTAAACTACCAGTTCCCAGTTGAGAAACAATATCGGAGCGAAGCATTTTAGCAGTGAGACTGATTAGAAACCAGGGGGTAAGGCACATTTTCATCCTTGGCTCTTCACAGTGAAACAAAGCTAAGCTGAGAGAAAACATTATGGATGTTTATGCTAACAGGAAAGAGAGACTGCACTTAAATGAAATTTTCCTTTTTTTCACTTTATTGCTGATGTTTTGATTTTGTGTGAAATGTGCAGAGGCAACTTTTATAATAACAGGAAATATCTCTTGAACTTAAACAGGAAGCTGTAACAATCCAGCACAAGTTACTGAGGAGGAAGAGATTTTGAGGCTAGTCCTACTGTTCCAAAGCTGTATGAAAATACAGGCATTGCAAAACTGTATCTTAACGCCATCATGTTAGAGCACTTTTCAGTATTTGTTTTGGTCTTCAAGAACTGTATATTTCCCCCTTCCCCTTAAAGTAAAGTGGTTGGCAATTTTTTTTTTTTTTTAGTTCAAGTAAGGTCAACAAACTCAACAGATGGGTTGTAGGGAAGAGCTATAGGGAGAAAATATAAAAACTGAGTTGTCTTGTGCACATCGTTCAAATCCTCTATGCATTAGGGACTGGAGTCAGTAAATGGAGTCAAATTTGAACGTTAGTAAAAATTAGCAGAGAACACTATTCTAGTGCCCATTACCATTCCCTAAATTTGTTCACCAGTATTGATGCCAGCTGAAACCTGGTGTAAATGCCAGCTCCCTGCTGTTGGCATTTGGGTGCAGGAATGGAAGTATTCTATAACTCGACGTGCAAATGTTTGGAGTTCCCCATGCTCCCTTTTCAGTTGTGCACTAGAAGATTTAGGCACGCAGGGTTATAGAATAGCATGCAGGAAGAAAATCTAATTAATGCCAATTAACTGCAGTAACACCAATTTGTTTCTAGTTAATGGCTTGTGTGCAAATTGTGGCATCCATATTTGGACGCCGCATATAGAATCCGAGGGTAAGTCTTTTTTTCCACAGATAGTTCTTCATTCTGTTTGGAAATCACAGTATGAGAAAACTAGTAGGTATTTGGCTCCTCTCCTGTAGCTCCTTTATTATTTAGCAAAGTTAGGAATAACGAACATTGACTTGTATCTAGACCAGAAGCATAGCTATGTTCATGACTTATGATTCTAAAGGTATAACTGTTATGATGCTCATTAAGGAGGAGACATATCATAAAGAGAATGCTTTTCTGATATACTCTAATATTAGGACAGGAGGATGGAGAGGAAAGGAATAAATTCATTGTTTTCTATTTCCATTTCTTTTGTTATACAGAGACTGGTCATTGGGTTTTCCATTTGTTTTAATATTTCTAATTTTGTGGTCCCTCTATGCTGTATTTGAGGCTCTGTGTTCTGCATGTGTGACCCAAGATGAAATGGTTGTGCTTATGTGTAGTTTGTCTGTAGAAGTTCAGCTTGTTCTGTGGGGTTCTAGCACCCGTTGTAATATATTTTCATAGGTAGTATACTTTTTTTTTTATTTATAATTTTGTACAATTGCAAAATAAGAATCCAATGCAAATACACATTTTCTATAAGAAAAAACACAGGCAAAATGATAGTCTGGGTAAATACCAAGATAAATTGAAATTGGTGATGTATCCCCCATAAAAAAAGAAGAAAGGCAAGGAAAATAATTACCTCAGTAATCAAATAAGATTCCTAAACAAATCTTAACTATAAAGTGGTGTCATTTGACTATGAATCTATTCTATAAACTCCTAGCCTGAGAAGAAGCAAGTCATGAAGAAATTTTATCAAAAAAACTCTCCAAATGAGAGGGATAAAAGAAACAAACTGCTTCCCTTGGCAAGAGATCAAACATTTACATAGGGGAGCCTTAAGAAAAGGGTACCTCCCACCTGCAATAATTTTACCTCCCACCTTCAATAATTTGGGTATTTTAAATTGAGAAACATTTTCCTCAGTTTATCTAGAACGAACCACATCTGGAAATATCTGAGTTTCCTGATCACAAAAAAGGAAGCTCCTCTTTTATTTCAAAAAATTTCAATACTTGAATTTTATCCTTTGCACTGAATGCAACATCTGGTTTTATATCCCACTTCAAAGCAGGTAACAGTAACATCAAGACAAGAGCCAGAACAATCATCTGGGAGGACAGTTTAAAAAGAGTGACAATCTTTTTGTAGTAAAGAGCAGAGTCTTAATATTCTTTCTAAAAGACAGATGATAATTGATGTCCTGTTTCCAATGACTGGTGGCGTGAAATGCCAGTGTTTCAAATATTTTTAGTCTTTTCCTTTCTCTTGACAAAGGAATATACAGTTGGACAATTTAGCCTTCTGTCTGTTAAGAAGACAGCAAATTGGAAATGGGAGTATATTATTACATTTGTACCCCGCACTTCCCCACACAATGCAGGCTCAATGCGGCTTACATAGTAATTTGAAATACAAAGTTAAGAATAGAATTTTCAGTTGGCTTTTCTCGCTAAGAGTTTTTTCCAATGATAGTAATGGACTCCTTGTAGTGGGCTTGTTCCAGTTGTCTAGTGGCGCATATGGAGATTTGAGGTCTTGTTTGCTTAATTCATTGTTTTCCTGTTTACTAGCTCAATCTCTCGTACTGCTGTTTAGCAAAAATTTAAGTCTTGATTGGGTTTTTGGATTTTTTGCTTCCCATTTGGTGGCAGTTTTCTGATGGGGAAAGCACGTCATTTTGCAATCTTGAGTCCTCTTTTTGGCAGTGGCAGAATGCTCTGTACCAGCTCATGCACTTTGATGGTCAGTGGGCAAGGGGAGACTGGGGGCAATGACAACTATTGAGGCATTTATCTTCAAATGGTAATCATTGACAGCTAGAAATTGTGTTCTTAATGTTGCTAGGTAGGGAGCCAGGCAAGAGAGGGCCCTTGTGGATGGGCAGAGAAGAGATACACATGCATACGTGGGAAGGAAGTCAGAAGGGAGAGAGGGCAAGATGGGTGGAGCTGAGAAAACAAGAGGGATGTGTGGGGAACATGCACAACGCACTAGTGTGAAGTGGGGCTTAAATTGGAGGAGATGGAGGCTCGTGTGATTTGGGGTAGTGAAGATAAGTTACAATGAGGCACATTTTCAAAGCACTTAGCCTTCCAAAGTTCCATAGAAACCTATGGAACTTTGGAAGGCTAAGTGCTTTGAAAATATGCCTCCATATATATTATAGGAGCATGGGTCTGGGGGGGACACTCTCCCATTTGTACCATGTTTGGTCATTGTTAGAGGCACATCAAGTTACTAACAGAACCATTTTCTAAGATTGATCTGTAACAGCAGAGCAATAACAAACTGTCTAAACCAAAAAAGGGGCACATAGAAGCCTAACCTGCCTTTATACAATTTTTGTACAGGTCCGTCATAAAATTACTCTCTTACAATTGACTAATTGAAGGAAACGATTGCATCACTTTTGTCTATCCCTTGATGGAGTTGAAAGTCACATGGAGTGAGCACTTGTATATTAATGGGTATATCTTTAGTAGAACTATAGACATGACAAGCAGTAGCTGAAGGGGAGGGGTGGGTTCCCAAGAAACAGAAAACAGCTGAAAATCAGGGAAACTGATGGTATGGCAGCAACTAGAGATCTGGAAAGAGATCTGAGGAGTGGCAGCAGGAACTGTTAGCCTGCTGGGGTGGGGTGTATAAGACACTAATAAACCTGCAGGTCTCAAGCTAGAAAGGAAAAGTATTCTGATGCCACTTTATAATATGCATCTTAGGATGTAATGTATTTTCTGACCTTTCCCAAACAGGCCTAGGTGTGACTTAGCCATGCTAAACCACCTAATTTGGCAGTATATGAAGCTGGAACAAACATGCTAGCTGCAGCTCTTCTTTCAGAAACTTTTGACCAGTTTGAAAGCAGACTGAGGGAGCCTCTGCGCTCTGTACATGCCTAATGGGTGTTTGCTTCTTCATAGTCTGGCCTCTCACTTCTTATATTAGTTCATAAGAAAAACAAAAGAAGGCAACATACCAATCAGGTAAACAAATTCCTTACTGACTGCACCTCCCTCAATCCCTCTTGGTTTAGTGTATGGCTACTATTTAAAGGAGGCAAAGTAATTAAAAAAAAAAAAAAAAAACCTCTTCATTAACCCAAACTCCTAGGTATTGGTTATTTGTGATAACAGGGGGCTAGTCTTCAGCAATTATTTGCTATATCAGTAGTCTAGAATACATATTTTATGCTTTACTGCACTGATCAGATCACCAGTAACAACCATAACTGGAACGATCCTTAAGTTATTACAGCCCTAATGGGGAGGAGGGGTGTATTGTTTAAAAGTTTTACTAAGTAAAGCAGCATGTGGGCAGATGATACTGTCCCTTTAAGAGCAAATGGTATTGCAAAACCACAATATCCAGTTTAAATGGAGAACTTCCAAACTAACATGTTTCCAGAATACTGAACTTTTAACCACAGACATTGCCTCACAATCTGTCCCGACAGTGAGTTGGGGGTAATTTTATAAAGGTTTTCTTGATGTGTATTTTTTTTAAATATATAAATGCACACATGGATTTTTTTTTTAAATAAAAAGTTGCACAACCCTACATACTTATATGCACACTGTGTATATGTGCTCTGGGGAGGGGTGTGCAATTGCTGTGGTCATGTGTATTAAAAAAAAAATATGTGCATCCATGTGTTGGGTACGTGCACACATTTATCTCAAGACAAGTGGAAGTCTGTACACGCACATGTGTGTGCTATTGGGGTTGGTTTGGGGCGCTTATTTTATAAAGGACACATAGAAAGCAAGTTGTTATACTATAATATACTATTATAGATGTATTATTTTTCTGGTATTTGAATTCCAGTGCTGTTAAATGTGTATTTTTGAACAGTAGTTCTATTATTAGGTTTCAGTTTACTGTTTTTAAGTTTACCTCATTTGTTCTATTTATATTTATTCTTGGTTATTTTACTATTGTTATGCTGTTAACAAAATTGTAAGTTTTATGTTAAACTCTACCTGCTGTATACCGCCTTGGTGAATCTCTTTATAAAGGCGGTTAATAAATCCCAATAAATAAATAGTTTGGTGCCAGTCCATGTACTATAATATGTTTAAAAAGAATTCTAGTCTCAGTGGGCAACCAATGAAGTTTAACATAAAATAAAACATGGAAAAGAAAATAAGATGATACCTTTTTTATTGGACATAACTTAATACATTTCTTGATTAGCTTTCGAAGGTTGCCCTTCTTCATCAGATCGGAAATAAGCAAATGTGCTAGCTGACAGTGTATATAAGTAAAAACATTCAAGCATTACTATGACAGTCTGACAGGGTGGGAGGATGGGGGTGGGTCGGAGGTATGCATGGGGACATCAAAGCATATCATTGATACTCTAACAGGATAGGTGAGGATAGGTGAGGGGTGGGGTGATCAACAGAGAAATACAGCTTTATGGTTTACTAGTAAAAAAAGGCCCGTTTCCAAAACAAATGAAACGGGCGCTAGCATGTGGGTTTTTTTTTTCTGTTTGATATTAAGTGATATATTTTTTTTTAAAAAGGAAAAGAGTTTTTTTTTTTTAAGTTGTAAAGTCTGTATGAGTGTTTGTGGTTTTGAGGGGGGTTGTGGGTGTCTGTGGGTGTGTGTGCCATTTTGTGGGGGGGTGTTTGTAGGGGGGTGTTTGTGGGGTAGGGTTGTTCTGTATGAGTGTTTGTGTTTTGGGGGGGGGGGGATTATGGGATTCTGTGGGTGTTTGTAAGAGAGAGATGTAGGTTTTTACTGTTTCAGTTTTTGTATTAAGGGGGTTGGGGGAGGAAGTGTGTGTGTATGAGTGTGAAAGCAAGATGTTGTCTGTCCATGGCAGTGTGTGGCATTTTGGGTGGTGGGCAGTTTGGTTGTATGTATGTGTGTTAGTGAGTGATGCTGATTGTCCATATTAGATGTGGGGTTTTTTTGTGGCTGGTAGGGGGTGATTCTCTGTGTGTGAGTGTGATACAGTAATCTTAATTCAGCAGGGCACTCTGATGTGGTATTTGTAGGCACTTGTATTTTTGTTGAAACCAGAGGGATCCGTTGCAGTAGGAGTAGATATGGGGTTTTTTCGAGTGTGGAATTTGGGTGGCGTTCTGTAGGGGGGGCGGGGCTGAGGGCGCATGTGTTTGGAAGTCTCTGTTGTAGGCACTGAACGCCGGCTTGGAGACTCACCGCATGAACAGCTTGCAGAGTAAGGTCCGCGATGTAGTGGTTGTTTAGTGGCGTTCTTCGTCCGCGCTTTCCTCGCGGTTGGTCCCCGTGCAGGTAGCTACCCCCTCCTCAGGAAGGGGCGGGACTCGTGTGTGTTTTTTTTTTCCTGAACGCCGCTGCATTTTCTTCGCTGTCCCACTCCTGCTCCTCTGCAGCACCGGTCCCATTCAAAGGCTTGGTGGTTTCTAAGTCCATGTGAGTGTTTAGGAGGTGGAACCGTACTTTGTGTGCATCACCTGAGGCGCAGCCAATCAGCAGCGTGTGGGCGGGGCAAACACTGATGTTCAAAAAGTGGTCTCTGCCGCCTCACTTTAGAACGTTGGGAAAGTGAGGCTTCATTAGAATGTTGGAGGTGCGTTTTATATAGAGAGATAATGGGCTAGGAACCCCAGATCCTTGTTAAGTCCTTTCTGGTGGGTGTTAAAATATTCAATCATTCTGACTTCAAAGGTCTTACGTTCTTTTATGGTTTTAAAGTTACCTTTCAGGATTCTCACTGTGAAGTCACTGGTACAGTGTCCTGGTCCTGTAAAATGCTGACCAGCAGGGGTGGGAACCCTACTGGCACCAGTATTGTTCATGTGATGTCTATGTAAATTGAATCTTGTCTTAAGCATCTGGCCTGTTTCTCCAATATAGCATCCTTCGTTACATTTTTTACACTGAATGATATATACCACATTGGAATATGAGCAAGTGAAAGATTCCTTTATGTTGAATATCTTTCCTTTGTGGATGACTGTGGGGTCCTGTGAAATATTTTGGCATAGTTTGCACCTGGAAAATGTTTGATTTCTATTGATAACCTTAAGAGTGGACTAACACGGCTACCACACTCCTCTACATAAAATAAAGAAATTCTGCCATACAGTGGAACCCCATTATAATGCACTCTACAGTAATGCAAATCTTCTTATAATGCAATATCTTGGCTCTTTTTTTTAACCTACATTTCCTCCATCGGCAATTCCCTCTCCCTATGCCTGTCTGACAACCACTCCAGCCAATGTCTAGCTATGTTGCAGTTGAGCTCACCCCCATCCCTGCATGAAAACCATTCCTGCCAATGTCTAGTTATGTTGGGGTGGGCGTTGACCCACCCCTGGATGAGCTCTGTCGGTGCCAGTTTGAAAACAACAAGTTTGGTGGACTCTGTATACACATCTTTGGCTGCTCCCAGTGCTAGTGTGAAAATAGCCATGGGTGGACTCTGTATACGTGGCTTAGGCTGCTTCCATTGCCGGTGTGAAAACAAGTTCGGGTGAGCTCTCTACAACTTGAGGTGAGCTCTGTCCATGCAGAAACTATCTCATAAGCTGAAGTCTTTCACTAATCTGCACTCGATCAACTGAAGTCTGGTAAGCAACAGCTGGCCAAAGAAAAAGGCATAAATGAATCTACTCCAAGAGGGTGGAGGAAAGAAGAAAAGCTGAGAGGTTTGCCCTGTATTCTGAAAGATGAAGCAGAGATGCATATGAAAAAAAAATTAAAGTGGCTAGTGATAAGTTGAATTCAGTACTAGATCAATGGTTCGTCCACACTCAGTCACAGGAAGTGCCTGTTTCTGGCCCCATCATGAAAGCCCAGGGGAAAAAATTGACCGACAGTTGAATGGCCAAAAGTCAATGTTCAAAGCCAGTAATGGCTGGCTTGACAGATTTAAGAAAAGGCATACCATCAGTCAAGCTCTTGTCTCTGTCTCGGGGGACATCCAATTGGCTAACAAGTGTGCAGCACATTCTTACCCAAGAGAACTCAAAACTGCTGGAAGAAAGAGAGTACAATATCAAGTGTACAATTGTGATGAAACAGGACTGTGTTTCAAAATGTTACCAGATGGTACACTAGCAGCCAAAGATTAACAGAAACAGGCTTTAAACCAGCATTTCCTAAACCGTGTGCCATGGTGAGCTCACAGGGGTGCCGCGGGCCAGATGGGAGGTTCACAGGCAAGCACCTGGATATCACTTAATGTCAACATATTTAACCAAAGTTGTATGGAGTTCCAGGAAATCTACATGGCTGGGGCAAGCTACTGATCACAGCTCAACTGTGATTGGTCACGGAGCCTGTCTGGCACCTAAAAGGGCGATCCTTATTTGGAAACAAAGAGCCTCACTCCTTACTTTCCAATCAGGATCGCCCTTTTAGGAGCCAAACAGACTCCGTGAGCAATCACAGTTGAACTGTGATCGGTAGCTTGCCCCAGCCATGTGTGGCAGGAAAACAGCAGTTCTCCGTCAGTGAAAAAGATTTTGTACGCAGCTGGCAGAGAGAAAGAGATAAAAGTTAAGCACAATTAGCTCTGTCCCTGTAAGAACAGCAAGTTAAAAAATGACAAAACCAAGGGGAGGCTTCTGGGTGGCGACAGGCACCATGTGGGAATTGCTGTCGCTGCCAGGGACCTGTTCAAACAGAGAGAAAATTGGGGGTGGGGTGGTGGAGGGAAGGAGAGATGCTGCAGGAGGAATGAGGGGCATAAGTGTTGGACATGAGTTGGAGGGGGGAGGAAGGGTGAAATCTTAAATATGGGGGGGTCAAGGGGAGGTGAGATGTTGGACATGAGGTGGAGGGGAGAGAATGATGGTGCACGAGGGAGAGAGGAAGAAATACTGGACATACGTGGCGGGAGGGGGCGGTAGAGACCTGTGTGGCCGGAGGGGGGGACGCAAAAGTTTCTGTGACACTAAGGGTGCCTTGAACCGAAAACGTTTGAGAACCAGTGCTTTAAACAAAGAAAGGGCAGAGTGACCTTTCTTTTTTTGTGTGAATAAATCTGGCAGTCATAAAGTAAAACCACTCATGATTGGGAAGTCCAAATCACCCAGGTGTTTCATCATATGTATACGATATCTTTGCCTTTTGAGTACAGAAACAGCAGGAGTGCTTGGCTGAATTCTTCAGTTTCATAAATCCTTTGTTTCAGCGCTTAGAGCTTATCTACTTAAACAGAGAAAAGGGCCCTTCAGGATAACTGCCCAGCACACCCTTCAGCAGAAGAGCTTATGAGCCATGAGTAAGTGTCTTATCTACCAAAGAATACAACTTTAGAGATCCAGCCCTTGGACCAAAACCAAAAATCAGGCATACTACTGTGTTCTATATAGTCTGTACTTGTTTCAGTAGACCCTTAGTACATCTCAAGTAACCATGGTTACAGTAATACTGTTGTTGGAGTAAGAGTTATAGGTATCTAGAGGTACTTAGCTGTCGGAACACTACTAAATAGCAATTATTCTGGACTTGTGTCTAGGGGAGCGTACCTCTTTAGCCCAATGACTGACTAGTTGTTGTAAAAAGGAACAATGCCACAGATGGAATATATATAATTTATTAAGTAAAGAAATATATATATATATTTTTTTTTTGTTTGTTTGTTTGTTTTTTGTTACATTTGTACCCCGCGCTTTCCCACTCATGGCAGGCTCAATGCGGCTCACATGGGGCAATGGAGGGTTAAGTGACTTGCCCAGAGTCACAAGGAGCTGCCTGTGCCGGGAATTGAACTCGGTTCCTCAGTTCCCCAGGACCAAAGTCCACCACCCTAACCACTAGGCCACTCCTCCACTCCATGATATATATATATAGTTCTGAAGCAAAATGCCAAGCAAAATACAAAATAACTTGCTATAAAAATAGACTATCACCCAAAATATAGATAATGGACTAACTAAATGAGTTTTTCCCTATGTTTTCTGTGAACCATCTCCTCCATAATCCACTATCCTGGGCTGGAAAGGGGCTGGGGCTTGGATATACTGCCTTTCTACACTTACAATCAAAGCGGTTTATATATTATATACAGGTACTTATTTTGTACCTGGGGCAATGAATGGTTAGGTGACTTGCCCAGAATCACAAGGAGCTTCAGTGGGACTCATTCTGAGGTTTCAGTTCTCTTCCCCTTAACCATTTGTGCGGCTGGGCTTGATCCATATCTGGTTTCTGGAGTAACACTTCTGTGATCATGTGTGAATTTGAATATATTTTACTAGCTGCTGTTTCAAGAGAGCCTTTTCCACATCCAGTGCACTGATGGCCATGAACCCATGATGTAGTCATGGTAGCCTTGGTATTTCTACTTGAGGTTCCATATACAATTTTAAAAAAAATTTGAAATGTTTTGTACTTACTAGATTTTGAAGCTTTAGAAGTCCTGTGATCATCATTTAGCAAAACTCCCCTAGAAGTAATGAAAAGCTTTCAGATGACTAGATAACTTTTTGTCTGGGCAAAATCTGACTGATTTTGAGGTTTGTAGTAGTAAGGGAACTTGATCAGGAAAATGTATAACTGTTTATAAATGTCTTGAAGCAGAGAAGGTGCAACATTACAGCAGAATTTAGTGCAAGATCAGCATAGAATACTATAGGAGACTAAAATTGCTGTTGTAAACTTTTTTGTACTGTTCCATCAGCTTCCGATTCTGTACTGTCATCTAGCTTTTGAAATTGTAGACTGCCACTATAGAGACTTTGGAAAAACTGGATTGTGAAAATTTAGAGCTCAATTCCCAGCAGGTAATTTAATAATCTTCGTGTGCCAAGATTTGTACATACCAAGAGGTGAAGGTTGAATGCTCTAAGATTATACATATAGGCCTACTGTCATAGTGTTCTGGGCATGAACAACATCAACAGATCCAAATAAGTAAAAGTAACTGTCCACTGTCGCCCTGATTCTGTAAACTTGCTCGCATAATTTGACACTTAGCATGCAAAGTTGTGCGTGCAAGTTATAAGATAGTGCCAGTACAAGTATAATTTAACAATTAACCAATAATTGGCTATAATTGGTTTTAATTGGCACTAGTTTGTAGTTGATTGTAACTGCCCTTAGTGTTCTGCAAATTGATTATGCAAAAACCATAGCATGTAACTGCAGAGGGGACATGAACCTGGGAGGGGCAGGGTGGGTCAGGGGTGTGCTTAGTACTTATGCACACAGGTTTTACAATGTTATCAGTTACGCACCTGACTGACAGCAGTTAGCTCAGTGACTGGTCTAAATGTTCACACCTAACATAAATGCTTGTACCTGAAGTTAGGCGTATAAGATGCACTAATATTCTATAACAGTAGTTGGTGGTGTCACGATTATAGAATTCATGCTTAGCATGCATCATCCTGGCACCTAATTTTAGACAACCTGAAGAGAATTACTCCCAATCTCTCTGCCCTTTTAAACTGGGACATGCCTTCTAACAAGTAGAAGGACTTGGTAAGAAACGACCAACATACTTGGAGAGTTTAAAGTTCTCACTTGTTTGATAAAGAGTCAGATGAGTTAGTTGAGAAACCACAAGAAATGTCAAAACGTGATGCAGAGCTAAAGATAAGTTTGATTATTGTAGTACAGGATAGTGGATTCTGGCCAAGATGGTTCTCAGCCAGCATAGAAACAAACTGCTGAGATAAGCAAATGCAAATTGTGTAACACTGAACTGGAAATGGCTGTGTTTCATCCCTAGCTATGATGTTCTGTTGTCGTAAGACGTGTATGGAAAAAGGTAGCATGTGTCATCTGCTAGAAACTTTATAAACACTATAGTATTGCTGTCCTAGAAATAAACATTGGTGGCATTATCCTGACAAATTGTGAAGACTGAGGAAGTTGGAACTGTTAATGTATAGATTTAAAAAATCCTACAGTCCTTATATCAAGCTGTGTTATAAAATGGCATTTACACACCCTTATGCAGGTTTTTCCTGCGTGCTAAGGTCATTTTTTACCACCACAGGAAAATGGCCAATTTTTCCTTTTTTTTTTTTTCCAATTAATGGTTGTACGCTGGTCACCATTAATGTGTGGCCATCCACTAGCTGTGTTGGCTGGTTATGACTCTCAGCTTTGCAGCCTTTTACTTCAAATATTTTTATATTGCTTTTTTTTTTTTTTTTTTTTTTTTTTTTTTTTTTAAGTAAGAAGGAAACCCCCCTCTTCCCCTCTGTGTTTAAGAGTGCTTAAATCATGAGAAATTGATTGGGAAGGCTGAGTGGAAGGGACCACAAGTTCAAAAGGGGAAACACAATATGTGACTATGCAGCTTCCCAAATACCAGTTTTTTTCATTCTGTTTGGTATGAAGTTAGCCAGTTACCCTAAACATTCAGGCTAAATCACACCCACTCTTAAATTGCTTTTTCTGAACACTGATTAACTAGCAAATGCAACCTAATCCAACAGCCAGGGTTTCCACTTTAAAGGACCTCTCCTGTACTTTACTCTGAGCAACTGCTGAAGCCAAGAAATCAAATGTGTCAACTCCAATAAGATAAAAAAAATAACCAAATATAAAACACTAGCCATTGAGCCCGTGAAAACGGGCTACTTTTGGAATGGGGGGGTTTCCGAGCCCCCCCCCCCCCCCCCCGGAGTCGTCGCTGCCGCCACCCCTCCACCCAGCCCGAGCAGCACTGTAAACTTACATCAGCACGCAGCAGCAGGCACATCAGCAAAGCTGCCGTCGGGGCGGGCTTCCTTCTCTGCCTGTGTCCCACCCTCGTGTGACGTACCGTCGGTGAGGGCGGGACAAAGGCAGAGAAGGAAGCCCGACGGCAGCTTTGCTGATGTGCCTGCTGCTGCATGCTGATGTAAGTTCACAGTGCTCGGGCCAGATGGAGGGGCGGCGGCGACTCCGGGGGAGAGGGGAGGGGGAGCGGTTCCGATGTCTGCAGCATGCCAGTAGAGACTTCCCGCTCTGTCCCGCCCCCATCATCACGTATTGAAGCGGGGGCGGGGCAGAGAGGGAAGTCTCTACTGCGCATTTGCGATTGAGTACGGTCACTCGCCGTTTATATGTTTGATATCATAAATACTGAGCCAGGGGTAGAGGCCAGTTCTCATGTTGGACAGAGGTAAGGGAGCCCAAAGCAGAATAGGAGTTTGTCTCCCTCTCTCTCTTCCCACCCCCTCCCCCAAGATTTGGACAGAACGGCCGGTGTTGTAGTTCAAGCAGGGGCAGCTTTTACCACTAGGTAAACTAGGCAGTCGCCTAGAATACCAGAATTTGATGGTTGGCAAAAAAACATGCTACAATGGGGTTCTGCCTCTGCCAGTGAAGAGAAAGTGGAGACCACAGAAGGAGCCTCCTCCAAAGAGTAGAGCCAGCTTAGAAGAGCACAAGAGCAGTACGTCTTTCCCTAGTATCTGGCCCTGTCTGCTTTTCTCCCTCAGGTTAACTGAGTTGGAAACCGAGGAAGAATGAAGGTGAGGGAATGGGGTATGAATGCTGGGGAATAGAAAAGCAAGGCCTGAGAGGGAACAGTCAATGGGTAGATCCAGGGGAAGGAAGGGACTGGGCAGAGGGAGGGGTACATCATGAGGGAAGAAGGAGGAAGGGGTAGCTGCTGTTAACAGAAAGAGGAGTAGAAGTAATGTACTAATACTAGAGAAGGAAGTGGAAACCCAGCATTCTGTAAATGCAGCATTTTGTAAATGCAGTTAGAATAATTTTTTTTCCCTGTGTGCATCACTCTTGCAATTTGCCCATATTAAACTTCATTACCCTTTTAGATGTCTGGATCTTCATTTTAAGTCCTCATGCAGTTCCTTAGTCTGCTTACATTCTTAATTGCTTTAAATACGTTCATGTCTTCTGCAAATCTGAACCTCGTTTGATGCTTCCTTTTCTAGATTGGTAATAAAGACGTTAAACACTGTTCTCGGTGCAAATTCATGAGACAGCTTTATTTGCTTCTCCCTATTGGGAAAACTGAGCATTCATTCTTACTGTTGCCTGTTTATCTTTTAGCTAGTTAATAATCCACAGTAAGGCACCACCTATGTTAAATTTCCCAAAGGGCCTCTGCAGAACTGTATCCATTGTCTTTTGAAAAATCCAAATAAAGTATACAAGCTGGTTCACCTTTGTCAACTTGCTTATTCACACCTTAATTCTTATAGGTTGGAAAAAGGAGGTTATGGGTTACTGAATACATATAGGCTTTTATCCATTAAGCCATGTTTATCCATATGACTTTTTTTTTTTTTTTTTTTTTTTTTGTTCGCTACCACCATTTACCTGGCACAGACACTGGTCTCCAGAGATTTCAGGATATAGTTTGCTTACTGCAGAAAATGTATCCTCCTTAACAGTGGCATGCTCAACAAATAAGTTACTATTAATGATCTTGTGGTAAGGTTTTGCAATTACAATGCAGTAATTGCACAACTTCTGCATTAACTGTTCAGGGCTGTTCCGGCTGTTTTCTTTTTCAGCTAACTCAGAAAAAAACCCACTTTATCTGTTATGCAGTGCACACATTAATGTAGTGCAGTTAATGCCACCTCGGTAAGTGTGGCTGTGTTATCTGATGCATTAGAAGTCTTGTTTTGATTAGCTTTATTATAATTGACACTAGTAAAAAAGGCCCGTTTCTGTTAGAAATGAAACGGGCGCTAGCAAGGTTTTCCTCGGAGTGTGTATGTTTGACAGTGTGTTTTACAGTGACTGTGTGTGAGATAGAGTGTTTGTGTGTGACAGAGAGTGAGACTGTGTCCTCTGTCCCCTGCCCCCCCCTCTAGCCACAACATTCTTTAGATAGAAATACAGAGTTCATTTGAGTTTGCCAAAAGAAACACTTAAGAATAACGAACCTGGATAGGAGTAATGGAAACCCTGCACTCTGTCTCCAACTGCGAGACAACGTTAATGACCCACAAACCTAAAGCAGAACTTTTCCGTAGGTTCCTTGTAAAAATCCAAGTATACACTAATCCATGGGAGAGTTCAGTTCTCATGAAAATAGGCATCAGGTGACTGTGCCAGTCATGTACTTACTTCCCTTCAGACTGGCTGCTGCCCAGGCCCTGGGGGGAGGAGGAGTGGCTGCTGCCCAGGCCCCGTGGGGAGGAGGGGTGGCCGCTGGCCATCCCCCACCCGCCGCGCTCACCTCTCTTGTTCTTGGTGCCCTGCTTCTTTGCCGTCTGCAGCTCCTGCTCGATCTTCTTCTCCAGGAACTCCTGCTTCTTGGTCAACATCTTCTGCTCTTGCCGCCGGTACCTAATAGCTTCCCGAAGACGGACATGTTGGCGGCTCGAGGGAACTCCGTCCGGAGCTCACCGACAGCTACCCCAGCACAGCCACTGCTTCCGCCTTGTGTTCCATAACGCTGCACGAACGCATGCCACGCGCCCGGATCAAAAGGCTGCCATGACGCCACGTCCAGCTGAGCCTGCCAGACTCAGCCGCTGCTTCCACCGAGGACCGCAGTTCTGTGATGTCACTCGGATCATAGAGCTTGGCGCCAAACCCTAGAAAGTCTGCTCGGCATGCTGGCTACTTCCAGGTTGGGTGAGTGGGTCGTGTTTTTTGGAGGGGGTTTGTGAGGGAGGCGGCGAGTTGATTTCATGGGGGGATGGTTACGGCGCCATTACCGTTTGTCTTCTTGATACCGGGCGGCGACATTGGGCGCGGACTAATGCTGGTGGGCGTGGCGTAACATATTCTTTGATTCCATTGGTGTATATCGTGCTACTTTGTTCTGGTTGGTCACAGCTGCTTATGACGTACCAGGAAGTACTGACGTCAGTCCATGGGATGTATAGCACGAATGCCTCAAGGTTAGTGCCACGCAGTCAGCTTCAGAACGTTGGAGGTGCTTTTTATTATATAGGATGTTTGTATATAAGTTACTCTACAACTTATATACAGTCTCCATCTTTAACAGTAAGGTGAAGTCCCTGTTCATTCCCCTCCCCCCTTTCTATAGTAAGTGGCTAACGCTGCACAAGTTAAGGTACTGTGTTAATTGTTAACATGCACTAACTGCCCCATTAACAGCCAACACAGTTCAGTAACCACCAAAGGTCTATAATCTTATTTATAGACTTCTCATATTTGTTTACAGACACCTAAATATAATCACGTATATTCTTTCAGACCCACTTACAGCCATTGGGTCAGTTAATTTAGAGTCTGCTCTTTTTCCATATCTTCACTGTTGGCACATTCCAACCCAACAGAAGTTGGAAATAATATGAATGGGGTTGAGTGTCCATGTATGTGGCTGGGGGCAACATAACTGAAAATTGTAACAGAATGAGATGAAACATGATGTGTGGGAAAAGCCAGTATTTAAAAAAAAAAAAATACAAGCTCAAAAATAGGTCATATTTGTACCTCGGTCCAAAGAAATAAGCCCTTCGGAAATAAAATAATTAAAAAAAATGGTACAATGGCTGTCTATAGGAGGAATTCCAGCTTCTATAGCATAGAAACTTACGTATAGTGAACATAAGTTAGGAAGCTCCTCCTTTTCATACTACCTTCCCTGTATTCTGTTCTCTCGACCCTGCAAAATACCCTCTTCCCCCACAAGCTTGACCCCACCTCCAAATATTAAAAGAGGTAAAGGGATTTATGTAGTTCTAGCTCATGTCTCTCAGTAGGTCAAGGTGAATTTAGTTCAGGTACAGTAGGTACTTTTCTTGTGCCCTTCATGCTCTTTGCAGATAAACAGAACAGGTTGGGGGTGGGGGGTGGAGTTCTAAAAAGAAATAGTTATTAACTGTGCAGTTAATGCCAATGATACCATACAGAAATAGAATGTTCAGATAATTAACAGCAACATTAAAGGGTTTCTCTCCTCTGAAACCCCCTAGAGGTTGTCCACCAGTGTTTTGTTTTCTGTTTGTTTTTAAATAGTTTGCAGCATGGTCTTTCTCGCCCCTCTCTGCTGTGAATCCAGCACCTCCCTGGTCTGTCTAGACTTTGCTGGCAGCCACAACCAGACACCCAGCCTGGACCAACCCAGTGTGTTTCCTCTTCCGTGGCCCGCCCTTGAGTACACAAGGAGTTGCATCAGAGAGCTAGCTGCAACAGAGGAAAAGGCTCTGGCTCAGCCCAGGCAATGGGTTCAGGCTGCGGCTGCTGGCAAAGCTGAGGTATGATGGACCAGGGAGGGGGCTAGTGGAGATGGGAAGAGGTGTTGGACTCTCATGGAAAGGGGAGGAGGGCTGAGGGAAGAAGAGGAAGAAGTATTGGATATGTGAGAGGGGGGCTGAGTGAGGAAGAGGGAGTGGTGCTGGACCCATGAGGAACAGGGGGTGAGAGGGACAGGAGGGGAAGATGCCAGACTATGGTGGGGAGTGTGGAGAGGGGGAGATGCTAGGTTGTGGAGGGAGGGGGGAGAGTGAGTAAGAGATTCTGGACTGTGGGGAGATGGAGGGAAAAAGATGCTTGGCCTGAAGGACATGTGGCTACATAAAACCCGATGTCATGCTCCTTCTTAGGTTATGTAGGTGGTAATCAGCACTTAGCAAGCTTTCACTTCTGGTGCTCGGTTTGCTGCTTACACGACACATGAAGGAGCACAGCATTGGGATGTACCTATGTTTCCTGCCGCTAGGCTAGATTTATGCAACCACTGCCCTGCTAAACAATGAAGCTGCACCTGTTTTTGTTTGGGGGGGGAAGAGAGAGAGGGGGGAATAGGGAGCGTCTAGATCATAAGGGGGAAGGGAAGAGAGAGAGATTAGACATGGAGTTGATGCACCATAGGGGTGGAGGGGAAGAGCGAGGGGACAGGGAATTGCTGGATCATAAGGAAAAAGGGGGCAGAATGGGGATAGGGAGTTGCTGGGCCATAGGGGTGGAGGGGAAGAGAGAGGGGACAGGGAGATGCTAGATCATAGGGGTAGAAGAGAGGGACAGGGAGAAGCTGGGCTACAAGTATAAATGGAGAAAAATAGCCCAGCATCTCTCTCTGCAAGGATGTGATAAGGGGGCGATGCTTGTCATGGCTATACCATGGGGTTTCTCAAGGAGACGAGTAAGAGGAGGATAGTAAGTATAGGGGGTAGAAATGTAGTAATGAAGACTGGGTGAAAAAGAAGGGAAAAACAGTCCATGGAAGGAGTGAGAGCTAGGGGGATGAGAGGAGATGGAAAGTTGATAAGTGAAATATAGCTAACGGACTGAAAGAGTGAGAGGGTGATATTTTTTTTATTGGCATATCTTTTAATATGTTACAAAAGCAGAAACATACAGTATTATGCATAGAAAATATAAAACACAACACCAATTCTATAAAAACAAGCATACAAGTCCCCACATCAAGAGGAATGCACAGTGCACAAATCAAGAAGAAAGCTAAAGAATACCATCAAGCACTGTATAATAAGTCAAACACCAATCCTGCCTGAAGAGAGAGAGAAAATAAAAAAAGAAGTAATTTAAACTCTTAGCAAAAAAAGCTTTCAACTGAATATGATCAAGAAAAATATAGGAATTACTCCTGTGCATTATCTTACAAGGAAACTACCCCAATAGCCAATAACTTCAATTTTAATTGAAGAAAACTTTTCCACCTCAATTGAGTGGGTCTGGGAATATCATAATAGCCTGCACAAAAAAAGAAGATACTCTCTTTTTCGGAAAGTAAGCTTTCAAAACCAAAAATTTAAATTTCTCCTTATGACAAGATACCAACAGAGTTGCTCTTTTGGTAATTGGCTCCTGAGATGACTCCAAAAAGTTTGTTAGATCCAAACTATCAGATGACTATTATTGAGAGCACCTTCCTCTTTAATTACCCTAGAGCCCCTGGGTAGATAGTAAGCATGACTAAGTGAGGAGACCTCAAATGTCAGGTGAAGAATACCTTTAAAGTACATTTTCAGTAGTTCTAGGGGTGCCAAAAAAATGAGTAACAGGAAAATTTAAGAATCTTAAGATTTTGAGTTCAACACATTTTCTAAATATTCCATTTGGAAATGCATAGTCAAACAGTCTTTAGTAGTAGCAGTCATTGCAGATTGAAATAAAGTTAATTGAGAATCTGTCTTGTCCAATCACTGCTCACAAGACTTAAGTCAAACTTCTTGGTCATTAAGCTTTACCACAGTTTCCTCTCTAAATTTAGCAAAAGCAGACAAATTATCTTGCAGGGTTTTGTCCATTTTAGTAATAGCCACCAATAAGCCTTTAAATGAAATCTCTCCTTGAGGAAACATTAACAGATTTAAACGAGACAGCCATGGGTACCTTAACTTGGAACAGCAGTTGAACTCCCACTCTAGGAGATGAAGTGAGAGATGGAAAATTCAACGAAAGCACACCTGCGGTTTCCACTTGTCCAGGGAAACTGTTCAAGATTTGATAAACTTCTGGGGAGACCAACAAGGTTGCCGACTGAGATGACAAACCCGGCATTGCTCCATGAAGATATTGGTCCAACAATCCTTTTAAAACAGCTGATGTTTGAGGCTTGTTTTTGCTCCCTTTACGTTTCCCCACGCCATGGCAAGGTCACTCAGAAGTGATGGCAGTGGAGGACCTCACACCGAGAACTCGATGGTGATGGCGTCGCAGACAATACCTGATGCAGCAACCAGTAACCAGAACCTCTCAGCTCTGAGAGAGGGTGACATTTTGAGTGGCCAGGCAGAAAAGAGGAAATATGTCAGAATGGAAGAAGAAAGGTGGAAAGTGGAAAAAGAACAAATGGGACAACACCCACTGGGAAGAGCACAGAAGACAGGAAAGCAGAAAAAGAGAAACTTAGACCTACATGCTTGGAAAAATAAAAAGCCCAGATGACAAAGGTAGAAGAAGTGTTTTGTTTTGTTTTGTTTTGGGGGGGGGGGGTAATTTATTAGATGGAATATTTTAGTTATGGGCAATGTGCATCTCGGATTCCTTTGTGTATTTTGTGCAGTACAAGAGGAAAAATGTGTTTGTTGTGGGTTTTTTTTCTTATGTTTTGGTGCATGCCTACTCTGACTTCTTTGGGTGTCTAGTTAATTTTTGTTTTCATATTGCTATTTCTAATTTGTGATCCCTCCTTCTATATTTGGTGATGAGTTGTCTGTGTTTTGTGTGTGACCACGGTATGGTATTCTGTTCACATGTAGTTTCTGTATAGAACTCTGTTGCAGTCCCCCTTGTCTGTAGTAGGTGTATCTAGTATTATAGGGCCCCATGTAATATTTATTTTGCTGCTTGTTCTTAGGTAGGGTTTGTTTTTGAATCGTAGGACTTAGTGCTGCTGTTGTATGGTAGGTTGCTGCATGTATTTTGAGTTAGGATTTTTTTCAGGTTTAGTATATCGCAATATGTGGTAATGAAGCGAGCTATGTTGCTATCAGATAACATGAGAATTGGAAATATTTGGGGTTTTTTGTATGGTAATTATCATGGAGAAAATGTTCTAGTTATGACATCAATTTGTTGGGCTAGAGGTAGTGTTTCTGTGGATGCAGAAATTGTTTACATTTAATTCGTAAGAACTGCCATACTGTATCAGACCAAACGTCTGTGAAGGTCATGTATGTAGTGTGTCACTTATGTGAGCTTTGTCTGTCAGGTGTGTCCCAACTGAAAAAAGGTTGAGAACTGCTGCCTTAGCAGAATGCCCCTTAGAGATCCTCTCCTCTGGGACTCTGCCTGTACTTTGTAACAGGGTACATAAACTGAATCATGCCTCTAAGCAAGAATCTGATTCTCCTCCTTGTGAGAACATTAAATACACATGGAGGGGACATAATCGAACAGGGCACCCAAATTTTCACGAAGGGGCGGGGAAACCTGTATTATTGAAACAAGATGGGCGGCCATCTTTCATTTCGATAATACGGTCGGGGGCATTGCAGTGGACTTCAAAAAAAGCTCCCAGGTGCATAGCTCCCTTACCTTGCATGCTGAGCCACCCCAAAAAAGCCCAAAACCCACTCTCCACAACTGTACACCACTACCATAGCCCTTAGGAATGAAGGGGGGCACCTAGATGTGGGTACAGTGGGTTTTGAAGGGCTCACATTTACCACCACAAGTATAACAGGTGGGGGGGGGGGTTGGGCCTGGGTCCGCCTGCCTGAAGTGCACTGCAGTACCCAATAAAACTGCTCCTGCTCTGCATACTGCTGTCATGGAGCTGGGTATGATATTTGAGACTGGCATACAGGCTGGAAAAAATATTTAACATTTTTTTTAGGGTGGGAGGGAGTTAATGACCACTGGGGGAGTAAGGGGAGGTCATCCCTGATTCCCTCCGGTGGTCATCTGGTCATTTAGGGCACATTTGTGTGGCTTGGTCATAAAAAGAAAAGGACCAAGTAAAGTTGGCCAAGTGTTCGTCAGGGACGCCCTTCTTTTTTCCATTATCGGCCGAGGACGCCCTTGTGTTAAACACACCCCGGTCCCACCTTTGCTATGTTTCCGACACGTCCCCTTGAACTTTGGTTGTCCCCGCGATGGAAAGCAGTTGAGGATGCCCAAAATTGGCTTTTGATTATGCCGATTTGGGCGACCCTGGGAGAAGGATGCCCATCTCCCGATTTGTGTTGAAAGATGGGCGCCCTTCTCTTTCGAAAATAAGCCTGCTTGTGACCTCGGTTTCCTTTTTCAAAGAATCCTTGTGAGAAGGCTTGTGAGTGACTGAGGCCACACTTTAGTGTTCACTGGTGAGCTCCAGAATTAATTCATTCCTGGCAGCCTCCCTGTCCTCCAGACTGAAAGTTTGTCTTGAAATATGAATGTTCATCTCCACTGCAAGACAAGGAGTTTGGTGCTAGCTTCATTCTCATAGGTTTACATCTGGTTCTCTTACTCTGGATTCTCCTGGAACCTAACATTCCCTCTCCTCCAGCCCCAGCCAACGTCCCTAGAAAAACTTTAGAGATATCGAAACCTTCTGGGTGGTTCTGCTATATTGAAACTGCCCTCCCTGCAAGGGTACCTCCCAATGGGAAGCATCTGTAACACTAAAATGCAGGGCCATAGCTAGCTATGTGAGGTCATGCAGTTTGCCAGAATTGTACCCCATCCACTGATTTCTCTTGCTGATTTGTTTTATGAAAATGGGCAGGACTGTGATAGGAACACATGGGAGTGTGTCACACAGTGTATTTGGTGCTTGTGACACTCCTGCTAACACACCTTTCCCCTCATTCTATAAACTTGTATGCACAGTTGTGCACTTAGAATAGTGCCAGACCTGCCTAGGCGCCAATTGGCTTTAAGTACCAATAATGGCCCTTAATTGGCACTGATTTGCAGTGACGTGCATAACCGCATTTAGGCACTATCCTATAAACATAGCATCTAAATGCTATAGCATGCAACTGCAAAAGGAGCATGCACATGGCTGGGTCTGTGGCACATCTTGCAGTTGTATGCATGATAGTATTCTATAAATTACATGTGTGTCACCCAACAGTTGCAAGCATTTACACAGCCAAGTGCGTACGTGCTGGTGCCTAAAATTAGGCATGTGATTGTTGCTTCATGCTAGTATTCTATGCTTGTAATTGCCATGTTAGAATTGGTGCTTAGCACCCAAATACTTTGCACCTAACTTTAGGTGGCTTTTCTTGAATTTACCCCCTAGTGTCTTTGACATCACCTGAAAAGGCGCTAAACTAAATAGTAAAGGACAAGGGACACTTGGAGGGACATAATCGAACGGCGCCCGAACCGTATTATCGAAAAAGATAGCCGGCTATCTTTTGTTTCGATAATGCGGTTGGACCTGGCCAAATTTCAGCATTTGAGCCGGCTTTAGAGATGGCCGCCGTTGGTTTCCGGCGATAATGGAAACTAATGCCGGTGATCTCAAACCCGGCCAAATGCAAGGTATTTGGTCGTGGGAGGAGCCAGCATTTGTAGTGCACTGGACACCAACCGGGCACCCTAGGGGGCCTTCAGTGGACTTCAAAAATTGCTCCCAGGTGCATACCTCCCTTACCTTGGGTGCTGAGCCCCGCAAATCCCCCCCCCCCCAAAAACCCCACTCTCCACAACTCTACACCACTACCATAGTCCTAAGGGATGAAGGGGGGCACCTACATGTGGGTACAGTGGGTGTTGGGGGGGTGGAGGGCTTCCATTTACCACCACAAGTGTAACAGGTAGGGGGGGATGGTCCTGGGTCCACCTGCCTGAAGTGCACTGAACCCACAAAAAACTGCTCCAGGTACCTGCATACTGCTGTCAGGGAGCTGGGTATGACATTTCAGGCTGGCACAAAAATGTTTTTTTAATTAATTTTTTTTTTTTTTTGGGTGGGAGGGGGTTAGTGACCACAGGGGGGAGTAAGGGGAAGTGATCCCCGATTCCCTCCGGTGGTCATGAGGTCAATTGGGGCACTTTTTCAAGGTTTGGTCCTAAAAATAAATGGACCAAGTGAAGTCGGCGATCTCTTAACCCCTCCCCCGTCCCGCCTTCTGTACCCTGCCAAAACACCCCCTTGAAGTTTGGCCGGCTCCGCAACGGAAAGCAGTTGGCGCCGGCCAAAATCGGCTTTCGATTATACCGGTTTAGCCGGCTTCAGGACATCGCCGGCCATCACCTGATTTGTTTCGGAAGATGGCCGGGGATCTCCTTCGAAAATAAGCTGGTTGAGTCCTTAAGGGTGAATTACAAAAATAAGGCCACAAAGCGTGTAAAGTTGTTTACACGGAGCTTATGTCTATGTAATATTTTTGATAGCAAGTGCTTCTATGTAAAAAGTATGATGCGTTGCATTTTCTACTAGGTAGAGTACAGATGTTCAGAGAACTACTGTGTACAAATTGTGGAAGGAAAAACTTCTTAAGCTAATTCCCTCTCCCCATTCACTGCATGTCTCTTTTAGGTAAAAAGAGAGGTTGGAGATGTTAGTATCCTGGTCAATAATGCTGGAATTGTAACAGGAAAGAAGTTCATTGATTCACCAGATTCTCTTGTGGAGAAAACCATTGAAGTAAACTGTATGGCACACTTCTGGGTAATTTTTTAAAAATTTATTATTTCTAATTATTATTATTTCTAATGTTTGTGATGGTCAGCACACATTCTTGGTCATATTTAAGTAGAGACTTGTTAATGTTTATTTCAAGGATAGTGACCTCCATTCCTAAAAGGCCATGAACAGACTTGGGGGCCCTTTTATTAAAGCTTAGTGCAAGCCAACAGAATTAACACGTGCTAAATGCTAAGAAGCCTATTTATACCTATGGGCTTCTTAGCATTTATCACACACTAATTCCATTAGCACATACTAATCTTTAGTAAAATGGCCTCTTAGTTTTAGAAATTGTAAGTACCAGCCAAAATTGTTACAAGCCAGGGGAAACAATTGTGTCTAGCTTTTTAATTTTAATTTTTATCTCCTTTTTGTTTTTTAAACTTGGTTTTTTTTTTTTTGGGGGGGGGGGGGGTTGCTCTTCTCTTTGCCATCCAAAATTTTTCCTTCCCTTTTAGCCTTTCTACTCCATGTCCTCTCCCTTAATCTGAAGCTTAGTAGGGACTGTCTCTTCATGTTCAAGTGTACAGCGCTGTGTACGTTTAGTAGCGCTATAGAAATGATTAGTAATAGTAGTAACCTCGGGCCACTTCCATTGTAGCTTCTCCTGGCCTCATACTTAGTTCCTCGACCTGGTGGCAGGTATGAACAGCAAAGTTTTGTTACCTGGGTAACCTGACACTTGGGGAGGGGGGAAGAGTTGTCTACTACCCAAGTATGAATATACATCCATTATAGATATCCCCAAAATCTAGAATGTTTGTTGTATTCATAGTTCCTTTCTTCTATTGATCACCTTGTCTAGCATCCCACAAAGGTTGTTAACATATATAGCACTTCTCAATGTACATAGCACTTTACAGGCACAAATACTATAGACGGACCCTGCTTCCTTAAGCTTTTAATTTAGACATACAAGTATCACAGACAAAATGTTAAACGGTGGGGACCTACTGCAAGGACTTATCACTCTTGAGAATGAGCTAGGATAGTAGGGTGAAGTAAAAAAATAAACATGTATTAGTGATCCATTTTATGAGCCTTTTATTAAAAGGGAATGCTGCTAATTGAACAGTAAATCACATAAGGCCATAGTGACCCACTTACTACCATTGAAATGTTCACTGGTATTCTTTAGAACGTGTCCATTTGATTAATAATCGGGATTCATAGCTAGAATAGAAGTATATAGGAACATCAGTAGTCATGCAGCAAGGGGTCTCATGGGATCTATTTAGAGCTCCTGGGATATACTGGAAGTAAATATACAGAATATAAAGCATCACATCCTAAAGTACAGGAAGTCTCGCTGACATGATAATCTCAGTCCATATAGCCTCTAGGTTTTCCATACACATCTGCCTTAGCTGCAGGTGTCAAAAAGTCCCTCAGACTTATATTTTAAGTTTTTTATTAAATTTACCTCATACCTTTTCATTGGTAGCTCAAGGCAAGTTACATTCAGCTACAGTAAGTAGGACCTGATCCATTATTAATTCCCAAACAAACTCTGAAGAAGCTGTTTTCTATGGTAGCTCCTAGATTTGTGGTGTACATTGGTACAATCAATGGTAATAAGCCATCTGGATTACTGCAACGCACTGTACGCTTGCTGCAAAAAACAGACTATTAAAAAAACTCCAGACTGCCCAGAATACGGCCACCAGACTCGTATATGGAAAAACTAAATATGAAAGTGCAAAACCCTTAAGAGAGAAACTCCACTGGCTCCCACTTAAGGAACGCATTGCATTCAAGATCTTCACGATTGTACACAAAATCATTCACGCTACATGCTAAACCTTGTGGACCTACCTCCCAGAAACGCCACAAGATCATCTTGCAAATTTCTCAACCTACACTTCCCCAGCTGTAAAGGACTAAAATACAAGCTGATGCACGCCACCACCTTCTCTTACATGAGCACGCAGTTATGGAATGCATTACCCACAGATCTGAAAACAATTGACGAAACTACCACCTTTCGTAAATCTCTGAAGACATATTTCTTCAACAAGGCCTACAACAAGAACCTACAGCCCCACTAATCCACTTCACCAACCCATTCAGTTATGAAAGCCCACCTTCTATAAATACCCTAATAAATTCCTTCCTTCTTCTTTCTTCCCTTAATTAATCTGTACACAATACTAACTATACTTGATATACTGGAATATCTATGTTAACAATACTATGTAAGTCACTTTGAGCCTGCAAATAGGTGGGATAAGGTGGAATACAAATGCAATAAATAAATAAATACATGATTGGTTGACTGTTTTAAGGTGTGAAACCCCGAGAGAGGGTTGGGAAGTGGGCTGGTAAATCACACAGCCGGACAAGCGGTTGTCTCAAGGGGCAGTGAGGCAGCAGGAATTGCAGCTCCCGAGGACCCCTTTATATTTGCACTCAGTAACGGCTTTGCCCTTCCGATTTCTCGCTAATCCTGAGTGGGAATACATACCTGACTTGTCTGGATGGGCGGATTGTGCCACATTCATGTATGGCATCCATGCCAGCAAAGTGGGAGAAAAAAACTCAGGTGGCGGCACACAAGGTGGCGGACTCCGGCTCATCATCATCTCCACCCAGCAATGAACGTCGGAGGTGAGGGCTGTGGTAGAACATGCTATTAGCAGACAGCTTCAGTTGATTATGGACAAATTGGACAGTATGGAGCAACGTTTTACAGCTGTCAGACAAGCTCTAGGCGGTGCAAATGCGTGTTGGAAATTTGGAGGACAGTGTGCAAACAGTGGTATCAGAGGCCACCCATACTAGCCAGGATTAATGAGTTGGAAGCAAAGGTCGAGGATATGGAGAACTGTGCCAGGAGGAATAATTTGCCCGTGGTGGGTTTACCTGAGTTGATTCCTGAACGGGAACCTAAGACACCACCTGGAAACCTGGCTACCTGCTGCATTGTCTTTTATACTGTATACTCCCAGGTCTGGGCTCCACCCCTCCCAGTTCTGAAGGTGGCCTTAGCTATCAAAGCAACTTTACCTAAGGGTGAGGGGCAATGTTCTATAAACCCCCTTTGAGGAATTCAGCTGATTAAAGTGAAGCTCTAAAGCAAGCTTTCTTAACCATTTTAGGGTTCCCACACCCCTTTAACTGATCAATGAAACCATTGCACCCCCTTCTTAAACATTTCTACTAATGACTATTGGCAGCTCAATATGTTGCTAACTGTTGGCCACTAATAGTGCTAACTTAAATATAACTGTTACCACTAATAGTGCCCATGAAGCAGTAAGGTCCATGCTACAGGAGATTGATGTACTACTTGGGTCTTTGCTGTTGAATTAAATGATTTGTCCCGATTTTGGAGGCTCTTAGTGCTTTTCTTTGTTCTTTTTAGCACTAATAGTGCCAACAGTTATATTACCAAAGCCATCACAGTCAAAAGCTACAATGCAACATAAATTGTACCTAATATTAAATAAAATTTCCATTTACAATTTTTTTCTTTTTTTATTGAGATTTTATCATAAAAGACAATAAAATAAAAGAATAAGCAAGTAAAATACAACTTTATACAAAAAAAAATTTTAAAGTCCTCTTCAAAGAGAATATAATGCAATCTTAAGTATAATAAAAGAAAAAAATATGTATAACCAGCAAATTACAGGCATCAAAGATACAATTAGAACTAATTTATTCCCTAACCCCAAAGGCAATCAAAAAGCAACAGATCCTACATTATCTAAATTATCCTTAATTGGCATATCTACTAAAGTTTCCAGTTACATAGGATCTAAAAAACGTGATTATTCTCGGTCAACTAGGCATTTAAGCTGTAAAAAAAAGCTTGAGTTGAGTAGGCCTAGAGACATGTAGGAATGACATAATTACCTGCCCACAAAAATGACAATTCTTCGTAGGAAAATAGGCCCTCAAAATTGGTCAGCTTTTGCTCCTCTGAATACAAAGTAACTAATACGGTTGCTCACTTACTAATAATATCAGTTAAGCAATCTATATATGTGTACATCCCAAATATACATAAAGTTTCATCCTCTCAAGAACATACTGTATCTAAGGGAACAAGTGGTTAAACACTTCACTCGCAAGAAAGGTTTGTTGTCCATGCTCTCCTAAAAAGACTTTGACCAGTTCAGACTTGGTTACTCTGGACATCTTCAGGCTGTGCCTACAAGTAGAAGTGTTAGTCTGGGTGACCATGTTAGAATCTCTTATGTTCTCACATTCAGCATGCCACTCCCTAATCTAGAAACTTCCACTTCTGGATGAGGAAAGTGGTTAAGATTCAGTCATTAGGCAGCATCTGTTGCAGTAGCCCTGGCCCCCTTCTCTTATCACCATTTGGTATCTATTCTTTCTTCACTGTACTCGTGCCAGGTCTCAACTCAGCTAGGCAGCAAGGAGAACAAGGAGAGAGTCTCTTGAAGTGAATAAAAATAAGAAACAGACAAGATTCAAGACAGGATTACATCCTCTAAAACACATTTCTTTCATTTGGCCTATCACTTTTTTTTTCATTTTTTTGGACTTGGTAATAATTCCAATAATATACACACAACAAAAGTGCTAAAGAAAAGAATAAGCTCCTAAAACAACAATGGAATAAGTCCCTAGTTGCAAGGAAAACAAAATCAAGCTGTAAAGCATTAAGGTTTAGTCTCATAAAAGTTTGCTGCAATTGTAGGCTGCTGGTCCTGGTGGCAGATGAGCCTGCAACAGTCATTCGGTTCCCTGTTGGTAGTGGTAGCTGATTAAGAGAAGGTCCCGATGTTGTAAATTATGCAGATCCATGTTTGGGCCTCGGTATTAACTATGGGTCTTCTTTGCAAGGTTTCAGTGAAGACTTGTGCAGCGACATCTTTCATGTAGTCTGGTCTTCTATATGGGAGAGGTCACCCTCCGATTGTGAATGGAATGCTTCAACAAAACAGGGATGGATGGGGGGGTAAGGTAGAGAAGGGAAGGGCTGATTCTGAGCTAAGGGGATGATGGATAGGGAGTAGGGAAGGGAAAAGTTGATGCCAGGCTGCTGGGATGGATGGGTGGGGGTAGGGAAGGGAAGGTCTTTGTTTTATGTTTTTATATGTTTTAAAATTGTGCGTTGAATTGTGATCTGCTTAGAATTGCAGCAATAGTGTGGCATAGAAATTTAGAAATTAAATCAATAAATTTCTAATTTTTGGTCCTTTATTCTGTAATTGATGAGGGTTGGTATGTGGTGTGCATGTGATCGAGCAGGTAAGAGTTTCTGCTGGCAAGTGGTTTGTATGGAGATCAATGAGTCTGACTTGTCTGGCTTTTCCAATGGGATGTGTATTGCTGTTGTGTACATTCACTGCTGTCTTTTTGTAGGTACTGTTATTGGAACTGGTGTTATGGTTTGCAGTATAAGCTCTAAGAAGCCTCTTGCAGGATTTAGTGTTACTTCACAAAGTACCTAACAGTGACGGGATTTTGTTGGCTATTATTGAGGTGCTACCAGAATTTGAATACATTGTTATATGTCATTGCTGTAATTATTATGCAGGATCCTGTCACGTGCGTTGAGATGTTTGCCATTATAGTAGACTTATGTCTGGTCAAGTTTGATATGGCATAATGTAACTATATTTACAAATATCGGTTTTTTATGTATATGGTTTATATTGATGCAGGGCAACTGTTGGGCTGCATTCTAAGGCATTATTTTGTAGTACCCCAAGAAGCACTACTCATACCTATATACATAGTGCCCACCCATATTAGCTCTGGGCCCATTCAAAAAGTCAGGTCTGGCTACGCCACTGCAGAGCAGTAAGGACCGACGGTGCTTCAAAATCAGCAGCCATGCTCCCTTGATACATTTGCATTTCAAGCTTATGTACAGTATTTCTTAACTATGTATATCATTTCTTTTTAGCTTCATATTCTCCTTGTGGGCCATATTTCACCAAGAAAAGAAGATCCACTCCTAACTAGTGTGTGGCCGTCCTGAATCAGACAAAGCCATCAAGTATTCTAAATATCTCCATTTATCCAGGACAAAAGTTCTCCGTAACGGAAACTGCAAAGCAGTATTACCACTAGTTATAGATTGCCAACTGGTAAGCAGCTCCAGTGCCCAGTTGCCATGACAGCACAACATCTTAGATTTGCTAGCAATTTCATCAATTTTCTTTTGCCATTCATTACACTGCATCTGACGCTTTACAAACAATATACTTCTCATATTCACACTTGCCCCACCAGTGAGTCTGTCGAACAGACACTGGGCTCTGAATCCGACCCAAATGGCACCAAACTGATGACTGGTAGAACCTGGGGGAATCCTTGCCCTTACCTTGGCTCTTGGGTTTCAGAGCCCATGGTGTGATTGGAAAGTAAAACACATCACAGATTACAAGTGAATAATTTTGATAAAGTCCTTTACTTTCCAGTAGAATTTAAAGCCATGCTGGGTATTTGGGAATTTTTAGGTAGAAGGCAACCGAAACCGAATCTGCAGCTAAGGCTGAAACCAAAACAGTCGCTGTCGCCCCCACCTTTCCCAGGTCTACCTTTGAAGCCCTGGTGGCCTCTTCAGAGCAGAAGCGATCCCCAATTGCTCCTACAAATGTCAGCTTCAGTCTCAAAATGATTGTCGCGATTTCCTGCTGGAAATCGCGGCAGCAAATTTGACTGCGGAAGAGGGCATCAGACTACTAGGGCTTTTTGTAGGTGGAGAGCTGCATTTTCAGTGGAAACTGAAGCATGGCCAAATCCGAATTTTAGGCTGCTTTCGGTCGGCCTCTAATTTTGGAGGGCGGCCACATATAATGCCACGTTTTAGAGGGTTCCAGGGGTGATCTGCAAAATAGGTCATAAGCTGCGTCGTTTAACTACTTTTTAAAAAAAATTTATTTTTAACTTTTTGCTATACTATTTCTGTTCCCCCCCCCCCCCCCCCCCCCCGATGTTTCACTTCCTGACCAATGGTGTGCCTCAGACTCTGCCTGACAAGAACCTTTTGTATTATTGTTGAATAAAACAAAAATTATTTGCTTAATTCCTAATTTTGTATAACTACTACTACTATCATTTCTATAGCGCTACAAGGCATACACAGCGCTGTACACCCAAACATTATGCATGCAATCTGATCTTGGGCTACCGTAACTTAATGTCAACTTACCCAGCTGGGTATCGAGTGAAACTTTTTTTTTTTTTTGGTAAAGATCCTTTTATCACTACCACTGCCAATTTTCTTACTGTCTTGGATAATTATTTTGCCTTGGACAAACAGAAATTTATTGCATATTTGTATGTAGCTCTGTCCTGAGAGGATTTCTGTATAAGCTGGTAAAAAAAAAAAAAAACCATTGGTTTTGAAGAATGAACATTTTAAAATCCTTTGAATGTAAAAGGGACACGCCCATGTTTCAGAATGCATAGTGTTGACCAGAGGCAAACTTGCTAAAGAGACTTTATCAAGAAAGCCATTGAAAGCAAACTGCTACAGAGCACATTTCATCTGACAATAGACATTGCCCAGTGTTAGCATTATGTAGAACATGACTAGTAGTATACAGAATTTTCAGGCTGAACAAAGAACATCTTTGCTTACCAAAATAATATGACATAATACTTTGGGCCTGGTTTACGAAGGTGCAGTAGTGTAATTAGTGCACCCTAACGCTAGAGACACTCGTAGGAATACATGGGTGTGTCTAGCATTAGCGCATGCTAAAAACACTAGTGCGTCTACAGCGCGGCTTAGTCAACAAGGTCCTTTGTTCTTATAGCCCACAATACTTTGCAGTTCAATACAGATTACATACAAAGAGAACTGGACATTCCAGGAAATACAACAACAGAATTAATCAGCAAGCGTAATACATTCACCTTCTTCCGTGAATCCTAAATAAATAAGCAATCGTCTAAAGTATTTAATTTGACTCCTGAATTATCAAAGGAGAAACATCTTTGCTTAATTAAGCAATCTAATTTATGCAAGAAACTTTTAAGAGTCAGGGGAATTTATCCTGAAAAGTAAATTTTGTAAAAGCAAAATGACAAGTGTCGCTTTTCTGTTAGACTTGCAAAGCATTCCTTCCAGCCATGATGGCCTCGAACCATGGACACTTGGTCAGCATTGCAAGTTCAGCCGGACTGATTGGTGTCAATGGACTAGCAGGTAAGGATATACAGCTGTGATTTTAATTTAACATTTATTTTTCTTTACATAAAACTTTGACTTATTGCTGTATCTTTTGAAAAATATAGTGGATTTTACACAGCATAGGTATCCCAGTCTGTAATACAGTAATTTTGAAGAATCAAGAGTACATTCTGAAAACTTTGGTCTAAGTACTTTTTTCAGTGATGGTTAACCAGTCAGTGGTTGATCATAGGGTTGGAGGGATCTTTTATGCTTAGTTATCCAGAATGGTTAAGTAAATGAAGAATAAGTGATATTCTTACCCACAGCCATGGATACATCCCAGTTGCTAGCCACATCATGTAATTGCCTATAGAATAACAATGCAGACTGGATTGTCTTGTAGGTTGTCTGCTCCCATCATCCACTATAAGAAACTTAAGAACTGCCATACTGGGTCAGACAAAAGATTAGTTGTCTTTGTTTCTAACAGTCACCATTTGTCACAAGTACATGGTAGTATTTTAGGAAATAACTAGATTCTATGCTGCCTGCCTTCAGGGATACACAAATGAAAGTCTACCTTAACAGTTTGTAAGCTTTTTCCTCCAGGAATTTGTCCAACCTTATGCTAACTACTGTAATACCTCATCCTCCAGCTACAATGTCCAGAGCTTAACTGTGTGTTTTAAAACAAAAACAAAACTCAGATGTCTTTGAACTTTTTGAAAGAACAGCCAATTTATTTTGAACAATTCCATTCCACGTGTGATTTAGAGGCCTCTATTATATCTCCCCTCAGCTGTCTATTCTACAGGTTGAATAATTTTAATTTCTTCTGGCTTCCTCAAAGATGAGTCTTTCCATCCCATTTGTTTTGGTCATCCTTTTCTAATGTCGCTATATTTTTTGAGATGTTAAATTCTGTTGAGACACTGTTCAAGGTGTGGTTGCACCATAGATGGATAGAGGCATTATTTATTTATGTATTTGTGACATGTATATCCCACATTATCCCAAACAAACTTGAGTTCAGTGTGGCTTACAATAAACAGTATAGGATACATAACAAAGAATAATGCATAATTTTTTTGTAAGAATCCAATTTTACAATACAATATCATAAACATACTGGGATAGCTATGGATGTTTAACATTTAGAAAATCTATTATGAATGAGAAATTGTACATGAAGCAACAACAAAGTTAATGGTAAATAGAGTAATAACCAATTCAGGTAATAATTAATTGTTTGAGATATGGTCATTCTTTGTGAGGGTTTGTTTGAATAGGAACGATTTGAGGATTTGGGGGAATCTGGCATATTCCTGTATTTTTCTTATTTTGGGTGGTAAGGACTTGCAATACAAAATCAGAGATACAGAAGAATATCAGTCCAACAAATTTCAAAGAAACTGTACTTGATAAAGCCTACTGTTCTTTGGCAGGGAGAAAGAGAAAAATATTTTAAAAGGAAGCATTTAGGCAGAGAAGATCCCAAGATTAAATATCTATGTAGGCTACACAGTTCCTTATCTACTTTCCTGGGAGATTCCAAGGAGCGCTGATAGAGACAGTTGAACAGTTTCAAAAAAATTGTATTCAGAACTCTCAATTCTCACTACTCACTTGATAAGGAAAAATGGTAGCTCCAATGTGCAGAATTTTAGGATGCATAATAAGAAATTTCATCTTTCTCGATTGAGTAGACAAGTCTCAGTACCAAGTCTGTATAAAATTCAAATTAAAACTAGCAATGTAACCTGCTCAACTTGATTCCAAAAGAAGTTTCAAGAAAAGCAGATGATAAATCCAAACTATCCAATGCCCTTTTGAGATACATCCTCAGCCTTTCCAAATGGAACATAGTAAGCAGAGACAATAGGAGGAATAACTTACAAAAAATTTTTTTAATATGTCCCAAATATACTTCCTTAAAAGTTCTTTTGGTAATAACTCAGGAACCTTTGGAAAGTTTACTGTTTGTTAAAACTTTGTACATTGCCTAGATATGGATTTTCAGTACAAGTGGTATAACATCTAAAAACATATCAAAATAGAAAAAAAGAACTCTGTTAAATTAAAAGGAGAGAAGACAATATTCAAACCAAGACACTCATATCTGTAAGGTTATCCAGTCGTCCATTTGAAAAACATTCTTGAGAATTAAATCAATCTAAGCAAGCAATAGCTGGAGTAAAAAAGTGTCTTTTGAACCTTGGAAAGGACATTTCACTGTTAATCTGTGAAGGCAAATCATTCCACAATTTTGGAGACAAAAAAAAGAATGGTGAATGATGTGTAGATTCATAGCAGCTTTTGGGTTCGAAAGGACGAAATGACTTGAATCAAGAAAACGTAAAGAATGGGCCGGTGTATATGGAATCACCAGAAAAGTGTACACAAGAGGATATTGTACACAACATGCTAGACCAATGACCGGATAGGGGAAATTACATGGCAGTATCACCCGCATAGATATAACAAAGGACGTTAAGTATTTCTAATAAAGACCACAAGGGTTTGAGTAGCACGTTGAATAAAGTTGGAGATAAAGGGGAACCTTGTAGAACAGCACAACTAGAACTCCAAAATGCAGAAAAGTTGCTATGTTCTTGAACCTTATAATTCCTACTACTAATCATTTCTATAACACTACTAGACTTAAGCAAAGCTGTACAGTGGACATAAAGAGAGAGTCCCTGCTCGACAGAGCTTACAATATAATTAGGACAGACAAACAGGACAAATAAGAGATAAGGGAATTAACTAAGGTGGGAATGATAAAACATACTGAACAAGTGAGTAAGGGTTAGATGTTAAAAGCAGCATCAAAAAGGTGGCCTTTTAGCCTAGATTTGAAGATAGCCAAAGATGGAGCTTGACTTACCGGCACAGGAAGACTGTTCCAGGCACATGGTGCAGCAAGATAAAAGGAATCAAGTCTGGAGTTAGCAGTGGAGGAGAAGGGTGCAGATAAGAGAGATTTACCCAGTGAATGGAGTTCCTGGGGAGGAGTGAAAGGAGAAATGAGTGGACAGGTACCAAGGAGCTGCTGAGTGACTTATAAGTCAATAAGAGGAGTTTGAACTGTATGCGGAAACGGATAGGGAGCCATTGAAGTGACTTGAGGAGAGGGCTAATATGAACATAGCGAAATTGGCGGAATATAAGTCATGCATCAGAATTCTGAACAGATTGAAAAGAGAGATGGCTAAGTGGGAGACCTGTGAGAAGCCAGTTGCAATATAAGCAAGAGGTGATGAGTGTGGATAAGGTTTCTGGTAGTGTGCTCGGAAAGGAAAGGACGAATTTTGGTGATATAGAGAAAGAAACAACAGATTTTAGCAGTCTGTTGAATATGTGCAGAGAAGGAGAGAGAGGAGTTGAAGGTGACCCCAAGGTTACGAGCTGATGAGACAGGGAGGATGAGTGTTATCCACAGAGATGGGGAAGAGGAGAGGTTGGTTTAGGGGGAAAGCTAAGAAGCTCAGTCTTGGTCATGTTTAGTTTCAGATGGTGGTGAGACATCCAGGCAGCAATGTCAGACAGGCAGGCTGATACTTTGGCCTGGATTCCTGCTGAGATTTCTGGTGTGGAGTGGTAGATCTGGAAATCATCAGAGTAAAGGTGATACTGAAAATCATGAGATGAGCTCAGAGTACCAAGGGAAGAAGTATAGATAGAGAAAAGAAGAGGTCCCAGGACAGATCCCAGAGGTACACCAACTGATAGTGGGATAGAAGTGAAGGAGGATTCACCAGAGTATATGCTAAAAGTACAATGGGAGAGATAAGAAGAAACACCAGAAAGAACAGAGCCCTTAAATCCAAGTGAGGACAGTGTATCAAGGAGTAGGCACTGATCAACAGTGTCAAAAGCAGCAGATCGGGAAGGATCAGGCTAGAATAGAGACCTTTGGATCTGGCCATGAACAGGTCATTGGAGACTTTAGCAAGCACTGTTTCAGTTGAATGAAGAGGGTGAAAGTCAGATTGAAGTGGATCAAAAATAACTTGAGATGAAAGAAAGCCAAGAAAACGGCGGTGAACAGCACATTCAAGTATCTTGGATAGGAAAGGGAGGAGGGAGATGGGGCGATAGTTGGAAGGACAGGTAGGGTCCAATGAAGGTTTTTTAAGGAGTGGTGTGACTATGGCATGTTTTGAAGGCATCAGGAACAGTTGCAGTGGAAAATGAAAGATTAAGGGGATGACAGTAGGAGAGAGAGTGTTAAGTAGATGGATGGGAATAGGATCAGAGGAACAGGTAGTTTAGAGGAGTTAAGAAAATGTGCAGTTTCCTCTTCAGTGATTTCAGAAAAGGAAGAAAAGAAAGCAGGGGTTGAAGGAGGGTTGAGAGAATAGACTAAGGGAAGGAGAAGTGGAGGTGACTTGGTTGAGAATTCAAGTTTGATTTTGTGAACCTTATCATGAAAGTTCTCAGCCAGAGTCAGGGGAGTTGGAGGTGAAGGCACTTTGAGGAGAGAGTTCAGTGTGGCAAAGAGACGTTGAGGGTTTGAGCTAAGAGAATTTAAACTCCTAGTTAAAAAAAAAAAAAAAAAAACTAAATCAGTGTAGTACTTTCTTACAAATTTCACTCAATCTGAGTAAAAGTATGTCATGATTGACCAAATCAAATGCACAAGATAGATCAAACTGAACCACCACAGCTTTCAGTCCCTGACTCAATAAAAGCAATAATAGGCGCTATCACAGTCTCGGTACTATAGTTTCTACAGAACCCAAACTGTGATGTGCAAGATGTTCTTATCAATTAATAATTATCTAACAACTGTGAAATATAGCCGTCCATGATTTTTGTAAATGTGTTTTGTTTTGTTGTTTAATTTTTTGTATATAGGAGAACATTGTCTTGTCTTCATTAACCATCCTCTCCACTTTTGGTCCGATATCATCAAAAGACTTTCTACAATGAACTACTTTAGCTACTTGTACATCTACAACAGTAGCAAGCTCTTGCACTTGAGAATAAAGTTGTTCCAACTGCCCAGTAAGGGCAGTACTGACCCTGTTGATTGCCAATGGGAACTGGGCTGCCAGTCTAATACAATTCATCACCGGCATTCACGCCAGATACTCCTGCGAGTTCCTCACCTTGAGTATTGCATTCAGTTCTGGTTGCTGTATCTCAAAGATATAGCAGAAAAGGTTCAAAGAAGAGTGACCAGAATGATAAAGGGAATGAAACTCCTTTCATATGAGTTAAGGCTAAAGAGTTTAAGTCTCTTCAGTATGGAAGAGAGACAGCTGAGGGGAAATACAATTGAAGTCTATAAAATCCTGAGTGGTGTAAACCGAGTAGAAGTGAATTGATTGTTACTCTTTCAGAAAGTACAATAAGGGAAACTCAATGAAGTTACATGGAAATACTTTTAAAACAAATAGGAGGAAATATTTTTTATTTCTGTCAATGAATAGTTAAGCTCTGGAACTCTTTGACGGACGATGCAGTAACAGCGGTTAGCGTATCTGGGCTTAAAGGTTTGGTCTATGGAAAAGTCCATAGTCTGCTATTGAGACAGATATGGGAAGCCACTGCTTGCCCTGGGATTGCTAGCATAGAATATTGCTACTATTTGGGTTTCTGCCAGGTAGGATTTGGCCACTGTTGGAAACAGGATACAGGGCTAGATGGATCATTAGTCTAACCCAGTATGTCTGCTATTATGTTCTTATGCAGCAGCATTTTCCTGTGCCACTGTCGAATCGGTGCCACCTAGGCAGAATTGCCAAAGAAGCACTGCTAAGTTTCATTATTTGTTTGTTTTGATTCCGACCTCTTTACATATAGGGAACCATCCAATGTGTTTATTCCACGAATTTGTGAATTTCGTCACCATTTTTTGTCTCCACCTCTCCCAGGAAGACATTCCAGTTATCTACCACTCTTTGTAAGGGGCAAAGGAATTTTCAGTTTGTCTTGCATAGAAAAAAGTAGAAGGCTTTTTTTGTTTGTTTTTTTTCTGTTTTTAAATGCTTCTGTCATTTGTGCATAAAAAAGATCAGACAGATTATGATGTCTGAAGACATTTTTTTTCTATAATGTAGGGGAATGAAAGGGTAGGGTGCACTTAAGAAGTTATATGGTCAGCTCATTAATAGATATTTTGTATTTACTACTACTACTACTATTAAACATTTCTATAGCGGTACTAGACTTACGCAACGTGGTATAGTAAATAAAGATGCACTAATAGGCCCTCATAATGTATTTAAGAATTCAGTTACTTGATGTCCTGCTGTTGGAGCTTAACATCATACATAATTAAGCTCTGGAATTTGTCTAAGAATGAGGTAAAAGCAGCATAGCTGAGCTTAAAACAGGTTTAGAAAGTCCATTGAGGTATACTTGGAAGAGGGGAGCAACCTAGGGGTAAGCAGCATGGAATCTAGCTATTTTGGGGGATCCTGCCAGGTACTTGTGACTCAGATTGGTCACTATCAGAAATGGGACACGAGGCTCAATGGACTTTTGGTTTGACCCAGTATGGCGATTCTTACATACTTAGTTATGTTAAGTTACTCCTTCATGGCAAGATGGTGGTGGTTTGAATCTTGTGCTGGGAACTCTGACTTTAAATGGTGAAACATAAGGGAAGGTCTAGGGTGTTTCCATCTGCACCTAGCCTGCCCTCCTTACCTGAGCTGATGGATTATTTTGTTGTTTGAGTGCCTACTGTGCCAACTCCCAAGATGAGGCAATTAGAAAGTATGTTAGGGAAAGAGGACCCAATGCCATCCACAGACAATGATACTACCTTAAATTCTAAGGACCAAAGGCAATCGTGTGGATTCTAAGTTGGAGTTTTCATTTGGTGAAACCAGCTTTTATATCCTTGGATTCAATGTGGACTGCAATAGATGGTCCTGGTAAGACACTTTTTGGGCAGTTAATCTCAATTATCTTAAGTTCCTCTCAAGTTCCCAAGTGTTAAATGCTAGTGTAAACTTCCATGCAGCAGATGTGATGCAGTGTAAAAAGATTAATGTTATCAAGCCTAAATTGGAGAAATTGCTTAATGAGGAGTGTCTTTAACCAGAAATTGGATAATAAGAACAACCTTTATTTTATAAACTTTCCTAAGATATCTTAAGATTTCTCTGAAGGAACTTTTTTTTTTTAAAAAAAGTATCATGTGTGGACTGCCGCACTCTGACTGGTCAACAAGTAGATGGGTAGATGAACTTGTCTCAGATTTCTTCTGGAGGTTTGGATTTATATGTATTTTTTGATACTTCAGTTGAATCAGTAGCGATGATGGTTACTTATTTGAGTTGTTTACCCTAGGGGTAAGTGATTCTAGCTTTGTAATGGGTTAAACAACATATAGTGACCTTGGACTCTATTTGGTCTGCACTGGTCTGTTTTAAGCATTCCATTACTAAATGCTCAGGTGAGATTGCTGCAAGGATGGACTTTCAGTTGAGATAACAAGAGTATAAACTGGTTCCCTGACTCAGAGGATGGAAAGTGTCACGTTTACTGCATTGTGAGGTGGGTTCTAGGGAAGTGAGGTGTTCTTGGTCCATGGGATGCATTGATGGACCAAGGTAAGCTTATAAGCTTTTGGTGATTTAATAAACATCAGTAAATTAGAATCCACAAAAACCAAGTGAAGCATGTTGAGGACCTGGTGCAATATTGCCCTCCAAAGTCACAACTTCACCAACACAATTTGTTACAGCCCCAAAAGAAAACATTTTCTCAAAGTTCCAAAAGAAAAAATAAAAGCTTGTCCAGGGTTGTAGCAGCTTGGCAGTTTTTAAAACTGTCCTTACTAGTGACCTCTTTCCACCCTTAAATCCAAGCAAGGCTGCATACTGCCACAGTCCTAGCAGGCAAAGTTCTTCTGCAAAACAACCATCACCAAAAACGGAAGTCTGTGGCTTGTAAACATTCCAGACAGTCTTCCTAGGGAATATGCTGTTCAAGACAGATTTTATTTCTTTTCTGCTTATGGTAATGTTGCTTATAGCCTAAATCTTCAAAATGCCAACTGTTTCTTTTCCAGCAGGTTCATATTTTCCTATGCAACACCAGAGCTCTAATAAATTCCTGTGACTGGCTCTGGACCCCGCCCCTCCCTCCTACGGTTCACAGTCGCTGTCCAGCAACTGCCCCAGCAAGGTGCAGGGAATTTAGCAGTCCTTTTCCATGCATTCTCAAAAAGAAAATGCCTTGCTTAGGACATGTCCATTTCCTCAAGAGATGCTCTCCTGCTCAGGGCCTTGCTGTGACGATGGGAAATACTCCAGCTTCTTTTCTGTCCTGGTGTTCCTGTTTATGGAGAGCTCAGGGGCATTTCCTGGAAGCAGTCAGTTGCTCAGGAGCGGAGACTATAGTTCTGGTATTGCCAAGGAAACTCTCTACTCTTCTCTCTCCTCTCCAGACACAGGTGCTTCTGTCAGTATTTTCTCCATGACTTGAGATGGGACTGAGACTCTCCACTCCCTCCACCAAGGGCAAGCAAGATTTTGTTTCTGTACTTTGGGAGGAGGACATGCTGTTCTGAGAGACAGCTTCTTAGGGTGAGCCTTGCTGGCAGGAAAAAACAAGGGCTGGCCCTGTCTGTCCCAAACGCTGCTGTACACTGTGACTGGAACATCATGTGCTGTGTTGGTAGTGCAAGATAGATTTATCTCCCATTGAAGTTTGGATATGGTTGAGAATAAATTGAGATCTTTTAAATTTGTGCTTCGTAGATTTTCCAAGGGTGTCATTGGAAACTCCTAGGCAGACCCTGAAGAAATTGAGGATTTTATTTTTAAATCATTTCCATAAAATGTCATTCTGCCTGTGGCTAAGAGGCAGATGCAGCAACCAAACGTAAAAAAATCAAAATCGTTAAAGTCCCTAACGATTTTAAAAAAACGAAGAATGCACCAAAAAAAAAAGTCACACATGCTCAGATCGGTATTCAAACGTACAATGTATCAAAGAATCACAATACACATCGGTAATCGGCCCCTAAATCATGTGCAGAGCAGCCAAGCGTTTTGCTGGCTGCTCTGCGCATGCTGCAAACGTAAAAACAAACAAAAAAAAAAGCCACAACACATACACGTGGCTACCCGGTCAGCAAAATCCAAAAACAAAGGATCGGGAGGGGGCAAGGGCGCTCATCAGGAGCGTCCTGTATGGACGGCCTTGCCCCCCCCCCCCCCACGCTGCTCCCCACTTTCCGCCGCTCCCCCCCCCCCCCCCCCCCGAAAAAGCAAAATGCTAGCTGGCTGCCCCGGTCCCCCTCCCTTCCTGTTCCTGTGTTCTGCAGAGCTAACTCCGCCTCCCGTCATTCTTCTGCCCCGTGCCCCCCCTGAGGTCGACTACGCTGCTCCCCCCCTCCGCCGAGACCCCTCTCCCTATTAACGACCCGAGCAGCGCCTCTCACCTCTTTCAGAAGCGCTGCACGGGCAGGAAGATCTATTGTGCTGGTTGTAGAGTCTCCATGACGTCTCTTCTTCCCTGGCCTAGGCCCCGCCTCCTTCTGATTTTTCCTGGCACAGAGCTGTCCTAACGAGAGGTCCAGACCTCTCGTTAGATTTCCTGCCTTTTTCCTGCGTAAAGGCAATCGGAAAAGGTTAGTGCATGTCGTTTCAATGGGGTTTTCACACTAATTGCTCATCTCCATTCCGTTTTCGTTAGCTGCTGGCTTCCTCGGTAAAAGCCCTTTGATGCATGCAACGGATCAAATTTTCCTCGTTGGAGGGTCATTAAAGGCTCATTTAGCTTTAGTGCATCTGCCTCTAAGTGTTTAGTCTTCTGCCAGTTTGAAAATGCTAAAATTAAATAATAGCCTAGACATATTGGCACTCCTGTAGAAATCTATGAAGGAAGAATTCAGTAAAGCTATTTGGTGATGGTTTGGGTTTTTGTTTTTGTAGCTTTCATGTTTGAGCAAGATAAAGTGAATTTTTAGTTTACGTGCAGAATGTTTGCCTTTTGGGGACAAAAGATATGGGTCTATCCTGATCTTAGCAAGATGACATAGGACAGGAGGAAAATTTCTGGATGTGGCCCAAGATGCAAGAGCATCTGGCATGAGTTTTCTTTTTCTAGATTTCCATGTAAATATCTTGTGATATGTGATACTCGAAGATATTATATATATTGTGAATGAGAGTACTGCATTCTTATTGAATAATCTATAAGCACACATTTTGGTAAGTTTCGAATTGTTTAATCTTGAAATGCTACCCTGGGTGTAGATCCCTACATCAGAGAATGGTATACACAAGTGTGAGAAAAATTAACTTTATTTTGAAAGTGCAGAAGTAAAACTGGGAAAATGGCCCCAAGAAGGGACGCTCTCAAGTGTCTGTCTAAAATTTTAACTATAGATCTGAAGGGATATTTGTTTCTTTCTTTGGAAACTAATTTTGCTGCTATTTCACCCTGAATTAGGTGCAGTGAAAACTGTTTTAAGCTAAGAATTATTGTGATAATATCCTGTAGGACATTTCCCATAAAACACGAGTGAAAACATCATTTGCAAAGAAATGACTGCTATCTAGTTATTTGTGGTGGTGTGCATAGGTGGTCAGTGAATCAGCTGTTTGGAGAGGCTAAAGTAAGCGGGGCTAGGTGAGGTTATGGGCATGTAGGGTAGGATATGGAGTGGAACAAAACAGCAAGTTAAAATCCTTGGACTGCGGGGCAACAGCTATGTCAGCAGTAAAAGGACAGTGGGGGGCCCTTTTGAAGACTGCAAGAAAGGAGTCAATCACTGTGTGGCTACTGCTTCCTGTGCTGATCCTGCAGGTTTATATCAGAGGAGGCGGGACCAGCACAGAAAACAGTAGCGGCAGGCAGAGAGCTGCAGTCCCACACGTCTTCTTGGCTTGTTTATAGCATGGGCCTTGCGGAGCTGCAACAGGAGGGAGGTAGGAAAATTGTGCTTCATTGCAGCAGTGGATGAGCGGGGATGGGGAAAGAAAGAAACCGGGTAATATAGGATAGATGAGGAGGAAGAGAGAAATGGGGTAAGACTGGATGGGGAGGGGAGAGACAGTGGGTTCAGCAGGCAGAGAAAGTTGTGTTTGGGGCCTCCCCAAGCCTCTAATACAGAGCACCTATGGTGATGTGCAAAAGACTTTTGAATGTTATATGCCCGAGTAGATTTGATTTTAACTTCAGAAATAAAATATCAAAGGGACCCTTTTACTAAAGCTTAGAACGCACTACCAGAAGTAGTGCACGTTAACACTGTGGTTCTATAAAGGTCTCCAAAAATTGTATGCACAAATTTAGGCATGTTCCTCATTTGTGCTAATAATTGGCTTTTTAACAATCAATTATTGGCAACAATTAGATTTAATTGGGACCAGTGCACATAACGCTAGGCGTGAGATCTGTGCCTAAATTACGCACAGCCCAAAAAATGGGGTGCAGAAATCGGAAGGTCACTGCCGTTTTGGGGCAGAATGGGGGCATGGCTTCAAGTTACATGCGTAAGTACAGAATAATAGAGCTCTGTGCGTAAATTTAGGCACAGGCATTTGCACCACGTTTTCATCAGTGCAAGTGGCCGTGCCTAAATTTACACGTGACTCTGTGCTTGAGCATGTATTTTATAAACCGCTCTGAACGTTAGGCACAGCTTATAGAATACCATTTGCGCCGATATTTTTCAGCACCAATTTTTAAGGGGCCATATATAGAATCTAGCCCTAAATGCATTGGTATAAAATAGGCTTCTTAGCATTTAGCACACATTTATTCCATTAGTGTGCGCTAAGTTTTAGTAAAAGGGCCCCAGAGATAGTTTTCTGCATTATACATGCAAATAATGTCTTTAAAAAAAAAGAGGGGGCAATCCAAACAAGGTGGGGCTTTAGTGCTCTGGTTTTGTTTCCAGCCTGCCCAAAGTAATTTTAAATGGGTTTCTCCCCCCCCCCCCCCTTCCTTTTCAGATTACTGTGCAAGTAAATTTGCAGCCGTTGGTTTTGCCGAGTCTCTTGCTCTAGAAATGCTGGCATTAGGGAAGAATGGCATTAAAACAACCATTGTTTGCCCTTATTTTATAAACACTGGAATGTTTGATGGCTGCACTACCAAGTAAGTAAGCCTTCTGATTAAAAGCTATGCATGGAAGAACATGATGCAAATTAATGTTGACATATATCCATACATTTTAGTGCTTCTGGAAGGGTCCCCCCCCCCCCCCCCCCCCCAATCATAAAGCAGAGACTTACCTCAGTGTTACAGAAGAATAGCCATTCTGGGTCAGTGTCCTTTTAATTGACATGTTTTTTATTTCTTCAAAGACAAGCAGGCATAATGTTCTCACATGGGTGATCTCATCCATGGCACCTGGTGCGGACACTGCCAAGTGCTCTGTCACTTCAAATCTTCAAGGCAGTACCGCCACCGCACATGCACAGGTTCCATCCTGCCCAATGCTTAAGCATGGGACCAGCAGCTTGTTGTTTTCTGCACAGCAGAGAGGTTGACTTTTTTTGTATTTTTTTAAATCTCCCCTCAGCGTGTCAAACTTTTACACTTTGGTGCCTTACCTTTTTATGGGACATTTTTCTTCATAGTCTTCTCTTTTCAATATTATTTAATAAGTCTTACATCTTTTTATTAATTACTTTTATTTTTGTTTTTTTGGTGTTTGGGGCCTCTGAGCCCTTCTCTTACCCAGGAAGCACTGACTCTTTTATTTATTTATTTATTTATTATATTTGTATCCCGCACTTTCCCACTAAAAGCAGGCTGAATGCGGCTTACATAGTAATAGGTAACACAGAATTTTGTTATGTAAAGTAGTAAGCAACTACTTGAGCTGCCCGGGCCATAGAGCCTTTTGATCTAGCATCGGCCGTTTTTTTCTTCATGTCGGTGATGGTGCTGATTGGCTTTAAGAAGTGTACTCGATGCAATAGGACTATATCAGGCACAGATCCCCATAATTTCAGTTCTTGGGTCCAGAGCATCAAGACATACAGTGTAATCTGTGCCTGCACATGCAAGCAAAAACACTTAAAGCACATAGAAAAACTTTTCAGTTCTGCAACATCTGCATTCACATCTGCTTGCCAGGGGATTTGGTACTTTACACAGAACCTGCATTGACATCGGGTGCACTGATGCAATATCGAGAAGATCCAGCATAGGACGCAATATCATGTTCCCGTAAGGACTCTGCATCCTCGTCATTGGTCCTGTGTGCATCAAGTGACCTGCAACTTTAAAAAGCTAAGAACAATCAACATCGCTTTCCCTCCAGACATTCTGCCCATACCTCCCCTCATCAACATCCTTGATGCATGGGAAGCATCCATACCGCAGTGACAGTTCTCCTCCTCCAACTCATCTCTCATCTGAAAGCCTTTGAGGCCTTTGAGATCTCAAACACCTGTACATGCTGTATCTCAGGCTGCATCCACGCCGCTTTCTTATCTGGTACAGACACCCACTCTTCATGAGGAAATTTGAGCTATGCTTTCAGGGCTAATGGATTTGCTTATAGAGTGCTTGCCCCAGCCTTAGTTTCAGCCTAGCCTGTCAATGCATCGAGGAGCCAGTTACAGGAGAGATCCTGCATGCTAGCCTGGCGTCAACATCACCAGATGAGCCTTCTCCAGCTTCAGAGGCTCATCTCCCTTGATGCACCTCAACGAAGAGCCAACACTCTACGCATCACTCTCTTCCCAGTACTTCACATGAACAGTACTTTGAAGAGTCAGATTCAGTCCTTCGCTGGGAGACAGATCAAGAACCACAGGACTTCTCAGCTGAGAAGTCTTATGGCATTCCATCTGATACCTCTCGGACACCTGAGAGAGACAGATCCTCTCCAGAGAATCTCTTTTCCCTGGCTTGTCCAAGAGGTGGCTCAAGCCATACCTTTTAAACTAGAAACAGAGGAATAGCCTCTGTCAGAATTTTTTGAGATTCTAGATTGATTTCCCTCCTAGAGGAGGAATCACTGTTCTAATTCATTCAATAATGAAGAATGCTTTGTTCAAAAACTGGGAGACTCCACTGACAATTCAGGTAGCCCAAAGATAAAATTGACATGATGTATAGGATACAAAAATTCACTGGATTTGAGAGAACACAACTACCCCACCATTCACTAATTGTGGAATCTGCTTTAAAACGCACTCATAGTGAAAGATTGTGCTTCTGCTCCTCTGGGCCAAGAAGCTAGAACGTTACTCTTTTGGCAGAACAAAAAACTTTTCAAGCTTCAATACTAAAAACTTTTCAAGCTTCAATGCTAACCAGTCGAATATTGGACTATCAGCTTTATTCTACAACTTATTTAAAATCTCTAATGCAGAGGACTTATCCTTGCAAAATTTCTTGCACCAAAAAAAAGTGGAGGAATTCCATAAACTTCACAGAAAGCTTCTTGACTGTCATAAATATCTAGCCAAACAGGCTTTTGATGCATTTGAGTCTGCACATATTTCTGCCTTAGCAGTAGCAATGTTACATATCTCTCCTGGCTCAGGGTCTCTGACCTCTAATGTGCTGTCCAGGACCTCCTAGCAGATGTCTCTTGTTGTGGAGAAAATTTGTTTGGAGACAGTCAAGGAAGTGGCTGATCTAATTTTAAAATATACAGACATTATTAAGACTTTATCCAGGCCATAATCTTCTGCTACTTCTTCTAGAAGACTTGCAGGAGGATATTGATGCTCAAATCACTACATGTCCAAGTGTTGTTACACTCCTACTTCTCCTAAGTTCTGTGCCCCAGTGCTCACATCCAAGACAGCAGCAGGGTCAGAAAACCCAGACACCATCTCAATCTAAACAACAACCTAACTTTTGATTCCTTCCTAGAGAGCATTGTCACTGTATAGTTGTCCATGCCAAGCCACCTACCTGTTGGGGGAAGGCTCACTCTTCCAACAGAGGTGACCTCTCATAACCTCTGACTGTTGGGTGCTACATACCATTCAGCGTGACTATGCTCTACGTTGGCAAAAAAGACCTGATCATCCACCAAAGAGCCTCATTTCAACTCCTTCCAAATTAAACCACTTCAGTCCCTCCTCCAGCAGAATGCAATAGAAACAGTTCCTCCACAGGGGTCGATGGTTCTATTCCAGATATTTTGTCATACCAGAAAAGATGGGGGGGAGGAGTACATCCAATTCTAGATCAAATTTTGCATGGTATCCTTGGGGTCACTACTTCCCATGATACAACTCAACTAGATCTCAGAGGCATACACAGACATACCTATTCTCCCTACATACAAAGTTCCTCCACTTTTGCTCTGGAACTCTGCACTGTCAATACAAGGTCTTACCATTTGGCTTGACCTCGGCAGCTCAAGTATTCATGAAGTGCTTGATAATAGTAGCAGCAACACTTCACAAATGGGGTGTACACATCTTCCCCTACTTAGACTGGCTAATCAAGGAACCGTCCTGAGGATTGGCAAGTGCCTCCATTCACTCCACCATATGGCTCTTAGAAAAACTCAGATTTGTGGTCAGTTACCCCAAATCACATCTTCAGCCAGTTCAGACCTTAGGAGCTCTGATTGATAACTACTCAGGATAGAGCCTGCCTTCCTCAACCAAGGGCAAACAACATATTGAATCTCGCCACTTAGGTGTTCAACTCCTCCCTAGTATCTGCACGACAGATGCCTCTGCCTGCTGGGTTCCAGGGCTTCAACAGTCCATGTAACGCCATTAGCTCATCTTCACTTCCAGATTCCTCAGTGGACACTTACCTCTCGGTGGTCCCAAGCCCATGGGATTACAATCAGCTCGCTTGCTCATCACTCCACAACTACGCTACTCCCTATACTGGTGGATGATGTCTCAAAATCCTACCCTGAGATTTCAATTCCAACTCCTTCCACATCACAAAGTCCTCACAACAGATGCCTCCATGTCAGGCAGGGAAGCACACCTAGACAGTCTCCACACACAAGTTTCTTGGTCTCGACATATCAACCTTCTGGACTTGCGAGCTGTGTGACATGCTCTCAGAAACATTCTTACTCAGGTAATACTAGTTCGCACGGACAATCCGGTAGCGATGTATTACCTGAACAAACAGGAAGGAACAGGTTCTTACCATCTTTGTCACAAAGTAATCCAGATATGGACTTGGGCAGCTTCTTGAAACATCTTCATCAGAGCTGTTTACTTAGCTGGCAAACAGAATGCAATAGCAGACAACCTGAGAAAGGTCCTTCAACCTCCCAAATGGCCCCTCAACACCTCTGTGGTTCATGGAGTATTCCAGCAGTGGGGGACCCCAGCAGTAGACCTCTTTGTTTCTCCTTAGAACAACCAGCTTCCCCACTTTTGTTCCCATCTGTATGATCCCAACCATAGAGCTCCAGAAACCTACTTAGTTTTACTGGGGAACAGGCCACCCATATGCTTTTTTCCCCACTACCTCTCATAGGGAAAACTCTTCTCAAACTGCATTGAGTCCAGGGGACCATGATTCTAATAGCTCCCAACTGGCCACATCAAATTTGGTTCTGTCTTCTAGAATTATCATCCAAGGAACCATTGAAGTTTTGGATCCTTTTCCAACTCTAATAGCATAAAACGAAGGGTCCCTCCTTCATCTAGACCCTCACTTTCTAGCCCTGGTAATTTGGTTCATGATTACATAGATTACATTCCTTAAACATTCCTGATGCAGTTTCTAGAATATTCTTGGCCACTAGGAAACCACCTACACGCAAATGTTGCTGCTTTAAAGTGGAAAACATTTTCTCTCTGGTGTGCAGCCAGAGCACTCAAGCCTACTACAAGCTCTCTACCCTTGTGGAGTACCTCCTCCACATCTTGGATTCTGGTCTCAAAACTAGCTATCCGTGAATGAAATTTTATAATGAAAATCGCTATCTGTGCTTTTCATTCTAAAGTTGAAAATAAACCAGTTTCAGTTCATCCCTTAATAGTTAGTTAGATTCATGAATGTTTTTCATACCAAACCTCCTATACAACTGCCTTCAGTGGCGTGCGATCTGAATATCATCCTAACAGCTCTTGTGAAACCTCCATTTGAACTGTTTCATTCTTGTTCTTCTCTAAATTTCTCACATATAAGGTAGTGTTCTTAATAGCTCTTACTTCTGCCAGAAGAGTCAGTGAGATTCAAGCCCTTGTGGTACAATGTCCTTATACCAGGTTCTACCACAACAAGGTTGTACTCCGAACCCACCCCAAATTCTTTCCTAAAGTTGTATTGGAGTTCCATCTCAATGAGTCAGTTGCACTACTTGTCGTCTCCCCTAAACTACACTGTAATCCTGGAGAGGCAGCACTGTGTACCGTGGACTACAAGCATGCTCTAGCAAACTATCTAGAGTGTATAAAACTTCATTGGAGATCCTCCCAGCTTTTTGTCCTTCGACCCTAACAGACTGGGGATAGTAAACATACCAACTCAACTTGGCTTACTGACTGTATCTCCTATATGTATATGCTCAGGCTCGGCTGGCCCTTCCTGGCCGGGTCATCGTTCACAATGTGAGAGCCATGGCAGATTCAGTAGCCCATTTCTGCTCTGCAAGGTGGCTACATGGTCTTCTGTCCATACCTGGAGCAGCATTCTTTGCGGGATAGCCAGTTTGGACAAACAGTTCTGCAGAATCTTTTTACTACTTAAAAGCTAATGCTACCCTCTGGTACATTTTTTCCACCAGGCTCAGAATCTCTTTATTTGCAGAAACTGATTTATATTATGAGCCTGGTAGCCACTGAGTCCCTCATGCGAGAATATTATGCCTGCTTGTCCTCAAAGAAAGCTGAATTATTAACCTGTAGCAAGTGTTCTCCGAGGACAGCAAGCATATATTCTGACATCCCTCCTGCCTCCCCTTGGAGTTGCCAACTTAGCTTTAGTACTGTACTGCTGGTCCCACACTTGAGTGTTGGGTGGGAAGGCACCCACTGTCTCAAAGATTTAAAGCGACATTGTACTCGGTAGTGTCTGCACTGGGCTCCGCGGATGACATCACCCGCATGTGAGAATATATGCCTGCTGTCCTCGGAGAACACTTGCTGCAGGTAAGTAACAGGTTTTCTCCAGCCTCTTTATTTTATAATTTAATGTTAGATTTTCTTTTAGGTTTACAAAACCATTAGATACACACCAAAAAAAAACTAGGTCATGCAAACACAAAAGAAATTGCTTACAGCTGCAAGAAATGAAAATGACAAAAAATTCTATAACTAAAAACATGTTGGGCATAGGGATGCAGTGGTAGAGAGAGGGAGGAATATTACGCATGATGGTGTAGGTGAGGAAAGGAGAGATGTTGGACCAGGGGCACAAGGGAGGAGGAGAGAGAGAGATTGGACAAGGGATGAGAGTGAGGGATACATACACAGGAGGTGGAGAGGGAGATGTTAGATCCAGGAGCAGAAGGGAGTGATGGAAAGATGCTGGACAATGGGAGTGAGGGAAGAGAGGGAGGATGCTGGACTATGAGGGAGAGGGCAGAAGGGAAGAGAGAATGTACAGGGAGATGAGAGGCATATGAATTAAAAGCAGAATGGCAGTAGCAACACATGAACTAAAGGTAGTGGCAGCACTCAGGCTGTGAATGTCACCTGCCTCTTTTGTGTTGATACAGTAAATCTTTGAATTACAGAATATCAACATTTAAGCATTTGTGGTTTTTAGCAATTTGTGTTTTCATTCTTTAGGTGGCCAAATCTTATGCCTATTTTGAAGAGCGATTATGCAGCCAAGAAGATCATGGATGCTATTCTTAAAGAACAGGTGTTTTTGGTGATGCCCCGTAGCCTGTATTTTGTATTCGCTTTCAAGAAGTAAGTACATATGAGTCCAGGTTTTTGCCATTTGAACGTTTGCAGTCTATGATGATCTATCTCTTCGGCTTTCCCTTCCAAGACGTCCTCTTGCTTTTGTTGCTTTATTTATTTTATTTATTTATTTGCTGCATTTGTATCCCACATTTTCCCACCTATTTGCAGGCTCAATGTGACTTACAATATGTTACAACAACACTCACATTAATGGAATAAGAATTTTCAGAATATAGATACAGATAAGGTGCATAAGAATATCATGGCAATCATATTAACGGAATAAGAATTTTAGAATCGTTACAAATAAGATGCATAAGAATATCGTGTAGGATTAGAAGTGTATAAATAGGTAAAACATAGCATAATGATATCAGGACAAGATATAATATTCAGTGATGAGGATGTAATTAAAATAAACAAGTTAGAAGAGTTCCATAATAGTTGTATCTGGTGTAATTTAGGAGTCAGATCGTTATGGGAGATCATTTTTGTACGTCTTTTTGAACAAGTAAGTCTTCAGTCATTTTCGGAAGGTTGTCAAGTCATGTGTTGTTTCTATGGCGATCGGTAATTCATTCCATAGTTGTGTGCAGATGTATGAGAAGCTAGATGTATGTATAGATTTGTATTTAAGTCCTCTGCAGTTGGGATAATGGAGGCTTAAGAAAGTACGTGATGAACTTTTGTTGTTTCTCTCAGGTAAGTCTATTAGGTCTGACATGTAAGATGGGGCATCTCCATAAATAATTTTATGATCCAAGGTGCAAATTTTGAATGCAATCCTATCCTTCAGTGGGATCCAATGCAACTTCTCTCTAAGGGGTCTGGCACTTTCATATTTCGCCTTTCTGAATATCAATCTGGCTACGGTGTTCTGGGCAGTCTGGAGTTTCTTAATGGTTTGTGCTTTGCATTCCGCATATAAGGAATTACAATAGTCCAAATGGCTCAATACCAATGATTGCACTAATTTGCGGAATGTCTCCCTTTGGAAGAAAGGTTTTATTCTTCTAAGCCTCCACATTGCATAGAACATTTTCTTTATAACATTTTTCACATGGCTATCTAGATTAAGATTTCGATCAATTGTTATGCCTAGGAGTTTCAGGGTGTCCGCAACAGGAAGAGTGTGGTTTGATGTATTTATGTTGGTATAGCTGATTTTATTGTATTGCGATGATAGTATAAGGCATTGTGTCTTTTCTGCATTAAGCTTTAGTTGGAATGCATCCGCCCATGAGTTCATAATTTGGAAGCTGCAATTAATTTTATCTGCAATATCTGATCGTTTTTGAACGAAATATATATCGTCACATCATCAGCATAAATATATGGGTTTAGGTCTTGGTTGGATAGTGCTTTGGCCAATGGTAACACTATTAGGTTAAAGAGAATCGGTGAAAGCGGAGATCCTTGAGGCACACCACATTCAGGTATCCATAGCGATGATATGATCGATTTAGATATTACCCGGTATGTTCTTGCCATTAGGAAACTATGAAACCAATTCAGTACATTTCCTCCAATACCAAACTATTCTAGAATGTTTAATAGAATGCCATGGTTAACCATGTCAAACGCGCTGGACATGTCGAATTGTAAATGAAGAACATTATTACCTGTTGCAATAATTTGTTTGAATTTGGCCATGAGTGTTATAAGAACTGTTTTGGTGCTGTGATTAGCACGGAATCCAGATTGGGATGCGTGTAATACTGAGAAATTGCTCAAGTAGTTGGTAAGTTGTTTAGTTACCAGACTTTCCATTAATTTAATTACCAGAGGGATGGATGCCACTGGACGATAGTTAGTTATATCATTTAGTTTTTTCTTCTGGTCTTTGGGAATTGGTGTGAGTAGGATATTGCCTTTATCCGTAGGAAAGGATCCATGTTGACGCATGTGATTTAGGTAGGAGGTGAGATCTGCTATGAAACGCTGGGGGGGCAGATTTTATTAGGTAGCTGGGGCATGCATCCAGTTTACAGTGGGATTTGGTGAATTTGTTAATCACTTGGCCGACAGTATCTTCCGTTAGTAAATAAAAATTTGTCCATATTCGGTCTGCTGGCTAAGCAGTTGATGAATTTTACATGGTGGAGTTAATTGGTAAGGTGGATCTTAGTTTGATTATTTTCTCATTAAAGTAAGTAGCTAGATCATCTGCTGATGGGGTATCCATATTAGTTAAGGTGACTGGGCTGGTGTGGTGTCTAGAAGATTATGTACAAATTGGAATAATTTGTGTAAGTCTTTATAGTTTTGCTCTATTTTGGAATTGTAGTATGACCTTTTAGATTGTCTGATTGTATATTTATATTTTCTTAACATTAGTTTCCATGCGGTGAATGTTTGTTTGTCTTTCTTTTTATTCCATACACGTTCAAGTCTCCTTGTTTGGGTTTTTAGTTTTTTCAGATCGTCGTTAAACCAAGGGAGTTAATTATTGCTTCGCGATGTTCTTGTTTGTATTGGTGCTATTGTATCAAGTATGTTCTTGCATCTCATGTCCCAATTTAAAAGGTATTGATTGGAATCTATTTGTACTGACCATTCATTCATGTAAAACTGTTGCCAGAATAATGCCGGATCGATATGACCTCTTGTGGTGAAATGTTTTCGTTCTTGTTTCTGGATTAAATTTTTTATCCTCCATTGCATGGATATCTTTAGTTTGAAATGGTCTGACCAAGGTACTTGTGTCCAATTTATCTGTTATTGTAAGGATTTGATCAGAAGAGAATTTGTGTGTGATGAGGTCAAGCGCATGACCTTTGATATGAGTTGTTTGAGTATTTATCCAATTGAAGTCCCAAAGTTGGAAAAAATCTTTGCATTCTTGTGTGTTCTTTGCATTGTAGTCTTCTAGATGCAAATTTATGTCTCCTAGTATGAGCAGATTAGAATTAGATACGCAAGCATTTGAGATGAAGTCCATAAGATTTTGTTGATATTCTTGCCAGTTTCCTGGAGGTCTTTAAAACAGAATAATGTTTAGATGGTTGAAGTGTTACATTTTCCCAGACTTTTTAAAGTGTACTTTGTATAGTCCAGCTGGATGCAAGATCTGAGGCAATATGGCTTCACCAAAGAGAGGTCATGCCAAAAAAAATTTCCTGACTGAGGTACAAAAGAACTGGATCAAAGATATGTGCTGAATATGGTCTGCTTAGATACTGTTCCTCATAGGAGATTCTTTAATCAACTAGCTTGAGGATGGGATCAAAAGTAGTTAATTGTATCTGAAGTTGGTTGACTTAACAGGTCAACATAGGGTGGTGGTAAATGAATTTGCTCTGAAGAAACAAAGGTGACTAGTGGCGTGCCTCAGGGATCCATCTTGGGTCCAATTCTGTTCAGTATTTTTTTTTTGTGAATGATATTGCTGAATAGTTAAAAGAATATTGCTGTATAGTTAAAAGGAATGATATTGCTGATTAGTTAACAAACATTAACAATAGGGTGGACACCTTGGAAGGAGTGGAAAGCATGAAAATTGAACTACAAAAAATAGAAGCATGGGCAAATGTTTGACAGTTAAGCTTAAATGTGAAGAAGTGTAGTGATGTATTTGGGGTGCAGAAATACAAAAGAAAGACCTTTGGGTGATTGTCTGTTTCACCACCTTGAAATCCTCAGTGTGATAAAGCGGTGCCCAAGACCAGAAGGATGCTAGACTCCATAGAGAGATATAACCAGCAGAAAGAAAGAGGTGATAATGCTGCTGTACAAGTCTTTGTTGAGGCTGCACTTGGAGGACTATGTTCAGTTTTGGAGTCTGTATCTTGCCAGTGACACAGGACTTGAAAGTGGTTCAAAGGAAAGTGACCAAAATGGTATGGGGTCTCCACCAGAAGATGTATCAGAAGAAATTTGAAACTATAATATGTATACCCTGAAGGAGAAAAGAGCTAGGGGACATATGATAGACTCCTTCCCTTCCTCCTCTTCCCTCCCCCTCCCCCACCCCCCATGCACACTCATCAAGGCATAAACTGCTTAAGTGGGACGAGGTTGCCAGTACCTCACCTGGCCATCCCAAGGCAATGGAGGGTTAAGTGGTTTTCCGAAGGCCACAAGGAGCTGCTGTGGAATTTGAACTGGGCCCTCCGGTTCTCAGCCTAATGGCTAGAGCAGTGAACTGAGAACTGGAGGGGTGTTCAAATGAACAAACAAATCTTTTTTTCCAAAAATAGACATTAAAACTAGAGGACATGAAATGAAGCTGGAAGTGGGGGGAACCAAAAAGCAACATTAGGATATATACAGAGAATTCTTATATGGGAAGAGGAAGAGGATGGAATAAAAGTATAAATTATTTCTAGTAAGTATAGTAAATCTATAAATGATTCACACAAAAGAAAAAAAAAGAGAGCAATCAGGGGTAACCTGCACAGATTGGCAGATTGGATAAACCATGGTGATTTCTATCTGCATCATTTACTGGGGTCCTTTTACTAAGGTGCGCTGAAAAATGGCCTCAGTAGTGTAGACGTGTGTGTTGGGTGCGTGCAGAATTATTTTTCAGCACACCTGTAAAAAATGCCTTTTTAAATTTTGCCGACAATGGGCGTGCGGCAAAATGAAAATTGCCGTCCGTCCATTTTGGGTCTGAGACCTTACTGCCGGCCATTGACCTAGCAGTAAAGTCTCATGTGGTAACCAGACAGTAATGACTTACGCACATCAAATGCCACTTGGGCATGCGTCCAATACGCGCATCCGAAAATAAAAATTATTTTTTGGGCATACGTATTCGATATGTGCCAAAAATGAAATTACCACAAGAGCCATGCGGTAGCCAGACAGTAACTCCATTTTTGTGCAGGTTGGCCGCACTTAACTTACGCAGCTTAATAAAAGGGCCCCTATGTTTTATTCTCCCATTCATACTCCGACCAGACTTTCATTCTGAGTTCCTGAAAAGCCTTCTGTAAGGGATTTAACCTCTACAGTCTCTCTTGCATAACCACTATATCAGCAGTTTCTAGAGTATGGTCAAATACTGCCAGAGTTTCCAGGTCACCTGTTTCAAGCATACAAGCTACCAATAGATGGTCTAATCTTGCATAAATCTTATGTGGATTTGAATTAAAAATTAGACCAAGAACCTAACAAATCTCTTTCATCAGAGATGACTCCTCTTTTTCCTCACTACCTTTCCTATATGCTAGGATTACAATCGATCTTTGCATTCGCAGTGGTATTAGGATCCCCCCACTAGTATCATTTGATAGTGCATTACCAGTTTCATCATTTAAGAGAAGAGCTTAAAGCTGTATACATTGGGTGCATACAGGTGCTAATGCTGCCCTTAACTTTCCACCACTAATACAAACCTACCTTCTGAATCTTAAAGCACTTTTCTCACCCCTGTTTTAACCACAGTCCTCAAGGGCCATGACCCAGTTGGATTTTCAGGATTTCCATAATGAATATGTGTAAAATTGATTTGCATGTACTGCTTCCATTATATGCAAATAGACCTCATGTGTATTCATTGTGGAAATCTTAAAAGCCCAACTGGGTTATGGCCCTCAGACTGTGGTTGCCCACCCTTCTTTTAAAGGATTGAAATGGGAGCCCCATCACCCTATAATGGGAGCCACCCCATATTGCCTCCCATTATAGGCTAAATAATATAATTCTCCTCCCACAAACCCACTGCTTATTTCTAGGATACTACCAAGCAAATGTGGACCTTCACTCTGTCGAGTGTCAAAAATTCCAAACAAAAAATACACAAACTATACGAATACAAAGACGATGCCCGTGGAGGCTAGATGATTATTGAGTAGTGAGATGGAGTCTCATATGTTCGACACGAGAATGTTTTTTCACTCAATAGGTGATATCTTACTCGTGTTCATCATTTAATCATAGACTCTACCTCCACCATCCCATTTACATCTTTAATTCTTAGCTGCTGATCAATATAACGCTCTAAACATTATAAAAGAAAACCACACCACTTATCTTAGGCTAATTGGTGCACTCTTAGACCCCCAATTAGCCTAAGATAAGTGATGTGGTTTTTTGATAATGTTTAGAGCGTTATATTGATCAGCAGCTATGAATTAAAGATGTAAATGGGATGGTGGAGGTAGAGTCTATGATTAAATGATGAACACGAGTAAGATATCACCTATTGAGTGAAAAAACATTCTCGTGTCGAACATATGAGACTCCATCTCACTACTCAATAATCATCTAGCCTCCACTGGCATCGTCTTTGTATTCGTATAATTTGTGTATTTTTTGTTTGGTATTTCTAGGATAAGCAGCATATAATCTGTTTTACTTGGGATCTTGCCAGTCTGTTTGAATTGGATTGACCACTGTTGGAAATAGGATACTGGGCTTGATCGACCTTCGGTTTGTTCCAGTATGATGTCAAGCATTTTGTGGATTGAAGTCTCTGCACACCAAAACAGAAGCCATCAATCTGTTGAAAAGAGCACAGATGTTAGTGGAGACAAACTTCGAGGCTCCACAAGATCGCTGATAACAGCACCCCCCTCAGAAGACCATGCTAAAAATTTGAAGAACCTAAACTGGAACATTGACACACCTCCACTACATGCAGCCTCAGCTTAAGTTGGGTCCTGAAGAGGGACACTTTCAGTTTCCAGGCCCCCACTCAAGAGAAACCGTACACCCAACAAGGCATCTTGTCTACAGTGAGCAGGTTATATTCACCCATTGGGATTTGTGTTGCCAGTCACTGTTCAAGGAAGATCCTTACTACATGAACTCTTTCATCAAGCTCAAATGAAGATTGTTATATAGCAGACTTATCACCCACCAGCTCCCTCAATTTCATATTAAAGGCAAGATACAGATAAAGAAGCTGATAACAGGAAATTAAAAAAAAAATGTAAAAATAGAAATAATCTAAAACAAGCTATATTACTTAAGTAATCTAAAAATTGTGTAAAAAAATCAAAATAAGTTTTTTAAAGTTTATGAAAAGTATAATAATATTTCAGCAAACATATTTATAAAGAAAGGTTGTTCCATAAAAGAACTGCCAAAAACACGAAAGAGAAAATAAAGCCTTGAATCTAACAGATCTGATCATTGGAACAACTAGAAGCAGTTGGTTACAACTCCTTGTGATCACAGTAGAAGGTGAAATATTGAATAGATGACATTCTCTGGACAGTTACCTTCCAGAATTTTAAAAACAAGATATATGACCTTGAAACGAACCCTGGCCTGTACCAGCAACCAATGCAACTCCCCCAATAAGTGAATCACATGGTTGCTAAGGGATTAACAAAAGATAACTCTAGCAGCTGAATTTTGAGTTAGTTGGGATGCCCCGTTACCACAAAAAAAAGACAAGAATGTAAATCATGAAGATGCATCTTTAAAAAAAACTCTTAACTCCATGTCCTGCATATGTATGGTTCTATGTCCCTCGCGAACACACTTGCCCCAGGGAGACAACCTTCTGAATTCTTTACTACAAACTGTGTGCAAGGTTATACTGCCTGGATATTAGAGCATGTGTACGTTCTAAGAGGAACACTATAAAGTACAATCTCAGTTATCCGACCTTTGCTAATCTGACCATCTGTCATATCCAGCAGACCCCCCAATGACATTGTCTCTTTCCATTTTCTGGCGAAGCACAAAGGGAAGTTCTATACCCGAGACAAGTTTTTCAGACCTGGGACCCTGCTTTTACAGCAAAACAGCACCATTGTGACCAGGGACCCTGCTTTTACAGCTTTGTTTATGCATTGTTTGAGGGGTTACCATTGTTTACTTTATTATCTTTTCACTTATCAGTCAATGGGCCGGTCCCGGTTATGTCAGATAATCACCTCTATTTAAATAAAGACCATTATTCTATAAAAATATTATTTTTGTATTGTATTTTATCATATATTTATCTCATGATGGGAAAGGTGCTCAGTGTCAGTATCTTTCTCCTGCCAAGGGATAAAGTTACGATAATGCCATCATAGTACTGGGACTATTGATGATAACCGTCCATGTGAATAAGAAGTGATCACTTATCTTTGTCAGTGGTCTGTCAGGGTGCTGTTCTCCATATCATCTTTCAAACTCTTTGACAGAATTCAAACCCACACTCTATCCATCCAAATATGATTTTCCAAATGTTCAAAGTTTTGCTTGACATGAGGCCATGTTTCACTTTCTAGCATCATCAGGAGACAGACTACAATGGATAAAAAAATCATTTTTAATGATTGTTCTGACAGTGGCTTTACATCCAAATTCTTACTTCTATTACCTAAACATGTTAATTCTCAAACCTGGTGAATTAGCGGGGCTAGAGAGGGCTTTCCACAATACTAAGTACTCCATCGATTTATATTCCAAAAAATGTTGACACATACGCTATGTGCATACTCCTTTTAAACTACTCAAGCTGACATAATTGATGACAATTGTCTGCACCTCTTTATGTGCTCAGCCGTTCTACTTATTGAGTCCATTGGGATATACTGTGATCCACATATAAACAAACCACTGCTCTTTTTGAGCCAAAATTAACCGGCACATCTCCTCTTCATTTCAAACTCACTTGGAGTAAAATCGCAAATCATTAACTTGATTAGCTTGCTGCCAGTGTTGCACTAATGGAGTTTCTCAGTGGTTTAAACAGAGATTACTCAAATGTTCCGCTATGCGTTGCTTTAATCTTCCACTTTGTTTGTTCTATATACCATAGCTGACAAGGGCATTTTATGGCATACACCGCTTTTTGGAAGTTGCAATCCATATACGAACGCAACTCAAATAACTTTCTCATTTGTAGGATCTATAACTTTTGACATAGTAATAGCTTACTGACAATATATACATCGATTTCGCTTAATGTCCTTTGAGGAGTTCTTGATGCTCCACTTCAAAATCCCTGTGGAGTGATATCTCCCCTAAATTGTGGGTGTAACCTCAAGATAGACCAATATTTAAAAATCGCTTTCCTAATATAATTTGCTTGCTGAGAATAAGGTAACACAGAAGTAATTTTCTGTGTATTTTCTCTGAGGCTTATTCAACGCCAGCATCTGTGCACATTAGAAGCCCTCTTAAAAGCCTATTGGAGAACATTTTATTGGCTATCTCTGTTTGTCTATACTGCATTTGTGTAGACTATGTGGTTAAGTGTTTCCAAATTAGTACACGATCTCTTCAAATGCAAAAATTGGACAACTGGTATGCTATCTCATAATTTTTTTGGATGATAACTTTGATCATGAAGAATACTGTTGCAGTCCATAGGTTTCTGTTATACTGAAGATATAAAAGTCCCCTGTGCATATTGAATATGTATATCCAAAAAGACCACCTCATGGTGGTCAATATGAGAATTGAAAGATATATTGGGATCACAATCATTTTAAATAATTCAGAAACAGCAAGGCCATATCTCCTAACCATATGAGGAAAACTCATCTCTGTTTTCATGTGATATCCACTTAATTAGTGATATACAAATGTTTCTTCAAAATTTGCCATGTACAAGCAAGCTATAGTGGGGGCTACTTTTGCTCCCATCACTACTCCCTTTACCTGTAGAAAACATTTGTTACTAAACAAAAAAATTCCTTTTAATAACCAAATCTGATAATCTACTCAAGAACCTCACCTGCTCTAAAGATAATTCCAACTGTTGTAAACATATTTCTAAAAGATCTAATGCTCCCTGTTGTGGAACATTTGTATAGAGGGCATTAACATTTAGAGTAATAAGAATCATAGGTTGCTCATTTGGTAAACTTAACTGGTCCAAATATTGTATTAAATGAGCTGAACCTGTAACATAAGATACTGTTCGTGTGACCAAGGGCTGAAGGTAGAAGTCTAAGTACTGAGAATAGTTCAAACAAAGAATTTTTTCTGGATACAATAGCTTCTCCCTGGTGGATCCACTAAAGATTTATGAATTTTTGGAATAAAATATAGGTGTAAACTGGATGTTGCCTAAAATATATTTATATTCCTTACTGGATGATATTCCATGATTTTGTTAGCCTCTGATTAAAATATCAAAGATTAATTGTTGGAAACTAATAGTTGGATTCTCAGGTAACTTGATAAAATTGTTCATCAGATAGTTGCCTCATAGCCTCACTTGTATATTTATCCCTATCTTGTACTGCTACTACCCTTCCTCGCTTATCTGCTTTCATAACTATTGACTCCTCTTCCTGTAAATCCTTTAAGGCTCAATGCTGAGATTTAGTACAAAGTGAAATAAATAGGGGTTTCTGCCTTCAAAACCCCTATTATTTTCTAACCTAATTGGTACTAATTGTTGAAACATATCAAGCACTGAATCTACTGGTCCTGGCAGACACCAAGTAGATGATGATTTAAATAAACAAAATACTCATAATGATTGGCCTCACTGTTGTTGTCCTCAAATTTCCAAAATATTTTTGTAAATGCAATTTCCTAAGAAATTTATATAAATAAACCCTAGTAAGGTATGGATCATATCTATGAATGAGCACAAATGATAATCCCATTTGTAGCACCGAAATCTGCTAGCTTAAATTCTTAGATGACAATTTAAATACTACTATTAAGTTACTAAATCAAAGACGTGCAATTCTAGCTAAAACTGAGGCATTTTCCTCCAATAAAGAGAAATCTAATAGATTACATGGACTGAATGTTGATTTACTTATGGGAAGAAGTGTATTATTCCACTGTTAGATCAGTTAGGTGTTTGCTGTAATTTGAAGTGGCAACAGTTCTCCATTTTGGAACATTAAACATTAGCATATGGCCATTAATTTAAAAAATGAAAAATCGACCGTTTTACTGCTTCGGTAGAAAGTGACTTTAGCATGTGGAACAAGGGTATGCTAAGGCCACTTTTTTTCCCCCATACCTTTGTGAAAGGGCCCCCTAATTTTTAGTATTAGGGTTGTTTTATTTATGTTGGTTAAAAACTGAAATCCGAAGCCATAATTATAACAGCTATACTGAGTCGCAAGTATTCTCAGTACAGAGTTCTGATCTTTAAGCCAAGATGGTGAAAATCTGTCTTAACTCTGTTCTTGTTTTTCCACAGTCTAATGTCAGTGAAACTAGGAGTGCTTCTTGGAGATTACTTCGGTGCATTCCATTTCATGGATCACTTCAAAGGTCGTGTGAAAAAGGATTGAAGCAGTGGCAAAACGAAGATGGGGCAATGATGCTTTCATCTGGATATTCCAATAGCATAAATTTTCTCTTAGAATTTTCTGGATAACATTGTTCCAGCAAAGAAAAGCCAAGACTCCTACAATACATAATGTATTTTTGATATTCTATAATAAGTTGCCCCTTTTCATTGTTCATGGCTATAGACACATTAAATGTTATCAGTAAACCTTGCAAATTAATTATGGAAATATCATTTCTTGAAACAATGTACCAGTTTAAATACAGTTTTTGGCTGTTTATTTTCATATATAATGTTGCTAACTTCATATACAAATGCTATGGACATAAAATATTTCAATATATGTTAAACATCCTAAAATGTTTGCTTTTCATACTATCTTGTGGGCAACTTTAGTAGATTACAAAGATTTAGTAAACTGGAAGAGCTTTAAAGGAATGATGTGACAGAAATCTAATATATACTGTGACTTATAGTTACTGCACTTCAAACGATAAACCTTTTTTGTATAATTAAGATTTAATACAAAATAAATAAACAAATTGTTTTTAGTTGTTCTTTTTTTCTTTGCTTTTAACTGAAACCCCGCATTACCTTAATTGCTTTGTATTCTGGTCTTTGTATTCTTATTGAAAGCCTCTGTAGAGCTATTTGTGCTAGAATGTGACCTCCAAAACAGTGGTGATATGTAAATTTGAGAGTGTGGATATCATGTACTTGGATGAATATTTGAAGATGTAAAGTTCAGCATGTGCATGAATGCTATAAGGAACCTATCCTGCACATGAAACCTACATTTCAGAGTCAAGTAACATGATAGATGCATGTTTTTGAAGATCTTGCAACTTTTTCTCGGTGCCAAACAGATCCAAACTCTGTTGATATCTAGACGACTGGTATTACTACAATAGTGAAAACTGAACTCTCAAATGTGCACCACTAATTCAGGGGCCAATGCAGAAAACTACTGTGGGCAAAAGCGTGCAGTTAGTGAGTCATCTTGTAGAGGTGTGCAAGGGGACAATAATCTGGTCCCCAGTTTATAGCTTATTACAGTTTGATATACTGCTAAACCTTTTTTTTGGAAGAACATAGTTAATAAAAATACAGAAAAGAACTCCAGGAAAGCAGGACACACCCATAGCACATTTTATCATATCACGTTATGAAATGGTGCACCTGGGAACTAAAGTAGCATAAATCCTGTCAGGAAGGAGAAGAGCCATATAATTAAGTAAAGTAATGGGACTTAAATGTTTAAATCAGTGCAGAGATGCCTCCTCCCACAATGTTTGTGGCAAACATTCCATTACACAGGTGCTAGTTGAAGAAAAAAAACACCTGCTCTCGTGGACTCTAAGTGGGCCCTAGCCACAGAGGGCACCACTGAGATCTACTATCTGAGCACAAAGATCTACGGGAATAACCAATTGAGACTGAGTTGGAGGCACCCTCTTGAAACAAGCCCTGTGAGTCAGAGCCAAACTGTTAAGATCAGATATTGAGCTAGCACCCAATAAAAATGTTGATAGAGAGGCATAATATGGTCAAAGGGATATTTATGAAGCATAAGATGAATTGCGGTGTTCTGCATTGTCTGCAATTTTTTAAAAACTGGTCTTCTCTACTCCTGCCAAGAGCACATTGACATAAATAGTGCATGTATTAAAGTAACACCATCAAACGTAGCCCAGATCATATGCAATTTACAGAGCACAGTGTAGCCCCTCCTTACCAACATAGTAACCTGGTCAGTAAATGTAAGCTGATAGTTAACACTTCTAAATTTATTTATTTATTTTTTTTTTTTTTATAGATTTTACATTTACATCCAATGACATAAATATGGGCAATATCAGAAAATAAAATACAAAGCAAACAATTAATTATAACCAATACTTCTAAATTTTTTTAAGTATCCATGATAGGTACAGCAGTATCAGAAAGGCTCACCAAAGTACTAGGACGATCTTGACTACCTATTATCCAGCGCGCCTTAGTTTTCCACCACATTCAGGACCACCCAGATATAGTGATGAAACATCTTTGTAAAGGGGCCAGATCACACTCAGGTAAAAGCGGTCTGGAACACCAGCAAAAGGTCATCGGCATATGCACTGATGCTAAAATTTTGACTCAATGAAAAAAAATGAGGTAATGGTGAGATGTGTACCTTGGACCTTTTATGTGAAATTCACTGCAGTGCCCCCTTTACTGCCCCACTGCTCTGCTGGGATGTCTGTGTGGCCAATGTAGTAAGACTGCTGGTCCCCAAACATCCCAATGGCTTGTTTTTGTGCATTTTTTCCCTTGGATGTTTTTTCTTTGAAAATGGCCCTTAAAGAAAGATGAACTGCGCACAAACTGTCTAAAATAGGGTGATTTTTGAACCAAAAGGGTTGGATTTTTCTGGTTCAAAAATGAGCATGTGTGGCACTGGATTTTTTTTTTTTTTTTTACATTTTTTGCAGAATATCAAAAATCAGATTTGGATGACCTGTTGAAAATGCCCCTCCACATGTCTCACTATAACAACAAATGAATTCAAGGCATTCACAGTGGCCCAACAAGGCTGTGTTTCGACATAAAATGCTTGCATCAGGGGTCGTCAAACTGTGGTTTCTGTGTGTTCTGATGTTTTCTCACATTTCAGGCAACAATTCGTTCCACATGAAAATAGGAAGCTGCTGGCTAAGCTGATATGCCTCAATTGGGGAAGTATGTTTGTTCTCTGCAATGAGCTCAGTCTGGACTCTGAGAAACTATTTCAAAGCACAAGTACCAATCCAGTGAACACTAGATTTCCTGTGGCATTTTACTGGGGAGATTGAGGCGGGTAACAAGTTCTAATGGTGTTAAAGTTTATCTCCTGATAACACTTCTAATGCACCGTCTACCTCATTCAAGATTTTTCAGAAATATAAAATAAATTAGAACTTGAGATCTCTTCTGGCTTATAGAGGCACTGGGCTTCCGTCAACAGGATTTCATTACTAAGCAACCTGGATTTGGCAAAGTTCAATACATGCAAATGTTTATTCTGAAGAGAATTTTTAACCACTTCCAATTTCTGATACAAAAGAAACTATCTTTAATATCCAGAGGATTGAATAGATGACTATATAGACGCCATCTTCTGGAGACACATCTAAAACAAGAAACTTTCCATTAGTCTTCTCCAGATTAGGGACAATCTGTTGAGTAAATGTGCACAGCTCAGAAATAGTGCCAGCAAGCACAGACTCCATATTTTAATTATACCCTCCATGTATAAAAGAAGGTAAAGGCAATGCATTTGATATACTGCCTTTCTGTTACAACCAAAATGGTTTACATATGTGCAAGTACTTCTGTACCCAGTAGACTCACAATCTAAGTTTGTACCTGGGGCAATAGAGGGAGTTAATGACTTGCGCAGGGTCACAGCTGCAGTGGGAATCAAACCCTGATCCCCTGGCTCTCACCCTACTACACTATTAAGCTACTCCACTCCAATTAAGGTAACATTGGAGGTTTTTATTGAAGGAACCAGTACAGTTTTAGGCATCTTTCTTCTTAATAAGCCACTCCCCCATGTCGCTCCCACTGTCTTCATATCAGCAGGTTGGAGAATCTGAAGAAACAAAGGAAGAGCAGGAGTACACTAGGCGGAGCTCAGAGTCTCCATCACATGAAGAGCCTGCTCTGACTTGGTGAAATCACTGGGTCAGCAACCACGAATGTATCTATGGGCCCCTTTACAGCAGGTATGGAAGCTGATGTTGGCTTAACTCTAGTATTCATCTTTCCCATCATATAAAATATGGAGCCACTGTCATCAAAGGTGGTCTCAACATATTCTCAGCCAGTGCTCCAAAGAGATCTGGCATACCCTTGCATCTGTCCACCAAGGAGCAGGCAACATTTTGAAAGTTATTTTGGGGTCCTTGTGTGACATCACTCGGTATCCAGTCAGATGTCTGCTTTGATGTTCCTGTCAATATGATGGCTCACAAATTCAAGCAGAGACTTCAACATCACCAGTGCTCTCCAGAAACCATGTTCCCCAAGGAATTTAATGGTGAGCATATTCCTTTGAATCTAGTAACATAATGTTCCATCAGAATTTGTATTGAAATTAATCATGCATGCTCAGAGTAGCACATTTTGAGCCTGATATTCAGACTGTAAACAGTGTGGGTTTGCTACTCTTCAAACTGATGAAATCATTGATCCAATTACCTCAAACATTTAAAAAACTGTGTGAACAATTGAAATGCTGCATTTAACGTAACGTGAAACATTAGTGAATATACTGTGTATGACAGCAGAAGCATAGGAAATCATCCTCAAATCAGGTTAAACATTCATGTTTTAAAACTGCAAACTTATGATTAGGAAGTACATAACGGCATAGAAAATCAAATACAGAGACTGGTCGTATGAGAAATCAAATCGAATCAGTTCTTGTATACCACTAATAGGGTTCAGTGTGGTTCACATTCTAGGTGTGACAAAAGCAGAAACTGTTCTTGATGCATGAGACCAAACAACACTAGAGAAAAGTCTAATAGATGATACAAGGATGCAGAAGTCGTGTTGGATTGTTATGAAGCACACTGGGGGGGGGGGGGGGGGGGTTCTGCTTCTTCTAGAAGCTAAGGTAGTTAGTATCTGTTCTGATGTTAATAGGTAAAGAGTTCCATGTTGTAACTCCAGGGAATAGAGAGCCAAAGATCATCTGATATTGAATTGCCTTTGGAAACAGTGTCACTATCATCAGTTGTTCTTTCAGTCTGTTAGACTGGGACAAACATAGGGGACCTTTTACAAAGCCGCATAAGCGTCTATATGTGCCATAATGGAGTTATCACCTGGCTACCGCGTGACTCTTATGGTAATTTTCACTTTTGGAGTGCATCTGATACGTGCGTCTGAAAAATAATTTTTATTTTCAGATGCGTGCTGTGGCATTTGACGCATGTAGGTCATTACCACCCGGTCACTGTGTGAGACTTTACCACTAGGTCAATGGCTGGCAGTAAGGTCTCAGACCCAAAATGGATGCGCGCCAACTTTGATTTTGCTGCATGTCCATTTTTTTACAGGCGTGCTGAAAAATTGACCGGTGAGCACCCAAAACCCACGCCTACACTACCGCAAGCCGTTTTTCAGCGCACCTTAGTAAAAGGACACCATAGTGAGGCAGCCCTAGTCAGCAGTTCAGATGTGAAACCCTGAAAGATTTGAAAAACTAAACAAGCAGCTTTGAACCTGTTTCTTTCTGATATGGCAAGCCAGTGCAGTTTGATAAGATAAGATGAAACACTAGTGTAACTATTCAATTTGAATATTAGTCTGGCAGCTGTGTTCTGTATGATTTGCAATTTTTTTTCTGATATTGACAATACCAAGAAATAGGACATTACAGTAATTCAGGTGTGGTAGGACTAACATTTGAATTAACAATGCAAAGGCTTTTGGGTCAAAGAATGATCTGACTAGATGTAGCTGTCTCATTTTGAATAGTGGTTTTTCCATAGCTGCTTAATATGGGGGGGAGAAAGAAAGAAAAGCTACAAGAATGGTATGGGATTTGCGTTACAAGACGTATGAGGAGAGACTTGCTGACCTGAACATGTATACTCTGGAGGAAAGGAGAAACAGGGGTGATATGATACAGACGTTCAAATATTTGAAAGGTATTAATCTGCAAACTAACCTTTTCCGGAGATGCGAAGGCGGTAGAACGAGAGGACATGAAATGAGATTGAAGGGGGGCAGACTCAAGAAAAATGTCAGGAAGTATTTTTTCACGGAGAGAGTAGTGGATGCTTGGAATGCCCTCCCGCGGGAGGTGGTGGAAACGAAAACAGTAATGGAATTCAAACATGCGTGGGATAAACATAAAGGAATCCTGTTCAGAAGGAATGGATCCTAAGGAGCTTAGCCGAGATTGGGTGGCAGAGCCGGTGGTGGGAGGTGGGGATGGTGCTGGGCAGACTTATACAGTCTGTGCCAGAGCCGGTGGTAGGAGGCGGGACTGGTGGTTGGGAGGCGGGGATAGTGCTGGGCAGACTTATACGGTCTGTGCCAGAACCGGTGGTGGGGGGCGGGGCTGGTGGTTGGGAGGCGGGGATAGTGCTGGGCAGACTTATACGGTCTGTGCCCTGAAAAGGACAGGTACAAATCAAGGTAAGGTATACACAAAAAGTAGCACATATGAGTTTATCTTGTTGGGCAGACTGGATGGACCGTGCAGGTCTTTTTTTGCCATCATCTACTATGTTACTATGTTACTATGTAAGTGAGGAGTCAAGCAGGATCCCTAGCACTCTGTTTTAGACTTGACTGCATGAAGCAGGATGAACAAGAAGTACCTTCAAAATGAGAAGCCAGAAAGTGCGGGAACTGAGAATGAAATACCAGAATTCCATTAATACTGCTGCTGGTGCTTTGCTAGCAAATCAAGCCGAAAGACATGAACTAATAGGCATAAGTGCCACATAAACTTAACACATTATAAACCTGGTAGGGGCTCCTCACTGTGAAAATTGCCAAACTCGGACATGATAAGCGCAGAATCAAACGAGGCACCGAGCAGAGCTGAGTGATTAAAAAAAGGGGAACACTGATGTCTAGTCTTTGATGTCATTGAGTATTAAAATGAGACTCTGCTTGCTAAAAAAAGGAAGAGATGACAAAAAACTGACGTACGGGAATGGAACCAGAATGTAAATAGAGAGAATGCTGAGTGAAACAAAAGCAGAGCGCAACTGGGTGATTGTAAAAATACGCTAATGTGGTATAAAACGTCATTGCTCATAAAAATAAATAAATAATGTAATTGAGGATGCAGATGCCATTTGTACATGTGGAAACAAAACAAGCATATAAATATAAATTCAATGCAATAAAAACATGTTTAAAACATCATAAAATAAACATTATTAAAATAATGAGCATGTATGGAAACATTATTCAAATGTGCTCTCATTGCTAAAATGAAAGTTAATATATGATAGGGCTCATTTTCAAAACAGAAAAACGTCCAAAAAGTGGCATAAAGCTGCATTTGGACATTTTTCTCACAAAAATGTCCAAATTGGTATTTTCAAATTCATATTTATCGGTCAAAAGTGCATTCAAATCACAAGAGGGTGTGACGGCGCATTTCAAAGGCGGGATTGGGGCATGCCATAACACATGGACGTTTTACAGACATAATGGAACAAAACAGAAATTTCCAGGACTAAAACCAAGACATTTTGGTCTAGACCTGTTTTCAGAACAAATAAGGCACAAAAAGGTGCCCTAAATGACCAGATGACTACTGGAGGGAATCAGGGGTTACACCCTAATACCCCCCCCCCCCCAGTGGTCACTGACCCCCCTCCCACCTCCCAAAAAAGTGAATAAAAATATTACTTTCCAGCCTCTATGACAGGCTCAGATGTTAAAGTCAGGTCTATTAGAGCAGCATGCAGGTCCCTAGAGTAGTGTAGTGGTCAGTGCAGTGTACAGTGGGGGACCTAGGTCCCTATCTCCCTCTACCTGTCACAATTGTGGTGGCAACTGTGACTCCTCCCAAACTCACCAAAACCCTACTGTGCCCACATATAGGTGGCCCCTTCACCCATAAGGGCTAGTGTAGTGGTCTACAGTGGGGGACAGTATGTTGTGGGTGGATTTTGGAGGGCTCAGGTGACAACATAATGGAGCAAAGATGGTGTGTACCTAAGAGCATTTTTATGAAGTGCACAGAAATGCTGTGGGGGGGGGGGGGGGGGTGATGCCGTAGCCGGTGTGGAGGGCTAGCAGTCCCACCGGATCTCCAGGACCCCCCCCCCCAGCCCCCAAACACTAAAAAGATCTGGTGGTCCAGTGGGACCGCTAGCCCTCAATGCCCGCTCCAGCACCACCCTCTGCGGCCTACCTCAAAGTTGTAGTCCCTCCATCCTCTGTGGTCACCTTCTCAAAATGGCAGTGCCCTGCCCTGCCTGGTGCATCCTGGGATCTGCTGAGCATGACTTAACTTCCATATAAAAGTTAAGCTCCGCCCTGCATATGCCAAGATGCACCGGGCAGAGCAGGGCGCCTATATTTTCAGGAGGTGCCTTCAGAGGAGGGAGGGAGTGCTAGTTTCTCCATCCTACAACTTCAAGGTAGGCCACGAGAGGGGGGGGCTAGAGCCACAGCAGGTGTGGACAGTGATCCCACTCGACCACCAGGGTCTTGTTGGGGGTGGGGGTTATTGGTCTCACTGGACCACCAGGGTCTGTTTAGTGTTTGGGAAGTGGGGGGACCTGGAGGACTCCCAGATCTCCAGGCTTTGTGTGTGGGGAGGTGGACTTAGGTTTGACAGGTCCAGGAGAAAATTCTGGACCTGTCAAATCTCTTCTGCTGTTTTGACAGGTCTGGGCCTTTTTTTTTTTGACAGCTTAGACCTGTCAAACAACTTATGCGGAAGGATTGTACCTTGGACGCATGCCCAGGCACAATCCTCCCGCAGAAGTACCCCTATGATCAGAGCTAATAGTGCTCTTAAATTTGCATGCTATTAGCTCTGATCATAGGGGCGTTAATGCCCAGTGCTGTTCTGGTACTAGCTATCAGAGCACTGTTTGGGACAGCGTGGGGCTTCTGATCATCTGCACCTGAGGTTGTCGTCAACTCATGTTGTTCCCAAGGAAAGAACTTCTGTAAAGCACATTACATTTATAATCAAATAATATAGTTTCAATTAACCCAATTATCATGGTCAGAGGTATGGGACCATGACTAAAATGTATTTTTGGTTTCATTATAAGAAGAAAAAAATGTATAGTATCATAGTAAATGATGGTAAATGAAAAGACCTGTATGTTTCATGCAGTCTGCCAAAGATGACAGCCAGAGTTGTACCTGCTGCTCTGTGCAGCTCACACCCCTTCTGTTACCTGTTTAAGGTGTGAAGGCCATTTAAGATTTGCTTTGAACCATCCTCTTTCTATTTAGGGATCCTCTTGTAGCCCATATGTTTTTGAATTCAGTCACCTTCTTTTTTCACACCACCTTCTCCAGGAGGGTATTCCAAACATCTACTATCCTTTTCATTAAAAAGTGTTTCCAGATGGTGCTCCTGTGTTTATCATCCTCGAACCTCAATTCGTGTCCTCTAGTTCTACTGCTTTCCTGTCTCTGAAACAGATTTGTTTGTATATGAGAGGGAGTTTCCTTATGAACACTCCCTCACTGAGGCTGGAACTGAGTTACTTTAAGGCAGGGAATGACTTAGCCTGTCTAGCCAGGAGGGTGGAACTCAGGGAGAGAGCAGGGAATTATAAACCCTAACTCGGATGGATTGTGTGGGAGGTAACTGAAGACTGTCAATTATTCCCTGGCTGTTGGAACTGAGGAGCCATGCCAAGAACAGGCTATTATAACTGTGATTATGCTTGAGAAAGCTTAAGAACATAAGCGTTGCCACACTAGGACAGAGCAAAGGTCCATCAAGCCCAGTATCCAGTTTCTAACAGTGGCCAATCCAGGTCACAAGTACCTGGCAAGCTCCCAGAACAGTAAAACAGATTTTATGCTGCTTATCCTAGAAATAAGTAGTGGATCTTTCCAAGTCCATCTTAATAATGGCTTATAGACAGTGGTGTGCTGGAGCCAGCTCACAAGAGCCGGTTGTTAACTTTTCTTCCGACTTGCAAGCCGGTTGTTAAAACCCGCAAGCCAGCTCTCCTCCCTCCCTCCGGATCCGTCCCTCACCGACCAGCACTAACTCTCCCCCGCTGCCGGTTCGCGCTTTAAAAATGGCTGCCGAGACTTCCAGAGGCGGCCTTGCGAGACTTCTGCTGAAGTCTTGGAGGCCGCCTCTGGAAGTCTCGGCGGCCATTTTGAAGCGCGAACCGGCAGGGGAGAGTCAGCGCTGGCAGCGGGCAGGCAAGACTGCCTGCCCTAAAGAATTCGAAAGACAGGTCGGTGAGGGACGGATCCGGAGGGAGGGAGGAGAAGTTGCCGCTGAACAACTCGGGAGGGGTGGCAGAGGAGAGAAGGGAGTCACTGGGCATGGGTGGATGAAGGGGAGAGAAGGGTCGCTGGGTATGGGTGCATGCAGGGCAGGGGAGAGGAGGGTCGCTGGGTATGGGTGCATGGAGGGCAGGGGAGAGGAGGGTCACTGGGTATGGGTGCATGCAGGGCAGGAGGAGAGAAGGGTCGCTGGACATGGGTGGATGGAGGGCAGGGGGAGAGAAGGGTTGTTGGACATGGGTGGATGGAGGGCAGGGGAGAAGAGGGGAGAGAGAAGAAATGCTGGACATGGAAGGAGGGGAGGGAAGGGAAGAGTGAGGAAGGAGATGAGATGAGGGAAAAGGAAGAGAGGAGAAAAACTGCACATGGATGAAGAAAATAGGCAGAAGCTCAGGACCAGAAATGAGGAAGAAAGGAGGAAAGGAAAGAAATAAATGGAAAGGAAGCCCTGGAAACGGAGTTAAGAGGACAGATAGCAGCAGAATCGGATACTGGGCCAGCATGATCACAAAAAAAGACACCAGACAACAAAGGTAGAAAAAAATCATTTTATTTTCATTATACTGTTTGGAATATGTTCACTTTGAGAATCAGGTGCTCAACATTAAAAGTTTATATTTATTTACTTATTTATGGCATTTTATTGCACATTAAACATGAATTAGATTGGAACCTGGGATCATTTAATTTTTTTTCCTGGAATAATGCATTGCCACCCCCCCCCCCCCCCCCCAGGCTCTCTCCCCGGCTATAGCCAGCTCTGCAATATGGGGGGGCGCAGAGGGGGACGGGGGCGCAGAGGGGGACGGGGGTGCAGAGGGGGATCGGGGGCGCAGAGGGGGACCGGGGAGAGAGCCTGTTGTTAAACATTTACCAGCACACCACTGCTTATAGACTTTTCTTTTGGGAAATTAGCCAAGCCTTTTTTAAATCCCGCTAACCTAACTGCTTTTACAACATTCTCTGACAACAAATTCCAGAGTTTAATTACACATTAGAAATATTTTCTCTGGTTTGTTTTAAATTTACTACTTAGTAGCTTCATTGCGTGTCCCTTAATCCTAGTATGTTTTGAAAGAGTAAACAAGCAATCCACTTCTACCCATTCCACTCCACTCAGTGTTTTATAGATCTCTATCATATCTCCCTTCAGCCATCTCGTCTCCAAGCTGAAGAGCCCTAGTTGCTTTCGCTTTTCTTCATTGGGAAGTCATTTTCATTGTCCTTCTCTGTACCTTTTCTAATTCCACTATATGTTTTTTGAGATGCGGTGACCAGAATTCCACACAGTATTCAAGGTGCAGTCATACCATGGAATGATACAAAGGCATTATAACGTTCCAATTTTTGTTTTCTATTTCTTTCCTAATAATTTCCTGACATTCTATTTGCTTTCTTAGCTGCTGCTACACACTGAGCAGAAGGTTTCAGTGTATCATCAATTATGTTACCTAGATCCTTTTCTTGGGCGGTGACTCCTAATGTGGAACTTTGCATCAAGTAGCTATAGTTTAGGTTCCTCTTTCCTACATACATCAGTTTGCACTTGCTCACATTAAATGTCATCTGCCATTCGTTTGCTCAGTTTCCCAGTCTCGTAAGGTCCTCTTACATTTTTTTACAATCTTCTTGTGATCTAACAACTTTCAATAACTTTGTGTCATCAGCAAATTTAATTACCTCTCTAGTTATTCCCATTACTATATCATTTATAAATATGTTAAAAAGCAGCAGTCCCAGCACAGATCCCTGGGGTACCCCACTATCTACTCTTCTCTATTGAGAATACTGACTATTTAACCTACTCTCAATTTTCTATCTTTTAACCAGTTTTTAATCCACAATAGGACATTACCTCCTATCCCATGACTTTCTGATTTCCTCAGGAGTCTTTCATGAGGAGTGGCCTAATGGTTAGTGCAGCAGATGGAAGACCTGAGGAACTGGGTTTGAGTCCCACTGCTGCATGATGGTCAGCAGTAGGTTGAGATCCTAGGGAGCCAGGTTCAATTTCCTCTGCAGCTCTGTGTGACCCTGGGCAAGTCACTTAACCCTCCACTGCCCTAGGTACAATAGTAATACAATGTATTACTTAGATTGTGAGCCCACTAGAGACAGACCTAGTACCTGTAAAATGAAACTGTAAACCACTTAGGTCTAAGTGGTATATAAATACTGAAATAAATGAAAAAAAATGAATGAGGTATTTTGCTAAATGCCTTTTGAAATCCAGATACACAATATCAACCGGCTCACCTTTATCCTCATGTTTAGTCACCCCTTCAAACAAGTGTAGTAGATTGGTGAGGCAAGATTTCCCTTGACTAAATTCATGTTGGCTTTGTCTCATTAATCCATGCTTATATATATATGCTCTGTAATTTTGTTCTTTATAATAGTCTTTACCATTTTGCCTGGTACCAATGTCAGGCTCATCGGTCTATAATTTCCCGGATCACCTCTAGAACCCTTTTTAAAAATTGGCGTTACATAGGCCACCCTCCAATCTTCCAGTACCATGCTTGATTTTAAAGATAAATTACATATTACTAACAATAGCTCTGCAAGTTCATTTTTCAATTATATCAGTACTCTGGGATGTATACCATCCAGTCCAGGTGATTTGCTACTCAACAATTTATCAAATTGCCCCATCACATCTTCCAGGTTTACAGAGATTTGTTTCAGTTTCTTTGACTCATCAACATTGAATACCATTCCTGGCAATGGTATGAATCAAAGCAAATAATTCATTTAATCTCTCTGCTATGGCCTTGTCTTCCATGAATGCCCCCTTTACCCCTCTGACATCTAGCGGTCCAACTGATTTTTTTACTGGTTTCTTGCTTCTAATATATCTAAAATAGTTTTGTGATTTTGCCTCCAACACAATCTTCTCAAAGTCTCTTTGTGCCTGCCTTATTGCATGTTGAAGTGTAGAGCCATGCCAGGGACAGGCTACTGAAACTGTGGCTATGTTTGAAGAGACTTTAATAGAAGTACCAAGCCTGTGGGGAAACAAGGCTGGCCATTTCCCTTATGTACATAAGTATTTTGACTTTGACCTACAACCTGTGTGTGCTACATTTTGTGGGATCCTGCAGCCGGTGTCTAATCCATGCTACCACAGTATATTAATACCTTTCAAGTACTTAAATATCTGTCCCTCCTTGTACATATTCAGGTCTTCAAGCCTCTTCTCATACATCTTTTGGCACAAACCCCATACCATTTTTGATGCCTTCCTATGAACCACTTCAAGCCTTTTAATGTCCTCGGCAGACCTGCCAAGTCTCCCATATGCAGCAGACTTCCACTTTTGTGGGTCATCTCCTACAGTGCCGCTGAGGAGCAAAGATCTCCTGCTGAGCCAGGAGCCTACCTACCAATGAATGAGCTCAGCAAAAGGCCAAGGGCTGCACAATGGTAGGGGCTGCCTGCAGCCCTCTCCTCTCTCTGTCCCTGCTATCTTCCTTGACCCTGACCTACCTCCCCTTGCCCTGGTGCCAATATCATTCTCCCATCATACCCCTGCATGGGACCAGCAACTCCTTTCCCCCCTGGTCCTCTCAAAGTGGAGAAGGCTGGCCAGCAAAGGCAGCGCTGTGAACAGAGCCTTTTTGTTGCTGTGTCCACTTCTTCTGATGCCACTTCCTGTAGGTAGATGGAGGAGAGGAAAGGCCCTGGTAGGGCCAAATGCAGGCAGCCTGTTTACAGCACTGCCTTTGCTAACTATCCGCTGCCACTTTGGGAGAGCCATGGGGAGAAAGGAGATGCCAGACATGCCCGGGGGGGGGGGGGGGGAAGGGGTGGAAGAAGATGTTGGATCCATGGAAGGGGTTGGGGAAACAGAGAGAGATCCCAGAATGCACAGGGGGAAACAGAGAGAGATGCAGGGTCCACATAGGGAGAGGAGAGAAGATGGACCCACACAGGGGAATGGGGAAGGAGCACAAAAAGATGTTGTAGCCACAAGGGGGGTGGGGCAGAGAGAGGTAGAGAGATGCTGGACTGGAGGGTGATAGAAAAAAGAGTGACCCAGACCAAAAAGGAGTTAGGAGCTAGAGATATGTTCAACCAATGGAGAGAGAGAGATTCCAGACCACAGGGGGGTGGGGAGGGGATTCAAGGTGCAAGAGTAAGACCCTGTAGTGGGGAGGGGAGTAAGGGTAGCAGCAGAGAAAGAGGGAGGAATGCTGGTGCTGGGGTAGGGGGTGCAGGATAAATGGAAGAAGCTGGGCATGGGGAGGGAGAGAGACACAGAGAAGTGATGCTGGGTGTGGAGAGTCTAAGGACTGGAACACAGAGGGGCAGTGCTGGACACAGGAGGAGAATAGGGAGAGGAACACAGGGGGAGATGCTGGGTGTGGAGAGTCTAAGGACAGGAACACAGAGGGGCAATGCTGGACACAGGAGAATAGGGAGAGGAACACAGAGGGAGATGCTGGATAGGATGGATAAGGGACACGGAGGAAAGGTATATAGTGGACATAGGGAGAAGGGCAGATAGAGAGAAGCAATATCAAAAGGACAGAGACCCTGACGAGAGAGTTTAAAAAAAAAAGCAGTATGTATCAGCTTTGGGAAATGTGTATCTCTGATACCTTGCATTTCAGTTTCTATTTCTATTAATATTACAGATTTTCTCTATAGGTCTGGATGGGTTTGCTTTTTGCAGGGTTTGTTTACTGGAGCTCTGAAGGGGTTTCCCCTCCCCCACCCCATCCCCACTACTTTGGGAGAAATGATATTATAGGGGACCCATCTTAATTCTTCCTCCCAGGACCCACACTGTCCAAGCTATGCCAGTGCACTGAGCAGCCTCCCCTTCCATCAGTAGCAGGAGAAGGTTTAATAAGACGTCATCTTGTGCTGTTATGGAACCAGTCCCACGATAAGAGCTGCAAAATATCACAGCAAGTCTGGTCCTGGGGCAGCAGGAGATGACATTTTATTAAGGTATTGCTTCCTGAGGATAAGGCTGCTTCTTGATGTCGCAGGTGAGATCTGTTGGGGATGGAGCCAGGAGGTAGGCAGGTCTTGGGGTGTGGCTCAGCAGAACTGGGGGTGTGGCTTAAATCTTCTCAAAGACTGGGCCCCCTTGACGGCTCTGCCTTAGGGAGTTATGGTCTCCAAAACTGAACACAATATTCTAAGTGGAGCCTCACCAACAACCTGCACAGGGGCATTTACACCTCCTGTTGGTTATACCCCTCTCTTTGCAGCCTAGCATCTTTTTGGCTTTCACTGCCAAATTGTTGATTTGATTTGATATATTTACCTGATATACTTCTTTGTACAATAATGTTTTAAAGTGGTTTACAAAAATAACCTAATAACAATATTTCAAGAAAGACAAAAAAACAAACAAACAAAAAATAACAAAACACACACAACACAAATTAAAAATGACTAATGTGCTAAAACACCAAAACTTCTTTTGAAAAGCCAAGTTTTCAGAGCCTTACAAAAACTAACATAAGTTGTAATATTGCTAATTTTTGCTGGCAAAGAATTCCATAAAAAAGATTCAGCATAACAGAAAGCTCTATTTCTAGTAGAAGTCAATTTAACAGAACTTAATGAAGGAAACTGGAACTTCCTACACTGAGAGGAACGCAATGATGCCCAGATGCTCAAAACTCCGGCGTTGTACCAAATATTGCCAGAAAATACTGCCACAATAGTGCCAAGGAATTACTTTGTAATGCTTGATGCTAATAGTATGCAAATGATTTGCATGCTATTATCTTTGAGCATTAGGAAGTCAAGGGGGAGAACGGCACCTAGCGCATGCCCAGAACAGCCAGAGGGAAGGAGAATGAAGTGCCAGTTTCCAATGGGGGAGGGGCAGTGCGGCCAGTATCTTCTGCAGACATCTCAGCCTACAAAAAAAAAATTTTTTTTGGCTATGGCAGCAAAGGAGAGTGAAGAGGAGAAAGCAAAGTAACCATGCATTTGACTGCCCTCACACACCCCAGAACTCAAGCAGTGGGTCTTTCCAATCTTGAGCCCCACAACGGGTCTCTCCAAGCTTCAGTCCCACAGATCCAGCAGATGGCTGGGCAGCTTCCAAACCCAACATGAGCTCCGAGCTGGTGTAGGTTTTGTACGGTAAGGGCACCCTTCTTCAGGGCGCTTCTTTCTGAGTATCAGAGGGAATGCAATAGGACCTCTTTTGACTGCATTAGCATGCGATCAGCGTTAATCGCTAGCGAGCTCCTTTTTTTGCCATGGTAAGGGTTTTCTAGACATTATGCATTGTGAAATGCAAGCACTAGTCCAGCACTAATGGCCTCTAGCACCCATGTTTGCTTCTGAACATTGGGGCTTGAGTGCTCCAAAACTTGTCTGTGCAGCTTTTCCGAAAGATATTTGGGGAAACCCATATAAAATGCCTTGTAAACCAAATAAAATAATTTAAAAGTAAGCCTTACTGCTATAAGCAACCAAAGCATAAGTACATAAGTACATAAGTAATGCCATACTGGGAAAAGACCAAAGGTCCATCGAGCCCAGCATCCTGTCCCCGACAGCAGCCAATCCAGGTCAAGGGCACCTGGCAAGCTACCCAAATGAACAAACATTTTATACAAGTTATTCCCGAAATTGTGGATTTTCCTAAGTCCATTTAGTAGCGGTCTATGGACTTGTCCTTTAGGAAACTGTCCAACCCCTTTTTAAACTCTGCCAAGCTAACCGCCTTCACTACGTTCTCCAGCAACGAATTCCAGAATTTAATTATGCGTTGGGTAAAGAAAAATGTTCTCCTATTTGTTTTAAATTTACTACACTGTAGTTTCATCGCATGCCCCCTAGTCCTAGTATTTTTGGAAAGCATGAACAGACACTTCACATCCAACTGTTCCACTCCACTCATTATTCTATACACCTTTATCATGTCTCCCCTCAGCCGTCTCTTCTCCAAGCTGAAAAGCCCTAGCCTCCTTAGTCTTTCTTCATAGGAAAGTCGTCCTATCCCCGCTATCATTTTTGTCGCCCTTCGCTGCACCTTTTCCAGTTCTACTATATCTTTCTTGAGATGCGGCGACCAAAATTAAACACAATACTCAAGGTGCGGTCGCACCATGGAGCGATACAATAGCATTATAACATCCTCACATCTGTTCTCCATACCTTTCCTAATAATATCCAACATTATATTCGCTTTCCTAGCTGCAGCAGCACACTGAGCAGAAGGTTTCAGTGTATTATCAACGACGACACCCAGATCCCTTTCTTGGTCTGTAACGCCTAACGTGGAACCTTGCATGACGTAGCTATGATTCAGGTTCTTTTCTCCTACATGCATCACCTTGCACTTGTTCACATTAAACGTCATCTGCCATTTAGCCGCCCAGTCTCCCAGTCTCATAAGGTCCTTCTGTAATTTTTCACACTCCTCTCGCGAGTCTGCTAATACAGGTGTAATATGTTCAAACTTATTTTTCCCAGTTACCAGGCATGCCACAGTATTCTGGACCAGCTGGATCCTTTTCAGACTGACCTTAGTCAGTTCTTAGTAAAGTGAATTACAATAGACTATTAGTAACAAAGGCATGCACAACTTTCACCAAATTAGATGTGGTGAGAAACGATTTCATTTGGGGGACTTTGCAAGGCTGGAAATAAAATGTGATGGGGAAGGCACAGTCCCGGTGCCCCATGGCACTTTTCCCATTAGGTTCGCACATCAGGAGTGCAAGAAAGTTCTTAAGAAACTCTTCTCCAGGGAAGGGGCTCTGGGTCATAGATACATGGGCAAGAAGGAAGACTTGGGGTACCATCAGAGAGAAAGGGAATAGGGTTATTCCTTCTGGAGTTGAGAGGAAGTTAACCCTGGGTGGCCACCGGGGGTGGGCTCAGGGGATGAAACCCAGTTTCCTTAGGTAAAGAAGCAATATATGATGCCTCCTCTCAAGGGAAGAGAAGGGAAGGAGTTCCTTTCAGCACAGCTGAAGACAGACCAGCTTAAACCATAAAAGGGTGGTGCAGGGGCATAGCCAGACAACAGATTTTGGGTGGGCCTAGGGAAGAAGTGGATGGCCACCAATTGTTCCCCCCCCCCCCCCCCCAACCACCAAACAAAAAATATCTCAGCTGGTGGGAAAATGCTTCTTTCCACCTTGGCAGTCTGCAGCAGGCATGCGCTGAAAACTGAACATACACAGGTGCCGATATCATGGAGAGTAGCGTTTTCGTTACCATCCAGAGGAAGTCTTCAGCTGGCCGAGCTTGGGATCCCACAGCTACCACTAAACGTGTGCTACTGTTGGGTGGGCCTGAGCCCTAAGTGGGTGGGCCACGACCCACCCAGGCCCACCTATGGCTACGCCACTGAGGTGGTGGCTTTCTCCCTCAAGTATGGAACTTATGGATTACACAGAGGAGGGCACTCCTAACCCTACCGAACGAGGTGAGATTGAATGGGAAGCCTCCTGAAGGGCAATTCTTGATCCTGAAAAGGAAGCTGTGGGAGGCCATAGCCAGTGTTATGGAATGGGAGGTGACAGTAGCGTAGCCAGGTTGAGGATGTGAGGGGAGCAGAGGCAAGACTGCCGACAACTCTGGCGCATATTTTAAACGTGACAGATTATGTGAAAAATAGGTGCCGGCGCCGTTGAAAGTCAATTTGGGGGAGAGGCCATTCCCCTGGTGACCTAGCTACGCCTCTGGGAGATGAACTTCCAGCCCCTCTATAGTGGAAGGGCAGACTGATGAGAGCAGAATGTGGGAAACTTGGAACTTTTAAACTGGATATCCTTTGAAGGGAGGTGGGGCTCTAAGATTGATTTTGGATTCCTGGACTGTGCATTTTGTTTTGCCTTCTTTTGTTTGCTGGAATTATTGGAACACTTTCTGCCTGAAGTAAAGGGGATAAACCCAGACCGGATCACTTTACAGCCCTAACCTGGACTTGGGGAAAACACAAGGCTGGGACTGTGGAGCAACCGCCCGGAGGGATGAAAGAGCCCAGGACCTAGAGTTAAACACAAAGATTTCAGCACATTGCTAATTTCCAAATCAAACTTAGAGTTATCGCAACAACAACCCAGAGCAATGATGTTTTACATCATGGTGAGTGGTTTCCCCTATATTTCAGGCATTGTTTTTTAAAGATCTAAACTTACATAACAGCCACATTGCAGTGGATTTATCCACATTTAATATTAAATCAATACTATGAAGCCAATTGCTCAGCTTTTATATGTTTCAGCAATTTTATTGATGACATGGAAAGACTATATGCATAAACAATAATAGAAATGTGCATCAAACGTTTACATATTTGACCCCACCTGCCCCTTCAATACCAACCCTGTCCGATAAACAATGACAAAAACCGCCCCCACCCCCACGTCCTCAATCCACAGCAAAATTTGCTCAGCATTTTTAACTTTTGATTGAAGTCAGACATGACATCGTGCTGATCATCCTTCATAAAGACAATCAACTCGATGTCATCCACAAAAAATATTGAAAATTTGCATTACAAGTTTCCAACAGTCCAACGAGTAATACAAGGTACAGTTTAAGAAGGACAGGTGATAGAAGGTACCCTTGAGGTACACTCCTCGTAAACTGTCTCTTATTTGATACCTCAGCATACCAACAGACAAATTGCATTCGATTAAATAAATAAGATTGAAAACAATTCAAAACAGTAGAGTCAATATTTGTGCTATAGAACTGATTGAGCAGTTTTGAATGAGAAACAGTGTCAAAGGCAGCACTCGGGTCGAGCTGATCCCACAAAGCATCAAAGACTTGATCGGCCTTTCTTTACTCTATTTGCACTTACTATATCGCTTTAGCTGGCACACAGAACAAAAGGCCCTGTTTACTATGCCGTGCTGTAGGCGTGCTAACTTTTTAGTGCGTGCTAATGGTAGAGACCAATTATATTCCTATGATTGTCTATAACGTTAGTGCGTGCTAATGTTTAGTGCATGCTAAAAAGTTTGCACGCCTACATCACGGCTTAGTAAACAGGGCCCAAAGCGGCTTACATACTAATAAAATACAACTAACAGAAGACAAAGACAAGGAACTCCAATATCCAATAGGACAGATGGGGAAGAAAAAACACCACAAAAATACCAAACAAAGGCTATGAGAAAACAATGGGGCAAATCAGAAGGAAAAGAAAGGAAAAGGGGGAAAGAGAGAGGAGTTAAAGAGCAGAGCTTACCCTGATCACTTGCCAAAGGCTTGCCTAAACAGGCAAGTTTTGATGAGTGTTTTAAATTTGGGAAGGGATAATTCACGACGAATTTCTAAAAGGAGATTTTTTTTCCAAGTCCCAGGAGCCAAAAAATAAAAAGCTCTGTGCCAAGTTCTCTCATGCTTAGTGTAAAATTCCCCTAGTGGCAGATTGATATTACTACAACTTAACCAAACTTTTGTCACAGTGTTAGGGTTTTCCCCATTAACCAGCCACTTAAGGGATTCACAAAGTAAGGGGCCCTTACTTTAAATGAACGCATAAGCGTCTATGTGTGCCACAATGGAGCTACCATGTGGCTCCTGCGATAATTTCATTTTTGGTGCACATCCGATACGCTTGACAGAAAAATAATTTTTATTTTCAGAAGTGGTTATTGGACAAGCGCCAAGTGGCATTTGACATGCGTAGGTCATTACTGCCCACTTACCATGTGAGACTTGGCTGGCGGTAAGGTCGTAAACCCAAAATCGACGCTCGGCAATTTTGATTTTGCTGCACGTCCATTTTCAGCAAAAATTTTAAAAAGGCATTTTTACAGGCGTGCCGAAAAATGGATTGGCACACACCCAAAACCCATGCCTACACTACCACAAGCCATTTTTCAGCGCACCTTAGTCAAATAAACCCTTAGTTACAAAGAGTGAACTGTATTGAACAGTACCTGAACCCTTTACAGCATCCAAGCAGTTAGACAACATTCATTGAGTCCATTTAAAGTTTTATTGCACAGAAACTTTGAAATAGTAGAGATTTTAAAAATATATTTAAAAACAACACGGTTAAAAAATACTTCTGTATGATTAAAAACTATTCTAAAGTGCGTTGTACCTTAATTGCACATGAATTAATAAAACCTTTTAAAGCTAACAATGTTGTACAACTTTTTCCTGTTCCAACTTCTATTTATAGCTATTACCAGAATCTCCATCTGACCAACTTTTAAACTTTACAAGGACTCAATCAACTTTCACATCAGATAAGTATTTTTCCCTTTTATCTTTTAACTCTCCAATTCCTTTAAATCAGGGGTGTCTCACTGTGGTCCTTGAGGGCCACAGTCCAGTTGGGTTTTCAGTATTTCTCCAATGATCATGCATGAGATCCATTTGCAAGCACTGCCTCCATTATACGCAAATGTATTAATTTCCCTGCAAAGATGTCTTATATTTACTTTAATCCCTATACTAAGGAGCTTTTGCTGTGGATGACTCGGCCCACTCAACAGTGCTACAGTCAAACTGGGCTCTATCATATCTCTCACCCTCCAGCCCTTGACCTGTCTAATTTCCAGTCAGCTTTTAAAACTATAGGCTACTGGCCTCTCATACACATACAGTGCTGCAACAACTGCCACATTTTTCATTGCCAACTCTGACTCATTCAGTTTTCCAGTAAGCATTTGTGAAAATGCCACCCTCAACAGGAGCTGCTTAAAGCACACTCAAAACAGGTTATTCTGTTTTTCAGTCTTAAGCTGTTATTATGCCACAACAGGCTCAGCTCAGCCACAACACAGCAGTGTGAGATAAAGTACAGTTTACTTTTCTTCATAGCAATTATTTTCCCAGGCAGATCTCCACCTCTGCCCTATTCCTCAATCACTCCAACTCTTTTAAAGAGCTAGTTTCAGGGGGGAGGGGGGGTTCAGCTGTTTCTCCTGTTCACATACACACACAAGCTCAAAGGCACATCCACTCCCTTCAGTTTCATGGGCTCCTCTGACAACTGTAACAACTCCCGCTGCCAAAGCGATGGGGACTCGGCTGGGCCACTTGAATCCTCCGGACCAATCAAACACTGGCACATGGAGTGGTTGCTGATTTTTTTTTTTTTTTTTTTTACATTGAACCTTGGCAAAATCTCTATTTGAAACCCCTTTTTCCCCATTAATTTCTATAGGAAAAATATATTTCTATATAAACACAGTAAACATAACTTAAGCCACCCATGCCTTATGAAGTGGAATCCAATCCATCTTTTACAATTTAAAAACCACTTTCCATTATCATAATACACAATTTTACCAAAAGATAACCCATAAAATTCAATTAAATTTCCTCAAATGTTCACTAAAAATATATATATAAAAGGCAAAGACCTGAAGATAAGTGAAATTTGGGTCTTTCTGCTTTCAGATATATTTGCTTCTAACAGCGCTAATATATATATATATATATATATATATATATATATATATATATATATATATATATATATATATAAACAAAGAAAAATTGCAATATATCAACTTGTAAGGAGAAAGAGATACAAGCAAACCGAGGTTTGTGCCACTGAAGAGTCAGTTCAGCGAGTCTGTTAAGTTAAAAGATATCCAGTCTGCTGATGAACAGAGGCATTCTCCTATGTCAAGAAATCTCGTCTCTTTAAAATCTCTTTTCTAGAAGAAGTGCGTTTAAAATTGTATACGCTGGAAGAGAGGAGGGAGAGAGGAGACATGATAGAAACATTTAAATATCTCAAGGGCATTTATGTACAGGAAGAGAGCCTTTTCCAAATGAAGGAGAGCTTTGGAATCAGGGGGTATATGACAAAGTTAAGAGGGAATAGGCTTAGGAGTAACCTAAGAAAGTATTATTTCACAGAAAGGGTGGTGGAGGCGTGGAATGGCCTCCCAGTGGAGGTGGTGGAGTCGAGGACTGTTCCAGAATTTAAAAAGGCATGGGATAAGCATGTGGGATCGCTTAGGAACAGGTAGAATTGGGGGTTACAGAGGATGGGCAGACTGGATGGGTCATTTGGCCTTTATCTGCAGTCATGTTTCTATGTTTCAATTTGCGAGAAATAGACTCTATATCGTCTAGCAAGGATTGCACTAGGGGAGTTACAAAGCACCATACAGTGAAACCACCTCGTATTTTGATGATTATACTGTGCCAAAACCTGACCACCGCCGCCGCTGCTGCTGCTGCCGCAGTAATGCCGCCATCCCCCTCCCACATACTACAACCCCCCCCCCCTCTTCCACACACTACAGTCCTGCCTTGAAGGGCCCGCCCACCCTGGTGGTGTAGTGGCCTCTGCGGTTGCGGGGGCAGGAAAGAATCCCACTCTTTCCTGCCCGCTACCGCTACTCCATCTGCGCTTTGCTCTTTTGTGCTGCAGGCGGCGGCGCTGCCATGTTTTCAAAATGGCTGCTGAGTCTTCAAGTCTTGCAACTTTGTGTCCTTCGTGGGATTTCACTATTCCTCCACCTAGGTGGTCCTCTTCTGAAACATATTAAATGCTACATTCTGGTGGAACACAGTATGTATGATATCAAAATTTGAATTAAAATGTGCTGAAAAAAACAAATAGCCTACAGGCCATTCTTCGGATATGGAAAATCACTCAAGTCCTCAATTTTGGATCCAAGATTACATATCTAGAAGGGAGCAAACAAGCAATATTCAAAAAAAATTATATCTGAAGTGCTAAAGGTTATATTAACACATTTAAAGAGCCTATTGAGTAGCCACCTAGCTACCCACTAACCCCCTGGATTCAATATAGAGTGCCTAAAGATCGGTGCTGAAATCGTGCAGATTCTGTAACACTGCGTATAATTTAACAAGCTTAGGGGCCCTTTTATTAAGCCATGGTAAAAAGTGGCCTATGGTAGTGTAGGCACATGTATTGGACATGCGCTGGGCCAGTTTTTACCACATCTACAAAAAATGGCTTTTTTTTTAATGGACTAAATAATACTTTTACAGGAAGAGATACCCAGACACCCAATTATGCACAATGTAAAATATAGAGGGTTCTTATTTACAGCGTGAGCAAGCACAGAGAGTGTTACAGGAGGGAAAGCCTCAAGAAGCTCCTAGACTTACTTAACAGTCTTAAAGGAGCAGGGCTTTATCATCATCGGCAAAAACCTCCTCTATTACCAAAACAGCCCACAGATCAAATTATAAGACTTAGCTTTGGCTGTCAGGTCTCTTTTCTCCCCTTCTTAAAGTCTCTTCAAATCGACCGTGATCAACGGTGGCCAACGTTTTGAATAACTGCTTCAGGATCACAGGCCAAGAATCTGTAGGGGAAAGAGATATATAGAAGTTCTTTCGCAAATGGCACTTCTCTTCTGCATCGACTTCTCGTTACTTCTGTGCTTACTTCTATTCCGTTGAAACTAGCCGACGGAGGCTTCAAAGACAACTTGCCTGAAAAATGGCAGCCCCTTATAAAGCTTTTAATGACATCACACACTGTTACTGGCCAATCAGAAGCTCTCAAAAAACTCAGCTTAACTAAATATTACCCTAAAGATGTGAACATTAGGTTACACATGAGCATACTATAGGAAATGACTCCATTCAACTTTGGAGTTTAGACCATCGAGGATTAGAGTCCCTAGTCCAAAGATCCATTTCTGTTCCTTCTGTAAAAGGATTCTATCCTCTCCTCTCCTTCCGGTGGCACTAATATGCTGTAAAACAACATACCGTAGGGTTCCAAAATCATGTTTAAACTGGAGCAATGGAGAGCTAAAGGAGAAGTGCTCTTCTGAGTTTTAATCACGCTCTTATGTTCCACCAATCTAGTGTAGAGTTCACATGAGGTTTGTCCTAAGTAAAGTTTTTTGCAAGGGCAAATGATGCAATATACGACATAATCCGATCTGCATGACATATTTATTTTACAGTGCTTATATCCCACAATTTCCCACCTCTGGCAGGCTCAATGTGGCTTCAACATTTGAATAACAAATAGACAGGGTACAATATTTGGAAAGGGGCAAGTAGGGTAGAGAGGTAAAGATAAGTAGATGGGTCAGTCCTCAATAGTAGTGTCAGTCCATGCTGGTGGCTTCCTGAGATTAATGAGGATGGACAGGATCTCTGGGGTAGGCTTGCTCAAATAAACATGTCTTAAGTGATTTCCTAAAAATCAGATGATCCTGAACCGTTTTCACTGACTTTGGTAGGGTATTCCACAAGTGAGTGCTGACGTAGGTAAAGGTGGAAGCATACATGGTCTTATATTTCAGCCTTGAACATGCAGGGTAATGGAGGGTTAGGTATGAACGGGCAGTCCTCAGTGAGTTTCTTGGTGGTAGGTGGACAAGGGCGTCCATGTACGCTGGGGCTGCTCCATAAAGAATCTTGTGGACTAGGGTACAGATTTTAAAAGTTATACGCTCTTGTACAGGAAGCAAATGTAATTTCTCACAAAGTGGACTGGAACTGGTGAACTTTGACACTCCATAGATGAGTCGTGCTGCTGTGTTTTTGACAGTTTGTAGCTTCTTTAAGAGTACACCTGTGCACCCTGCGTAGATACCATTGCAGTAATCCAGTTGGCTCAAGATTAAGGATCTGACTAGGTTGCAAAAAACTCCTCTCGGGAAATATTGACAAACAGTGTGAATTCTCTCCCCGTGGAAGGATCTCTAAAGACCTTTGTTTCTAACATAAGGTCACACAACCTGCACTGGTTGCATCTCTTGTGTCCTTCAAACTTCTGTGGGCTGGAATATTCCTCCGGGAGAACAGAAGGACATAGCAGTTCTTTCAAGTTATTCCCTCTGCTATAAGCAAAACGTACTCTTGAGTGGGAGAAGATTGCGAGTGTCTGTAAAATATTCCAATGATTTTTTATAATCCGTGTTACCATACGAGCCTGCATGGTATGTTTCAATACACATGTATAAATCTGATCAGGTTTCATCTTCTGACCTAGAGCTAGGTAGCAACAGTAACTTCCTATTGTTGTAAGCCGATGTGACAACCCACTTAGAATATCCTCTGCCTAACAGCTGTTTGTTCAGAGATCTTGCTTGATCACGGATGTCTTTGTCCTCAGAGCAAATTCTCCGGTACCTTCAAAACTATGAGAACCGGAGACTATCCCTCATTCTCTTTGGATGGCACCTGGAGTAGTCAAGGAAAGTATTCTTATCGGTTTACAATGTACCGTTGTCATGAATCGGTCTAAATCCTTGTGGATTTTCATATCCAGGTATGTTGTTTCCCTCTCATCATAGTGGGCTGTAAACTTGATCTTAGAGTGACATCCATTAAGGTATGCCACAAACTGCAGTAAAGTGTCCACTCCACCATTCCAGAGCAGGAAAATGTCATCGATAAACCGGACCCAGAACTCAATCGTCTCCTGAAAAACGCAGGGGTATACGAATTGATTTTCAAAGTCGGTCATGAACAGGTTCGCTACTGAGAGGCAACAAAAAGAGAGTCCAAATCTCCCACAAAAACGCACAAAACAACAAGAAAAGCGGAAGAAACCCAAAAAGACCAGACTGAAACCACAGATGGTAAGAGCACCAAAAAGAAGTTTGTCTACTGTTTCAGATAGCATCAGTGGTAAGTTTTTATTATCCTTCAAGGTGACTATGGGCTTTGCAGCATACATACATACATATATATATATGTGCATATACGTGTTCGTGTACATGTATATATATAGATATAGAAGTCGGATAACTTACTTTCGATTTGCAATAGACGGTGTCTTTTTATACTCACGCTCTTTCTTTATATCCATGCCTTTCATTCCGGCAGGCAGTATTGTGTTCATTTAACTTTGGATTATCTCTTTGGGGCAGTGTACTATATGGCCTCTTACTGGCAGGTTCCAAATTTTTTATTCAATATCTGAATGGCCGGAGATTTCGCTAAAATGTTCAGTCTTATATTTAAATTATATATAGATTAGCCGTGGCGAATTATATTTTAGCATTTTTTTGATTATACAATACTCATGGCAAACACATCATTGCATATAAAATATCGCCTTCTTGGTTTGTATTTTTATTGTTCGTTCTCATTTAGCTTGAGCAACCTTATGTGATGTACATATTTGGGGGCACAAAACCTTACCTAAATCCACAACTAGTATCCAGAGATTGTCCAAGGTAACCTCAGATGGCTTCATCCATTAAAAAGAAGTAATTTGTAGTATTGGTACCTGTAAAACTGAAGAAACACCCTTGGTCATTTCTCTAGTGGTTCTTGAATCCTCCCTTATCGAAGTTGACACCGGCACCATCTCTCTTGGAGGGGTTAAAGATGTTAAAACCAACACATCCATCACAGCTGCTGGATGAGCTAGAGCCTCACACAGATCAGCTTCTATTACACTTCCTGGTTGTGATGTCGACTGTCTCAGCAGTGGTGAACTACTGCTGCTCAGCTGGGGAGGAAGGGCTCTGTGGTTGGGGCTAAGTGTGATATCAAGCCCAGGAGATGCCAAAAGCTCCCCTCTTTGCCCAGGCACTTCAAGCAGGCTGCCTTCTCATCTATTTGGCAACCCCTGCATCTGAGGAAAGGTATCCATTGGACCAGCAGAATAGGGCAACAATACACTGGGAGGCTCTGGCAGTGGGTCTGCCCCATCACTTTGGCATAATACAGAAAAAAAAATCAAGAAGAAACCTCAAAGCACTAGCAGCATGTCAGGTAAGTGCGGCCACCTTGGATCTTCCATGTAACTTCATGACTGTCCCCTAGTCTTTGTAGTTTCTGAAAGAGCGAAAAATCAATTCACTTCTACTCATTCTATACAAAAAAAATGTTACATTCAGGCCCTCATTTTATAAGCTCTATTCCCATATGAGATGTGCATAAAGTGGTATTTAAACTTCTAAAAATCCCCATTTTACAAAGCCAAGGTATGGGTGCAAATATCAAAGGGGTGTGATCTGGGCATATTTTAGGCAAGATAAGGGCATGCAATTTCATAGACATACTGTATATTCCCCATTTCAGAAGAGGGCTAAATGTCTATGTCCTAAAGGACTGACATTGGGAGTTACACCTACTACCAAACACATTTAAGATTTGATAAGAGGTAAGGGTATATTCCCCATTTCAGAAGAGGGCTAAATGTCTATGTCCTAAAGGACTGACATTGGGAGTTACACCTACTACCAAACACATTTAAGATTTGATAAGAGGTAAGGGTAAGAGTCATGTATTTGATATACTGCCTTTTTGTGGTACAACCAAAGCAAAAGAGCTGCTATTAAGCAGCACTTCACTGGAGGGTTTGGGAGGGAGGATTGCCATCTCAATCCTCCCCTGGTTTTTGTTCCCCTCAAATGCCAAACTGGTAAAGGAATTCGGTTGCAGTGACAGCATCAAGATAATACACGGTTATGTTTCTAAAGTCGCAACGATAACCAGTTATGTGCCAGCTTTGAGCCAATCTATATCTACCTTTGTTTTTCTAAAATAGATATTTATGCTGCACGCATCCAGAGCATAAAAGTCCATGTCTACTGTATTTTAGAACAGTCTTTCTACATCCGCAGATTCTGTTTGAAAATATTGGTGCAACTTGAGACTCACTGACCTGCATATCTCAATACTTACTTCTATGACCTGTCTAAAATGGGACTATCAATATTTAAAGTCTGTGCTTAAACTGAAATTTTCTCTAGAAATAGGCATTTTTCCCATAGTTTTAAGCCGAAACCTTTTCTAGAGGTAGAAACTAAACAGCCAAAAACTCTTGTTCTAAAAGGCAGTTATTTTCTGTTCCTTGGCTGCTGGAGAGGTAGCTCATCCAGCGATCTCAATTAAGTGTTAAATAAGGTGTGGGGAAGTAGAATACTTGCATAGGTTGCTGAGTCAGCTTCAAAGAGCCTGTTTAAAAAAGGCCCCTTAGATTCAAAACTATATAAAGAGGAAAGGTCCCACTGAACTTTCTTCCTGAGAAGTTCTGAGAGAAGAGGACATTTCTCTGGTAAATGAACACTATTTTGCTTTGTGCTTTGGGAACTTAAAGATTGGGGTTTACAGGAGGAATTGTAGGTTAGTGTTCGGCAAAATAAAAATATAAAAAGCAATTTTATCAACTAATCTCCATAGTCTTTTCCACTTAGTTTTAAAAACTTTGTATTATAGCATTAACAGATAGAATCTAGCAGGCACTGCAGGATCTAGTTTAGTCTTCCCGCCCACCCCTAGGACAACTCTTCATTTATAGTCAGTTATTGTAATTAGGGTAACAAGCAAGGAGTGCTCTTACAGAGTTTTAAATACATTTCATTAGTATCATACAATATACTATATAAACTAAAAGACACTTTTATTTTAGGCTAATATCCTTAATACTGTAGCAAGTTTTAAATTATTGAAAAACTCAAAAACACTAAGATGGAGTCAGCAGTCCAGCAGCGAGAGGGATGCTATTCAGTCTTTTGCATTGAGTGTCACATGTATGATTATCTCCCAGTTGGTGAGATGTCATATGTGTGTGCCCGATGCAAAGAGCTCCTAGCTCTCAGAGAACATGTCCATTCTCTTGAGGCTAGAGTAGCAGACTTGGTGGAGCTGAGGGAGACAGAGAGGTACATAGAGGAGACCTACATGGCTGTTGTAGAGAAGTCCCACCTCCAGTCTGGTAGCCCCTGTGCTACCTTGGAGGAGGGAGGTCTCCTAGAAAGAAAGCATCACCCTGGTGAAGTAGGAAGTACTCCTGTAGCCAGAACCTGCCCACCAGGGGATATACTATCCTCTCGCACCGAGAATATGTCTCCAAGTGCTACCCGGGAGGGAAAGGTTAGGACAGCTGTTGTAGTTGGTGATTCAATCATTAGGCATATAGATAGCTGGGTGGCTGGTGGACGTGATGATCGCCTGGTGACTTGCCTGCCTGGTGCAAAGGTGGCAGACCTCGCACGTCACCTAGATAGGATTTTAGATAGTGCTGGGGAGGAGCCAGCTGTCTTCGTACATGTTGGTACAAATGACATAGGAAAATGTGGGACAGAGGTTCTGGCAGCCAAATTTAGGCTCTTAGGTAGAAAGCTCAAATCCAGATCCTCTAGGGTAGCATTTTCTGAAATGCTACCCATTCCATGCACAGAGCCCAAGAGACAGGCAGAGCTCCAGAGTCTCAATGTGTGGATGAGACGATGCTGCAGGGAGGAGGGTTTTAGATCTGTTAGGAACTGGGCAGCATTCTGGGGAAAGAGGAGCCTATTCCGAAAGGATAGGCTTCACCTTAACCAAGGTGGGACCAGGCTGCTGGTGTCGGCATTTAAAAAGGAAATAGAGCAGCTTTTAAACTAGAAATGGGGTGAAGGCCGACAGTCGCTCAAAAGCGCATGGTTCGAGATAAGGTATCTTTCAAAGATATCACCAAAACAGGGAAAATAGGGTATCCTGATAGTGAGGTTGCAAAAGAGACCATAGTAGATCAGGTATCCTTAAATAAAAATAAAAATCAGACAAAAGATTGCAAATTAATACTGTCAAGTACTGAGCATGATGTAAATAGAAACAACAAACATAGTTTGAAATGTCTATATGCGAATGCCAGGAGCCTAAGGAAGAGTTAGAATATATTGCACTAAATGAAAAATTAGATATAATAGGCATCTCTGAGACCTGGTGGAAGGAGGATAACCAGTGGGACACTGTCATACTGGGGTACAAATTATATCATAGTGATAGGGTGGATCGAATTGGTGGAGGGGTAGCATTGTATATTAACGAGAGCCTTGTATCAAATAGATTGAAAATTCTGCAGGAAACAAAACACTTCTTGAAATCATTGTGGATTGAAATTCCATGTGTAAAGGGGAAAAGGATAGTGATAGGAGTGTACTACCGTCCGCCTGGCCAGGATGAACAGATGGATGCAGAAATATTAAAGGAAATTAGGGACGCAAACAAACTGGGCAACACAATAATAATGGGTGATTTCAATTACCCCGATATTGACTGGGTAAATGTAACATCGGGGCACACTAGGGAGGTAAAATTCCTTGATGAAATCAAGGATTGCTTTATGGAGCAGCTTGTACAGGAGCCGACGAGAGAAGGGAAAATTCTAGACCTAGTCCTTAGTGGAGTGCATGATTTGGTGCGGGAGGAAATGGTGCTGGAGCCGCTTGATAATAGTGATCATAATATGATCGGATTTGATATTAGCTTTGAAGTAAGTATACATAGGAAATCAAATATGTTAGCGTTTAACTTTTAAAAAGGAGACTATGATAAATGAGAACGGTGAAAAAAAAACTTAAAGGAGTGGCTGCGAGGGTCAAAAATTTACATCAGGCATGGATTTTGTTCAAAAACACCATCCTGGAAGCCCAGGCCAAATATATTCCGCGTATTAAAAAAGAAGAACGGAATACCGAACGACAGCTGGCGTGCTTAAAAAGTGAGGTGAAGGAAGCTATTAGAGCTAAAAGAAAATCCTTCAGAAAATGGAAGAAGGAACCGATTGAAAATAATAAGAAACAGCATAAGGAATGTCAAGTCAAATGCAAAGCGCTGATAAGAAAGGCTAAGAGGGACTTTGAAATAAAGATTACGTTGGAGGCAAAAACACATAGTAAAACATTTTTTAGGTATATTAAAAGCAGGAAGCCGGCAAAAGAATCGGTTGGACCGCTAGATGACCAAGGAGTAAAAGGGGCGAACAGGGAAGACAAAGCCGTGGCGGAGAGATTAAATGAATTCTTTGCTTCGGTCTTCACCGAGGAAGATTTGGGTGGGATACCGGTGCCGGAAATGGTATTCAAAGCTGACGAGTTGGAGAAACTTAATGAATTCTCTGTAAACCTGTAGGATGTAATGGGGCAGTTCTACAAATTGAAGAGTAGCAAATCTCCTGAACCGGATGATATTCATCCCAGAGTACTGATAGACCTGAAAAATGAGCTTGCAGAGCTATTGTTAGTAATATGTAATTTATCTTTAAAATCGAGCGTGGTACCAGAAGATTGGAGGGTGGCCAATGTACCGCCGATTTTTTTAAAAGGATCCAGAGGAGATCCAGGAAATTATAGACCGGTGAGTCTGACGTCGGTGTTGGGCAAAATGGTAGAGACTATTATAAAGAGCAAAATTACAGAGTATATTCAAAAGCATAGATTAATGAGACAAAGAGGGGCATAATCGAATGGGGGCGGCCATCTATAAGGGCGGCCATGTAAAGCGGTGTACCCGACCGTATTATCGAAACAAGATGTCTGGCCATCTTTCTTTTCAATAATACGGTCGGAGCTGGCCAAATCTCAACATTTGGGCCGCCCTTAGAGATCGCCGGCATTAGAGATGGCCGCCATTGGTTTTCGCTGATAATGGAAACTAATGGCGGCCATCTCAAACCCGGCCAACAAGCCATTTGGTCATAGAAGGAGCCAGCATTTGTAGTGCACTGGTCCCCCTCACATGCCAGGACACCAACCGGGCACCCTAGGGGGCACTGCAGTGGACTTCACAAATTGATCCCAGGTGCATAGCTCCCTTACCTTTGGTGCTGAACCCCCCCAAACCCACTCCCCACAACTGTACACCACTACCATAGCCCTTAAAGGGTAACAGGGGGCACCTAGATGTGGGTACAGTGGGTTTGGGGTGGGTTTTGGAGGGCTCCCATTTACCACCACAAGTGTAACAGGTAGGGGGTTGGGCCTGGGTCCGCCTGCCTGAAGTGCACTGCAGTACCCACTAAAACTGCTCCAGGGACCTGCATAATGCTGTGATTGAGCTGGGTATGACATTTGAGGCTGGAATAGAGGCTTGCAAAAAAATGTTTTTAATTTTTTTTTGGGTGGGAGGGGGTTGGTGACCACTGGGGAAGTAAGGGGAGGTGATCCCCGATTCCCTCCGGTGGTCATCTAGTCAGTTCGGGCACTTTTTCAAGGCTTGGTCGTGAACAAAAAAGGACCAAGTAAAGTCAGCCAAATGCTCGTCAGAGCCGGCCTTTTTTTTTCCATTATCAGCTGAGGTCGGCCATCTCTTAACCACGCCCCCATCCCGCCTTCAGTACACTGCCAACATGCCCCCTTAAACTTCGACCGGCCCAGCGACAGAAAGCAGTTGAAGCCGGCCAAAATTGGCTTTCGATCATACCGATTTGGCCAGCCTTAGGGGAAGGCCGGCCATCTCCCGATTTGTGTGGGAAGATGGCCGCCCTTCTCCTTCGAAAATAAGCAGGAAAGTCAACATGAATTTAGTGAAGGGAAATCTTACCTCACCAATCTACTACATTTCTTTGAAGGGGTGAGCAAACATGTGGATAAAGGTGAGCCAGTTGATATTGTGTATCTGTATTTTCAGAAGGCGTTTGATGAAGTACCTCATGAAAGACTCCAGAGGAAATTGGAGAGTCATGAGATAGAAGGTAGTGTTCTATTGTGGATTAAAAACTGGTTAGAAGATAGAATGGGTTAAATGGTCAGTATTCTCAATGGAGAAGGGTAGTTAGTGGGGTTCCCCAGGGCTCTGTGCTGGGACCGCTGCTTTTAACCATATTTATAAATTACCTAGAGATGGGAGTAACTAGTGAGGAAATTAAATTTGCTGATGACACAAAGTTATTCAAAGTCGTTAAATCACGGGAGGATTGTGAAAAATTACAAGAGGACCTTACGAGACTGAGAGACTGGGCGTCTAAATGGCAGATAATGTTTAATGTGAGCAAGTGCAAAGTGATGCATATGGGAAAGAGGAACCTGAATTATAGCTACGTCATGCAAGGTTCCACGTTAGGAGTCACGGAACAAGAAAGGGATCTAGGTGTCGTCGTTGATGATACGTTGAAACCTTCTGCTCAGTGTGCAGCTGCAGCTAAGAAAGCAAATAGAATGTTAGGTATTATTAGGAAAGGAATGGAAAACAAAAATGAGGATGTTATAATGCCTTTGTATCACTCCATGGTGCGACCGCACCTCGAATATTGTGTTCAATTCTGGTCACCGTATCTCAAAAAAGATATAGTGGAATTAGAATAGGTGCAGAGAAGGGCGATGAAAATGATAAAGGGGATGGGACGACTTCCCTATGAGGAAAGGCTAAAGCAGCTAGGGCTCTTCAGCTTGGAGAAAAGGCGGCTGAGGGGAGATATGATAAAGGTCTATAAAATAATGAGTGGAGTTGAACGGGTAGATGTGAAGCGTCTGTTTATGCTTTCCAAAAATACTAGGACTAGGGGGCATGCGATGAAGCTACAATGTAGTAAATTTAAAACGAATCGGAGAAAATGTTTCTTCACTCAACGTGTAATTAAACTCTGGAATTAGTTGCCAGAGAATGTGGTAAAGGCGGTTAGCTTAGCGGAGTTTTAAAAAGGTTTGGACGGCTTCCTAAAGGAAAAGTCCATAGACCATTATTGAATGGACTTGGGGAAAACCCACTATTTCTGGGATAAGCAGTATAAAATGTTTTGTACTTTTTTGGGATCTTGCCAGGTATATTGTGACCTGGATTGGCCACTGTTGGAAACAGGATGCTGGGCTTGATGGTCCTTTGGTCTTTCCCAGTATGGCAATACTTATGAGTAATTTTTTTTTCTGTTTCCATGCATATGACACTGGTTATCTGAGTTGGCCTTGTAGGTTTTAACGTCAGATCAGTGATCCCAGGTTCTAATAATCTATATTGTTTTAGACACATCTGGTTATTAACAAGTTGTAATTAAGCACAAAACTGAAATAAAACAAATCCAAGCTGTGACTCCCAAGTCAAGGCAAATTTTTTATACAAAAGGGGCAGCCTACAACTGTGAAAAAGTGTCATAAAGGAAACATCTTCTCAATTGGTGCTCAGTGTATTGGGCTGACAAACAAATGCACTGTTTATAATCACTCAGCCTGCCTGTAAGTAGCGTTTTTTGATTTTCAAACTGCATGTAAAACTCAGCAGTCTCTCTTCACTCATTCAAAAACCATCAAATATTGATAACCACATTTGACATTTGCCGCGCAGGAATTACAACTCAATAAGCTCTGGAACTTTTTGCCAGAGGATGTGGTAACAGCGGTTAGTGTATCTGGGTTTAAAAAAGGTTTGGACAAATTCCTGAAGGAAAAGTCCATAGTCTGCTTACCCTGGGATTTGTAGTATGGAGTGTTGCCACGATTTTGGTTTTTGCCAGGTACTTGTGACCTGGCTTGGCCACTGTTTTGGAAAATAGGATACTGAGCTAGATGGACCATTGGTCTGACCCAATATATTCTTATGTTCTATATGTATTACATCCAGCTTTAAGGACTTTCATATAGAAAATGACATTTCCAATAATATGCACAAAGCAACACAGTTTAGAAATTTAAATTGCAAACATTCACTTAACTCAATGCTGCCTGATGTAACATACCTGGTAACGTTATAGCTCCATGCTTTTCTTAAATGTGTTTAATTGTTACGCCCAGCTGTATTCAGGTAAGTGAATATTTGCAATTTAAATTTCTGAACTGTGTTAGTTTGTGCTTATTCTTGGAAATGCCATTTTTTTTTGTTACATTTGTACCCCACACTTTCCCACTCATGGCAGGCTCAATGTGGCTTACATATTGTATATAGATACTTATTTGTACCTGGGGCAATGGAGGGTTAAGTGACTTGCCCAGAGTCACAAGGAGCTGCCTGTGCCTGAAGTGGGAATTGAACTCAGTTCCTCAGGACCAGAGTCCACCACCCTAACCACTAGGCCACTCCTCCACTCGGAGGAAAGTCCTTAATGCTGGATGTAATACACAGTACGTGACTGAGTTGTATTTTTGTTATGCTGCAATGATACCATAAGGTCATGTACCTGGTAGTGCACTAGGGCATGTATTGATAGTGCAGTTTACTTGCCTGCACTTGTGTGACAGTTTTAGAGACACAGATGTGACTTTGCATTGATGGGATCCAATGAATGAAAAAACTTGTCCACCTTCTATAGCGGTTGTATATGCATATGTATAGTACTTCTGAGGGTTCCGTTGATATTGCTATTCATGTACTGTGTTTCTTATTGAGAAGGTAGAATTTGCATTCACTTTTGAGAATTTAGGCTTTTCAGATTCTTTTACCCTGGTTTTTGGTTTTGTATTATATTGTTTACCAGTGGATGGTTGGGAATATATATTGTTTTTGTTTGGTTTTCTCTATATATAACTTGTTACATAGGCCTAAATAGAATATGTATTTATATTATTGAACCGGTGCCTACCGCTACGGTATTGTGTAAGCCACATTGAGCCTGCAACTAAGTGGGAAAATGTGGGCTATAAATGTGTTAAATAAATAAAATAAATAAAAAATAAACTGCACCAACTGATGCATATAGAGGTGAAAAAATCTGCTATGATTATCACCAGGTAGAAAGGAAAACACACTCTCATTAAAAGACTGAATGCATACTGAGCAATGCTGACATGGACTATGCCCTCTGGAGTTGGTTGAGCAACCAGAATGATATTATACTGTATTATCAAAATAAGAACAGACAAACTTATCTCTGATGCTCCACCCTTAGATGCAAACACTGGAACCTGTGTGAATATTCCATGTGTACCTAAGAATCTCCCAGTAAAAATGAATTCTAAGATTCGATTAAATATAATCTTGGTGAGAACAGCAATACACATACAAAAACAATTGGGATTTATCTTGCCACAAAGAAGGCCTCATTAAAAAAAATCTCTGTCCAGCAGGCACTAGTGTATGTTCCCTTAATCAAGCGAGAAGGATATCCATCATATCTCTGACTTTTAAAGTCAGAAGCTGATAAGCAGAATCTTCTAAGCTTCAGGAACAGACCAGTAAATTCACCCATAAGGATTTAAGGTGAGAACTAGAGAATTTTAAAAGGCAATATTTATCAGCTGATTTTCTAAAAAGAATCAAGGTGACCATCCTTCATTGTAATTAATACGTTTAGATATGATAAGTAAGTTCCAAATTGCTACTACCTTGATTCATTCTACTCTTGGTAAGAAGCTGCATTAGCAGTCCTGGATGAATGGTTATAAATACTAGAACACTGGATAGTGAATGAAAGAGTATTTACCTGGCAACAATTTTGCACTATTTTTGCTACACCCCTTGTGTATAGTAAAGTTGTCTTAAGTCAAGAATTAGTGTGAATTGTTTTCTTCCATTTTGTATTTACTTTTGACTTGTTATATAGACTACATTCCCTGTTCTTGTTCTTATTCTTAACTAGTTGCCCCATGTCGCCATCTAGTGACTGTTTGCTCAAAGGGAAAATAATTCAACCAACTTTATGGAGTCCATCATAAAGAATTCTACAACCGTCTATAAATAGGGTTTCTGTTTTAGGGGTCTATGAAATGTAAATGTAGATGTTTATTTTCTAGCTAATTAGTGGTCCTTTGAAAGCATAAAAACATCAGTATTTATCAGTGTTTTTGTGCCACATGTTTTATTGCTGGGCACCTTTCCTGGTGCAATCAAATAGATACGTTTATGTCGTTTAGGTGTCATCACAGCAGAACAAAAACACAAAAACTGAGAGGAGGATAGAAGACAAGCCAGGGAGATATAAGACAGTACTAAAAGAAGTGGTGTTTTTCCAATGTTTATCCATTTTAATATTTTTGCATTGAGGAGTGTTTTATTGGTATTTATCAGTTAAACCTAAAATCAGAAGCCCTATTTATAATATATGAAACCCAAGTAATCAGGAAATTGAAATTGTAGGTAAAATACACATGCATCAAGCAGTGATATTATTCTCAATAATGCAGCCTCTAGTGCCTCTTCAAGTAACCTGCCTAATAACATACGTCCTGCTGAGTCAGACCAAGCGCCATCAAGCCCAGCCTCCTGTCTCTAACAGTGGCCAGCCCAGGTCACAAGTTCCCAGCAGATCCCAACAAATCAATGCATTTCTCCTTGGTAATTTCCAGAGGTGGCCAATGTCTCTTCCAATTCTATCTGGCTATTCATTTTAATGGAACTTTTCTCCAGGAACTTATCTAAACCTTTTTTGATCCCTGCTATATTAGTCACCTTAACTACATCCTCTGGCACCAGATTTCACAGCATACTTATGAGCTGCATGAGAAAAAAAATTGCTACAATTTGTTTTCCATCTGCAGGTCATTAGTTTCATGAAGTGCCCTTTTGCTTTAGTGTTGTTATCAGGTTAAACAACCATTCCCTCTTTAACCATTTCACCCCACTCATGATTTTACAAACTTGTGTCATTTCCCCTCTGAGTCTTCTCTGAACTGAACAGCCCTAAATTGTTTAGCCTCTCTTCATAAGAGAGATGTTCCTTCCTCTTTATCATTTTTGCCACCCTTCTTTGAACCTTTTATAATTCTCTGTATCCTTTGTAAAATGGAACGACCAGACCTGTTCAAAATACTCAAGGCGAATTGCACCAAGGACCAATACAGAGGCATAAATGATATTTGCAGCTTTGCTCTCCATCTCTTTTCGGACCATCCCTAATATTCTATTTCTAATGCTCCCAGTATTGTGCTGACACTTATCGATGTTGTAGTGCTCATCAAGTGGCCTATGATCTGTATATAATATTTATATATGGACTCTCTAATGTAATTACAGCTATTGCTTTTTTTGAAGCACATACTAATGCTAGCTTGTGTGCTGAGTTTGCATTAGTAGGGCTCCTTTATTAGTGTTTATATACTCTGTGTTGGTCCTGAAGTACAGCTATTTTGATGCCATACAATCAGTGCAAAGCGCAAGACTCGAGCCAACTAGAAACAGTGCATTTTATCACACTGTTTCCTCTCTCTGGAACACTCTTCCAGTCTTTATTCATTTGGAACTGTCTTATCCAAAATTTTATTCAGCAGTAAAAACTTGCCTATTTCAGAAGGCCTTTCCAGCCCTGGCTAGTAATGACGTCATTCCATGATTCTACAATCTAGTACCTTGTCTGTTTGAATGTTATAATTATGATTGTATGACCTAAGTGCATACCATATACGATGTGTACTGGATTACTTCTCCGATTTGTGATGTTTTGATTGATTGCTTCTTTCCTATTCTAGTTGGCGTTCCTCTCCATTCCTATTTTAATATGTACATAAGCATGTAATGCCTTCAGGAAAGACAGTATATCAAATGTAATAATCCATAATCCACACAATCATTTCGATTTCTCCCTCAGTGCAGCCGGACCCAACCAGTCTCCCAGCAAGAAGAAGAGGAGGAAGAGGAAAATCTCTCATAATTGGTTTAGACCCATACATTTGGTAGGAGCTTGTTGGAAACTGAAGGGTTGATTATTCAAGATATGCCCAGTTAACTTTGGGAGTTAACCAGACAAATCTACACTTTTAAATTTCCTATCCTAGCATCCACTTATTTTTAATCCAAACAACTCAAGTTTAGCCCAAAAATAGCAGATTAAAATGAGAAGGGATTGGGGACGTGACAGGATCATGGTTATCTTAACTGTATAGCACCAATATTCAGCACTACCTAGTTAAAGAAAAGAAGTCTAAATATTCAAAGGAAACAGTAGTGAAACATTAAGAAAATTTATAAGCTACTGCATGAAAATGATTATTTGATGATTAGTCCCCTGACAAAAAATAAATCTCCAAATTTCCAGAACTGGTGGAGAAAAAGACCTCAGAAATAACGAAGATGAAAGTCCTCAATCACACTAACTGTTAGGACTGCCTTAATATCCACCATCGATCAAAAGCCACCACCATTGTCATAACCACATTGAAAAGTCAAGGAAAATGTTTTTCATTCATATAATCAGTAAAAGGAGACAAAATTCAATCCTATAATATCAAAACTACAAAATCAAATGTAATAAATTGTTAATAAATTGTGTTAAGCAGTTAAAGTGGGAACTGGTGGTTAGTACATGCCTATACTATACAGCTGCTTGATATTTAACACAGGCTAATTCCTCTGTTAACTGACAAATTTGGAATGTAATAAATAGAAGTAAAACAAAAAAAGAAAAAAAGATTATACCTTTTTTATTGGACTAAGTTAATACATTTTTTGAGTAGCTTTCAAAGGCCAGAACCTTCATTCACAGGACAGGAATGAGCAAATGATAATAACAAATTTGGAATGGAGTGGGGCATAGGGAAAGGGAATGAGACTTGATATACCACCTTTCTGTGGTTTTTACAACTACATTCTGAAAGTGGTTTACATAGTATATATAGGTACTTATTTGTACCTGGGGCAATGGAGGGTTAAGTGACTTGCCCAGAGTCACAAGGAGCTGCAGTGGGAATCAAACCCAGTTCCCCAGGATCAAAGTCCGCTGCACTAACCACTAGGCAGACTATACCTTACACTTAAGAAGAGGCACGATCCTGCAAGTTAACTGTTAATGCAGCAGATGACAGGGAACAGTTAATCATAATACCCTATGTAAATTTGTTTAAATTTTTTTCCCAATTTATTTATTTGAGGAGGAGGAATAGACTCAGAAGCTCAGACATTTCTACAAACAACTGTAGGTCTGAGCACACCACCACTAGGCCACGTCTCCACTCCTAATTTTATTTTGCTATATTGTAAACCACCCTGACCTGGATGTCCAGAAAGGGCGGTATAGCAAATTTTATCAAAAATAAACATAAAAACCTCCCCTACTCATTTAGTCTATTTTTCTACATTTATATAGTCCCACAATTTTCCCAATGTTACAAATGTTCAAAATCAATCAATACTAAATACTCGCTTAGTTTTACCTATCTTGACAGCTTAGTTTACTATTAAAACAGCAACTTAGCTGAGCTGGTGTGCGGTGACAGGAGAAAGATGTGGTTTAGTACCAAGTGATAACAGCTCATTGGGCAGCTTACAGCAACGCATTGGCAGCTCCTGAGGAAGCTGTAAAGTGAAATAGAGTGGCCCCATTTAACAAGCAAGCACCAGTTCAACTAAGTTGCTGTTTTTAATAGTAAATTAAGCTGTCAAGACAGGTAAAACTATGTGAGTAATTAGTATTGATTGATTCTGAATGTTTGCAACATTGGGAAAGTTGTGGATCTATATATATATATATATATATATATATATATATATATATATATATAAGGCTATCTTCCCTGTTTACAAAGCTGCACAGCAATGCAGACACAGTCCATTCAAAGTGAATGGGTTGTGTCGGCATTACTGCACCAGCAGCTGCTAGCGCGGCTTTGTAAACAGGGGGTTATATGAGTAGGGAAGGTTTTATGACTGCGGATGGTTGTGCTCAGACCTGCAGTTGTTTGCAGAAATATCTGAGCTTTTGAAGCAGGGGCGTATCTGCCTGGGGCCACAGGGGCCTGGGCCCCCGCAGATTTCGCCCTGGACCCCCCTACTGCCGTCAACCCTCCCCCGCCATCGCCGTAGGCTACCTTTGCTGGCGGGGGACCCCAACCCCCGCCAGCCGAGGTCCGCTTCCTCCTGCCGCTGCCTTTAAAAATATTCCTTCAGCTGGCGGGGGACCCCAACCCGCCAGCCGAGCCGAGGTCTTTTAAGTTCTTCTTCGATCGTCCTCCATGCTGTTCAAAGCTGCTAAATCCAGTTTCGGAGTCTGATGTCGCTGCACGTTGTACGTGCAGGTCGTCAGCCTCACAGACTGTGCAGGGGGAGTTCGGCGGTGGCAGCAGCCGGGGGGGGGGGGCTATAATGTGCCCCCTCACTCTGGTTCTGGCCCCCCATACCGCCAAACTTCAGATACACCTTTCCTCTTCCTCAAATATATCCATTGGAGAAAAAAAAATTAAAACAAACGCATAGGGTATTGTGGTGATCATTGTATATCTGTATAGTAAGTTTATGAGCCTATTTAAATTGATAGGGAACAGTTAATGCCATTTTAGTAGGTGGCATTGAGTACATCCATGTTATATGAAATGAAGTCAACACATGCTAAGTATACTGTCTCTGCATTATTTGTATGGGAAGATGCTGGGCATACCTCCAACTATAAATGCAGAGGCTTTGCAGTTACCAAATGGTGACTGCAAAACTAACACGGCTTAGTAAGAGGGTCTCAATCTCTTATCTGATTATCTTTAATTGCATATCCCATGGTTGAGTATCAACACCTGGAAGACTATAAGGTATATTGGTGGCTTTTTATAAAATAGCAAATAAAAATTCAACAACGATAAAAGATAAAACTTTTCTAGAAATCAGTGTATATTTTACTTGTTGGTTGTGACCCCTCTTTTTCAGCATGTTGTTAGGTTCCATTTGACAGACTCTCCAGTTTCCAGAAGTAGCGAGACCACGACAGTGGAACAGCATGACAAGGGTTTGTTTCTTATTCAAACGAGTCAAGTATGAACTTGAGGACTCAGCAAGGCAGGCAGGTTAGCAAGCTGGTGAGAAGTGGAAGCAGAATGATGAGAATTCCTCACCACATCTTACAGTGAGACATGCATTTATACATACAGCTAAGGAGAAGACAGAAGTTTGAGACACTCAGATTACTTACTATAACCATCTATCAGGAGTCCTTTGAAAGGCTCCAACACACCTCAAGCTGAGACGCTTGTACCAAGCCTACAAAATGTTTCTGTCAGTTCAAATGAGATGGAAGAAGAACCTGCTGAAGGTGATGGTATGATCATCAGTAAAGAAAAGCCGAACAAAGTAGTGAGGAGGAAGAAGAGGAGGATTATCAGGGTATTGTGCATAACAAGCAATAAACCAATTCCTATCAACAAATAAATTCCTCATGCTTACAGACAGCTTCTATCTCAGGTTTCAGTTCCAGAGTTTCCAATCCCTGACACTCTGGAGTTAAGATTAAACACACCAAAGAGAAGAAAATGTCATTGGAGAAACCTTTTAGTGGAAAAAAAGCACAAAGGGCCTCCAAGAACAGGTTAGGGTCGAGATGAGGTCCTTTGTGCTTTTTTCCACTAGTTGGTTCATTTTGTGGTGCCCCGATTCCCTTTCTTTTGCTCACTGGAGAAACCTTAACCTAAAGTTCCAGACTACCAAATTTCCCAGACAGATTTTCAATCCGTTACAAAGTCATTAGATCAGCATTATTTTAGATTTAAGACCAAAGAGAAGAAAAAGTCTTTGGAGAAACATTTACCTAAAGACCCTGGTACAAAGTAATATATGGGCTGGCTTAAGATGGCCGCTGCTCCTATTGTTGACGCTTGTGCTGATCTTTGCAGTATGGTTTAATCTTGACGGACAGGCTGGGATATAGAACAAGAGTGAAATTATACAACCCTTTCAAATCAAGATGAACCAGTCAAGGGACTATGTTTTGGACTAGGAACCAAAAAATCTTAGGAAATTATCTCAATGCGTCACAACCTACCACTTTTGTTGCTTACGGCTGCATGATGTGGAGAAAATAAATTGAACTGCCTGAATGTCATGGTACATCACAGGGAACGGTGGAATTAAATAATCATAAGGACATGTTGCGAGGTTTGTAATAATTGTAGATATAAGATTTAGGAATTTGAACACAGAGGATTGTTCACTTATACCATTCAATTATTTTCATTGTTTGTGGTTACTCAAAAGCTATCTATCATCCTTAAATGTACACATACACATACATATTTAAATACATATAGAAGGTATTAGTTTGTTTGTTAGAACTATTGAGAATATATATGTAATACAATTAGAGATTAATTAAGGAGTCATTTATTTTGATATTTTGCTATGTGAAGATCAATAGACAGTAAGATTTAATCTCTTTGTCCTTAATTAAGAAGCATAAAACAGCGAGAGTATGTACATACTTTATCAGAAAATGGAACACCTCTGTGTGCGATGATGGTTCCTATGATTCCACCAAATATTCCCCTGGGGATGTAATGGTGTGATTTGGTAGAACTGAGCACATATCACTTAATTTCATTAATTTGCATTAATTAGTTGACAAATGAATACTGAGCTAAATTAATTAAACGGTAATAATTGTATTACAGCTACCTTGAAGCTGGCTATAATTGGCTGAAGACCTTTGACATGCAAAATTGGAGGACACGTATCCAGGACCTTGATTGACTGTGGCCATCATCTGTAAATGGGTCAGAGTAGGGCCCACTGCCTGACCAGGGGGCCCTGCAAGGCCAGGTGTCTAGGGCTGAGGCTGCATAAGGCCATAACCCGGCCACGTTCCGTAAATTGGAAAGTGTGAAGGGTAGGCCCAGCCAGTGTTATATGGAGGCATTATGGCAGAGGTAAGAGGTTGCCATTACCCAAAACTAGGCCCAGGATTACCTGCCAAAGAGGCAGCGGCCCTTTGCACAATTGGCTGAGGCATTGCACAGCCAGGGTAAAAGGAGGCATTAAGCCAATAGACAGGGGTATCCAGTCTTTGCGCCGATGATGCACCCCAAGCGGATGCATGTGGGGTTCCATGTGAATCTGTGATACTTGCTCCCACTGTTGATTGCTGCTGAGTGCTTGCAGTGTATGCGTGTCCTGCAGCTCCGCCTTCTCCTTGTGGCCCTGCTACAGAACTCTTCTTTCTCTTGCTCTGCTTCTTGACTGGCATTTTGTCCGCAGCCAGAATGCTGGCCTGTCTTGGCAAACTGTTCTTGCTCCCCTTTGCAGTATGCTTCCTCTTGCTCACACTGGTTTGAGTCATCGGGGGAGGCTCTGCCACACAGACACTGCCGATCTCTCCCTTGGCACCTGGGATCGCCTCATGGCCGGGGTTTGCGAGCTGGGCTCCACCTGTTCTCTCCACTTCTAGCATGTGGCCTGCCATTCCTTCCTCTGCAATCGAGTTAGCCTCCTTCTCCATTCTGCTTTGGGGGGGTTTCAAGGGAGAAAGAAATGTAAATAAACTGAAATAAGATTAGTCACTTCCTTATGGACAGTTCATAACATGAGAACAATACAATAATATATAGTTTGGGGCTTTTGGTGACTACCATATTCGCTTTTTATTCTGACAGTGAATAACCTAACCTAACCTAATCTGCTCCTTTACCCCAACTATGTATTTCTCCTATCCAGATCTGGTAATCACCACTTATGGAATTATGTAAGCCACATTGAGCCTGCAAATAGGTGGGAAAATGTGGGATACAAATGTTATAAATAAATAAATAATATCTGCGAATAAACTTTTTTTTTACTTCCCCAACATGACCACTGCTGCAAAATGGCTGCTGGAGGTCTCACCCACACTGCTATGCTGATTGACCTCTCCAAGATGGCTGCCCGGGGAGCCCGCCTATGTATCCATGGCCCTATACATCCCCAAGATAGCCACCACTATCTCACAGTGTGACCTTCTACATATGTCCATCATGTGTGCTTACCTTCTCAATATGGTCACAACCTTTTTCTGATAAGTTCTGAGAGAAGAGGACATTTTTCTGGTAAGTGAACATTATTTTGCTTTGTGCTTTGGGAACTTAAAGATTGGGGTTTAAAGGAGGAATTGTAGGTTAGTGATAGGCAAAATAAAAATATAAAAAAGCAAATTTTATCAACTAATCTCCATAGTCTTTTCCCCTTAGTTTTAAAAACTTTGTTCCACAGCATTAACGGATAGAATCTAGCAGGCACCGCAGGATCTAGTTTAGTCTTCCTGCCCACCCCTAGGACAACTCTTCATTTATAGTCAGTTATTGTAATTAGGGTAACAAGCAAGGAGTGCTCTTACAGAGTTTTAAACACATTTCATTAACATCTAAGAAGGAAACACTAAATAAATCATACAATATACTATATAAATTAAAAGACATTTTTATATTAGGCTAATATTCTTAATACTGTAGCAAGTTTTAAATTATTGAAAAATTCAAAAACACTAAGATGGAGTCAGCAGTCCAGCAGTGAGAGGGATGCTATCCAGTCTTTTGCATTGAGTGTCACATGTATGATTATCTCCCAGTTGGTGAGATGTCATATGTGTGTGCCCGATGCAAAGAGCCCCTACCTTTCAGAGAACATGTCCGTTCTCTTGAGGCTAGAGTAGCAGACTTGGTGGAGCTGAGGGAGACAGAGAGGTACATAGAGGAGATCTACAGGGATGTTGTAGAGACAGGGCCAGTCTTAGCAAGTGCGGGGCCCTATGCAGACCAATTTGGTGGGGCCCCATCCTAGTCCCGCCCCCACCCCAGCTCCACCCCATTGATAATATTATTCAATTTTTAGAAAAATTTTTATTTATGAAATCTCAAATAAAGCCAAATGAAGCTAAACTTGTACAGAAAAACTGATTGAAATAATAAGCACAATGCTATCATGAAACCCCCCGTCCCCAGAAATTATTCAGTTCAAGTCCACTACAATTAGTAGTTCCAATTCTCATAACCCTGGGGGGGGGGGGGGGGGTCAGAGGTGCGGACACACAATCTCTCCACTGCAAAACACTATACACAAACTTGTGCAAAAACACACTCATAACCTTACCAAACCATAACAGCACTAATTCCAAGGACAGGACGAGCTACAACCTTATGCGTGGAAAGGCAGAACTGTAATTACACCAGGCTCTAAAACACCAATACACTACCTCATGAAAAAAACAAAACAAAAAGGGCTGCAAATGCTACACGCTAGCAGGATACTGCACTTTGATCACACATGAAAAACACATGACACAACAGATATGAAGGCAAAATACTGAACTGGAAAGTTACCTCAAGAAGTCAGACTCAGCATGCAGCAATACTAGAAAAATTGAAACTTACATGCAAAATATCACAGATGCACATTTCCAAAAGCTGACATATTCCAATTAATAAATTCAGAATAAAATACTTTTTTCTACATTTGTTGTCTGATCATTTGTTTTTTCTATTCGCTTTGGTCCCAGTGTCTTCTGTTTTATGCAGTGTCTTCTTTCCATTTGATATTTTTTCTCTCACCATGTCCACCATCCTCCTGTGTCCTTATGTGTCCTGTCTACCATCTGTAGCCCTGTCGCCTGGGATTGCAACAGTGAGGCCAGCAGAAGTTTCCCTGGCCCCACTGGCCTAAGAAGAGAGGAACACTGGAATAGCACGGCTGGTGGCATTTTCTAGTCCCTATCACTGAAAATCTGTTAGAGGCAGCCCAGCTTGTGGCAGTGCTCCCCACCACTATGCTTCTCTGTTGGCACACCAAGTTTAGAACATGCCTGCAGTGTCCTGACAGAGGAGGGAGCAGCAGAACAGGCCCTCCATCTTTGAACTCAGGTAACCTAATGGAGGGAGTAAGGCAGAAAGTGGATTTTCGGGACTGGAGCAACAGAACTAGTACAGTTCTCAACCAGCTCCAAAAAACAAAAGTGGAGCCCAGACTGCAGCAACAACAGAGCAGGAGTTAATTCAAGCCAGGACCTGAAGCTGAGCAGGAGCAACAGCAAGGATGGGATTTCAGCAACATCTAAAGATGTAAATATCATTTGATGTTGCTCCTTTAATTTGTATAACATGCCACCTGAAAGCTTTCACTCTTTAGCCTTCAATTTCACTCACTAGGATAGTGAATCTCATTCTTTGGGACTGGCAACCCTGAGCGTCTCTACTCTTGCTATTCCAGTGCACACACAGTTCTACTGATGCACTTCACCTCCATCCTACAGCACCCCGTATTAGTCCCCCTAAGTCCTACACACAGTTCTTATTCCCTGCCATTCCAGTAGATGTTATATGGTTTTACCTCCATCAAACTTCATTAGAGAATAAGCTATGTAGCAAAACAGTCCCAAATGTCCGGCCTACAAAGAAGCAAACACAATTCTCCCTACCCTCCACTCCTTGGTGCAGATCACTGCTTAGCTTGGGTACATACTGCCCAATTAACTGGCCTCTATCAACTTTCTGAAATAATTTCAGCTCATGTTTATTGTCCCTGCTTTCTCCATCCCGCTCCTCTCTCTCCCTTCAGCAGTTCCTATACATTTATCGCACACCTTTCTCCCATCTGAGTCCCCCCCCCCCCACACCTACCAGCTCCGTTCTCCTGCCGCCCACCACCCTCACTGCCTTAAAAAAAACAATTTGGAAGCACCGGAGTGACGGGCAGTGCCTCGCATCTGCCCTACTAGTAAAAATCTCTTCAACGTCGTTCGGGCCTCCCCACATTGAGTCCCGCCCGCCCTCGCGGTAATTGGAAGTTACCTCAGAGGAGGGCGGGACTCAATGTGGGAAGGCCCAATGACATCGAAGAGATTTTTAGACAGCAGGGCAGACGCGAGGCGCTGCCTGTCACTCCGGCGCTTCCAAATTGTTTTTTTAAAGGCAGGACAGGGTGGGAGCAGCGGGAACGGACTCGGAGCACCCCCCCCCCTCCGCTGACATCTGGGGCGGACCACCCCCACCATGCCGCCATCGTGCGCACCGTTGGGAGAGAGGGAGGGAAGAAGAACTGGAGCTCGGGCGGGCGGGGCGACCTGAGGCGTGCCGCGCGGGGCCCACCTGAACGCGAGGCCCTATGCAGCCGCCTCGGTCGCCTCGCCTTAAGACCGGCCCTGTGTAGAGAAGTCCCACCTCCAGTCTGGTAGCCCCTGTGCTACGTTGGAGGAGGGAGGTCTCCTAGAAGGAGAGCATCACCCTGGTGAAGTAGGAAGTACTCCTGTAGCCAGGACCTGCCCACCAGGGGATATACTATCCTCTCGCACCGATGATATGTCTCCAAGTGCTGCCCGGGAGGGAAGGGTTAGGACAGCTGTTGTAGTTGGTGATTTGATCATTAGGCATATAGATAGCTGGGTGGCTGGTGGATGTGAGGATCACCTGGTGACTTGCCTGCCTGGTGCGAAGGTGGCGGACCTCATGCGTCACCTAGATAGGATTTTAGATAGTGCTGGGGAGGAGTCAGATGTCTTGGTACATGTGGGTACCAATGGCATAGGAAAATGTGGGAGAGAGGTTCTGGAAGCCAAATTTAGACTCTTAGGTAGAAAACTCAAATCCAGAACATCTAGGGTAGCTTTTTCTGAAATGCTGCCCGTTCCATGTGCAGGGACCAAGAGACAGGCAGAGCTCTGGAGTCTCAATGCATGGATGAGACGATGGTGCAGGGAGGAGGGTTTTAGATTTGTTAGGAACTGGGCAACATTCTGGGGAAGGAGGAGCCTATTCCGAAAGGATTAGCTCCACCTTAACCAGGGTGGGACCAGGCTGCTGGCATCGGCATTTATAAAGGAGATAGAGCAGCTTTTAAACTAGAAACGGGGTGAAGGCCGACAGTCGCTCAAAAGCGCATGGTTCGGGATAAGGTATCTTTCAAAGATATCACCAAAACAGGGAAGATAGGGTATCCTGATAGTGAGGTTGCAAAAGAGACCATAGTAGATCAGGTGTCCTTAAATAAAAATAAAAAAACAGACAAAAGATTGCAAATTAATACTGTCAAGTACTGAGCATGATGTAAATAGGAACAACAAACATAGTTTGAAATGTCTGTATGTGAATGCCAGGAGCCTAAGGGCACACTTCCTGTACTAGAAAATTAAAAATATTTTCTAGTGTGGGATTAGTGTATGCTGAGTGTGAAACTACCATGGAACACCACAGTGCATCCCGCAGTACATAAGAACATAAAGAATAGCCATACTGGGTCAGACCAATGTTCCATCTAGCCCAGTATCCCATTCCCAACAGTGGCCAATCCAAGTCACAAGTACGTGGCAGAAACCCAAATAGTAGCAACATTCCATGCTACCAATCCCAGGGCAAACAGTGGCTTCCCCCATGTCCATCTTAATAACAGACTATGAACTTTTCCTTCAGGAACTTGTCCAACCCAAGATATGCTAACTGCTGTTACCAATCCTCCAGCAAAGAGTTCCAGAACTTAACTATTTGTTGAGTGAAGAAATATTTCCTCCTATTTGTTTCAAAAATATTTCCATGTAATTTCATTGAGTGTCCCCTGGTCTTTGTACTTTCTGAAAGAGTGAAAAATCAATTCACTTTTACAAGTTGTACACGTTTAGACCTACCACATCTTAGTAAAAGAGCCCCTTAACCCTCCATTGCCTCAGTTACAAATGTATCCCCTGTTTACAAAGCCATGCCTCAATACCGACATAGCCCATTCACAATGAATGGGTTGTGTCGGCATTAGCACACAGCAGCCGCCAGCACGGCTTTGTAAGCAGGGGGTTAGATTGTGAGCCCTCAGAAACAAGTTCAAGTTCAATTTATTTTGATATTCTGCAAATCAAGGCAGACTCTCTAAGCAATTTACAAAGTGAAAGTACTTAAAGGGTAGCTCAAACAAAGACAGAAAGGGTTAGAGCAAAAAAAAAAAAGGAAAACACATTAAAAGGTAAAATGCTAGTAGTGAAGGGGAGGAGGATAGAACATAAGGAGAATGGTGAAGCCAACCAACAGAGTGCAGTCTCAACAGAAGATAACAAATCAAACTTGTGGAAAAGCCTGAATAAATAGTCCTTTAGGATACTTTTGAATTTCTGGAAGGAAAATTCAGTCTTAAGGGACAGTGGGAGGCTGTTCCAGAGTGTTGTGAGGATGACACTGAAGCAAGAGTTTCTGACGCTATCGAGTCAGATATGACAGTGAGATGGAAAAGTAAGGAGACACTGTTGAGAAGTTACATTATGTTATGTTACACCAGGACTTTTATTCCGCCTTTACCTCTACAGTTCAGGACGGCTCACATCCAAAGAGACCAAATCAAAATATCCAAGAATTATAATACAAACAAAATAAGACAGATAAAGAAAATTAGCCTAGAGCATAATCAGTACAATCCTGTCAATTAGAGCAAGCTTTCATCTTTACCCTAAATACTAGATAATGACCACAAGTTCTTAAAGATAGGGGGAGAGAGTTCCACAGTGTGGCCATCTGATAGAAGAAAAGTGTTTAATCAATTTTAATTTAATTGTATCTGGAAAACACCACGAGTCCTGTTTACTAAGCTGCACTGTGTTGTGATGGAGCTGGGTATGACATTTGAGGCTGGCATAGAGGCTGGCAAAAAAATGTTTTAAATTTTTTTTTTTGGGTGGGAGGGGGGTTGGTGACCACTGGGGGAGTAAGGGGAGGTGATCCCCGCTTCCCTCCGGTGGTCATCTGGTCAGTTGGGGCACTTTTTTCAGACTTGGTCCTAAAAATAAATGGACCAAGTCCGGCCGGTGAAATGCTTGTTCGAGCCGGCCATTTTTTTTTCATTATAAGGTGAAGCCAGCCATCCCATAACCACGCCCCGCCCGCCCCCGTCCCACCTTCACTACCCTACCAACACGCCCCCTTGAAGGTTGGCCGGCGCCATGACGAAAAAGCAGTTGGGGCCGGCCAAAATCGGCTTTCTATAATACCGATTTGGCCAGGATCAGGAGATCGCCAGCGATCTCCTGATTTGTGTCGGAAGATCGCCGGCGATCCCTTTTCGAAAATGAGCTGGATAGTAACATAGTAGATGACAGCAGAGAAAGACCTGTATGGTCCATCCAGTCTGCCCAACAAGATAAACTCATATGTGCTGCTTTATGTGTTGTGAAGAATAAGGGGCTGTCCTATCCTGGGTAGGCCACTAGGTGGCGATGTTCCCATAGAAATAAGGGGAAAATGTTCAGGTCATGTTATTACTGAGGAGTCACTAGAGGGAGCCAGTAGGGGAATGTCCAGATGGAGGTTGCTAGGACCAAGGAGAGTTCTGGGCTAGAAACAGGTGTACATTGTTATGGGCTGGGTCCTGCCTGGAATTAGGGGGAAGAGCCTAAAGGAGTGGATAAGCTAATGAACCTCCTTATACCTACCTGTGTTTGTGAAAGGGAAGAGAGAAGAGACCGGCTGGAGTCCTGCTCAGGAGCCACAGGCTAGTGAGGCCTGCTGGAGAGCGGGAGGAGAAGCCTCGTTGTAACAGTGTATACCTGACTTTGATTTGTATCTGCCATTTTCAGGGCACAGACCGTAGAAGTCTGCCCAGCACTATCCCCACCTCTCAACCACTAGCCCTGCCTCCCACCACCGGCTCTGCCACCCAATCTCCGCTAAGCTTCTGTGCTTCTGAACAGGATTCCTTTATGTTTATCCCATGCATTTTTGAATTACGTTACCATTTTCATCTCCATCACCTCCCGCGAGAGGGCATTCCAAGTATCCACCACTCTCTCCGTGAAAAAATACTTCCTGACATTTTTCTTGAGTCTGCCTGTAGGGGTATTTCCCTGTGATCTAGCCGGAGTTGGTCTTGGCCTATACAAGCCTATGACATCTTGGTACAATAAGATGGCTGCTGCAACCGTCTGACCTGAACATCGCTGTGTCAGCAAAATCCAGCTTCAGCTTGTGGAAAATCACTGACAGGCTTGCTGAAGCCAAGGACATTCTGTGTTCCAACCATCCCCCTTCTATCTCTGTGAGGCTGGGAAGGGAGTCATACTCATGGCACCAGAAGTTACCATCTCCAAGGTCACAAAACAAAGAACTCTTCTTGCCCATGCACTGGACTGTACGAGAGGCTAATTGGTCCGGGCTATCACCTGACCGGGAGGTCTGGAAGAAGCAGGAAGAGTGGGAGAAGTTAGTTAGTCGGAGACCCTCGGAGGAGGAGTACCTGTGAAGGACCTGAGAAATCCAGCAAGGCTCGGGGTGAGCTAGAGACTGTATGATACCAACCTTGTGACCTGCATAACTGGTGCAAATACCTGTGGCAGAGATATTGACTCTGAATACCAACAGAGAGATGGAAACCTGCTTGTTTGCTGAGTAAGACCTGCACTATATCCAAGACACAGACAGCTGAGATAGCATCTGGGGAGATTCTGCTCCAGTCTCATCTGAAGCCGTCATCAGGACCGCGTGGTGATATCACAGTGATATATTTCCTAGTCTGGGGTTAGGCAGTGGTTTTATCTAAGTACGACTGGTTTATGTCAGCTCTCGGTCAGGGAAAGCTGCTAATGTGTATTTTGCATAAGATGTGATAAGTTTTCATAAGGATCATTAGGATATCATTTGTACTGTTCTAATCATTACTGTACGTAGTCTCAGGATAATCAGAGTGTAGTTAGACAATATATTTTGTTAGTGTGCATATCAGTAAGAGATATTATATTGCATATAAGCTATTGCAGAGTGTTCCTATTTTTCTACCTACAATAAATTATAATAATATCATCTGTGACGTGGCTTCGGTTCTTTGGCGGGGAACAAAACACTGGCAGGGTGCCAGCACCAAGGTTCCTGTATAATATCCCCTAGACTGAGCGAGGAACCTTGTAATAAGTATTATCAGGGAATAATTATTGCCCTAATTATTTATTTTCACCCTACATGCCCCCCTTCAATCTCATTTCATGCCCTCTAGTTCTACCGCCTTCCCGTCTCCAGAAAAGGTTCATTTGCGGATTAATACCTTTCAAATATTTGAACGTCTGTATCATATCGCCTCTGTTTCTCCTTTCCTCCAGGGTATAGATGTTCAGGTCAGCAAGTCTCTCCTCATATGTCTTGTAACGCAAAGACAGGGATAAGAAATGCAAAATACAAGGAATAATCAAATAGTCATATCAAAGAATATCAATATATAAGTAACAAAGGTTTTCTAATTCCATATCTAAAATTAAATATGTTTCAGAGTTTAGGAAGCTTATCATCAACTAGTGATTTTAGCAAGTTTGTTGAAAATGAATTATTCTCAACAGTAAAATTCTGCTTATATTTTATGGCATTACTAGCTCCTATTCATAGAAACTTGGTTTTCTCTTTATTGAGTTTCAAATGATGAATAGAAATCCACAATTCTATTTGTTCCATACATATTTGAATCCACGATAGGGTCCCTTCCCAAGATGACAAACATGGTAAAAACACAGTAATATCATCTGCATAGATAAAATGTATAAAGTCAAAGTAGTCTAGTATCCTACCCAGGGATTGCATAAGCAAATTAAGGAGCACAAATGAAAGAGGGGAACCTTGTGGAACTCCACACGCTGCTTTCCATTTTTCTGAGGTTATCAATAGAAATCAAACAAAATAAAACATGGAAAAGAAAATAAGATGATACCTTTTTTATTAGACATAACTTAATACATTTCTTGATTAGCTTTCGAAGGTTGCCCTTCTTCCTCAGATCGGAAATAAGCAAATGTGCTAGCTGACAGTGTATATAAGTGAAAACATTCAAGAATTACTATGACAGTCTGACAGGGTGGGAGGATGGGGGTGGGTAGGAGGTATGCATGGGGACATCAAAGCATATCATTGATATTCTAACAGAATGGATGTGGTGTGGATAGGTGAGGGGAGGGTGATCAACAGAGACATACAGCTTTATGGTTTATAATGGGCTAGGAACCCCAGATCCTTGTTAAGTCCTTTCTGTTGGGTGTTAAAATATTCAATCATTCTGACTTCAAAGGTCTTACGTTCTTGTATGGTTTTAAAGTTACCTTTGAGGATTCTCACTGTGAAATCACTGGTACAGTGCCCTGGTCCTGTAAAATGTTGACCAACAGGCGTGGGAACCCTGCTGGCACCAGTATTGTTCATATGATGTCTATGTAATTTGAATCTTGTCTTAAGCATCTGGCCTGTTTCTCCAATATAGCATCCTTCGTTACATTTTTTACACTGAATGATATATACCACATTGGAAGATGAGCAAGTGAAAGATCCCTTTATGTTGAATATCTTTCCTTTGTGGATGACTTTGGGGTCCTGTGAAATATTTTAGCATAGTTTGCAACTGGATAAATTACAGGGAAGTGTGCCCTTCTGTTCCTTTTCAGTCTGTGAAGGAAGTTTACTTCTGATTAGCTTGTGTTTTAAATTGGGTGGCTGTCGGAAGGCCAGTACTGGTGGGGATGGGAATATCTGAGAAAACTCAATTTTTTTAACCATATAGCTTTGATGTTTAAGGAAGCCCAAAAAACATTTTAATGCTTTGCCTTGAACACCGCATTGATGAAATATATTAGTCAAAACAAGATGGTCTAATCTAAGCTACTGGGCACAAGGAGAGGCAGTTTCCTCCAGAACAGCAAAGAGTTCATTGAAGACCATAAGGAATGCGAAGACTGTAAAGAAATACTGGGAGTGGGTGTCCAGAATGTAAAGCATGATGGATAATGATCAAGTATTTGATAGAGATTTGATAATCTACTGGTAGCCAGTATTCTGAAAATACCTACTGTACTGTAACTTACCTTGAACTACTACTGAAAGGTGTGATCTAAATCCAAAATTTCTTTACCTTTAGAAACGTAGAAACATGACGGCAGATAAAGGCCAAATGTCCCATCCAGTCTGCCCATCCACCATAACCACTAACTCTTCCTTTTCCTAAGGGATCCCACATGCCTGTCCTACGCTTTCTTAATTCTGACACAGTCCTTGTCTCTATGACCTCCAACGGGAGGCCATTCCATGCTTCCACCACCCTTTCCATGAACAAATACTTTCTTAGATTTCTCTTAAGCCTACTTCCTCTTAGCGTCATCATATGCCCCCTCATTCCAGAGTTTTCCTTCATTTGAAAAAGGCTCACTTCTTGTACATTAATGCCCCTGAGATATTTAGACGTGTCTATCATATCTCTTCTGTCCATCCTCTCTTCCAGCGCATACATATTGAGGTTCATAAGCCTGTCCCTATATGTTTTATGTCCAAGACCACTTACCAATTTTGTAGCCGCCCTCTGGACAGACTCCATCCTGTTTATATCCTTCCATAGGTGTGGTCTCCAGAATTTGCACACAGTACTCTAAATGGGGCCTTACCAGAGACTTATACAAGGGCACTATCACCTCTTTGTTCCTGATAGTCATCCATCTCCTTATGCACCCAAGCATCCTTCTGGCTATGACCATTGCTTTTTCTATCCATTTGGAAACTTTAAAGTCATCAGACACAATAACCCCCAAGTCTCGCTCTTCCTTTGTACACAGAAGCACTTCACCCCCTATATTGTACTGTTCCCTCAAATTCTTATGACCCAAGTGCATGACCCTGCATTTTTTGGCATTAAATCTTAGTTGAAAATCACAACAGAACCTCACACCGGCTGTGTAAATATCATGTAGGGCACACCCACCTATAGAAATGCTAATTAGTCTAGTAAGATTTCTCCATCTAATTAAATCTTATTAGACTAACTAGCATTTCTATAGGTGGGTGTGCCCTACATGATATTTACACAGCCGGTGTGAGGTTGTGTTGTGATTTTCAATTATTACTTTAGCTTGAGTGGATTAAATCTTAGTTGCCAAATATTGGACCATTACTCAAGTTTCGCTAGGTCCTTCCTCATGTCATCTACACCTTCTGGGGTGTTCACCCTGTTGCAGAGTTTGGTATCATCCACAAAGAGACAAACCTTACCAGACAGCCCTTCTACAATATCACTTACAAAAATTTTTAAAAGAGGCGGCCCTAGGACCGATCCCTGCAGTACTCCACTGATAACATCCCTATCTTCAGAGCAAGCTCCATTTACCACTACCCTCTGTCTCCTTCTGTCAACCAATTTTTAACCCAGTCAGTTAGTCTAGGTCCCATACCAAGGATACTCAGTTCATTTATGAGTTGCCTATGTGTAACTGTGTCGAAAGCTTTGCTGAAATCTAAGTACACCACATCTAGTGCCCCTCCCACAACCAACTGTTTTATCACCCAGTCAAAGAATTCAATCAGATTCATCTGACTCGATCTGCGTCTAGGGAAGCCATGCTGCCTCAGGTCCTGCATTCCATTCAGTTCGAGAAATCTCACAATCCTCCACTTTAAAAGCATTTTCATTAGTTTACTCACCACCGAGGTCAGACTGACCGGTCTGTAATTCCCAAATATATAACTTTTTTTTTTGTTACATTTGTACCCCACGCTTTCCCACTCATGGCAGGCTCAATGTGGCAATGGAGGGTTAAGTGACTTGCCCAGAGTCACAAGGCTGTGCCTGAAGTGGGAATCGAACTCAGTTCCCCAGAACCAAAGTCCACCACCCTAACCACTAGGCCACTCCTCCACTAAACTTTCTGGGAATGGGTAAAAAAGGCCCCAAAGCCATAAATAACTCACAGGAAGGTAGGTCATCGGATGCCCCTATAGAAGAGGATAAAAAGAGTAACATCTTGAGAGCCTTAAATAACAAATGCCCACAGATCTAAAGACTACAATGATAAAAACTGACTTGGATTTAGTGGTAGTCACGGAGATGTGGTTCATGGAGAACCATGACTGGGATATAGCTATACTTCAGTTGTTTTGCAATGAAACTGTCAACATTAAGATCTACAAAAAGTTGACAATGCTTGAATAAGTAGATAGAACAAGGAGCAGCCAAAGGAAGTTCAAGTAGTGCTCAAGTTTTGGCAGTTAAGTTTCAGCGCAATAAAAGGCAGAGTCTGTAATTCCCAACCTCCTCCTTACTTCCACTCTTGTGCAAAGGGACCACATCTGCCCTTCTCCAGTCCTCCACTCCAGACTCTAAGGAAGTATTGAAGAAGTCCATCAGCAGATCCGCCAGAACTTCTCTGAGTTCCTTGAGCACCCTCGGATGTATCTCATCAGGCCCCATTGCTTTGTCTACTTTTATTTTAGCTAGCTCCTCACAAACAGAGTCCTCTGAGAATGGGTCTTGGTCTACCATACATCCATTCCCATTTGCATTTGTTATCTGCGACCCTATCCCCAGCCTTTCATCAGTGAACACAGAACAGAAATAATTGCTAAGCGGTTCAGCTTTATACTTATCTGCTTCCACATATTCCTCCCCCTCAGCTTCGAGCCTAACAATACTATTATGGCCCTTCCTCCTGTCACTTAAATATCTGAAAAATGTCTTATCACCCAATTTTACCATATTAGCTATCTTTTTTTCCATTTGCCTCTTCACTTTCCTGACAGCTTTTCCAGCTTCTCTTAGCTTATCCAGGTATACTTGCCTGTCCTCTTCTTTCTGAGTCTTTCTGTTACCTTTTTGGCTACTACGTTTGAGAACCAGAACTGCCTTCTTTTCCTCTTTCCTTTATGTAATTTATTAACATAAAGGTTAGTTGCCTTTAAAATAGCTCCTTTCAGTCTTGTCCACTGCTGTTCTACTTCCTTCAGTTGTTCCCATCCTACTAACTCTTTCTTGAGGAATTCCCCCATCTCAGCAAAGTTAGTTCTTTTGAAATCCAGGACCTTCAATTTTGAATAAGCCCTCTCCTCTGTCTTAATATTGAACCACACCATTTGGTGATCACTAGATGCCAAATGGTCTCCCACCATGACATCAGAAACATTCTCTCCATTTTGTAAGGAGGTTGGAGGGTCTAAGCAGGTCAGGAGGAGGTATGGGGCCAGACTACATTCCCCACAAGGCCCTGAGAGCAGGGGCGTAGCCAGACTTGCGTGGGAGGGGGGTCCACAGCTCGAGGGGAGGGGGCACATTTTAGCCCCCCCTGCCGCCGCCTCCCTCCCGCTGCCATTGTCGCCCCCCGTCTCTGCCGACCCCCATCCCGCCGCGAACCCTCCCCCGCCGCCGCCTACCTTCCGTTTTGCTGGCGGGGGACCCCACTCCCCGCCAGCCGATGTCCTCTCCCGTAGAACGCAGCGGCACTGTCTGGCAGAGAAAAGTCTTCTTCCTTGCATGCTGACGTCCTGCACGTTGTACGTGCAGGACGTCAGCATGCAAGGAAGAAGACTTTTCTCTGCCAGTGCCGCTGCGTTCTACGGGAGAGGACGTCGGCTGGCGGGGAGTGGGGTCCCCCACCAGCAAAACGGAAGGTAGGCGGCGGCGGGGGCGGGTTCGCCGGGAGGGGGGTCCCCACTGAAATCTACGGGGGCCCAGGCCCCCTCAGGCCCCACGTAGTTACGCCACTGCCTGAGAGAAGGGATAAGGGGGGTAGGTCCCAAAACCCGGTATGGCCCCCACATGGAAGGGAGGGGAAAAGGACTGGAAAGAGCAGCTGCTATGGCAGATGAGGGCCAGAAGGGGGAGCAGGGATGACAAAGCTCAATTCCCTTGGGTTAGAAATCAGTACAAGATTCTTTCCACCTGGGAGGGGGAGGAGGTCTCCAACCAACAGCCTAGCAAAGAGGCAGAGTTAATGGAGTGCTTGGAGGAAGGAGAGGCTGGAGGAAGCAGCACCCCAGGTTTGGAGGAGCCAGTTGACATGGACTGTAATTGTACTTTGGGGCAGAGTTGCAGGGACTGAAGGCAGTGGGTGGTCACAGGAGTCAATTAGCTGTCTTGTGGGCGGTGTACTGCCATTCTGCAACCACCCAAGCAGAAAGACTTTTAAAACTGAAACCCAGGCTATTGCACTGGGAGAGAACTTGGATTTAAAGGGACGTTTTTTTCTTGTTGCTTTGTTTTGAAAAATGAATGGGACTTTAACCCCCTTGAACTGAGATTTTGTGGAGGAGGGGAAATAAACTGTTTGGAACTAAAAGCTGTGTTGTCTGGGAGAACTTTGTTTGTGGACTGCTGAAGGGAGCCTACCACCCCCGGAAGGTTTGCTACTGGGATTACAGATATTACAGTTTGTAAGCACCAGGTCCAGAATAGCTTCATTCCACATCGATTCCATTACCCACTGCTGAAACAATTCTTCCTGTAGTGAATCTAAGATCCCTTTGCTTCTGGACGACCCCACAGCAAGGATGCACCAATCAACATCTGGCATATTAAAATCACCTATCAGTGGTATTTCCCCTTCCCTAGCTATCTTGTGGATGTCTTCAATTAAGTCTCTGTCCAGTTCTTCTGACTGTGAAGATGACCTGTATATTACTCTGATGTAAATGTATTTTCCTTTCCCTCTTTCCAGTTTAACCCATAGCACTTCTTCCGAACCCCAAGTGTACTGCAGTTCTTTCACTTTAATATTATTCTTAGCATATAATACCACTCCTCCACCCTTTTTTCCTACCCTGTCCTTCCTGAGTAGATTATAGCCAGGTATAGCTATATCCCAGTCATGGTTCTCCATGAACCACATCTCCGTGACTACCACTAAATCCAAGTCAGTTTTTATCATTGTAGTCTCTAGATCTGTGGGCATTTGTTAAATAAGGATCTCAAGATGTTACTCTTTTTATCCTCTTCTATAGGAGCATCCGATGACCTACCTTCCTGTGAGTTATTTATGGCTTTGGGGCCTTTTTTACCCATCCCCAGAAAGTTTAGTTTAAAGCTCTCTTTAGTACTTTAGCCAGTCTGTTGCTGAAGACACTCTGTCCCTTCCTTGATAAATAGACACCATCACCACTCAGTAGCTCTTGGAAAGTCATCCCATGGTCTAGAAAATCAAAATTCTCATGTTGGCACCATCCATGTAGCCACACATTTAGCTCCAGGATGCAAACTTCTCTCATTTGGCCTTTACCTTCAACAGGGAGGATCGATGAGAACACCACCTGTGCACCTAGGTGCTTCACCCTGTGACCCAAAGACATGAAGTCCCATTTGATATGTTCAGTAGGATACCTGGCAGTATCATTCATGCCAACATGGATGAGCAACATAGGAGAGTGGTCAGTAGGTTTGATGAGTCTAGGCAATCTTTCCGCAACATCACAAATCTTTGCACCAGGTAGACAGCACACCTCCCTGGACAACATGTCTGATCGGTAGATAGGCATCTCAGTACCCCTCAGAAGTGAATCTCCAACCACTACTACCTTTCACTTCTTATTGGTCACTTGTCCAGTGGTGTTGGGAGTTTTGATTGTTGTTTCCCCCTGTTTTTGAGATGTTTCTAGGGCTGCAAACCAATTTTTTAGTTCAACAGGAGAAGGAGGGTTGTTCTTATAGGATCTGATGGCCCGAGTCCAGCTGTGCTCTGTCTGCTCATGATCTTCTCTCCCTTTGCTGGAAGCCCCCAGTGTTTCAACATGCATCTCTGTGACAAATTTCTGGTTGTCAAAAATGTTTCTTAGTCTTACCACCTCCTCTCTTAGTTCTTGTACTTCTTTCATGAGGGATTTAATGTGCATACATAACCCTTTCTCAACAAGAAAACATCTCATAAATGTTAAATGCAACACTCATAATTCACTCTCATTTACACCAGTCCCAATTGGATATGTTAATGCCAGATCTATAATAAAACACAGATAATCAGAGAATGGCTAGAAGAAGAACAATTAGACTTCCTATTGACTACTGAAACCTGGTTACATGTGCAAGACAATCCAATATTAAATGACCTATGTCCCCCAAGTTACAAAATTCTTCACCAAGCTAGAAAAGGAAAAAAAAGGAGGAGGCATTGCCATAATAAATAAATACTTTTTCAAAGCAGAACTGATATCTCATATTAACTCCCCTACTCTCGAAAAAATTGCTTGCAAAATCAACAATGATCCTATCTACATCATCCTTTTTTACCGCCCACCAGGGAGGTGGCAATCAACAGAAAACATCTTCTTAAACTACTGGCAACTCACACAACCATTCAGCCATACCTTGCACAATAAAGGTCACTTACTTGACCTATTAGCCTATAAATCTGCAAACAACAACAACTTTCATCTAAGTAACCATATTTGGACTCAAACTCCCTGGTCAGATCACAGTAAACTCTATTGGAGGGAAAATACAAAATAATCAGTGGTAATTTCTTTAATACCAGTAAACTTTTCAATCTGATAAAAAGCCTATTATCCACAAAAGAAATAACCACAACCGCAGAATCTCCACCAACAGCAGAGCAATTGGCTACTTTTTTCAAACAAAAAATAGCTAAAATCAGAGAAGGAGTCCTCAAATTAAAAGTCAACCATCAAGATATTTACGAAAAACAGTCAGACACACATACAGGAATAGCCACCAACAGAATCTGGTCTTCCTTTCAACTACCAACCCATGACACAATAAACCATTAACTCCTAAAATATTCAAACTAGGACTCCTTGTCCTAGTTACCTTATGAAGGAAGCTCCTAATATATTCATCAATCTGCTTCAGCCGCATATCTCCTTCCTACTATTCCACAGCACTTTCCCTGATAATAAAGGTTCTATTATTTATTTATTTATTTGTAGCATTTGTATCCCACATTTTCCCACCTATTTGCAGGCTCAATGTGGCTTACATTATTCCGTAATGGCGATCACCAATTCCAGAATGAGAAATACATAAAGCAGGTGACAGAGTGGATTAGGCAATCAAGTAAAGAGAATTCATTTTCGTAATGAAAAAATAAAGGTATTAGGTTAAAGTTCGATCGTGATAAATTAGCGTAAACAGTCAGGGATAGAGAGTTCCATTTGTGCAGTTCTGGTATGAAATTTGTTCTCTGGTATTTAGGATGGATCTTTGTGGTAAGCCTTATTAAATAGGTTGGTTTTTAGTAATTTTCAGAAATTAATTATGTTGTGCGTTGTTTTTGTGAGTTTTGGTAGTGCATTCCATAATTGCGTGTCCACAAACACAGTTGGCAATGCATCAACACATTCTCTTAATACTCTTATCCCCGTAATTCTACTACACCCAGCCTTTGCTCTTCTCCATGTTCTCTCCCCCCTATCGATACCTGGACATTGTTTTAACTCTACTCCTCACAATGTAACTATAACCATGTTATAATTTATTGTACTTCCATCGTTACAATGTATTGTAAGCCACACTGAGCCCGCAAATAGGTGGGAAAATGTGGGATACAAAAGCAATAAAATAAATAAATAAATGTAGGAGAAACTGGATACATATGTTAGTTTATATTTTAGACCTTTGCAGCTAGGGTAGTGCAGATTCAGGAATGTACGTGATGATCTAGTAGAATTCCTGGTTATCCTAACACCAATACCAAAAAACAATTCAATCACCATAACTGATGTAACAAACTACAGACCAGTAGCCTCAGTGGTGTGCTGGAGCCGGTTTGCACCGGCTTTGCAGAGCCAATTGTTAATTTCTGAACAATTTTGCGAGCCGGTTATTGTACTGTGAGCTGGGACTTGAAGGTTTGGTTTTTATTCACAAATTGCAGCGGGAGGCTGGAGGCACACATGCCCAAACACACCAGCTGTCACCTGATATTGGTGCATGCACGGTGTGTGGCTGCACTGCAGGCAAGAGATTTGTGTGCTCATGGGCTGGCGCCTGGCTCACCTCAGTAGCGCTCCTGATGACAGCTCAGCTGGTTGTGGAGCTGTACCGTTCGTCCAACACTCAACTTGGCTGCCTCACCACTGTCCTCCTGAGAATTCAGCTACCAGAGGAGACAGGAGAGCCCTGCTGGCTGCTGGGCTGATCGGTCATCGTTGCTACAGGTGCACAGCAGCATTACCCTCTGGTAAGAATTTAAGCAGACTTGTTGCTGGGCCCTTTTGTTGGGGGAGGACAAGTCAAGTGGAAATTGGTTTGGGGGAGCATTGTCCCTCCCCCCCCCCAAAACACTTACACCGTCCGAGTTCTGATTCTCCCCTGCTGCCCTTCCCGCTTCCCCATGCGTTGAACTTTTTGTCCTTTCAGTTTCTTCCCTCCCGCATCCGATCCCTCCGTCAACCTCCCCCCCCCCCCCCCCCCCGCAGTTCTCCGGACCAGACCGAACAGTCCGTTACCATACCTGCAGGTAGTAGTTAGGACAGAATGCCAGCATCGGGGTCCTTCTGCTGCCATGTCCCGCCTACTCTGATTCATCTTGCTGTTTCCACGTAGGCAGGACATGGCAGTATTGGTTGCTACAGATGTCCTTTGTACCAATAACGTATAATAAAGTTACATACAACAATATACATATATACAGTTTTTGCCATGTCCCACCAGTCAAATAAATAGACTTCTGCCGCTCTCCGCTGCTTATTTCCTGCTCAGAGCAGCATGATGGGCAGTCGGGACTTTTTGTACATGCTCTGCGAATGTGCAAAAAGTCCCAGCATGCTGCACAGAGCCAGAAACAAGCATTGCGGAGCGGTGGCAGTCCATTTATTAGGTTGCGGGGCTCAGTATCCCTGCCAGCAAAGGAATGCTAGCATGCTTGCACGGGTAGGGGGGGAGATAAATGTATTGTCGTCGTCGTCCCCCCAGTCTACCCCTGGGTTCCCCCCCACTCAAATTGCAGGGCTGGCTATTCCCGGACAGAGGGCCTGTTGTTAAAACTTTACCAGCTAACTCTCTCCCTGGGAATAGCCAGCTAAGCAATTTAGGGGGGGGGGGAGCACAGAGGTGGACGGGGGGCGTGCAGAGGTGGACGGGGGAGAGAGCCTGTTAAAAATTTACCAGCACACTACTGAGTAGCCTCCATTCCTTTGATGATAAAGGTGATGGAAGGAACAGTAGCAGCACAAACTATGGACTACCTATCACATTTCTCCCTACTACACAAATCGCAATCAGGTTTCAGACCATGCTATAGCACTGAAACTGTCCTTACTACCCTAGTATCAAATCTCAGAAAATAAGTTAGCATAGGGTCTAAGATCTTAATAATGCAGTTCAATATGTCTAGCGCATTTGATGTAGTAGATCATAATATCCTACTAAACATACTAGACAACTTTGGTATATGTGGCACAGTCCACAAATGGTTTCAAGGATTCCTGAAATCAAGATCTTACAAAAGTGAAAATGAAAGGAACTTTATCCTCTTTTTGGTCACTGGACTGTGGCGTCCCTCAGCGTTCTCCATTATCACCCATTCTGTTTAATATAATGATGTCACCACTAGGCAACATACTAGAAACAGCAGGATTCAAAATATTCATATATGCTGATGATGCTACCATATACATAACCTTTAAAAAGAACATTAAAGACATCTTACAAAAGGCAAATTTGGGCTTAAATTTGATGGAAACCCAGGCCTCAGAATCCAAACTAAAGCTAAATAAAGAAAAAACTAAATTCATGGTCATTACCAATCCATTTGACCAAAACAACTACAACCGTTTCACAACTGACAACACTTCATTCCCCATTGACAATAATCTGAAAATTCTAGGTATAATTATAGACAAACATTTAAGATTTGATATTCATGTTTCCTCAGTAATCATAATATTTTTCAGGTCTCTGGAAAGTAAAAAGGATCAGACCCTATTTCTCATCAGAAAGATTCAGACTATTGGTACAATTATTAACATTATCCCAATTCAATTATTGTAATACCATATATGTTGGCTGTAAGGAGTACCTGTTGAAAAAACTCAAAACAGCTCAAAACACTGCAGCTAGGTTCATATATAAAATCTCTCAGTTTGAAAGTGCCTCCCCTTTATTAATCAAATTACACTGGCTTCCCATCAAAATGAGAATCACCTTCAAATTATGTACCTTTATCTTTCAAATACTAAATGGCACAGCTCCAGACTATATCGTACCATTAATAAACTTACCTCAAAGAAACACTAAATATGAGGCAAGAAACTATCTCAGACTACACCTCCCAAATTGCAAAAATGTGATCTACAAAACTGTCCACTCTGCAAACTTCACTTACCTAGGAACCAAATGATGGAACTCCTTACCACCCAAAATAAGAAATACAGAGGAATATACTAGATTTCTCAAAATCCTCAAATCGTTTCTCTTCAAACAAACCCTCACAAAGAACGACCATATCGCAAACAATTAATTATTACCTGAATTGGTTATTACTCTATTTACCAGCAACTTTCTCTTTGCTTCATGTACAATTTCTCATTCACAACAGATTTTCTAAATGTTAAACATCCATAGCTATCCCAGTATATTTATGATATTGTATTGTAAAATTGGATTCTTACAACAAATTTCTTTCTTCTGCTTTATTCTTTGTTATGTATCCTATACTGTTTATTGTAAGCCACATTGAACTCAAACTTACCTACTATAATAATTTGCACCTCCAACGTTCTGAAGCTGACTGCCAGGAAGTTGAAGCCGGTTCGTAATGCCTGAAGCCTTCCGGTGATGTCACCGTGTTGCCTGGGAAACCGCGACACGTCTCAAGCACAGGCGCAACCCTGCCCTCCCCTTCAAGTTGCAGGACGCCCCCCTCCCTCCCTCCTTCCACTTCCCTCTGAGTTCCACACCCCCCTCTCCTCTGAGTTCAATGCCCCCCCACCTCCCTCCCTCGAAGTGCAAGCAGGACCTGTCCTCCGGCAGCCCCTCATCTTCCTGCGTGCTGGCTCTAATTTAAAAATTACCTCGGGGTCCGGTGTCAGCATTGAAGGCGAGCGGCGCTTCACACTGCCTTCCCATCTGTCTGAGCTCTGCCTCTGGTCCCGCCCTTCCAGAAACAGGAAATGTGGGCGGGACCAGAGGCAGAGCTCAGACAGATGGGAAGGCAGTGTGAAGCGCCGCTCGCCTTCAATGCTGACGCCAGACCCCGAGGTAACAATTTTTACATTAGAGCCAGCACACAGGAAGGTGAGGGGCTGCCGGAGGACAGGTCCTGCTTGCACTTCGAGGGAGGGGGGAGGCGTTGAACTTGGAGGAGAGGGGGGCATGGAACTTGGAGGGAGGGGGGCGTCCTGCAACTTGAAGGGGAGGGGGTGTCCTGCAACTTGAAGTGGAGGGGGGTGTCCTGCAACTTGAAGGGGAGGGGGTGTCCTGTAGCTTGAAGAGGAGGGGGCCGTGGAACTCAAAGGGCAGGGGAGGGGGGTCCTGCAAGTCGAAGGGGAGGGGGCCTGGAACTCAGAGGAGAGAGAGGGAGGGGGGCTGGAACTCGGATGACAGAGAGGGACAGAGGGAGGGAGGGAGGGGGCCATGGAACTCGGAGGGGAGGGGGGCTGGAACTCGGATGACAGACAGGGAGAGAGGGAGGGAGGGAGAGGGAGGTAGGGAGGGTGGGCGTGGAACCTTGCTAGTGCCTGTTTCATTCCTTTAAGAAATGGGCCTCTTTTACTAGTTTGGAATAATGTGGGCTATAAATGTCACAAATAAATAAGTAAATAAAAAAGTCTCATCTGTCACCGGGTCATAACCCACCGATCTGTAAGGATCAGATTGTTCAGTGTAACCCATTGGTGACTACTATACTCATTGACAAAAACCCCCTTCATCCATATTCATTACATTGTTATAACCATTGATATAAAGATGTTGTAGATTTTTTAGTAGATTGTTTTTAAATGATGTATAGAGGTGTGGTAGCCATGTTAGTCCACTCTTAAGATTATCAATAGAAATCAAACAAAATAAAACATGGAAAAGAAAATAAGATAATACCTTTTTTATTGGACATAACTTAATACATTTCTTGATTAGCTTTCGAAGGTTGCCCTTCTTCGTCAGATCGGAAAAAAGCAAATGTGGTAGCAGATAGTATATACAGTGGTGGAAATAAGTATTTGATCCCTTGCTGATTTTGTAAGTTTGCCCACTGACAAAGACATGAGCAGCCCATAATTGAAGGGTAGGTTATTGGTAACAGTGAGAGATAGCACATCACAAATTAAATCCGGAAAATCACATTGTGGAAAGTATATGAATTTATTTGCATTCTGCAGAGGGAAATAAGTATTTAATCCCTCTGGCAAACAAGACCTAATACTTGGTGGCAAAACCCTTGTTGGCAAGCACAGCGGTCAGACGTCTTCTGTAGTTGATGATGAGGTTTGCACACATGTCAGGAGGAATTTTGGTCCACTCCTCTTTGCAGATCATCTCTAAATCATTAAGAGTTCTGGGCTGTCGCTTGGCAACTCGCAGCTTCAGCTCCCTCCATAAGTTTTCAATGGGATTAAGGTCTGGTGACTGGCTAGGCCACTCCATGACCCTAATGTGCTTCTTCCTGAGCCACTCCTTTGTTGCCTTGGCTGTATGTTTTGGGTCATTGTCGTGCTGGAAGACCCAGCCACGACCCATTTTAAGGCCCTGGCGGAGGGAAGGAGGTTGTCACTCAGAATTGTACGGTACATGGCCCCATCCATTCTCCCATTGATGCGGTGAAGTAGTCCTGTGCCCTTAGCAGAGAAACACCCCCCAAAACATAACATTTCCACCTCCATGCTTGACAGTGGGGACGGTGTTCTTTGGGTCATAGGCAGCATTTCTCTTCCTCCAAACACGGCCAAAGAGCTCAATTTTTGTCTCATCTGACCACAGCACCTTCTCCCAATCACTCTCGGCATCATCCAGGTGTTCACTGGCAAATTTCAGACGGGCCGTCACATGTGCCTTCCGGAGCAGGGGGACCTTGTGGGCACTGCAGGATTGCAATCCGTTATGTCGTAATGTGTTACCAATGGTTTTCGTGGTGACAGTGGTCCCAGCTGCCTTGAGATCATTGACAAGTTCCCCCCTTGTAGTTGTAGGCTGATTTCTAACCTTCCTCATGATCAAGGATACCCCACGAGGTGAGATTTTGCGTGGAGCCCCAGATCTTTGTCGATTGACAGTCATTTTGTACTTCTTCCATTTTCTTACTATGGCACCAACAGTTGTCTCCTTCTCGCCCAGCGTCTTACTGATGGTTTTGTAGCCCATTCCAGCCTTGTGCAGGTGTATGATCTTGTCCCTGACATCCTTAGACAGCTCCTTGCTCTTGGCCATTTTGTAGAGGTTAGAGTCTGACTGATTCACTGAGTCTGTGGACAGGTGTCTTTCATACAGGTGACCATTGCCGACAGCTGTCTGTCATGCAGGTAACGAGTTGATTTGGAGCATCTACCTGGTCTGTAGGGGCCAGATCTCTTACTGGTTGGTGGGGGATCAAATACTTATTTCCCTCTGCAGAATGCAAATAAATTCATATACTTTCCACAATGTGATTTCCAGATTTAATTTGTGATGTGCTATCTCTCACTGTTACCAATAACCTACCCTTCAATTATGGGCTGCTCATGTCTTTGTCAGTGGGCAAACTTACAAAATCAGCAAGGGATCAAATACTTATTTCCACCACTGTATAAGAGAAACATTTGCTTATTTCCGATCTGATGAAGAAGGGCAACCTTCGAAAGCTAATCAAGAAATGTATTAAGTTATGTCCAATAAAAAAGGTATCATCTTATTTTCTTTTCCATGTTTTATTTTTGTTTGATTTCTATTGATAACCTTTAAATGATGTATTAAATCATTTTGACCAAGCAACTTTATGCTGAGTGGCTGGCAGTAGACATAAAGATAAATAATAATACAAGGCAACACTTATCTTCTGGCTCGGTAAGTCCTGATGGACACCTGTTTCGATGCCACTTTCTCAAGGGATCTGAGCCAAGAGTTACTTAGTGCCTTCTAATTAACGCTGTTGGCGGCAACAACGTTAATTAACAAGGTCCATCTAATCCAGTATCCTGTTTCCAACAGTGGCCAACCCAGGACGCAAATACCTGGCAGGATCCCAAAAAATAGCAAGATTCCATGAAATTTACCCTCAGGGGGGTAAGCAAAGGTTTTCCCCAGGTCTATTTTAATGACTGTTTATGGAATTTTAGAAATTTTTCCAAATCTTTTTTAAACCCAGATATGTTTTACCACAAGCTGTGGTACTCACTGGCAGAAGATAGATATGGCTAGAGTGGAAAAAAGTTCTGATTTATTTTAAATCTACTACTTAGCAACTTCATGGTATGTCCTCTAGTTTTTGTACATAGTGACTTCTAATTAACGCAGTATGGCAATTCGTACCCCCTAATTCTGTAATATTGGGTGTAACATTTTGTGACTAGCATGCAAAACTACATGTGCAAATTGTAGAATAGCACCTAACATAATTGTTTAACTGGGTGCTAATTGGTTTTAACTGCCAGTAATGATCCTTAAGTGCTTTTAATTGGTACCAATTTGCAGTTCCACATGTAACTGCATTTAGGCCCAGATGCATCAACCAAACGTAAAAAATCTAAAACATAAAAGTCCTTAACGAATTTGAAAAAAACGAAGAATGCACCAAAAAACAAGTCGCACATGTTCGGTGCGGTATTGTAAAGTACAATGCATTAAACTGGTGTTATCCCCGTCGGTAATCGGCCCCTAAAGCATGCGCAGAGCAGCCAAGCGTTATGCTGGCTGCTCTGCGCATGCCTCAAACGTCAAAACAACAAGAAAAAAAAAACCAAAACACAAACACGTTGCAGGAGCATCCTGTATGGACGGCCTTGTCCCCCCCTGCCCGAGGTCGCCATAGCTCCCCGCTTCCCCCTGCATGAAAAATCAAAATTTTAGCTGCCCCGACCCCCCTCCCTTCCTCTCTTCCTTTCTCTCTACTCTTTCTCTCACAGCTCCGCCTCCCATCATCCTCTGCCCCATGCCCCGCCCCCGCCGCCCCTCCCCTGAGGTCGTCACCGCCGCTCCCCCCTCCACCGGGCCCCCCTCCACCTTACCGAGCCCGCGCAGCGCCTCTCACCTCTGTGTGAAGGCACTGCACGGGCAAGAAGAACATCTGATCGCTGCCGAGTCTTCAGGACGTCTCTCCTTTCCCGACCTGGGCCCGCCCCCGTCTTACTTACTTATGTTTAAGGCATTATTGACAGTGTGTAAATGCAATTTATGCAGTGTAATGTGAAGCCACTGAACATGATGCAGTGACGGAATCTGCTCTTTGATCTTATGGTTTTGGAGAGACTCAAAGTATACAAGGGTAATATGGGCCAATGGAGGACATTCCAATGGGTATAGGATGTTTACTGGAATAGTTAACTCCACAGGCTGCAGAGCCTGGTGTTGAATTATTATGAGTGTAAGTGGAATAGTAGAATGTTGAGGGGAAGGGGGAAATGGAAGGTGTGGGGCATTGTTAAATAAGACTCGGGGTCAGTGTAAGAGTATCCATGGGCTATTGGATGTATACAAGGTAATGATGGGGATAGGATGAATGAGAGAGGGAAGGAGGGTTGGGGTAAAATTGGAAAATGTGTATATTGGAACATCAGTGCACCAAAAGACAGGGTGTTATTGTAAATAATTTGGCCTACTGTTGGAATTGCACCCATTGTTTTACATAATTGACTTGGGTGAATCTCTTCATGTGTAAGCTATTAGGAACCCTTGGTGTAGATTACAAAATTTATGCAGATGAAATTCAGTATATTTTTAAAGTTGAACAACCTTTTTCTAAATCTATAGATTTCCTAATTTTGTCTCTTAAAATGATTAAACAATGGTTGCATGTTAACCGGTTGAAACTGAATATGGATAAAGCCCAGGTCAAGCTTTTGAGTAGTCTCCCACTTCTTTAATTTCTCAAGTCCTGTATAATTGATGATGTAGAGATTCAGTTTGTCCAGAAAGTTACATCTCTAGGAGTTACATTAGTCTCTCTCTATGCAATAATGGATTTGGAAGGTAATACGAACTTAGGGGCCCTTTTACAAAATGTGTTAGGTGCTACGTGTGTGCAGCATGTGCCAAAACAAGACTACTGCCAGGCTACTGCACCCCCCCCCCCCCCCCCCCCCGCCCCAGCAGTAATTTCAAGTTTTGGGTGCATCCGTACTGCCTGGGGTGATTTATTTATTTATTTTCTCCCACAAGCGTCACTTCCAGCAGTAATCAACACTTGGAGCACACTGACCAGTCACCACACAGGTAGCGCATGAACCCTTACCGCTAGATCAATGGGTGGCATTAAGGGCTCAGGACGTACCCTGGTTTCAGTTTTACTGCAAGCCCTTTTCCATCCCATTAAAAAAAGCTCTTTTTTTGCAAGACGCAGTAAAACTGGCCCGTCGTATGCCCAATACACGTTCCTACACTATCAACAGGCCGCTTTTTAACATGGCTTAGTAAAAGGACCCCTATATTTGAAAACTGAGAGTTACTAGAACATTTAAAGGATACCTATCTCAGGAAATTCAGGATGGTTGTTCAAAGTACCATCATGCCTCACTTTGATTACTATAATAGTTAATTGATGGGGGTTCCTAAATATTATTTAAAATTTCTTCAGTCCACACAGAATGCTGTAGTGCCTGTGATCAAACAAAAATTTTGAACATATTGCACCATCTTTAATAGCTCTTCATTGGCTACCGACAGAATCGTGAATTTGCTACAAAAATTTTTTAAAGTGTTATGTGGAAAGATCCTTCCTGTGATAGCATTTCCTTACCTTCATCAACCTTTGAGGTCATTGAGATCCACAGGATCTAACACTTTAGGTGGTCTTTACAAGGTGCGCTAGCTAAAGTCCGCTGGCGCTAAACGCTGAGACGCCATGATATTCCTATGTCGTCTCAGCATTTAGTGCCACGCTGATTTTTAGCACAAGCTAGCAACACTAGCATACCTTAGTAAAAGACCCCCTAGATGTATCTTTGTTTCATCTAGTTTTTCTAGAGGAGTATAGAAACTCTATTTTCTATATAAGAGGTCTAAGATGTGGAATGCACTTCCTGATGGAACCTGCTTATTGCGTGATCTGAAGGAGTTAAAGTTAGGTTGAAACATTTTTATTTCAGGAAAGCTTTTGATATGAATGCTTTGCAATTCTGGAAGGTTTTGCTATGGCAATTAGGGGTGAAATTAATGTCTGTCCTGTAGGATATGGATTATTGAATGCTGATGATAATACAGTATTATGGAGTTTTGTTTTATTTTTTTGTGATTTTAATAAAAATATAAGAGCAGCCATACTGAGTCAGATCCAATTGTCCATCTTGCCCAGTATCCTGTTTTCCAAACTGTGGGCAAGCCAGGTCACAAGCACCTGGCAGAAACCCAAATCATGGCACACTCCATACTACAAATCCCAGTGCAAGCAGTTGCTTCCCATGTCTGTCTCAATAGCAGACTATGGACTTTTCCTCCAGGAATTTGTCTAAACCTTTTGTAAACCCAGATACACTAACCGCTGTTACCACCTCCTCCAGCAAATAGTTCCAGAGCTTAACTTCCTTGAGTGTCCCCTAGTCTTTGTACTTTTGAACGAGTAAAAAAAATCAATTTACTTCTACTCATTCTACACCACTCAGGATTTTGAAGACCTTAATCATATCTCCCCTCATCCGTCCCTTTTCCAAGCTAAAGGAGCCCTAACCTCTTTAGCCGTTTCCGCATACGAGAGGAGTTCCATCCCATTTATCATTTTGATTGCTCTTCTTTGAACATTTCTAATTCTGCTATATCTTTTTTGAAATATGGCGACTAGAAACTGAATGCAATATTCAGGTGCTGACGCACCATGGAGACGATACAAAGGCATTATAGTATTTCGGTCTTATTCACTATCCCTTTCCTAATAATTCCTAGCATTGTTTGCTTTTTTGGCCACCGCTGCACACTGAAAAGAAGATTTCAGCATTTTATCTACAACGACACCCAGATCTTTATCTTGAGTGCTGACCTCCAAGGTGGACCCTAACATCAGGTATGACTTGGATTATTCTTTCCAATGTGTATCACATTGCATTTGTCCACATTAAATTTCATCTGCCTTTTGGATGCCCAGTCTTCCAATTTCCTAAGGTCTTCCTGCAATATTTCACAGTCTGCAAGTGTTTTAACAACTTTGAATAGTTTTGTATCATCTGCAAATTTGATCACCTCACTCGTCAACCCGATTTCCATATCATTTATAAATATGTTGAATAGCACTGGTCCCAGTACAGATCCCTGCAGCACTCCACTGTTCACGCACCTCCATTGAAAGACATGACCATTTAACCCTACCCTCTGTTTTCTATCCAATAACCAATTCCTAATTCACACCAGAACTTTGCCTCCAATCTCAAGATTCTTTTTAAAAATTTTCTCAGGAGTCTCTCATGAGGAACTTTATCAAAAGGTTTCTGAAAATCTAGATACACTACATCAACCGGCTCACCTTTATCCACATGTTTATTCATGCCTTCAAAGAAATGAAGCAAATTGGTGAGGCAAGACATCCCTCGGCTGAACCCATGCTGACTCTATCCCATTAAATCATGTTTGTGTATGTGTTCTGTAATTTTATTCTTTATAATAATTTCCTCTATTTTGCCTGGCACCGACGTCAGGCTTACTGGTCTATAAATTCCCAGATCACCCCTGGAACCCTTTTTAAAAATCGGCATCGCATTGGCACCATCCAATCTTCAGGTACTACGGACGATTTTAACAACAGGTTACATATTACGAACAGTGGATCAGCAATTTCATGCTTGAGTTCTTTGAGTACCCTTGGATATATGCCATCCAATCCAGGTGATTTACTACTCTTTAATTTATCAATTTGGCTCAGTACATCTTCCAGGTTCACCAAGATTTTTTTCTGTTCCTCCACATCATCAACCTTGGAAACTGTTTCCAGTACAGGCAGATCTCTTACATCTTCTTTGGTAAAGACAGAAGAAAAGAATTCATTCAGTTTCTCCGCTATGGCCTTGTCCTCCCTGAGCGCCCCTTTTGCTCCTTCATGATCTAACAGTCCCATGGATTCCCTTGCTGTCAGACTTGTGAGTTCTTGTACCAAGTAGAGCGCTGCTGAGCCCGGTACTCGGACTAGGTTCTGCTTGGTGGCTGAACAACCCCAGGTTTCACCTGCGCTGATCGCCGTTCCAGCGAGGTTGAGCCCCTAGGTGTGGATGGCCTGCAGGACTTACGAGATGGAGCAGGAAGCGGGGTGGTGAACGCAACAGCTAGACAGGCAGCAGGCAAGAGAGTGATCCAGGTACAGGCAAAGTCAAGAGGCAAGCTGCAGGCAAAGGAGTAATCCAGGAACAGGCAATGTCAACAGGCAGGCAGCAGGCAGGGGAGTAATCCAGGTTTAGGCAATGTCAATAGGCAAACAACAGGCAAGAGAGTAATCCAGGCACAGGTAAAGTCAATAGGCAGGCAGCAGGTCGAGAGTAATCCAGGTACGAGCAAAGTCAGTAGGCAGGCAGCAGGCAAGAGAGTAATCCAGGTACAGGCAAAGTCAGTAGGCAAGCAGCAGGCAAGAGAGTAATCCAGGCACAGGCAAAGTCAGCAACGAGGGACAAAGTAGAGAAAAAGCACACTACTGAGCAAGTAACACCTACCAAAGTAGAAGCCAACGCATGGAGTCCAGAAAGAGCTCAGCTGATAAAGTGCTGGCATCTGACATCAGCAGGAACCAGCAGGGAGAAGGAGAACAGCCAAAGGACAAGAGCAGGGGAAGGATGAACCAGAAGATCAATAGGAGAGAAGCAAGGGAAGCCAGGCAGAGAGAGAGCAGACTCAGGTGCATGGAAGCAAAGCAATCAAGGAGCCTGCAGCCAGAGAAGAACTACACACACACATGGCTGAGGGCTGTGCCAGTCAAGTGTGTGTGTCGATGGGACCCCACACAGCCCAAGGACGCCGCTTGCGTTGAGTTAGGGGACATGACACTTGCAGGCTTTCTGCTTCTGATGTACCTGAAAACGTTGTTACTGTGAGTTTTAGCCTCTGCAGCAAGTTTCTCTTCATATTCTCTTTTAGCCTTCATTATTAATGCTTTGCATCTGACTTGCCAGTGCTTGTGTTGCTTCTTATTTTCTTCATTTGGGTCCTTTTTCCATTCTTTGAGGGACAATCTTTTGACTGTAATGACTTCTTTTACTTCTTTCCAGCTTTGCAAATATGTGGAATGCATCTGAACTGGGCTTCCAAGATGGTATTTTTTAATACCTTTTCCCATTCTTTGAGGGACAATCTTTTGACTGTAATGGCCTCTTTTACTTCCCCTTTTAACCATGCTGGCTGACGTTTTCTCTTCTTTCCAGCTTTGCAAATATGTGGAATGCATCTGAACTGGGCTTCCAAGATGGTATTTTTTAATAATGTCCATGCCTGATGTGGATGGGCATAATTGAACGAAAATGTCTATCTCCATGGGCGTTTATCTCCGAGAACGGGTCCGTGAAGGGGTGGACCGAACCGTATTTTCGAAAAAAATAGACGTCCATGTTTTATTCGACAATTTGTGAGCTGGGCGTTTTTGTTTTTCAGCGATAATGGAAAATGAAAGCGCCCAGCTCAAAAACGAATAAATCCAAGGCATTTGTTCGTGGGAGGGGCCAGGATTCGTATTGCACTGTCCCCCCTCACATGCCAGGACATCAACCGGGCACCCTAGGGGGCACTTTTACAAAAACAAAAAAAAAGGTAAAAGAGCTCCCAGGTGCATAGCACCCTTCCCTTGTATGTTGAGCCCCCCAAATCCCCCTCAAAACCCACTGCCCACAAGTCTACACCATTACTATAGCCCTAAGGGGTGAAGGGGGGCACCTACATGTGGGTACAATGGATTGGGGGGGGGGGTTGGACGACTAATAAGCATTAAGCTGCACAATTGTAACAGGTAGGGGAGGGATGGGCCTGGGTCCACCTGCCTGAAGTCCACTGCACCCCCTAATAACTGCTCCAGTGACCTGCATACTGCTGCCAGGGAGGTGGGTATGACATTTGAGGGTGAAAATAAACAGTTGTGAAACGGCATATTTTGTGGTGGGAGGGAGTTTGTAACCACTGGGGGAGTCAGGGGAGGTCATCCCCGATTCCCTCCAGTGGTTATCTGGTCATTTAGGGCACTTTTTGGGGCTTATTCATGGAAAAACAGGGTCCAGGAAAAGTGCCCTAAATTCTCGCTAAAAACGCATATTTTTTTCCCATTATCGGCGAAAGGCGCCCATCTCTGATCGGCCGATAGCCACGCCCCAGTTCCGCCTTCACCACGCCTTCGACACGCCCCCGTCAACTTTGTACGCTTCTGCGATGGAGTGCAGTTGAAAACGTCCAAGTTCGGCTTTCGATTATACCGCGTTATTCGTTTTTGGGAGATAAACGCCTATCTCCCGAATTAGGTCGCAATATAGGCGTTTTTGTCTTTCGATTGTAAACTGGATTGTGTCCTAACCTTTGCAGCCGATCCTTTTAGTTTCTTTTTAACCATTTTCCTCATTTTATTATAGTTGCCCTTTTGACAATTAAAAGCAGTTACAGTAGATTGAAAATTAAATGCAGCTACAGTAGATTTCCATTGCGGGTTCATCCCAGACAGTAGCTCAGACTTGAACATGTTATGATCACTGTTTCCCAGGGGACCCAACACCACCACCTCTTGCACTATGCCCTGTATGCCACCAAGGACCAGATCCAAAATAGCTCCCCCTCTTGTCGGTTCCTGGACCAGCTGCTCCAAGAAGCAGTCATTTATTACATCTAGAAATTTTATCTCCCTGGCACTCCCTGATGTAACATTTATCCAGTCAATATCAGGGTAATTGAAGTCACCCATTATTGTAGTGTTGCCCAATTTACCAGCTTTCCTAATCTCTGTAAACATTTCTTCATCTGTCTGTAATAATGTGCTCTGCCTAGAATTTGCAAGATAGAGCAGAAATATAGAAATAAAAGAATAATTCATAAATACCAATAAATAAATACACATATATATATACAAATGACTTAAATCAAGAATGGGCAACCATGATCCTCAAAAGCCACAACCCAGTCGAGTGTTCAAGATTTCCACAATGAATATACATGTCATCTATTTGCATACAATGGAAGCAGTACATGCAAATCAATCTCATGCATATTCACTGTGGAAATCTTGAAAACCCAGCTGGGTTGTAGCTCTCGAGGACCATGGTTGCCCATCACTGGTTTAAGTAAAAACAACACAGCCGGAATATGAATTTTAAAAATAGGTGCCCATATGCCAACTGATTCACACTCAGTGGTATGCAGGATGAACTCCAGTGGCCTCTGCTAGCTGCCTCTCATCTTCCACATGATTCTTCCTCTATGTAACAGTAATGTTTGGGCTGGCTGAGGCTTTTGCTTTAGGCAATATTGGGGGAGGCTGTTACATGTACTACCTGTGTTAATCGGATTTCAGAAAATAAGTACTTCCATTGACTGTTTCACTTCTTTCTGAAGTCTTCCGGAATATGAGAAGCATAGCAAGGTAGAGAATGGACATGCTTCTGCAATATAAATTTGCATCATTTAGATTTATAGCTACATTTTAAGCGTAACTTCTTGCTTTTTGCAGATTCTCTACTAAATGTGCAAGACTTGCTATTGCTAACATTTGTATCTGGTGCACTCCTAATTGCAAAGTTTGTTTGGAGGGCTAAATATACACATTCTTATGGTTGTTTCATCATTTCCTGCTTCTGAAGCTGAAACAAAACGTCTCTGTTCTCAGTCACATTGTTTTCATTAAGAAGAGTCAGATTTTTTTTCCTTCCTCACTGAAAATCAGAAGCATACTATTATGAGTGGTAAACTTGAAAGGTTTTTTTTTTCAATTTTAAGCAAATAGCTGCTGAGACACATAAAAAAACCTTTATTATATGTATGACATTTAGCCTTTACTGGATGCATATATATGTGTATATACTAATAGCTTCCAGCTATTATTTTATATATATGCCAACTCACCCCAGTTTGAAACACTAGTATTTTTATACTACTTAGAATATCATTTTACTTGCTTCATGATTGTGATACCTTTTGCATTCAGTTTCACTTCACTCCATTTTCTTATCCTAAAGCCCTGTTTCTTTTTTTTTTCTCATTTTCTTTGTGTGAAAGGTGGACATTTTTTCTCATACTTGCACAGTCTATTTCTTTTTTTCCTTCAAAATCTCCCCATCGCTCTTCAGGCTACGATGATATTAGAAGGGCAATTTTGAAAGGCATTTACTAGGTGAGATAAATGTCGTTCTGAGCAAAATACCCTGCCTGAAACCTGCACTCCTCAAATGCCACTAAAAGACACATACAGGTTGCAGAGCATGCATACTTTTAGCTGCAATCAAAAGAGATGTTACTGGAGTTTTTATGCGGGTAGAGGAAAATAATCTATTTCACCATGGGACTTGTTTACAGAATATTCAAATGCACTAATGTGCATTAGGATGCAGTATCTACTGCCACAGACATGTTATTCATAAGAGCACAGTGGCAGAAGTGCATGCTAATGCATGTTAGCATATGCTGATGTTGAGTAAACATGCCCCTAGGTCTTTGGACAAACAAAAAAGATCTGAGCTGCGATTAGAAGCGCTCCACTTACACAGGATGTACAATACATTTTGGAGTTAAACAGTAGTGATTATCATTGACAAAATATATATTAAAAACCTTTTGTTAACGTATTTCTTTACTTTTTAGACACAAGGTTGGATTTTATAAAATAACCTTTTATTAAAGTGACTTGTACAAACCTATAGTGTAAAACATGGAGGGGCATTTTCGATATGATGTCTAAGTCCAACTTCCAAAATCTGAATAGGAAAGGTCATTTTCAAAAAAGAAAAACATCTATCTTTTGTTTTCAAAAATACAAGGTTTTGTGATTTGGATGTTCGTTTTTTAGGTCCATTTTCAAACAAAAAATGTCCAAGTGCAAAACGCACATAATCAAGCCATTGGGATGTAGGAGGAGCCAGCAGTTTTAGTAGACTGGTCCCCCTGACATCCCAGAAAAGCAATAGGGCACCCTAGGGGGCACTGCAGTGGACTTCATAAAATGCACCCAGGTACACATCTCACCATCGCTCCCTTATCTTGTCTGCTGGGCCCCCCCAAACCCACCCAAAACACACTAGCCCCAATTGTACACCACTACCATAGCCCTTAAGGGTGAAGGGGGCACCTATATGTGGGTACAGTGGGTTTCTGGTGAGTTTTGGAGGGCTTACAGTTTCCTCAACAATGGTAACAGGTAGGGAGAGGTATGGGCTTGGGTCCACCTGTCTGCAGTGCTGTGCACCCAATATTAGACTATTCTAGGGACCTGCCTACTGTTCTAATGGACCTGAGTATAACATCTGAGGTTAGCATAGAGTGTGCCAAGTAATGTTTTTATCACATTTTTGGGGGGTACGAGGGAGTTAGTGACCACTGGGGAAGTAAGGGGAAGTCACCCCTTATTCCCCCAGTGGTCATCTGGCCATTTAGGGCACCTTTTTATGCCTTATTCATTATAAAAACAGGTCTAGCTCAAAACATCTTAGTGTTAGTCTTGAACAGTTTTGTTCTTTCCATTATGGCTGAAAAACGTCTAAGTGTTAGGAACGCCCAAATCCCACCCTTAACACGCTCGATATGCCCCCTTGTGATCTGAATGCACTTCTGACGGACTTCATAGAAAAATGTCTAAAAATTGGTTTTGAAAATACTGATTTGGACATTTTTGTGAGAAAAAAGTCCAAATGCAGATTTATGCCACTTTTTGGATGTTTTTCTCTTTTGAAAATGAGCCCAATAATAGAACAGTTCCAACCAATTACATTAACAAAGAGGTCATAAGAAATCCGTTTACACTCCAATGATTTTAATTCTCCCCCCCCCCCCATTCTTCTCCCAACCCGCACTCCTGAAACTCCCCCCTCTCTCATCCTCACCCTTCGGGACAATGAATGAAAACCTTGTTAGAGATACCCCACCCTCATAGTGTTTGTTGTCTTAAGGGCTCCTAAGAAAAAGACGCCAAATTCCAAGGTCAAACTACTGACATGGAAGTTGGACTCTAGCCTAGCCCCATATATACCTGGCTTTTAATACCAGCACTTCATTCTGAATTGGATTAGTAGTTTGTGCCTATATTAAGTATTTTTCTGTATGTGAGCAAGTGTGGCGAAATCTAATTACTGATCAGCCTATTTCCAAAAGATTGAAAAAGTATAAAGTCCAATTATCCCCAGGATTTAATAAGGTTCAACTGTCACACTGTTCAGTGGCAGTTGAAGCAAACTTAAGAAATGTGAAGAAATGGAAAGATTGCTCTAACACTCCTCCAGAAAAAGATTGTTAGATCATTTAGGAAAGAAAGTCTTCACAGCAGTTATGCTCTCTGCTTGGATTACTGCCCATCAGTTCTGCATGGTCCAGTACATGCATACCATCTTTCAGAAAGTGCAAGTTTTTGCCTGCTTCTTCTGTGCAAGCTCAAACCCAGCTGGATTTTATACTAGCAGAGGAGAATGAGTATGGTACTCCCCTTATCAAAACAGCTCATTACTTTGAAACCTTGGCCAAGATTTCTGCTTCTGCAACAAAGGCCAGACACCTTGCATGGTTGCAAGCTTGTTTGCATGATGATGTCTGCTCCAAGTTAGTAGACTCTCTTTCAGAGAGAAGATTAAAAGGAGAGTGAACATGATTAAAAATCATTGTTCTGCTCTTCAGCATTGCTCAGCAGTTCAGCCCTTTTTATCTACCAACTCTGCTAGGTGGACTTCTTTCACCCAATATCAGTTTGGCAATTAGTACCACAAGAGATTTTACTGCCACAAATGACTTCAACCACATCAACGTACTGCTGCCCCAAAACTGAGGCAAAGAGGAAAAGTACAACTTAAGCACGTGGCTCCTGCTCAATCAAGCAACAGTCTTATTTTCAATTATATCCTGTGCCTCCAGTCTCTACAGAACCCTCATGCTGCCCTATCTGTGGGGGTCTGGGTTCAAATTTTTCTACTGGCTTAACAGGAGATAGTGAGGAACACATGCATCTTCTTAATAATCACAAACAAAAAAAGCACCACTGGGCCTTCAAGACTGAGACAACAGGAGTATTTTATTGATAAATGACCCAACACGGGCCGTGTTTCGGCGTCAAATGACACCTGCCTCAGGGGTCATGATTCGGTAGTCAGTAATGTTAAGTGTGTGTTTATCCAAAGCCTGTCCTCCAAAGAAGGGGTTGAGAAAAAATCATCAAATGAGGCAAATACAGGAGTTTACCTATATTGTGGCTGTACGTTTTGACAGCTTCATTTGATGATTTTTTCCCAACCCCCTTCTTTGGAGGACAGGCTTCAGATAAACACACACTTAACATTACTGACTACCGAATCACGACCCCTGAGGCAGGCGTCATTTGACGCCGAAACACAGCCCGTGTCAGGTCATTTATCAATAAAATATTCCTGTTGTCTCAGTCTTGAAGGTCCAGTGGTGCTTTTTTTGTTTGTGTACTTTTTATGTATGCTGATTACCCTCTCTGTTTGGCAACTTCTTAATAATACCATCTCAAATTTATCTGCTAACTCACAAATCATCCTTTATCATGGACCCAACATCCTTCCAACCATTTCAGTCTCTTACAGGAGGACATCTACTTTTTACTGCAAGCCAAGGCCATAGCACTTGTTCCACTGCAGGAAAGGGATTGAGGTGCCTATTTGATAAACTTTCTCATTCCACAAAAGACAGCAGGTTTATACCTCAGTCGTTTCCTTTTCAAACAAAAATTCAAAGTGATGACTTTTCTCTCCATTCTTCCTCTGCTCAAGAAAGGAGATTGAATGTGCACTCTGGACTTTTAGGATGCAAACACACATGCTTATGGTATCGAGATTCCTTAGTTAATGTATCTATCCTGATTAGTACGTGATTTTAAAATACTGCTTTTTTATTTGTATGTTTATTTATGCATTCTTTTATCCCACTATTATCCAAAAACAAGTTTTGGTTCAAAGTGGACATTTTGGTGGAGTTACAATAGTGTTGCTCAATGTGGAGAGAGCATCTATAGTCCATGTGGTTATTTATAGAATTTTTTGAAGAGAGAGATTTGAAGTGGAAAAGGTAGCGGTAGTTTTTGTGTTAAATTGTAGAGTTTTGGTGATATTTATTCATATAGTTTTTGAAGATGTAGAATTAAAAGGAAGGCAATAATATCTTTGTGATTAGCTGTAGAATTTTTTTTGAAGAGGTAGGTTTTCATTTCTTTTCTGAATTAGAGGATATTTGTGATGCTTTTTATGTCGGTGATTTGGCATGCTAGGATTTCAATTGTTGAGGATGTGTGTTTAGCAACAGATTCTGCTGTGAAGGAGGATTTGTATATTATTGCAACGCCTCCTCCCCTTCTTTTGGTTCTGTTGATATATATTATTTTGTATCCTAGCGGGCATAGGTCTAATAATGCAGGGTCGTCTTCAAGGTGCAACCATATTTCAGTTATGAGCAGTAATCCGAGTTGTTTCGTTTCTATCCAGTCTCTTAGTAGTGTTGTCTTATTTACTGCTGATCTCACATTTATGTAACCTACTTGTATTGGGACATACGTGTCAGTTTAATGTTGATGTTTTTAACTGTTTGTAGTTGTCTGTGTGGTCTGCCTGTGGTTTTGTTGGGTGTTGTTCATGTTTGGTTTCATGTTGCTGGTTGTTTGTTTGTTTGGCCATTGCGTTGTTATTTATGGTGGCAATTGGGCTCTTCCAGTTGTTGGAGTGGGCTCTTCTTCCTGTGATGCATACTGGTATTTTGTTCCATTCGGCTGGAGTTGTTGCTGGTATCCCCCATTATCCACATTGTTATGTATAGTACAAGATCCATACCCTTAGGCTGGTCATTTTGGGGGGTTACTTCTGGCTTGGGGGGTGTTTGCGTATGAATATGTGTGTGTTTGGGCTCTGAGATGCTTGTGTTTGTGTGTTGCATGGGGCTGGTTTTTTTTTTTTTTTTTTACCTTGGCTAGGGGTTTGCCTGCATCAGTGAGGAATGATCAGATAGAACAGAGGTAGCTAATATATAAAAACAATACCCGCAGCAGTAAAACTGTCCTTCAGTAACAGTCAAGTCAAAAAGGTAAATGAGCAGTGGAAGCTCTAGCTCAGAGAGTGGAGGATGCTGTGGCTAATCGTGGCAGCCAAGAGGAGCAGCATAGAGGGCAATACTTGCTGCACCACCCCCAGGTAAGAGGTCTTGGTTCTGGGCTGCTGTTCTTCAAAGATGGGTCGTGCAGCTCCGAATAGGGTGCCTACAGTACGGGTGGTGGGCCAACCAGAACTGGGCTCTCACAGAGCACAGACCCCGACCCCAAATAGCAGCTCACCTTTCATGGTTCATCTGCATCCAGTGTTCCTGCAACCTCTGGGCATGCCACTGTGCTGACTCCTCAGCTGGTCATCGCCGAGCGTGGTGAGGGTGAGGACTATGCTGTCCTTCTTGGCTGGAGTGCGCTGTGGTGTGCCGATGTTTGATTGCACTGCAAATCCGCATCTGCCTGCTTTGGTCCGCTGACGCCAGGCTGCTCTGTCAAGCCGCCATGGTCTAGTGGTCCTTGGGATGAGGATTGCTTTCCTGCTAATTTTGCTCCTAGGTTCTTTGGCCAGGTTGTAGAGTCACTCTCTGTCTGATTTGACAATTTCCTTTGTTTACTGTTTGAAAGAAGGTTACAAACACTCTGTTCTCCTTTTCAAGCTGCCAGTTTAGAATTACTGCAGGTATTGGAGAGGGGAGAGATGATCTGAATAGGACAGGTATTTTGAGACAGGAGAGTAATTAACCTTAAGCACTTCTTGGAATGCGGCTATGAGAAAAACTTCCACAATGCTTGTTTTAAATCTCCTTTATTTAAGTCAGAAACATTGTTTTTCTTGAAGCCGTGGTATCTTCTTCCCCCAGATTATTAGGATGTATGAAGTTCTTTGATTTATTTGGCCAGAGCAGGTTTGTATAAAGTAGATGAGATTACAGAGCTTTCTATCTATTCAGTATAGCACAGTGTTTTCTTTCCGCTTGTATTATAAACATTTTGCATCTGACTTTGGTAGCATGTCGAGCCAATAAAGCCAGTACCTCCACCCGAGCATTACCTGTACTGTCCCCCGGCTGGGCTCACACCTTCTGAGCTCCCTCGCCTTCCATCTATAGAGAAAGAAGACTGATTCGTAAATAGTCCTTAATATCTACTGTAATCCCGGCATGGGCTCTCCGGAACACGCAGCTTCCGAATGTGATTTTTCTGTTAACTGTTATGTATATTTTTTGTAACCCACCAAGAATTGTGGATGACGTGGGATATAAATTCAATAAATAATAAATTAAATGAAATAAACATTCCAACCCATCCCTGTTAAAAGACGTATCTCAGGTTTACCATTGAGTCAAACTATTTCCAGTACAGAGTTTTCCCCTTGGCCCCAGGGTGTTTTCAAAGCACAGTGGCAGTTGCCTTGACTTCTCAAAGGCGGCATCTAGTATATTTGTATCTGGATGATTGGCTTCTAGTGGCTCAGTCACAGTCACAAACCTTAACTCTTCTGAACGAAAGCAATTACCCTCTCCAGTCTCTGAGATTTCTTATCAACTTTCAAAAGACCTCCCTACATCCAACCAACATTTCATTTATATGAGTAGCCTTGTACACTATTCAGTCCAAAGCCTTTCTACAGGAGGCAGTATCTCTACCTTGTGCCTTACAGTTAGTACCCAAGGTTTTTACAGCCAAAGCATACTACAGATACTGGGCACATGGCCACAGCTGTTCATGTCATTATCTTAGCCTTTTTAATGTGACACATTCAGTGGTATCTACAATTCCAGTGGGATCAATGCTTCCAACCTCTCTCTGACACTTTACTCACATTCCTGGCTCCACCTATAGTAGTGAATTCCATAAGTCCAGTCTTGCAGGAGGTATTCCATTTATACTATGGCAGCCTCAATTAGTCCTGACTCCAGATGTTTGACCAAGGGTGGAGCAGCTCATCTTGACAATATTCACAAGAAATGTGGTCAAGATACAAGACAGTTCTTCACATCAACCACTTAGTTCCAAGGACAATCTTCTATGCCCTATGAGTGTTCCTTCATGTTTCCCTATACTAGGTCAGTCAAGTCTGCACCTTTGCTGAGAGGCAGGCAGGATCTTGGTCTTTGCTATAGCCAACCGCATCCATACACATGCTGCTTCCTTACCCGGTCCACAGAATCAGTTAGCCAACAAACTTAGGAGAGTGTTCATCCTCCCTGTTTCACTGGTGGGGAAGCCTCAGACTGACATTTTTTGCCAGTGAAAAGAATGCAAGGATTGCTTTCTGCTGTTGCATTCTTCCTTCTGCCCTAGATGTAGCTCCAGATGCCCTGGTAATTCATAGCCTCTATGCCTTGCCCTCCCAATCATCTCATACTGAGAGTTCTATACAAGTTCTAACAAAGCTGAAGTACCATGCTCCTCACAGTGCTCTGCTGGCCTCAAAAGATCTAGTTCCCTGTTCTCAGAACTTGACAGTTCTACTTCCTTGTGAACTGCTCCATTCTCAGCACTGATAATGAGGACAATCTTATTCATCGATGCTTGAAGTCTACAGCTCTTACACCCAGGAAATTGAGTAGTCTCATTTCTGCTTTTCTTCCCCAGTCCATCTTTATAGCTGCTGTGAAACCTTCCACTAGATAAATGTGTGCTTTCAAGTGGAAGTGATTTTCAATCTGATGCTTACTAATGGCTATGACCATATCTTGTCTTTCTATGGCTATACTATAGATCTATACCACCTCTTCTATTAGAATACTCATCAATGTGCTGTGAACATATAACTTCCAGCATTACAATTGCATATTGTGCTCATTTCATGAAAGCCCTGCTTCATATAAAGCTTGCATTATGAAAGCCCTTTTGTGCTGTGGGATCCTCACTTCATCTATGAAGTCTCCTTTTGACCTCTGGAAGTTGTATCTCTGAAATTCCTAGCAATCACTTCAGCTAGGAGAGTATCGGCCTTATTTTCGAAAGTGATGGGTGCCCATATTTCAACCCAAATCGGGAGATGGGCGCCCATCTCGCAAAGGTGCCCAAATCGGTATAATCGAAAACCAATTTTGGGCATCTTCAACTGCAATCTGTCATGGAAATGGGCAAAGTTGATGGGGCGTGGTGAAGGCGGAACTGGGGCGTGTTTATCGGCCGAGGAGAGATGGGCGCCTTCGGCTGATAATCGAAAAAAGAAAGGCGTTTTTAGCGCAAATTTAGGTCACTTTTTTTGGACCCTTTATTTTCATGAACAAGTCCCAAAAAAGTGCCCTAAATGACCAGATGACCACCGGAGGGAATCGGGGATGACCACCCCTGATTCCCCCAGTGGTCACTAACCCCCTCCCACCAAAAAAAAAACAACTTTAACAACTTTTTTTTCCAGCCTATATGCCAGCCTCAAATGCCATACCCAGCTCCATCACAGCAGTATGCAGGTCCCTGGAGCAGTTGTTAGTGGGTGCAGTGGACGTCAGCCAGGTGGACCCAGGCCCATCCCCCCCTACCTGTTACACTTGTGGTGGTAAATGGGAGCCCTCCAAACCGCCCCCAAAACCCACTGTACCCACATCTAGGTGCCCCCCTTCAGCCATAAGGGCTATGGTAATGGTGTAGAGTTGTGGGCAGTGGGTTTTGGGGGGGGATTTGAGGGGCTCAGCACCCAAAGGAAGGGAGCTATGGACATGGGAGGTATTTTACTTTTTTTTTTAATTGTTACAAGTGCCCCCTAGAGTGCCCAGTTGGTGTCCTGGCATGTGAGGGGGACCAGTGCACTATGAATCCTGGCCCCTCCTAGGGCCAAATGCCTTGGATTTGTTCGTTTTTTGAGCTGGGCACCTTCGGTTTCCATTATCGCTGAAAAACGAAACCACCCAGCTCAAATCCACATAAATCCGATGCATTTGCCCGGCACAAACCATATTATCAAAAAAAAAGATGGGCGCCCATTTTTTTTCGAAAATACGGTCTGTCCCGCCCCTTCAAGTACCCGTTCTCGGACATAGACACCCGTGGAGATGGGCGTTCACGTTCGATTATGCCCCTCTATGTGAACTTCAGCCACTGATGGAATTGCCTACATGCAATTTCATCATCACAAGGTTGTTCTTTGGATACATCATACGTTTGTGCCTAAGGTAGACATGCCTTTTCCCCTTCTATCCGAAGATCCATTCAAATCCTCAAAAGAAAGACCTCCATACTCTGAACTGTAAATGGGTTTTCATTTGCTACTTGAAAGGAACAAACTTTCAATATTTTAAAATTCTTGATATACCACTCTTCTTTATCAGAGTGGTATATACAATAATAATTTTATAGAAAATCTACTCAACGTTTTGTCTCTGACCAAATAGATCTGATATGCCAGTTACAAAAAGCTTCATGTATACAATTCTGCAATGAACAAGCAGATGCTCCTCTCGGCTCCAAATCAAGTCCACATCAACAGGACACAGAGAGATCATCTAAAAAGGAAAATAACTATTCAGCAATTAGGAACAAATATTCCACATTATACCTGGCATTACCAAAAGAAGTTGTAACATAGTAACACAACAAGTGACGGCAGATAAAGACCTGAATGGTCCATCCAGTCTGCCCAACAGTCATATTCTCAATTCTAGATTAAATCAACAATGAACGTGATATTATATACTTGATCATGATCTTTCTTGGTTGTTTCTGGGACATAGACCATAAAAGTCTGCCTGGCTCTGTTCTTACGTTCCAACTACTGGAGTTGCTGTCAAGGCCTATCTGAATCTGTCTTGTCATTTGCGGGACACAGACCGTAAAAATCTGCCCAGCAGTGTCCTCAAGTTCCAGATTACTGGTGTTTCCGTCAAAGCTCTCTACAGCCCATTTTAAACTGGATTGCTATATGCAGGACTCCGGACTGTACAAGCCAGCCCAGCACCAGCCTTAGTTTTTTTCAGCCAGAGTTGCCATCTAAGCACCACTTGACATGCAAATACATATGTAACCCTTTAAGTTTTGTTTTTTATACCATTCATTTTCTAATTAGAGATCCTCTGTGTTCATCCCACCCCATTTTGAATTCCGTCACAGTGCTTTTCTCCACTACCTCCCTTGGGAGGTCATTCCAGTCATCAACAAGCCTCTCCGTGAAAAATAATTTTCTGACAGGACTTCCTGTTTCTGGGTAGGACGCTACAGAGAGATGCTTCGGGTGGTTGAAAGCAGCAGCATGCCTTCAGTGCTGCAGCGCTAAAGGCAAAGTCAGAGGGCTGAGAGGAGCAGGTATAAGGACAGAGAGAATGACAGGGGGCAAGGGTTCAGGAGTGCAGAAAGATTTGGGAGCGAGAATGGGGACTGTGGGTGGGAGGGGTTCAGGAGCACAGGAAGTTTTGCTGGGAGAAATAGGGCAGAGCAAAAGAGAGAGATGTTTTTGAGAGAGACAGATGCTGGAAATAGAGGATGGAAAAAACAAGGGAGATGATGATCATGGAGAGGAGGAGAGAAATGGTGATCATGGAGGGAGGGAGGGGAGGAGAGGGGAGAGACAGTGCCCATGGAGGGGAAGGGAATGGGAAAGAAGAGAGACAGAAGGAGATGGTGCCTATGGAAAGGAGTGAAGGGAAGGGGAGAGAAGAGAGACAGGAGGAGATGGTGGTTATGGAGGGGAGGGGAAGGGGAAAGAAGACAGACAGGAGGAGACTGTGCCCATGGAGGTACAGGGAAGGGAAAGGACGTGACGAGAGATAGGAGGAGACAGTGTCCATTGAGGGGAAGAGAAGAGAGACAGGAGGAGACTGTGCCAATTTGGGGGAGGGGAGAGGAGGGGACAGAAGAGAGATAAGAGGAAATGGTGCCCATGAATGGAAGGGAAGGGGTGAAAACTAGACAGATTTGAAAAGGAGGAAAACGTGGATGAAAGTTGAATGTGAAAGGTAGATATAGGGTAGGATCAGAAAGAGGAGAAAAAAAAAAGTGAGTAGACGAGGCACTGGAAGCAGAGTTCAGAGCACAGAATTGTGCTGGGAGCACATGGAAGCAGAACCAGAGACAGAGAACGAGATGATTGAAAAGATAAAATCACCAGGCAACAAGGGTAAGATAAATTATTTTATTTTAGTAACTGAAATATGTCAGTTTTGAGAATTTACATCTGCTATGTACAGTATATATTGCACTATACAGGAGGAAATGTGAGGGGGGGGGGGGGAAGCTTTATGTGATTAATCGTTCGATTAAAACTGCAAGTCCCATACCATTTTTGTTGCCTTCCTCTGGACCGCTTCAAGTCTTCTTAAATCTTTAGTAAGATACGGCCTCCAAAACTGAACACAATACTCTAGGTGGGGCCTCACCAACAACATACAGGGGCATCAACACCTCCTTCTTCTGCTGGTTACACCACTCTATCCAGCCTACCATCCTTTTGGCTAAGTCACTGCCTTGTCACACTGGTTGGACGAACAAGGAAGACTGGTTCAAGAATAAAAGTGTACATGCACAGAGAACTGCAGAGCATGAAAACTCAAGATCTCTATATCAGATTGTGAGAGAAGTATCTGGAGCAAAAAGTAAGCTAGATATTCCCATCAAGGACAAAACTGGAAAAATTCTACTTACAAATGAAGAAAGGAATGCCAGATGGGGCGAACATTTTAAAGAAACACTAAATCAGCCGAGCCCGACCATGAACCTTGATGTTGATCCCTCCACCTATATCAAAAACTTAAAAATAAACCTGAGTGACATCACAGAAAAGAACAGAGACTTTAAAGGCTACACTATTGTGTAAACTGACTTTTGCTAAATAAGCAGAGTAGTTTAAAAAAAAAAAAAAGGACAATGGAATTACCTATTTAGCCCCAAGTTTGAATGCAATTTCCAACAGGTAAAATATTCATCAATGAAGTTTTCTTCTCCTCAGCAACTCTTCAGGACTAGGAGTGTAGCTGAAAAGCAATGACCACAAATGCTTGAAGTCTAAGCAACAAAGTTCATGATCTGCAAGCCCTGATGTCAGAGACAGATTTAAATATTGTTGCTATCACTGAGACATTGTTCAATGACTCCCATAAATGGGACGCAAACATACCAGGCTATAGTTTATTTAGGAAGGATAGAGATGGTCAAAAAGGTGGAGAAGTCGATCTGTATGTGAGAAATCTTAAAGAAACTGAAATGCAGGGGGCCTGGGGAAAGGAAGAGACGATATGGATTGTCTTAAAAGAGAAGATGGAACCTCTATGCACATGGGTGCTGTCTACAGAGTAACCTGACCAAGATTTGGTTGTAGATATACATAATTTGGGAAAGCTAGGGGTGGCGCTGTTGCTGGGATATTTCAACTTTCTGGACACAGATTGGCATGTTCCATTTGTGGAATCAGAAAAAAGTAGAGAGATTGTGGATGCCTTTCAAAGTGCTCTGCTCAGACAAATGGTGACAGAACCCACAAGGGAAGGAGTGACGCTGAATCTGGTGCCCATAAATGAGGAAAGTGTGACTAATGCCTAAGTGGGTGCCCACCTGAGCAGCAGTGAACATCAAACAGTTTGGTTTGATATAATAGCTAAAGCAGAGGGTAGCCACACAAAAGTCAAAGACCTGGATTTCAAACATGCTGACTTTAGTAAAATGAGTTATTACCTGAAGAAAGAACTGACTAAATGGGACAGTGGCATTCCTAGGGGGGCGGTGTGTGCGGTCCGCCCCGGGTGCACACCACTGGGGGGGTGCCACGCGCCTGTCGGCGCCGCTCGTTCTGTGCTCCCTCTGCCCCGGAACAGGTTACTTCCTGTTCCAGGGCAGAGGGAGCATGGAACTAGCGACGCCGACAGGCACGCAGCACCCCCCCCAACAGGTAAAAATGCACCCAGGGTGGTGTCGTTTCACCGGGGGGAGGTGTCATTTCGCCAGGGGGGGAGAAGGTGTCGTTTTGCCGGGGGGGTGGCGCATCGGCGATCCGCCCCGGGTGTCAACCGCCCTAGGAACGCCACTGGAATGGGAGGACATATGAGAAGTGGTCCTGGCTGAAAGGAGCTATAAAAAAATGGCTACAGACCTTCATGTAAGGAGAATAAATAAAAGAGAAAAAGGGAAACAATGCGTTCTCCAAACAAGTAGCTAAAAAAATTAAGGCAAAAGAACTGTTCATGAAATACAGAAAAACTCAAGAGGATGAACATAGAAAAGAATACCAGATGAAACTGAAATAAGTGAAGAGAGGTCAAGTGGAAGAACAAATGGCTAGACATGTTAAGGGGGTGGTGAGCAAGAATTTTTTTCAGGTATATTAATGAAAGGAGGAAGGCTATAGAATTGTAAGACTGAAAGATGCTGTGAACCATGGAGAGTGATGAGGAAAAAACAAACATGATAAACAAATACTTCTGTGTTCATGGAAGAAAATCCTGGAGAAGGACCATGATCAGCTGACAAAGGTACATATGAGAATGGAGAAGATATTGCACTGTTCACAGAACAAAGTATTTATGAACAACTTGAAAAACTGAAGGTGGACAAAGCCATGAGACTGGACAGGATCCATCCCAGAATAGAGGGGACTCAGAGATGTTCTGGCGGGGCCTCTTAAAGATTTGTTTAATAAATCTTTGGAGACAGGAGAGGGTCCGCAGGACTGGGGAAGAGCGAATGTGATTCCTCTTCACAAAGGTGGTGACAGAGAAAAAGCAGGAAACTACAGGCCAGTAAGCTCACTTCGGTCATTGGAAAAGTAATAGAAGCATTACTGAAGGAAGGATAATGAATTTCCTGAAATCCAAAGCATTGTAAGATCCAAGACTACATGGTTTTACCAAAGGTAAATCATGCTAAACAAATCAGATTAATTCATTGACTGTGACCAGAGAACTGGATTGAGGACATGCACTAGATGTTGGATTTCAGCACAACCTTTAGACATGGTTCCTCAAAGAAGTCATTTGAATAAACTTGATAGGCTGAAGTTAGGACCCAAAGTGGTTAACTGGATTAGAAACTGGTTGAAAGACAGGTGTCAGAGGGTGGTGGTCAATTAATTTCACTAGGTAGAAGGCAAGGTGAGTAGTGGAGTGCCTTAAGTATCAGTGTTGGAGTCGATTCTATTCAATATATTTTTGAGTGACATTGCAGAAGGGTTAGAATTACTCCGCATAAAAGGTGCCAAACGTCTTAACTTCTATGTTGAAATCACTGCAGCACTCTGTAGATTTACACACAGTCTTTTCTAATTTCAGTAAATCACCTTGATCTCAGATCACCAGTGTTGTTTTTATTTTTAAATAGATACATGCACTGCTATGCTAAACGCTGGATTTTATAGTTCCAGTGCGGTTACTTTGCGGGAATCCTCACTGGTCAAGGTTATTATTTTTACACTTTTTGTTCAATTTCTTTTTTATATATAAACTCTAAATCAACACTTATCTTCTTTATGTTCGGGCTTTCTCCTGGTAGCTCTTAAAAAGCTGTGCCAATTTAAGGACAGAGCAGTTCTACAGTGAAAATGGGCATTGTAAAGGTTTAGCTCCTGTCGAAGAAAGCTCGAAACAGGAGCTCACTGTGAGTGCATGTATCTATTTAAAAGATAAAAACAGCACTGGGGATCTGAGATGAAGGTGAATTTACTGAAATTAGAAAAGACTGTGTGTAAATCACAGAGTGCTGCAGTGATTTTTTTCAACATAGAAGGGTTAGAATGTAAAGTTTGCCATTTTGTGGATGGCACTAAGGACCCTGTTTACTAAGGCATGCAAGCATTTTAGCACATGCTAAAACAAATAGCGCATCCTACAGCGTGGCTTAGTAAAAGGGCCCTAAGATTTGCAACAGAGTAGACAATACGAAAAGTGATCTGCAAAGTTAGAACAATGATCTATGTTTGGCAGTTAAAATTTAATGAGAGAAAGTATAGAGTGATACACTTGGGGAACAGAAATCCAATGTAGCCCTATGTGCTAGGAGGTTAAGAGACTTAAAGAAACATAGAAAAATGTAGGCAGATAAAAAAAAACAAAATATCGCCTATCCAGTCTGCCATCATGTGTTACTCTCCCTATCACTCCCTTAGAGATCCTTGTACTTCTCCCCAAGCTCTCTTGAATTCAGATGATGTTTGTCTCCAGCACTTCCATCAGGAGGCCGCTCCACGAATTCATCACCCTTTCCGTGAAGAAGTATTTCCTCAGGTTAATTCTGAATCTATCCCCTTTCACTTTCATCCTCCCCCCTTGTTCCAAAGCTTCCTTTCAATTGAGACTTGTCTCCTGTGCATTTATGCTGCATAAGTATTTAAATGTCTCTATCTCCCCTCTCCACCCTTTCTTCCAAACTATACATATTGAGATCATTAAGTCTGTCCCCATATGCTTTATGACAAAGACCACTGACCATTTAGTAGCCACCCTCTGACCAACTCCATCCTGTTTATATCTTTTTGAACGTATGTACAGTGGGGGAAATAAGTATTTGATCCCTTGCTGATTTTGTAAGTTTGCCCACTGACAAAAGACATGAGCAGCCCATAATTGAAGGGTAGGTTATTGGTAACATGAGAGATAGCACATCACAAATTAAATCCGGAAAATCACATTGTGGAAAGTATATGAATTTATTTGCATTCTGCAGAGGGAAATACGTATTTGATCCCCCACCAACCAGTAAGAGATCTGGCCCTACAGACCAGGTAGATGCTCCAAATCAACTCGTTACCTGCATGACAGACAGCTGTCGGCAATGGTCACCTGTATGAAAGACACCTGTCCACAGACTCAGTGAATCAGTCAGACTCTAACCTCTACAAAATGGCCAAGAGCAAGGAGCTGTCTAAGGATGTCAGGGACAAGATCATCCACCTGCACAAGGCTGGAATGGGCTACAAAACCATCAGTCAGACGCTGGGCGAGAAGGAGACAACTGTTGGTGCCATAGTAAGAAAATGGAAGAAGTACAAAATGACTGTCAATCGACAAAGATCTGGGGCTCCACGCAAAATCTCACCTCGTGGGGTATCCTTGATCATGAGGAAGGTTAGAAATCAGCCTACAACTACAAGGGGGGAACTTGTCAATGATCTCAAGGCAGCTGGGACCACTGTCACCACGAAAACCATTGGTAACACATTACGACATAACGGATTGCAATCCTGCAGTGCCCGCAAGGTCCCCCTGCTCCGGAAGGCACATGTGACGGCCCGTCTGAAGTTTGCCAGTGAACACCTGGATGATGCCGAGAGTGATTGGGAGAAGGTGCTGTGGTCAGATGAGACAAAAATTGAGCTCTTTGGCATGAACTCAACTCGCCGTGTTTGGAGGAAGAGAAATGCTGCCTATGACCCAAAGAACACCGTCCCCACTGTCAAGCATGGAGGTGGAAATGTTATGTTTTGGGGGTGTTTCTCTGCTAAGGGCACAGGACTACTTCACCGCATCAATGGGAGAATGGATGGGGCCATGTACCGTACAATTCTGAGTGACAACCTCCTTCCCTCCGCCAGGGCCTTAAAAATGGGTCGTGGCTGGGTCTTCCAGCACAACAATGACCCAAAACATACAGCCAAGGCAACAAAGGAGTGGCTCAGGAAGAAGCACATTAGGGTCATGGAGTGGCCTAGCCAGTCACCAAACCTTAATCCCATTGAAAACTTATGGAGGGAGCTGAAGCTGCGAGTTGCCAAGCGACAGCCCAGAACTCTTAATGATTTAGAGATGATCTGCAAAGAGGAGTGGACCAAAATTCCTCCTGACATGTGTGCAAACCTCATCATCAACTACAGAAGACGTCTGACCGCTGTGCTTGCCAACAAGGGTTTTGCCACCAAGTATTAGGTCTTGTTTGCCAGAGGGATTAAATACTTATTTCCCTCTGCAGAATGCAAATAAATTCATATACTTTCCACAATGTGATTTTCCGGATTTAATTTGTGATGTGCTATCTCTCACTGTTACCAATAACCTACCCTTCAATTATGGGCTGCTCATGTCTTTGTCAGTGGGCAAACTTACAAAATCAGCAAGGGATCAAATACTTATTTCCCCCACTGTACATAATATTTTAAAGGAGGCATCATCACTTCCTTTTTCCTACTGGCCATTACTCTCCCTGTGCACCCAAGCATTCTTCTAGCTTTCGCCATTGCCTTTTCTACCCATTTGGCCACCTTAAGATCATCACATATGATCACACCCAAGTCCCACTTGCACCGAGAGGGAGAGGGACCTTTGGGGTGATAGTGTTTGATTAGCCCAGTAATGCCCCTCTCTGCCCCCTGACAAGGCCCCTCAAAAAAAATTAATTTTTTAGCATGCAGTTAGCATGTGCACATTTGGCAGCTACTGCAGAATGCTGAACACACCCTGTGGTAAGCCATTTTAAACCTGCGTTAGATGTGCACCTGACACAGCTTAGTAAAAATGCCCCTAAGTTGTTGCCTTACAAAATCAAGTGCTAGTGTTTTAGATTCTCCTCATCATTTAGGAAAAGTTTTAATGTAGTAAGGGCCCCTTTTTCAAAGTGGTGGTACCCGTACCTTCGCTTTGCCACACACCAATCTGGCATGTTAGATTTTTTTTTTTTTTTTTGCACTGAGGGCTTACCTAGCAGTCATCGCTTCCTGCTTACTGCTGGGGTAGTGTGGGAGCTCTTACCACCTCCTAAATAGGTGGCGGTAAGGGCTCCCCCGGGAAATGGCTGTGCGGCAAGTGTTTCATTTACTGCACAGCCTTTTTCCAGGCGACAATAAAAAGGGGGCCTCAGCACGTGTAAAAAGGGACCTTAAATGCATTTTTATAAAAATGATTTTACTGCAAGCATGCTTTATACTGAATGTCACTTAAAAGCTACATAGTTTTCATGTTTGTACAAATGTTTCCTTTTAAAATATGAACTCTTAGTTCTAACAATTTCTAAACTTTATATACATTTATGAAATACGACACAACCACCTTTTCCACTTTATAAAGAGAAAATCATTTTTGACTAGCTTCTTATGATGTGCAACAGCACCATCCAGCTGCCTAATGAGAAATAAAACCCTTTAGAAAATACAGCTTCAAACTTCACTTTCCAAATATCAGCACAACATTGGTTTCAATCACGAGATTAATCCATTCAAAGAAGCAGAGAAAATAAGCTAATGCTTAAAAAGAAATTGCTATGAATGTTTACAAAAAGTGAAGACATGATTACAAAAATGCATACAAAAATTGTTTTAAAATTGTAGGGAAACACATAATGCTCCTTATTTTATTTATTAGGATTTATTTACTGGCTTTTTGAAGGAATTGACTCAAGTGGTGTACAGCAAGAATAAGTCAAACATAAGCAGTAAAAATATTCAAATAACAATACAAAGTATGGCATGGTTTACTAGTTACGTCAACACAATACATAATATTTTAATAGCATAGGGCATAAGGGGATTAATTTAAGAAAGTTGCACATGAGGTCAGAAAAGTGCTTCAATATTATATTAGCTAGGGTAGGAGTGGATAAACATATCCAGCTATAGTATGTGCAGCCAGTGTCACTCCATGTGTGACTAGCAATTTAGTTACTTCTTCCATTACAGGCCTGGTTGAAGAGCCAAGCTTTCACCTGCTTCCTGAACTAGAGAAAGTCTTGTGTTAAGTGAAGCCTTTCAGGGAGTGCATTCCAGAGTGTGGGGCCTACTCTGGAGAAGGCTTGCTGGCAGGTATCACATCCTGTGATGTCCTTTAGAGAGGGTGTGGTTAGGGATACTCCTTGGGAGGATCTTAGTGTCCTTGCAGGTGTGTAGAGGGTGATCCTGGTCATTTCCTTTAAGGGCCCTGAAGATTAGACAAAGAGGTCCTGAATTGCTAACAGCCAGCAATGCATAAAGGGGATTGCATGCAAATGAGCTGCACAGATCCCCCTTTGTGCATCCTCGCTGTTTGCGAGTTCGAGCTGTCATATGGATTTGACACTGCAGCTGCTGTCAAATCCATTTGACATCTCTAATGCACTGGACCTCCACCCCTTTTTTAAATTTACCCTGGTGGTCCAGTGGACCCTGACCCCCCCCCCCCTCCCCAACCTTTATATAAACTTTCTCTGGTGGTCCAGTGTGGACCACACCCCTTCCCCTGCACAGGACCAAATCCCTTCCCCTTTGCAGACACACACCACTCCCTCCCACACCCGACCCATACCCCGCCCCTCCCTATCTTTACAACGAGGTGGATGCAGGAGGGCAGGAGCAACAGCTCCTCCCTCCTGGCTCGGGCCTGCCTGGAACAAAATGACAGCACCTAGGCCTTGCCCAGTGCACTCTGGGATACACTGGGCAGGGCTAAACACCATATGAGTTTTTTCCCCTTATGTGTTTAGCCTTGCCCAGTGCATCCCAGAATGCACTGGGCAGGGCCTGGGCACCGCAATTTTGTTCAGGCCCGAGGCAGGAGTTGTTGCTCCTGCCTCCACCAAATTGTAAAGGTACAGGGAGGGGTGGGGGTGTGTGCCTGTGCAGGGGAAGGGGTTTGGTCCACTGGACCACCAGGGAAAATTTTTAAAAAAGGTTCAGAGGTTCCAGGGTCATGGGTTGTGGTCCACTGGACCACCATGGAAAGTTTTTTAAAAAGATTTTTTTTTTTTTGGGGGGGGGGGGGGGGTTAGGGTCCATGGAACCACCAGGGAAATAAGATTCGGTGGGGGGGGGGGGGGTATTGTGGGCCATTGGACCACCAGGGAAATTTTTTTAAATATTCAAGGGGGGGTGCCAGGAGGTGAGAGGTAGGAAGCATAAGCAGGCAGCCTTTATAGCTTCCTGCTTGTGCTTCTCTCCTCTCCAACAGCTCCAGAGCAGCCGTAAGATTTGCTCATTAAATTAGGGCTGCTCTGGAGCTATGCATCCCGTGCAATACAAATTAGATTACGAATGAGCTCATTAGAATACTAATGAGCTCATTGTAATACATTTGCATGGGGTTCTCGGTGGCTGCTAAACGGCACACATTAGAGCCACGGAAAACCCCTTTGTGCATTCCTAGCTACCTAAACATTTGCTTTAGACTGGCTAGAATCAGTCTAAAGCAAACATTAATAGCAAGATAAGCTTTGTGCATCTGGGCCAGAGTTTTAAATTTAGCCCTATATTGTACTGGTTGCTAGTGAAGGTTTTGCAACTTACAAGTTTCTATTAGTCTTGCATTGGGTAACCATATGTCCTCTTTTTGGACATCTTCAGATATGTCCTCCAGGAGTTTTCATTTTTAGGGAAATGTCCTCTTTTTCTTTTATGTGCCTATGACCAATCCATCTACCCACATAATGAGAGAAACCATCTCTGGTTTACTAGTCAGTCTGGACACATAGGAGTGCGAAAGAGAGAGAAAGTCATTGATGATCCCTTCCTCTGTTCTCCTTCTGGTTGAATCTGTCAAAGGAATATTGTTCATATAGCACAATTTTAAGCATATGTCATGCAAAGACTTTCACACATAAGTACATAAGTAATGCCACACTGGGAAAAGACCAAAGGTCCATCGAGCCCAGCATCCTGTCCACGACAGCGGCCAATCCAGGCCAAGGACACCTGACAAGCTTCCCAAACGTACAAACATTCTATACATGTTATTCCTGGAATTGTGGATTTTTCCCAAGTCCATTTAGTAGTGGTTTATGGACTTGTCCTTTAGGAAACCATCTAACCCCTTTTTTGACTCTGCCAAGCTAACCACCTTTAGCACGTTCTCCGGCAACGAATTCCATAGTTTAATTATGCATTGGGTGAAGAAACATTTTCTCTGATTTGTTTTAAATTTACTACACTGTAGTTTCATCGCATGCCCCATAGTCCTAGTATTTTTGGAAAGCGTGAACAGATGCTTCACATCCACCTGTTCCACTCCACTCATTATTTTATATACCTCTATCATGTCTCCCCTCAGCCGTCTCTCCTCCAAGCTGAAAAGCCCTAGCCTCCTTACTCTTTTTTCATAGGGAAGTCGTCCCATCCACGCTATCATTTTAGTCGCCCTTCGCTGCACCTTTTCCAATTCTACTATATCTTTCTTGAGATGCGGCGACCAGCATTGAGTGGAGGAGTGGCCTAGTGTTTAGGGTGGTGGACTTTGGTCCCGGGGAACTGAGTTCAATTCCCATTTCAGGCACAGGCAGCTCCTTGTGACTCTGGGCAAGTCACTTAACCCTCCATTGCCCCAGGTACAAATAAGTACCTGTATACAATATGTAAGCCGCATTGAGCCTGCCATGAGTGGGAAAGCGCGGGGTACAAATGTAACAAAAAAAAAATTTGAACACAATACTCAAGGTGCGGTCGCACCATGGAGCGATACAACGGCATTATAACATCCTCACACCTGTTTTCCATACCTTTCCTAATAATACCCAACATTCTACTCGCTTTCCTAGCCGCAGCAGCACACTGAGCAGAAGGTTTCAGTGTATTATCGACGACGACACCCAGATCCCTTTCTTGGTCCATAACTCCTAACGTGGAACCTTGCATGACGTAGCTATAATTCGGGTTCTTTTTTCCCACATGCATCACCTTGCACTTGCTCACATTAAACGTCATCTGCCATTTAGCCGCCCAGTCTCCCAGTCTCATAAGGTCCTTCTGTAATTTTTCACAATCCTGTCGCGAGTTAACGACTTTGAATAACTTTGTGTCATCAGCAAATTTAATTACCTCGCTAGTTACTCCCATCTCTAAATCATTTATAAATATGTTAAAAAGCAGCGGTCCTAGCACAGACCCCTGAGGAACCCCACTAACTACCCTTCTTCATTGTAAATGCTGCCCATTTAACCCCACTCTCTGTTTCCTATCCTTCAACCAGTTTTTAATCCACAATAGGACATTTCCTCCTACCCATGACCCTCCAATTTCCTCTGTAGCCTTTCATGAGGTACCTTGTCAAACGCCTTTTGAAAATCCAGATACACAATATCAACCGGCTCCCCTTTGTCCACGTTTGTTTACTCCTTCAAAGAATTGAAGTAAATTGGTCAGGCAAGATTTCCCCACACAAAAGCCGTGCTGACTTGGTCTCAGTAATCCATTTTAACCGTTCTTCTCATTTTATCATAGTCTCCTTTTTTAAAGTTAAACGCTAACGTATTTGACTTCCTGTGTATAGATATACTTCAAGGTTGATATCAAAACTGATCATATTATGATCACTGTTATCAAGCGGCCCCAGTACCATAATGTCCCTCACCAGATCATGCGCTCCACTAAGGACCAAGTCTAGAATTTTTCCTTCTCTCGTCGGCTCCTGCACCAGCTGCTCCATAAAGCTGTCCTTGATTTCATCAGAAGCTAGCCAAAGGGATATGCGCTCTTATGATAAGTACACTTAGAGGGGCATAATTGAAAGGGGTGCCCAGGTTTTCCTGAGGAAGTCCACACAGGACGTCCCGGTGAAGGGGTGGGGAAACCCGTATTATCGAAACAAGATGGGCGTCCATCTTTCGTTTTGATAATATGGTTGGGGACACCCAAATCTTATCATTTAGGTTGTCCCTAGAGATGGTTGATCTTAGATTTGGTCATTTCTGATTTTCGGCGATAATGGAAACTAAGGATGCCCATCTCAGAAACGACCAAATGCAAGCCCTTTGGTTGTGGGAGGAGCCAGCTGTCACGTCTGTGGCTGTAACCCCTCTCAGACTCACCTTATTTCCTGTGGTCAGCTTCTGAGCTGGCTTCTGTCTATTCCTTGTGAGTTAGTTCTGTCTCTCTCTCTGTGTGGTGGCTGCATTGGTTTGTCTTTTGCTGTTTCCCATTCCAGACTTCAGCCCAGTCCAGTCCGGATCTTCCGGGCTGCCAGATGTGCTCTTTTGATCAGGGACTGTCTTTCTTCATGTTCAATTGTAAAGCGCTGCATACGACTGGTAGCACTATAGAAGTGATTTATAGTAGTAGTAGTAGTTTTGTTTGAACCTGCCCAGCACAGTAGTTGTCTGGTGCTGGGCTTATTTGAAACTCTCTGTTTTGCCTTTGCATCATCTAAGGCCCTGGTTTGTTGGTGCTTGCGCACTTCTGCCTAGTCCAGTTTATAGTTTGTATTCTTGCCGGATCTAGCTTAGTCTTTGTTGTAGCTTTGTGTTCGTTCTGCTTGTTTGCTGTATTGCTTGTTTCCTAGTCTTGCTCTTGTTTGTATGTCTTTGTTGGTACTAGGTTGTCTGTGTTTCTTGTGCAGTGGCTGCCTGGCAGCTTTAGTTCTGTCTCTTCCACCTGTGTTTGTTCCCTGTTTCAGTGGCTGCTTGCAGCTTTCAGATCTGTCCCTTGTCTGTCTGAGAGTCCTAGTATAGTTTTCTGCCTAGCCTCCCTGTGTGCTCTAGTCCCCAGGTGTATCCTGCTGGTATCCAGTTCCAGCCTTGTCCAGTAAGTCCTGCTGGCCACCTGCACTCAGGGCTCAACTCCTGAGGAACGGTGGCTAAGTGCAGGTGAAGTCTAGCTGGCCCTGTTAGAGTTCTGCCTTATCCCTGTGTGGGGTGGTTTTGCCTGCCGCCTCCTCGGCAGTGGCCCAAGGGCTCACAAACCTAGTTCCTGTGCTTTTGGAATCATGACACCAACATTTGTAGTGCACTGGTCCCCCTGACATGCCAGGACACAACTGGGCACCCTAGGGGGCACTGCAGTGGACTTCAGAAAAAGCTCCCAGGTACATAGCTCCCTTACCTTGTGTGCTGAGCCCCTCAACCCCCCCACACCCACAACTGTACACCAGTACCATAGCCCTTACGGGTGAATGGGGCACCTAGATATGGGTACAGTGGGCTTTGGAGGGCTCACATTACCACCACAAGTGTAACGGGTGGGGTGGGTCTGGGTCCGCCTGCCTAAAGTGCACTGCACCCACTAAAACTGCTCCAGGGACCTGCATACTGCTGCAATGTACCTGAGTATGACAAAATATTTTTTATTTCATTTTTGAGGGTGGGAGGGGGTTAGTGACCATTGGGGGGAGTAAGGGGAAGTCATCCCCGATTCCCTTCGGTGGTCATCTGGTCAGTTCAGACACCTTTTTGTGCCCTGGTCATAAGAAAAACTGGACCAGGTAAAGTCATCCAAATGTTCATCAGGGACGCCCTCCCCTCCCCCCCCCCCCCCCAAGGAACACCACTGCAAGGAGGAGGAGGAGACAGCACTCAAAGAAATGGTACTGGGCAGGTACACAGGCTGCAGAAGTGCAGAGTACACTTCCATGGGATCCCCGCGAACCCATTCCCATGCCAAATCTCTAATCCAAACTGCATACTTTTTTTTTTTTTTTTGTAACAAAACAGGCTCCTCATTCTATCAAAACAGTTCACCTTGCTGAAAAGGTTTTTATGCCAATCCAAGACTTTTGGTGTAAAGTTCCAACTACTGAATTACTAGTCCTCTTATAAATCCTAGGGCATTTACATATTACACTTCCAACTAGCCCTCCAATGCCCATCCTTTCGGCAGAACAATTCAAAGTTGTGCTTCCCCACGCTTTCTGTGGCAAGCTATCCCACTGGGCTTGTACCCAGCCACCATACTCACCAGGACGGACCTCCCCTGCTTGTCTTTCCTCCAGAGGTACACTGCTTCGAGATGCTACCTCTTGCACACAACAGGCTCTTTCCTGTTCCGCTCCCAGCCTGGGTTAGCCCTTTCTACCCACGTAGAGCACTCCTTATACTCCAGTAAATGCTTTTGTTGGCAAAAATCTCCTCCTTATTCAGCCTTACGTTATTGGGCCTGTCCAGGACACCCCCTTTCCTGATGGGGCCTGGCAGGGGTGAAGGTAACCAAAAAACATGTGCTCACTAATTCCATCACTTTTATCATCTTCCAATTCCAACCTAACTATGATACCTATTGTCAGTTACTATCTGCTAGTCCTCCCTCATCTCCCACCCATCCATACCGTTCTCCCTCCTCCTGCTACTACTACTTATCACTTCTACAGTGCTACCCACCAAATCTGGAGAGTTCTACACCAGTCTAGTATTTCCAAACTCAATTTACCATCAGACTCTCCCCTCAGTAAATAAAAGATTTCCCTGGTTCCATCATAGGGAATCATCTTCCCTTGTCCTCAAGGGCCAAACCTACATTTTCTTTTTCCTCCCTCCCAGGGATCAAAGAACAAACCTTGAAAAAGATTAAACATTTTATTCAATCATTTTGTCCAAACACAGTAACTTAATACTTTCAACCACACTTACCATTATTTTTTTTTTTTCTTTTTTGTCAATTAACATTTATGCACATCATTATATTTCAACAACCACACACCATTTCTGTCACATCCCAATACAAACTATCACATTATCTTTACATTAACTCAATGGCAATGCAAAGAACCTATTTTGTAATACTTTATCTTAATGCAGTTCCAGACTGAGTCTGCTCAGTTATTAACTGTTAATCCATACCGTTTGGGGTCTGGTTTATGTACCAGGGCTCCCCCAGTAGAATTTGCTTCTGTGATAAGAGTCCATGACTTCTATATAATGTTTGAATGGAATGTCCAATTTGCCAATCCCTGTAACGGGCATAGATATGGCCCCAGACCACAGGGTCCTCCAGTCCATGCACAGGGTAAGTTGGGTCAGGGAGCATCCTGTTGCACATAGCTTCCCTGATCCAGGTTTCTCATTGGACCTCTACAATACTCACCACAGGCAATAGAACATATGGGTACCTGAGGCGCCACATGCCCCACACCATGCTCTTCAGGTACCTGTCCACCCTGCTAAGTTTCAGGAGCTTCTCCCCACTAGCTCTCCCCTGGGTCGATCCACAATTCTCAGAGATGCTCCTCTGGCAGGGGGGTGTCCAATGCTCCTCCAGCATCTTCTCTGGCAGCTCTGTGTCCACTACAACACTCCTCACTGCCCACTCCATGACTAGCTTTATTGAACATCCACCATTCCTGTGACCAAACACAGGTACTCCAGCAAAGTGGTGGGTTTAAGTAGCCCTGTGCCCAGTGTGAGACACACCGCAGTGAGCCTCGGACTCCCTGGTAAGTTGATGCTGGCTCAATCTGTGACCTCTGAGTTCCCCTACAGCTTTTCCAGCAAAGGGGCTGGTGTTCTCCCCACCACTGGGGCTCCTTCCAATGAAATCACAGTCTCTTTCACTGCAGCACTTCTTGGGCCTTGTTCTCATCCACAGATCCAGTCCAGTAAGCTGTCGAGACTACTGGGTCAATGGGGCAGTAATGCTCAACTCCACATCAGCTCCACTCTCCTAACTCTTAGTTGTTGATGCTGCTAGGCCGGGCCCTCTAAAACCCTGGCTCTGACTTCAGTTCACCATTACTGATGGCTCTGCTTTAATAAAGTTCATTCTCATGGAGTCCTCTCCCGAAGTACTGGGAGCCACAGACTTGGCCATCCTCCTCTCTCGAATCTGGGTCCAGATGTCGCTCCAGCCGCTTAGCTGCTCCTCCTTGTCCGTAGTGTGTGTGCGTGGGGGGGGGGGGGGGTTGGCGCTCTCTCTTTGCACTGCTAGAACCCCATGCCACATTTGCCGCAGCACAGATGCACCGGGGTTAGCTCTCCACAATGTGCACAACATGGGCAGATGATACGGCCCATGCTTGTTTTGTCCTCTACTGCCAACTCGATTGTCACTTTCAGCTTGTGAGCCATACTCGCTTCGTTCTACCACCTCCTGTCCATACAACTCCACTTTCACCACAACTTTTATCCCCATGTGTTCCATCTCAGGCCCTCATGCTTGACCTCCGCCCTCCTTCAAAGAGTCTGACATCACGCATGTTGGTCCACCAATGGGAACCCACTCCCAGTATTCCATGCATTAACAATATGGCCTGCTCTCCTCCATCCCCTCACTGCAAACATAGGTAAAACAGACATATTTGTCTCACAGACTTCACACTACTTCCCAGGTACTCACAGTTCTGATGGTATGCCTGCAGTACTCTGGTGGCTTGTTGTCAGTCCCCAGTTCAGGCTGCTTTCAGTACCTGGAAAATTGCTCAACGTCTCTATCTTTGTTTAAACAGTCTCTTCTGGCTTAACCCTATCACCCCACGTGGAACTCTGGTCTCAACCCAAAGTTTGGGGTACCCAAACTAGTGCCACAACAAAAGTTTTATACTACTGAGCTGGCTGCAGGCCAAGGCCAGGCTTGATCCCAGTAGGCTATAGGGATTTAAGCCTCACTTTTACTTATTCTCTTCATCAGTCTGGGAGTAAAATAACTGGACTCACAATCCAAAGAAACTCTCCACTCCAGGATTTGTATTTTATGCAAAACAGAATTTTACTGGTATACTTGTAACAAGACAGTATCTTTATTATATCAAAACAATTCACTTTGCTAAAAGAGGTTTTTGTGCCAATCCAAGACTTTTGGTGTAAAATTTCAACTACTAAATTAATGGTCTCTTTATAAATCCTAGGGTATTTACATATTTACACTTCCAGTCTTCCAATATTCATCATAGTAACATAGCAAGTGATGGCAGATAAAGACCTGAACAGTCCATACAGTCTGCCCAACAGTCACATTCATTATCAATTCAAGATTAAATCAACAAAGAACGTGAGCTTATATACTTGATCATGGTCTTTCTTTCTTTGGTGTTTATGGGACAGAGACCATAGAAGTCCACCCAGTTCTGTCTTTATGTTCCAACCGCTGGAGTTACTGTCAAAGTCCATTCCAGCCTATCCGAATTTGTCACGTTATTTGCGGGACACAGATCATAAAAGTCTGTCCGGCACTGTCCTCACGTTCCAAATTACTGCAGTCCCCGTCAAAGCTCTCTCCAGCCTTCCCTAATCTGGATTGCTGTATGTGGGAAATAGACCGTACAAGCCAGCCCAGTACCAGCCTTAGTTATACAGCCAGCTTTGCAACCTAAGCACCACTTGACATGGAAACACATATGCAACCCTTAAGTTTTGTTTTTTTGTACCACTTATTTTCTAAAGAGAGCCTCTGTGTTTATCCCCATTCCTTTTTGAATTCCGCCACCATTTTTGTCTCCACCACCTGCATCAGGAAGGCATTCCTGGCATTAACCTCCCTCTCTGGGAAAAAGAAATATCAAGAAGTACACCTTGGTTGCTACATTTTTTGAAGGCTTAAATAAACATGTGAATAATTGAGAGCCAAGTGATAAAGTGTATAAATTTTCAGACAGCTTTTGATGAAGTCCTTCAAGAGAGGCTCCTGATAAAATTAAAAGCCATGGGATAGGCAGCAATGTTCTGTTGTGGATTGGGAACTGGTTAAAAGATAAAAACAGATTAGGGTTAAACGGACAATTCTCTCAGGTGCAGATAATTAAAAGCTCCATGCTGCTCTAAGCAGCACTCTAAAATTAGCACCAGAACAGTGCGGGGCAATAATGCCCCTATGATCAAAGCTAACAGCATGCTAATTATAAGCACTATTAATTATGATCATAGGGGACTTCTGCGGGAGGACTGTGCCTGGGCATGCGCTCAAGGCACAATCCTTCCGCAGCAGTTGTTTGACAGGGCTAGGCTGTCACAAAAAAGCCTGGACTTGTTAAACATTCCAAAGGGCTGGAGGTCCAGTGGACCTGTAGTCCCTCCCTCCCACAGAAGACCCTGACATGATGCAACCCCCACTCCCCGGCAGAATAGAGAGCTAGACCTTCAGCCCTTCCCTGGTGGTCTAACGACCTCCCAAACCTCCCCATACCTTCAATGACAAAAGGGAGTAGAATTCCCTCCTTCTAGCGCTGCCTCCAAAATGCGATGGATGTGCTAAGCTTCCCTTATATGGTAGGGAAGCTCCACTCAGCACATCTCAGAATGCACTGGGCTGGGCAGGGCGCCACCATTTTGGAGCGGTGCTGGAAGAAAGAAGGAATGCTACTTCCTTCTCAATCATTGAAGGTATGGGGGGGGGGGGGGAGGGTTCTTCTGGTGGCAGGGTAGCGGATGGGTCATCTTCTGGTGGGAGGGGGATGAGGGGCCTGCTAGCATGCAGATGAATGCTGGACAGAGCTCTCCATTCTTCCCCAATGCTCTGTAACACCAGCTCTGAGCTGATGTAGGGTGTACAGCGGTAGCAGCACCCTAATTTGGCTGTCGAGCATCGGGGAGGAATACAGATATTTTGCATGTATTTGCATGCTATTAGCATTCAGAGCCAGCGAGCACATTGTTACACAAGCTGGCCGGCTCTGATCCTGAAGCATGGGCAAATACAGGCAACAATGATCTCTAGCACCCACGTTTGCTTTGAACATCTATCTGCCCTTCAATGGAGAAAGATGAATAATGGCGTGCCGCAAAGATCTGTACTGAGACCGGTGCTTTTTAACATATTAATAAATGATCTTGAACTGGGAACAAGTAAGGTGATCAGATCTGCAGATGACAAAACTATTCAAAATTGTAAAAAATCACATGCAGACTATGTGAAATTGCAAGAGGACCTTGGGAGGTTGAAGACTGGTCATCCACATGGCAGATGAAATGTAATGTAAGCAAGTGCAAAGTGACACACATTAGAAAGAATAACCCAAATTATAGCTACATGATACCAGGTTCCACATTTGGAATCACCTCCAAGGAAAAGGATTTAGGTATCACTGTTGACAATTTGTTAACATTTTCTGCTCCGTGTGTGGCAGCAGCTAAAAAGGAATCATAATATTAGGAATCATAAGCAAAGGAATAGAGAATAATTAAAGAATATTATAATACCTCTGTATTGTTCCATGATGAAACCGCATCTTGAGTATTGTGTGCATTTCTGGTCACTGCATCTCTAAAAAAGATAGAGTAGAACTGGAAAAGGTACAGAGAAGTGTATCAAAATGATTACAGGGACAGATAGACTCTCATATAAGGAAGGCTAAAGAGATTAGGGCTGTTCAGCTTGGAGAAGAGATGGCTAGGGGAGTTATGATTGAGGTCTTTTAAAATCCTGTCTATCATCATTACAGCTATGAGCTTTGGTTCAAGGCCTGACTTTGGTTCAGGATCTAAAATGAGAAAAAAAACATTACAGGCCCATGTCTTTAACCTGAACTTCAGTGTGACTGCAGAACTCATGATCTGTTGTGCAGCAGAATGAGTAGGGTTACCATATGGCTCCAGAAAAAGGAGGACAGATTGAGCCAGCCAGGTTTTACTTCCATTGCTTTCAATGGAAAACAATGTAAGTAAAACCCGGCTGGCTCAATCCATCCTCCTTTTTCTGGAGCCATATGGTAACCCTAAGAATGAGGAACGGGCATAAGTGGAAAATCAGAGTAACATCGTTTAGCAACATGGTGGTCACAGATGTTTTAGTGAAAAACAGAACAAGGTAACTCCTCAGGAAGATGACAGTCTTCCAGGAACAGCTAGTCTATTATTAAGCTTTTCCAGTAAATACTGGCCAACTTATCATAACCAATCAATGTTAACCATTATATTAGCATATATCCAATAGATGGGATTGTCAGATTGCCTATGTATGTTCTGTTATATTAATGAGCGTATATAAGTGATTGTACTTCAGTAGAAATATGCTCGCCTTTGCTCTCAGTAAAATACAGGCCAATGGCTCAAGCTAAGAGCTATGCCTCTTGAAATCAAAAAACATCTCTGATACAAAATACATTTTACTGCAGCACAAGCTGAAGTGAGTTCCCAAAGAGCTGGCAAGGGAGGGGGGCTTTGCTCTTGTACACAATCCTGGGCCTGGCACCTGTGAGAAGTCATGAGACAGATGTTTTGGCTAATAGAAGTTAGATGTACGTAGGATGAGAATACCCAAAGGGAGGGGGGAGCTGAGGAGAGCAAAATGACCTGTGAAGTCATCTCACAAGATGTGCTCTGAGCATATCTTGTTTATACTTAGAGCTTGAGAACATGTGAAATCATTATCAACTGATAAGGGCCAAAGGGCTCTGGTGCGAGAGCTAGGGTCCAAAGGAGCAGTCTGAGGTGTATTAAATCAGAAGGAAGGCTACAAGAGAAGGCGGGTGACAGATGCGTCGTGAACTGCTGCTCAACCATATGAATGACTGAACTACTTGTACTGTCTTTGGGTAAGGTATCAAATAAACTATAATTTCCTTATCTACTAAATACTAGGTTCCTTACTAATTACATAGGTTTATACTGCCTTGACTGTGTAACACTGTCATGAGCAGATACAAGGGTGGGGTAATTAAGTATTTAGAGGGGATATGCAATTCTGTCCAGGATAGTAAAAGGGCCATGGCTCCGCTGCCCAAATGGAGAGAGCAGACCTAATAAATTAACATTTTTGGTAGCCAGAGGATGTTTTTTTTTTCCCCTCTGGGGTTAGGATCTGCCTCTCTAAATTCTTTTTTCTTTCAATTTCATTCACCTTAGACACAGAATTACACTTTAAATTAAGGAATTTATTTTTTTCTTTCACTTTTAACGTTCTCCCTAACGAGCACTACAATTCAGTGTCTCAAGGTCGTGCTGCTGGGAGGTGTGCCAAGCTTCGCTTATCAATTCAGCCCTACAGAGAAGGGCTGTAGTTTAACTGATTCACACAAAGCACGGCTGCCGTTGATTTGACACATTGCATTTTAAAGTAATTCTTTCGGGGTTTTTTTTCCTCTCTGTCCCATGCTGAGGTGGTATAAGTCAAAACAGTCATTACCTGTGTATTCTTTTAACCTCTCATTGCCTGTCCTCTATCAACTTTATTGCTCATAAATCTACCTAACTTACTACCCTACATTTTCACACCTTTAAACTCCAGTTTCACATCTCAGAGCTGGTACAACTGTCTTATCAACATATTCTCAACGTGCAGACTGATGCGAGTAACCTGTTACTTAACACCGATGAGATTTATATTTCTCTATCTCTAGATTTTCAGTCTGACACACGCAGTCCCCCCCCCCCCCCCCCCCCCCAATGACTGCTTCCCCAAATCATCACCTCCAGCTGGGTCACACATTGCTTTTATTTTTTGTGTTAGCCAGTTTCCAATTACTGGAGACTGACCCCACCCCTTTGTAGAGGTTCCAGACTTGCTACAGTCTGTGTTGGCTGCTGCTCTTTCCTCTACAATAATAAAGGGAGTATGAAGCACCTTTTTAACCTCTGCCAAGGTATTTTTTTTAGGATTCTAGGCATTGTACAGGAAGATTTTTGAGATTGATTCCCACCTCCAATAATTTGCCCCATTAGTTTGTGACACTTACTGTCCTTGTACGACGTTGTGGGTTTTTCTTAGGGTCCCTCTTCTTTACAGACAATTATTGCGACCCTATGCCCCTTTGTGAATACCAACAAGTGGGTTTTGGGTTTGCCCTCAGTTAGGTACTATAATTTTAGCTGACAATTACATTTTTTTTTTTAGAGGTTTTACAGTGATCAAACTGCGAGAGTTTGTCCGGTCCACAGCTGACCAAGGGTTTTGTCCGGTCTAGAGTTGACCGAGGGTTTTTTTTTCCAGTTCAAGGTGCACCGAGGGATTTTATGATATTTTTTGGTGACCGCATCTTCAGTGTCCTGTAATGGCTCCTGCTACAAGAGGTTATAGTTAATGGACGCATTAATTAATAACTCAGGTTTGGACCACAGGGTCTGCCAAGTACCTTCACTCTTCCATACACATATTGAAAGTTTTTGTCTGTGTGCATATTGAAGTTTTTTGTTTTTGTCCAGTTCAGCTAAAAAATTGTACCTTTAAGACATTGCTGTAGGCAACCCTTTCTTTTTACTTTAAATGTATTCACAGGCCTCCTTGGGTACATGTGGGGTATCTGAATAGCCCTCTTTTGTGAAGTCTCCTTGGAGAACTGACAGCCCTGAAAACAGGTAAGTATAAAATTCACTTCATTTTTGTTTGACTCAATTTCTAATGCAGATTTAGATATTCAGCCAGATTTGTTGTATTTTATTTACTCTAAGACTCCTGTCACACTCTAATACAACCCAGCACATAGTTACATTAACACCAGTTGTAGTACACTTTGTGCCTTACATTTTTCCAACCATGACCACGCCCTTACCTACAGTTCTGAAATTCTTCCCGAAAAGAAAACCCTCACCCGTATCTGTGAGAAATTGTTTAAAGTTCGGAATGCCAATGATAAGACCCTTGATTGGCCTGCCTCCGGTTCTTTTGAACCTGTTAAATTGCGTGCCTATTGCCTATGACTCCCGTAAAACAGGGAAATCCAGAGATAAACATCTCAATGCCATAAATAAATTTATCCTTATTGGGGAGCAAGAAGGTAAGTCCAGACCTCTGCTCACCTCCCAAACCCCAGCACATCCACCTTTGGATGCCACCGCACCCATGGCCCTGCCTTCATATGAGGGGGCTCCGCCTCCATATGCGCCAGGCTTCTCAGAAAAACTTCTAACCTGTGGCGTAGCGGTTAGCTATACGCCTATACCCCCGCATCTCCTGAATCCCACACCCCCACCCCCACCCCCACCCCCTTCCCATCCTATCACTCTGGACAAGCCCACCACAGTACAGATCTCCGGTACGGAAGATCTGTCACCTGTCCCTTCCGATCCAGGACCTGCTGTACATGTAGTGCACTAGAAGTTAACTCGTACAAATGTAAACATATTCTCACAACTTAAACACTTTTGTCCCACTATATCAACATCCATTTAGAAATCTAAAGAAACTTCAATTTTTTTATGAATTTTTAGCTAAAGAAGGACTCACCCCCCCTTGCCCAACCAACCCCCCCCACCCCCCCCCCCCCCCCCAATCCTATGACAAACTGATGACAGTTTTCAAAGATGTTAGCCATCAAAAAGAGGATAGTGAAGAACTGCAGGAGGACCTTACTAGACTGGACAGATGACAATGGGGAAAGAAAACCCACACTATAGCTATGTGATGCCATGTTTTACATTATGAGTTACTGCCCAAAGTATTTAGGTAGCATCCTTGATATTTTGAAACCCTCTGCTCACTGTGCAGTAGCTAAGAAAGCAAACAATTATGAAAAGAATGAAAAAAAAAAAAAAAGAATTTATATACTTTTGTATTTGCGCCATGGTGTTACTGCACCACTCTGTATGCAATTCTGGAGTAAATAACCGATAAAAAGCCAAGTTTTTAAAGCAGCTTTAAAGTTAAAAAAAAGTTCAGCTTCAACAGAAAGAGTAACTTAACAGTATTTGTTTTTGTACCACACCACCACAAAAATACTACAGAAAGGTAAACCATGTTTCGAAGGTTGAGGGGCAGCAACTCAACAAAAGACAAACCAAAATTTAAGTTTGTTTTATGATTACAGGTGTCAAAGATGACTACTTTGTGAGCACTTCAGATAAAAACTAGTTCCATCATCAAATTAATGCAGTCCAATATTCATACATGTAAAATTTAAGTTAGGAGACTAGAAGTCACTCCCCTAAAATCTGTCCTTGTTAAATGATGATCAGTATGGAATTTGTCCCAGTGCCTCTAAAATCTTCACTCTTTCTGCAGCTGTAGGCATGTCAGGCTTCACTCCATCCCTCCTCCTCTGCATCACAACTGTATGCTGGGCAGGGGAGAAAAAGAAAAATAAAGAGTTGTATGAACTAGAGAAATTTCCATCTTCACTTTAGTTTGGATGGCTGTGCCATGGACTGGTCAAGTACAGACTACAAAAAGGCTCTTACTATCCCTAGACAAACATTCTTCCAGTTGCAACTGAAAAATTAACAAAGGCTGTGACATTCAACTGCACTTCAGCTAGAAAGCTTATTACATCTCTTGATTGTTACCTCCTCCCCCCCCCCCCCCCACATAAAGCTTTACTATATATGTCATAACTAATACCTCAAACTGCACCTCTGAACAGGAGGACAAATAGAACTAACCTCATCCTTCAAAGTCCGAAGGAGGGCAGAGACTAAATTTTAGGATTTTCCACAAATAGATGGATCCACAACCAAGAACAAATTTGAATACTTCAGAATTCCTATTTGAAATTAAATTCAGTTCTCTCAAACTAAATAATGTATCAATTCCAAGAAATGAATACTAATATGTGAGTTTAATTTTATCATACTGTTCTCTCAACAGGAATATTCTCAGAGAACATACCGAACAAGATTCACAACAACAAAATCTGATAATGTTAATAGAAAACCAGTACTTAAGTGTAAACTTTTTCTATATGGTGACTAAAACACTATTTTTACAAAAGAATTTGATTCTTTGTGCTGTTTTCCCCCTCTTTGTCAGGATCTTCCCAAGAGTTCAGCTCAAGACCCAGCCCAGGTAAGTATGTTTATCTGATAAAAACCTTCCTTTTATGTGGTATATCGATGTGGGATTACTTGTGACCGAACTCTTTGGCCTGCATGGGGGCCCTTGGTTGTTCAGATGATCCAAGAACCTCCAAATTATTTTGCCTTCTTATATAAACGTAGCTAAAATGGATACAAAATAGGAGGCAATACCCTTTTTCCCTTATCAAAAGGTAACCATTATAGTCTAGGATTTATGCATAAATACTGTGGCCACACTAGCTATGTAAACAAAAAACTAAGATGTGCCCCCTTACTCTTTATTGCAACCCTATAACTAAGAGCCTCAAGCACCAAATTGCAGTCACTTGACTAGTTTCACTCAAAAGCATTTGCAAACCATGTCAGGTTTATTCCTCTTTCAGTCCTCATTCAAAAACACAAATTCCAAAAATAATCTAAAAACTTTCAACATTTTCAAGTCTTCACTCTTTCCAAGATTCACCAAATTCCTACATCACTCAGTTTTTTTTCTCTCTCTACCTTTTTCTCTCATGTACACACAGTATTACATCCTTTATTTTAAGCTAACATGATTACCACTCTCCCACCTGTGACAGCCAGAATGCAAAGTTTATAAGCCAAAGTAAATGTATTCTTTATCCAGCAAACATAAGTCCCAGCCAAGTGGCAGGAATGCTGGCGATCTGAACAGTCAATTTGACTGACTAATGACAGTCACAAAGTTTTTAGTATCGTACATACTTTTCTAGTGAAGAATATATGATCTGAGAAGACTCAGCAGTGTACTCCCGATGAAGGCTGTACAGCCTAAATATGGCCTGTGTTGAGTTCACTTAGCTGGAACTTGCGTTTGCTGGAAGAATAAATTTACTTTGGCTTGATGCTTTCTTCCACGCCTGGTACATCCACAATGCAGTCAACACAGTGACTCCCCCCTACCCCCTTTTTAACATACAAAACCTTTATCTTCATAAAGGTAATTCACCATAGATGTACATTTAAAACTTTCCTAAACTTAGTTTTAAATACACACACAAGACTGTTCAAGTTTCACTCACTAAATCTGCGTTTCCCCAAACTGTATGCTGCGGTATCCTGGTGTGCTGCAATGAACTCACAGGGGTGCCATGGAAGGAGTTGCAAAGTGGGTGTGCTGGAGCCAGCTCACAAGAGGCAGTTGTAAGTTTGTTTTTTTTTAATAAATTTTGCAAGCCAGTTGTCAAGCAGTCCAAGGCAGATCACAGCATACTCCGATACCCTATCCTCGCTTGGATTCCAGGGCTCTGTCCTTTCCTGGTTCTCTTCCTACTTCTCCCTCCACACCTTCAGTGTTCACTCTGGTGGATCCTCTTCTACTTCTATCCCTCTGCCTGTCGGCGTACCTCAGGGTTCTATTGTTGGTCCCCTCCTCTTTTCTATCTACACTTCTTCCCTTGGTTCATTAATCTCATCCCATGGCTTTTCCTACCATCTCTATGCTGATGACTCCCAAATCTACCTTTCTACCCCTGATATCTCACCTTGCATCCAAACCAAAGTTTCAGCGTGCTTGTCTGACATTGCTGTCTGGATGTCTCAACGCCACCTGAAAACAAACATGACCAAAACCAAGCTTCTCATTTTTCCCCCCCAAACCCACCTCCCCACTCCCCCCGTTTTCTATTTCTGTTGATGGCTCTCTCATTCTCCCTGTCTCCTCAGCTCGAAATCTTGGGGTCATCTTTGACTCTTCTCTCTCCTTCTCTGCTCATATCCAGCAGATCGCCAAGACTTGTCGTTTCTTTCTTTACAACATCCGTAAAATCCGCCCCTTTCTTTCCGAGCACTCTACCAAAACCCTCGTCCACACCCTTGTCACCTCTCGTTTAGACTACTGCAATCTGCTTCTTGCTGGCCTCCCACTTAAGTCACCTCTCCCCTCTCCAATTGGTTCAAAACTCTGCTGCCCGTCTCGTTTTCCGCCAGGGTAGCTTTACTCATACTACCCCTCTCCTCAAGTCACTTCACTGGCTCCCTATCCGTTTTCAGATCTGTTCAAACTTCTACTAACCAATAAATGTACTCACTCTGCTACTCCCCAGTATCTCTCCACACTCGTCCTTCCCTACACCCCTTCCCGTGCACTCCGCTCCATGGATAAATCCTTATCTGTTCCCTTCTCCACTACTGCCAACTCCAGACTTCACGCCTTCTGTCTCGCTGCACCCTACGCCTGGAATAAACTTCCTGAGCCCCTATGTCTTGCCCCATCCTTGGCCACCTTTAAATCTAAACTGAAAGCCCACCTCTTTAACATTGCTTTTGACTCGTAGCCACTCGCCTCCACCTACCCTCCTCTCCTCCTTCCTGTACACATTAATTGATTTGATTACTTTATTTTTTGTCTATTAGATTGTAAGCTCTTTGAGCAGGGACTGTCTTTCTTCTATGTTTGTGCAGCACCGCGTACGCCATGTAGCGCTATAGAAATGCTAAATAGTAGTAGTAGATCATGCAGCAAGAAAAGGAAGAAGTGAACACTGCACAGCTGGTCACTTTCTCCTCCTGTACTGGCTTAGACTCAATTGTCTGTGTGAACCATGTGTTTTATATAAACAGTCTAAGTCACTACAGGAGGAAGTGACCTGCCTTGCAGCTGGTCACATTCTCATTGCCATAGCCAGGGAAGGAGGTATATCCCTCTCACACCCGCTTGTGGTCTGGTGGCTAAGCTTCTCTCTCCTGTGTTTATTTATAAAAGACATCTCTTCTCTCTAGAGGTCGATTCTAGTAGTAGCATTTTTCACACAGCTGCCTGTGCCGGTCCCAAAGCCTTCCCATCGCTGCGGCTCCCCACCAGGGGAGGACTTGAGTGGTGAGCAGGGTGTTCAAGGAGTAGAGGGCCTGGCACCTGCGAAAGGCCAGACCTAGAGGAGGCGGCTTGGCTATTATTGGAGTCTCAGGGGAAGTGAAACGCACAGGCAGCAAGAACCCAGAAAACAGTAGGACTCCATGCTGCTATGGGGGTGGGGTGCTGCAAAAAAAAAAAAAAAAAAAAAAAAAAAAAAAAAAGACTTTGACACTAAGGGTGCTGTGAACCAAAAAGGTTTGAGTTTGGAAACCACTGCACTAAATTAAAAGAATTTCACTCAACCAACTTTCAACACAGAAATTTATGGTTTTTAACCACACCAATACACCCAGAAAGGACAGCACATCCACTTGCTGCTCTTCCAATCAACTACCAGAAAAACTATTTCTACGGAAACGGTGACTTGGCTTGATCAGCTGACCTGCCCTTGGCCAATCAAAATGCCTATTTAGAACCCTTGGTTGCTAAAAAAACACACACCTTTTTGAACATAAAGGATCTCCATTTGTGCATATTTTCATGGAAAAGACACCAATTTTCACCCAAATCACCAGGTTAAGTAAGCACTACTATAACAGTTTAATGGTCTTACATTTCAAAAATAGCTATAGTTAAAAGATGCCCCACTTTTTTTTTAGGGGGAGAAAAAAAAAAAAAACAACCTTAAAATGTCTCAAAGCTACTTGATGTACCTCAAAATAATTTGTTCAACATGTTACACACCACCTTTGAAGAATTCTCACACAAATCCACCTATTCAGGCCACCTTGTGGTTTCCCCACTTAAACAGTTTTTTCCCTAATTTAAACCTCCTAGTTATTCCCAAGAGGTTCTCCAGAACCCACGACAAAAATTAAAAAAATTAAATTAAAAAAAATATACATATACAACCCCTCACATCCCAGAAACAAAGTGTACCAAATAAACTTTTTCAGTCACTGACTGATAAACTTTGTTATCCCGCTCCCGAGGATCTCCACACCTGGCAACTGTCCTTTGTTTGGGTACCGACGGACCCCTGGTGATGAAAAACTCCAACTGCAAAAAGCCGTGAAAATCATGGACCGCCAGCCAGGCAATACAAAAATTGAGGCCTTGGCTCAGCTTTAGGTCTAATTGAGTCCTTGGAACACTACTGCATGTGCACAAAAAACTGTGCATGCTCTGAGGATTCAACCAGGCCAAAACCGGCCATTTTCTTGGCTATTCCGGCCCCAGGAAACATCATTCCTGGGTCAGACAGTATTGTGGGCAGTCGTGTTTTGTGACCTCCCCACCAGAGTCCCTCCGATGCCTCTGGACTACGCAGAACCATTAACCCTAGCCACCAATGCAGCAGCCAGGGACCCTCACAGGGCCAGGAACAGCCTGAAACTAAAATGGACCACTGCAGCCCCCACCCCCAACCAGGTAAAGACAGGTTTAACCTTTACAGGGTTATATCATTAATAAAGAGCAAGCTCAGAAAAGTATCACTAGATGCAAAGAATTTTTAAAAAGCCATTTATATAGGTAAATTAAATACCCTACTCTCCCTGTGGAGGAAAAGTACACGTCATTCCACTATGCATACACTTTCCTACATAGAGCAGAAGTGGTCCTGGGAGCAGGTCAAATCAGGGAATGCAACAGGACACAGTTTTGTACTTTCATAACTTATTTGGGAGGGGAAGTACCTGCTGAACCACAGGTATTTTTCCTAGGCAGTTTTCAGAATATATTCTTGCTCAGCTATAAAAAGTTTGACAGCACTGAGGAAGCACTCAAGTAGTTAATGTAATGAAGCATGGAGATGAAGGTTTTTTTCAGAAGCTAGTATTAAGTTGAATGTGTGGGGTCCTGTGTGCAGTGGGTTGCTTAGATAAATATTAGCCTCTCACCTCCAAGAGATGTTACCTATGCACCTACCTCAGCCCTGTTTAATAGAAAAAACACTTATCAAGAATGCTGTTGATGTACACACAAAGCTGGATTTGATCAGGCACTCAAGTGGGAGACTCAAGCTTAGGCTGCTTGTCTAACAGTCATAGTATGACAGTAGATAAAGACCTGTATGGTCCAGTCTGCCCAATAAGGTGGCCAGAAATAACTAAACAGTGCATAGGAGTACAAAGTGTGAAGGTAATTTAAGTTGCTTTGCCTCTAACCTCTTTCTATACAGGGATCCTGCATTTTTTCAATTCTGCCATTGTTTATCTTCACCTCCTCCAGGAGGAGAGCATTCCACATATACCCTGAAAAGTAATTCCTGATGTTATGCTCAAGTCTACTACCCTGCACCCTCAAATTCATGCTCTAGTTCTTCGCTTCCTCATCTCTGAAAAAGATTTGTATATTAATGCCTTGCAAGTATTTAAAGGTCTATCACATCCTCCCTATCCCTCTTTTCCTCTAGGGGATACATATTCAGGTGTTCAAACCTCTTCTCACATAGCTTTTGGCACAAACCCCATACTGTGGTTAGAAATATAGAAACATGGACGGCAGATAAAAGGCCAACAGCCAGTCTGCCCATCCTCCGTAACCATTAACTCTTCCTTTTCTTAAGGTATCCCATGTACTTGTCCAACGCTTTCTTAAATTCTGACAATCCTAGACTCCACAAACCCACAATAGGAGGACATTCCATGGTTCCACCACCCTTTCTATATGAATACTTTCTTAGATTCCTCCTAAGCCTATTTCCTCTTAACTTCATCAAATGCCCCCGCTTTCAAATGAAGGAAACTGTGGAATAAGGTTCACTTGTACATCAATACCCCTGAGATAATTAAATGTCTCATCTCTCTCCCAGCGTACACATGTTTGAGTTTAAGCCTGTCCCTATATGTGTTAAGTCCAAGACTGCTTACCAATTTTGTAGCTGCCCTCTGGACCAACTCCATCCTGTATATATCCTTCTGTAGGAGCAGTCTCCAGAACTGCACACAGTACACTAAATGGGGCCTCACCAGAGACTTATACAAGGGCACTATCACCTTTGTTCTTGCTGGTCATCCCTCTCCTTATGCACCCAAGCATTCTTCTGGCTATGACCATTGCTTTTTCTACCTGTTTGGAAACTTTAAGGTCAGTCAGACAATCACCCCTAAGTCCCACTCCTCATTTGTACACAGAAGCACTTCACCCCCCTATATTATACCGTCCCCTCGGATTCTTGTGACCCAAATGCATGACCCTATATTTTTTAATCTTAGTTGCCAAATATTGGACCATTCCTCAAGCTTCACTAGGTCCTTCCTCATCTAATCCACACCTTCCGAGGTGTCAACCCTGTTGCAGAGTGACACGGCCTGCCTCTAGTGAAGCCATGCTGCCTTGGGTCCTGCATTCTATTTGAGAAACCTCAACTCTCTGCTTGTAAGTTTACTCACCACCAAGGTCAGACTGACCAGTCTAATTCCCAACCTCCTTACTTCCACTCTTGTGCAGAGGGACTAAATCTGCCCTGTTCCAGTCCTCCAGGACCACTCTGGACTGTAAGGAAGCAATGCAGACGTTTGTCAGCAGAATTTCCGAGTTCTTTGAGCACCCTTGGATGTATCCAATCAGGCCCCATCCCTTTCTCTACTTTTGTAGTTAGCTCCTCAAGAACACAGTCCTCTGAGAACATCTTAGTTTACCATACATCCATCCCCATTTGCATTTGTTGTTTTGCGGTCCTACCCTCAAGCCTTTCATCTGCGAACACAGAACAGTTAAGCAGTTCAGCTTTATTCTTATCAGCGTCCACATATTCCTCCCCTCAGCTTTTAAGCAATGCTATTATGGCACTTCCTCCTGTCGCTTACATATCTAAAAAAACATTGTATCACCCAATTTTACTGTATTACCTTTCTTTCATTTGCCTCTTCACTTTCCCGACAGCTTTTTGTGCCTGTCCTCTTGAGTCGTCTAATGTATTAAGGCTAACCTTTCCAGCTACTACATTCAAGAACCAGGCCTTTTCCTCTTTCCTTTATGTAATTTATTAAGAAAACATTAGTTACCTTTTACTTCTAAGCACATGTCACATTTATACCCTAGATACATTGCATGTCTCATTTTTGGAGCAGTCTGAAACAATGGAGGGTGAAAATGCTTGATCACTCGAGCAGTGGGCTGCGAACCAAGGAAGTTGGGCAACTTACCCAGCTTCAGGAGGGACTTTGAATTAGCTTGTAAGTTTAAGAAGAGGACTAGCCTGTGTGCTATTTATAGTCCCTGATTCTATCGATCAATGCCACCTGTCCCATAGTGGTGGTCAGAAATCCAGAACTGGCCTAAAATTTCTATCCTGAGAGTGGGTAACTTGAGAACACTCCAGCTCTCATCATTAAGCCACTCCAGTCAAAACAGCTTGCTTAGTCCCTTAAGAACATAAGCACTGCTATACTGCGACAGATTGAAGGTCCATCACAAACCTTCAATTCTGTTTCTAATAGTAGCCAATCCAGTTCATAAGTACATGGCAAGATCGCAAAAGAGTAAAACTGATTTTATGCTTATCCTAGAAGCAAGCTATAGTAGGCTCTGCACTTTGAGAGGTGATATTTGGGGAAGACCATGAAGATTTTTTTTTTGGGGGGGGGGGGGGGGGGGAGCTCCATGGTACAGGTCCACAAATGCATGTTTGCTAGGGCCCAATATAGTTTTAATCAGGGCTTTTTTTGAGGGGGTACTGAGTACCGGCACCTTTTCCATTGTCTGCTAAAATTGACCCATGGTCCCCAAGTTTTAATGAAAGAGCTCAGGCTCTACACACAGTTCTGCCTTGTCTTAAGAGTCTGTGACTGGTTGCAGGGGGTCTGGCTATTGTGGGGTGGGTCCCTCAGTGATCACCCCACCCCTGAACGGTGGCCTGGCATTTGAGTACTGGCACCTTTTTTTGCTAGTAAAAATGCACTGGTTTTAATCCAGCTGAGTGCCACACTAGTGTTTGTTCAAGTGGTTGTGGGTAGTTTACACATCTGTCAGCATGTCAAAATTGATTTTACTTAACCTGTACAAGGAGGTTAATGGGTTTTCATTTAAATCACTTTCCAATAAAATAGTTTTAGCCTTACTGATGGTTCCTCCCCCCCCCCCCCCCCCTCCATTTTGTTCTAGAAGTCATTTTAGAATCCAATCTGGTTCCATTACTCTCAATGGAACATAAATTGGAATCAAAAGAACTGGAGAATTTGCTGAACAAGAAAAGGCTGTGACTTCAGATTATCTGTGGGGAAAAAAAAGTCACTGTAAATTGTCTTAAAAGTCAGATAACTCACCCAGAAGCCCCTGCACTTTTTATACCTTAGAAAATGAGTAGTACACATTTCCTTTTTGTAGTTATTTTCATCCATACATTTCCTGGAAGCATTTGTTTCCTAAAATAAAAAAGGAAAGGACAAATGAACAAAGGTAGTTAAGGCTCAGGATACAGGCACTTGTACTTTAGCAATTTTGGTTCCAATATTTCCATATAATTTTGATCACAAATTGGTCTTATGAGCCCATTCAGAAAAAGACTACATTTATATCCTGCCCTTAGTACCATATGACCAGAGTGGCGTACACACAAGTTTTATAGAGTTGAGATAAAAGGGTTAAATGACAGCACTGATGCTCCATAGAAATAGGTGTTCACTTGTACTTTGAAGTTTCTTCCTTCCTTCACCTCAGTTGGCAAGAAGGGTGTGAAAAACGTTTTGCTATTGCTTATGACATGAAAGCATAGTGAGCTCTCTGCTATTTAAAGCAACATGTTGCAAAAGAATTTAGACTGAGCAGAGTCCCTCCAATTGAAACTCACTGTCACATGCAGGTTAAAGATGAGTGTTGCAAATACTGTGAATTACTGGGTCAAAAAATAAAGGCCAAGGAATGATGGTGTGATCAAAATGGATGATCGGTGACAGTCTCATATGAGAAAGGTTGACACTCAAAGGACAATTGGAAGATTGCTTAAAACATTACATTATAACCCTGAAAACTAAAGTGACCAAGAGGGGTTCAAAAGCACAAGGAGGAAATTTGACAATGCCACTCGTAGCACGAAACAAAGACAATTGCAAAGATTTGCCTGTCTTAATCCCATCTACCAAACAGCTGGCATCTTTCAAAAAACTACCTTTAGAGGACATCTGCGGCTCAAATGGACTATGAGCAACATGTGCAGTTTTTGTGATGGCTTTCTAAAACTTGTCTATTAACAGAAATGTGCGGCAAAATGGTAGCAATATATGTAAGAGCAAGCCAGATGGTAAAATATGGATCTATATTGAGGACAGACTAACTTGTGGATTTTAATCCAGATAACAGAAGATTTGGTAAATCTTTATTCTTTGGCGTTTGAAAGAGGGGTGGGATCCCTTATCAAAGTTTTGCCTTTGGATATTCCTGAACAAGTAACATCTTGGCTTGTTTTAAGCTGTTAAGACATTGAATTTAGAAGCACTAACAGCTTGATCTTCATTGATTTGGGAACATTTTTGGTGAACTGACATTTGCTGTTATAGACTGTGGTTAGGTTTTAAGGATTGATTTACGAGATTTTCATTCAAATCCCTCATTTCTTCTTAGTTTGATAGATTTTTAAATGTATAGGGTTACAGTACTACCGTGTTTCCCCGAAAATAGGGCATCCCCATAAAATAAGACCTACCGAGGTTTTTGGTGCCCTTAGAAAATATAAGGCCTCCCCCGAAAGTAAGGCCTAGCAAAGTTTTGTTTTTCCCGGTAAGTAGGGTCCCCCCCCCCCTGAGATCGCCGGGCCCCCCTCCGTCATTCTGAAACTAACCCCCCACCCGAGGTCGTCCCCCCCCACACCCGAGATGGCGCCCCCACCTGAAGTCGCCGGACCCCAACCCCCTCTGTCGCTCCGAAACTAACCTGCACTTAAGCCTCCTTTCACTTTCCTTCCAGTTCGCAGCAAGCAGCAGCAGTAGGAGGGCAGGCCACTCCTTCCTTCCGTGTCCCGCCCTCGCCTGACGTAACGTAACGTCAGGCGAGGGTGGGGCTCGGAAGGAAGGAGAGGCCTGCCCTGCCCTGCTGCTCCTGCGAACTGGAAGGAAAGTGAAAGGAGGCTTAAGTTCAGGTTAGTTTCTGAGCGACGGAGGGGGGTGGGGTCCGGCGACTTCGGGTGGGAGCGCCATCTCGGGTGGGGGGGCGACCTCGGGTGGGGGGTTACCGGTAGTTGCAGGAGCGACGGAGGGAAGGTGGGCGGGCCAACCGTGTTTCCCCGAAATATTAAGACATCCCCTGAAAATAAGACCTAGCGCCTTTTTGGGCGCAAAAATTAATATAAGGCAGTGTCTTATATTCGGGGAAACACGGTATGAATAAAGTTTGCATATTCTTTAAATGTATTGCCAGTAACTTTGTTTTGGAGTAATTGTGAACATAATGGCCATACTGGTCATTTCTGGTATAGCCTACTGTGTACTGAGTCCTGCACCTTAATTTTATGCTTTTGGGAGGTATGTTATTACTGCATATAGAACAGACACTTTAATGTGCAAATACTAATGGTGCTCCACTGTATTTGAGTTAAAAAAAAATTCCCCTGTTTTAAAGTACTACTACCATGTAACTTCATTGAGTGTCCTACTCTATGTAATTTTGAAAGTTAAAAAAAATTCACTTGCCTGTTTTACACCACTCAGGATTTGGTAGATCATCATACCCCTCCCCCCTCAGCCATCTCTTTTCCAAACTGAAAAGCCCCTTTATCATCTTGGTTGTCCTTTTTAAACCTTTTCTAATTCTGCTAGATCCAACGTGTGTAACCAGAATTGCATCCAATACTCAAGGTGAGGCCATACCATAGAAGAAAAAGATGCGTTATAACTGAGGAGTGCAGTCATGTGACGGGTGAGTCAGAAGACTCTAGCAAGTTTGCCTATTATGTTGCAGGGTTGTAGCCAGACTACAGATTTTGGGTGGGCATCGGCAAGAAGTGGGTGGGCATCAAGTGCTCTCCCCCCTCCCCCCCCAACCAAAAATCTCAGCTGGTGGGAAAGTGCTTCTTTCCACCATGGCAGTCTGCAGTAGGCATGCGCTGAAAACTGAGCATGTTCTGATATCGTGGAGAGTCGTGTTTATTACCATCAGGGGGAAGTCTTCAGCTGGCTGAGCTTGGGATCCCCACCAGCTACCACTAAACGTGTGCTACTGTTGGGTGGGCCTGAGCCCTAAGTGGGTGGGCCCACCTGTGGTTATGCAACTGTTATGTTGGTTCCCTTGCCGACGTGGATCGTTGACCCACTTTTGAGTATAATATAGCCTGCTTGTCCTCAGAGAAAGAGGTATTATAATATTTAACGTATTTTCATAAGAACCAAGAGTAGCCATACTGGGTCAGACCAATGGTCCATCTAGCACAGTATCCTGTTTCCAACAGTGGCCAAGCCAGTTCAAAGTACCTGGCAGAAACCTAAATTGTGGCAACATTCCAAGCTACTACAAGTCCTAGGGCAAGCAGCTGCTTCCCATGTCTGTCTCAATAGCAGACTATGGACTTTTCCTCCTGAACTTCTCCAAACCTTTTGTCCCAGATAGTTAACCGCCTTTACCACATCCTCTGGAACACAGTTCCAGAACTTAACTATTCATTGAGTGAAAAAATATTTCCTCCTATTGTTTTAAAAGTATTTTCATGTTAACTTCCACTGAGTATCCCCTAATGGGGGGGGGGAAGAGAAAAAAAGCAATTTACTTTCTACTCATTCTACACCACTCAGGATTTTGTAGACCTCAATCGTCTCTCATCTGTCTCTTTTCCAAGCTCAAGAACCCTAACCTCTACCTTTCCTCACACAGAGGAGTTCCAGCCCCTTTATCATTTTGGTTGCTCTTCTTTGAACCTTTTCTAATTCTGCTATATCTTTTTTGCGATACAGTGACCAGAATTAAACGCAATACTCAAGGTGCAGACACACCATGGAGCGATACAAAAGCATAGTATTTTCAGTCTTATTCACCATTCCTTTCCTAATAAACTCCCAGCATCCTGTTTGCTTTTTTGGCTGCAAGGTTTCAGTGTGTTATCTACAATGACAACTAGATCTTTTTCTTGACTGCTGACCCCCCCCCCCCCCCCCAAAGGTGGACCCTAGCATCAGTGATTCAGATTACTCTTTCCAATGGGCATCACCTTGCATTTGTCCACATTAAATTTCATCTGCCATTTGTATGCTCAGTCTTCTAATTTATCAATTTGGCACAGTACATCTTTCAAGTTCACCGAGAACCACTTCTGGTACAGGCAGATCTTAAGTCATCTTTCATAAAGACTGAAGCAAAGAATTCAGTTTCTTCACCAGGTGCCCCTTTTGATCCTTTGTAATCTAACAGAACCAGAGATTCCCTCGCAGGCTTTGATTGATGTACGTGAAAAAGCTGTTACTGAGTTTTAGCCTCTCTGGCAAGTTTCTCTTCATATTTTTAGCATTCTTTATTAATGCTTTGCATCTGACTTGCCAGTGTTTTATGTTGCTTATTTTCTTCATTTGGATCCCCAAGGACAATCTTTTGGCTATAATAGCATCTTCATGCTGGCTGTCATTTTCTTTTCACCTTTGAAAATATGTGGAATGCATCTGGTCAGGGCTTCCAAGATGGTATCTGAATAATGTCCATGCTCAATTTAGTGTACTAGCCTTAGCAGCCAATCCCTTTAGCTTTTTCCTCATTTTGTTAGTCCCTTTCCTAATTCCTAGTAGTCTGTTTGCTTATTTGGCCACTGCTGCACACTGGGCAGAAGATTTCAGTGTACCGTCTACAATGACACCTAGATCCATATAGATTTATCTTTCTCAAAGGCCTAGGTGTGGTAAACAATATTAAATGTGTTTTGCTTTCCAGCACTTGGCTTCTCAGTAAATCAACCTCTGGCCCTTCTGCCCACCTATTTGGGTTCCTGGGACTTGATTTTTCCATTTCTTGTTTTCCTCCAGCCAACTTGGTCTATGGCGCCTACTTTAAATCATAGTTCCTTTTATGCTCTTCCAATCACATCTTAGTTTGCAAAGTTTCCTTTCAGCTTGCTTCCCCCCCCCCCCAAAATCATATCTGGGAAGACAGAAGAGTGTTACATGACTTCATATAAGCACTTGGGAAGGATCATGATCTCATCTGTTCAAGGGCTACCAAGCTCCACAAAATGACTGTTTTGCCTTGTCAACAGTTTATTTGGCTGAACTGGTGAAGGCAATATTGAAGTAGTAAGACCATGGTGCTACAACACTCTGTGGCAGCAAGCTGTTGCTAAAACAAAATTAAGTTTTGAGTTCATTTTGATATACCATTAATAAGAAACTGAAAAATGAAGATGAAAAACCCATAAGAGAGAAGTCGAGGGAGAAGAGTAAAAGACAAGCAGCAGTAGAATTAATACTAGTGAAGAGATACAAAGTTAAGGAAAAGACCAGTACACAAGTCAAGGCATATAATGCTTCAGCAAGCTAAGCCCCACTAAAGCATTTATAGGAGAACAGCACCCAGGCTTCATAGGTTAAGAAAAAGTTTAAGGCACACTTAAAAATAGGTAAATAAATTCCTGTCCAAGACATAATAGAAGGGCATTCCATATACGTCAAACCATGCTGACAATGGCATGCCAGAAGGTATGCAGATTACTCTAAAGCAGGGGTTCTCAACCTAGTCCTTTGGACATACCCAGCCAGTCATGTTTTCAGGATAACCATAATGAAAATGCAATGTGTTGCCTCTATTGTACACAATATGCACTGTGAATACCTTGAAAACTATACTGGTTGGTGTGTCCCGAGGGCTTAAGAACCCCTGCTCTAAAGAAAGGGACTAATTCTGATGAGAGAACAAAATATCTTATAGGTCTATAGGAAATAAAATGCAAAATCTAGGCACTTTTAAAACCAACATTAAAATTTTGAAAATCCTGAGACAGGAAGCCAGTGTTCAGTATGAAACAACCGAGTCATATGGTCATACTTCTTGGGGCTAATCGATTTGACAGCAATATTTGGTATTAGTTGCAAATGCTTGATCTGCCTAAGTCCATAAAAAGTTACAATAATCCAAGCATGCCAGAACATGACTTATTTTTAAAAAAAAAATTCCAATTGAGAAATCACTATCAGATAAATATGTGGGGACTAAAGTATAGACACGATTTTACATAATATCCCAAACATCAAAACTGTCAAATTTCTTTCAAACTGCAATTGGAAATATATTGTATTGTTCTGTATGGGGGATCAGCTATAACTGCAACTCACACCATATGAACAGTGTTTTCTACATCCGAGAAACTGGTTGTCGTGCAAATCGTCATAGGATCACCTTCATTTTCTTAAATTCGTATTTTCTTTTATAACTTTCATTATGCAATAGCTGTCTAATATACCAACAGCACATATATCAAAAACGTGCATTTTAGCACAAACTATCTTTATAAGGCGGCAGCAGCCTTTAACAGTAGGAGAACTTCCACTGATGTGGCCAGGTTTCACAAAAAGCTTCCTCAAGGAAGAGGCTCTCTAAAAAAAAACAAACGTCTCAATAATGATATAGTATTTATGATGTAAAACAAAAAATAAATTGCTGACAAATCCAATCACAGTTCCTCACCATAGCATGATTTGTTTACTCCCCCATATGGAGAAAGTGGCTGTGGCGTCTCAGCACGGAATCTAATGTTAACTAGGCTACAGCTGATAAAAAACATTGTGATTGGTAGAATGCATTGAGCTCTGCAATCCAATCGGATTACAGCAAGGACCACCAATCAATCTCCGAGTTAAGTCCTGCTGGATGAAGAGTACCGAGCTGAAAGATGCATCGTTCTTTCAGATTTAATAACTGAGCAATATTCCCACCTTCCCACCCTAATTGTATATAATCAATAATTCTCAAATCTGTCAGTAAGCAAGTGGTGATGTTCCAGCCAATGCTGTACTAATGGTGCCAAAAGAACTTGATTTATGCTCATTTAGACGTGATTTTATTGGTCTACTTGATCTGCCTACATAGATTTTTTGACAAGGGCAGATTATAGCGTATACCACATTACTGGTAAGGCAATTAGTGCACAATCTTGCATAGATGGGGCGTGCTATATTTGAATATTTTCACATTGGCCCTTCCAATAGTAGTCACACCATTGGCACAATCCACATTTTGCACGTCCCAAATTATCACAAGTGCTTTCATAGTCAAATCTTTTGTAAGAAAGGAGTTCTCCAATAGTTTTACTACATTTGAATGCACATATCAGATGGTCTGAAAAAGCAGTCGTAGATTTGAAACACACGCCAATGAAGATGAATGCTCAATTTTAGAACTAAGAGGAGAATAAGGAAGCACCAGTCTGTCTATCTTCTTCCTCCTTAGATCGATAATGTAACAATAGGAGGAAGAAGATACAGTGACTGGTGCTTCCTTATTCTCCTCTTAGTTCTAAAATTAATGAGAGCATTCATCTTTATTGGCGTGTGTTTCAAATCTACGACTGTTTTTTCAGACCATCTGATATGTGCATTCAAACGTAGTAAAACTATTGGAGAACTCCTTTCTTACAAAAGATTTGACTATGAAAGCACTTGCGATAAATTTGGGACGTGCAAAATGCAGATTGTGCCAATGGTGAGAGACTACTATTGAAGGGCTAATGTGGAAATAGATGTAACACGCCCCATCTATGCAAGATCATGCACCAATTGCCTTACCAGTAATGTGGTATACGCTATAATCTGCACTTGTCAAAAACATCTATGTAGGCAGATCAAGTAGACCAATAAAATCACGTCTAAACGAGCATAAATCAAGAATAAAAAAATCAAATCCTTTCAGTGCCATTAGTACAGCATTGGCTGGATCACCACTTGCTTACTGAGAATTATTGATATACAATTAGGGTGGGAAGGTTGGAACATTGCTCAGTTATTAAATCTGAAAGAACGATGCATCTTTCAGCTCGGTACTCATCCAGCAGGACTTAACTCAGATTGATTGGTGGTCCTTGCTTTAATCTGATTGGTAGAATGCATTGAGCTCTGCAATCCAATCACAATGTTTTCTTATCAGCTGTAGCCTATTTAACATTAGATTCTGCAGCCATTTTCTCCATATGCGGGAGTAAACGAATCATGCTATGGTGAGGAACTGTGATTGGATTTGTCATTAATTTATATGTCAACAGTTGTTTACATCATAAATACTATATCAGACTTGCTTTTTTTTTTTTTTTTTTGAGAGCCTCTTCCTTGAGGAAGCTTTTTGTGAAACCTGGCCACGTCGGTGGAGGTTCTCCTGCTGTTAAAGGCTGCTGCTGCCTTATAAAGATAAGTTTGTGCTAAAATGCATGTTTTAGATATAAGTGCTGTTGGTATATTAGACAGCTATGTCATAATGAAAGTTATAAAAGAAAGAAGAAAAAAGAAAAGGGTGATCCTATGACGATTTACACCACAACAGTTTTCTCAGATGTAGAAAACACTTGTTCATATGGTGTGAGTTGCAGTTATATCTGATGATCCCCATACAGAACAATACAGTATATTTCCAATTGAAGTTTGAAAGAAATTTATGACAGTTTTGATGTTTGGGACATTATGTAAAATGACTTATTTTAAAGAATGTCAAGTTATACAATTACATCACAAAGAACACAACTGAAGTAATTTAGGCAAAATATTTCTCAAACATACGTCTAGTCTTCATACCCTTTTCCCTGAAGTTTCTGCCACAGCTTAAAGATTAGGGTTTAAAAGAGAAACTCTAGGATATTGATAAACACAGAATTAAAAAAAAAAAAAAAAAAAAAAAGCAGGCAAACGTTATTAGCTAGTCTTCATACCCTTTTCCCCCATAGTTTTAAAACGAAGTTTCTGCCACAGCAATAACAGATAGTCTCTAGAAGGCACAGAAGGGCCCAGTTCAGTCCTCATTCCCAACCACCCCTAGCTCAATTCTTCACTGATCAATCAGTGACTATCTTCCCTTCCGGAAATCATTAAAAAAAACTCATCTGTTCAAGCAAGCCTATCCTAATGACCAAAACTAATTCTATGAATCCTACTACCCATCACATATCCAGATGACGACAAAATGCTTATCCTGTAACCCATCCCCCTCCTGCCTCTTCTACCCTTGCTCACACCTCTCCTACTCCTTCACCCTGTCCTTCTCTACCTATCACTTGTTATTCTGTTATACTCTATTTTTCTTTATCAATATCCTGTAATCCCTATTACTATGTAAGCCACATTGAGCCTGCTTTGAGTGGGAAAGTGCGGGGTACAAATCCTATATAATAATTCTCACCTCCAACGTTCTATGCTTGGGACCGTGGCTCCCTGGCTGCAAGTGGTCTGCGAGGCAGACACGCACGGACGTCACCGACGTCAACACAGCTGATTCCAAGGCAAGGGGAGGAGTACTCCTCCTACTGCCTCAGAATCAGCTGTCACCCCCCCCCCCCCCCGCTATGGCCCCCTCGAAACCCACCCCCTCCCGCGAACCTGTCGATCCCCCCCCCCCCCCCCGGAACCTGCCGCCACTGTTGTTGTGCTACCTTCCCTTCCCGTAGGTTCTTCAATCTTCTTAGAAAGTTTAACTCCGTGCGCCTGATGTCAGACGCACTGAGTTAAACTTTCTAAGAAGATGATTGAAGAACCTACGGGAAGGGAAGTAGAACAACGGTGGCGGCAGTTTTCGCTGGCACGGGGGGGGGGGGGGGAACGACAGGTTCACAGAAGGGGGGGGTTCGAGGGGGTCGTAGCACGGGGGTGGGGGGGGGGAATTGCCTGCCTAAGGCCCGTTTCCTTGCCTACAGAAACGGGCCTTTTTTACTAGTGTAAATAATTTAGTCAATTATTCTAAGACACCAAGAGGGGAATTGTCAATTTTCATTAGAGTCTGAATTATATTTAATTAGTTTCTAAGAAGCAAACGCTAAATAAATTACAAATTACAACAGTCAATATTCATCTGATATCCCTAGTACTTTAAGTTTTAACTAAAAAACTGTATACTAAGATGCAGTCAGTAGTCCAGCAGCGAGAGGGGTGCTATTCTGTCTTTTGCACTGTCACATGTATAATTATCTCCCAGATGGCAAGATATCATACATGTGCGCTCGATGCAAAGAGCTCCTAGTTCTCATAATGAGTCCGTTCTCTTGAGGCTAGAGTAGCAGACTTGGGAGGGGCTGAGTGAGACCGAGGTACATCGAGTAGGCCTACAGGGACACTGTAGAGCAGTCCCACCTCCAATCTGGCAGCCCCTGTGCTGACTTGGAGGAGGGAGGCCTTCTAAAAAGGAGACCACCACCCTGGTGAGGTTGGAAGTAATCCTGTAGACAGGACCAGCACACCAGGGAATACAATATCCTCTCGCACCAAGGATGTGTCTCAAGGGGATCGTGCCCAGATAGGAAGGATGTTGTAGTTGGCGATTCGATTACTAGGTATGTAGATAGCTAGGTGACTGGTGAATGTGAGGATCGCCTGGTCACTTGCCTGCCTGGTGAGAAGGTGGCAGACCTCATGCATCACCTAAATAACATTTTAGATAGTGCTAGGGAGGATCTGGCTGTCTTGGTACATGTGGGTACCAATGACATAGGAAAATGATAAAAATGTGGGAGAGGTTCTGGAAGCCAAATTTAGGCTCTTAGGTAAAAAGCTGAAATCCAGAACCTCTAGGGTAGCATTTTCTTAAGTGCTACCTATTCCACGTGCAGGGCCCAAGAGACAGAGCTCCGGAGTCTCAATGTGTGGATGAGACGATGGTGCAGGGAGGAGGGTTTTAGATTTGTTAGGAACTAGGCAACATTCTGGGGAGGTGGGGGGGGGAGCCTATTCCTAAAGGATGGGCTCCACTTTAACCAGGGTGGGACCAGGCTGCTGGCATCAGCATTTAAAAAGGAGATAGAGCAGCTTTTAAACTAGAGACTGGGGGAAAGCAGACACTCAAAAGCGAATGTTTTGGAATAAGGTATCTTTTCCCAAAACAGGGAAGATAGGGTATCCTAATAGTGAGGTTGCAAAAGAGAAAAGATTGCAAATTAAATACTGTCAAGTACCAAGCATGATGTAAATAGAAACAGTTTGAAATGTCTATATGCAAATGCCAGAAGCCTAAGAAATAAGATGGGAGAGTTAGAATATATTGCACTAAATGAAAAATTAGATAATAGGCATCTGAGACCTGGTGGGATAACCAGTGGGACATTGTCATACCGGGGTACAAATTATATCGTAGTGATAGGGTGGATTGAATTGGTGGAGAGGTAGCATTGTATGTTAAGGAGAGCCTTGAATCAAATAGAATGAAAATTCTGCAGGAAAACAAAACACTGCTTGGAATCCCCATGGACTGAAATTCTATGTGTAAAGGGGAAAAGGATAGTGCTAGGAGTGTACTACCGTCCACCTGGCCAGGATGAACAGACTGATGTAAAAATGTTATTGAAAATTAGGGAGGCTAACAAACTGGGCAACACGATAATAATGGGCGATTTCAATTAGCACTGCAATCTATGGAATTTGTACAATATACATCACAACTTCAAAAAAATTATACACTGCAACAGTGTTCAAGGGTGAATATACCGTATTTTTCGGACTATAAGACGCACCTAGGTTTTAGAGGAGGGAAATAGGAAAAAAAAAAAAAAATTTTCCTTTTTCCCTCCTCTAAAACCTAGGTGCTCCGGTGCATCTTGTCCGAGTTTTTGATCGCCGTCCCCTACTTACGCGATGCCATGTTCCCTGGTGGTCTAGTGACGTCAGGGCAGGAAAGAGGGGCTCTTTCCTGCCCCGACGTCACTAGACCACCAGAGAACATGGCATCGCGTAAGTAGGGGACGGCGATCCAAAACTTGCTACCTTTGGACTATAAGACGCACCCCCCATTTTCCTCCCAAATTTTGGGGGAAAAAAGTGCGTCTTATAGTCCGAAAAATACGGTAGTTTCCAACAATGAAAGTTGGTGGAGAAAGAGACCTCAGTGAAACCGGACACGCCTTTTAGAGAGAGAGGGGACCCTCCTTAATCATCAGTCTCAAAAAAACTCAGATCTACCTTCAGCCCAGATCAAAGGGAAGAGGGCAAGCAAATAGGGTATGGACCTGGCAGTGACCCAGCACTGCCAAAAGCAGGGGAGCCACAGCCCAAGAGTGGCTGCTCAACTGTACCCCCAGCCAGAAGCAAACAAACAGAGGCATGCTACATGGAAGCCACACCCAGCTTCCACAGTCCTCATCTGTCAGGAGAACTCCCCCTGCTGGTAACCTGTGCCTTTCAGGTTTTTATTTTTTAATTTTAAAACCAAAAAGGCCATCCCCACTGCAAAGGGGAGAGTCTAGAGAGAACATTGCCACACCACCAAGCATCCTACAGGCAGGAACCACTAAACCCCAGTAGCAAATGCAGTCGAGCAGACCGCCTTTTTCACCAAACAACCAAATCGGCCCACAGCGCTCCTCCACTGTGGTTCCAAGGAAGGCCACCCCCAAGACACACCTTACAGCCCCCCCCCCCCCAAATGGTGCTGTCCCAGAGCTGCACAGGAGTACAGTCCTGAACCACCTGCTCTGTCCCAAGAAGCTGTTGTGATGGAGAGCCTTTTTTCTTTGGTACCACTTTGTCAGCAGCACTATAGAGCAGAGGGGAAGCGGAGTGGCAGGGTTCTGGCACCACCAGATATGACTCCCACTAGACCTTCACCCTTCAAACTTGACTGGGAGACCAGTTGACCAACTGGGCCAGGAGCAAAAAAAAAACAAAAAAAAAAAACACGCATGTCCATCCACCTACTGGAGAACTGGGCTGGCTGGCTGGCTATATATATATATAGGGCAGCTCAGTTTTGAGTTTCCTATTTCCACCTGCTGGTTGATGGACATTAACTACCCACACATCCCGGAATAGTGGGAAGTAACTTAATGGAAACCGCTTATAACCCCTCTCTCCTAGAAATGTTTAGGATAAAAAGTCTTATTGCATAGCAAGCCTCCTTGAAGGAGCCTGCTACCCAGCCACACTGAGGGCCTGGCTGTTTACTGGCTGCTTTTGGAGCTTGAAGTGCTGAGGTACCCTGTCTTTCAGCCTTTGTTCCTGTCTCAATGGCTGTCACTTCTATGGTTTAACCCCTGGAGCTGCTTCCCCAGCCTTCCTAAACTGGCCAATGGCCCCAGTCCCTCATGGGGCTGTTTGAGGGTGGCCCTCGAAGCCTTTAAGGCTTAGCTTCCTCAGAACCTTGACCAAATTCTCCAGGTCCTTAAGGCAGCACCCCCTAAAGAGCTACTTGCTCAAGTGTGCCTTTGAAGCTGCATCTACTGCCCAGCTGCACTGGAGATCACCACAAGACACTAAAACCAAAATGAAAGAGTTCATGAGAAGAGGTACTAATTTATATGGTCCAATTCATACACATCTTACCTCCAAGCATGGATTAAAATCTTGGTCTCTCATCTTAGACATTTAGGCATCGAGAAATGTCCTGTCAAGAGGAAACAGATACAATAAATTCCTTTACATACCATAGCTTAAAAAAAAAAAAAAAAAAAAAAAAAAAAAAGTCAGCAGACTGAGTAGCATGCTGGTACTATAAGTATTCTTGCCAAACACTGATCCTTGGGCAGGGATGCTATACTCAGACCTAGGAAAAAGTAGTCCAACTCTAGTAGCTAGATTACATTACATTTGAAGAGCTATGGCCACTGGCCAAACACTGGACATTGCATGGGTTAAGCTAGTGGCTCCCAAACTTGGTTCAAGGCGCCCTTACCATGTCAGTAATTTTTTCACTAACAAAAATAGTAAACCCCGATAGGGAAAGACAAAAAAAAACAAAAAACTATACCAAAAAAATAAATGACAGTCAATCTCAAAAATATAGTATATATCAGATGCCTAAGGAAGATCTGCTACAAACATTACTAAATGGGGGGGGGGGGGGGGGGGGGGGGGGGGAGAAAGTTCAGTATAGGCTGAACATTCAGCAGAGCTAAATTTCAGAGACTAGCCACAACAGCGGCTCACTTAAAAAGCTCTATACATCATGGATGCTCTCTATAGATGTCCCCCTAATTATATTTTATTTCTTAAATTTTTAATAGAAAATTCAAACAAAAATAAGAGGATGTTCAATAGGTATCCATATACTCAAGAGGAGTAACTAATCCAAAAAAGTAATGCCCATCTACTTGAAGGCTTGATACCAACAATGTATAAGTTTATACACATAACCAGAGCACCAGAATAAGGAGCAAGGAGAAATTAGGTCTTACCTGAATTTTCTTTCCATTAGTTTTTCACACTATTCCAGGATGAGTGGCCAGTAATGTCCATCGACCAGCAGACAGAGAGAACGCAGAACTGAGCTCCACTACTTAGCCATGTGGTAGCAGCCTAGTTCACAACCACCACCACCACATCTTTAAGACAGGATCCAGAACAGCAGGAAGAGCGACCAGAAGGTAATAACACTGAAGAACGGGAGGGCTCCTGGAATAGCGTGAAGAACTAATGGAAAGAAAATCAGGCAAGACCTAATTTCTCCTTCCATTACGTTTCTTCCCATTATTTCAGGACAATTGGGATGTTCAAAAGAAATCCCTACGAGGGTGGGACATCGGCCCCGCTGCCCATAAAACGGCCACCCCAAAGGCCGCATCTGACTGCACCATCCACCCGATAATGCATGCAATGAAGACAATGTCACCGCCCTGCAAATGTCCACCAAAGACAAAGATGTCTCCGCCCATGACATCGCCATCTGCATAGTAGAGTGGGCCTTCAGGCCCAAAGGCGAAGCCTTCCCTGCCAGGACACAGGCAGTGGCCACCACCTCCTTCAACCAGAGGGCAATGGATGCTTTGGAAGCCATGAGACCCAACTTCTACTTACTGTACAGCATGAACAACCTATCCGAGAGACGCAAGTCATTAATCATCTCCAGGTAATGCAGAAGAGCTCTCTGCACATCCAGAAGCCACAATGAAGTGTACTGGGCCCCTACATCCTCCTAACGAAAGGAAGAAAGCTCCATAGATTAAGGTGAAAAGCCGAGACAACCTTGGGCAGAAAGAACAGCACTGTCCACAGGGAACCCCCCCTCCCGAAAAACAGAGAAAGGGATCCCTACAAGGAAGTGCCTGAGGTTCAGAAAAGTGACGGGCTGACGTGAGCCACCAAGAAGAGTCTTCAGAGTAAGATCCTTCAGGGTAGCCTGACAGAGGCTCAAAGGGAGGGCGCTCAAGAGCTCGAAGAATCAGAGGTCCCATTCCGGGCAGGGCGCCCAGAAGGAAGGCTGAAGGCAACCCACCCCTTTAAGAAAATGCACCACATCTGGGTGCGCCACAAACAAGGAGTTCTGCAAACGCCCGTGGAAGCTGCCACCTGGACCTTCAAGGACCCCAGCGCCAACACTGTGCACCTCTAGCTGCAAGAAGGCCAAAATGTGCCCAACCGAATCAAGAAAGGGATCCAGACACCTCTGTACACCAGCCCTCAAAAACACGCCTGACTCGGGCATAGGCAGCTGATGTAGAGTGCTTAAAGGCTTGAAGCAGGATCGCAATAACTGGCTTTGAATACCCCTTCAAGCAAGACCTCTCAAGGGCCAGGCCGTAAGGCCAAAGGGGGAGGGCTCCTACATGGCCACCGGGCCACGACAGAGAAGTCCCCTCTCCTGAGGAAGCCGGAGCGACTGTCTGTCCAGGAGCTAGATGAGGTCGGCATACCAGGGACAACTGGGCCAGTCCAGAACCACCAGGATCACTCTGCCCCAATAGGTCGCCACCTGTCTCAACAGGTGGCCCAGCATCAGCCAAGGAGGGAAGACGTACAGAATACCTTCCTCTGGTCACGACTGACAAAACAGCAACCAACAGGTCAGGGTAGAGTAACTACTACATGTGTATCAGTCACAAAACAAGTATTAGGGGTGGACCAAAAAAATCTTGACAGCCAAGGTTGATTGAAGTGACTTTATTAGCACCAAATGTGACCCTGAAAAACTGTGGTATTGGCCTTCATGGCCATTAGGTCCAGGCAGGGGAGACCCCAATGAACCACCAGCTGGAACACCTCGGACAACTCCCATTCGCTTGGGTGCAATGCATGACGACTAAGAAAGCTGGCCTCTACATTGAGGTCCTACTACTACTACTACTTAACATTTCTAGAGCGCTACTAGGGTTACGCAGCGCTGTACAATTTAACAAAGAGAGACAGTCCCTGCTCAAAGAGCTTACAATCTAATAGACAAGTGAACGGTCGGTCCGATCGGGGCAGTCAAATTGGGGCAGTCTGGATTCACTGAACGGTAAGGGTTAGGTGCCGAACGCAGCATTGAAGAGGTGGGCTTTAAGCAAAGACTTGAAGATGGGCAGGGAGGGGGCTTGGCGTAAGGGTTCAGGAAGGTTGTTCCAAGCATAGGGTGAGGCGAGGCAGAATGAGCGGAGCCTGGAGTTGGCGGTGGTGGAGAAGGGTACTGAGAGGAGGGATTTATCCTGTGAACGGAGGTTACGGGCGGGAACGTAAGGGGAGATGAGGGTAGAGAGGTAGTGAGGGGCAGCAGACTGAGTGCATTTGTAGGTAAGAAGGAGAAGCTTGAATTGAATGCGGTATCTGATCGGAAGCCAGTGAAGTGACCTGAGGAGAGGGGTGATATGAGTATATCGGTTCTGGCGGAATATGAGACGTGCAGCAGAGTTCTGAACAGACTGAAGGGGGGATAGATGGCTAAGTGGGAGGCCGGTGAGGAGTAAGTTGCAGTAGTCCAGGCGAGAGGTAATGAGAGCGTGGACGAGAGTTCGGGTGGTGTGTTCAGAGAGGAAAGGGCGAATTTTGCTGATGTTAAAGAGGAAGAAGCGACAGGTCTTGGCTATCTGCTGGATATGCGCAGAGAAGGAAAGAGAGGAGTCAAAGATGACTCCGAGGTTGCGGGCAGATGAGACGGGGAGGATGAGGGTGTTATCAACTGAGATAGAAAGTGGAGGAAGAGGAGAAGTGGGTTTTGGTGGAAAGACGATAAGCTCGGTCTTGGACATGTTCAGTTTCAGGTGGCGGTTGGACATCCAGGCAGCAATGTCGGATAAGCAGGCCGATACCTTTGCCTGGGTCTCCGCGGTGATGTCTGGTGTGGAGAGATACAGTTGGGTGTCATCAGCATAGAGATGATACTGGAAACCATGAGATGAGATCAGGGAGCCCAGGGAAGAGGTGTAGATTGAGAAGAGAAGGGGTCCAAGGACCGATCCCTGGGGAACACCAACAGATAAGGGGATGGGGGTGGAGGAAGATCCATGAGAGTGAACTTTGAAGGTGCGGTGGGAGAGATAGGAGGAGAACCAGGAGAGGACAGAGCCCTGGAACCCAAATGAGGACAGTGTGGCAAGAAGTAAGTCATGATTGACAGTGTCAAAAGCAGCGGATAGATCCAGGAGGATGAGGATGGAGTAGTGGCCTCTGGATTTGGCAAGGAACAGGTCATTACAGACTTTAGAAAGTGCTGTTTCTGTCGAGTGAAGAGGGCGAAAACCGGATTGAAGCGGATCAAGGATGGCATGAGAGGAGAGAAAATCAAGGCAGCGGCTGTGGACTGCGCGCTCAAGTGTCTTGGAGAGGAAGGGTAGGAGGGAGATGGGGCGGTAGTTGGAGGGACAGGTAGGGTCTAGTGATGGTTTTTTGAGGAGTGGCGTGACTACAGCATGCTTGAAGGTGTCGGGGACAGTTGCAGTGGAGAGAGAGAGGTTGAGGATATGACAGATGGAGGGGGTGATAGTAGGAGAGATGGTGTTAAGTAAGTTGGTGGGGATGGGATCAGAGGAACAAGTGGTGCATTTTGAGGAGGAAAGAAGGCGGGCGGTTTCCTCCTCGGAGATATCAGGAAAGGAGGAGAAAGAGGTCTGGGTTGGTTGGTTGAGGGAGAGGGTTGAAGGGTGAAGAGGAGGAGGTGGCTTGGTAGTGAACTCAAGGTTGATCTTTTGCACCTTGTCGCGGAAGTAGTCAGCCAGTGATTGAGGAGAGAGTGACGGGGGGGTGGGAGCGGAGGGCACTTTGAGGAGGGAGTTAAGGGTGGCGAAGAGACGACGAGGGTTAGAGCTGAGAGAATTAGTCAATTGGGTGTAATAGTCCTGTTTGGCAAGGAATAGTGAGGACTGGAAGGAGGATAGCATGAATTTGTAGTGAAGGAAATCTGAATGGGTGCGAGATTTCCTCCAGAGGCGTTCAGCAGATCGGGCGCAGGAGCGAAGGTAACGGATGCAAGGGGTCAGCCAGTGCTGGGGATTAGTACGCCTTGTGGGACGGGAGGTGGATGGTGCAAGGGTGTCCAGAGCAGAGGAGAGAGTGGCATTGTAAGCGGAGACAGCCTCGTCAACAGACTCGGAGGACATGATGGAGGGGATGTGCGCAGCTGAGAGGCAAGCCAGATGCCGCTCTGCCCAGACCATTAGCAGTGCGGACTCCTGAGCCAGTTCCTTGTTCAGAAACAGAGCAATGCCTGACCTCCCCAATGAGCAGCAAAGCTCAGAGGAAATTCTGATTAAACCCATAGACAGAGAAACACCGGATCTCACAAAACTGGCCAAAGGCCTAAGATTGAAAGGAAGCCAGTATCCCGCACCAGAGCAAATGCCATCAAACCTGAGGGAGCAGAACTGACGGCCAGCAGCAACCGCTGCAGCCCGCAAAGTGACCAGCCTCTACACTCCAAACCAGAGCACAGCTAGATGTCCAAAGACTGAGCAAGGCTCTGCATCCGGAGGCAGAGCAAGGTTCCCTGCCCAAAGAGGGAGTGAAGCTCCCCGGCCAGAGAAAGGGAGCGATCCAAAGACAAAGTAAAGCTCAACGTCCCTAGACAGGGCAAGGCCCGAAGAGTACACAAATCTGTCTTCAAAACGGGGCAAATCTTGCCAATGCTCAACGTCCATAGATGAAGCAAGCCTACAATTCCAGAGATAGAGGAAGGCAGTATACGGGCCGATGTCCAGAGACTGGAGCCCGACTGGACAGTGCTCAACTGTCAGACAGAGAAGCTCGACGTCCAGAGAGAGGAAGCCCCGGCAAGACTTGACAAGCCTGACGTCCAGCAACGGGGCAAGGCTCACAAAGGCTCAACATGCAGAGATGGAGCAATTGTCTACAAGGATCCACAGTCAAAGATGGAAGGCAGTACACGGCCCGACATTCAAAGAGTTGAGCAATATTTAACAGTTCTCAATGGTCAGAGAGAACAATGCCTGTTAAGATTCAACAAGTCTGATGTCTAGCAACAGGGTACATCTCACAAAGGCTCAACGTCCGGGATCAAGTCTCTACAAGGTGGTGTCCAGATATGGAGAAAGGCAGAACACGACCCAATGTTCAGACACTGGAGCATGACTAGCCAGTGCTCACTGGCCAGAAACGGAGAAGGCCTTGAAAAGTCTCACCGTTCAGAGATGGTGTACAGCTCAAAGTCAGAGACTGAGCAAGGCTCAACAACCCAGTGGTTAACTGCATGCATTTCTTTGGTCCCAGACCCTTGCACTTAAGCGAATTGCACTAACACTTTTGTGCCCACATTCTAGTGTGACTTCTTTAGCCACTGCTTCCAAATATCCCCAGTCATCCATGAATTTGCGTTAGCTTCGAATGACACAGGAAATCACTTAACTTTCTTGAAACAACGGGGCTGTTTGCTCTTTCCAATAACGAGGGGTTCCAACTTCTCACTCCCATCCATATTGCAGCAAAGGAGGATTGTCAGTCGGTCCTTCGGTGTTTTACCTCCAGTAGTTTCGGCATGTTTGAATGCAAGTGTTCCATCAGGAATCGCTCTCCAGTAGAGACCATTTTGGTCAGCATTGAAAATGTCACGAGGTGCAAACTCGTTCAAGATGTTAGGAAGAACTGAAACAACCCAATTTTCAGCACCAAAGTCATCAGCGTCTTGATTCTTATGTTGTTCCTCTCCTTCCATCTTTCCAACCATCCAACAGTGGTTTTGAATTCAGTTAGTCCAATACTTTCTGCTAGCTGGTTAGCTTTCTCCATAAGCAGTGGACCACTGACAGGAAACTGTCTGCTCCTGACTCGAGAAAACCACTGAAGAAGAGCACCGTCCACCTCCTCAGCTTTTCCCGCCCTGTTTCCGTTGTGGATTTGTATTGTTTTGCCATTCTTCCAGAAGCTGGTCCTTCTGCTTAAAGACACGTGAAATTTGACTGGGATTGACACCATATTCTATAGTAATAGATGCTTGACTGTTTTCTAATTTAAGAACTTCTATTCGTTCAGCCAGTGTTAAAGCCTTACAGTTCCACTGCGACGACGACCCCGGTGTACACCCTAACAACATTCTTTTGCTTATCTGCCTGTGGCAGTTAAAGAGGCAGTAAATTTGAAATCTCGTTGGTTGTCACGCGCCAATCGGCTTCCATATTCAATGCGCACGGTTATGCGGAAAGAATAATAATAAAAAAAAAGTATTGAAAAGGAGAATTAAGTGCAGTTAATGTGTAATATTATTCTAGAAGTACCTGCATTATAGAAGAGGGAGCTCAGGTTTAAGATTAATTACTAGCCAATATAACAAGAGACACGTCTATCTAACACAAGTATATTTCTATCTAGTATAAGTAACTTTTGTTGTAAACATTTACACAATCAATAGCACAGCATTTGCAGTTATTAATGTCAAGTCTTTCTGCTGTTTGACATCAAAGGGTCTATCGTGATTGGACCCGAATATTTGAGACCACCAAGCGTGGCCAGTCACGTTTACAATGACTGACGTGTGAACTAAGCACTTTTCAAATTATACTCAAAACTGATCTTTCGAGTACATTTAAATATATTTTGTACAATTTATTCAGTGGTTTTTATATAATGATTTGAAATAAGGGGTATAAATTTATAGTTACAAACTTCCTATTTATATATTTTTGTAATTCATTATTCATAAAATCTCTTCTGAACCAAATTACCTTAAAAACAGTGATGACTAAGAATCTTATTCTTCTAGTTTGTTGACTTGATAAAACTAACATTTTGTTGCAACTCCAAGGTAAATCTGGCCTCTGCTTGGAATCCACGCTGAACTCTTTATGGGTATGTACAGAATATATGTTCACTATTAAAATAAAGGTATATTAATAGGTTATAAAAGCAGCAAGGAAAAGAATCAAAAATATATAATACTGTAAATGTGTTGCTAGTTCATCACAAACATAAGGCAGCAACCAATTACTTTAATATATGTAAAGGCTTTTTCAAAGAAATATGTTTTTAAGCAAGTCCTAGACTTAATGAGTAGCTTTACAGCAAGCTTTCCTATAGAAAATAGTAATCAAAGGCACAAGTAGATGGCTTTCTAGCCAGTGTTTCAATACTTGGTTTAATTACTATAAAACTTCTGTAGCTACTGTGTCAACATGTCATGCCTATGTCATCTTTTGGATAAGTATGAAGAACCTACAACTTACTCTACAGAAGGAAATGTATCAGGGGAAAAAATAACCCAAGATAAAATAAGATGAGATTATTACTTCACTAAACACAAGATAAAGGGAGAAGTACCTCAACTGTAAAATGAACAAAGCATTTGACTAGAAATTTAGATACCATACCAGATATACTCATTGACACCAGGTGCCAATACATTTTTTGTACAAACTATTATACATCCAACAAGTGTGCAATAGTCATAGCAACATGTTCCCACATTTTGTTACATTGGGGGGGGGGGGGGGGGGGGTCCGATTTCAAAGCACTTACATAGGATACTATGAAACTTTGTTAAGTCTATGTTCTTTGAAAATATTCCTCATGGTTTCTTAACACAAAACTTTTGCACCCAATGTTGTGATCAGTTGTGTGCTGAAGCTCAATACACGCAAAGCCAGTAAGTAGTATCAGCATAATGGTTTATTAAAAGGACAGGGAATTTTTTTTATATTAGTAATTCAAGTAGATGCTCCATTAAGCCAGTTGCCTGACTTGCCAAACTTTTGGAGCCCCGTTTACTAAGCCACTTAAGCAGCTACCTTTTACCTATTTTTTTTTTCCATACTACTTTAAGCAAACAGACTGAAAGTTGATTAAGGAGGTGGGGGGAGAAAACACCTAAGGACGTCTGGCAATGGCTATGATACTTAGGGGGGGGGGGGGGCGAAGGAACGGTTTTTAAACGCGTTTAATAATAAAATCAGTCCAACAGGATTAAAAAGTACCAACAGTCAAAGCAATAGAACCATGGTTACCATAAGCATTTTTTTCAACAACAAGGAAAATTAGAAAGCGAAAAGTAAAATGACCCTACTTTAAACAGGCCCTCCCCCATCCGCTCCATTCAGCGCCCCTAAAGGGAAAGTGCACCCCAAAAATACAAGGAAAACAGTGATGGCAGCCAAAAGCAGAAAGTCATCTGGGACAGAAAGAAAAATGAACTGGAAAATGCCATTAACCTCCGTTTTTCCTCAATGAAACTAGTAAAGAAAGAAAGCTTGAGCATTGTAGGCCGAGGAAGGTCTACAGCAGCAACTGCCATGAGAAGTCTCACAGTCACCACCACTACTGTCATTCCCAAGACAGAACGAGATACAAGGACAGGGTCCTCCTCGGCAGCACTTTAAAGTAGGACCTTCCACCACAGTCCCTCTTCCTACTCGGAGAAAAGATCTTCCAACACAACCACAGGAATATGACAGGGCAAGGACACGGTGTATTGTATATCATCTTACTCTGACTACGCTTACCTCCGCGCACCACCACCGGTTGCCCACTTCAGGCTACTAGCACTAGAACAGCAATTTAAAATACGTCAAGCCCTCGCTCCACGCTTTATGTACGCGGGCAAGCTGCTCAGTCGAACTTTCTGCTGTAACCCATTTCCCGCCCCTCCTGGCGCCACTAACGTGCCGCTTGGCCAATCAACTATCCCCGCTGCGTGACTGGCAGTCCGTTTCCTGATGGCCCAAAGCAGGAAACCAATGGCTGTCTGCCCAGTCCCGCCTTCCTTGCCTCGATGCATCAGCCCACCCCCCTCGCTCCCCCCGCAACCACTGGCTCCCGCCCTATCCAACCGGATTTCCCGACTGACGGGCATTGTCACCAATAGACACTAAGAGTGACATGAATGGCGCGCCCCTGGAGCGAATAGAAACTTAGGGGAGGCAGTGCCCGGGGGTGGGCGCGACGTTCGCAGCAAGTTTGGGTGCACTGCAGCGCAGAACACTACAATGGCTGCTGGAAAGAGGGGAAAGCAAACAATTTTCAGGCCCGCAGCGTCCAACAAAAAATATGAGAAAAAAATTATTAAAAATTCGGAAAACTGTTTAAAGCCTGGAAATCGACCGTAGAAAGGATGTTAAAGCTCCCGCGGTGAGTTTCTAGTATATTTTGTGGGCTGTTACTGCTTTTTAGCTTGAAAATATTGGGGTTATTTAAATTATGGGAGAGGGGTGAGAGCACGGGGAAGTTTGTGCTCATCAGCCCCCCTGTTTGGGACCTCCTAGAAGGAGAGAGAGAAAGGTGAAAAATAAGCCAAGAAATTAAAGAGGAAAAAATATGACAAGCGAAGAATTGGACCCTTTTTTTTAATCTTTACCCCCCTCTTAGAAAGGCCCCGGAGGGCTCTCGGGAAGAGAGTTAAAGGGAGTTTGTGAAGTTATTGGGGAGGGGGAGAAAGTCTTTGGACGTGAAGTTTTGAGATGGTATTTTGCGAGAGGTTTTTTTTCTCTCTTTCAATGATGTGACAGCGGCTTAACAGAGGGAGGGAGAAGAAGACACAAGGCGCAAAGAAGTAGAAAGCGGTTTAAAAAAAAATCCCCCAAATTCCAATCTGCCGCAAATCCGCCCGCACTTCTCCACAGCAATGGCTTTGGGAGGGGGTGAAATTTGTTTTGCTGATTGCCGTCTTACACTTTTTGTGTGTGTGTTAGGGTTACTTTTTTGGCGGGGGGGAGGGGACGATGAGGGGACAGGGAAGTTTTTGTCAACTCTCTGACTTTTTGCCGATCATGGGTGAAATGGGGGGGGGGGGAGAAGAAGGGGGTTTGAGCGCGACTTTGAATGGGGGGAGGCAAAATGTACAACGGTCTTGTGTATTGAGGTTTGGTTGGTGGGTTGCGGAGGGGGGTACAGTGCGGAAAGGAAAAAAAAAAAGAACGAACGTGCGCGGATGGCAGGGACAACTTGTCAGTATCATAAACAACCAAAATGGAGGGAGAACGCAGGCTGAGCAAAATCACCCGAAAAACCTCGTTTTAAATTCCTAAAAAATTGCGTCGTCGGCCGATTCTGCTTTTTCTTTTGAAGATGAAAGGGTGAAACGTTTCCCCGCCAGCTCGCTGCGAGTTTGCACTCGCCAGACGCTTAAAACTTTATTTTTTTCCCCCTTTTAAGACTTTTGGAAGAGAAAAAGTTTTGTAGAAATTCACAGAAACGTTAATGAGAGAAGAAGGAATGGCCTTTGATGCTGAGTGGTTGCTGACTTCTGGTTGTGTTTCTAAGGTTAAGTCGGATAAAGAGTGTATGTTTTGTGTGTATGTGTGATGTGCTCATTCACATGGTCTTGGAGGGGGGCTTGGGGGGTTTTGATCGGTTCTAGTGTATAGGTATTTTCTTGCCATTAGGCGTTGTGAAGTCTTAACAAACCGCCGTATCGAGGAAAGAAGCGATTTGGTGCTTTTAAATTCACATGGTTTCTCGTGGTTCCCTACGTAAACCTTATTCTTTTATGTTATGTGGTTGAAGTAATGCTGAGGTGCATCTTAAATTAGTAGTTCTTTTTTGGTACAGTTTTCTTTTCCTCTGCTTTCCCGGAATTTTTTTTTTATCTTCTGTTTATAAAAGATGACCTTGTAACCTGTGCTATCCCCATGTTTTTCCAACCCCCTCCCAAATAAATCGAGGATGCCTTTTGCATTACATTGAAGTCAATGTTCGAAGTGCTGCTGATGTTAGTTCCACGTGGGGTCAGGGACAGAGGAGGGCATTTTAAAGAAGCAGCTCCTCTCTTCACTCTCTTATAGATCAAGCGTCACATATGCAGAATTTGCTCCTGATGTCTAGAATAGGGTAATTTGACTCTTTGAAGGCTTTTAATAAAAGTATGGAGTAAATATACACGACAATGTACAGTCCATTTTCCATTAGTGCAAAGTATTGCTTTGTGTACTTTCTCAAAAGAATTTAGTGTTCTAAAATGTGTCTTCTGATACCAGTGAGTTACTGGATTGTGTAGGATGAATGTCTCCATAGTTTAAAGTTGTAAACCTAGATTATGTGGCTTCTGAAGTAGTGTAAGTACAGCATTTCATTTTTTAATCAACTTATGTAGATGTTGAACCAGAATCATTATTTGCATATTCAGTAACTGAGAAGCAGTTTCTTACATATGTGCCTTTTATGAAAACCCTGAATAGTTCTAAAATTTTATTGTTTGCTTTTTCTGGAAAATGTTTTATAAGTGCATGTAGTACATGTGATTACAAAATTCAAAATAAAAAAGCTGCAGGAGAAATGGGTGTAATGGGTGTATCTTATGTTTTAAAGCTGAGTTGTGCTTACTGAAATTTTTAAGTATTGTTGTATTTTCTTAGATAAGAATATATGTAGTATTGAGTTGTGGAATATTATTTTGTACTTGAAGAAATGTAGACTATGCAAGCCAGTAATTAGATCTGTATCAGTATATTGAAGGTGTGCCAATATCTTCAAAAAGGAATTTATAATTTCTTGTATAGACTTAATAAACCTTGAAGGAAAGAATCAGATCATATGATAATTAGACTACAAATCAAAATTGTATACAAAAATTTCCTTTTGAAGAATGAACTTGATATACTAAAATGGCAGGAATATGACTTGTTAATTTTTTTGTGTGTGTGGTAGCAAAGAAATATAAGTATAAAATTGGCCAGACATAGACAAATGTCTTTTTTTGCATACAACACTAGAAATAGAAGAAATCTGTATACGGCTAACAGTGTTTGAACATTCTAGGTCAAAATAAGCCTTTATTTTTATGTTTATTGATCGTGGCATGAAAATAGGATATGGGTTCAGCCTAGTATGATAATAGGGTATACTTTGCTATGTATGTATGAAAGAGCAGTTGAGTGATGTAAAAGTGTCTAGCTTAATGTATTCACTTCAAGTTCAATGAAATGTAATTAAAATGCATACTGAGTGTTTATAGTGATTATACTGTCTTTGTATAAAACTAAAGAACTCATTTGTAGTTTTTCATTTAAAACACAAATATTTTGTACTGTGTTGAAGATCAGTAAAGCAGCAGAGTCTTAAAGCAAGCAGCCTGTCAGCTATGGAATCTTCAGTAAAATTTTCAGTTATGGCTCAGTGGTGAAGACAGGTTTTCAATCAATACAATGAGCCATTTACCTTTCTTTATTCCATGTGACTGAGGCATTTTTTAATATACTATTTGCTAATTCATTTTGATTTTTTGGCAGAAATCTTAGTGTTATTATTTATTTCAATCTAGTATAGAGCTCTACATGCTCACTCCCAAACAGTTAACAATTAAAATGACAAAACACAATAAAAGCATGCACTAATAAATACATTCAAAATAAATTGCCTCTTCCAGTGACCCACATATTTTACATGAAATTACATCAGCTTAGTTCTTAAAACAAACAAGCTGCATCCAAACTAAGATCATACTATCTAATTAATTTAAATATTAGTATAGTTCTTTCTCTGTTGTTGTTTGTGCATCTTCTTTAGCAGTTTGTGAGCATGTGTACACTTAGAAACAAATAAAAATGTACTTTTGGAAGATAGTCTCTGAGTGAAAACTGTGTTAACTTCAGCATGAAATTGGAAATAAAGAATTGACTTCAGACAAAGGTGTTATTTTTTGAGAGTAGCTTTTTACATTACTAATTTATCATTATTTAAATAAAATACTTTGAAAATCCAAACAATACCAAAGGTTTGAAAACCTGAGAAACAACACTGCATCAGTGTATGTGTAATTTGTAGTTAATAATATTTATTATGTATGTGCTTATTATGTAAATGTGCATCTTCCATGCTAATGGATTGAGAGGGTTCCTCAGTGTTTCTCACAAACAATTTACAGATGAGGTACTAAACTATGTAAAATTCTCATAGAAGTAAAAGTTTGCTGTGTTGTATATTTTACATGTTAAGTGTTTTATAACTAATCAACATAATTTACTAATCTTTTAGACTATTTAAACAGAGGTGTTATTTTAAGAACTATTAAAAAGATCAGCCTTTAAACATCTGAAAGGATTGTTGATGTACCTAGTAAGCATATTTATATTGCTCTTTCCAAGTGGTGACATTAGGAAACAGTTCTGTCCTGGTAGCTGGTAGGATTTATATGTTAATATTAACACACAGTAGCAGCATCTTCTAAAGGCACTGCAGTCTAAAAACAAGGTTTCAAACAAGTAGCACAGTTATCCCAGTTCAGTGGCTCTGGCCACTTGTTGCGCAGTTCTGAATTTTCACATTTTTATTAAAAGTTACCTATACCAAAACTCTGTCCATTTAGCTTTAGATTTTTTTTTTTCTTTAGTTCATATAGATGTTAGTCATATTTTCCTCACCTTCTTTAAGGTATTCTAGCAATTTATACAGACAACAAGCTTAAGAGTAACAGTTTCTAAAGGTCTTTCTCACAGACCATTTGATCTCATGATGTGTTAAATAAAGATGGTTCCTTTTGAAGAACCCTTGCACAGTGCATTAAAAAAGCTTAGTGGCTGTAAATGTGTGAACAAAACTGGCTAAGGTTTGATATAATTTTGATTTTTAATTGGACATTTTTTTGTGTTCCTTGTGTTTAATATCTCATATTTTTGACACATTTCCATAACTTTGTGTAAAATTAGATTTTTGTGAGTGAAGTAATAGCTTTGGGAAATTTGCGCTGAATACACATTTTTAAATGCAATACTTTGACCAAATTTCTGTTGTAGCTAAAAATTATTGTGCTGTGTTTTTTCATCTTGGAATGTGATGAGCAGATGGCTATAAATAAATTGCTGAAGGTTCAAATTAACTGGAACATCATATTTTCTTAAGAAAATACATAGGGAGATTTTGCACTTGTAACTGAAATGTTTTTTTGTGACTTAGTATTTAGCTGTTGAGAAGTAAACCAAACACAGACAAACTTTCATGTTGATTGTTTGAAAACTTTTATTTTGAGGTTGTGGACTTTGTACATTCGTTTTTGTGGAAGTTTTATTTGAGTGAGTATAATCAATGAAGATGCAAAGTTCTTGAATTATACTTAAAATTTTAAGTAGTAAACGTGTGAGGGCATTTTTGTGTTCAAGTTGATTTGTTAGTGTACTATTGAAACTGATAAAATAGCAGTACCAATGCATACGTTTTTGTATTCAATAAAGTTTTAGTAAGGCAGTTTTAACCAGTAACCCCTTTATCCCGTGTGGATTAAACAGTTTTCTCCACTAGTATTTTATTTAGAAATGTATATCTAGAAAGAAGCTAGATTTACTGAAGAACCTGGATTTTTAATTTTAATTTTTTTTTGTTAATGATACTTCCAACCAAGGTAGTGTCTAAACATAGGATGGGTTTGCATATATCGATCTCCTAGTGATTAACAGTTTCTTAGCATGTACATCTGTCATTGCAGTCCCTTTTTTATTTTGATAGCTGTGCAAGCCTGTCATTTGTGCAGAAATACTTTGAAGACAACATAATGTCTCTTTTGAGAAATAGAAATTGAAATAAGTGCTTTGTAAGTAAAAGACTTCAGGTTAAAATATTGCCATACATAAATGATGGGTAAAAGAGCTCTCCTTAGAGTACATTGAAATTCCAGTGTGTTAAGTCCCGGGGTATCTCGTAAACAGAGTTGGTGCCTGGTCATTATGTTTTAAAACCAACTATACTTTGTGTTGGAAATTTAAGATACCTGCATGAGAAATATGCATAAAAACACAATGGAGCAGAAGAGTGAAATTTTTAATGTGAGGATTAAGTTAAGATAGCCAGTTACCTTCTTCCATACACCTTCTACTAAATGGTTTCTGGAGTCAGTAGTTAATGTTTTTCTTAAACATTTCATTTAAAACATCCAACAGCAAAGCAAATATACACACACCATTGTATTCTAATGAAGCAGTAATATATATCCTGTGATCCGTAAGAAATTACATGCATTTCTTAGAATTGTTTTAAGCATTATTCATTTTCTGTAAAGTTTAATGGATGCAGATGAGCAAAGTAGAAAATAAAACAATACATTGATATTTAGCATAGTTTAAATGAGATGTGGGAAATTAGGAATTACTTGCATAGCACCTGAAGCAACTAATATCCTTGATGAAGTCTAAACACTAGGTACAGTCCCTGACTGTGTTTGCTTTCCTATCACCCATTCCTTTGATGCCTTAAGTTGGTCTCTTTAAATACAACTAAGTTTAGTCAAAACCAGTTGTAATCTAACTTCTGCAAGTATACTTTATCTGGTTAGCAGGACTATTTTCTTTCCTTCACCAGATGATTTTAGGAAGTTAGACAATGGAAGATTACTATCATTCTTTTATAATGCCTTCTTTACTGTTTCTTAACAAAAAAAAATAGATCATTTTTTCACACAGATTTAATTTCTGCTTTTATGTAACTGCTGAAGTGAGAAAAGTAACCGTGTCATATCCTTACTAGAAGCAGAAGTCTACTTTAAAGTGATTTCTAGAATCAAGCACACAGTATGTTGAAAAGACAGAGCTGTATCATTATTACATCCATATATGAACATTCTCAGTTTACTAGGAAATATATTTTTTTTCAAGAGGATTTGAAAATAATTTTTCATTTATTTATTTTGAGACAGATATTTAAGAGCAAATGATTTGAGCTGTCAGCTTCCCCAGTATTAGTTATCTCAGCATTTAAAGTTCAAATTTACAGTACCATATGCAAAGCCCCATTTTAGGTAGAATGTAGAAATAGGAATTGAGACATCCAGGTCAGGACATGTCAGTTTCCGCTAATATAATAGAAAAGGATCTGCTGATGTAGATCCTTTTCTAAAATACATGCATGAATGGACATGTATGCACCGGCTACGTGTAGTGGGATCATTTATTTTACAAGTGTCAATGCCTAAATTATTAGCAGGTCCAACGCGGCAACATATATACACTTGTACAAGCTGGCGCATTCCACATGTGCATCTGACATTTTAGAAACCTGCACCTCTGCTTCCCCAAGCTGTCACCACAACCCAATATCATTTACTAGTATCGCTTTTGGGGGGGGGGGGGGAAATACAGGAGGAATAAATGGGCCACCTCCAGTAATCCCTCCAGAGGAGTCCTGCATAAAATGAGCACCTTCAGTTAACTTGGACATCCCCAAGAGCAGCTGTAAATGCTGACGTTTATGTTCTACCTGTTGATTATTCTCTTTTTCTTGCTTTTATGATGTTTTAAATACCATTTAAAATGGTTTAAAAAGTATTTCTTAACCAGGAAAAAGGTATATAAAACGTAAACATTGGCAGATATAAACGTGCATTCCTATTCTGAAATAGGAAATGCACATGTATATTTCACCACCTTGGGTGAATCTCTTCAGAAGGGCGGTTAATAAACTACTACTACTACTACTTAACATTTCTAGAGCGCTACTAGGGTTACGCAGCGCTGTACAATTTAATAAATCCAACTCAAATATTTTAGCCCTGCCTAAGTCTTGCCAAAAACACACTCGGACTACGCCCCCTTGCCATATGCATGTATTCACAATTTAGATATGTATATCCCAGCTTTCTAAAAAGACATGTATGCAATATGTCTAAATGCCAGCTTCTGCATGTCCATATCATGAATAGAGTTTCTAAAATAACAGTCTGTGGAGGGTGTTTTCAAAAGAACGTCCAAGTCAGAATTGGGACATTCTACTTACATAAAAAAAAAAGTCCATCTCGCAGCAATTTTTGAACAGGAAAGATGTCCAGATTTCCTATTAGAAAATACATGAGAAGGACACTTGTACGTTGAAGGTATCTATCCTGAACAACCATTTTACAAACTGAAACATTTAAATTATAAACAGAGAAAACAAGGAACAGGGACGTCTGGCAGCATTCTTATTAAAATGGACACACACACGTCCTTGCAGATCAGAAGAGTAGTCTAGTGGTTAGTGTAGTGGACTGTAAAGCAAGGAACACGGGTTCAAATTCCACAAACTTTTTTTTTCTTTGTAAATGTGGTCCCTTCAGGAACAGAAAAATACCTACTGTACCTGAACATATAGCCTTCAGGCTTGCAAGTGTCTTATATCATTAGGTACAGTTCTGTTCTTGGAGGGAGCCCCAGAAAAATAGTTTCAGTGGGCTATGAACCTGCGTCCCTTGGTTTACAGTTCACTGCACTAACCACTAGGCTACTCCTCTGACCTGCTTGCTGCTTTGTTCAGAATGGCCATAATGCCTGCAGCTGACATAGAGCCTGGATTTAGGATGGGTCATGCCTTAATCACTCCAGTGGTCAACTGCTCAATCAGAGCAACTTTTTATAACTTGGACGTGAGTGAAACAGATCTAAATAAAAATGTGCTGCTTTTTTTTTTTTTTAAGATGGACGTTTCTATTTGAAAATCACTGTTGTTGGACGACCTATTTGTGGACCCTCCCTTGTCCTGCCCAAAACACACCTACAATATATATACACCCTTGCTATTTGGATAAACTGCAGTGTGAAACATCTGAATTTTGACTTTCAAAAATCGGTATTTGGATTTATTTATTTTTAAGGCATTTTGAGGCGTCCATCTGCTTAGAAAATGAGAGCTTTAGTCTCCCCAAAAAAAAAAAGTTTCTTCACCCATATGCAAGAAAGTGTTGCCTTCTCTTTAAAAAAATAGCCCTTTACTGTCATGTGATACTTCAAAAATGTTAACATTCCAAAACAGTTACAGGGAAGGCTGACATAAATCATGTTTCATTTTCATCCTGTTAGACCAGTTCATTTATCAGCAGTTGAAGGTAGAGATTCTGAACTCTTCCAGTAACATCGCTGGTATAAGGGCTAGGAGCCTTCAGTATTTCTTTACTTCTAAAAGATGTTGCAGAGGGTTTCCTTTGAGTAGGCCTAACTCTCGGGCACAGTCCATAGCCTTCGTCCCTTGCAGTCAATTTACATAGTAACATAGTAGATGACGGCGGAAAAAGACCTGCACGGTCCATCCAGTCTGCCTAACAAGACAACTCATATGTGCTAATTTTTGTGTATACCCTACTTTGATTTGTACCTGTGTTCTTCAGGGCACAAACCATATAAGTCTGCCCAGCACTAGCCCCGCCTCCCAACCACCGGCTCTGGCACAGACCGTATAAGTCTGCCCAGCACTATCCCCGCCTCCCAACCACCAGTCCCGCCTCCCACCACCGGCTCTGGCACAGACCGTATAAGTCTGCCCAGCACTATCCCCACCAGCCCCGCCTCCCCGCCAGTGTCGCTCCTGAGGTTCAGTTCAAGGTCCTTACCCAATTGAACCAGGAGGGGTCTGGCCCTCCATAGTCCTGAGTACTAGCCCATGTGCTTTCTCACTTGGCAGTGTGTGGTGATAGAGGTCCCCTTCCCCAGGTGCACTTCTGCAGGAGATAAAATAAGGCTGGGGAAAAATTGGCAGTGCAGCTTTATTCCCATGGCTGCTGCCTGAGGGAAGAAAGTTCATGAAATTGTATTTTATTTTATTTTTTTAAAGGCGACGGAAAGATTAGTAAGGGTTTTACGTAGGCACCAGTGGGTCAGATCCTTGCAAGCCTGGAATCCGCTGTGGGGTGAATCAAGGCATTCAGGTCAGGGGGAGTGGAGCCTGATCTTTTCCTGTAGTGGCAATGCAAGGATGCCAAGTACGATTAGGTGTGCAAGTAATGTTGCTGGCTCCTATGGGCCCATATGCAGTGGAGCTATGGTTGTTTCAGCACTGGTTGTGCCTGAGGAGCCCCCAGAGGGGAACTGAGGCAATGGCAACCCCTTCCCAGCCCAAAGGTACGCCCAGTTTTGGCAGGAATGGTGGCCATTTTGTTGTTGGCCCACCAAAGTTCATTGTGACCTGTAGAGTATAGTGATCAAGAGGTGGGCTGGATGGATGGGGCCCATTCTTACCTGATAGAGTTTGTAGTATCAGGAGGTACCAAGGACTACATCCAGCAGACCTTGATTGGAGGGGGTCAAGTCTTTAATTTCCTGACTATGGAGGGTCCTGGAAATTCAGGTGCTCCAGACAATGGCTCTAAGAGACCTAGACGGCTAAGTGTTTGTTTGGGTCAAACCTGGAATGCGCACTATTCCTGTCTATATTCCCTCAAGAGAATACTTGGGGTCTAGACAAGGAGGACTCAAGACTTACTGTAGGAGGCTGCTTCCCCGAGAATGAGGAACCTCTGTCTGGATGAGGAGGAGGACTCCCACCTAAATAAGGTAACTAAACGCCTCCTATCTGAACAAGTAGGCTGCCAAGATTTAGTGACTTTGTCTTTGGGTATTTGAGTATTGACCCAAACAAAAACCTGAGGCGGGGACCCCATCCTGAAAGACTTCCAGAATCTACTTTTCATAGGACCCTGTAGCAGATGATTCTGGCCAAGTAGAGAGTGCTGGAGAGTATTTTCTATGTTATGAGTTCTTGGGCAGGCTCTATCAGCCACTGCGTGAGGAGCTGGACAGATTTGTTCTGTCTCCCTAATGTGGCCCCGTCATCTGGAGGTAGTAAAATGGGTATGCCCTTGAATTTGTCACATCCATTTCTGACATCCTTATGGCATCCCCCTGTGGGTCCCCCTCACGGAGGTGGTTATCCTGCAGTGGTTAGTTTGAGGGGCTGAAGAGCCAGTCCCATGCCAGGAGCAGGGTTGGGGTCACTACTCAATTTTATGGTCCCCAAGGGTTGCACCTTCCTGCTCCATTTTGGACTTGAAAGAAGTCAGTGCCTCTCTGTCCCACAGTTCAAAGGTTAGGTTTATTTGATTACCCGCTTAGGGTCAGACCATCAAAGTAGTGTACGTAAGTAAAGACAGAAAAAAATGAAGGTACAAACAATAACATACAGGCAACATCATGGACAGAAATACATGCAAAAACAAACCTAATTCTGCTTTGGTCCGACAGGCTGTTCTAGATTAGTAGTTTGCACCTATACATGAGCTATTGAACACTGCATGAAACAGATAGGCTTTGAGTATGGCTTTTAACTACGGCCTGCTTCAGGAGTCTAAAATCATATATATATTGAATGTAGTAAATAATATATGCAATGTGAAATAGAATGCAAACAATATAAAATAACATACCATTAAAATCCCAAATACCAATTGAGAATATTTTTCAAAAATGATGAACGTGAAAAAGTGATGAACACAAAAAATGTGTATGAATGGAATATTGTCTTTTTTAATCATAAATGAAAATGTTATTTATATATATATTTATATTTATATATTTATTTATAATGTAATATGTGTGTCACAAGATTGATTGAAAAGACACAATATTGGAGATTTTGTAATCTATTTACTACCATAAGGTTGGTTCCATAGCATCCCTCAGATCAATCCAGAGACTTGTGGGTTGTGTCCCGCTACCAGCAGGTGGATATAGAGAGAACCTGCGAGGTTTGCTATATGTGGACCTGTGTAGCCAAGTAAACCTCAGTTTCCATGTCACTTGCAGCAGATGAATCCAGGAACTAGTGGGTTAAGTCCGCCTACCAGCAGGTGGAGATAAATAAACAAACTAAAGGCAGTGATGCCAGACCGCCAGCTCCTTCCTCAGTTAGTATGTCTCTATCTCAGCAGGTGGTGAACGGCTTTTTCTCCAGCTCCTGGGCCCAAGGCCTCTGAGGGTGCTCCTGGGCTGGTGGCCAGTTTGAACCGTGGGTGGCGGACTGGTGGTGTCCCCTTTGACAGCATATGCAGTTGCTGGGTCCCTGCTGCACTTCAAATTCCCTCTGAACAGGCTTTTGCTGTTCCTTTCCTTCCCTGTTTGTTTCTGCCTTCTCACTTGAAAAAAAAAAAAAAAAAAGAGAACCATAGAATTTATTTAAAAGAGAAACAGAGAAGCACAGGGAAGTGTGTTTTGCTGAGAACAGGTTTGTGTTACTGCTGTCCGAGTCCTGATTTCTGTTGCCTGCTTGTCTGAGCCTGCCTCGAAGTGGAGTCGGAATTTTGTTTTGTTTTGTTTTTTTCTTCAGCTCAGCTGGCAGTTCCCGCGCTTTCCCAGTCCGGGGTAAGTCCTGCCGGGGGCAGGCGATGGCAGCAGAGGCGGTAAAATGCTGTTCCCAATGCGGGAAACAGTGTTGGACGGCGGGCCTTTGCAGTGTGGGTTGCGCTGATTTGGCGGGACTTGACGGAGCGGTGCCCCCCCCCCCCCCCCGATAGCGCGCTTTCCCGTCCAGAGCCTGGTGATTCTTGCGCCATTTTGTGATCGGTCGCTGAGCCGGCTCCAGTAGCGGTTTTGGGCAAAGCTTCTTCGCTGGTAGGGGAGTCAGGGGGGCCTGTCAGGCACTGTGGGCGGTGGTGCAGGTGCCATGACTGCGACCTCCGTTGCGGGGGAGGGTTTTTCGCCAGAATTTATTTTTCTACTCCAGGCGTTTTTGTTGAAAAGGGCCTTGCCCCCCCCCCTCACGCGGTTGCGACAGCTTCGGCCTTTGATTCTCTCAGGGGGTCTGGGGGTAACCAAGAGATTTTGGGTTTATTCCCAGAGGATTTCTCCTCCCATAAAAAGCCTAGGCTTTCTTTGGGGTCTGAGGAGGAGTCCTGCATACGGTCGCCTGCAGCTTCCTCCGTGGTGGCTCTCTCGGAGCAGACGGGGGTAGAGGACTTGGAGGACGGTGTCCTCACTGACCAACCGGAGGACTCTTTTGCTGTGAGGATTTTCCATAAGGAGGAGTTGTCCTCCTTTATCTCTCAGGCGCTGTAAGCCCTGAATATAGAGGACCCTGAGGTTGCGGATTCTCAAGCAGTCAACCCCAAGATGGCCAGTACCAGACGACCTTCTAAGGCTTTTCCGGTACATGAAGCTATTGAAGAGTTGATTTCGGCCCAGTGGGTGGATCCGGATGGTGGGCTGAAAGTAGCCAGGGCTATGGCCAGGCTGTATCCAGTTTCAGCGGACCATTTAGAGCAGTTTGCTGTACCTAGGGTGGATGCCCTGGTGACGGCGGTCACTAAGAAGACTACTCTTCCAGTGGAAGGTGGTGTGGCATTTAAGGATATGCAAGACAGACGGCTAGAGGCCTCTTTAAAACGTGCCTTTGAGGTGGCTGCTTTGACACTTCAAGCTTCTGTTTGTAGTTCTTATGCAGCTAGAGCTTGTCTCAGTCAGCTACATAAGCACCGCCATACTGGGAAAAGACCAAGGGTCCATCAAGCCCAGCATCCTGTCTCCGACAGTGGCCAATCCAGGCCTCAAGAACCTGGCAAAAACCCAAAAATAAAAAAAAAATTTAAATTAATAATGTTCAATGGACTTTTCCTTCAGGAATCTGTCCAAACCCCCTTTAAACTCAGCAAGGCCAACTGTTGTCACTACATTCTCCGGCAACGAGTTCCAGAGTCTGTCTACGCGCTGAGTAAAGAGAAACTTTCTCTTATTTGTTTTAAATCTACCACATTCTAGCTTCATCTTATGTCCCCTGGTTCTTATTGTTAGAAAGTGTAAACAAATGCTTCACATCTGTTTCTCCATTCCACTCATTATCTTGTAGACTTCTAACATATCACCCCTCAGCCACCTCTTCTCCAAGCTGAAGAGCCCTAACCGTCTTAGCCTGTCATAGATTCGATTTCAGAGTCTGATATGCCGGGAACGCCTCAGATGTCACTGATGGATATTGGGCTGGCGTACTTGGCGGATGCTTTGTATGATTTGGTCTGTGCTTTGGGCTTTTGGGCTTGACAGTTTCCTCTGCGTCTTCTGTGGCTCCGTCATTGGGTCACAGATATGGCCTCTAAGCAACGGCTCATTAAATTGCCTTTCTGAGGGAAATTGCTTTTTGGGGAAGATCTAGAAAGGAGCCTTGAGGTCACGTTTCAGAGAGACGCGCCAGTATCGCCCGGGGCGGTCCAATGCAGCCTTTCAGGATCCTCGTTTTGGGCAGCATTCTTCTTTTCAAAACGAGAAGCGTCCGGCTGGACCCCCCTCTCGTCAGGGGGTCCTCGGGCCTCCCAATGATGGGGCGCAGGTCCACTCGGGAGGAGAGCAGATCGCTGGTCGACTTTCTCTGTTTCTTCCAGAGTGGAACAGAATTACTTCGGACATGTGGGTCCTCGATGTGGTGTGGGAAGGTTACAAGCTAGAATTCTTCTCTCCCGTCACAGACTTTTTTCTGGAGTCCCGCTGTGTATCGCGGGCCAAGAGGACAGCGGTTCTGCAGTGTTTGCGAGACCTGCTAAGGATAGGGGCTATCGTGCCTGTTCCTCCTCTCGAAAGGTGCACAGGTCGGTACTCCATCTTCTTTGTGGTTCCAAAGAAGTGAGGGGCTTTTCGGCCTATTCTAGATCTCAGAAAAGTAAACCAGTTTTTGCGGGTTCATCACTTGGAGACATTAAGGGTAGTTATTGCTGCTGTTCAACCAGGCGAGTTTTTGACGGCTCTCGATTTTGAGGGAAGCTTACCTGCACATTCCCATTTGGCAGCCCCATCATAGATTTCTCAGATTTGCGGTGCTGGGTCAGCACTTCCAGTTTCAGGCCCTTCCTTTGGGAATGGGCACTGCCCCACGCACTTTTTCCAAGGTCATGATGGTGGTGGCGGCGTTCCTGCGGAAGGAGGGGATTCGAGTGCAACCTTATCTCGATGACTGGCGACGACAGCAAAGGAGAGTTGAGCGGTCACCGGCCGAGTGATTGTGGTGTTGCAATCCTTAGGTTGGGTGGTTAATATGGACAAGAGTCAGCTGGTTCCTACTCCAGAGTCTGGAGTATCTTGGAGTGCAATTCGATACGAAGCGGGGGAAGGTGTTTCTCCCCGTGAGGCGAAGGATCAAATTGCTTTCTCAGGTATGGACCTTATTGAATCGTCGCGCTCCCTGAGTGTGGGACTATGTTCAGCTCCTCGGTTCCATGACGGCAACCTTGGAGGTCATTCCATGGGCAAGGGCTCACATGCGGCCTCTTCAGAATTTCCTTTTGAGCAGATGGTCGCCGACATCGCTGGATTATCAACTACGCCTTCCTTGGTCAAGCCGGGCTAGGGACAGTCTCATGTGGTGGCTCCGGTCAGACAGTTTGTAGAAGGGTGTTTCTCTAGCGTCTCCCAATTGGGTGGTAGTCGTGACGGATGCCAGCCTTGCGGGCTGGGGAGCCTATTGTCTTCGAGTAGCCCATGGATTGTGGACCCCTCTCGAGGCGACTTGGTCAATAAATCGTCTAGAGTTGCGAGCAGTTGTGAATGCGCATCAGAGTTTTCAGGACCTTCTGCAGGGGCAGGCGGTTCGTGTATTCTCGGACAACACCACGACAGTGGCCTACATCAATCGGCAGGGGGGAACTCGCAGTCTTCCCTTGGCAGTGGAAGCGTCTCGTCTTCTAGTATGGGCAGAAGCGCATGTTCAGAGTCTGTCGGCAGCGCACATTGTGGGTCAGGTCAATCTTCAAGCGGATTTTCTCAATCGGACTGTTTTGGACGCAGCGGAATGAACGCTGTCGGACTCGGCTTTTTGGCTGATCTGTCAACGTTGGGGAAGATCAGTAATGGATCTCATGGCCATGGCTTGCAATGCCAAAGTTCCCCAGTTCTTCAGCTGCAAATGGCAGCCAGGATCCGCAGGATTGGACGCTCTTCTCCAGCCATGGCCAGAACAACAGCTGCTGTATGTTTTTCCTCCATGGTCTCTGATAGGGAGAGTTCTTTGCCGCATAGGGTGGCATCGAGGGCCGGTCATTCTAGTGGCCCCGACGGTGGTGGTTCTTTGTCCTTTTGTAGTGCTTTATGGTGTAGATTCATTAGGAATTGGGTAGTCATGAGTCAAGAAGAGGTGGAGGGATGGGGGGGGGGGGTAGGGAATGGGAGAGGAAGGGGGGGGCTATGTGGGGAATCCTGTTTTGCTATGTGTTGGTATTTTAGGGCAGGCTTAACCCATTGTTATACTGTTGGACCTTCTGAGAATATATATCTCTCAGTTCCACCTGCAAATGGTGGGGGGAGGGCTAGCCTATAGAGAGTTTCCTTTTAATTACTTTCTTTTTATGTATTTCTTTGAGTTTGCTTACCAAACGTTTTGAATAAAGATTACAGTTTTAATAAAAAAACCTGTACAAATGGCATTTGCCAACATTCTAACTAAGATTAATTGCTGTGTTAACTTGGCAAAATGATCCTCATAGAAAATGGCTTGTATTACTCTGTTTATGCAGTATAAAAAATACTTTTTGGATAAATTCTGAATTTGTTTTTCAAATGTTAGTGAAGAGTCTAACACTACACCCAGTATCTTCGCAGTTTGTTGCACTAGTATAATCTCACTTGGACCTTAATGTAATGCAGTTGAGTATCGTGGTAATAAAGATCAAGCTACTTTTTTAAGAATGGTGATAATAAGCAAAACAAAATCATCAGCATAAGAAAATAGTATCTTGCTCTAATAGAAGAGAGCCCAAGAAGCTCATGAAAACATTGTAAAGCAAAGGGGACAGTGGGGAACCCTGTGGTACTCCACAGGAGGGGCCTCCAAGAATGTGACAATTGGCCTGATTTCTTCACTACTAAAGATCGTTCTGTTAAGAATTTTCTTTTTTTTTTTTTTTAATTTTTATTTATAACCATTTAAATTTTTACAAGCGATAAAACAACTTGCTGGAAATACAGAGAAAGTAATATATAGGAATTATTTCAGTCAGGTAGTTCTATTCTCTTCCTTAGACCACTAAATAGGGAGAGTGAAACAAGACAAGGAGATCAATTAAACAGTAAACAGGAAAAAACATGTGGTATTAACCTGATTATCCCCAGATATTACTCGGCTAATTCATTATTCCATATTGATCATCTGGTTGGCTTCTTCAAGGCCAATACGGTGTATAGTCAAATCATTTCATTGAAAACATACTTATTATCCAATGTTAGAAATAATACATCTGATTATTCTTTTTCTCTTAAAAACCAGAAGTTATTTAACAATACATGTACTTAAATCTCTAATTCAAATCCCACTGATTAAAGTATTCCCAGTTTTCACAGGCTTCACTCCTTTTAAAGTAATAATTGAGGAAATATTTCTGAGGAAAACTTTAGGAGTCATACCCGGAACTCTGGGAAAAAGAAAATAATCTCGATATTAATCATCTATAATAATCATTTTATTATTCAAAGTTTCTGGTCTATTATCATTTTCAAAATCATAACCTCTTGCTCGTATAGAATCATTTGTTATATCAGTTTTTCACTCTCAAAGGGTTCAGTTAAATTGTCCATGTAACTTTCTTATAAAATTATATCTGAAACAAAATTATTTACTGCCACCGTTAGGTCCCGAAGCGCCTTCCAGATGGTATTCAATGTAACCTCCATGGGAGCCAAAAACTCCAAGTTGATTTCTCTTAGGTGTTTACGAGTGGTTCCGCCGACTCGGGTTCTGCTGTAAATCTCCTCCGTTTCAGCATATGCCTCTAACTCACTCCTCCACTCCTTTGGACATGGTGGTTGAATAATTTGGGAGCGATGGAGTTGTTTTTTCCAGGTCCAAGAGCGTCGACGCTCCTTCGCCGGCGCTAATCAAAGGACTCGCAAACCCTTTCATCTGTGGGCAGTTCGTCGCGCAGCGGTCCCGCAGTTGCTGCTCAGGGGACAAAACACTGGCCATTGGCGGCTGACCGCCGGTTGTCCCCTTCCTCTCAGTTAAGGTAACTGCAATTGCAGAGAGGAAATTTACGTAAAGAAGACAAAACTTCAGAGGGCAGCTAGGCCGTTGGGCATACGAACTTCAGGTCGCCATCTTACCACTCTCCCAGTTTGGAACACACTTTGTCTGGTTTCTCCTCAGAGGCCTGTCTGATATGGGTAACCCTTCAGCATACCCCTCTGAGTCATTGAAACACAGAAGCCCCTCCACCACTACAAGGTGGTGTCCCTTCGGAGGGGGTGTCAAGAATTTTCTAAACCAATCTAGTACCAGGCCTGATACACCAGTAGCACTCAGTCTCTGTAATAAAATATCATAGTTTACTGGCGACTCACATAGACCCAGCAGGTTCGTGGGCCGAAATATCCTCAGTTTCCAGTAAGCGTTGGGTGTCTGAAAGTCGAGACAGCGCTGTTCCTGATTGGGAAGATAAGTAGTCACCATTTTATATAAACTGATACATTTTTGGAATTGATTTGAAATATATCATAGTAAAATATAGAGTAAGTCAGTGAATGTTGGATTCAAGTGATTGATAATGATGTGGAGGCTTGGGATTTGGATAGCTTAATGCTATACGCGATCCAATAGCCTTATAGTCGCAGTTTATGTGATGCATCCATTTTTGATTTGGTCCACTATTTTCATTCATGCCATTTGAGCTCGGCTTTTTTTTTTTTTTTTGCTTGGTTTATTCATTTTTTTCAGGGTCAAGCATTCTAGTCCCCCATTTCATATGTACTACGATCCCAAAGAGAATCAAGATTCCATACTACCAATATCAGGAATAAATATTGTTTCATATTAACATGCTATAAATAATAAACATAAAAACGTAAACATAATTATTCGTATTTGGCCGAACAGCAATAAGTGCTGTTTAGTACAGGTCTAGTTTCTGCAGCATTGTACGCTACTTTAAATCAGTCTCATTGGAGACCTATATAGAGATTTCATTAGAGACCTATACAGAGGCATTATCACTTCCTTTTGCCTGCTGGCCATTCCTCTCCCTATGCACCTAAGCATCCATCTAGTTTTGGCTATCACCTATTCTACCTCTTTGGCCACCTTAAAATCATCGGATAATATTTCCCCCAAGTTTTGCTCTTTTGTGCACAGAAGTACTTCACCCCCTATACAATTCCACTTCCTCAGCTTTTTGCAGCTCAAATGCACGACCTTGCATTTTTTAGCTTTAAATCTTAGTTGCCAAATTTTAGACCATTTCTTACCCTCTTTTCTGGATCAAAGCTCAAATGCTTGGTCCAAAAAGGTGCACAAGTTGGATGTCAAGAGAATTTTACTCAGGTATTTGCAGGAAACCATCCGTCTCTCGGGTCACTTGTTGGCCGTTTTTCATGGTCCATGTAAGGGTCTTGTGGCCTCAAAATTTCCTATCATGGATGAATCCAGGAACTGGTGGGTTGTATCCACCTACCAGCAGGTGGAGATAGAGAACACTAAACAAGAAGCAGTGACACTGGACACCCAGCTCCTTGTCTCTTCAGTATATCTCTATCTCCAGCAGGTGGTGGACAGATTTCTCCCAGCTCCTGGGCTGTTTGGCCAGTTGAGCATGGGGGCATTTGGCTGAGGGTGACATACTTGTGCTGCAGGTCCCTGTCCTACCCCTATCCTTCCCCAACTCTCTGTGGTCTTCCTTCCCTAGCTGTCTTTATTGAAAAAAAAAAGTTTCTTCTCCTCACAACTTTTGCAGACAGCCAAGGAGAAATGTAGAATTTATTTTTTATTTTCTTGTGGAGCTGCCTGCCTTGTTTTCAGCTTCCTGCTAGGCTGTGTGGAGGACAGGAGCGCAGTTTGGGCACCCTCAGAGAGTGACCGCTGCATTTTAGCTTTCCCTGCAGTGCCAGTGAGTGCTTTCCTACTTTGATTATTTTTGGTGGGCAGAGTGGCGGGGCCTGTGAGCGAACGATACTCGATGGCAGCGGAGGCGGTGAAAAGGTGTTCCCACTGCGGCTTTCACCGTTCCGTGCTTTGGCGTGCTGTTCGGAAGCGATGGCGGAGTCTTTGGAGCTGGCGGGTGACTCCTCCCGCACGTTAGACCATGCGGCCCGCGTTTCTGTGGCGACTTCGGATGCGCCTTTGGAGCCCGCGCGTTTTCTTCCCCTGAGTCTTCCCACCTTTCCATTTCAGCGGGCACAGGGGACAGCGGCGCTGGAGCGGCTTCGGGTTCCGCTTTTGGTCTGATTCATCCTTCTGGGCCTGAGATGGAGTTCTGTCCTGACTTTAGAGTCATTCCGTGTCAAGTGGACCAATTTTAAAGGTCATCCCCACCTCACCATCTCAGATTTTGATGAAATTTGGTACATAGTTTCTTTATGATAAAAAACTAAGCTGTGAAAAATTTTAGTTCAAAAGACTAAAAATTGGAGGTTCTAGGGGACCTCAAATAAAGGGTTGCAAAATGTCGCCTGAGCAAAAATGACATTTTGGGCCAACTTCCAGAAGCTGTAAAACTGGAAGTTTTAGTAGTACAAGGGGGATATTTGGAGAACCTGCACTACTTTTAGGGCTTAATGAACTGGCAAAACCCCATGTTCCTAGTCCTCTTACTTTTTGAATGGTTTAGGCTCAAACTTTGCCAAAAAAACGGCAAAACTCAATTTACAGCGATGTTGAGGCTGCTGTAGTTTCTAAACTAGTTGGCCTTTCAGGTTGATTTTTGGTAGGTGTACTAAATGTACGGCTGTAATGAGGCCTTCCAATTTGCAGCACCTTCCTTCAAGTGGTTGAAAAATTATAAGCGTTCAAAGTTGGTATAAAAAGCATTTTTGCCCATATTGGGCTATCTTTGATGCCCTTGATCTCCAGTGGGACAGCTTCAATATTCTTTCTTTTAGCACCATTAGAAAGAGCAGATTTTCTTCTATCAGAATATGTAGTTTTCAATTTGGAGTCTCTCCATATAAGGATTGCAAAAAAAGTGTTTTTTGGCCAGTATTGTTGAATGATAGATGAAACGGATATAGGGCCCATCGATGTTTCTAATTGCTGTATAAGTCACTCAGTTGCTTTAAGCATGCGTTGGTCCATGGTGGCTACGCCACTACCAATTCAATAGGAAGTGGCAACCTCATCGCCAAGAGTTCACGCCCGATAGCCAGGCAAGTCCAGCCACTTGGCACAGGTTCCCAAGCCTGAAGGTGGGCATCTTACTTGAGGTTCCCAAGCCTCATTTGGTTGTCTTTGCCTAGTTTCTCAAGCCTAATGGGGGTGTCTTAATGGTTCCCAAGCCTCATTTGGTTGTCTTTGCCTAGTTTCTCAAGCCTAATGGGGGTGTCTTAATGGTTCCCAAGTAAAACCTCAGTGCTGAAGTGACAAGAATTTTTCACTGATAAGTTTCACTGCTGTTTCTGGAAATGTATACTGTCGTCCAAGTGCTGTAGTTGCTGGTACTGGAAGAACTGCTAGAATATGCTGTTCAGAAATCCAACAAGAATCTCTTCTGCTAGGCCAATGAAATGATCGTGCAGGCCCGCATGGATGCATAAAGTTGACCAAGGCATCATGTTCTTCAAATGATGTGTCACAGACATTGCCAATCCACCATTTGTTGTCATAAACACAGGCAACATACTGCCCAGGCTGAAGTTGAGACACATTTATGCCAGGTACACTCACTGGGTCATCTGACTGACAAAGTTTGACAACAAATGAGGAGGAATCATTTGACACTCTACTGACTGAAATTTGGTTCAAGTCAATGGGAATAAATTGGTGATTTTCACGAGTTCCAGCAACTGTGGAAGCTTTACTGAATCTTTCCTCTTGTGCAGATCTTGAAGATTCAATTTCATCCTTGGAAACAAAAATGAACTTGATTTTATTTATTTTTTGATCACAAAATTCAAACAAGCCTTGTGCTGTGAGAATTTGGCTATTTTTAGGTCGTTGCAAACTAGCCTGAGCAGCTAGTCGCTTTGTTGTACCACCTATGGCGACTTGCCATGGCTTGTGCCAAAGCAATTCCACTGTGCACTTATTCCAAATTCTGTTTGATGATAGCACAAGTTGGCAAAGTTTTTGAAGTTCTTGTATTGTGCAGCTGAGCCATCACTAAAGTATGTTACATATTTTATTTCTCCAATTTTGCTTTTCAAGAACGCGATTAATTTTTCCAAGAATGCATGTACAGCAACTGCATCATGCCGCAAGCTGTCACTTATTATGCAAACACTTATGCACTGAATTTCACTTGAAGCATCACGGAAGTACACAACAAATGGATGCAGTGTAGCTTGACTGTTTTCCCAGTGGAAACCTTGAACAGCATCTTGGACAATAAAGGAGTAGTTTTCAGCAAAGTCCAACAGAACAACAATTTCAGAAGGATTTAGGTTTTCTTTAATAGTTTTTAAGTATTGTGTCTGATGTTTGGAAATGTAATGGTGAATTGACAGGTTTGAAACTTTCATTGCAAGCTCAGATACAAAATCATCAACATACATCTGTTTGGTCTCCAGTGTGGTGCGATCTGTATGAACCCACTGCTTAAACTCGATTGTTTCACCTGGGTCAGCATCACTGAACACTTCTGTCAGGTAATTTTCAAGCACATCTTTACCTGGACATATTTCACACCTGTGAAGCATGCATTCTTTTGCATTCCAAATTGCACACAGTTTTAGCCATCAGTGCTTTGTAATCTTCGTTCAGCAGATGGCTTCCAGCAAGCATAAGCTTCACATTTTGATGAATGACACAAACACACACTGAATGCATACCAGATGAGCCAACAGTGACACACCATTTTGGCCTTAGCTCACAAAATTTGGAAAAACCCACTTCTGGCCCATTTCGAGTACGATATGCAACATACATTTCTTTTAGATTGCTAAGCAGCAAGCGCTTTTGCATTTGAATTTTTTCAGTGCCAGTTCTGACAGACAAAATATTTTTTCCCTGGGCACAGTCTACTGAATTCATCATCTTCAAAAAAGCCAAGAATTTTTTTTTCTGTTTCTTCTGGTAAAACTTTACCTTTCTTCTTGTCTGGTTTTGCCAGAATTCCACAAACTGATTTCAGATTTCTTGCTTTTTTAACCATTCTAGTTGAAACCATGAATTCTGAGGCAGTTCTTTCAATAGACCAGCTTTTTGGTGCTAAAGTTAGTATTTGCAGTTTTTCTGCATGATTTGCTGAAACTTGGACTTTGTTTTTCAACTCGTTTAGCAGGTCATCATAATCAGAACATTTGTCACATTTCTGACTGGTAGAAGGTTGAGTTTCAAACTCATTTAGGTCTAAGCCACCAGCAACTGCAAGATGATGACTCAAAGTATTTTGCACTCGCCTGATTTTGCGCTTGGTGTAGCCTCGTACATCACGCTTGCTGACTTTTTTGAACTTTAATGGAGAAATACCAAGAGATGTCAAACTTGTGTTCAACTTGCCAGAAATGTCACTGTGTTCATCATCTGCTGTTGATGATGATGATAAAGAATCAGCAGCTCTGTTACTGACGTCTTTTCGACAAGATGGACATAGTTTCTGACCCGGCACAAATATTTTGCTTGTTAAGGCCTTTAGCTGGGCTGCTAGTGTGTCATCCAGCACTCTTAAGCCCCTTTTTGCATTATGACCACCTTTGGAAAATGGGTTACAGCAGGTTCTTTGCAAAAATTCAAACTTTTTCAATAGTAAGGATTCATGATGAAGGCAAATAGTTGATCCAGCATCAAAAAGTTGACCAGAACGCTCTTGTAACAACTTCTGTTGATCAGGCAGAAGCTCTTCAATTAATTTCAAACCTTTATTATTTATTGTATGTTAGTAAATGACACTCTGATGTACTTGAACAGCCAACTGAGCAAAGTGGAAATTCATCTGATCTTTCTGGATCCATTGATGACCGACCATTAGCATCAGTTCAACAAACGCATTTATTCTTGCAATCAGGTTTTCAATGGGTAAAATTTTACTTCAGTCTAAAGTGATTAATATCTTCATTTGTGGCATTTAATTCAATATAAATGAGCCTGTCGGTGCAGGTGCGAGTTTCTTCAACAAGAAGTATGTATACAATGGTTTCCACCCTGTTTTTTAGTTTACTTGAACACTGTATTATAACATAATGTTTAAAGAAAACTTCTTTAGCCAGTTAGACTTGGCCAATTATGATTGGTGAACCCTGTTGCAAGGCAGAATTGTTTGTTTCATTGCCCAATTGTATGCTTCTGGTACCTCCTGGCTCCTGAGTGTCTGTTGCTAGGCTTACTTTGATGCCTACAGTTCACTAAGAGGTCAAACTGTAGCAAGGGTGAAGAAACACCAGCAACAGACACTCAGACGCCTTGCAACAGGGTCCACCAATCATAATTGGCCAAGTTGGTCATCCTAACTGACTGCAGTTTTCTTTAAACCTGTTATGAAACCTGGCCTCATCCTTCCACATCCTAAAAAACATTCCTGTTTTTTAGTTTTCTTGAATACAGTTTTATAACATAATGTGTTCTTAATTTTTAAAAACTGGTGCTTTTTCAAAGAAGAATCACTTTTACTACACTTGTATCAAGGGTGTAGTGAAGAAATCACAGGCTGCTGCCCGCAAACATTTGAGGGCATTTTTGCAATCCTTATATGAAGAGACTCCAAAATGAAAACTACATATTCTGATAGAAGGAAATCTGCTCTTTCTAATGGTGCTAAAAGAAAGAATATTGAAGCTGTCCCACTGGAGATCAAGGGCATCAAAGATAGCCCAATATGGGCAAAAATGCTTTTTATACCAACTTTGAACGCTTATAATTTTTCAACCACTTGAAGGAAAGTGCTGCAAATTGGAAGGCCTCATTACAGCCGTACATTTAGTACACCTACCAAAAATTAACCTGAAAGGCCAACTAGTTTAGAAACTACAGCAGCCTCAACATCGCTGTAAATTGGTTTTTGCAGTTTTTGTGGCAAAGTTTGAGCCTAAACCATTCAAAAAGTAAGAGGACTAGGAACATGGGGTTTTGCCAGTTCATTAAGCCCTAAAAGTAGTGCAGGTTCTCCAAATATCCCCCTTGTACTACTAAAACTTCCAGTTTTACAGCTTCTGGAAGTTGGCCCAAAATGTCATTTTTGCTCAGGCGACATTTTGTAACCCTTTACTTGAGGTCCCCTAGAACCTCCAATTTTTAGTCTTTTGAACTAAAATTTTGCACAGCTTAGTTTTTTATCATAAAGAAACTATGTACCAAATTTCATCAAAATCTGAGATGGTGAGGTGGGGACCCCTGGTCCACTTGACACGGAATGACTCTTTATCCTGTTGCTTCACCAGGCTTATTTGCTCAAGAAAGGGATGCCTGCGGGGCCTTCTCCTTTTCCTCAGGCTTCTTTGGAAGCCAGGGAGACGTTTCCTGCTCAGGGTGATTTTTGGCCCTATCTTGTACCTGGAAAACGTGGCTGTTAAGCGCAGGCGCTTATCTTCTTTCCTGGAGGGGGGGGGGGTCTGTTGCCCCCTTTTCTCCTCCTCCTTCAATGTTGCTGGGATCTGGGGAATCTTCTAGACCCTCAAAAGATTTTGAGGAGGGGGAGCCCTTGCATGGGGAGCAGTATGATCATTCTGCAGTTCGGATTTTTCATCGCGAGGAACTGCCTACGCTCATTTCTGAAGCTTTAGCCACAGTAAATATTTCAGATCCTGAGGAACTTCCAGCTGCTTCTGTTAACCCTAAAATTGCTAGTACAAGGAAGCCGCCTAGAGCTGTCCCGATGCATGAGTCCATTCAGGAACTCATTTCCGCTCAGTGGATTGACCCTGAAAGTACTTTAAAAGTGGCTAGGGTTATGACCTGGCTGTATCCAGTGGCTCCAGTTACCTTAGAGACCTTTTCCTTGCCTAAGGTAGACGGTTTGGGTACAGCAGTCACTAAGAAGACCACTCTTCCGGTAGAAGGGGATGTCGCCCTTAAGGATATGTCGCCCTTAAGGATATGCAAGACAGGCATCCTGAAGCCTCCCTTAAGCATTCCTTTGAAGTGGCCGCGTTAGCCTTACAGGCTTCTATTTGTAGTTCTTATGCAGCCAGAGCTTGCCTTTCCTGGTTTCAACAGAGTATGGAGCAGGAACAGGATTCAGCTTCAGGGACCTTGCCTAGTACTCCGATGGAGTCGGCTCTGGACGCCCTCTATGACTTGGTCATGGCTTTGGACAAGCAGATGGCTCTATGTCTTGTTTGCGGATCTCGTGAGCCCTTGGGTCCTGCAGGAGGGCGTAGGTGTATGGAACCCCAGTCCTCCGAAGGACAGCTGACCAACCCCCAGACTTCACCCGCGGCGACCGCAATTCACCGGGAGTTGAGCTCCCAGCTGCAGGCGGCCAACGGAACTTCTGGAACCGCGGGGGTTGACGAACTGACCGAACAGAGAGGACAGGAATCAGCCGCGGACTGACGGGTAGCAAGCACGGATGGTCAGGAACTTAGCAGCGGCCGAGGCTGGGAACAAGCAGAGGTTGAGGCTGGCAGCAAGCAGGGATAGTCAGGAGCAAGCAGAGGTCGGGTCCGGTCAGGTCAAGAAGTAGAAGTGTGTGGAGACAACACACAAAAGTGAAGTCCTCTGAGACGAGAAGCCGAAGCAATGAGGCTGAGCAGCGCTGCTCCTTAAGTACCCCTCCACATCAGGGAGCCAAGTCTCAGCTGGGGAGTGCAGGAGCCACAGGAGACATCATCCGAGGGCCCTCCAGGCTAGGCGTCTTGGTGGACCGGAGGTGGAGCCCCGCTGAACCTAACCAATCAGGAATCCCCAAAGCGTCCCTTCGCTTCCCGGGCTCCGCGGCCGGAAGGGAAGCCGGCCATCAAACGCCGGCGCCATCTTCGCCTCCGTTGAAGCGGGCCCAGTGGCCGGCGATCGGAAACAGCGTGGCTGTGATGGCCGGCGTTCGGGCGAGGGACCCAGGTAGGCCGGCCATTGATGTGAGGGAAGGCGGCCAACTCCAAAGCGCGTCCTCCGCGGGAGCTGAGTCACCCCGATGAGGAGTGCGACAGGTGAGGGACGCGACAGTATCCCCCCCTGAAGCCTCCCTCCTCCTTCTCGGCCCTGGTTTCCGAGGATGGCGGACATGGAATTCCAGCACCAAGTCCGGGGCGTGAACGTTGGAAGCCAAACTTTTTCCAGGACAAATAAGTACAGCAACTTCCCCCTCTGCCACTTGGAATCCACGATCTCCTCAACCTCATATTCAGGATCCGGCTCAGACTCTGGGATAACTGGGTCTCTTTCTCGGGGATGCCACCTGGATCTCCAGAAGGGTTTTAGTAGCGAGATGTGGAAGGCATTATGTACCCGCAGGGGTCCTTGGCAGGCGGTAGGTAACTGTACCAATCCGGGACTGGACAGCAAAGGGTCCAGTGAAGCGTGGAGCCAGTCTTCGGGACAGCAGCCGGAGTCTGAGATATTTGGTGCTTAACCAGACTTTTTGACCTGGCTGGAAGACCGGAGCGGCTCGCCGATCCGCGAACCATTTATACTTGGTGGCCGCCTGTTGTAGTTGCTCCTGGACCGTCCTCCAGGTCTTCCGCATGTCCGAAAGCAACTGCTGCAGCTGCGGGATAGACTGGTTCGTGGAGATCGGTGGTGGAAGTCGTGGGTAGTCGTGGGTGCCGGCCATACACCACGGAGAATGGTGACTCTCTGGAGGCTGTGTGCATGGTATTGTTATATGCGAACTCTGCCCACGGAAGGAGTGGAGACCAATTGTCCTGCTGGTCATTAGTGAAGACTCGGAGGAATCCTTTCAGAGTCTGGTTAATCCTTTCTACCATCCCATTGGTTTGGGGATGGTAGGCAGATGAAAAATGAGTAGTGATTCCCAGGGCAGCACACAATGCCCTCCAGAAGCGAGAGGTGAATTGCGACCCCCGGTTGCTAATAATTCTGGCTGCTAGTCCGTGGAGTCGGAAGATATGCTGAATAAAGTGGGAAGCCAAGACTGCGGCAGAAGGCAGACCTTTCAACAGGACAAAATGGGCCATACGGGAGAACCGATCCATGACCACCCAGATCACCGTATGTCCCTGGGAGCGAGGGAGGTCTGTGATGAAATCCATGGAGAGCTCCTCCCAGGAACCTTCGGGGACCGGTAAAGGCTGGAGTTCTCCCCGTGGTCTTCCTACCACCAATTTGGTGCGGACACAGGTGAGACAAGAGGCAACTTATTGGAGAACATCCTGAGCCATGCGAGGCCACTGGTATTGCCGAGAGATCAGGTGCAGCGTTTGTGGAAACCAAAATGCCTAGCGAAAGCCAAAGCACCCGGGTCCTTATGGGCACAACAGAAGCCGGCATGGCTGGCACACAGTCGGGATCCAACATGGGGTGAGCGTCTTCAGGGTCCTCCAATGTTTCAAAGGCTCTGGAGAGCGCATCTGCTTGGATGTTTCTTTTGGCCGGCCGGAATACCAGGCGGAACTGAAATCTGGCAAAAAATAGCGACCAGTGGGCCTGGCGCGGGTTCAATCTCTTGGCCTCTTGCAAGTATAGCAGATTCTTATGGTCCATAATCACTATGACCAGGTGTTCCGCGCCCTCCAGCAGATACCTCCATTCCTGAAGCGCAAGCTTTAGAGCCAGCAGCTCCCGGTCCCCTACAGTGTAATTCCGTTTTTGTAACCGGTCAGACAGAGAGCATCTATCAGTACAAACACCATACATTCAGGTAAGCAATATGTCTGTGGCACCAGTTTTCCTGTGCTTGCTGTAAACCATCTCATCTGTAACCTGTCATGAGCTACAGCTGTCAGTTGCTCATCATTAGGTTTCAATTCATCTCTTCTTAACCATTTGTTTGTCCATTTTTGATTAACTAATGGTTCCTGAAGTAAGACTTTGTATTTTCTACTATACTTATGCATTTGCCACTTGTTGTTCCTCACTTGTGGGTTCAATTCCTTGAAGAGTGAGAGCTTTTTTTTTTTCCTCCTCCCTCGTGAATTCTGTGGCTTCCTTCCCTTTCGGTATTGGTAGATTCTCACTCATTCCTTCTTCTCGACAGAACACTTGTCCGATTTTAACTGTGGAAATAGTGTAATGTATATTAAAATTCTATGCTGCAGTAGTCAGATAGGGCATTGGTGTAGTGCATTACACCTTACTCTGCTCTGGCAGAAGCATACTGGAGAATTCCAGAAGACATCAGCCTATGTACTGGTGATGCCACTAGAAAAATCAGTATCTCTACCTCCATCCTTGTGGGTGTGCAACCAGCAAATTAATTGTTTATTCCATTAAATGTAAATAATCTTGTTAAACACTTTTTCTGGCAGATGACTAATTTAAGACTTATTCGGAAATATTTTACCTTGGAGTTGTTTCAGCTGTTAGTGCAAGCATTAATTCTTACAAAGCTTGACTATTGCAATATTATATATCTTGGTTATACGAAAAATCTACTAAGACAACTTGGAACTATCCAAAATACAGCAATTCATTTTATATGTGGCTTGGGCAGATTTGATATAGTTTCTTCATGTTATGAAAAGCTTCATTGGCTGCCAGTGGAGGCCAGAATTCTTTATAAGCTTTGTTCATAAGACTCTGAAGAGAATAGCAGCATTTTCTATGTTTTCAGTGATCAATATAATGACTTCTAAGTATAACACCCGTAATAAATTAAACGTATCTGTTCCATCATATAGAGGTTTATGTTCAAAGAAATATAGAGCTTTATTTTCATATCAACCCTCTCAAATTTGGAATTCTTTACCAATTATGGAGAAATATCAGTCATGTTTTGATTTTTTTGTAAACTTCTAAAAGCAGCGCTATTTAGAAGATTTGTGTAATATAGTTAAACATTGATGTAATGTTGTCATTTTGTGTTCATTTTATTTTACAAATTTGAGCTCCCAGTCCTATTAATTGGTTAAAGTTGAATTGTGATCCACTCTGAACCTATAATAGGTGTTGAGAGAAATATAAGGTGTGGTTAAGACAGTCTTTGGGAGGACCTTATCAGCTTATTTTCGAAAGAGACGGACGCCCATCTTCTGACACAAATCGGGAGATGGACGTCCGTCTCAAAAACAGGTATAATCAAAAGCTGAATTTGGACGGCCCCAACTGCTTTCCGTCACGGGGACGGGCAAAATTCTCGGGGGCATGGCCGAACAGTAGCGAAGGCGGGACAGGGGCATTCCGGGGCGTGGTTAACAGATGGACCTCCGCGCCTGATAATGGAAAGAAGCAAGACGTCCCCGACGAGCATTTAGTCCACACAAAGTTGGTCCTGTTTTTTTTCACGACCAAGCTTCCAAAAAGTGCCCAAACTGACCAGATGACCACCGGAGGGAATCGGGGATGATCTCCCCTGTCTCCCCCAGTGGTCACTAACCCCCTTCCACCCTAAAAAACAAACTGTTTAAATATTTTTTCCAGCCTCTATGTCAGCCTCAAATACCATACCTAGCTCCATGACAGCAGTATGCAGGTCCCCGGAGCAATTTTAGTTTAGTTGGTGCTGCGCGGGACCCATGCAGAGAGCAAAAATCGGAAGAAAAAAAAAAACATGTAAGTGCAGTCAGGGACGTCCAAAAAAAAAACATGCAAGTGCAGTCAGGGACGTCCAAATTAAAACAATAGTAATAGGGGGATTCAAACCAGCCACCTTCTGATTGCAAGACTTGTGCTTTAACCACTACACCACTTATTCAGCTGCTTAGACATTCCTTCCCTTTACATTAAGTCCCTCCAAGTTTCTGTCAGCCAATCACAGCTCATTTACCTGACATCGGTATCAGCTAAACGAGCTGTGATTGGCTGACAGAAACTTGGAGGGACTTAATGGAAAGGGAAGGAGGTCTAGGCAGCTGAATAAGTGGTGCAGTGGTTAGAGTACAGGTCTTGTAATCAGAAGGTGGCTGGTTCGAATCCCACTATTACTATTGTTTTAATTTGGACGTTCCTGACTGCACTTGCATGTTTTTTTTTTTGGACGTCCCTGACTGCACTTGCATGTTTTTTTTTGGACGTCCCTGACTGCACTTGCATGTTTTTTTTTTTGGACGTCCCTGATTGCACTTGCATGTTTTTTTTTTCTTCCGATTTTTGCTCTCTGCATGGGTCCCGCACAGCACCAACTAAACAAAGTGCTCCGGGGACCTGCATACTGCTGTCATGGAGCTAGGTATGATATTTGAGGCTGGCATAGAGGCATCTCAGGGGGACCAGTGCACTACGAATGCTGGCCCCTCCCACGACCAAATGGCTTGGATTAGGTCCGTTTTTGAGATGGCCGGCAGCGGTTTCGATTATCGCTGAAAACCGCGGACGGCCATCTCTAGGTCCAGCGATCTCATCATTTGTGTCGTCTATCTCTAGAGTCGGCACAAATGATGGGATTTCAGCGGGCCGAACCGTATAATCGAAACCGAAGATGAACGGCCATCTCGTTTCGATTTTACGGTTAGCTCCGCCTCTTCGCGGAGCCGTCTCCGGAGATGGATGTTTTTACACATGGGCGTTCGCGTTCGATTATGCCCCTCTTAGTGGCCCATGGAGGTGTGAAGAGGGAGTTCCTGTTCTTCAAGTACTGTGATCTTCTCAATATGTGTACATGCCTGACATCAAAATCTCTTTTGGGAGATACAAACTCCCTCTTAAATCACAAGGCAGGAACCTTGGTGTACAGGCAGAACACTTGGGGCAAGATGCACTAAACTAAACGAGCCTTTAACCCTGGCATGTACTAAAGCCCAATTTCCGACGACGGTAGCAGCAAACGAAAACGGAATGCAGATGAGCAAATTGTGTAGAAACCCTATTGAAATGAGATGCACTATGGTTTTCCGCTTGCCCTAACGCTGGAAAACTCTGGGAAAGCTAACGAGAGGTCTATACCTCTCGTTGGGGCTGCCCGGCTTTCAAAACTTAAATGTCAAAAAAAATCGGGAGGGGGCAAAAACGCTCGTCAGGAGCGTCCCTTATTAACGCCCTTGCCCTCCCCCCCCCCCCCCGATATCGCCGCTGCTCCCCGCTCCCCCCTGCATTAGAATCGTGACTTTTTTAGGCAGCCCCGGCCCTTCCTCTCTTTCTCCTTTTTTAGAAAAAACAGCTCCTGCCATCCTGTGCCCCGCCTCCGCCGCCCCCCCTGAGGTCATTGCCGCCGCTCCCCCCCTCCACCAGGCCCCCCTCCATGAAACCGGGCCCGTGCAGCGCCTCTCACCTCTGTGTGAAGGTGCTGCACGGGCAAGAACAGCTGATCGCCTCCTCCGACGTCCCTCTGTTCCTCCTGGGCCCGCCCTCATCAGTTACGTTGTATCCGTCATTTCTTTCATGTTCACACTTTGCTACTTTGGTGCACGCTACTGTTTTACCTCATTTTGATTGCTGTAATATTTTATGTTTCTTACTACTAAATTTCACTCAAAACTACGGATCTTGCAAAATAGTGCAGCCAAATTGATATTGAGACCTAAAATATCAGATAGTTCCTCCTCAGCTCTTCTCTTTATTGGCTCCCATTTCAAACTTGTGTTCTATTTAAACTGTCCTATATGGGGGAGGGGAGGGGAGGGTAGATGGGAACATAGAGAGGGTGGGGGGGAGGGGGGGATTGTTGGGGGAGGGGATAAAAGGTTAAAATGATGATGATGAGTTGTAGTGCCTGACTTCCCAGAGAATATATTATCACACTCTAATTTATGTATTTTCAGGCCATGGAAAATGTTCTTTGTTGAATCATAAAACTGGGCAAAATAGGAGATACCATAACCCTGTGAAATAGTGTACTGCTGATGCCCAGAGATAGTGAACTGGCAGCTGGTTTCTCTGAGTAGGTGTCAAGGAGCAGTTGAATGTTAAGTTTAAGGGGGGGGGGGGGGGGGGTCTGGGTAAAGGGGGAGGGGGAAAGTATTGATAAGGAATAGAATTTATTGTTTATACTCAGATGTTTATGTTGTGTTTACAATTTACTGTAAAATGAGTTTATGGGATGTTGTCATGTTGTGGAATCATCAATAAAAAATGTTGAAACATAAACTGTCCTATATAATATTCAAAATGTTCATTTCCTACAGTTAACAGTTTTCTTAGAAAAAGGGACACACTTTGCTTGTTTCTGCCTTTTTTTTTTTAGGAGTCAGATACAAGTCATTTATCAAGCTCCTCATTTTTGGTCATCTCTTCCATTACATTCTCTGGGTTCTTACTTTTCTTTTTGTAAAAATTTTAAACTTTTTTATTTAAGAAATTTATAGTCTTTGTTACCCTCTTTGAACCACTTTTTGTGTGGGAGTTAGCGGGATACAAGAGCCATATTACATTACATTGAGAAGGCAAGTCTTGTCACAGTGGTTCACACCATGGTAATATCAAGATTGGATTACTGCAGTGTACTGTACCAATGGTCTGACTACAAAGGGTTTGCACCAGCTCCAGTTGGTTCAGAATGATGCAGCAAGACTGATAGATGGTTGTAAGTGATATGACCACATCACCACATTTCTGCAAAAACTTCAATGGCTACCAGTACAATATAGGGCAAGATTTAAAACTCTGTGCCTGATCTTCAAGGCCCTTAAAGGAAATGGGTCAGAGTACTTGGGAAACAGGATCTACCTCCTCATACCTACAAGGTCACTAAGGTCCTCCCAAGGAGTGTCCCTAGCCACATTCTCTTCAAAGGACATCACACAATGTGAAACGCACCAGCAAGCCTTCTGCAGAGTAGCCCCCACACTTTGGAATGCTCAACGCAAGACTATCTCTTCTTCAGGAAGTAGGTTAAAGTTTGTCTCTTTTACTAAGTCTTTAATGGAATAAGCAATTAATTTGCTGGTTGCATGCACATAAGGACTAACACTGACTGCACATACTGTAGAGGGACTTGTTTACCCATGCCTACCCTAGTTGAGATTATATTCATGCATCCTTCTGATTTCATGTGCAACTTTCTGTAAAAATGCCCCCCCCCCCCCCCCTTCTGACCCCTGTTACTCTTTTTGTATGAAATGATGAGCTTGCCGGCTCTGACCACAAGTAGCATGCAAATGCATGATAAACAGGGCATATTTCTCTCAAGTGGGCAGTGTACCAAACAAGGATGCTACTGCCATGGCAAACTCTGTGCCAGTTCAGAACTGGCGTTAAGGTTTGGGGAGGAATGGGGAGCCCTGGTCAGCGTACATCTGCATGCTTGCAGACCCCGCATCCCACCGTGGACAGAAGCCTCCCAACCCCCCCCCCCCCCCCCCAGACAGAGAAGGCTGGATGTCTAGTGGACTTCCAGCCCCCCCCCCCCCCCGATGGTCTAGCACCCCCTGTACCTTGAAGGCGCTCCTCCTCTTTCCAGCACCACCTCCAAAATGGCAGCACCCTACCCTGCCCAGTGCCTCTCTACCATATAACTCCCTTATATGGTAGGGAAGCCATGCCCAGCATATCTCAGAATGCACTGGGCAGGGTGCCATCATTTTGAAGGCAGCACTGGAAGGAGGAGGAAGTGCTACTTCCTCCTCCATCTTCAAGGTACAGGGGGTTTGGGGGGCTCTGGATGGGGACAGAGTTGCCCACTGGGCCACCAGAGAAAAGTTTTTGGTTGGGGGGGGGGTGGCTGGAGGTCCCCTGTGTTCAGAAGTGGGGGGGGGGGGGGTAGCCCACTGGGCCACCAGGGTTAGGGGGCTGAAGGTTCACCTGACCTCCATCCTCTTGCATGTGGGTGGGGGTGGGTGGGAGGGGACCGCCAGCCTGGTCTATTTGACAGATCTGGGCATCATTTTTGTTTTTTGACAGCTCAGACCTGCGGAAGGATTGTGTCTAGCATGCCCAGGCACAGTCCTGTAGAAGTCCCCCCATGATAAAACAAATAGTGTGCATAAATTTGCATGCTATTAGTTTTGGTCATCAGGGCTGTAATTCTCCACACTATTCTGCTGCTAATTTTTCAGCGCTATTCGGAACAGTGTGGGAAATTTGATCATTGACCTGTCGGAATACTATAAGCCACTTTATTATATGTTTCTATTTAATGTATTGTGTAAAAAATTATGGCAGTTATCTTAGAAGCCCTGTTGTAATTTAAACTTGCAGATAACTGGCATATACACTGTCAGAATACCATAAGCCACTTCTCTCTATATAAAAGGCACCACCAACGTTCTAAATGAAGCCTCCAGCCGGAAGTGTGAAGGGGGAGAGATATCCGGTTTCCCCATGAGTGTCTGCCCCCGCCCTCGCTCTCTCTGTAACACAAACAGTGAAGGAAAACACAGCAAAGCCCGAAATCAGATCGCTCTCTCTGTAACAGTGAAGGACTCAGAGGGGGGAGGGGAGAGAGGGCAGAAGCCCTCACTATCTCTGTAACACAAACACAGCACAGCAGGAACCTTAACACTGAAGGACTCGACTCTGAGGGGGGAGAGGACAGACAGCACAGGGGAAGGGAGAGAGGGCAGGGACACACACACTCCCACATGCACACAGAAGAAAACCTTGCTAGCCCCCGTTTCATTTGCATCAGAAACGGGTTTTTTTTTTACTAGTTATTATATATTTCCACAGTGTTGACATATGTTTTTATTTAATGTATTGTATAAATCAATTATGGCAGTTACCTTAGAAACCATATTAGTAATTTAAACTTGCATATGACAGGCAAATACACCTGGACTTCTAAATGTGAATCCAAAATATGTATATATGGCAAGGAGGTATGGTTTGGATGTGTTTTGGGCAGGGCCAAAATATGTGTATGTATTCATTCCCCTTTTCAGAAGGGGAATGCTTGTCTGTGACCTCTCCAATCAATATTGGGATTTACTCCTGCTCTCTTGGACATCTAGGATTTATAAAGATGTTCATTTTGTGCAGTACGCTACAGAAGTGATATGAGGAAGGTCACCTCTTAGTGTCTCCCCTCCACCCCACCCCCAACACACACACACACACTCACTCGATTAGTGCCAAATGATTTGCAGGCTCTGTAACAAATTGAGAAGGTGCTTCCATTGATGTAGATGTTTTGCAAACTGTGTACTGCCACCTCACATTGCAGGCACCTACACATCCAGTCCTGCATTTATTTTAAAAATATTTCACATTGGCAGATCCTTTTCTGAAATGCTGTCAGAATTGTTCAAGTCCTGACAAGAATGACTCCTTTCCAGTTACTATATTCTTTCTAAAGTTTGCCTTCACAGAAAAAAATATTTTTGCCCTTTATTCCTTGAGGTGTAAATAGTTGTCAGCAGGCAGTTTCATTGAACAGCTGATAGCAACTATTACCAGCTATAAAACTGCTTTTCACTGTAAGAATGGAGTTTTGTTTGAAAATTGTACTTGAAATGAAGTTTAGTTTTGCTGTGGGGTCTCAGTGCTGCCAATGTTTTATCACATGCACCTGCAGTAGCTAAATGTTTTGGGGTTTTATATAAACTTGGTGTCATTCATGAATCTTTTTTCACAATTGTAATATTTTCAGTCTCCTGACATTTTCTTTCTCCTCTCTCTTCCAGAAAAAATAAAAGAAATTGTTTCACTACACTTCACACTATTTTTCTCTTGTGTTTTCTTTTGTAGACCATCAAAAATGGGAAACACTAGATTCTGGTCTCCTCCAAGAAGAGTTAGCGGGACTGGTTAGGACCAGAATCTGAAGATTTATGCTGGACTACTGCCAGGTGTGCATTGAACACAGAAGACCAGAATAGATTTTTAAGTATGATTTATATATATATATATTTTTTTTTTTAACAGTCTATTTTATGAACATTTTTAGTGTTCATAACGTGTTGATTTGTAACTGTCCTCAACATTTGTGAAAATATCAGATTGAATGATATAGATGAATGATACAGTAAACTGGCTTTAAAAATACTGTGAGTACTAAAATTACTTCAGCTGGTCTTTTGGAAGGTGTAATATTTGAGCATCAGTGACTTACAAATTGCTGTCCATGTTCTGTCTTTTTATACTTGTGAGTTCAGAATGTAGACTCTCGATTCTTATATTGTGCAAGAGTGAAATAATCTTGGTAACCTAGCAGGTAAATACATTGAGTTGGTTATTTCATAAGCATCTCCTTATATAAATAGTGGCATTTATACTTCTCCGAGGATAGGCAGACAATTAATTCTCACAATTGGGTAACGCAGGGCTGCGTTGGCCAGTCCGGGGCTTATAACAAGCTTTAAGAGCTTTGTGGATTGCAAGATGCTCTCCACTGCACATACACAGGTGCCTTCCCGCCCGCTGCAAGGACAAGGTTACCACAATTCTTTTTCTACTGAGGAGAGGGGAAGAGTGCAACTGTGGTTTTTCTTCTCTCCCAGTCTGGAAGTGCTTCTTTTTTGGTGCCTCTCGGCTTATTTTTCGTGATTTTTCACTGTGCCTTTTTTAAGCCTTTGTCCCTTTTTCTTTTTCCATATATTTTTTGCCAGTTTTTAAGTTTCCTTTATTTTCCATGACTTAGGCTGCATTTAGGCCTAGTATCTGGTCGGTTTTACGTGATTTTTTTTTCCTGGTGTCTTGCCCCCTTTTAAAGGCACCTTCGCGTCTTTTGATTTGGCATTGGAAGTTTTTACATCCATGTCCACTAAAGCTCCCAGTGGCTTTAAGTGCTGTACCTGGTACAATCAAATGATCTTTGGTACAGATACCCACTCTTGGGCCCGACCATAGTCCTGCCTACTGTGTCCTTTGTCTCCGTATGAAGAAAAGGACTCGGGTGTCCAGAAAGCCTCAACACAAGAACATCTTTGGGGCCAAGTCTGTGTCCTCAGCATCAAAGACAACATTGGGAGCATCGGTCCGCATGGCTGCTTTGAGACCCATGAACACTGGGAGCAGTAGAGCGTTCAGTGGGTCTCCACTCTGTCGGCACTGTCCCCTCTCTTGTCTCTGTCCACTCTCCCCTCTGTCGATGCCGGCTGCTGGACAGGGCCCCCGGGACTGGCCAGCGTGGGACCTGACCCTGAAGTGACGCTTTGGACGAAGGCCAAAAAGCATTGGCATTGCTGATCCTCTACGTATGGTGCCGGGAGTTCCAGGACATCGAAGGATTTGGTACCTGATTAGGGGAGGTGCCAATGCGCCTGTCTCCAGGCAGGCAGGGCCTAACTTCCATCTCAGCCCCATCAGTTCTGCAGCCTTTCTCAGAGCCGACGCCCCAGCCTTTCCTGGTGTCGGCCCTTGATGAGCCTATCCAGGCCTTGCTCCCTGAGCTACTGCATGGCATTTTGCAATGGTGTGCATCGGTATTGGGGGTGCTTGCATCCACCATAGAGCCCGTAGCAACTCTGCTTGGCTCAGCCTGTGGTGTGGCCACCGGCACCGAATGCATCCGTGGTCTCGACCACCATCCAAAGCCAGTTCCCCTTTGACGTCAGTGGAGGAAGCCTCGCCAGACTTGAGGCAGGAGCCGACTCCTTGAAGCCCCTCTCGGGGTACATTGCTTCTCAAAAATCAAGGCAGGCTCAGTCTCAGCCCTCCCACGAGGAGTTTCTGACTGACACCGGACGAGTCGGAGAAACTTACCGACTTCATGGTAAACCTGGAGGACATAATGGGGCAGTTCAGCAAACTGAAGAGTAGCAAATCTCCTGGACCGGATTATATTCATCCCAGAGTACTGCTGGAACTGAAAAATGAGCTTGCGGAGCTACTGTTAGTGATATGCAATTTATCCTTAAAATCGAGCGTGGTACCAGAAGATTGGAGGGTGGCCAATGTAACGCCAATTTTCAGAAAAGGTTCCAGGGAAGATCCGGGAAATTATAGACCGGTGAGTCTGACGTCGGTGCCAGGGAAAATGGTAGAGGCTATTATTAAAAACAAAATTACAGAGCATATCCAAGGACATGGATTACTGAGACCAAGTCAGCATGGCTTTTGTGTGGGGAAATCTTGCCTGACCAATTTACTTCAATTCTTTGAAGGAGTAAAGAAACATGTGGACAAAGGGGAGCCGGTTGATATCATGTATCTGGATTTTCAAAAGGCGTTTGACAAGGTACCTCATGAAAGGCTACAGAAGAAATTGGAGGGTCATGGGATAGGAGGAAATGTCCTATTGTGGATTAAAAACTGGCTGAAGGATAGGAAACAGAGTGGGATTAAATGGGCAGTATTCACAATGGAGAAGGGTAGCTAGTGGGGTTCCTCAGGGGTCTGTGCTAGGACCGCTGCTTTTTAATATATTTATAAATGATTTAGAGATTGGAGTAACTAGCGAGGTAATCAAATTTGCTGATGACACAGTTATTCAAACTCGTTAACTCGCAACAGGATTGTGAAAAATTACAGAAGGACCTTACGAGACTGGGAGACTGGGCGGCTAAATGGCAGATGACGTTTAATGTGAGCAAGTGCAAGGTGATGCATGTGGGGGAAAAAGAACCCACATTATAGCTGCGTGATGCAAGGTTCCACGTTAGGAGTTACGGACCAATAAAGGGATCTGGGTGTCGTCGTCGATAATACACTGAAACCTTCTGCTCAGTGTGCTGCTGCTGCTAGGAAAGCGAATAGAATGTTGGGTATTATTAGGAAAGGTATGGAAAACAGGTGTGAGGATGTTATAATGCCGTTGTATCGCTCCATGGTGCGACCGCACTTTGAGTATTGTGTTCAATTCTGGTTGCCACATCTCAAGAAAGATATAGTAGAATTGGAAAAGGTGCAGCAAAGGGCGACTAAAATGATAGCGGGGATGGGATGATTTCCCTATGAAGAAAGACTAAGGAGGCTAGGGCTTTTCAGTTTGGAGAAGACGGCTGAGGGGAGACATGATAGAGGCATATAAAATGAGTGGAGTGGAACAGGTGGATGTGAAGCATCTGTTCACGCTTTCCAGAAATACTAGGACTAGGGGGCATGCGATGAAACTACAGTGTAGTAAATTTAAAACAAATCGGAGAAAAATTTTCTTCACCCAACACATAGGAGTGGCCTAGTGGTTAGGGTGGTGGACTTTGGTCCTGGGGAACTGAGGAACTGAGTTCGATTCCCACTTCAGGCACAGGCAGCTCCTTGTGACTCTGGGCAAGTCACTTAACCCTCCATTGCCCCATGTAAGCCGCATTGAGCCTGCCATGAGTGGGAAAGCGTGGGGTACAAATGTAACAAAAATAAAATAAAAATAAATAAATTAAACTCTGGAATTCATTGCCGGAGAATGTGGTGAAGGCGGTTAGCTTGGCAGAGTTTAAAAAGGGGTTAGGCGGTTTCCTAAAGGTCAAGTCCATAAACCACTACTAAATGGACTTGGGAAAAATCCACAATTTTGGGAATAACATGTATAGAATGTTTTGTACGTTTGGGAAGCTTGCCAGGTGCCCTTGGCCTGGATTGGCCGCTGTCGTAGACAGGATGCTAGGCTCGATGGACCCTTGGTCTTTTCCCATTGTGGCATTACTTATGTACTTATGAATGCTCATGGGTGTCGGAGGAGGATCCAAGGTACTTTTCGGAGGATGAGTCCTGTGACATCCTCTCTGAGCCCTCTCCTCTGTTTGAAAGGAGAAATTCTCCTCTGGAGAGTCTTTCATTTCTCTCTTTTATGAAGGAAATGGCTTATACTATTCCATTTTGTTTGGAATTGGAGGACGAGCCAAGGGCTAAGATGCTTGAGGGTCCTGGACTACGAGTCCCCTCCTAGGGAGGCTGTGACTGTCCCTCTTCATGAGGTACTTGGAAGTCTTCGATAGGAACTTGGAGTCCTCTCTGTCAATCCCTGTCCTGCCTAAAGATCGACACCCAGTATCAGATCCACAGCACACTTGGTTTTGATAGGCCCCAGTTGCCTCACAATTCCATTGTGGTGGAATCCGCTCTCAAGAGAGCCAGGAGTTGTAGGGACTATGCCTCGGCATCCCCAGGCAGAGAAGCTAGGACCTTGGACTCTTTTGGGAGGAAAATGTTCCAGGCCTCAATGCTTGTGTCCCGTGTGCAGTCTTACCAGCTCTTTATGAGAGTGTATTTGTGGGATTCGGTGCGCAAACTGATGGACTTAGCGAACTCTCTTCTCCTACCAGCTGTTCACGAGTGTCTACTTTGCAAAACTCGTTGTGCAAGTTGTCAGACCTAGCTGAGACACTCCCTCCAGAGCAGGCCGAGTCAGTTCGCTGGTTGGCCAAGCAGCAAAAGGCGTATTGAAAGTTCTTGGCCAGGGGCGCCAATGACACCTTTGGCGTGGCTTCCAGGATCTCTGCTCAATATATAGCAATGTGCAGACTGTCATGGTTGCGTGTTTCTGACTTGAAATAGTCAGTTCAGCAGAGGTTGGCGGATGCCCCATGCTGAGGGGGGTGGGGGGAATAACCTTTTTGGAGAGAAGGTTGAGGAGGTCACTGACCTAATTCAAAAAGCACACGGATAGCATTTCTTCTGTCTCCTGCTGGGCGCCTTCTGCGTTAGTCTCCTCAGCTAGGAGAATTTTTTGCAAGTTGAAGACGGGTGCCTACTACCTACAAATGCACTCGATCTGCAGCCCCTCCTTACCTCTCTACCGTCATCTCCCCTTACGTTCCTACCCGTAACCTCCGCTCTCATGACAAATCCCTCCTCTCAGTACCCTGCTCCGCCCTTTCTGCCTCGCCTCACCCCATGCTTGGAATAAACTCCCTGAGCCCATACGCCAGGCCCCCTCCCTGCCCATCTTCAAATCCTTGCGCAAAGCCCACCTCAATGTCGCCTTCGGCACCTAACCACTACACCTCCTATTCAGGAAATCTTGACTGCCCCAACTTGACATTTCGTCCTTTAGATTGTAAGCTCCTTCGAGCAGGGACTGTCGTCCTTGTTAAACTGTACAGCTCTGCGTAACCCTAGTAGCGCTCTAGAAATGTTAAGTAGTAGTAGTACTCCACTTCCTCTTACCGGCCTGCTGAGACTCAGCCCCAGCATGCTCATTCTCGTCAACAGCGTTCACTTAAGGCCCCTGCTGCTCCTCAGTCTAGGCAAGGGGTGAGCTTTTGACTGATAGCGGCTATGCTCTGCTAGAGCCAAAGTGTCCGTAGTGGACAAATTGCTGGTTGGGGGGAGGCTGAAGATTTTCCATGAAAGGTGGCCCCTTATAACCGCCGACCAGTGGGTTCTCCAAGTAGTCTGTCTCGGATATGCACTAAATTTTTAAAATCTCCAAGATGCCCAACGAGAGCTCATTACTTCAGTTCTCAGCACAGGCAGGTACTTGCAGAGGAAATCTCCGCCCTTCTACAGGCCCATGCGGTCAAACCCGTTCCACCAGGGAAAGAAGGGCAGGGATTCTATTCCAGGTAGTTCTCATGCAGAAGGAAACGGGAGATGCCTCCCATCTTAGACCTAAGAGCCCTGAACAAATTCCTGGACAAAAAAAAGTTCAGGATAGTTTCCCTGGGCACCCTTCTCCCTGTGATTCAGGAAAATAATTGGCTATGCTCTCCGGACTTAAAGGATGCATATACTCGCATCCCGATACTTCCAGCCCACTGGAAGTATCTTCGATTTCAGCTGGGAACACATCACTACCAGTACCACGTGTAGCCTTTTGGCCTCGCATTAGCTCCCAGGGTATTTACCAAATGTCTAGTGGTCACAGCGTCTCTACGCAGGCTGGGAGTCCATGTGTTCACTCATCTCGACAAATGGTTGGTGAAGAACACGACAGAGGACAGTGCTCTGGGAGTCCAAATGAGAAATATTTGGATGCCGGAACTCCTACGATTTGTTGTAAACTACCCCAGCTCCCTTCTTCACCCTGCACAGCAGTTGAAATTCATTGCATCCCTGCTCGATACGCAGAAGGTTTGAGCTTTCCTCCCAGGACCGAGGGTGGACACTCTAGTTGCTCTGGCCTCTCAGATTCGAAATTCTCAGCAGGTCACTGCTTTACAAATGTTGAGGTTGTTAAGCCACATGGCTTCCACAGTTTATGCGACACCCATGAAACGCCTTCACATGAAATCTGCCCAATGGACCCTAGCGTCCCTGTGGTACCAGGTTACAGGAGAGCTGGGAGATGCCATCAGAGTGTCTTCAGACCTTTTTCACTCTCTTCTCTAGTGGGACCGTTCGATCCAGTTTGACCCTGGGACTTCCACTCCAAATTCCTCAGCCTCAAAAAGTACTGATGACGAATGCATCATTCTTCGGTTGGGGAGCTCATGTAGCTTGGCTTCACACTCAGGGAGCATGGTTCTTCCAGGAAACAGGTCTTAAGATCAATCTTCTGGATCTTCAGTTGATCTGGAACACTCTAAACGCTTTCAGAGGTTGACTGTCCAACCAAATTGTGCTCATTCAAACAGCCAGCCAGGTTGCAATGTATTACACCAACAAGCATGGGGGCACCAGATCATGCACTCTGTGACAGTAGGCTGTCCAGATGTGGCGCTGGGCTCACCAACATGGCATGTTCCTTCGGGCCTCTTATCTGGCAGTCAAAAACAACAGTCTGACTAATAGACTGAGCAGGGTTATGCAACCGCACGAGTGGTCTCTCAGTATAGGCATTGCCTGTGAGATCTTCCGAGAGTGGGGCACCCACTCGGTGGATCTCTTTGCCTCTCAGCTCAATCATAAAGTCCCTCGGTTGTGCTCCAGGCTTCAGGCCCACGACAAACTAGCGTCAGATGCCTTCCTACTGCATTGGGGGAAAGGTCTGCTATATGCGTATCCTCCCATTCCTCTTGTGGGGAAGACTGCTGAAACTCAAGCAAGACCACGGGACCATGATCTTAATCGTGCCTTACTGGCCTCGGCAGATCTGGTTCCCTCTTCTGGAGTTATCCTCCGAAGAACCATGGAGATTGGACTGTTTTCTGATCCTCCTCACACAGACAAAGGGATCTACATCCCAACCTTTTGTCTCTGGCCCTCACAGCCTGGATCTTGAGAGCCTAGAGTTTGCATCTCTTGGTCTGTCAGAGGGTGTCTCCCAGATCTTGCTGGTTTCCAGGAAAGATTCCACTAAGAGATGTTATTCTTTCAAATGGAGGAAGTTTGCTGTCCGATGTGAGGGCAAGGCCCTAGATCCTGTTTACTGTCTTACACAGTCCCTGCTTGAATACCTTCTGCACCTTTCCAAGTCTGGTCTTAAGACCAACTCTGTAAGGGTTCACTTCAGTGCGATTAGTGCTTATCAGTGTGTAGAGGCTAAGACCAACTCTGTAAGGGTTCACTTCAGTGCGATTAGTGCTTATCAGTGTGTAGAGGCTAAGCCCATCTCTGGACAGCCTGTAGCTGTTTGCTTCCTGAGAAGTTTGCTTTTGTCAAAACCCCCTGTCAAACCTCTGCCTGTCATGGGACCTCAATGTCTTTCTCACCCAGCTGATGAAAGCTCCTTTTGAGCCACTGAATTCTTGCCACCTGAAGTATTTGACCTGGATGGTGGCTTTTACTTCAGCTCTCAGGGTCAGTGAGCTTCAAGCTTTAGTAGTGGATGCACCTTATGCTAAGTTTAATCACAACAGAGTAGTCCTTTGCACGCACCCTAAGTTCATTCCAAAGGTTGTGTCTGAGTTCCATCTGAAACAGTTGATTGTCTTGCCAACATTCTTTCCCCGACCTCATGCCCATGCTGGCGAGAGCGTCTTGCACAACCTTGGATTGCAAGCAAACATTGGCCTACTATGTGGAGCAGACAAGGCCCCACAGACAGTCCACCCAACTTATTGATAGTTTTGATCTCAACAGGATGTGGGTCGCCACCTGGAAACGCACATTCTTTAATTGGCTGGCAGATTGCATATTTTCTACTTATGTCCAGGCTGGGCTGACGCTGGAGGGTCATGTCAAGGCGCATGATGTCAGAGCCATTGCTGCATCCAGTAGCACACTTGCCGTCAGCCTCCTTTGAAGAAATTTGCAAGGCTGTGACATGGTTTTCAGTCCACACATTCACGTCTCATTACTGCCTTGAGCAGGATACCCCAACACGATAGTCGGTTCGGGCAGACAGTGTTGCAGAATCTTTTTGGCATCTAGATTCCAACTCTACTCTCCAAGGCCTGTTTTCTTCTGTTCCATGCTGTACTTGCACTCAGTTTGTATATAGTTTGAGGTTAATTGGAGTTACGTCCTTGCTGTTGCGAGGCCCAGTTGACCAATTTGTATTGTTCTCAGTGAGCCTGGATGCTAGGGATAAGCCAATTGTGAGAACTTGTGGCCTGTTTGTCATCTGAGGAAGCAAACATAATTACCTGTAGTAGTTATTCTCTGAGGACAGCAGGCCTTATATTCTCACAAACCCTCCCTTTTTTAGTTTTTTTTTTTTTTTTTTTTGTTACATTTGTACTCCGCGCTTTCCCACTCATGGCAGGCTCAATGCGGCTTACATATACAGGTACTTATTTGTACCTGGGGCAATGGAGGGTTAAGTGACTAGCCCAGAGTCACAAGGAGCTGCCCGTGCCAGAAGTGGGAATCGAACTCAGTTCCCCAGGACCAGAGTCCACCACCCTAACCACTAGGCCACTCCTATTTCTTGCTGTAGTATTTAACTGCAGTAACCATGCCCATGTGATGGGTGGGAAGGCACCCGCACATGCCTGGTGGAACATATCTCATGCTCCACAAAGCCCTTAAGGCTTGTTATAAGCCCCAGACCAGGCAACGCGGCGCCGGTTTACCCAATTGTGAAGATATAAGACCTGCTGTCCTCTGAGAATACCTGCTTCAGGTAAGTATCTTCACTATATAGCTTACATATACATATAAGTGACAATTTCACTGTTTTACATTTGGAGATTACACCATACAGAGAGTTCAGATGGGCATGGTGGTGGCATGGGTTGAGTGGACCAACAATATACACATTTATTCACTATTTTATAATGGGACTATATGTATATGGGAGCAAATTTCCCTGTTGGGCTTTGCTCCAGATCAGAGGTATACACAGATGGAGTACTCATTTTGTCCAGAGCTTTACATGAGGGATTAAAGGAATAATTCTTCTTAATCCTGCACTGTTTGTTTACACTTCCCAAAACAGAAAATAAGATTAAAATTGCAGCCTCACTAGTTAATTGGTGGCAATTATACCTATAGATTTTTAAAACAGGATGGCTGTAGGGGAAATTTGCGAAATCATTGTTTCCACATGAAGTGCCAATTCTCCAAGGACAAGCGAGCCTATCTGTTCTCACAAGTGTGTACGCATGCCATGTTGCCCGGTCTGGATCTTATGACACGCATAAGAAGAGCTTTGTGGAGCATGAGACACGCTCCACTGCGCATGTGCGGGTGCCTTCCCACCGCACGAACGCGGTCACCCTCAGTTGCTTTTTTACTGAGGTGACAAGAGGGTGTACTTTTTTCACCTTCGCCACACTTGCTCGATCCAAGAGCTGCTTCCATAGCGTCCCACAGATCAGTCCAGAGACTTGTGGGTTATGTCCCCCTACCAGCAGGTGGAGATAGAGAGAACTTCAGAGGTCTGCTGTATATGGTCATGCAGCCATTTAAACCTCAGTGTTCTCTCAGTCTAGCACGTCGAGGGTCATAACTGCAGCTCTGGATTGATCTGGCCCCTGGAGTCCTTGCGGATCCAGTTGAGCCTGCAAAGGGGTTGAGGTCCCTGCGTGGAAATTTGTGGTGCACACCTGCTGGTGCCAGGTCCTTCCCACCTTCCCCCCAATGCCCCATTTCCCCCGGGATGGGTGCCCTGGTGTGGTGAGCTGGCTAGCTGATTTTCTTCTTCCTCTTAAAAAAAAAAAAAAAAAACCCACACAACTGCTGAAGTAAGCTTCTATTTTTTTTAATAGATCGTGGAGGATCCCTGTCTCTGACCGCAGTTAGGCACAGGGGGGAAGGGGCTGTGTGGTAGTGGCTGAGCCATGTCTGCTCCTTCTGAAGCTGCAAAATGCTGCTCTGGGTGTTGAAGCCAGCGAGCAGCGTCCAGGGAATGTGAGTCTTGCCTGCAGCAGTCCAAGGCCAAAAAACAGCGCACTCCCAGTGCCCCGAGGTCGAGCGGTGGCGAGACAGCTTTAGGAAATCCTTTGGCGGGAAGCTTGGGTTCTGCAGTGCCGGCGGGCGCCATTTTTTTTTCTCCACACTTGGAGTTGCACGTGGCATCGGGGCTGCCATCTTCAACCTTTCCTTCAGTACTGGCAGATATCTGCAGGGACGCAGAGGCAGCTGCTGAGCCTTTTTCGACAGAGTTTGTGCTTTTAATGCACAAAGTATTTATGTTGAAGTGTGCTGGGGAGTCAGTGTCTTCTCTCTCCCCCCCCCCCCCCCCCCCCCCCCTTCAGGCTGAGCCTTCTCCTGTTTTTTCCTCCCTCTCAGCCCTTGCCTAAACAGCGCAGAGTGGACCCTTTGATGGAGGATGGTTCAGATGGAGAGAAAAACCTTTTTCCTACAGATTCTCCCTCTGGGTCTGCGGAGGATGTGGGCATTTCCCCGTCTGACAATGGGGATGATCCAACCACGGCTTGGTTGTTCCACAGAGATGAGCTGCCCGCTCTCATTGTCCAGGCGCTGGAGAGTTTGGAGATTTCTTCGCCTGAAGCCTCGGCTGTTCCTTCCCTGCCTCCTTCCATCATGTCAGGTACTAAATGCCCGGCTAGGTCCTTTCATATCTATGAGGCTATGAAGATTCTTAGTTCTGTACAATGGGACTCTCCAGATGGGGTCTCAAGGTGGCACGGGCTGTGGGTTGCCTGTATTCGCTTCTGGCATCGGAAGCCCTCAAAATCCTCACAGTGGACTCTTTGATTACAGCGATCACCAAAAAGACTACGCTCCCAGTAGAGGGGGGCACAGCCCTTAAGGATCCACAAGACCACAAGCTAGAGTCTTCTCATAAGCTGTCCTTCGAGGCGGCGGCCCTTAAACTTCAGGCCTCGGTGTGTGGCTCCTATGTTGCGTTGGCGTGCCTGTCATGGATGCAAAAGGCCTCTTCAATGGAGGAGCTGGTTAGTTTTTTGCCAATGCTTCAGTCTGGGCTCGCCTATTTGACGAATCTCCTTTATGACTACCTGCGAGCCTTGGCAAAATAAGTTTCCTTTGAGGTCATGGCACACCGGTGGATATGGTTATGTCATTGGGCAAAGGACATTGCTTCCAAATCCCGCTTGGTGAGGCTTTCTTTCAGAGGTAAGGTCTTCGGTGAGGACCTGGAAAAGTTCATGAAAAATCTAAGGGACTCCAAGGGGAGCGTCTCCTGGAGAATAGACCTAGGTCCTCGAGGGCAGGTCTGCCCAAAGCTCGGTTTAGAGAGTCTAGGCATTACGGGCCATGTTGGGTCCTTTCAGAAATCCCGTTTTGCTCTGAAGCCTCAACCTTTTTGCGAAGAGTGCCGAGCTGCATCTTCAGGGCCTCAACCGCAGCCAGCGGCTAGACCTTCCCAATAATGGGGCCCTGGTCCATCCCCTACTGGTCATTGGGGGGCGCTTGTCCCTCTTCCTGGGGTAATGGGCCAGGGTAACTTCCGACGAATGGGTCTTGGAAGTCATCTGAGACGGTTACAAGCTCGAATTCGCTCTTCCTATGGCAGATTTTTTTCTTGAGTCTTCTTGCAAAGGTCTGGCCAAGGGAGAGCGGTTCATCAGACCCTTGAAAGCTTGTTTCAACTGGGTGTGGTCCGTCCGTTTCCACAATTAGAGGTTGGTCAGGGATGTTATTCCATTTATTTTGTCGTTCCCAAGAAGGGCGGCTCTCTACGATCAGTCCTGGACCTCAGGTGCATAAACAGGACACTGCGGGTTTGCCATTTTCGAATGGAGACCTTGCGATCTGTGATTACGGCAGTGCAGCCAGGGGAGTTTTTTTTAACTGCCCTCGATCTCAGTCTTATCTTCACATTCCCATTTGGCCTCATCAGCGGTTCCTCAGACACCATTTTTAGTTCCAGGCCATGCCCTTCGGGCTTACTACCGCACCACGGACTTTTTCCAAAGCCCTGGTGATTGTAGCGGCCTTTCTTTGAAAGTCGGGGATTCAGTTGCACCCCTACCTGGACGACTGGCTCATTCGAGCATCTTCTTAGGAGAGTTTACGAGTAACGGATTGAGTGATTTGCCTCCTGCAGTCCCTAGGATGGGTCATCAATTTTCCCAAGTGTCACCTACATCCATCTCAGTCCCTGGAGTATCTGGGCGTTAAGTTTGACACTCGAGCGAGAACGGTGTCTCTCCTGTCTGCTCGCAGTCTTCAGTTGCAGACTCAATTGTGCAGCTTATTGCAGTCCCCAGCACCAAGGGCCTGGGACTATATGCAGGTGTTGGGCTCCATAGCTTCCACCTTGGACGTGATTGCGTGGGCCCGAAGTATTATGTCGCCACTCCATTTACATCTGCTCAGTCGGTGGTCTCCCCTCTCGGAGGACTACACAATCAGGATTCCGTGGTCTCCCCGGGTCAAGGCAGAGATGAGCTGGTGGTTGGTCCCTGAGAACCTCCTCAGGGTCATCTCATTGACCACTCCAGAATGGGTGATGGTGACAGCCCAAGGGGCATGGTCACCGGTGGAAGTGACTTGGTCCATCAATCGGCTGGATCTGAGGGCTATTCGTTTGGCTCTACAGGAGTTTCTGTTCCTGATTCAGGACCATCTGGTGCGTGTTCTCTCGGACAGCGATTCAGCGGTAGCCTACGTGAATTGTCAAGGGGGCACCAGATGTGTGCCACTGGCACGGGGGCGGCTCAGATTTGTGTCTGGGCGGAAACTCATGTGCCCCTCCTTTCAGCAGCCCACACTGTGGGTTCGCAGAATGCCCAAGCGGACTTCCTCAGCCGGCACAGTCTGGATCCGGGGAAATGGGAACTGTCTCCCTTCGCCTTCGATCAGATAGTCTCCAAGTGAGGGCTGCCTGTGATAGACCTGATGGTGACTCGCCTCAATGCCAAAGTCCCCAGGTTTTTCAGCAGGGGTAGGGAGACTGATTTGGACAGGATCGATGCCCTTCTCCAACCTTGGCCTCCGGGTCTCCAGTATGCCTTTCCCCTGTGGCCCATGGTGGGGAGGGTGATAGGACGTGTAGCCAGTCATCCCGGGTGGGTGATTCTGGGTGCCCCAGATTGGCCTCTGCGTCCTTGGTATGCGGATCTAGTCCGACTGTTATTCAATCAACCCCTCCAGCTGGACGCGTTTCAGGGCCCCGTAGCTATGGAAGATTTCTCCCCCTTTGGTCTTACGGCCTGGCCCTTGAAAGGAAATGGCTGAGGAAGAAAGGTTATCCAGACCCAGTCATCACCACAATGCTTCAAGCACGGAGACAATCCACCTCAGCAGCTTACGCAAGGGTGTGGCGTACCTTTGAGACTTGGTGCTCGGGGTCTGGGATTTCGGTGGTGTCTGCCTCAGGGTCTGTGATCCTCACCTTTCTTCAGGAGGGGCTGGAAAAGTCTCAGAGTTTGTTAAAGGTTCAGGTGGCTGTTTTGGCGTGCTTCAGAGGTCTCCTTCACGGCACTTCCTTTGCAATCCACCCAGATGTGATTCGTTTTCTGAAAGGTGTGAACCACTTACAACCGCCACAGACTGTAGTGGTCCCAAACTAGAATTTGAACCTCGTTCTGAAAGCCATGCAACAGCCTCCCTTCGAACCTTTGACGGCTTTAACCTTAAAGGATCTTACCTTGAAAACTGTCTTCTTGGTCACTATTGCTTCAGCCAGGCGGATTTCGGAGTTACAGGCATTGTCATGCATGGATCCCTTTCTCCAATTCACGGAGGCAGGTGTGTCCATCCGGACAGTTCCTTCCTTTTTGCCTAAGGTGATTTCGCGTTTTCATCTTAGTCAATCGCTGCTGATGCCAACATTTCGCAGGGAGGATTACCCTCAGGACTTTAGGGCTCTTGGTTGTCTGGACGTCAGGCGCATCCTTCGGTATCTGGAAGTGCTGAACGAGTTTTGGCGTTCAGATCATCTTTTTGTGCTTTTTGCAGGTCACAAGAAGGGTAATATGGCTTCCAAAGCTACTGTGGCCCACTGGCCGAGACACAATAGATTCTGCGTACTTGTCTATGGGGACATCTCCCCCGTTTCACATCCGGGCTCATTCTACTGGGGCACAGGCTTCACATGCAGAGTCACGGGTGGTGTCCTTGGAGGATATTTGCAGGGCCACCATGTGGGTTTCAACGCATACCTTTGCCAAGCATTATAGGGTGGACGTTGCAGCGTGTCAGGATGCAGTTTTCGGTGCATCGGTGCTCACAACGGGTTTGGGGTTATCCCGCCCTACTTGAGGACTGCTTTGGTACATCCCACAAGTCTCTCTGGATTGGACGCTATGGAAGGAAAAATTGTTTCTCACCTGATAATTTTCTTTCCATTAATCCCAACAGATCAATCCTGAGGCCTGCCCTACGTTTTCAGCTATTGTGTTTTTTCATGGAATTTTTCGTTCTCGGTTTTGCAGGAATTACTTCAACTGGTTTATTTTTTGAAAAACAATGTTTGGCTCTGTTTTTGATGTTCTCCCACAACGGCGGTTAAGATTCTTGCTTGTAGAGTCTGAAGAGGCAGGGGGTTTCATCTTCATTCACTGCTTTGGTATCATTCATACTGAGGTTGAAATGGCTACACATGACCATATATTGCAGACCTCTGAAGTTCTCTCTATCTTCACCTGCTTGTAGGGACGCCATAACCCACAAGTCTCTGGATTGGTCTGTTGTGACTAATGGAAAGAAAATTATCAGGTGAGAAACCTAGTTTTTCGTCACCTTTTTGGCTGCCCTTCTGTTCATGGGGCTTTGTTTTCCCTTTTCCTTTATTTTTTTTAGGGTTTTTTTTTTTCCCAAATTTTTAAGTTTCTTTAATTTTTTGTCATCACAAGGCCACTTTTGGACTTCGACCTTGAGTGTCTTTTTCCTTTTTCCGGCACCATCGCTTCATTTAATTTAGCAGTTGAAGTTTTCCCATCTGTGTCCACTAAAGTTCCCAGTGGCTTCAATCGCTGTACCCGGTGCAATCGGACGATCTCTGGAACAGACAGCCATTCATGATATCTCCAGTGTTTAGGGCCCGACCATAGCTCTGCAAACTGCAACCTTTTGTCTTCGTATGAAGAAAAGGACCCAACTTTCCAGAGAGGATCAATGGGGGAAACTTTTTTGGAGCCAAGTCTGGTTCCTTGGCGTCAACGTCGGCATTGACCGAGCATCAGTAAGCATGGCTGCTGCTAGACATCCACCTGTCTCGAGGCCTGCTGCTGTGCAGAGCCCCCGGAACTGTCTGTCGTCTGACCCGACACCAAGGCGACATGAGGATTCAATGTTGTCCTTGTCGGCACAGAGGAGCCTCGGTGACAAACTTTGGGTGAAGGCCAAGAAGCATAGTCATCGATCCCCCTCGACACATGGTGCCAGAAGTTCTGGGGTATCAAGGGCTTCGACACCCAAAAAATGTCGGTGCCGGGCGGACCGCTCTCCCTCCATACAGGAGGTGCCGATGCACTCTTCTACCAGCAGCCAGTTCTGGTATCAACCCCGCCAGTCCTGTAACCTGTCTTTCAACCAGAGCCTCAGCTTTTCCTGATGTCAACCCTCAATGAGTGCATCCGGGCCTTGCTTCCTGATCTGCTTGATGGCTTTATGCAATGGTGTGCATTGGCACCGGGAGTGTTTGCGCCTGCCCTGCTTCTTGTTGTGGCCTTGCATGGCCCTAAGCCTGTGGTGCTGTCTCCGACACCAGTACCTCGTGTGGCCCCGGTATCAACTTCCACCAAAGCCAGGACCCCCTCGACATTGGTGAATGAAGTTTCGCCGGAGTTGAGACCGAAACCTACTCCTCGACGCTATTCTCGAGAACATGGCTCCTCTGCATTGAGGCAGACTCGGTCTCGACCCTCTCATAGAAAGGTTTTGTCTGACACCAAGGAGGATCACTCATGGGAGTCAAGGGAGGATCCCAGGTAATTCTCCTTAATGAGTCCTATGGGATATCTTCTGAACCTTCCCCTCCATCTGAAAAAAGGGTCTCCCCTGGAGAGCCTTTCATTTCCATCTATTGTAAAGGAAATGGCCAATTCCATTTCATTTAGAAGTGGAAGGACGTGCCCAGGGCCAAGATGCTTGAGGTCCTGGACTACACATCTCCTCCTAGGGAGACTGTGACTGTCCCTCTCCACAAGGTACTCCAGGAAGCCCTTGTTAGGAATTGGGAATCCCCTCTGTCCCTGTACTGCTCAAGAAGATCAATTCCATGTACCGGAACCACAACACACCTGGGTTTGATAAGCCTCAGTTGCCTCACTATTACATGGTGGTGGAATTCACTTTCAAAAGAGCCAGGAGTTCCAGGATCTATTCCTTGGCACCCCCAGGTAGGGAAACTAGAACCCTGGATTCTTTTGGGGAAAAATGTTCCATGCCTCAATGCTCATCTTCCGAATGCAATCCTACCATCTGTTCACGAGTGTGTACTTGCAAAACTCGTGCAAATTGTCAGACCTGGCTGAGACACTCCCTCCGGAGCAGGTCGAGTCACTTCTCCAGTTGGTCAAGCAACAAAAGACGTGTTGAAAGTGCTTGGCCAGGTGCACTTATGACACTTTTGACATGGCATCCAGGATCTCTGCCCAAAGTATAGCAACGAGCAGACTCTCATGGCTGCATGTTTCTGACTTGGAGCAGTCGGTTCAGTAGAGGTTGGCGGATGTCCTGTGCTGGTGGAATAACCTTTTTGGAGAGAAGGTTGAGGAGGTTGCAGACCAAATCATAAAACATACTGATACCATTTCTTCTCTCTCCTACTGTTCACCTTCTACATCTACCTCCTCAGCTTGGAGGTCTTTTGACAAGCCAGGGAGGAGTCCCTTTTACTATCAGACTCATCCCCAGCACGTACATTCACGTGAACTGCGTGCACCTAAGGCCCCTGCTGTTCCCCAGGCAAAGCAAGGGATGAATGAACATGTGGATAAAGGTGAGCTGGTTGATATTGTATCTGGATTTTCAGAAGGTGTTTGACAAAGTACCTCATGAAAGACTCCAGAGGAAATTGGAGAGTCATGGGATAGGAGGTAGTGTTCTAGTGTGGATTAAAAACTGCTTAAAAGATAGAAAACAGAGAGTGGTGTTAAATGGTCAGTATTCTCAGTGGAGAAGGGTAGTTAGTGGGGTTCCCCAGGGGTCTTTGCTGGGACCGCTGCTTTGTAACATATTTATAAATGACCTAGAGATGGGACTAACTAGTGAGGTAATTAAATTTGCTGATGTCGCAAAGTTATTCAAAGTCGTTAAATCGCAAGAGGATTGTGAAAAATTACAAGAGGACCTTATGAGACTGGGGCCCAGATGATAAAAAGCCCTGCGCTGTTCCAAACAGCGCCCTAAAAATAGCGCCGGGACAGCGCAGGGCTTTTCTGCATCGATGATCAAAGATAATGCATGCAAATCTAAGCAGCACTATTATCTTTGATTATCATGTTTAAAGTGCGGGAGAATTGTGCCGAGCATGCGCTCAGCACAATCCTCCCGCACTTGTTTGACAGGTCTGGGCTGTCAAAAGCCCAAACCTGTCAAACAGCCTGCCCCGAGGCCCGAACAACGAGGCCCCCCCCAGAAAACGTCGTGGCCGCCGCCGGCCAAACCCCCCAGAAATCGTTGATTGGCCGCTGTGATCCATCGACGGGGGGGGGGGGGGGGGGCTCCTCCCCCCAGCGTTGTCCTTAGATTCCCTGGTGGTCCGTGGTGTCGTGACACCCCCCCTCCCGGCCCCCCTACCTTTTGTTGGAGGAGGGACGTAGCCTGTCTGCCTCCCTCCTCTTCCAGTCAGTCGACGCCCAAAATGGCGGCACCCAGCACCACCCACTGCATTCTGGGATGCACTGGGCGGGGCTACAGACCATGTAAGGGAGCGATTCCCTTACATGGTCTGTAGCCCCGCCCAGCCCCTCGTTCGCGTTTGCCTTGGGGGGGGAGGGGGGGCCTGCCAGCATGCAACTGCATGCTGGACAGGGCTCACCATTCCTCCCCAATGATCTGCAAAATCTAACGCCAGCTCGGAGCTGGCGTTGATTTCGCTGCGGCCAACGACCCAATCTTTGGCGCGCTGGTCGCTGATCATTGGGGATGAATGCATTAAGCGCCAATTAGCATGCATTTGCAAGCTAATTGCGCTAGAAGCCCTGTTTAGCATGCATTTGCATGCTACTTGCGCTGAGAGCCCTCGAGTGCTACTATTTAAACTACCCCAAGTCCCATCATTGCCCTGTCCAGTGATTGGAGTTCATAGGAGCCCTGCTCGATACATAGAAGGTTTAAGCCTACACTCCGGAGATGAGAGCTGACATTCTTGTCGCACTAGCTTCCAGGGTTCAAGCCTCTCAGCAGGTCACAGCTCAGCAGACGTAGGCATCTGCACCTTGAGTATTGCATTCAGTTCTAGTCGCCGTATCTCAAAAAAGATATAGCGGAATTAGAAAAGGTTCAAAGAAGAGCGACCAAAATGATAAAGGGGATGGAACTCCTCTTGTATGAGGAAAAGCTAAAGAGGTTAGGGCTGTTCAGCTTGGAAAAGAGACGGATTAGGGAAAATATGATTGAGGTCTACAAAATCCTGAGTGGTGTAGAACGAGTAGAAGTAAATCGATTTTCTACTCATTCCAAAAGTGCAAAGACTAAGGGACACTCAAAGTTACATGTAATAATTTTAAAACAAATAGGAGGAAATATTTTTTCACTCAACGAATAGTTAAGCTCTGGAACTCTCTGCCTTAGGATGTGGTAACAGCGGTTAGCGTGTCTGGGTTTAAAACAGATTTGGACAAATTCCTGGAGGAAAAGTCAATAGTCTGCTATTGAGACAGACATGGGAAACAACTGCTTGCCGTGGGATTTGTAGTATGGAGTGTTGCCACAATTTCGGTTTCTGCCAGGTACTTGTGACCTGGCATGGCCACTGTTTGGAAAACGGGATACTGGGCTAGATGGACCATTGGTCTGACTCAGTATGGCTACTCTTATGGTCTTACGTTAATGTCACCCCTGATTGCCTCAAGAGAAAGTTGTGGGGGGGGGGGGGGGGGGTGGGGAGGTGACAGACTCCTCTGTTATCTCCCCCTGAGGCCTGCATCAAGAAGTGCACTTCCTCCACCAAGGCCAGTATCCAGAAAAATGACCTCAAAATGACCTCAAGTTGGCAAGAAAGACTGGTGCTTTAGCCTAATAGCTCTGAAAACTGCAAAGTTTCATTGTCTTTAGGTGAGGAATCAACTTTCTATCCACTTATTTAAACTCCTTACTGGGAAGGAGGAAAACAGCAAAAAAAAAAAAAAAAACCTCATGCAGGCATGCAGTATTCTCCTGCTAGCATGTTCGTGCCACATGGACATTGCAGAGGCTGTAGGCCCTTCTGGGATTCACCTCCACTTGTCTAGCTCTATAGGGTGTACTGTTTTTTTTCTTCCTCCAATGTCCACTAAACTAGATCCTGCAGTGCCTGCTAGAGGCTATCTGTTAATGCTGTTGTACAAAGTTCAAGTTTTAAAACTAGGGGGAAAAGAGAATGGAGATTAGTTGATAAGTTTGCTTTTTTATATTTTTATTCTGCCTATCACTAACATACAATGCCTCCTGCGGCTAAGAAAACAAATAGAATGTTATTATTAGGAAAGGAATGGAAAAAAAAATGAGGATGTTATAATGCCTTTGTATCGCTCCATGGTGCGACCGCACCTCGAGTATTGTGTTCAATTCTAGTCGCCGCATCTCAAAAAAGATATAGTGGAATTAGAAAAGGTGCAGAGAAGGGCGACGAAAATGATAAAGGGAATGGGACGACTTCCCTATGCGGAAAGGCTAAAGCGGCTAGGGCTCTTCAGCTTGGAGAAAAGGCGACTGAGGGGAGGTATGATTGAGGTTTATATAAGAATGAGTGAAGTTGAACAGGTAGATGTGAAGCGTCTGTTTACGCTTTCCAAAACTACTAGGACTAGGGGGCATGGGATGAAGCTACAAAGTAGTAAATTTAAAATGAATCGGAGAAAAGTTTTCTTCACTCAAGAGAATGTGGTAGGGGTGGTTAGCTTAGTGGAGTTTAAAAAAGATTTGGACAGCTTCCTAAAGGAAAAGTCCATAGACCATTATTAAATGGACTTGAGGAAAATCCACTATTTCTGTGATAAGCAGTATAAAATGTTTTGTACTTTTTTGGGATCTTGCCAGGTATTTGTGACCTGGATTGGCCACTGTTGGAAACAGGATGCTGGGCTTGATGGACCTTTGGTCTGTCCCAGTATGGCAATACTTATGTACTTATGTCCTCCTTTAAACACCAATCTTTAAGTTCCAAAAGCACAAAGCAAAATAATGTTCACTTACCAGAGAAATGTCCTCTTTTCTCAGAACTTCTCTTGAATTGTTGCTTGTGCGTTGTATGGGGGTATAAGACCTGGCACTATTTCTTTAACTGTTTTATTATTGCTGGTACATATGACAAAGCCATAAATCTCCATGTAGACATTATCATATATACCAGAAGATAACAACCCCATTTCCACTTAATCTCAGTGTGAGCAATTCTGGTGAGTAACCTTTCTAGGGCTTTTGAAGTTGGATGTGAAATTTTAAAGCTTCAATGAACGTTCTGTTACAGATTCATATTTTATCTAGTTAAACACATAGCAAGAATCCACGGCACTGTGTATCCAACAATACTGTACTACAGAACAGTGGTTCTCAAACCTGTCCTGGGGAACTACCAGCCAGTCACATTGCAGGAATATATCATGGTGGGGCTACAAAGAAGAAAACTAGATGCCACCAACAAAATAAAGGGATGGAATAGGAAGAGGCTATCCTTATTGGTGGCACTTATTTGTATGTATCTATTTTTATTTATTTACTTATTTGAGAATGCTTTGGTTATATTGCCATTCACAAAGGCATCAGAGTAGTTTACAACATCAGAAAGACAAAAGGGTTATACATAAATTTAACAGTGTTCTAACTTTAAAATAGGACAGTGATTGAAAAGAAGAGAAATGTAATAGTACAACTAAAATTAAACCACAGTCAAATATAAATGGAACACAAAAGGAAGTGAAGAGAGAGGAAAAGGGGAAACTACTATTCCTTGTCATCAAGCAGATGAAGCCATTACGTATGGGTTATGTCCATCAACCAGCAGGGGAGATAGAGAGCACTCAAACTTTCACAGTGCCCTCTTGGCCAACTAGCTCCACTGCCTCTTCAGTATTCTCTATCTCCCTTAGCAGGGTGGCTGCAGCTTGTTCGAGCTCCAGAAAAATCTGCCGGGAGGTGGTTCCTGGCTTGCCAGTTGTTAACCGGGGTGTTGGAGGCTATAGCAGCTTCACTTTAAAGGCACATAGGTTAGCCCTTTCCCTGCCTTACCCATACCTCTGTGGATGTGGACATATTGCCTTGCTTTCCCTGTCCTTACCCACCAACAGTGGATGCAGGCATATAGGTTCGCCCTTTCCCTGCCTTTCCCACTCATCTGAGCCTCCGGAGTCTTCAATACTTCTGCTTTCCTCACAGCTTGAAAAGAAAAAAAGTCGCGTCGCGTTTTTAAACGCAGAGACGCTGGAACAGAGGTTTTTGACCTGATTTTCAGCAGGATCGTAGTTGTACACTAGATCCTTTGAGGTAAGAGTGTTTTCCAACTCCTCCGGGGTGGGCCCGTGATCGGGGCGATTTTGGCGCGAAACCGCCATTTTGGATTTTACAGCTGTTTTTCGGCGATGGCTGCGGACAATGTAAAGCGCTGTTCCACTTGTGGCAAGCGCAAATCAGCAGCAGGGCTCTGTAAATCGTGCTGTACTGGCGTAGGAGCCGGCCCGAGCATGGCGAGCGATGTTTCTTCCCGCTCTGAGCTGGCAGCGGGCGCCATTTTGCTTACACCGCATGGCGCGGCCTCCGTGGACACGGAGAGACCTGAGCCGGGTGGGGCACCTCGAGATGAGGTTATTTCAGGAGTGGCTAGCACCGGACAGGATTTGGGTGCCCAGGGTGAGATTTTCTCCCCGGATTTTGTGCTTTTGCTGAATAAAGCATACATGATGAAAAGAGCCCTTCCTCAGGGGTCGCCTGAGGCTCCTCTGATTGCCCCCCCGATGGATTCTGGCCTGGGACTGCCCAGTGAGGCTTTTTTTTCCCGTATGCTTGGCCTAAAGATAAGCGCAGAAGGGTTAATTCCCCTTCAGATTGTGGTGCACCTTTTTCCCCCCCGTGGTCGGGGTGTGAGGATTCGGAGAACTCTGACAGACGTTCTTGGTCTGAGGAACCAGAGTCAGGTGTGGATTTACCACAGGATCTGGATGATCCCTCCGCGGTGAGGATTTTCCACCGTGATGAGCTGCCAGCGCTTATTTCAGATACCCTGCAGGCCCTCTCGATTGATGATCCTGACAGTGGCATGGCCTCCTCGGGTAATCCCAGGATGGCTAGTACCAAGAAAGCTGCTCGGGCCTTCCCTTTGCATGACTCCATCCTAGAGCTTGTTTCGGCTCAGTGGGCTGACCCCGAGGGACCTTTGAGAGTTTCCAGGGCTATAGGGCAGTTATACCCTCTGCGTGAGGGACATATGGCTCGTTTTCAAATGCCTACAGTGGATGCCGTAGTCACTGCGGTGACAAAGAGAACTACCCTCCCTGTTGAAGGAGGTGTTGCCCTGAAGGATGTTCAAGACCGTAGGCTGGAAACAGCATTGAAACGGTGCTTTGAAATTGCAGGTCTCACTGTTCGGGCGTCTGCATGCAGCTGTTATGCTGTGAGAGCCTGCCTAGCTTGGCTGCAACAGGCAGTGGCTCAGCCCGGAGATGGAGTGGAGCCCTTCTTGGATGTGGCTCCGCGGATGGAGGTGGCCTTGTCCTTTCTGGCTGATGCCCTTTATGACCTTGTCAGAGCTTCGGCTAAACAAATGGCAGTAGCAGTGGCGGCTCGCCGTCGTCTGTGGCTACGACACTTGGCAGCGGACATGGCCTCTAAGCAAAGGTTGGTGAAGTTGCCTTTTCAAGGACTTCTCCTATTTGGTGAGGAGTTGGAGAAAATTGTGAAAGGCCTGGGTGATCCAAAACCCCAGCGCTTGCCCGAAGATAGGCAGAGGCCTTCCTCTAAGGGCCAGGCGGTCCACTCGTACAGACCTCGCTTCCGTGAAGCTAGAAGGTACCGCCCGGGGCGTTCTGCTGGGTTCACTTCACGTGCCCGTGGTCAGCAGAGGAACTCCTTTCGCTCGGACAAGCGTTCCGCAGCCGGTGGCTCAAGACCAGGAGTTCAGGGGCAACCCTCTCAATGATGGTGCGCCGGCCCTCTCCTTGATGCCTGTCATCGGAGGACGGCTTTCCCTCTTTGTCGAGGAGTGGGCCAAGATTTCCTCAGATCAGTGGGTTCTGGACCTGATCAGAGATGGATACAGAATAGAATTCTACGCCCCAGTAAGAGACGTGTTTGTGGAGTCCCGATGCGGTTCTGCCGTCAAACGGGCGGCGGTGGAGGAGACTTTACAAGGTCTGATTCAGTTAGGGGCAGTGACCCCGGTGCCTCCCGCCGAGCAAGGCTGCGGCCGATACTCCATCTACTTTGTGGTGCCGCGAAAAGGTGGGTCCTTTCGCCCTATTCTGGACTTAAAAGAAGTGAACAAGTCCCTGAGAGTGCGGCATTTCCACATTGAATCCCTGCGCTCCGTCATTGCGGCGGTTCAGCCAGGAGAGTTTCTCACGTCTCTAGACCTGAAAGAAGCTTACTTGCACATACCGATTTGGCCCCTGCACCAGAAGTTTCTGAGGTTTGCGGTGTTGGGAAAACATTTCCAGTTCAGGGCCTTGCCTTTTGGCCTCGCCACAGCTCCCCGAACCTTTTCGAAGGTAATGGTGGTAGTAGCTGCTTTTCTCAGGCGAGAAGGTATCAGGGTTCACCCGTACCTAGACGACTGGCTCATCAGAGCAGACTCTGCAACAGAGAGCTTACAAGCTACAGCCAGAGTGGTCTCAGTACTGCAATCTCTAGGCTGGGTCGTCAATATGGCCAAAAGTCACCTGTCCCCTTCACAATCTCTAGAGTTTTTGGGGGCCAGGTTCGACACAGTCTCGGGCTATGTGTTCCTACCCGAGCTAAGGCGGTGCAAGCTTCAGAATCAGGTCTGTCTGCTCCTGAGGATACCCCGCCCGCTAGCTTGGGACATTGTCCAGCTGCTGGGATCGATGACAGCCACGATGGAAGTGGTACCCTGGGCGAGAGCGCACCTGAGACCTCTACAGTATTCCCTACTCCGGAGATGGTCTCCTATTTCTCAGGATTACCAATGCAGACTTACTTGGCTCCCTGCGGCCCGTCTCAGCATGGAGTGGTGGCTCTCGGACAGCATGCTGCGGCGAGGAATGCCGCTGACGCTCCCCGTTTGGTGCCTAGTGGTAACAGATGCCAGCCTGAAGGGCTGGGGCGCACACTGCAAGGGGAAGCATGCCCAGGGTCTATGGACACCCGAGGAGTCGGAGTGGTCCATCAACCGCCTAGAGTTGAAAGCGGTGTTTCAGACGCTTCTGGCCTTTCAAGTGACCCTGGAAGGATTGGCTGTCAGAGTGATGTCGGACAACACGACAACGGTGGCCTATATAAATCGACAAGCCGGAACAAGGTGCAGAGCACTAGCCGCGCAGGCCGAACTGATTTGCCACTGGGCCGAGCTGCATCTTCAGTGTCTGTCGTTAGCTCATATTGCAGGTCAGAGCAATGTGCAGGCCGATTATCTGAGCAGGCATCAGATCGATCCAGCAGAATGGAATCTGGCAGACGAAGTATTCCTGCAGATCTGTGCCAAATGGGGCAAGCCCGTGATGGATCTAATGGCGACAAGTGCCAATACCAAAGTCCCGTGCTTCTTCAGCAGACGGAGAGATCCTCGCTCGGCGGGGTTGGATGCCTTGGCTCTCAACCCTGGCCTCCGGGTCTACTTTATATGTTTCCCCCATGGCCCTTGATAGGGCGCCTGCTCTTGCGGATTCGGCTGCACCCAGGAGAAGTGGTCCTCATCGCCCCGGATTGGCCAAGGAGACCTTGGTATGCAGACCTCCGACAGAGGCTCCTCTGCCGTTACCTCTGGTACCGAACCTGTTGACTCAGGGACCGGTAGCCATGGAGGACGCCGGCCGCTTTGGTCTTACGGCATGGCTATTGAGAGGGCGCAATTGAGGGATAAAGGTTATTCCAATAAAGTTATTTCCACTCTCCTGCAAGCCCGCAAGCGGTCCACTTCCATGGCTTATGCCAGGATTTGGTGCCTGTTTGAGTCTTGGTGTGCTTCCAGAGCCATTGCTCCAGTGCGGGCTCCTGTCTCGCCGATTCTGGACTTTTTGCAGGAAGGAGTACAAAAAGGCTTGGCCTATAATTCCCTGCGGGTGCAGGTGGCAGCGTTGGCCTCCCTTCGTGGTAAGGTGGAAGGCGTGTCTTTGGCTGCTCACCCAGATGTGGCACGGTTTCTTAGAGGGGTGCTTCGGCTCCGACCTCCAGTGCGAGCACCCTGTCCAGCTTGGAACCTGGGGCTAGTTTTGAAAACCCTGCAGGCATCTCCTTTTGAGCCGCTTCGGCGAGCATCGGAGAAAGATTTGACACTGAAGGCCGTTTTTCTGGTGGCCATTACCTCGGCGAGACGGGTGTCAGAGCTCCAGGCGCTGTCCTGTAGAGACCCATTTATGCAATTTTCAGAGTCCGGAGTCACGGTTCGGACCGTGCCTTCCTTTATGCCTAAGGTGGTTTCAGCCTTTCACCTAAACCAGCCTATTTTCTTGCCCTCTTTTTCAAAGGAAGAGTTTCCAGAATCTTTTGGGCAGCTGCACCTTTTGGATGTGCGCAGGACTCTGCTGCAGTATCTGCGAGTTACTAACTCTTTCAGGACTTCTGATCATCTGTTTGTTTTGCTATCTGGTTCTCGCAGAGGGTCTTTAGCGTCTAAAGCCACTATTGCCCGCTGGCTCAAAGAAACTATCTTTTCAGCTTATCTGCTGGCCGGCAGGGTTCCGCCTGTAGCCTTTAAGGCACATTCTACTAGAGCGATTTCTTCCTCTTGGGCTGAAACTGGAGCACTCTCTCTTCAAGAGATATGCAGTGCAGCAACATGGGCTTCTAAGCTCTCCTTTGCCCGACATTACAGGCTGGATGTGGCTGCCAGGAGGGATGCGCGTTTTGGTGCACAAGTGCTAGCGCATGGTGTGGCTTGTTCCCACCCTATCTAGGGATTGCTTTGGTACATCCCATATGTAATGGCTTCATCTGCTTGATGACAAGGAAGGGAAAATTAGGTTCTTACCTTGGTAATTTTCTTTCCTTTAGTCATAGCAGATGAAGCCATGAGCCCTCCCTGTATGATTGTCTGTATGCTGTGAATCTGTTTTTCAGGTTCTGTTCTAATTTCCTGAAGTTCCTTCCTTGGGAGAAAGTTGGAAAACAATCTTCAGGATTCATGTTCAGTTTAAATTTAGGAGGATGTGTTCATTCCCTCCAGCATGTTTTTTTTTTTGGAGGATGTGTTGATTCTCTCCAGGAGGCGCGTGTGTTCCCCTCCAGTTCTATAAATAGGAGGATGAGTTCATTCCCTCCAGTGTGTTGGGAGGATGTGTGATTCCCTCCAGGAGGTGTGTGTGTTCCCCTCCACTTATACAATAAGGAGGATGAGTTTATTCCCTCCAGGAGGATGTGCATTCCCTCCTTTATGAGTTCATGCCCTTGTGATGGGCCATCGTTCGCTGTGAGGAAAGCTCTTGTGATTCCCATTGCGGTTTGCCATACTGCTTTGGAAGCTTCAAATACTGAAGAGGCAGTGGAGCTAGCTGGCCAAGAGGGCACTGTGAAAGTTTGAGTGCTCTCTATCTCCCCTGCTGGTTGATGGACATAACCCATACGTAATGGCTTCATCTGCTATGACTAAAGGAAAGAAAATTACCAAGGTAAGAACCTAATTTTCCCTTATTACTGCTACTCCTACTTTTCCTTTCTGAAGCGCTACTAGACGTATGCAGCTCTGTACACTGAACACTTAAGAGAGAGTCCCTGCTCAGCAAAGCTTACAATCTAAACAAGATAGACAAACAGAACAAATAAAGGATTATGGAATTATTTATGCTGTGAATGATTAAAATAGATAGTGGTACAGAACAGGTGAATATTTTTTATTGTTTATTGTTTGCATTTGTATCCCACATTTTCCCACGTCTTTGCGGGCTCAGTGTGGCTTACAATAAGATAAGAATAATGAAAATACATTTGTTACAACTTGGTTATGGGTTATATTGTACAAGTCATGCGAGATAATCGAATTATCATTAGGAAAATCACAGTGGGACATCAACATTGAGACATTGGGAGGAGACAATGGGAAGCTTAAGGGCAGTGTTAAGACACAAAGGCATATGGTGTACATATTTCTGTGAGTAAATGTATGAGTAATGTGGAATTATGGGGGATGGGAGATCATAGGTGGATGTATGATGCATTGATGAACAGTGAGTGTGGACTCTATGTAGGAGTTACGAGAGGTTTTTTTCTTACATTTGTACCCCGCGCTTTCCCACTCATAGCAGGTTCAATGCGGCTTACATATTATATACAGGTACTTATTTGTACCTGGGGCAATGGAGGGTTAAGTGACTTGCCCAGAGTCACAAGGAGCTGCCTGTGCCTGCAGTGGGAATCGAACCCAGTTCCCTAGGACCAAAGTCCACCACTCTAACCACTAGGCCACTCCTCCACAGCAGTTGAAAGCAGCCGCAATAGCCTAGATTTGAATATGTCCAACGATGGGGCTTGATGTACCACCTCAGAAAGTCTATTCCAGACACACAGTACAGCAAGATAAAAGGAACAGTCTGGAGTTGGCATTGGAGAAGAGTGGTACAGTTTAGAGAGATTTACCCGAAGAACAGAATTCCCAGGGTGGAGTGTAGGGATAGATAAGAGTGGAGAGGTACTGAGGAGCTGCAGAGTGAATGCACATGTAAGTCAATAAAGAGGAGTTTGAACTGTATGCGGAAACAGATAGGGAGCTATACAGGAAATTACCCTGCTGGAATAACCATTTTCTGGGATTCTTATGTTCTAGAAAAGGCTATGCAAAATGCTGCTGCTTTTCCCTGTTCCTACTCACCCTTTCCTTCTCCTCCTCTTCCTTCTTAGTTTCTCTTATTTTTCACATTTCCGTTTTATTTGCTATACTGCATATAATCTACCCCTGTGACAGTCCTCAGCTTTTTCTCTGTTCTGGTGGCATTGCATGCTAGTTTCTCCAAGGACATGCAGGCATAATATTCTCATATATAAGTGACAACATCCACAGAGGCCAGTGTGGACTTCCAAGTGCACTGTCACTTAAAATCTTTGAGGTACTGCCTTCACTGCGCATGCATGGATGCCTTCCCACCCAACGCTTGAGCATGGGACCAGCAGTCTATTTCCCACAGAGCAGAGAGGTTGACTTTTTGATGTGTCAGCTCAAAAAACTTTTGCCTTTTTGGTGCCTTCCCGATTTGGGACATTTTTCATCATATTTTTTTATTTTCATTATTAGCTTGTTCAATATATACATTTTTTTTTTCAATTATTTTCATTTTAATTTTTGGCCTTGTGGGGTCTCTAAGCCCTTTTTTTACCCCGGAAGCATCAATTATTTTCAGATACACGACTACGAGCCTTTTGACCTATCGTCGGCCGTTTTTCCCTCCATATTAAGAAGGTGCCAAGTGTCTTTAAGAAGTGTTCTCGATGTAATATGACTATTTCAGGCACAGACCCCCATAACGGTGTGTTTAGTGCTTAGGTCCAGAGCACCAAGACATACAGTGTAACCTCAGCCTGTGCATGCAAGTAACGATCCTTAAGCCCGTAGAGTACAGCAAGAAAAACTTTTTAGTTCTGCAACGATGTTGGCATCTGCATCAAGCATGGCAGGAGATTGGTACTCAGCGCAGAACCTGCATTGGTGTCGGCATCGTACTTGTTACCATGTACTTGTAAGGTCTCTACATCTTCGTCATTGGTGCTGTGTGTCTCGAGGGACCTGCAGTGTAAAAAAACCTAAGAATAACCGCCATCGTTCTCTCTCCAGGCACTCTGCCTATATTTCTCCTGCATTGATGTTGTGAATGCATGGGAAGTGTCCATGCCACTGCGACCAATCTTTTTTTTTTTTTTCTCTAGCTCATCTATCAGCAAGAACCTTCAAGATCTACTATGCCTGCACAGGCTGCATCTCAGGCTGCATCCACACCGCTTTCTCAGCTGATACAGATGCCTACTCTTCATGAGGAAATCTCAGCTATGCTCAAAGGGGAGCTTTTAGGGCTACGTCATTTGTAGTCTATACAGGTTTACAGGGTACTTGTGCCAGCCGTAGCCCACCCTGTCAATCCATCAGAGAGACAGTCATGGGAGAGGTCCGCACGCTAGCTTGTCGTCGACTGCCCAGTGTGACATGAGCCTGACCTACGTGTCGACATCACCGAATCAGCTTTTTCCAGTGTCGGAGACTCATGTACCTCTACAAAGAGCCGACGCTCTAGTCATCACTCTCTTCCTCGTACTTCCCATGAACATGCGCGGACTGACTTCCTGTCCGCAGTGTGAGTGCATACATTTAGTTTTCTTTATTTTCCACAACGAGGTGCAGCAGATTTATTTCTGTACTCCTTGAAGTACCCGGGAAAAGAGCCTTCTTTATTTCCTCAACTCTACTTTTGTTGCGTGTGTTTTTAAAATTTATTTCTTTATTTTCTTTTTTTTTTTTTAAGTGTCCTTTATTTGTTAAAGTTCTTTGTTGTCCTGGTTTAAGTTTCCTTTCTTTATCAACGCGGCCGGTTTTAGGCCGCTCAGTTGGGTTTCTACCTTTTTTTTTTTTTTTTGTGCCCTTTTCACTTAGGCACAATCGAGTCCTTTGATTTCACCGGTGCCATATTTCCTTCCATATCAATGAAGACACACAGTGGCTTCAAACGTTGTACTTGGTGCAGCCGGAGGTACAGGTACCCATTCTTGGTGTATTCAGTGCCTTGGGCTCGACCATAGCCCGGCTCGTTGTGCCCTGTGTCTTCGTATGAAGAAACGGACCCAACTAGCTTGAGAAGCCCAACGCGAGAAACGTTTTGGGGCTTGGTCCGGTCCTTCGTCATCGGCACAGATGAGCCTTGGTGACAGACATCGAGCGAAGGGTAAGAAGGACTGTCACCGTTCTCCCTCGACACACGGTGCCAGGAGATCTGGGGCATCGAAGGATTCGTTACCCGAGAAGTGTCGGCGCCAAGAGGACCGCTCCCCCTCCATAAGGAGGTGCCGATGCATCAGCCTCTTAGCAGTCCGGTTTCTGCTCCTGAGCCTCAACCGATTCTGCCACCAGCCGCTCCACTGGCCCTCCAGCCTTCTCCAATGGCGGCTCTCGACAAGCGCATCCAGGCCCTGCTTCCAGAACTTCTGGAAGGACTGCTGTGCCGGTCTGCTTTGGCATCAGGGGTGCTTGCGCCATCCGTGCTGCCTGCTGCAGCAGCATCTGGCCCTTCACCTACTGTGCCGTCCCCGCCTTTGGTGCCGCTTGCAGCTCCAGTGTTGGCTGCCACCCAGGTCAACTCCCTATCGACGTCAGTAGAGTAAGCTTCACCGCAGTCCATGCGGGCGTCAGCCCCTCAACACCGGCGTCGAGGCAGGCTCAGTCTCTGAGCTCCCTTAGGGAAGTGCTTTCCGGTACTGAAGAAGAGCGTTCGTGGCAGTCAGAGGAATATCCCAGATACTTTTCCTCCGATGAGTCTTTTGGGATTCCCTCTGAACCTTCTCCTCCACCTGAAAGGAGACTATCTCCTCCTGAGAGCCTCTCCTTTTCCTCTTTTGTGCGGGAAATCTGAAGCCATTCCATTCCCTATGGAAGTGAAGGATGAGCCCAGGGCTGAGATGCTCGAGGTCCTGTACTACACCTCTCTACCTAAGGAGGCAGTGACTGCTCCTTTGCATAAGGTACTCAAGGAAGCCCTTATGCGAAACTGGTTGTTCCCTCTGTCTGCTCCCGTGATCTCTAAGAAGACTGATTCCCAGTATCGGATCCATGGTGAACCTGGGTTGATGTATCAGTTACCCCACAATTCCATGGTGGAGGACTCTGCCCTCAAGAGAGCCAGGAGTACTAGACTGTGCCTTGGCACCCCCAAGCAGAAAAGCTAGGATCTTGGATTCTTTAGGGAGGAAAGCATATCAGGCCACTATGCTCGCTGTCCATATTTAATCTTACCAGCTCTTCACAAGCGTTCACTTGTGTAACTCGGTGAGGCAGCTGCCTACCTTGGTTGATGCCCCCCCTCCGGAACAGGCCGAGCCTTTTCGCCAGGCGGTCAGGCAGTCAGGCAGCAGAAAGCGTGTCGTAAATTCCTGGCCAGGGGCGCTTACGATACTTTTGATGTGGCATCCAGAATCTCTTCTCAGGGTATAGCAATATGCTGACTCTCATGGCTGCATGTCTCTGACCTGGATCATTCGGTCCAGCAGAGGATGACGGATGTACCTTTGCAGGGGGGGGGGGGGGTAATAATCTTTTTGGAGAGAAGGTAGACGATCTGGTTGACCACATCAAAAAGCACAATGATGCTATGGCTTCTCTCTCCCGCCGGGTGCCTTCTGCTACAGCCTCCTTAACCAGGAGGTTTTTTTTTTTGGGGGGGGGGGGTGCGCGGAGTTCTCCCTATTTCTATGCTAGGCATAGGTACACTCTGGTGTCCCGACAGCCTATTCAGGCTCAGCCCCAACGCACTCGTTCTCGTCAACAGTGTGCGCCTAAGGCCCCTGCTGCTTCCCAGCAAAAGCAAGAGACGGGCTTTTGACTGGCTCCAGTGAAGCATAGCCACAGTAAAAGTGTCCGTACCGGACGACTTGCCGGTTGGAGGGAGGTTTAATGTTGTTTTTTCAACAAAGGTGGCCTCTCGTAACCTCCGACCAGTGGGTTCTTCATATAGTCTGGTTAGGATATATCCTCAATCTGGAATCCAAACCTCAAAATTGCCCACCGGAAGCTCGCTCATACAGCTCCCAGCACAGGCAGGTACTTGCAGTGGAACTCTCCACCCTTCTAAAGGTCCATTCGGTCGAACCCATTCCACCAGGGGAAGAAGGGCTGGGATTCTATTCCAGGTACTTCCTTGTTCAAAAGAAAACAGGGGGGGATGCGTCCCATCCTAGACCTAAGGGCCCTGAGCAAATTCCTAGTCCAAGAAAAGTTCAGGATGGTTTTCCTGGGCACCCTTCTTCCTCGTGATTCAGGAAAACGATTGGCTATGATCTCTGGGCTTAAAGGATGCTTACACACACATCTCGATACTTCCAGCTCACAAGAAGTATCTTCGATTTTGGCTGGGAACACAGCACTTTCAGTACTGTGTACTGCTCTTTGGCCTGACATCTGCGCCCAGAGTGTTTACAGAGTGCCTAGCAGTAGTCGCAGCATTGCTACGCAGGCTGAGAGTGCATGTGTTCCCTTATCTCGACAATTGGCTGGTGAAGAGCACCTCGAAGGAGGGTGCTCTGGAGTCCATGCAGATGTCTATTTAGGTGCTAGAGCTTCTAGGGTTTGTAATAAATTACACCAAGTTCCATCTTACTCCTCTTCAAAAATTGGAGTTCATTGGAGCACTACTGGACACGAGGACAGCTAGGGCTTATCTCCCCAAGACACAGTTAGACAACCCCTGTCCCTGGTGTTCGCAGTTCGAGCGTCTCTGCAGGTCACAGCTCAGCAGATGTTGAGACTCTTGAGGCACATGGTCTCCACAATTCATGTAACACCCATGGCATGTCTACATACGAGATCAACTCAATAGACCCTTTCTTTCCAGTGGTATCAAGCTGCTGGGAATCTGGAGGATGCTATCCGACTGTCCACAGACTTTCGCAGCTCTCTTCAGTGGTGGACAGTCCGGCCCAATTTGACCATGGGGCGAGCATTCCAAATTCCTCAGCCACAAAAAGTCATGACAACGGATGCATCCCTCCTGGGATGGGGAGCTCATGTAGATGGGCTTCACACTCAGGGAGCCTGGTCCTTCCAGGAAACAGATCTTCAGATCAACCTCCTGGAGCTACGAGCGATCTGGAACGCTGTGAAGGCTTTCAGAGATCAGCTTTCCAATCAAATCATCTTGATTCAAGCAGACAATCAGGTTGCAATCTATTACACCAAAAAGCAGGGAGGCACCGGATCTCGCCTTCTGTGTCAGGAAGCCATCCAGATGTGTCTTTGAGCACGCCATCAAGGCATGTTTCTCCAAGCCACTTATCTGGCAGGTGTAAACATCAGTCTGGCCGACAGGCTGAGCAGGGAAATGCAACTCCACGAGTGGTCTCTGAATATGAGCATTGCCTGCAAGATCTTTCGAGCGTGGGGAACCCCCTTGGAGGATCTTTTTGCCACTCAAATCAATCACAAGGTCCCTCAGTTCTGTTTCAGGCTTTAGGCCCATGACAGACTAGCGTCAGACGCCTTTCTCCTTCATTTGGCAACAGTCCTTCTGTATGCATATCCTCCCATACCTCTAGTAGGGAAGACTTTACTGAAACTCAAGCAAGACCGCAGAACCATGATCCTGATTGCACCCTTCTGGCCGTGTCCTCCGAGGAACCGTGGAGATTGGAGTGTTTTCCAACCCTCAGAACGAGGGGATCGCTTCTAAACCCCAACCTCCAGTCTGGCTCTCACTGCCTGGATGTTGAGACCTTAGAATTCGCCTCCTTGGTTCTTTCAGAGGGTGTCTCCCGAGTCTTGCTTGCTTCTAGGAAAGATTCCACGAAGAGGTGTTACTCTTACAAATGGAGGAGGTTTGCTGTCTGGTGTGACAGCAAAGCCCTAGATTCTCTCTCTTGCTCTACACAGACCCTGCTTGAATACCTTCTACACGTGTCAGAGTCTGATCTCAAGACCATCTCCGTAAGGGTTCACCTTAGTGCAATTAGTGCTTATCATCGGCGTGTAGAGGGTAAGCCTGTCTCTGGACAGCCTTTAGTTGTTCGCTTCATGAGAGGTTTGCTTTTGCTAAAGCTCCCTGTCAAACCTCCACCAGTGTCATGGGATCTCAACATCGTTCTCACCCAGCTGATGAAAGCTCCTTTTGAGCCCCTGAATTCCTGCCATCTGAAGTACTTGACCTGGAAGGTCATTTTCTTGGTGGCTGTTACTTCAGCTCGTAAGGTCTGTGAGCTTCAGGCCTTATTAGTGGATGCACCTTATACTAAGTTTCCTCACAACAGAGTAGTCCTTCGCATGCATCCTAAGTTCCTGCCGAAGATGGTGTCTGAGTTCCATCTGAACCAGTTGATTGTCTTGCCAACATTTTTTCCCCGTCCTCATGCCCACCCTGGCGAAAACAGCCTGCACACCTTGGACTGCAAGAGAGCATTGGCCTTTTATGTGGAGCAGACAAAGTTCTTCAGACAGTCCGCCCTGATGTTTGTTTCTGTCAATCACAACAGGAGGGGAGTCTCCATCAGAAAATGCACAATCTCCAATTGGCTAGCAGATTGCATATCCTTTACTTACGCCCATGCTGGCTGACTCTGGAGGGCCATGTCACGGCTCATAATGTTAGAGCCATGGCTGCGTCGGTTGCTCACTTAGTCAGTCTCCATAAAAGAGATATGCAAGGCTGCAACTTGGACTGATGACCAACGTGTGCCCAACGTGACAGTCTGTTTGGCCAGTCAGTGCTGCAGAATCTGTTTGGGGTTTAGAATCCAACTCCACCCCCCAGGCCTATTTTTATTCTGTTCCAGGCTGCACTCTCAGCTAGCTATATATACAGTGGGGGAAATAAGTATTTGATCCCTTGCTGATTTTGTAAGTTTGCCCACTGACAAAGACATGAGCAGCCCATAATTGAAGGGTAGGTTATTGGTAACAGTGAGAGATAGCACATCACAAATTAAATCCGGAAAATCACATTGTGGAAAGTATATGAATTTATTTGCATTCTGCAGAGGGAAATAAGTATTTAATCCCTCTGGCAAACAAGACCTAATACTTGGTGGCAAAACCCTTGTTGGCAAGCACAGCGGTCAGACGTCTTCTGTAGTTGATGATGAGGTTTGCACACATGTCAGGAGGAATTTTGGTCCACTCCTCTTTGCAGATCATCTCTAAATCATTAAGAGTTCTGGGCTGTCGCTTGGCAACTCGCATCTTCAGCTCCCTCCATAAGTTTTCAATGGGATTAAGGTCTGGTGACTGGCTAGGCCACTCCATGACCCTAATGTGCTTCTTCCTGAGCCACTCCTTTGTTGCCTTGGCTGTATGTTTTGGGTCATTGTCGTGCTGGAAGACCCAGCCACGACCCATTTTTAAGGCCCTGGCGGAGGGAAGGAGGTTGTCACTCAGAATTGTACGGTACATGGCCCCATCCATTCTCCCATTGATGCGGTGAAGTAGTCCTGTGCCCTTAGCAGAGAAACACCCCCAAAACATAACATTTCCACCTCCATGCTTGACAGTGGGGACGGTGTTCTTTGGGTCATAGGCAGCATTTCTCTTCCTCCAAACACGGCGAGTTGAGTTCATGCCAAAGAGCTCAATTTTTGTCTCATCTGACCACAGCACCTTCTCCCAATCACTCTCGGCATCATCCAGGTGTTCACTGGCAAACTTCAGACGGGCCGTCACATGTGCCTTCCAGAGCAGGGGGACCTTGCGGGCACTGCAGGATTGCAATCCGTTATGTCATAATGTGTTACCAATGGTTTTCGTGGTGACAGTGGTCCCAGCTGCCTTGAGATCATTGACAAGTTCCCCCCTTGTAGTTGTAGGCTGATTTCTAACCTTCCTCATGATCAAGGATACCCCACGAGGTGAGATTTTGCGTGGAGCCCCAGATCTTTGTCGATTGACAGTCATTTTGTACTTCTTCCATTTTCTTACTATGGCACCAACAGTTGTCTCCTTCTCGCCCAGCGTCTTACTGATGGTTTTGTAGCCCATTCCAGCCTTGTGCAGGTGTATGATCTTGTCCCTGACATCCTTAGACAGCTCCTTGCTCTTGGCCATTTTGTAGAGGTTAGAGTCTGACTGATTCACTGAGTCTGTGGACAGGTGTCTTTCATACAGGTGACCATTGCCGACAGCTGTCTGTCATGCAGGTAACGAGTTGATTTGGAGCATCTACCTGGTCTGTAGGGGCCAGATCTCTTACTGGTTGGTGGGGGATCAAATACTTATTTCCCTCTGCAGAATGCAAATAAATTCATATACTTTCCACAATGTGATTTTCCGGATTTAATTTGTGATGTGCTATCTCTCACTGTTACCAATAACCTACCCTTCAATTATGGGCTGCTCATGTCTTTGTCAGTGGGCAAACTTACAAAATCAGCAAGGGATCAAATACTTATTTCCCCCACTGTAGTTTCAGGTTAACCTATGTTATGTCCTTGCCGTTGCAAGGTCCAATTGACCAATGTTCATTGTTTTGAGTGAGCCTGGATGCTAGGGATACCTCACGTGTGAGAATAAGCAGCCTGCTTGTCCTCGGAGAAAGCGAAGCTGTAACAGGTATTCTCCAAGGACAGCAGGCTGATTATTTTCACAATCCCTCCCATCTCCCCTTTGGAGTTATTTATTATGCTTTTTCTTTTAACTGAGGTACGTGCTCGCTTGGCGGGAAGTCAGTCCACGCATGCGCGGACTCTAGCAAAACTTTTTTTGGTTTTGCTATGGCAAAATGCCGGTTCCTGGGCCAATGTGGACGTCGACCCCACACGTGAGAATAATCAGCCTGCTGTCCTCGGAGAATACCTGCTACAGGTAAGTATCTTCGCTTTTATCTGCTGACGTTTACTAAGTTACATTCCATTCTTCATAATCTTTTACATAGTTTGGAACATAGTAGATATAAGAATTGTTTTGAGGGCTAATACTGCTTCAGATCACATTATTATTGAATAATTGCTTAAGTTCTGATATGAGTTTCAATTTTTACTTTCAAAGTTCATATAGGATGAATGTCAATGACTTTTACAATTTTTTATATTTAATGTTTTGTTTTGTTTTCCAGATAACATAGGAATTAATCCATTTTTGCATAATCAACTTTTGTTTTCCTCAAGATTTAAATTTATCTGACACTCCCCTGCACTTGAGAGGTGGCACCTTACAGAAGAAGCTGAGTTCGGTTAATTACATATGCATATATTTACCAGTAATTGTGTAGATCACAAATTTAATCAGATCATAAACATTTTACACTACAGATTTTTTTGTTTTTATTTGTTTGTAAAGAAATGTGCAGTAATTCTAATGTGATTGGATCAGCTGGAATTGTTTTAACAGTTTAGGACACTGATTCAATAGTGGTTTTCTTTGCCTTCAGGAAGAGTCTTTAGAATCCAATTCATACCTCAGAAATAGATGCCAGTATGGGCTGGAGGGGCTGAAGTGCCGCCTCTGACAATTGAATGCCATTCAAACCTGCTGCAAAGAAGAATGTTGGAATTTATCTCCATGGCAATTAACCTGGTAAGACTGATGTACACAATTTTCGGGTTAGTAATTTGTCTAAGTTGTGACCTCATAATGTACTGGCTTCCTATTCTCCAGTCTGTGCTGTCTTTTCACTATGATGTGACTTCTTATTGATCACTAGTAAAAAAAGGCCCGTTTCTGACAGAAGTGAAATGGGCGCTAGCAAGGTTTTCCTCGGAGTGTGTATGTTTGAGAGAGTGTGTGTGTGAGAGATGAAGTGTGTGTGTCAGAGAGAGAATGAGAGAGAAACAAGAGTTTCTATATCATCATGCTGATCAATCCATAGACTGGTGGGTTGTGTCAATCTACCAGCAGGTGGAGATAGAGAGCAATCCTTTTGCCTCCCTATATGTGGTCATGTGCTGCCGGAAACTCCTCAGTATGTTCTCTATCTCAGCAGGTGGTGGTCACACACAGCAGCAGCTCTGGCTAGGCCTCCAAGCCTAATTTTTAGGTTTTGTTGAGTGCCTGGGGTTGAGGGCTCTTCTTGAGCAAGTGCAAACCTGGTGGTGCCAGGTCCCTCCTTTTCTCCCCCCTCCCGCTGGCTCCGTTTAAAAAAAAAAAAAATTTTGGACGTCCTTAAGGGCGTTTATTTCGACGTTTATTTAAACGTTTATTGCAGCTACTCACTGGGACACCAGGTCGTTACAGCTCGGAGCAGAAAGCAGGTAATTTTACCTTTTTGTAGCGGGCAGGGGGTTCCCCGATTGATCTCCACATGGCTGATGGCGTCGGAGGGCGAGGGCGCAAAGAATCGCTCCCCGGACCGGGTGTGCGCGTCTAGCGGGGATGCGGGGGTTTTAAAGTCTGATTCGCCCTTGTTGGGTGTCAGTTTGTAGGCCGGTCAGTGTCCCGTTCTTCCTCCGGTGCGGCGGTTTTTCCCGCCATAAACGCCCATCCCCCGCTGCTCGCCTCCGCCATCTTGGCCGGCCACGCTGCTCGGACGGCTTCTTCTTGGGCCGCCCTTGAGGTGGGAGACGTTAATGCCATGGCCGCCCTTCATTTGGGCGACGGCAGAAAAGCGGCTAAAGTTAAGCGCCGTTCTTCCCGCGCGGCTCCTTCGCGGAGTGTTGCGCCGGACGCCATCTTGGATGCGCAGCATGTTTCTCCCCCGCTCTTGCGAGCGCCGGTTGAGGGTGCGGCTAGGGCTGTGGCCCAGGCTGCTGAAGTGCACAGTCTGGGGGGTTTCTCCCCCGAGTTTATTTTGCTGCTGCATCAGGCCTTCCTTATGCAAAACGCTGCTTCTGCTCCCTTTTCCGATAAAGGGATTGAGGCCCCCGGAAGTAAACGCCCTCGGGTGGATTTCCAGGCCTTAGAGGACTCTGTCTCCACTGATGTAGATGAGGGCAGCGTATCTGAGTTCTCCCAACGGTCCTTTGGGGATTCCTTGGAGGAGACGGATTCCCGCTCGGATGGAGCGGATGACCCCTCTGCAGCGCGGATCTTTCGCTCAGAGGACTTGCCCAACCTGTTAATGCAGGCCATGAGCATTTTGAAGATTTCCTCTCCAGAGGACGTCTCTCCCTCAGCCCCTGTTGGCTCCGCCATTATACTGGGGACGAAGCGCCCGCCTAGAACCTTCCACGTGCATGATGCCATGCGCACCTTGATTTCGGCTCAATGGGATGTCCCGGAAGCGAGCCTCAAAGTGGCTAGGGCTATGTCCCGCCTCTATCCTTTGCCTGAAAGTGAACGGGAGACCTTTCTTTGGCCTACCGTGGATTCTTTAATCACTGCGGTGACTAAGAAAACGGCGTTGCCGGTGGAAGGTGGCACGGCCCTAAAGGACGCCCAAGACAGAAGATTGGAGGCGGCCTTAAGGTCGTCCTTCGAGGCGGCTGCTTTAAGTTTGCAGGCCTCAGTTTGTGGCTCCTATGTGGCCAGGGCGTGCCTGACGATTGTGCAGCGGGCTTCCCCCTCGGATCCTTCCTTGAGGGCTGACTGGCCGGCCCTGGAATCGGGCCTGCCTTATTTGGCAGACTTACTGTATGATGTCTTGAGAGCCTCGGCTAAAGGTATGGCTCAGACAGTCTCTGCGCGGCGGTGGCTTTGGCTGAAGCATTGGTCTGCTGACCACGCATCTAAGTCCCGCCTGGCTAAGTTGCCTTTTAAAGGCAAGCTGCTCTTTGGGGTCGAGCTGGACAAAATTGTGACCGATCTCGGCACGTCTAAGGGCAAGAGGTTACCAGAGGTCAGGGCTCGGGCCAGTGGTGCTCGCCCTGGTAACTCCAGAGGACGGTTTCAGGAAGCCTGTCGGTACCGCCCGGGCAAGTCGGGCTCCTCTGCCCCCTCTTCCTTCAAAAGGAACTTCTCCCCCAAGCAGCATTCCTTTCGCAGAGACCGCCGTCCCGGAGGTGCGCCCTCCGGTCCTCCCCCAGGGTCTCGTACCCAATGACGGGGCCCTGGTCCATGGCCCAGTGCAGATTGGAGGACGCCTGTCCTCGTTTCTTGGCGAGTGGACCAGGGTAACTTCAGACACTTGGGTTCTGGAAGTCATCAGAGACGGCTACAAGCTAGAGTTCTGCCGACCCTTAAGAGACGGGTTTGTACTCTCTCCCTGCAAGTCTCCGGTCAAAGCTGTGGCAGTGCAGCAGACCTTGGACAACCTGATACGCCTGGGTGCGGTCGTTCCGGTGCCAGAAAATCAGATTGGCAAGGGACGTTACTCCATTTACTTTGTGGTACCAAAGAAAGGAGGTTCTGTCCGGCCTATCCTCGACCTCAAAGGGGTCAATCGGGCCTTGAAAGTTCGGCACTTTCGCATGGAGACTCTCCGCTCTGTTATAGCGGCAGTGAAGGCAGGGGAGTTCTTGGCTTCCTTGGACATCAAGGAAGCGTACCTGCATATTCCCATCTGGCCTTCTCATCAACGCTTTCTGCGTTTTGCAGTCCTGGGCCGACACTTCCAGTTCAGAGCCCTCCCGTTCGGGTTGGCTACTGCTCCGCGGACCTTCTCCAAAGTAATGGTGGTCATCGCGGCCTTCCTGCGAAAGGAAGGAGTACAAGTCCATCCTTATCTGGACGACTGGTTGATCCGAGCCCCCTCTTATGCAGAGTGCGGCAAAGCTGTGGACCAGGTGATTGCTCTTTTGAGCTCCCTGGGGTGGATCATCAACTGGGAGAAGAGCCAGCTGCGCCCGACTCAGTCCCTGGAGTATCTGGGAGTTCGATTCGACACCCAAGTGGGCAGAGTGTTCCTGCCAGACAATCGGATTGTCAAACTTCAGGCTCAGGTGGACCAGTTCCTAGTAGCCTCTCCTCTTCGGGCTTGGGACTATGTGCAGCTGTTGGGCTCTATGACGGCCACGATGGAAGTAGTGCCCTGGGCCAGGGCTCATATGAGACCACTCCAACACTCTCTGCTGCAGCGCTGGACTCCGGTGTCGGAGGATTATGCTGTGCGCCTTCCCTTGGACCCAGCAGTGCGCAAGGCGCTGAGCTGGTGGCTGCAGACAGACAAGTTGTCTGCAGGAATGCCTCTGGTGACCCCGGAGTGGATTGTCGTCACGACGGACGCCTCTTTGTCGGGCTGGGGAGCCCACTGCTTGGGAAGGACAGCGCAGGGGCTCTGGTCTCCTGCACAGGCAAAGTGGTCTATCAACCTCCTGGAACTCAGAGCCATTCGGTTGGCGCTTTTGGAGTTCATCCCGGTACTGGCGTTGAAGCCAGTACGGGTCCTGTCGGACAGTGCCACGGCTGTGGCCTATGTCAACCGCCATGGAGGTATCAAGAGCGCCCCTCTAGCCACGGAGGCCATGAATCTATGCCAGTGGGCGGAAGCGAACCTGGAACAGCTGTCAGCGGCCCACATTGCCGGAGTCATGAATGTCAAGGCGGACTTTCTCAGTCGCCATACCTTGGATTCCGGAGAGTGGCAGCTATCTGCTCAGGCGTTCTTGGATATCACGAAGCGCTGGGGCCAGCCGAGCCTTGATCTGATGGCGTCATCGGCCAATTGCCAAGTGCCGCGCTTTTTCAGCAGAGGACGGGACCCTCGATCCCTGGGAGTAGATGCTCTTCTCCAACAGTGGCCGACACAGGAGCTTCTCTATGTGTTCCCGCCCTGGCCCATGTTGGGCAGGGTGCTAGACCGGGTGGCAAAGCATCTGGGCCGGATAATCCTGGTGGGTCCGGACTGGCCCAGACGCCCCTGGTATGTGGACTTGATCAGGCTCTCAGTGGACGATCCTCTGCGGCTGCCAGTGGAGCAGGGCCTGTTGCATCAGGGTCCCGTGGTGATGGAGGATCCCTCCCCCTTTGGTCTTACGGCCTGGCTATTGAGCGGCAGCGTCTGAGAAAGAAGGGCTTCTCAGACAAGGTCATCGCCACTATGCTGAGAGCGAGGAAGCGCTCTACTTCTACTGCTTACGCCAGGGTTTGGCATACCTTTGCAGCGTGGTGTGAAGCAGGCTCACTTTCTCCCTTCACTGCTCCAATTTCTTCAGTGTTGGCATTCCTGCAAGAAGGTCTGGAGAAAGGCCTGTCGCTCAGTTCCCTTAAAGTCCAGGTAGCGGCTCTGGCTTGCTTCAGGGGCCGCCTGAAGGGTGCTTCCCTGGCTTCGCAGCCAGATGTGGTGCGCTTTCTCAAGGGAGTTAATCACCTGCGCCCTCCTCTGCACTCAGTGGTGCCTGCGTGGAATCTCAACCTGGTGCTAAGAGCCTTGCAGAAGCCGCCTTTTGAACCCTTGTCGAGGGCATCTCTGAAAGACCTGACGTTGAAAGCAGTCTTTTTGGTGGCTATCACTTCAGCCAGAAGAGTTTCCGAGCTCCAGGCACTCTCATGTCGAGAGCCCTTTCTGCAGTTCACTGAGGCAGGAGTGTCTATTCGCACAGTGCCTTCCTTCCTGCCCAAGATTGTTTCTCGCTTCCATGTGAATCAGCAGCTCTGTCTCCCTTCCTTTCGTAGGGAGGACTACCCAGAGGAATACTCTGCTCTCAAATATCTGGATGTGAGACGAGTCATCATCAGATACTTGGAAGTGACCAATGATTTCCGGAAGTCGGATCATCTGTTTGTCCTGTTTGCAGGTCCTCGTAAGGGTCTGCAGGCTGCTAAGCCTACAGTGGCAAGATGGGTCAAGGAAGCCATTGCAGCGGCTTATGTGGCCGCGGGGAAGGTGCCGCCTATCCAGCTGAAGGCTCACTCCACTAGAGCTCAGGCGGCCTCGATGGCAGAGGCCGGGTCCGTCTCCTTGGAAGAGATTTGCAAGGCGGCAACTTGGGCATCGGCCCATACCTTCTCCAGGCATTACCGCTTGACTGTGGCTGCTCGGGCGGAGGCCCGGTTTGGAGCTTCAGTGTTGCGGTCAGGGATTTCTATGTCCCGCCCTGGGTGAGTACTGCTTCGGTACATCCCACCAGTCTATGGATTGATCAGCATGATGATATGGAAGGTAAAATTATGTATCATACCTGATAATTTTCTTTCCATTAATCATAGCTGATCAATCCATAGCCCCTCCCAGATATCTGTATTGTTTATATTCTGGTTGCATTTCAGGTTCAAGTTTAGTCTTCAGTTCCTGTTCAGGAGAACTTCGTGTTCAAGTGTTTCAATGGATTCTTCAAGAGTTGAGACGAATTTGTGTTACAGTGAGCTGCTGCATTCCTCTCCCCTCCGTTTTACGGGGCTGGATTGAGACTTAAATTCTGCCGGCGCTCCCTCCCGCTTCGTGCAGCAGTAGGGCAGCTTTGTACCCCTCCCGCTTCGGCGGTGTTAGGGTCAGTCAGCTCCTCCCGCGGTTGTGGTTGCAGGATAAGCCAGATCCCCCCGCATCGGCGGGTGTGGTGTCCCTCCCCCGCTCCGCGGGGATGAGCTGGACGGATTCCCCTCCCCCACTTGTGTGGGGATGAGCTGGGTTAATTCCCCTCCCCCGTTTCGGCGGTGGTGAGCTGGGCAGAGTGTCCCTTTGTGGGTGTAATTCTCTAAGTGCTGAGTCCTGCGGATGGAGCTTGGATATCGACATACTGAGGAGTTTCCGGCAGCACATGACCACATATAGGGAGGCAAAAGGATTGCTCTCTATCTCCACCTGCTGGTAGATGGACACAACCCACCAGTCTATGGATTGATCAGCTATGATTAATGGAAAGAAAATTATCAGGTATGATACATAATTTTACCGTATGTGAGAGACTGAGTGAGTGTGTGCCCCCCCCCTCGCAGGTCCCCCACCCCCACCTCTCTGGTCTCAGGACCCCCTCCCCACCTCCCTCTCCCCTAACGCCCCCTCCAGCCATCCATGTCCAGAGACCCTCCTCTCCCCCTGCCCCCCCTTCAGCCACCCATGTCCAGCGACCCTCCCTTCCCCCCTCCCCCAACCCCCTCGCCACCCGCAGCTGCCACTGGTAACGATGTCCGGCAGCTGCTGCTTCTCCTGTTGAGCAGCAGCGGCCGCTACAAAAAGAAAAAAAGTCATAAATGTTTTTAAACCTGAAACGTGGCACCGCAGACAGCCATCAGGCATTGGCTGTCGGCTCTGCAGCCGCTCCTCCTCTCGCCTCTCACGTTGCTGCGCTCCTCCGGGGTCTTACTCTAGGGGCAGTGACGTGGAGGCGAGAGGAGGAGCGGCTGCAGAGCCGACAGCCAATGCCTGATGGCTGGCTGCGGTGCCGCGCTTGATGTTTTAAAACATTTATGGCTTTTTTTTTCTTTTTGTAGCGGCCGCTGCTGCTCAACAGGAGAAGCAGCAGCGGCCGGACAGCGTTACCAGTGGCAGCTACGGGTGGCGAGGGGGTTGATGTGCTTCGGGGGGGGGGGGGGGGAGGTGCTGGGGGGGGCCTTGGGTGATGTGCTGAGGGGGTGTTTGAGCAGCGCACTCACAGCTGATTCCCAGGCAGGGGTAGGAGTAGGGAAACACGTTTCCCTACTCCTCCCCCTGCCTGGGAATCAACTGTGAATGACGTCAGCCTGGTTATGGAGCCTAGCTCAGCAACTCCAGGAGCCACGGACACAGGCAGCTACTTTAGAACGTTGGTGGTGAGAATTATTATATAGGATAATTGGATAATGGATTTCTAACCATCTGGTTAGCTCATTAGTCTGTACCCTTAAGAAGATTGTAATGGTAACAGTGCTTGTAGTTCGCCAACTTCCAGTCAGAGGTTCAAGATAACACGAGAATTAACTATTACACAATAATGAAAAGGAACAGATACCAAAAAAGATTATCACTGAAGCAGAAATTTTAAAACAGATAAGCTTTGTTTTCGAAACAGTAGGAAAGAATTCATATTTCTAATATCAGCTAGGAGTGAGCACCATGTTGAAACTGCCTGATACAGAAATAATGTCAATAGAGATTTATTAAATCTTACTTTTATAAATGATGGAAAATTAAAGAAGGCATGAATCTATAGCACATCTCTATTATAATAAAAGGCACCTTCAACGTTCTGAAGCTGACTCCTTGGCTTCACTGAAGTGAAGGGTTCGTAAGGATCGTTAGGTTCATTGCTCTGTAACCATCTCTCTCTGCCCCGCCCTCGCACCTCTGATATGTCCGCCGCCCTCGACGTCATCATGTTTTGATGTCGAGTGTGGCGGACCTATCAGAGGCGTGAGAGCGGGGCCGACAGATGGTGACAGACTGACGAACCTTATGGACCCTTCACTTCAATGAAGCCACGGAGTCAGCTTCACAACGTTGCAGGTGGGTGGCTGGGGGGAAAGAGGGGGCAACGACCCTGGAACTGGGTGGGTGGGAGGGAGGGCGGACCCTGAAACAGGGAGGGAGAAGGCCCCTGGCACACACTCTCATTCTCACACACACACACACTCTCGCACACAGTCTCACTCTCTCTGTCACACACACACACATTCTCTCTTTCTCTGTCACACACTCACACATTCACTCTCTCTATCACACACTCACTCTCACACACACTCTGTAGAACACACGCACTCTGAGAAAAACCTTTATTTGTGTCAGAAACGGGCCTTTTTTCCTAGTGATGAAATAAGAGATAACAGAAATGAAAAGAAAATAAGTATTCTGGACATATACCATAGAACATCTTGTGTACCCAACATGTAAACTTAAAAATAATTCAGGCTTTAATGAGTAACCAGTCTTTTTTGCCCCATGATCATTTTATCTGCAGTGTTTTGCAGTATTTACAGTCTAGCAGTTAAATTGGCAGAAAGATGACAATATATGCCATTATAATTAATTTAGAGAGGATCACTGCTTGAACCAAAATCAAAAAATGTTTCATCTCAGAACAAGAATGGATTTTTCTTAAACAATATAACTTATAAAAAGTAGATTTTACAACTGCATCAACATGGGGCTTGATGAAGTATCTAAATATACACCTAATATCTTTGACACTCTGCCACCTTTAATATGGAGCTATCAAGGAATGTTAAATCTTAAGGTATATTCTTGCCCACTCAATCTAACCAGTGCAACTTGATTTTATCCTTATTGAGTTTAAAACCATGTGAAGAGCATAACATTTCTAGCTTCCTAATGCAAGACAAAATTTGCAATGAGGGCAACTGTGCTAAGTCATGAGAACAGGTATCAATAGGAACATATTGTCAGCATATGAATAGAATTTAGCCCCAAAAGCAGAAAGATGTCGCATATATATTAAATAATATGGGAGACATTAGCGATCCCTGTTGTACTCCATAAGATGGAGTACAGCTGGTGGATATTTGATCAGCCATTTTAACTCTATAATATCGACATGAAAGACATTTTCCTATCTAAGACAAAACTTTACCAGAGATTCCCAATAAACTCAATTTATGCAATAATATATCATAATCAACTGTATCAAATGCAGCAGTCAAGTTGTAGTAAAATTTTACCATAAGCAAATAAAGATTTTTATCTCAGAAACAATAGCCAATAGGATGGATTCTGTTGAATGGTATGGAGTAAAACCGAATTGTAACGGATGTAGACAATCGTATCTCATTAAATAATCTGACAATAATTCAGATACATATGCTTCGGCCAGTTTAACAATCAACGGAATACTTGCCACAGGTCTGTAGTTTGCTGGTAGACTTGCCTCCAGTTTGACATTCTTTGTAAGAGGAGTTGAAATAATACCACCCATAGTAGATGGAAAGTCCTTCATTGAAAAATAATTCTACATTTGTGCAAGCCGTTCAACTATTGGAGAAGGTGGATCTGTCATTAAGTATGTAGGATAACTGTCCAATCAATGTACAAGACGATTTAGATAGTCTTTTCTGTAAGATTTTAATCTTACCAACATTACCAACAGTGATAAGTGGGAATGAGACCCAATGTCTGTCTGCTGGACAAGTCTCAGCAATACAACCTACAGAAGAGCATATTACCTCTTCTAATTTGGGAGGAATAGCTGATCTAATTTTCAAGATCTCTGAAAAATACTGAGCTAATTCTTCAGCAGAAAGAATGAATTTCCATTACCACATTTCTTTAAAGGTTCAATTGTCAATGAAGAAAAAAAGCCTGAACAATTTCTTTTGATCAAGACAGTTATCCTCAATTTGTAAAGAATAAAACTTCCATTTAGCCACTTGAATGGCAGTATTATTCTGTTTAAAAGCCTCTCTCCATTCTATCAGTCTTATCCTGCAATCTTCGCTAAATATGTTCCAACTTACACCAAGATTTTTTTTTTTTTAGTTTTGCTAGCTCACTACTGTACCATCATGGTACTTGATGTGTATTTGGTCTAATCTCAGAGATCAAAGGCGCTAGCTTATCAATTGTCATTTGCTACATTTATGTCGGCAGTGTGAAAGGGAAGCCTTTGTACTATTCAGTTACAAGCTCTTGTGTCCATTTATGTTAAAGTAAACAAAAGGCTGATGTTTTGAATTTGGTTTGCATGTTATTTGAAAAAAACAGGATCCTTTTTTTCACATATCAACTTCAAAAACAAGTAGATCTTCACGTATGTGATTTTAATAAGCTTCATATACTTTTTTGATGTTATGTGATATTTTGGGCTTCAAGACTAGTATATGGACATTTGTTTAGTATATATTGATGTTTGGGGGTTCATTTTGTGTATGGGTATTTTCTCAATTTATAGAAATTGAATTTAGTGTGGGGGACCTTTTTAATAAGTTAAACTTCTTGTTGACCTAGGGTTAAAATAAGCACTATGAGAATTCCAAAATAGATTCCAAAAATAGAAACATAAAGTTGAACCCCAAAATATCACCAGATAACAAATAAAGATGTATCCCAAAATACAAACAAGCCCCCAAATTAAAAAAAAAAATGAATTCGTAAACATGTTCTGAAGCACCCCAAATTAGTTTGGTTTTCAGGAGCCTAGTGATTAGTAGAGCAAGTTGAAAAGCCTTGGAAGTTTGCTTCTCCACTGATGCTGTTTGTGACCTTGGGCAGGACCTCTCACCCTCCATTGCTTCAGATGATAACAGATTGTAAGTCCTCTGGAGCAAGGTTGTACCAGCTGTACCTAAAATGTACCGTTGCCTGAGCTTGGAAAGGTGAGTAATTAGATTCAAATGTGCATGATGGATTTGCATGCATTCTCTTCATTGTATGCAAATATTTCTCATGCTTATTAATTAGGTATATCCTGAAAACCAGATTGGCTTGCGAGGGCGCAAGGAGAGAAACCACTACTTATACAGTAGCTGTATATCACCTTCAAGCTTAAAAATAACAGATAATAGATTAATTACTTTTATGAAAAGGCAAGCAGTATTTATTGATGTTTATATAGAAAAGGATCCATTTTTTTCAAATATTGAACAGGAAACCAGCTTTTAAACCCAAATATTGTATTTTGATTTCAGGAAATATAGGTCCTACAATCAACATTCAGTTGCAAAACAGAAAAGCAGTAGACCCTTAAAGGCTAATTTTATAACAGGGCACCTAGGTTAATAGGACAGGAAGTCACTATTTTATAAAAGCACATAGGTGCTCATTTTCAAAGCACATGGACTTACAAAGTCACATAGTAACAGATGTAACTTTGTAAGTCTATGGGTTTTAAAAATGAACCTCTACATCATCTGTGTGTCTTTATAAATAAAAGCACATATCCTGCAGAAATTGTGTCTAGATTGAAGGCATGGACTTTACGCTTGCCCGCGAGCATGTGTAAATTGTACACATATACAATATGAGATCATGCATATTTATAATATACATGAGTAAATCGTGACTGCTGGAACTGTGCCCCTGAACACAGCTATAGGCTAATTCTGTAACAACTTGCTTACATTAAGTATGCACTTATTGTGAAAATGTCATTTGGGTGCCTAAGTGGTATTCTACAAATAGGCACTCAAATGGCTGTCATAGTGCATATTTGTAAGGGTGGGGGAGTTCACATGGACGAGCTGAATAGACAGGACAGACGTTTAGGAGGGCAACTTAAAGAATGCTGTAGGTTGCCCACATGCCACCTGCATTTAGATGCCCTTATTTACCCCAGGTCTGTAGCAGATATAAATAGGGGTGCCTAAATATGCAATAATATTCAGTAAGGACACATGGGTGCCCAAGTGTCCATGTAGAATAGGCTCTCACCCCACATTGCGGATGGCATCTATATAGAGGTGGTCTGTTGCAGAATTGCCCCTCTGCTGTATAAGTACATGCTGGCTTGCACCACATGTACTTTTAGGTGTGACTTTTTTATAAGAGTTTATTTATACATATAAATCAGTGTTCATGTATGAAAATGGTTTATAAAAGCCCCCTTGTGGAGGGTAATTATAAGAGATACCGAGCAGCCTGTTTTCAGGCACCTATTTTTAAGTCAGTTTATGTCAAATAGGTACTTGTCTTTATAAAATAGTAGTGTAAGTGGCAGAAATTGTGCCTACATTGCAGGTATTAACACCTGCCCTGGAACAGATCTAAATGTCATTGGAACATAAGAGTTGCCCTACTGGGTCAGACCAAGGGTCCATCTAGCCTAGTATCCTGTTTCCAGCAGTGGCCAATCCAGATCACAAGTGCCTGGCAGAGACCCAAAAAGTGGTAAGATTCCATGCAACTTAATCCTAAGGATAAGTAGCAGCTTCCCCCAGGTCTACCTTAATAATAGTTTATGGACTTTTCCTCCAGGAATTTGTCCAAACTTTTTTTTAAACCTAGCTACATTAATTGCTTCTACCACTTGCGCCAGAATTTAACTACTCATCAAGTGAAAAAATATTTAAAACAAATAGGAGAAAATGTGCTACTGTGTTTTAGGGGGAAAAAAACCCCAAATCATTTCTTTAATTTTGTATCGTTTCATTCTTTTTCATTTCATTTGCCCCTATTTTCCAAGATGCAGTAAAGTTCTGGAACTGCAAAACTTCTATGTTAACTGCTACAGGGTGTTCCAAGTATCTTTGCAAAAGTTTGTGTGGTTAACGTGAAGAAAAAGTAGGTTCCATGCATTAACTACACAATAGTTAAATGTGCAATGCAGTTAGCTATGTCTCCTGAGGCAGTGTTTAACTGCACTGGACTATCTGACAACTTCCTCTGTATTAACTTTAAGGTGCAGTCCTAATCCTTCTATGCTCCAAAAACGCCAATTTATGTGTTAGCTGTTTAATGGAGAGATTGCCTTGCATAACAGTTAACATGCTGTGATAACTGTTAGTAGGCAGTAATTCTTGCATTTAATGGTTGACACAGCTTAATTAAAAGGCACTTTAATTTGTTGCTGTGTAGTGTACTTTTTATAAACCTACATTAAATGTTTAGTACATGCAAAAAATGTAGTATATACTAAATGAGACAAACTTAAAGAAACACACATCCCTACATTTCCATCTTAGCAAGTGAAAAATATTAAGGGCATAATTTTAAATAATTATTTGTTAGTGGAATTTGTATAGTGAAATGTATTGCTAAGATTTGATATGCTGAAGCATCAATAAAATTGTTTTAAACATAAACTGCTAACTCATAAATTGGCGTTTTTGGAGCATAGAAGGATTAGGACTGCACCTTAAAGTTAATACAGAGGAAGTTGCTGTCTGTTAAAATGGCAGATAGCCCAGTGTAGTTAACACTGCCTCTGGAGACATAGCTAACTGCATTGCACATTTAACTATTGTGCATTTAATGCGTGGTACCTACTTTTTCTTCACGTTAACCACACAGTAACTTTTGCAAAGATACTTGGAACACCCTGTAGCAGTTAACATAGAAGTTTTACAGTTCCCAGAACTTTACTGCATCTTGGAAAATAGGGGCCAAATGGAATGAAATGATACAAAATTAAAAGAAATGTTTTGGGGTTTTTTCCTGCACACCCATTTTCTCCGGAGATAAGCAGGATGTAAAATTCTCACTGATGGTTACATAAGTATTGCCACACTGGGACAGACCAAAGTTCCATCAAGCCCAGCATCCTATTTCCAACAGTGGCCAATCCAGGTCACAAATACCTGGCAAGATCCCCAAAAAACCTCAATACATTTTATGCTCCTTATCCCAGAAATAAGCAGTGGATTTTCCCCAAGTCAATTTAATAATGGTCTATGGACTTTTCCTTTAGGAAGCCGTCCAGACCCTTTTTAAGATCCACTAAGCTAACCGCCGTTACCACATTCTCTGGCAACGAATTCCAGAGTTTAATTACATGTTGAGTAAAGAAATATTCTCCGAGGACAAACAGGCTGCTTGTTCTCACATGTGGGTCGACGTCCGCATCGGCCCAGGAATCGGCAATTTTTCAAGCAAAAAATTTAAAAAGTTTTGCCAGAGCCTTCTGGCGTGTGAACCGCACATGCACAGACAACTTCCTGCCCGTCACGCAAGCGTTCCCGCTCAGTTATTTTTCTCCGTGGTGAGGTGCGGTCGAGTTTTTCCCCGCTCTCTCAGGCCTGGGAAAGAATCTTCGTTTTAGCGGCTTTCTGCCTTCTTTCTTTCATTTTTTTCTTGTAAAAATTTATAGTTTTTAAAAAAAAAAAACCTTTCCCTTAGTTTCTTTCTTTTTTTTTTTTTTTTTTTGCCCTTTTAAAGTTTCCTTTTTCTACGCGGCCGGCTTTTTCCCTTCTTTTCGTTCCCTTTTTTTCATTTAACAGGCACGATCGTGTCTTTTGATTTCGCCGAAGCCGTTTTTCCTGCCACGTCATCGAAGACACCCAGCGCCTTCAAGCGTTGTACTCGGTGCAACCGGACCATCTCAGGTACCGATACCCACGTCTGGTGTATCCAGTGCCTTGGGCCCGACCATAGCTCAGCCGCTTGTAGTCTGTGTCTTCGCATGAAGAAACGAACTCGGGTGTCTCAAGAGGCCCAACGAGAGAAGCTTTTTGAGGCTCGGTCCGGTCCTTCAACATCAGTACCGAGGTCGGCGGCGGCGACATTGAGGGACGCATCGATGTCGGGAGCGAATGTAATGGCTGCGGAACGACCAGCTCGTGCTGGTAGCAGTGAGGCATCGAGTGGGTCTCCACCTGTCTCGAGGCCTCCTGTTATGCAGGCCCCCCGGGGATGCATCAACATCGAGAGGGCTTCCACTTTCCTTGACATCGAACATTGGTATCGAGAACGAGCATCTTCTGATTCTCTCCCAAGGGCAAGGAAGGATTCACCATTGTCCTCATCAGTGCCGAGGGACTCTGATGCTATGTCTTGAATGGAAGGCAAGAAACATTGACATTGCTTCCCCCTGGAAGCACAGCATCAAGGTCTCCAATGCCCTTGAAGTGCCCCTGACATGAGGGCCTCTCACCCTTCCAGGAATCTAACAGGATGCAATAGCCTCCATTGATCTGGCACCAGGTCACTCATACTCCCCAGAAATCTTTGGAGAACATGACAGCCCTCGAGGAACAACTTTGGGCTCTACTTCAAGAAGAGATAGAGTGCCTATTTGCTTGAGAGGAAGTTATGGCATCAAGAGCATTGGGGCCGGCATTTCAGGGGGTCCATCCTATTCTGGAGACTGTTGCACTGCAAACAGGATACATTTTGACAGCGAGGCCTTAATGTCTGTCATGCACTGAGCTGGTGTTGATCTCCAGTCCCTCATGGTAGGGGAGGGGGACCTCCTTGGGATATTGGGAATTCCCCATCCCAGGCCTGACCATGGTGTCAATAATTTGAGGCAGGCTGAGACTCTGTCGTCTGCCGGGTAGTATTTCTATAAGTCAGACTGTTCCTGGGTGTCTGAAGAAGCACCTGAGGTCCTGTCAGAGGAGAAGTCCCTTACTCTTCTCTCAGCCCCTTCCCCTCCACATTAAAGAAGAAAGTCTCTTCCAGAGGAGCTCTCCTTTGGTAGTGCCCATGCATAGTTTTACATTTATTTGATCATACCACCTGTAAATTAGCTTATCTAGACAGTGTGGTTTAATATAATCTAATTTTGGAAAAGTAGTTAAACCAAAGACATAGGAGGGAATCCTGAAGCTGATAGGGATGAAGATGATGTGGAAACCCTTCTCCCCTGTCAACTATGTACAGAGTTCAGAAGGCCCCAGGATTCAAGAAGCTCCTTGTCATTCCATAGTAGTTGAATCCGCACTCAGAAAAGGCAAGTGTTTCAAGACTCATTCCTTAGTACACCCAGAGGAAAGCTCAGACACTGGAGTTATTTGGGAAGAAGTTCTTCCAGAATGCTATGCTCACTTCCTGCTTGGCTTCTTACTATGGAGATTGGTTACACAGACTCGGCTGGCTACATGCCTCGGACCTTGAACCAGCAGACCCAACTCAGCCCATCCCTTCCCATCAATTGGAGTTGATGCTGTGCTTGCTTCCTGCATAGCTTCTAACCATGGGGATTAGTTATACAGTCTTGGCTGACACTGCTAGAAATGACTCAAGCAAATACTTTCCTCCTACTGCAGAGTGTGGAAACTCACCTCAGTGGTCCAAGAAGTACGCTAGAGTCAGCAGGTATTAGCTCAGCAGATGTTGAGACTGCTAGGCCACATGGCCTCCTTGATCCATGTCGCTGTCTGATTGTATTAAAAAATCTTGGGCTATAAATTTTATTTTTTGTCTTTTTGACATTCAAATTGCTATAGTTGTTAAATCTTCATGCTTAGCCATTAGACATTTATGTTCAGTAAAACTTTACTTCTGACATAATTAAAATATAATTGCTTTTGTATTAAATCAACATAATATTTGTAATGCGTTATATTATTGGCTAAATCATTTGACAATTTGGGGATTGCAATTGGTACAAGTGGGTTTGACCCATGTTACACCGGCTTTGAAGATGCTTCATTGTTTACCCATTTTGATTTAAAATATCTTTCTGGATAAATAAAGCTTGTTTTACAGGTTATCCACCATAAAACATGTCACCAGAAACACAATATGAGGTTTTAATGAACTAGAGCAAACTATTTGTAATGCAACAGTCCAATCCCCCTCCTTTTACATGAAAAAATTTTTTAAGGTTACAAAAGTTCATACATGTGACTGCTTAAATAATAATTTTTGAGAAATTGAGTATTAAAGTTCAGAATGGATCTGCAGCTTTAGTCATGTTTTCCCAGAGAACTAATCTAATCTGGGACTTAAATTTTGCTGAATCCTTTAAGGTACAAAGCAGACAACTACAAGAGCCAGCAAATTAACTGGGAAGTACAAATAAATTGATTGATCAATGTAAAATTACTACTACTACTATTTAGCATTTCTATAGCGCTACAAGGCAAACGCAGCGCTGCACAAACATAGAAGAAAGACAGTCCCTGCTCAAAGAGCTTACAATCTAATAGACAAAAAAATAAATAAAGTAATCAAATCAATTAATGTGAACGGGAAGGAAGAGAGGAGGGTAGGTGGAGGCGAGTGGTTACGAGTCAAAAGCAATGTTAAAGAGGTGGGCTTTCAGTCTAGATTTAAAGGTGGCCAAGGATGGGGCAAGACGTTGGGGCTCAGGAAGTTTATTCCAGGCGTAGGGTGCAGCGAGACAGAAGGCGCGAAGTCTGGAGTTGGCAGTAGTGGAGAAGGGAACAGATAAGAAGGATTTATCCATGGAGCGGAGTGCACTGGAAGGGGTGTAGGGAAGGACGAGTGTAAACATTTCAAAATACAAAAGTTTTAAGAGCACATTGAAAGGAAAAATAGTAATTTCCTTGTTAGCAGCAGCAGACGAATCCAGTGACTTGTGGGTTATGACCATCTACCAGAAGGTGGAGATAAAGAATGCCAAACTCAACTCTATTACATAGGACGGTATGCTCCTTGGTCAGTCAGTATTTCCATATCATCATGCTGATCAATCCATAGACTGGTGGGTTGTGTCCATCTACCAGCAGGTGGAGATAGAGAGCAATCCTTTTGCCTCCCTATATGTGGTCATGTGCTGCCGGAAACTCCTTAGTATGTTCTCTATCTCAGCAGGTGGTGGTCACACACAGCAGCAGCTCTGGCTAGGCCTCCAAGCCTAATTTTTAGGTTTTGTTGAGTGCCTGGGGTTGAGGGCTCTTCTTGAGCAAGTGCAAACCTGGTGGCGCCAGGTCCCTCCTTTTCTCCCCCCCCTCCCGCTGGCTCCGTTAAAAAAAAAAAAAATTTTTGAACGTCCTTAAGGGCGTTTATTTCGACGTTTATTTAAACGTTTATTGCAGCTACTCACTGGGACACCAGGTTGTTACAGCTCGGAGCGAGAAGCAGGTAATTTTTTACCTTTTTATAGCGGGCAGGGGGTTCCCCGTTCGGTCTCCACGTGGCTTATGGCGTCGGAGGGCGAGGGCGCGAGGATTCGCTCCCCGGACCGCGTGGGTGCGTCTAGCGGGGATGTGGGGATTTCAAAACCTGAATCGCCGTTGTTAAGCATCAGTTTGTAGGCCGGTCAGTGTCCCGGTTCTTCCTCCGGTGCGGCGGTTTTTCCCGCCACAAGCGCCCATCCCCCGCTGCTCGCCCACTCCATGTTGGCCGGCCACTCTGCTCGGACGGCTGGGCCGCCCTCGAGCTGGGAGACGTTAATTCTATGGTCGCCCTTGATTCGGGCGACGGTAAGAAAGCGGCCAAAGTTAAGCGCCGTTCTTCCCGTGCGGCTCCTTCTCGGAGTTTCGCGCCGGATACCATTTTGGATGTGCAGCACGTTTCTCCCCCGCTCTTGTGAGCGCCGGTTGAGGGTGCGGCTAGGGCCGTGGCCCAAGCTGCAGAAGTGCACTGTTTGGGGGGTTTCTCCCCTGAGTTCATTTTGCTGCTGCATCAGACTTTTCTTATGCAAAACGCTGCCCCTGCCCCCCTGTCTGATAAAGGGGTTGAGGCCTCCGGAAGCAAACGCCCTCGGGTGGATTTCCAGGCCCTAGAGGACTCTGTCTCCTCTGAGGTAGATGAGGGCAGCGTATCTGAGTTCTCCCAACGGTCCTTTGGGGATTCCTTGGAGGAGACGGATTCCCACTCGGATGGAGTGGATGACCCCTCTGCAGCGCAGATCTTTCGCTCAGAGGATTTGCCCAACCTGTTAGTGCAGGCCATGAGCATTTTGAAGATTTCCTCTCCGGAGGACGTCTCTCCCTCAGCCTCTGTTGGCTCCGCCATTATGCTAGAGACGAAGCGCCCGCCTAGAACCTTCCACGTGCATGAGGCCATGCGCACCTTGATTTCGGCTCAATGGGATGACCCAGAAGCGAGCCTCAAAGTGGCTATGGCTATGTCCCGCTTCTATCCTCTGCCTGAGGGTGAACGGGAGAAGTTTCTTTGGCCTACCGTGGATTCTTTAATCACTGCGGTGACTAAGAAAACGGCGTTGCCGGTGGAAGGTGGCACGGCCCTAAAGGACGCCCAAGACAGAAGATTGGAGGTGGCCTTAAAGTCGTCCTTTGAGGCGGCTGCTTTAAGTTTGCAGGCCTCAGTTTGCGGCTCCTATGTGGCCAGGGCGTGCCTGACGATTATGCAGCGGGCTTCCCCCTCGGATCCTTCCTTGAGGGCTGATTGGCCGGCCCTGGAATCGGGCTTGGCTTATTTGGCAGACTTGCTGTATGATGTCTTGAGAGCCTCAGCTAAAGGTATGGCTCAGACAGTCTCTGCGCGGCGGTGGCTTTGGCTGAAGCATTGGTCTGCGGACCACACCTCTAAGTCTCGCCTGGCTAAGTTGCCTTTTAAAGGCAAGCTGCTTTTTGGGGTCGAGCTGGACAAAATTGTGACCGATCTCGGCACGTCTAAGGGCAAGAGGTTACCAGAGGTCAGGGCTCGGGCCAGTGGTGCTCGCCCCGGTATCTCCAAAGGACGGTTTCAGGAAGCCCGTCGGTATCGCCCGGGCAAGTCGGGCTCCTCTGCCCCCTCTTCCTTCAAGAGGAACTTCTCCCCCAAGCAGCATTCCTTTTGCAGAGACCGCCGTCCCGGAGGTGCTTCCTCCGGTCCTCCCCCAGGGTCTCGTACCCAATGACGGGGCCCTGGTCCATGGCCCAGTGCAGATTGGAGGACGCCTGTCCTCGTTTCTGGGCGAGTGGACCAGGGTAACTTCAGACGCTTGGGTGCTGGAAGTCATCAGAGACGGCTACAAGCTAGAGTTCTGCCGACCCTTAAGAGACGGGTTTGTACACTCTCCCTGCAAGTCTCCGGTCAAAGCTGTGGCAGTGCAACAGACTTTGGACAATCTGATACGCCTGGGTGCGGTCGTTCCGGTGCCAGAAGATCAGCTTGGCAAGGGACGTTACTCCATTTACTTTGTGGTACCAAAGAAAGGAGGTTCTGTACAGCCTATCCTCGACCTCAAAGGGGTAAATCGGGCCTTGAAAGTTCGGCACTTCCGAATGGAGACACTCCGCTCTGTTATAGCGGCAGTGAAGGCAGGGGAGTTCCTGACATCCTTGGACATCAAGGAAGCTTACCTGCATATTCCCATCTGGCCTCCTCATCAACGCTTTCTGCGTTTTGCAGTCCTGGGCCGACACTTCTAGTTCAGAGCCCTCCCGTTCGGGTTGGCTACTGCTCCGCGGACCTTCTCCAAAGTAATGGTGGTCATCGCGGCCTTCCTACGAAAGGAAGGAGTATAAGTCCATCCTTATCTGGACGACTGGTTGATCCGAGCCCCCTCTTATGCAGAGTGCGGCAGAGCGGTAGACCGGGTGATTGCTCTTCTGAGCTCCCTGGGGTGGATCATCAACTGGGAGAAAAGCCAGCTGCGCCCGACTCAGTCCCTGGAATATCTGGGAGTTCGTTTCGACACCCAAGTGGGCAGAGTGTTCCTGCCGGACAATCGGATTGTCAAGCTTCAGGCTCAGCCTTAGTAGCTGATCCAGCCCCACATTCTTGATTTATTTATTTTTTTGTCCCAAATAAGATGAGGGCTGCCAGCAGTAAACATATTCTCTCACAAATTGGCTGGCACACTACATCTTCTTCATTTATGGCTGAGCTGATTCCGCAAAGTCATGTTATGTCTCATAATGTCAGAGCCATGGCTGTGTTGATAGCCTACTTGAGGTCATCCTTAATAAAGGAGATCTGCAGGGCTGCAATGTGGTTTTCAGTCCACATGTTCACATCTCGCTAATCTGTAGACTAGGATTCCCAATGCAACAGCCAGTATGGTAGATCATCATTCAGAATTAATTTGTAGTCGAGAATCCAACTCCATCTCCCTAGGGCTATTTTGCTTTCCTTTCCAGGCTGTCTTTAAAAAAAAAAAAAAAAAAAAATATATATATATATATATATATATATATATATATATATATATATATATATATATATATATATATATATATATATATATATATATATATAAATGTTGGTTCATACTTAGCTTTGTTATGCAAGGAATACCCATCAGTGAGACTGTTACATCCTGCTTGTCCTTGGAGAAAGAAGTTACTCACCCTTACAAGTTTATCCCCGAGGTCAAGCTGGCCAATTGTATTTTTGCATGTGGGTGATGTCATCTGACGCTTTCCCAGTTCGGACGCTGCCTACTAGTTAAAGAACATTTTAGCAGCGTCCTAAGGCACATGAGCAGGTACCTGCTTGCTCAACATGTGAGCGCAGATCCATAAGTCTGTTCTGTGAAGCTAGGAGGACGTATGTTTACGATCTACCCTCAGCCAAGTTTTTCTTCGTCTTTTCAAGTGCCTTCCTGTTTGAGTTCATCATCTTTTACTTATTTTTCTTCAATATTTTAGTTTTTGTATCTTTCCCTGTTAGTTATTTTCAACCCTTCAAGTTTTCTTTCTTTTTTTGCAGCTCCTTAGGCTCACTTAGGCCTGAGCACTGGCCTTAGTTTGAGTTGTGCCCCTTTTTTACTTTCAAGATTGAGGAGTTTAATTTGGCTGCGATTCTTTCCTCGATGTTTATGAAGAGCCCCCAGTGACTTCAAGAGGTGCTCCTTGTGTAATCAGGTGATTCTAGTACAGACCCACACAACAGGTGTATCGGGTGTCTATGGCCTAACCACCAGGCTGATTCTTGTAATTGAGGGCACAGAAGGTGCATCAGATCCAACAGGGAAAACGTTTTGGCTCCTTGAAGGTCAGTCCATTGATATCTGCACTGGAAGCATCAACCTCGATGACTTCCCAGACTGCATCTACCAGAGGGAGTGCACCAGCATCGATGAGGACTCCACCTCCCTTGCTATCTGGTGCTGATAGCAGGCCCAAGGACCGATCAGCATCATACCTGACACAGTGGACATATTCGGGTTCAATGTTGTCCTCATCAGCACCAAGAGATTGTGATACTGAGCATCGAGGAAGCCTAAGAAGCATTGGTTCTCTTCGAAGAGCAGTGCTGTGAGCGCCGGTGCTTCAGAGTTGGTACCTGAGATGTGCTGGCACTGCTCTCCCTCTTTAGTTGAGGTGCCAGTGCACCAGGTTCCTGCTTCTGGCTCACCGACACTTCTCCAGGCTGTCTCTGAACTGGCTCCCTAGCCTTTGTTGATGCCTGACCTCGATGAGCGATACCGGGCCATGCTCGGAGTTGCTGGCACAGATGTTCCAGCTGCACTCAGGCATTGAGGTCATTTCTGCCAGCTACACCTCAGCCTAAGCTCCTTCCTCAGGCCCAGATTTTCTGCCTGTGAAGCAGTCTTCAACGCCAGCACCTCAATGAGCATCGACGTCAACCCATGCAGTACTGTACTCAGCATCTGGTAAGGAAGCTTCTCCAGGACACAATTGCATCACCACTCCTTGGTAGTCTAATCTGCCCTTAAACGTCAGGAGTTCCAGAACTCATGCCTTGACTCCGCCAGGTAGAGAGGCCAGGACCCTGGACTTGTTTGGGAGGACGCTTTATCATACTCAGTGCTCATTGCCTGCATCAAGACCTACCAGCTCTACATGAGACTTGACATGCAGTGTGCTTAGTCTCATGGACTGTCTCCCTAAGGAGCAGGCCATGGAGCTTTGCCAGTTGGTCAAGAAGCAGCTGGAGTGCAGGACGTACCTGGTCATAAGTACATAAGTATTGCCATACTGGGAAAGACCAAAGGTCCATCAAACCCAGCATCCTGTTTCCAACAGTGGCCAATCCAGGTCACAATATACCTGGCAAGATCCCAAAAAAGTACAAAACATTTTATACTGCTTATCCCAGAAATAGTGGATTTTCCCCAAGTCCATTCAGTAACGGTCTAGGACTTTTCCTTTAGGAAGCCGTCCAAACCTTTTTTAAACTCCGCTAAGCTAACCGCCTTTACCACATTCTCTGACAACGAATTCCAGAGTTTAATTACACGTTGAGTGAAGAAAATTTTTCTTCGAATTGTTTTAAATTTACTACATTGTAGCTTCATCGCATGCCCCCTAGTCCTAGTATTTTTGGAAAGCATAATGAAAGCTCCTTTTGAGCCACTTGACTCCTGACATCTAAAGTATCTGACCTAGAAAGTTGTGTTTTTGGTGGCGGTCATTTCAGCTCGCAGTCAATGATCCTTCAGGCCCTAGTAGCTGATCCACCTTACACAAAATTTCATCACAGCAGAGTAGTTCTTTACACGCACCTTAAGTTCCTGTTGGCGTTCCATCTTAACCAGTCAGTCGTTCTGCCAACATTTTTACCTATGCCTCATACCCATCCTGGTGAAAGCACACTGCATGCCTTAGACTGCAAGCGAGCCTTAGCCTTCTATCTGGAGCGGACTAAAGCCCATAGACAGTCCACACAGCTTCGTGTTTCTTTTGATCCAAACAGTGGCTTTGCCACTGTTGGAAACAGGATACTAGGCTAGAGGGACCTATGGTCTGTTCCAGTATGGCAGTGCTTATGTTCTGACCTGCTGTCTGTCAGCTATTCTGGCTAGAACTTTGTGTACCCATGCCAGCTGGTTTTAGTGAGCATGTCACTTCAGCCATCTCGTGTCTCTCTATGCAAGATGATAGCTCTGGCTTAGGATTTGGGCACCTGATGGGACTCTACGTCACTTTGGATGAACTACCCTTTTGAGGTGGGCTTTTGTTGGAAGGAGATCTAGAGAAGTTGGTTGGAATTCTACGGAACACTGCATCTCTGAGGGACAGCAGACAAGTCTCAGGATTATGATACTGCCTCTGTCTTGTTTTAGCCTTCGTGGACACTAGTCCTCCTGGTCAGACTGGCTAATGGGCAGGATCCTTGCTCCCATTTATATTGTGTTCAGGCTAAAGATAATGCCTTCCCCTGATTTTCAACTTCAACGAGTTATCCGCATCCATACGGTCTCCTTGTCACGTGGGCCAAGTGGATGTCTGGTATAGCTGCAGTCCAAGAAGGGAGAGTTCTGGCCTTCCTGGATCTCTAGGAAGTGGGGGTTTATTTCCCAGTTTTTCCTTTCTTGGTTTTGTTTTGTGATTTCCGATTCTTGGAAGGTTGGATAAGGGAGTCAAATTTGCTCCCAGATGTTGGACACAGAAATATAAAGGCAGGGATGTCATATGGACTAACTTGTCTGTCCATTCATGTAAGTTCCTCTCCTTGCTATCTGTTAGAGATTCTGTGTCTTGAACTTGCTTGCCCTTAGGTTCTTCTTTCTTTCTCTTTGGGCTGATGTGCTCCTTTTCGTCTCTAAAGAGTCTTATCTCATCTTCTTTAGTCCTTTCGATTGGTCTTCAATTTCTCCAGGATTTGGTTGTTTCCACCAAGCTCTTGGGGTGTCTGGGAGTGCTTTTTGGCCATAGGCTTAGGTTGTTGTTCTGCTCCAGCCTTTGTCTCACCTCAGGTGCTACATCCTTGTTCTTCTATACTCTGGGAGTATTTTTGGGTTCTGTACCCAACAGCCTCTTTTTAGCAATTCTTCCTTGAACCTGTACATGTCAAACTGCTGTGGTGCTTCCTTCTTGACTGTTGGAAGCTATCTTCCTTGGAACTGTGAGCCATCCTCTGCCACTTCTACTGGATTCTATGCAGCTTTCTGCTGATGATTTGGTCGTCCTTATTCTCAGAGGACAAGCAGGCTGAATCATTATCACAAGTGGGTCAACAATCTGCGTCAGCCCGGGAACCAGTATTTTCCATAGCAAAGTAAACAAGTCTTTGCTACAGCCTTCTGGCGCGTGTGTCGCACCGCGCATGCGCGGAGTGCTTTCCCGCCCGTTGCATGACCAAGCTCCTCAGTTCTTTTTCCGCATGAGGAGCAGCAGTTTTCTCTGCAGCTCCTCGCTGGCCCGTGAAAAGCCTTTCAGTGCCTTTTTTTTTTTTTTAAAGATTTTTCAGGTTTTGTCGCCCTTTTTCTTTTGTTTTTTTCTTCAATTTGTTTACAAAAATAATTTTCCCTTATTTTAGCTTGCGTCTGAGTTTCCTTTCTTTTTAGTCACGGCAGTCCTTAGGCCTGCTCGGCTGGGTTTTTCCCCTCTTTTTTGTGCTTTTTCCAGCACAATCGCGTTGTTTGATTTAGCCAGAGTGGTCTTCCCTTCCATGTCATCAAAGACCCCCCAGTGGCTTCAAACACTTTACTTGGTGCAGCCGGATCATCTCAGTCACAGATACCCATTCTTGGTGTATCCAGTGCCTTGGGCCCGACCATGGCCTGGCAAATTGTGCCCTCTGCCTTCATATGAAGAAGATGATGCAAATTGCCCGAGAAGTTCAAAGAAAAAAACCTTTTGGAGCCCAGTCCGATCCCTTGGCATTGAGAGAGGCATCAGCGTCTGGAGTGGAGGTAGGGATGACTGCTGTGAGACCACTGCACACTAGGAGCAGTGAGGCATCAAGTGGGGTCTCCACCTGTCTCAAGGCACCCTACAATGCAGGCCCCCCCGGGACCAACCGTCATGGGACCCAACCCCGAGGCTATGTGAGAATTCCACATCGTCCTCTTCGGCACCGAGGAGTCTCGGTGAGGTGCATTGGGCAAAGGCCAAGAAGCACCAACACCGATCTCCTTCGACGCACGGTGCCGGGAACTCCGGGGCGTCGAGGGATAAGGCTCCCGAGAAGCATCGGTGCCAGGAGGACCGCTCCCCCTCCATACAAAAGGTGCCGGTGCGCTTGTCTCCCAACAGCCAAGATCCTGCTCCCGCACCTCAGCTGTTTCTGCAACCTGAGTCTATACCGGCCCTGCAGCCTTTCCCGATGGCAGCTCTCGACTAGTGTCTCCAGGCCTTGCTTCCTGAGCTCTTAGAAGCCTTTGTGCAGCGATTTGCATTGGCATCTGGGGTGCCTGCGCCTACCATGCCCTTTGCTGTGGCTCCGCCTGCCCCCAGCCTGTGGTGCGGTCCTTGTATCCACAGCCACCCAGGCCAGTTCTCCTTCAACATCGGTGGAGGAAGCTTCGCCGGAGTCGAGGCATGCACTTACCTCTCAACGCCATTCTCGAGGCCATGGGTCTTCGAAGTTGAGGCGGGCTCGGTCTCAGCATCCCTAAGGGAAGTGCTGTCCGACACCAAAGAGGAGCACTCGTGGGAGTCTGAAGAGGATCCCAGGTACTTTTCCTCCGATAAGTCCTCTGGGATTCCTTCAGAACCTTCCTGTCCACCTCAGAGAAGGCTATCACCACCTGAGAGCCTCTCTTTCACCTCGTTTGTGCAGGAAATGGCTGAGGCCATACCCTTCCCAGTAGAAGTGGAGGATGAGCCCAGGGCTAAGATGCTCGAGGTCCTGGACTACACTTTTCCACCTAAGGGAGGCAGTGATGGGCCCCCTCACATGAGGTACTCAGGGCAGTCCTCATGCGGAACTGGGCATCCCCTCTGTCTGTCCCTCCCTGTGGTCCCCAAGAAAATTGACACCCAGTATCGGATCCACGGGAAACCTGGGTTGGTGAGATCTCAGTTACTGCACAACTCCATGGTGGTGGATGCCTCTCTCAAGAGAGCCAAGAGTACTAGGGACTATGCTTCGGCACCCCCAGGTAGAGCAGCTAGGACCTTGGACTCTTTGGAGAAAAATGTATCAGGCCGCGATGATCATTGCCCATATTGCAATCATACCAGCTCTTCACGCGCGTCTACTTGCGAAACAAGGTGAGACAGCTGTCTGACTTGGTTGATGCGCTCCCTCCGGAGCACGCCGAGCCAGCTAGTCAAGCAGCAGAAGGCATGTCGCAAGTTCTTGGCCAGGGGCACTTATGACACTTTTGACTTGGTATCCAGAATCTCTGCCCAAGGTATAGCGATGTGCAGACTCTCATGGCTACGTGTCTCTGACCTGGACCATTCGGTTCAGCAGAGAATGGCGGATACCCCATGCTGGAGGATATTATTTTCAGAGAGAAGGTAGAAGAACCGGTTGACTAAATCAAGAAGCATATCAATGCTATGTCTTCTCTCTCCCACCGGGCACCTTCTGCTACCACCGCGTCATCCAGGAGGTATTTTGGTTGGTCCTGTGGTACTTCTTATGCCTATTCTAGGCGTAGGTATGCCCCGGCGGCTCGCCAGCCTACTCAGGCTACACCCCTGCACGCTCATTCTTGTCAGCAGTGTGCACCTAAGGCCTTTGCTGCTCCCCAGGAAAAGCAAGGGACGAGCTTTTGATTGGCTCCAGCAGAGCATAGCCACCATAAAAGTGTCTGTGCTGGACGACTTACTGGTCATGTGGAGGTTAAAATTTTTTCACCAAAGGTAGCCTCTCTTAACATCCGACCGGTGGGTTCTTCAAATAGTTCGGCTAGGGTATACGCTCAATTTGAGATCCAAACCTCCAAATTGCCAACCAAGAGCTCATTCTTTCAGCTCTCAGCACAAGTAGATGCTTGCAGAGGAACTCTGCCCTTCTAAAGGCCCATGCGGTCGAACCCGTTCCAGCAGGGGAAGAAGAGCAGGGATTCTATTCCAGGTACTTCCTTGTACAGAAAAAAACAGGGGGGAATGTGTCCCATCCTAGACCTAAGGACCCTGTACAAATTCCTAGTTCGAGAAAAGTTCAGGATGGTTTCCCTGGGCACCCTTCTTCCCATGATTCAGAAAAACGATTGACTGCTGTCTGGACTTGAATGACACATATACACATATCCCGATGCTTCCAGTTCACTGGAAGTATCTTCGGTTTCGGCTGGGAACACATCATTTTCAGTACTGTGTGTTGCCTTGCGTCAGCTCCCAGGGTGTTTGCCAAATGTCTAGTGGTAATTTCAGCATCACTATGCAGACTGGGAGTGCATGTGTTCCCTTATCTCGACGATTGGCTGGTGAACAGCACCTTGGAGGACGGTGCTCAGGAGTCCATGCGGAAGACTATTCAGGTGCTCTAGCTACTAGGGTTCGTAATAAATTACCCCAAGTCCCATCTCTCCCCTGTCCAGCAATTGGAATACATAGGAGCCCTGCTCGATACGTGGAGTGTTCGAGCCTATCTCCCAGAGGCGCGTATGGGCAACCTTTTGTCCCTCGCATCCAAAGTTCGGACATCGCAGCAAGTCACAGCTCGGCAGATGTTGAGGTTGTTGGGCCATGTACCTTCCACAGTATATGTTACACCCATGGCACGTCTGCACATGAGATCTGCTCAGTGGACCCTGGCTTCTCAGTGGTATCAAGCCACGGGGAGTCTAAAAGATGTCATCCGAGTGTCCCCCGAGCTGGTACACTCTCTTCAGTGATGGACAATTCAATTCAGTCTGAACTTGGGACTTCCATTCCAAATTCCTCAGCCACAAAAAGTGCTGATAATGGATGCATCTCTCCTGGAGTGGGGGGCTCATGTAGATGGGCTTCACACTCGGGGAGCCTGGTCCCCCCCCCCCCCCCAGGAAACAGATCTTAAGATCAACCTCCTGGAGCACTGAGCGATCTGGAACGCTCTAAAGGCTTTCAGAGATTGGCTGTCCAACGAAATTATCTTAATTCAAACAGACAATCAGGTTACGATGTATTATACCAACAAGCAGGGGGGCACTGGATCTCACCCTCTATCAGGAAGCCGTCCAGATGTGGCTCTGGGTACGCCGTCACGGCATGTTTCTAGAGACACTTATCTGGCAGGCATAAACTGTCTGGCCGACAGACTGAGCACAATAATTCAACCTCACGAGTGGTCCCTGAATATGGGCGAAATCCGCAAGATTTTCCAAGCATGGGACACCCCCTCGGTGGATCTCTTTGCCACTCAGTACAACCACAAGGTCCCTCAGTTCTGTTCCAGACTTCAGGCCCACGACAGACTAGCGTCAGATGCCTTTCTCTTACATTGGGGAACAGGCCTTCTGTATGCGTATCCTCCCATACCTCTAGTGGGGAAGACTTTGTTGAAACTCAAGCAAGACCGCGGAACCATGATTCTAATTGCGCCCTACTGGCCGCGTCCGATATGGTTCCCTCTTCTTCTGGAATTGTCCTCCGAAGAACTGTGGAGATTGGAGTGTTTTCCAACCCTCAGAACGAGGGGTCACTTTTACATCCCAGCCTTCAGTCTCTGGCTCTCACGGCCTGGATGTTGAGAGCCTAGAATTCGCTTCCTTGGGTCTTTTGGAGGGTGTCTCACAGGTCTTGCTGGCTTCCAGGAAAGATTCCACTAAGATGTGTAACTCTTTAAATGGAGGAAGTTTGCCATCTGATGTGACATCAAGGCCATGGATCCCCTTTCTTATCCTACATAGACTCTGCTTGAATACCTTCTACACTTATCAGAGTCTGGTCTCAAGACCTACTCCATAAGAGTTCACCTAAGTGCAATTAGTGCATATCATCAGCGTGTAGAAGGTAAGCCTATATCTGGACAGCCTTTAGTTGTTCACTTCTTGAAAGGTTTGCTTTTGTCAAAGCCCCCTGTCAAACCTCCACCAGTGTCATGGGATCTCAACGTCGTTCTCACCCAGCTCATGAAAGCTCCTTTTGGACCACTGAATTCCTGCCATCTGATGTACTTGACCTGGAAAGTCATTTTCTTGGTGGCTGTTACTTCAGCTCGTAGAGTCAGTGAGCTCCAAGCCTTAGTAGTAGATGCACCTTATACTAAGTTTCATCACAACAGAGTAGTCCTCCGCATGCACCCCAAGTTTCTGCCGAAGGTGGTGTCGGAGTTCCATCTCAACTAGTCGATTGTCTTGCCAACATTTTTTCCCCATCCTCATGCCCACCCTGGCGAAAGCAGCTTGCACACCTTGGACTGCAGAGATCGTTGGCCTTTTACATGGAGCGGACGAAGCGCTTCAGATAGTCCACCCAGTTGTTTGTCTCTTGTGATCCCAACAGGAGGGGAATCGCCATCAGTAAATGCACCATTTCCAGTTGACTAGCAGATTGCATTTCCTTCACTTAAGCCCAAGCTGGGCTGACTCTAGACAGCTACGTCACGGCTCATAATGTCAGAGCCATGGCTGCGTCGGTAGCCCACTTGAAGTCAGTCTCCATTGAAGAGATATGCAAAGCTGCAACATGGTCATTAGTCCACACATTGACATCTCATTACTGCTTTGAGCAGGATACCTGACACGACATTCGGTTTGGGCAGTCGGTGTTGCAGAATCTGTTTGGGGTTTAGAATCCAACTCCACCCTCCTAATCCCATTTTGTTCTGTTCCAGGCTGCATACAAAAGGCAAAGGAAACTTCCAAAAATGAAAACATCCCGCCTTTGCCTGGTCGAGATCCGTCAGATGTCTCCTGAAGGAGGATAGTGTGCTCAGTCCTGTCCTTAGTCCTCGGGGACTTTCTGCTTTTCTTCTCTTCCCTTTGCCTTTCGTAGGTCTGTTTCTTGTACATGATCTACGAGTCCTCTAGATGGAAAATCTACTTCCAAGCCATGCTTCCTCACTAGATCAAGAAGGCTATGGTGTCTGCATTTTGCTAGTGGGTATTCCACTTCCAGCTGTCTTCCAGGTATTTTCTAATTGTGGCATCATACCTTCCTGGGTGTACACCCATCTGTTCTTTCTGGAGTTGAGATGTTGGGTGTTTGCGTGTTCTGCAGAGCTTTTCTTTTCCTGTCACTTTCAGTTCCGGTTCTCTGCGTGGGTGACTGCATCTTTGGAAGGATCAGTGCTTTCTTCGGGTTCTTCAAGTTCCCACCCTATTTAAGGACTGCTTTGCTATATCCCACAAGTACCTGGATTCATCTGCTGCTGATGCTAAGGAATGAAAAATTGTTTCTTACCTGATCATTTTCTTTCCTTTAGTCACAGTAGATGAATTCAGGGCCCCACCCTATTTTTTCAGCAGTAATTCTTGGTGACTTCTGTTCCTTCTGTCCTCCATAGTGCTGCTTTATTTAATTTTTAGGTGGTCTGTTGGATTTTGCCTTACAGTTCGGGTTGATGCTTTTCCCTTTGGGGGAGGAGAAACATTATATTTCTGTTTACTTCAGCTTTGTTATGAGAAATACTGACTGACCAGGGAGCATTCTGTCCCATAAGGCAGTGCAATTCAGCACTCTCTATCTCCACTGCTGGTAGATGGACTCAACCCACAAGTACCTGGATTCAACTGCTGCGACTAAAGGAAAGAAAATTCTCAGGTAAGAAACTTGATTTTTCATTAGGGTAGCTGGCATAGTCTTTTTTCACTGGTGTCAAGAAAGATGTTCTGTGAAAAGACAGGATGGAACAGAGCCAGCATTTTGATACCCAAAACAGTTGAGGTACACACAAAAATAAACATGTAATGTTACTGCTTTTTTGATATCCTCTGAACTTAGTCAAATATAGATTTGATGTAAGAGTGACAATGAAAAAAGGAAGGCGGTCAAGAAAGACGCACCTTCATATTTATCGTGAAAAGCAGTGTGTAGAAAGAATTTGTGCACTTCGTATGTGGTGTGCTTATAAGTTCAGTAGCCCTTGGATGTATCATCTGCCATAAATCTTTTGTTTTCATCCTTGTCTTTGACTTGTGAATCATAGAAATAGTAGCTGTGAAGAGAGGTTTATATATAAAGTCAGGCCAAAATGTTTTTATTCTTTAAAATTTTTCTTTCTCTGAATGTTTGTCTTAACAAATTTTAGATTAAAAAACAGATTTTGTTCTGTCTGCTAATTGCCTTTAGGACCTGTAACTTGAAAGTCTGACATTCACAGATACGCACTGACAGATGATCAAAAGCCCCGCATTGTTCCAAACAGCGCTCTAAAATAGCGCTGGAACAGCACGGGGCGCTATTAGACCTATGATCAAAGATAATGCATGCAAATTTAAGCAGCGCAATCATCTCTGCTCATGGGGTAGAAGTGCTGGAGAATTGTGCCTGAGCATGCGCTCAGCACAATCCTCCTGCTCTTGTTTGACAGGTCTGGGCTGGAGACCAGTGAAAAGAAAAAGATGGCCAAGGTGGGCGTCCTCAACTGCCCTGTTGCAGGGACGGCCAAATTTCAAGTGGGTGTCGGAGGTATAGCGATGGGGCAGTTGAGGACGTCCAAATTTTGGCTGTTTCTGCAATGGGCAATTAAGGACGTCCAAAATTGGATGTTTCTATGAGAAAGACGTCGTTCTCATAGAAACATCCAATTTTGGACGTCCTTAACTGCCCATTGCAGAAAAGGCCAAAATTTGGACGTCCTCACCTGCCCTCACTGGCAGGTTTGCTGTAGGGGGGAATGGGGGCCTGCCAGCATGCAAATGCATGCTGGACAGGGCTCAACATTCCTCCCCAATGATCTGCAAACCCTAACGCCAGCTCGGAGCTGGCGTAGGGTTTGTCACAGCCAGTGACCCAATCTTTGGCGCGCTGGTCGCTGATCATTGCGGATGAATGTGTTAAGCACTGATTTGCATGCATTTGCAAGCTACTTGCGCTAAGAGCCCTGTTTAGCATGCATTTGCATGCTACTTGCGCTAAGAGCCTTCAAGCTCATTGTTTCACGCGCTCGAGGGCTCTGATCATGGGGCAGTAGCAAATGCCGGCGCTAGTATGGCGCTAACAGCCTCTAGCGCCGGCGTTTGCTTTTGATCATCTGCCTGTCAGTGGATATTGCCTTCTACTTTCATTACCCTTCCTCCTTTACTCCCAGTTGTTTTCCAATCTCTTCTCTTGTCTTCATTCCCCAACTCCTGTCCCGCCCACCTCACTGACTCTTATCCTAAAGCTTTCTTGCTCAGACCATTCTGCACTCCTAAGGCTGAGCTCAGCTATTTCATCCAACAGCTGAAATTCTTAAGGGTAAAATCTGACTTGGCTTCTTTTTCCTATGAGCTGAAATAGTATTAAGCCTGGAGCTGGCATGTTACTTTTCAGGAAGACTTCTTCTTTTTTTGTTTGTTTGTTTTTAAAGGAGAGAGAATGTGCTTGGCTTTCTGAACGTAACCAAAACCATAGCATCCATCCTTAAAGATAGCATCAGTGTTTGTTCCTCTTGTTGGAATAGCATCAGGGCATGCTAGTAGTATAGAAGGCTTACCTTTGTGCTAATATCGTATGAAACTTCCAAAAATCTTTGAATTGATGAAGTTGTTTTGTTTTCTTGTTTCATTATTTTGAACAACCAATAAAAAAGGGGTTGTAAAAATGTATGAAACAAATCTTTTAAAAATATATATTTACTTTATTTCAATAATATCCCACAATAGGTTAACAGTATTTATCCAAGATATTTTTTAAATGACCTTAATATCTAAAATGTATATATGTATTGACTGCTTTTTATGCCACCCTTTTATAATAATATCTCTGTGTATAAGGGGGATTGGTTGGGATATATTATTTGAGCCTATGTCCCTTATACACATAAAAGGTGAGCAGTCACAACATATGTACAGTTTAAATATTAATATCATTCTTTCTTGGATAAATATTTTTAACCTGTTGTAGTAAATTGTTCAAATAAAGGGCCCTGTTTACTAAGCCGCTCTGTAGGTGAGCAAACTTTTTAGCGCGTGCTTAACATTAGCACATGCTAAGGATAGAGACACCCTTAGGAATATAATGAGTGACTGTCAGCATTCGCTAATTTTTAGTGTGCACTAAAAAGTTAGCGTGCCTACAGCGTGGTTTAGTAAACAGGGCCAACAGTAAATATACTTTTTTTTAAATATTTGTTTTCATAGATTTTTGCAACCTAATATCCTATGAGCCATAGTAATCCAGTACATTTGAGAAACAAACATACTGAAACACGTTTAGTCCTCCCTAGCTGCCAGTTATTTGGCATTAATGTCCAGATTGCCTCTGTCTTTCTATCACTGGTCCCAGTTTTATTGGGAACTCTTGTAACAGTGGTGGACACCTTTACTTATTTGAGTGTTTTGATTCACAGCTTTTCTTTGAACAGCAGATTTGTCTTAAAAAAAAAAAAAAAAAAGACTTTTTTGTGTTATGCCAAATATGTTCTCAGCCCTTTTTTCATGATGTGGCATTGCATATTGTGCTCCATGCCTTATTGATATCTTACTTGGATTATCCAAGGACAAGCAGGCTCAATATTTGTACATGTGGGTCATCGTCCACGACAGCCCAGGAGACGGAAGAAACCTTTTAAAACTCTGGAACCTTCCAGAATGTTCTGTTGCGTAGGCTGACCCACCGCACATGAGTAGGTGGCTTCCCGCGACGTGAACGTGCTGCGATCAGTTCTTTTTCTTCCACACCTCGAGAGAGTTGTGCTCGCCGCTACTCCCTTGTGTTTTGCCCAGGAGATCGCGTTTATCGCGCCCTCTTTTTCTTCTTTTATTTACTTCCTCAAGTAAAATAAAAATAAAAGTTCTTTCCTTTTATTTTTTTAGTTTTTCCTCAAGTTCTCAAGTTTCCTTTCTTTTCTCGTTGCGGCAACCTTTAGGCTGTTCGGCCGCTTCTTTTTTCCCTTTGTGCCTTTTTAAGTGGCACAATCGAGCCTTTTGATTTCGTGGACGCTATTTTTCCACCCATGTCATCGAAGACTCCCAGCGGCTTCAAACGCTGTACTCGCTGCAACCGGACCATCTCGGGTACCGCCCCCCATTCGTGGTGCCTCTGGTGTCTTGGGCCCGATCATCTTCCAGCTTGCCTGTAAGCTGTGTAAGTTAATGAAGAAAAGGACCCAGGTGGCTCGAGAGGCTCAGCGCGAGAGACTTTTTTTCTGATTGGTCTGGTCCTTCGACATCGGTACCGAGGTCGGCGGCGTCCAGGGAAGCAGAGACACCGGGGAGCCGAGGGAGTCTGCACCCGAGAAGCGTCGGTGCCAGTGGAGGAAGCAGGGGTCGACTTCTCGACCTCCCCCATGAGGTCGTCAAAAGTCGAGGCAGGCTCGTGTTCGGGCTGCTCTTAAGGAGCTTCTGTCAGATACCAGAGAGAAGCGCTCATGGATCAGGCGACCCTCAGGGGAGGAATGCTGGCTTCGGCCTAACCCCTGGTAAGCCTTTCCTCAGCTGAGAGGTGCCCAACTCTACCACCGGCTGCCTTTCAGGTGCTGTGGAGGACTTGCAGCTCATCTGCATATCCTTACAGCCTTCTCCGGGGTAACACCCAGGTCCACTCCGATCCACTCAGGGCCTCCGCTCTAGGGGCATTTTTCTCTTTACATCTAATCTTCTTCCCAGTTGGTAAAGTACCTCAGTTGTTTATGGCCCCTATTCACATTCTCTTCCTAGCCCTGTCCCTTCCTAATCTTTTCCCTCACCCCCTACCTCTCTCTGCTACAGGAACTTGCTGCCCATCCATCGACTTCATCACCTCACCTTCTCTCCTACCCACTTCCTCCCTCTTGGTTTTTAATCTCCGTCTCTTTCTGCCTTCCATTTTGCCTTCCCCATTCCACCTAAATACCTCTCACCTTCGACGCCTTCGTGGCCACACCTCTCCTACTCTTCTCCGCTCTCTTTTACTCCTTCTCTTACTCTCAGCTGGTGACATCAATCCCAACCCTGGCCCTCCTCACCAACTAGTATCTCAACTCTACAGATCCCACTGCGACCTCTCTAACCTCATCTCTATTCCTCTACTCCCCTCCTCTTCTCTGCCCTTCTCTTGCGCCCTATGGAATGCCCGCTCTATCTGTAACAAACTCCCCTATATCCAGGACCTCTTTATCTCGCGTCACCTCCATCTGCTTGCCATAACAGAAACCTGGCTCTGCCCTGATGACTCTGCTTCAGTCGCAGCCCTCTGCCATGGCGGTTACCTTTTTTTCACATACTCCTTGCCCTGCTGGTCGTGGGGGCGGTGTTGGACTACTTCTCTCTCCCTCCTCCAGATTTCAACCCCTTCTTCCACCTCAATCTCACTGTTTTTCCTCCTTAAGTCCACTCTATCCGCCTTTTCTCTCCTCTGCCTCTTCGAATAGCGGTCATTTATCGTCCCCCTGATAAGTCCCTTTCATCCTTTCTCAGTGACTTTGATGCCTGGCTTGCCTTCTTCCATGACCCTTCCTCCCCCTCTCTCATCCTTGGTGACTTTAATATTCCTGCTAATGATCCTTCCAAGTCTTATATTTCCAAGTTACTCGCTTTAACAGCCTCCTTTAATCTCCAACTATGCTCCACCTCCCCCACTCATCAAAATGGTCACTGTCTTGATCTCATCTTCTCCTCCAACTGTTCACCCTCTAGTTTCCTTGCCTCTGATCTTCCCCTCTCTGATCACCATCTTATAACTTTCACACTTAAATCTCCTCCCTCCCAGTCCCGTCCTATCTTATCTAATTTGTCTAGGAATCTTCACGATATTGACCCTTCATCTCTATCCTCCCATGTTTCAAACCTCCTCTCTACTGTGGCACCATCCACGTCTGTCAACGAGGCTGTTTCTTCTTACAACAATACTCTATCCTCTGCCTTAGACACTCTTGCACCTTTGATGAACCGCCCTATAAGGCGTACAAAACCACAGCCTTGGCTGACTTCTAATATCCGCTACCTACGTTCCTGTACCCGCTCCGCCGAACACCTCTGGCGGAAATCTCAGGGCCCTTGCTGATTTCTTACACTTTAAGTTCATGCTGACCTCCTTCCAATCTGCTCTTTTATGCGCCAAACAGGATTATTATATCCAACTGACCAACTCTCTTGGCTCTAACCCTCGACTTCTCTTCACCACATTGAACTCTCTCCTCAAGGTGCCCCCTCCCCTAACTCCCCCTTCATTATCTCCTCAGACCCTTGCTGAATTCTTTCACGACAAGGTTCAAAAGATAAACCTTGCATTCTCTACCTCACTACCTCTCCCTCCACTAGTCCGTTCCCTCTCTCTCCTTCCCCTCATTCCTTTTCCTCCTTTCTTGAAGTTACTATAGAGGAAACTACACTTCTTCTTTCTTCCTCAAAATGTACCACCTGTTCCTCTGATCCCATTCCCACCCACCTTCTTAATGCCATCTCACCTGCTCTTATTCCTTTTATCTGTCACATTCTCAACCTCTCACTTTCCACTGCAACTGTCCCTACTGCCTTTAAACATGCTGTGGTCACACCTCTCCTTAAGAAGCCTTCACTCGACCCTACTTGTCCCTCTAATTACCGACCCATCTCCCTCCTCCCTTTTCTCTCCAAATTACTTGAGCGTGCTGTTCACCACCGCTGCCTTGATTTTCTCTCCTCACATGCTATTCTTGACCCACTACAATCTGGTTATCGCCCTCTCCACTCAACTGAAACTGCGCTTACTAAAGTCTCCAATGACCTATTACTGGCTAAATCCAGAGGTCTCTATTCCATCCTCATTCTTCTTGATCTTTCCGCTGCTTTTGACACTGTCGATCACAGCATACTCCTCGATACCCTGTCCTCACTTGGATTCCAGGGCTCTGTCCTTTCCTGGTTCTCTTCCTACCTCTCCCTCCGCACCTTCAGTGTTCACTCTGGTGGATCCTCTTCTACTTCTATCGCTCTGCCTGTCGGCGTATCTCAGGGTTCTGTTCTTGGTCCCCTCCTCTTTTCTATCTACACTTCTTCCCTTGGTTCATTAATCTCATCCCATGGCTTTTCCTACCATCTCTATGCTAATGACTCCCAAATCTACCTTTCTACCCCTGATATCTCACCTTGCATCCAAACAAGTTTCAGCGTACTTGTCTGACATTGCTGTCTGGATGTCTCAACGCCACCTGAAATTAAACATGACCAAAACCGAGCTTCTCATTTTTCCCCCCAAACCTACCTCCCCACTCCCCCCGTTTTCTGTTTCTATTGATGTCTCTCTCTTTCTCCCTGTCTCCTCAGCTCGAAACCTTGGGGTCATCTTTGACTCTTCTCTCTCCTTCTCTGCTCATATCCAGCAGATCGCCAAGACCTGTCGTTTCTTCCTTACAACATCCGTAAAATCCGCCCCTTTCTTTCCGAGCACTCTACCAAAACCCTCATCCACACCCTTGTCACCTCTCGTTTAGACTACTGCAATCTGCTTCTTGCTGGCCTCCCACTTAGTCACCTCTCCCCTCTCCAATCGGTTCAAAACTCTGCTGCCCGTCTTCCGCCAGGGTCGCTTTACTTATACTACCCCTCTCCTCAAGTCGCTTCACTGGCTCCCTATCCGTTTTCGCATCCTGTTCAAACTTCTTCTACTAACCTATAAATGTACTCACTCTGCTGCTCCCCAGTATCTCTCCACACTCGTCCTTCCCTACATCCCTTCCCGTGCACTCCGCTCCATGGATAAATCCTTCTTTCTTATCTGTTCCCTTCTCCACTACTGCCAACTCCAGACTTCGCGCCTTCTGTCTCGCTGCACCCTACGCCTGGAATAAACTTCCTGAGCCCCTACGTCTTGCCCCATCCTTGGCCACCTTTAAATCTAGACTGAAAGCCCACCTCTTTAACATTGCTTTTGACTCGTAATCACTTGTAACCACTCGCCTCCACCTACTCTCCTCTCCCCCTTCCTGTACACATTAATTGATTTGATTTGCTTACGGTTTTTTTGTCTATTAGATTGTAAGCTCTTTTGAGCAGGGACTTTCTTCGATGTTTGTGCAGCGCTGCGTACGCCTTGTAGCGTTATAGAAATGCTAAATAGTAGTCGTAGTAGTAGGGAGAAGAAGAAGACCCCAGGTATTTTTCAGAGGAAGAGTCCTGTGGGCTTCCCTCTGATCCTACTCCACCGATTGAAGTACAGATGTCTCCACCTGAGAGTCTTACTCTCTCATCCTTTGTACAGGAAATGTCTAAGGACATTCCATTCCCAGGGCTGAGATGCTCGAGGTCCTGGATTATCCTTCTCCACCTGCAGAGGTTGCAACGCACCCCCCCCCCCCCCGGCACAATACACTCAGGGAAGTGCTGATGCGGAATTGGTCTTGCCTTCTCTCTAATCCAGTAGTCCCCAAGAAGTCCGAGTCCCAGTACAGAGTCCATGGAGAGCCTGTAATGGTGAAGGCCCAACTTTCTCACGATTCCCTGGTAGTGGACTCTGCTCTCAGCGCCCCCAGGCAGAGAGTCTAGGACCTTGGATTCTTTTGGGAGGAGAACGTATCAGGCCGCAATGCTCGCCACCAAGATACAAACGTACCAGCTCTACACAAGCATTCACTTACGGAACTCGGTGAGGCAACTGTCTAGTTTAGTTGAAGCACCTCCTCAGGAGCTTGCTGAACCTTTTCACCTGGTGGTCAGGCAGCAGAAGGCGTGTTGCAAATTCCTGGCCAGGGGGTCTTACGACACTTTTGAGGTAGCATCCTGAGTAGCTGCTCAAGGTATAGTGATGCGCAGACTCTCATGGTGCGTATCTCTGACTTGGATCACAAGACCCAGCAGCGAATAGCGGATGTTCCTTGCCAGGGGGATAATCTTTTTGGAGAAAAAGTAGAGGATATGGTTGATCAGATGAAAAAGCATCATGGTGCCATGGATTCTCTCTCCTGCCGGATGTCTTCTGCTACTGCCTCCTCTTCTAGGAGGTTTTTTGGAGGGAGGAGGAGTGCTCCCTATTCCTATAATAGGCGTAGGTACGCTCCTGCTTCTCAGCAGCCAGTTCAGGCTCAATCCCAGCATGTGCGTTCTCGTCAAAGCCGTGCACCTAAGGCCCCTAGGGCTCCCCAGCAAAAGCAAGGCACAGGCTTTTGACGGGCTCCAGTGCAGCATAGCCGCAGTAAAAGTATCCATACCGGGCGGCTTGCCTGTCGGAGGGAGGTTGATATTTTTTCACCAAAGGTGGCCTCTTATAACCTCTAACAGGTAGGTTCTTCAAATAGTCCGGTTAGGATACACACTCAATCTGGCATCCAAGCCTCCAAATTGCCCACCAGGAGCTCAATACTTCAGCTCCCAGCACAAGCAGGTACTTGCAGAGGAACTCTCCACCCTTCTAAAGGCCAGTGCGGTCAAACCCATTCCACCAGGGGAAGAAGGGCTGGGATTCTATTCCAGGTACTTCCTTGTGCAAAAGAAAACGGGGGATGTGTCCCATCCTAGACCTAAGGGCCCTGAACAAATTCCTGGTCCGAGAAACGTTCAGGATGGTTTCCCTGGGTACCCATCTTCCCATGATTCAGAAAAACAATTGGCTATGCTCTCTGGACATAAAGAATGCCTACACTCACATCTCAGTACTTCCAGCTCACAGGAAGTACCTTCGATTTCAGTTGGGAACTCAGCACTTTCAGTACTGTGTACTGCCCTTTGGCCTAGCATCTGCGCCCAGGGTCTTCACAAAGTGTTTGGCAGTTGTCGCAGCATAGCTGTGCAGACTGGGAGTGCATGTGTTCCCTTATCTCGATGATTGACTGGTGAAGAACACTTCGGAAGCAGGGACTCCACGGTCCATGCAGATGACTATTCAACTGCTGGAGCTATTGGGGTGTGTAATAAATTATCCCATGTCCCATCTTGTTCCTGTGCAGAAATTGGAGTTCATTGGAGCTCTGTTGGATACACGGGCGTCTCGAGCTTATCTTCCCCAGGCAAGGGCAGACAATCTTCTGGCCCTAGTGTCCTTGGCTTCAACGTCTCAACAGATCACAGCTCACCAGATGTTGAGACTTTTAGGGCACATAGCCTCCACCGTTCATGTGACTCCCATGGCACGCCTTCATATGAGATCAGCTCAATGGACCCTAGCTTCCCAGTGGTGTCAGGCCACAGGGAATCTAGAGGATGTCATCCATCTCTCCACGGACTTTTGCAGTTCCCTTCAGTGGTGGACCATTCGATCCAATTTGATCTTGGGACGTCCATTCCAAATTCCTCAGCCACAAAAAGTGCTGACGACGGATGCATCCCTCCTGGGGTGGGGAGCTAATGTAGATGGACTTCACACTCAAGGGGTTTGGTCCTTTCAGGAAAAATGTCTTCAGATCAACCTCTTGGAATTGCAAGCGATCTGGAACGCTCTCAAGGCTTTCAGAGATCGTCTGTCCAACCAGATCATCCTAATTCAGACAGACAATCAGGTTGCTATGTATTACACCAACAAGCAGGGGGACACCGGACCTCGCCCTCTGTGTCAAGAAGCCATCCAGATGTGGCTTTGAGCTCACCAGCACGGTATGTTTCTCCAGACCACATATCTGGCAGGTGTAACCAACAGTCTGGCCGACAGGTTGAGCGGGGATCATACAGCCTCACGAGTGGACTCTCAACTTGGACATAGTCCGCAAGATCTTCTGAGCGTGGGGCACCCCCTCTGTGGATCTTTTTGCCACTCAGACAAATCACAAAGTCCCTCAGTTCTGTTCCAGACTTCAGGCCCACGACAGACTAGCATCAGATGCTTTTCTCCTACATTGGGGAACAGGCCTTCTGTACGCGTATCCTCCCATACCTCTAGTAGGATAGACTCTGCTGAAACTCAGGCAAGACCGCGGAACCATGATTCTGATTGCACCTTTTTGGCCCCGTCAGACCTGGTTCCCTCTTCTTCTGGAGTTGTCCTTCGAAGAACCGTGGAGATTTGAGTGTTTTCTGACCCTCATTGCCCAGAATAAGGGGTCGCTTCTACATCCCAACCTCCAGTCTCTGGATCTCGCGGCTTGGATGTTGAGAACTTAGAAGTTGTCTCTTTAGACCTTTTATTAGGGTATCTCCCAAGTCTTGCTTGCTTCCAGGAAAGATTCCACGAAAAGGTGTTGTTCTTTTAAATGGAGGAGGTTTGCCGTCTGGTGTGACAGCAAGGCCCTAGATCCTTTTTCTTGTCCTACACGGACCCTGCTTGAATACCTTCTACACTTATCAGAGTCTGGTCTCAAGACCAACTCCATATGGGTTCACCTTAGTGCAATCAGTGCTTATCATCAACGTGTAGAAGGTCAGCCTATCTCTGGACAGCCTTTAGTTGTTCGCTTCATGAGAGGTTTGCTTTTGTCAAAGCCCCCAGTCAAACCTCCACCAGTGTCATGGGATCTCAACATTGTTCTCACCCAGCTGATGAAAGTTTCTTTTGAGCCACTGAATTCCTGCCATCTGAAGTACTTGACCTGGAAAGTCATTTTCTTGGTGGCTGTTACTTCAGCTCGTAGAGTCAGTGAGCTCCAAGCCTTGGTAGTTCATGCACCTTATATTAAATTTCACCATAACAGAGTAGTCCTCCGCACTCACCCTAAGTTTTTGCCGAAGGTGCTGTCGGAGTTCCATCTGAACCAGTCAATTGTCTTGCCAACATTTTTTCCCCATCCACATACCCACCCTGGTGAGGACAAGTTGCACACCTTGGACTGTAAGAGAGCATTGGCCTTTTACATGAAGCGGACAAAGCCCTACCGACAGTCCACCCAATTCTTTGTTTCTTTCGATCCCAACAGGAGGGGAGTTGCCATCGGAAAACGCACCATTTCTAATTGGCTGGCGGATTGCATTTCCTTCACTTATGCCCAAGCTGTGTTGACTTTGGAGGGCCATGTCACGGCTCATAATGTTAGAGCCATGGCTGCGTCAGTGGCTCACTTAATGTCAGCCTCCATTGAAGAGATTTGCAAGGCTGCAACGTGGTTTCTGCCTCGCCTCACCCCACGCATGGGACAAACTCCCCGAGCCCATACGCCAGGCCCCCTCCCTGCCCATCTTCAAATCTCTGCTTAAAGCCCACCTCTTCAAGGTCGCCTTTGGCACCTAACCTCTACACCTCTACCCAAGAAATCTAGACTGCCCCAACTTGACATTTCGTTCTTTAGATTGTAAGCTCCTTTGAGCAGGGACCGTCCTTTTTGTTTATTTTGTACAGCGCTGCGTAACCCTAGTAGCGCTCTAGAAATGTTTAGTAGTAGTAGGATTGCATTTCCTTCACTTATGCCCAAGCTGGGTTGACTTTGGAGGGCCATGTCACGGCTCATAATGTTAGAGCCATGGCTGCGTCAGTGGCTCATTTAAAGTCAGCCTCATTGAAGAGATTTGCAAGGCTGCAACGTGGTCATCTGTCCACACATTCACATCTCTCTACTGCCTTCAGCAGGATACCCAACGCGACAGTCGGTTTGGGCAGTCGGCGCTGCAGAATCTGTATGGGGTTTAGAATCCAACTCCACCCTCCTAGGCCCATTTTTGTTTTATTCCAGGCTGCATTCTCACCTAGATGAGTTTGTTTTCAGGTCAATCTCTGTTACGTCCTCGCCGTTGTGAGGCCCAATTGACCAATGTTCTTTGTTTTGAGTCAGCCTGGGGGCTAGGGATACCCCACATGTAAGAATATTGAGCCTGTTTGTCCTCGGAGAAAATGAAGATACATACCTGTAGCAGGTATTCTCCGAGGACAGCAGGCTCAGTATTCTTACAACCCTCCCTCCTCCCCATTGGAGTTGTTTACACTTATATTGTTTTGCTTTTTATTAAACTGATCGCTGCACGTTCGCGTCGTGGGTGGGAAGCCGCCCACACGTGCGTGGTGAGTCGGCCCACGTGACGGAACGTTCGGGAAGGTTCCAGAGCTTTGAAAGGTTTCTTCCGTCTCCTGGGCTGTCACGGACGACGACCTACATGTAAGAATATTGAGTCTGCTGTCCTCGGAGAATACCTGCTACAGGTATGTATCTTCATTTTATGGAACTGTGGTATATGCAGACTTACCTTCATCTAGCCTGAAGCAACTTCAGACTTTGCAGAATGGAGCTATACGCCTATTGGGTAAAGCCCACAGATATGATCATGTAACACCATTATTCTTTTAGATTTCATTGGTTTCCCATATCTTTTAGAGTTGTGTTAATTTGCTTGCTAGTGCTTGCACATAGATCTTTCAGTGAAAATGTGCACTTCATTTTGCTTCTGATTCAATAGTATGTACCAGGTGAAGCTTTGCAGTCTTTTTCTGCACAATGATTCACCTCATCACGGACTTGCTGGGAGTCCACTCATAAAAGAGTGCCTTTTTGTGGTTAGTGCCAGTTCTTTGGAATAGGCTTCTTGGTTTCATGTATGTGGAAGGTTCTTTAAGTAAAAAGTTTAAGATTTTGTAGAGGCTTTGGTATTGTAGAGCCCCCCCCCTCCCCCCACCCAGGATTTGGGAGAGTCCGCTGAAGGAACCTGTAAGAATATGGTTTGTAATAGTGTGATTACTCTGTGTGATTGATTGTATTTGGACACTTTCCTATCTTTAAGTGGTGGTCTTTTTATGTTTATTGTAATAATGTATTTTTAAGTTATTATAAACAGTGATCTGCTAAAGCCAAGCAGTATAACAAATCTTAATAAATGGTAAAATGATTAGTTGTGTTCAGGTGGGGGGGTGGATTTTGGTGGAGCACAGGCGGAGTCACAATTTACATGTGTATTTATAAAATACACTTGTTTGCATATGTTATGTATTCATACATTCACTCTAGATTCTGAGCTGGTGTAAATGTACATGGCTTCATTATAGCTACAATTTCTGCAGCTTTTCAGGGAGAGTTCTATAAAGACACATAGGCACCTATGTGTTTTTATAAGATAGGCTACAAATAGGCACCTCCTTCACCATCCAATCTAGATGACCTGTTATATAATTACTCTCTAAATGTAAGGAAGGCTTGTTGTGATGTGAGATTCCTCATTAAAAATTGGAATAGAATTCAGTATACAGGGTTTTATTCTTACAAAAATAATGGAGTTAAAAATATGATGACAAATATTATACCAGACCAGCTGAACTTAATCTTATTTCTTTGAGAATTGTTTTAAAACAGTATCACATAGCAACTAAATTAATAAAAATAAATAAAATTTAAGTTTAGTTACAAACTAGTTTATTTCTTTTTTTTTTCCAGTCCCCTTTTGCTTTCTTTTACGACCACATGAAACTTGAGACGCCATCTAAAGCTAAATCACTTAGTGGAGTTGGGCAATTTCCAAGTGTCCAACAAGAAGGCCTGGTTTAGGCTGCGATGGCCACTGTCATTCCTGGTGATTTGTCAGAAGTAAGAGATACCCAGAAAGTCCCTTCAGGGAAACGTAAGCGTGGTGAAAGTAAACCAAGAAAAAACTTTCCTTGCCAGCTGTGTGACAAGGCTTTTAACAGTGTTGAGAAATTAAAGGTTCATTCATACTCTCACACAGGAGAAAGGCCCTACAAGTGCACACAACAAGACTGCACCAAGGCTTTTGTTTCTAAATACAAATTACTAAGGTATTAAACTCTATTTATCTTTCAGCTTATATCATCTCTTTTCTGTTGGGCCTTTTAAGCTTTGTAAAAGTATAAATGTGTGAAAGTTTTCATTTAATTTTGCTTTAAATAATGATGCTAGCTAATGTCTGTTTCTAAATTTCTAAACTACATAATTTTTACCTGTTAATTTGTTGGTTAAATTAATGAAAAAAGAGCACATTTGTTCAGAGTGGAGTTGCTGCAGAAAAGGTACATGGACTGAGAATTTTGGGGGTAATGGACATTTCTCCATCAGCACTTTTGTGCCTGCTCATATGTTTTTACTTTCAGTAGTTAACAACCAGAACAAAAACTAAAATGTCATGAAATGGTTCATATTTTCCTATATGTAAACTTTCTGTAGTGTTGTGCTGTCAACTTTAAAAAAAAAAAAATCTCTTGTGAAGGAACTTGAACATAGTTTAAATGCCATTAGAAAAAAAAATAAAAACTGATTATTTGTGGTCGAAATAATTACTTACAGAATATATCTGTGTTTAAAGGCATATGGCTACTCATTCTCCTGAGAAAACCCACAAGTGTAATTATTGTGAGAAAATGTTTCATCGAAAAGACCACCTAAAGAATCACCTACATACACATGACCCCAACAAAGAGGCCTTTAAGTGTGAAGAATGTGGAAAGAACTACAATACCAAGCTTGGTTTTAAACGTCACTTGGCCTTGCATGCTGCAACAAGTGGTGATCTTACCTGTAAAGTATGCTTGCAGACTTTTGAAAGCACAGTAGTACTGCTGGAGCACTTGAAAACTCATGCAGGAAAATCGTCTAGTGGAGTGAAGGAAAAAAAACACCAGTGTGAGCATTGTGACCGCCGGTTCTACACACGGAAGGATGTCCGTAGACACATGGTCGTGCACACTGGAAGAAAGGACTTCCTTTGTCAGTACTGTGCACAGAGATTTGGACGGAAGGATCACCTTACTCGCCACATGAAGAAAAGTCACAACCAAGAACTTTTGAAGGTCAAAGCAGAGCCAATGGACTTTATAGATCCCTTTACTTGCAGTCTTTCTATGCCTATAAAGGATGAGCTGCTTCCAGTGATGTCATTACCTTCCACTGAACTGACATCAAAGCCATTTACAAACACTTTGCATTTGAATCTCTACAACACTCAGATTCAGGCCATGCAGAGTTCTGGATCTGCACATCAAATGGTTGCCACGACATTGCCTTTGGGTATGACTTGTCCAATAGACATGGATTCTGTTCACCCTTCTCACCAGCTTTCCTTAAAATATCCACTTAGTTCTACCTCATATACAATTACTATGCCTGAAAAAGAACAGTCGTTGAAAGGGGAAATAGAAAGTTATTTAATGGAGATGCAAAGTGGTATGCCCTCTTCATCCCAGGATTCCCAAGCATCTTCATCAAAATTAGGGTTGGAGCCACAAGTAGGGCCACTAGATGATGGTTCTGTGGATGTCTCCCTTTCAAAAAACTCTATTTCTATTAGTGAATCTCTCAGTACACCTTCTTTAGACTTTCCTCAGTTGTTCAACTTTATACCAGTTAATGGTCCCCCCTATAATCCTCCTGTTTCTGTTGGAAATATTGGAATGAGCTATACACAAGAGGAAGCACATTCATCAATGACTCTTTTTCCACCACAACCTCAGGACCTTCAAGATCCTGGGAACAGTATATGTTTTGGTTCTCTACACTCACTATCCTCAGCTTTCACAAGCAGTCTAAGCACAACCACCACCTTACCACGCTTTCACCAAGCTTTTCAATAGGATAAACAAAGCTGACTCAGTACATATTCTATTTGTAGGATTGCCTTAAATGACAATGTTCTAAAATATAGTGCCAACTATTAAGACATTATTAAACCCCTTTATTTCTGTGTACAGTACCAGACTCATCAAGCCAGTAAGCAATTTTCTACATTTTGGGTTTTTTAACAATATTTTTTTCAAGCCGTTTTGAGAATGTTTTCAATTATGTTTACCTTGTTTTAGGAAAAAAAAACTTCAACTGCTCTGGTTTTTTTTCATCGTTCACATTCACTGCCAGTTAACGGAAATTAATTTTTTCTATAACATGTTAGAAGAGAGCAGCCACTAGTAAACTTAAGTGATAGATATTTCTAGTACTTTGGCCTTTCTCTTCTTTTATTAAAGTGAATGTCGGTGTCCATGCCTTCAAATTCAGCTAAATTTTAGACTTCTAACTGACTTTTACCTGGTGCCTAAAGAGTGCATTTGGCATATTTAACTATGGGTTCTGATTTAACTCATTACCTGAAATTTAGACATTTTAAGTTAGTTTAGAAGCATCCTGTTTTGAAAAACATGTGCAGTGCTTTTACATTTGCACGTAAATTGTAGGGAGGAATCGGGGTGACCTTTTATGTAGAACGTTTCATATCTCTCGCTGAAGTAGATGCCACTTGCATGAACATGAAATAGTGAACAATTCAAAAGAATCCATATTTGACAAAACCATTCAGCTATCCTATCAAGTTGCTGTTTGTTCTTAAAATTAGAAGTGCTTCATTTTATGTGTTTATACTGGTAAAGAAATGCAAAAAGAGAATATCTTTAAAAGCATAACATAGTGTTATAATTAGTAATATGAATGTATTATTTTGGCAGAGTTTTTACTTTAATTAGTCCTTGCTGTTTTAGTTAGTATAAAAGATGTGCTGCATAGGACTCCTCCAGTTCTCTGTGCACATTCATAGGCATTGGTCTTTTCTAGCTCTCACAGCCAAAATCTTATCTCAGTTGCCATTTCAATGTTAATCCATGAGCCAATGCAAACATAAAATCATTTTTTAATCACATTTATGGCTGTTCTCATCTGTTCTACATGGCGTTCATATGCCAGAGCAACAGATGGATAGTTAGCACAGTTGCTGTACCTGAGTACTTGGTTAAGGACTTCCCTCGTTACCAAGTTTTGAAATTGGACTCCTAGGAGTGAAGTAAAAGCATATTGCTTATGCCATTTTTAACTATTACAATATTGTGTATGTATAGATTGCCCCCTAAATCCCTCAGTTACAGCAAACTTCAGATTTGTTTGGTTAAGTTGGTCAAGTTGTTCCTTGATTGATAAAAAGATTTTTTTTTCTTAAACCTACAAGAACAAAATAATCAATGTGCTTTGGATCAGTAATGCAAATGCATGCAAAGTTCAAGTGGTTAAAATGTACTTTGCATGGCGGAAAGTTTCACTCTTTTGCTCATGTACTCTTATTCTAGAAACCATGCACAAGTATAGTTTTTATAGTTTTAATATTTTAATGCCGAGTATTGTACATTTCAGTACTAAATCATAACTTTTTCCAGGTATGGTTTTGTTCCAAAGGCATTAATCCAGGGTAGTAAGGAGAACAGCTTTTCAAGTTCTGCAAACTCTAAAATATACCTGGTATGAAAGAGCAAGTTGTTTATCTCAAATGACTTTCTGCTGTTCTTCAATGTTACTTCCTATAGTTTCTGTGAAACAAATTGCTTACCTAGTTAGTAGTCTTTTGCCATTTATACCATTTGAGAATAATAAAACTGTAACTGCACAAATAAAATGAAAATCTGGTGTATAGCTACTTGTATCATAAACAAGTTTAAAAGAACACAATTTCATTGGCTAAAAAATATAATTTAAGTTAAATTGACTTATTTCCCACGTAGGATTTATGCAGAATCAAAAATAGACATTCTAGACTAAGGGTGCACAAGTGTAGACCTCAGGGCATGCAAAAAGGTCAGATTTTCAGGATATCCCTATTGAGTAAGTAGTAGTTGCATAAAGTGGGAATATGGATTTCCTAAAAGCCCGACCTGTTTCCCGCCCTCCCTAAGGACTGAACTCGTGTATTCTTATTCTAGATGTGTATTCACTTTTGCTTATTATTTTTTTTTAAATCAGTGTCAGGTGTAAGTATAATTGTTTGCAATCATTTTGAATATGGGGAAATGTATAGGTGTGCAGGTCCTCAAGCGAGGATAGTACTAGTTTTTATTTTCACCTTCAGTTTTGTTTAGTTGCAGCTCCAAATACTTGAAAGTGACTTATTGTAACGTGGAATAGTGTTTGATTTTTGGAGCAGATATTTCAATTTAAACACATTCTTTTTTTAGAGTGAGTATCTTTGTTTTTTTTTTTTTTTTTTTTTAAGTGTAGCTTTTGTTCCAAGAACTGGCCCACAGGCATGCCTGAGTAATCAAGATGAATCTTCAAGGGTGGCAAGCAATGAATATTCATGATAGAGATTTGCATAAAAGAATGAGTGAATTTATGTCTAGGTTACTCTGAAAAGCAGACCTGTTCACATCTTTCAAAAGACCAAAATAACAGTCTTCCTCACTGAGGCCCCCTTTTACCAAGCTGTGGCAAAAGGGAGCCTGCACTGGCATCAGCGCATGATTTTCACATGCACCGAGGCCTCCTTTTACGGCAGCTGGTAAAAGGGAAGTCTCACTTTCCTACAAGAAATGGCCATGCAGCAAGTAAAGCACTTGTCATGCGACCATTTTGTGGGGGAGCCCTTACCGCCACCCATTGAGGTGGCGGTAAGGGCTCCTGCGCTAACCCAGCGGTAACTGGGCAGCGCACGGCACTGCCCAATTACTGCCAGGTACACTTCAGTACCACAAAAATAAATTTTTTGTAGCGCCAGAAATGACAGCACACATGGGGTGGGAAGTACCGCGGGGCTGCTACGATAGCCCGGCAGTACAGTCTGTATAGCAAGCAGTAAGCCCGCGTTGTGCTTACCGTCGCTTAGTAAAAGGAGCCCTTAATTAACCACAAAGGCTTATGTTGAGGTGTCACTTGGAAGTATCAAAGTTTCACCAAAATTTATACACTGTAGTCATCATAGGTCTTAATCTTAGTCCCCATTTAATTTTTAATATTTAGAAAAATATTTAAATAAAATTTAAAACAGGTAAATCCTTAAGTCATCCTTTCAATTATAGGTAGTACTCATCTGCTTAGTAGAAGTTGGCAGGGGGAGACTTAACTCTGACATGAAATTATGTTTTGCACTAGGCTGTGTCAAGGATCGTCCCCAACAACAAAAAGCAGAATTATTAGAATAATACTTTTAGAAAACTTTGTTATCAAAAGCATATTTTCTAAAAACATTAAGGGGTCTTTTATGAAGCTGCAGCAAAAGGGGCCTGTGCTGGCAGCGTATGCTTTTGATGAGTGCTGAGGCCCCCTTTTATCGCAGTGGGTAAAAGGGAGGTCTTTGTTTTTTTAAAAGAAATGGCAGTACAGCAAGTCATGCACTTGCCGCGTGGCCATTTCTGGGGGGGGGGGGGGGAGCACTTAACTGCCACCCATTGAAGTGGCGGTAAGGGCTCCCTCAGTAACCAATTACCGCCAGGTACACACCAGCACTACAAAAACTGTATTTTTGCAGCGCCGGAAATGGAGCATGCTGAGGGAGGGAACTACCGCCGGACTGCTGTGGTAGCCCGGCGGTACTTCCCTTTTAGCAAGCAATAAAGCGTGCATTGGGCTTACTGCCACTTCGTAAAAGGGCCCCTAAATCATCAAACATGGAAATTTAAGTGCACATACTGCTACAGTGATATTTCTTAAAGTAATAATGCCACTGTGATTTTTTTTTCTATTTATATCAAGTGACTCCTAAAAAGAAGACACATGGCTGCCAATCACAGAGTTTCAGGGATTGAAACTAATGTCATTCATTTCGGAATTCAAGCCTAAAGGAGTAAATGTGTTGAGTTAATAAATCCATCATTGTTCTTTATAATTTATCAGTCTTTCAAAATAACCACCCTACCAGTATTATATTTCAAGCCACGCATGAATGCTGAGGTCGCTGTCAATGGTGTTTTCAATCTCTAATAGGATCTACTTGGACTGATCCTCGGACAAAGAGATGACTTATAGCTGCATTGTCTACATCTTGCTCCAGTTCTAGAGTGATATGCATTACTTTGTCCTTGTTATCTTGTTTTTGTTGGATTCAACAGTCACCCTGTTCGGCTGCGTCTCATTGAACATAAATTGCTATTGCTATAGGTAACTTACAGGCTCCTTTAGTACAAAGTTGGCAGGAAACACAACATACAGTAGCTGATATTAGAAGGTGGATTATTGATCAAGCCATTTTGAGAGACTGCTAGATTATAAAGAACAACACTGGATTTATTATCTCAAAACACCGCCACCATTTTGTCTCTTGAAATATCACTGTGGCAGTATGCGCACTGAGAAATGTTGTGTTGGATGGTTTCATGTTTTAGAAAACATGTTTTTGATTGGAATTTTTTTAAAGTATTTTCTAATTGTGCTTTTTGTTGTAGGGGATGATCTGTGATACAGCCTAGTGTGAAATATGATTTCATGTTGGATTGAAGTCCCCCCCCCCCCCCCCCCACACCTGTCAACTTCTACCAAGCAGATGTGTGCTATCCTATAATTGAAAGGATGATTTAAAGATTTCGCTTTCAATTTTGTTTAAAACTTTTTTTTAAATATTAAAAATTAAGAGGGTGGCTAAGATTGAGACCTATAAGTACTAAGTATTGCCGTACTGGGACATACCAAGGGTCCATCAAGCCCAGCATCCTGTTTCCAACAGTGGCCAATCCAGGTCACAAATACCTGGCAAGTTCCCAAAAAAGTACAAAACATTTTATGCTGCTTATCCCAGAAATAAGCAGTGGATTTTCCCCAAGTCCATTTTAATAATGGTCTATGGACTTTTTGTTTAGGAAGCCATCCAAACCTTTTTAAAACCCCACTAAGCTAACTGCCTTTACCACATTCTCTGGCAACGAATTCCAGAGTTTAATTACACAATTATGGTCCTAAATCATGGTGAAACTTTGATACATCTGAATGACACCTTGGACAGTCCAGCATATGCCTTAGTGGTTAATTATGAGAGGAACCCTGTTATTTAGTGTTTATGGTAAACTTCCTTTTTGAAAAATGTGCCATTGTTTGGATGTACCTTTACAGTATAAGCATAGTTTGGGGGGTAGGACCAAGTAACACCTTCATCAAATGTTGCAGGTACTAATGCTGAATTGGTCCCAGCACCATTGTGCCTTCCTTCCCCCTCAGAAGTAAGCAGTCAAATGACACCTGTGTTTTAAAACCTGATTTACTAAGACTTTTATTACCATTCTGTGTCTTAGGATATAATTAACTAATTATTTTTCTTAAGAGAGGTTTACAGAACAATTCAACAAACCCAGAGCAATTTTCAAAGACACTTTCAAATAGTTTAGCAAGTATTTTAAAGAAAATGCCTCTTGAAGGTAAACTGCAAAAAATCTGCTGTGGTATGGATCCGGATACTTACCAAATTTCAAAAATCAATTTGCTTCTATAGTCAAACTTGAACCAGGTCCAGACTAATAATTCAACCATCCCATGACCTAAAACAGAGCACTTTTTGAAAATGGAGGCCTTTGCTTTCAGAAATTTTGCTTTGGGGTTTAGGCAATTGATGTTGGCATTCTGATACTGGGCAGATAGCAACTAAACAAATTAAAAATGGCTGACTTGATGGCTGTGCATTGTCACTCAGAGGGGCCTAGTTTTGATTCTTATATCTTCTACTCTTCAGATCAGTCTGAGCTGCGTCTACTTTAGAAGCAGCATTCACAGTCTCTAGGAGGAGGGTCATAGTCACTGCACAATGGCAAGCCACCTTTAGGGCCCAACATTTCAGGATTCTAGAAGGAGCACAGCATGGACACTGGCCAGAGACTTGCTGTATTGACTGAACTAAATTGGAAAGGGATATAAAATGGAGAAATTCCCAGGCATTTGTAGCCAAACACTCATGGCACCTACTACCAGCCCTTTTTCCAGCTGAACTAGAAGCCCAAATGTGTAGGCAGAAACTACCAGATCAAAAAAAAAAAAAAAAACAGAAAGACATAGCTGGCCCTGTGGTTCAGAGTGCTCCATTCTATACTGCTTTGGGAGTTGAGGTCTGGATATAGATCCCTGATCTGTTGTGGTATCCTACTAAGGTGTTTTACTGAGGCTTGATTTGATGGGGAGGGGGTTACATCATGTGCTACCAAGGGTGGTCTGAGTAAAGATGTGTCCGCATCCATTAGGCCAACAGTGGCTCACACCCCTTCCTGGACAGTGCATCTGGAGAAGAGACAGATTGGAATTTCAAGATGAAGGGCGGGGAAAAGAGGAAGAGGAAAATAATATTAATTAAAATTTAATGATTTGAGAGAAATACTCTTGTCACCTAAAATAGAGTACTAGCCAGTCACTTTGTAATTACTGATAGGACCCTGTATGCAAATCTTTAAAAAAAAAAAAAAAAAAACCCTTTCTGTATGTAAATGTGCTTAAAGAAAAAAATATTTACATTGACTTTTTCAGTTTTAGGGAAAATAGGCTTTCCAGTCCCTTTTTTCAGGAATCATTTTATAATTGTCTTAGCTGTGAGTTTAAAATGTTTATTATCCAGCTTTACCAGAGAAGGACCTCAGCCAAAATATTGAACCTCATTCAGTTTGGCTTTAGTTGTCTGCAGTATTCTGTGCATTTTCCACCAGCCCTGGATGGTGGAAGATGCAGTTATTTCTAAGTGCTTTATGAAATTTTTACCCCTAATTATCCCAAGCAGTATTTACTCTCATCATAAAATCTGATTTTAAACTCTATTTTTCAGTAACTTGATTTTCATCCAGCTGAGTATTCACCACTTTTTGTTAGTACAACCTTTTAAAGTGTAAATAATTCTTTCAATTACAAATTTATATATATATAAATTTGTATTTTTGTATGTGTTGCTTGTACTTTTTTTTATTTCTAACAATAATTTGTGGCATAGAATGAATTATTAATATAGTCAGTAGTGGTTTTTAAGAACCATGTGCTGACTGAAACTTGAGCCAGAGCTGATTTCTTTAAAAAGGTAAGAATGAATGTTAAAGAGTACATATTTTCAAGATCATTTGTCTAGTGAGCTATATATAGGCCAAATTTTTAAAAATAAAACTTGGTCAACCTGTATGTTACATATATTACAAGATATAGCACTTTTTAAAAAAAGAAAGAAAAAGAAACATTTTAAGACCATTTCTTGTAGGTTAATGCTTTTAATTATAGAACCTTTTATTAACAGGTTTCAAGTGCCATTAAATATGCAGACCTTCAATACAATGCTTTGTGTACAGCATAGTAGATTCAAATTTTTAACAGGTACAACATTTACAATATTTTCTTATCAATTTGCTCTCTTGCACAAAACCAGTGTGTCTTTCTTAAGGGTTTTACAATGTTTTTTTAGTAGGTTTACATCCTTCAAAATACACTGTCTTCTGTTTAAATGTTCTCATACCACGAATCCAAACTCAAATAAGAGTTATTTTTTGAGGAAATAATTTTACAATGTGATTGTGCTGTTGGATGAATATTTTTTCAGCACTTCACATACAGAATGGTATTAGATTATTAACACATATCAATATGCTGCTTTTTGTAAGGCTGTTAACTTGGGGGTCCTTTTACTAAGACGCGCTAGCATTTTTAGTGCACACTAAAAATTAACATGTGCCAAACACTAGAGACACCCATAGGAATATATGGGTGTCTCTAGCGTTTAACGCGTGCTAAAAATGCTAACACTCCTTTGTAAAAGACCCCTTTTAGTTCTTGATCATGTTTGTCTCATACACTGAGTAACGGCTAACCCAAGTTACTCCCCATTTCTGTAGAAAGCCTATGGGAATGCATGTCTGCTTTTTAAGGTGTACTATTTAAGTTCATCTGCCCATAGGGGATCCTCTGTACAATAAAAACTGTACCCATTTTTAATAATAAGCCACAAGATGGAACAAATCAACACAGAGACAACTGAAAATTGTATTTGGATAGTTTCAAAAGTCCTTATACAATAAGGGTGTCCTACTTGATTAGAAGGCAGTGTCTTTTGATAAGTTATCTTGTCATGGAAGTGGCACAGAAATATTGCTAATCATATGTAAACACTTTCAGCATAAGCTTCAATGGTACCGTTCACCCATAATGAATGTTTATCTTCTTAAACACTCCTGCAATATTGTTGTATTGGATCATCATGCTGCTAATGTAACTTGGGATACAACTCCTCATGGTGCTACAAATCTCCCAGTCTCATTCAGATGTATTTTTACCCATAGGAAAAGGACTTTATTATTAGACTGATATAGGTGTATGATATATTTTTATACTGTGACTTAATTCATCATCATTGAACTTTTTATACTCAAATACATATGTACTTGCAGCAGGAAACTTTTGGACATGCAAAGGTTGTAGCCCTCCCCCCCCCCCCCCCCCACTCCCCCCATAGAAAAAAAAAGCCTAGCTTTTGCTCCTAAACCTAAAGAGAGCAGAAAGTCAAAATGTAACCTGGGCTTTATTTAGTCTTTATATATAGTGTAGAGCAAAGAACATACTGTATCGTTCTGAGTCCCCTGAAATTCAACACAAATATGAAGAAATTATTAGGAAGTGGATACTACACAAAATGAATTTCTGAAATTGTATTTTTAGTTAAGGGGGGGGACATATTTTGTGGGGGCTTGAATTCTAAAATGTTTTAATGGTAAAGGATTAAGTCAAAATAGAAGAAATTGCATTCCAGACTGAATTTTTGTTGTTTCTTGCATTTAAAATTGCTATCCTGTGATATGGGAAATTTGTTGCTTATCATGTATATGTACTTTAAAATGTATTCATAAACTACTGTTGTATTTGTATAAACTATAGACAAAAAGATCGCATATATATTTTTGTGTATAAGCTCTGTAAAATAGCAATCACGTTATGAAGCTGCAGCAAAACTTCGTTTGAAACATTTCACATCCAAAGAGACAGACTATTTATTTTCCAGATACCCTGATATAAAAGATGCCTTGCTGCTATTAAACAATAGTGCTGCAGCTTCTCTTGGCCTACAGTGTTACATTTGCTGTACAAAAGTATGTGAACTCCACAAATTATATCAATAAAATTACGGAATGGTTTTAGATAATGTACAATGTATCCCTGACCGCTTAATAGAGAATTTTAGGTAATGTGTCGGCATTTGAAGGAAAAAAAATGAATGAAGTGCAATATACTTGTCTAATTTTATTGATTTCCTATCCTTGGCAGGTTTTTTTTTTGTTTTAATGAGCCAGCGTAGAATTAGTTGGCTGTGTATAGGTACAAACATAGGCGTGAACAATTGAAGTGCCTGAGCATGTTGTTTCCATTTCTACAGTTTATAGGAGGCACTTCACAGTTCTAAAGTACTAAATACTATATATTCACAAGTTACAAATTAAGTAGTAGTTTTGTACTTGCAAACAGATACTACAGTATTAACATAGAACACATTTTTTAGCCAGGAGTTGTGGAGCAACGTTGAGGGAATACCATCTTTTCAACAGACAGCACTTTATATAAACCACTTGCTTTCTCAGGCTATAGAAGAGTGATATAGTAGCGGTGTTAGTCCACTTTCAAAGGTAATAAATAGAAATAAAACATAGAAAAGAAAATAAGATACTTTTTTTATTGGACTAACAATGCATTTTTTGATTAGCTTTCTAAGGTAACCCTTCAGATCAGAAATAAGCAAATGTTAATACATAACAGTATATATAAGAAACATCAAAGCATTCTAATGAGTCTTCACAGGAAGAGGGTGGGGTGGGTAAGGTATGAAACATGGAAGCTGGGTGGAAGAGAGACTTCTTAGTTTCTTTTTAGTAGTCTCACCATATTCAGTCTGTGGAAACAGGATGCTGGGCTTCATGGACCTTTGGTCTTTCCAAGTATGGCAGTACTTATGTAAAGATTAAGGAGGGTTGTGGAGAAGCTCATTACTTCATGTAGCTGCTTGATCTACCATGGACAATACAAAACTACTGTTTTTTTATATTCTGAAAAATCAGATGTGTTTTAAAAAAAAAGTACAGCACTATTTTAATGAAAATTCTACTTGTTACGCATTCACTTAGTAACTGGATATATTACAGATACACCAAAAGACTGAAATTTCCAGCCTTACCTGTAATCTGAATATCTCAAGGGTTTGTCCAGTGATTTATGATTGTAACCACTCAAGAAAGCTGTTTAATTGACAGTCTTTATGATGATTAATTCCCAGTTTGTTGAGTTGGTTTTCTTTCGGTTCTTAAAATAATATAGAATTACATTACAGACTTGTAAATAGATGTTAGCAGTTCTGTTACAATTACATAAGTACATAAGTATTACCACACTGGGACAGACCAAATGTCCATCAAGCCCAGTATCCTGTTTCCAACAGTGGCCGATTCAGGTCACAAATTCCTGGCAAGATCCCCAAAAAAAGCTCAATACATTTTTATGATGCTTATCCCAGAAATAAGCAGTGGATTTTCCCAAATCAATTTAATGGTCTATGGACTTTTCCTTTAGGAAGCTGTCCAGACCCTTTTTAAACCCCGCTAAGCTAACCTTTACCTCTACCTGTTCAACTCCACTCATTTTATAGATCTCTATCATATCTCTCCTCAGCTGTCTCTTCTCCAAGCTGCAGAGCCCTAGACGCTTCAGCCTTTCCTCATAGTGAAGTCGTCCCATCCCCTTTATCATTTTTGTCATGCTTGGCTGTACCTTTTCTAATTCCACTACATCTTTTTTGAGATGCAGCGACCAGAATTGAACACAGTATTCGAGGTACAGTCGCACCATGGACCAATACAAAGGCATTATAACGTCCTCACTTTGTTTTCCATTCCTTTTCTATTAATACCTAACATACTATTTGCCTTCTTAGCCGCCGCAACACACTAAGCAGAGCATTTCAACATATCAACAACGATGCCGAAATCCCTTTTTTGGTTGGTGACTCCTAACGTGGAACCTTGCATTACATAGCTATAGTTCAGGTTCCTGTTTTCCACATGCATCACTTTGCACTTGCTCACATTAATCATCATCTGCCATTTAGACGCCCAGTCTCCCACTCTCTCTTAAGGTCCTCCTGTAATTTTTCACAATCCTCTCACAATTTAACAACTTTGAATGACTTTGTGTCGTCAGCAAATTTAATTACCTCACTAGTTACTCCCATCTCTAAATCATTTATAAATATGTTAAAAAGTAGTGGTCCCATCACAGACCCCTGAGGAACCCCACTGTCTACCCTTCTCCATTCAGAATACTGACCATTTAACCCTACTCTCTTTTCTATCCTTTAACCAGTTTTTAATCCTCCTATCCTATAACTGTCCAATTTCCTCTGGAGTCTTTCATGAGGTACTTTGTCAAACGCCTTTTGAAAATCCAGATACACAATATCAACCAGCTCGCCTTTATCCACATGCTTGTTCACCCCTTCAAAGAAATGTAATAGATTGGTGAGGCAAGATTTCCCTCACCAATGTTGGCTTTGTCTCATTAATCCATGCTTTTGAATATGCTCTGTAATTTTGTTCCTTATAATAGTCTCTACCATTTTGCCCGGCACCAACGTCAGGCTCACAGGTCTGTAATTTCCCGGATCCCCTTCATTGACTCTCAGTTGAATTTCGCTCCCAGTTCAAGGGTTTTTGTCTCACAAAGCCCTGCACCTAGGGATACATTTTTACCTCTCCTCACTAACCCTACCCTATACACCCACGCATGCTCTCCACTCCTTGGATTCTAACCACTTGGTTCTACCCGCTCCCAGATCTGCCCGTCACATAGTAGCACAGTAGATGACGGCAGATAAAGACCTGCACGGTCCATCCAGTCTGCCCAACAAGACAAACTCAAATGTGCTACTTCATGTGCTACCTGACCTTGATTCATCCCTGCTTTTTCGGGGCATAGACTCTAAGCAAATACGACAGAATTTTTAAAAGCCACTAAGACCACAAATTGCAGAAATATATTCATAAAAACTAAGAAGCTTTTTTACTGAAGTGTGTTACACTTTTGCACTTTCCACACGGAGGGCAAAAATTAAAAGTTTGTGAAGTGCAAAGCCCACATGCTAACTGTTTGGGGTATAACCAGCATGTTCCCATACAGTTAACTGCACTGAACAGTACCTTACCATACATTGTGTATTCATAGTTCAGTTGCTATATAATAGGCTTAAGTGCATCTGTGCTAACTGCAACAGTGACAGCCTGTTATAAAGTATAATGCGCCATCTACAAGGTACAGTGCTTTCCATTCTCTACCCATAACCTGCCCATTCCCTGTCCCAGCAGCCTTAAATTTCCCAGTTGGTTAATATCAGGTTCCAGTCTGTTGGTCAGGATGCTCAGAGACTGCTTTGTGCTTTCTGCCTTTGTTTTCAATGAAGAGCACTAAGGGCATTTTCTTCCAAAGACCTTACTGTGGCGCCTTAAATCATCAGTTAAGGAAATATGAGAAGCATTTTCTTCTAATATCTGTAGCACTCATTGCCAGGATATAAAATATTCAAACAGAATGCCAGTTTTGGCACTTAGCTTCTTGATCCAGGGGAATGGCACTTTCCTCTTCCAACTTCTTGCACTTACGTTTTTTTAACAGTTAGTTGAAACTGTCCATTCTAGTACCCATGGCGATAGCCTGACATCATGCATACTAGAATGGACAGTTTCAACCAACTGATATATTCAACAGTTTTCTATGTGGCCAGGGCAGCAGAAACAGTTCCAGACCTTCAGAACTAGTCTATTTCCAGTAAATAAAAAAGTGCAGAATCTTAAAGCTGGCAAATATATTCCAGTCATCTCCAACATTAGGTTGAGTGCTCCAGAAATTCACATCTTTCTCTCCTCTACAGTAGTCTTATATTACCAGACTAACTGTGGAGGTTTGGGTTAGTCAGCCTAAGCTGTCTAAGACATTTCCACATCATCAGTTTTTCCAGCAGAAGAGATTTTGTCTCCATTTTCTCTTGTGGATTAACTGTTGACCGGTCATACTTGAAGTAATGAAGTTTTGAGGGGCATGCCTTGGCCAAGCTTTTTAGTCTCAGAGCTGCCAACCCACTTTGTCCTTGAGATTTTGACAAATCTTGACAAGTGGTATACAGAGGAGACAGTTCTCCCTCTTGATTCTCTCTCGCAAAATAACCCAGGAGTCTATGAAAGTTCAAGTTGCAATTTTCATGTTTTCGAGGATGATTGCAAAATTCCCTCGGACATTTCATCTACACGTAGTATACCCTTTCTAGGTGAGTCACTCTACATCCTGTGCATGTCTCCTGCTCTGAAAGAAGTTTGATTCTGCTTGTTAAGGCATTAGAGCTTCCATTCTCGACCCCCTTCTAAAGCGTCTTTGAAGAATCTCAGCCTTAAGTAGTTCATCGTGATTTTTATCTTTTCATTTAAGAACATTCTGAGCTCAAAAATTTAACATGCACAGATCTCCTTCTCGGAAGAAAAGGTACTGTCTTCATTTCAGGTAAATCATATCTTTACTTTTGCTCCATATTCGTTGTATACTTTGGAAGTACATTAAAGTGACTAAAGAATTTCCAAGGTTAGGGAAATTGTTTTTTCTCTGAGGACAAGCAGGCTGCTTGTTCTCACTGATGGGTTGACGTCCTCGGCAGCCCCCTCCATCGGAAAGTTTACTAGCAAAGGCCTTTGCTAGTCCTCGCGCGCCCATGCGCACCGCGCATGCGCGGCCGTCTTCCCGCCCGAAACCGGCTTGAGCCGGCCAGTCTTCTTTCGTCCGTGCTCGGTACGGTCGTGTTACGCCGTTCGTGCCCCAGAGAGTCGACCTCGCGCGTCCTTTTCGACGTATTTTTTCCTTGTTTTCTTTAAAAAAGTTCGGGAAGCGCTCCGGAAGTGTTCCGGAAGACCCTTTCGGGTTTTCTGCCCTTCCCGTAGTTTTCACAGCTTTTGCCCCGTAAGTTTCCTTTCGTTGTCGGGGTAGGCCTAGTTTGGCCTCGGTCGAGATTTTTCTCCCTTTAAATTTTGGTGCTTCAATTTTCGCCATTTCGGCCTTTGATTTCGCCGGCGTGATTTTTCCGCCCATGACATCGAAGCCTTCCAGCGGCTTCAAGAAGTGCACCCAGTGCGCCCGGGTAATCTCGCTCACTGATAGGCACTCTGCGTGTCTTCAGTGTCTAGGGGCCCAGCACCGCCCTCAGAACTGCAGTCTGTGTTCCCTGTTACAAAGGCGGACTCAGGTAGCGAGATTAGCCCAGTGGAACGTTTTGTTCTCGGGCTCTTCGTCAACATCGGCACCGGAGGCATCGATTGCATCGACGTCGTCAGCGTCCGGACCATCTTCCTTGGCTGCCGCTCCATCGACTGCATCGAGGCATCGGACCTCTGCATCGGCGCCGAGGCATCGGGCGACTGCATCGACGTCGGTGGTACCGAGACTTCGTCTGCTGATGTCGTCGGACGGAGGTGCATCGTCAGGAGTGCAGGTGAGGGCTGTCCATTCCCCTGCTGGTGGCGGTGAGCCTTCGGGTGGGTCTCCTCCTACCCTGAGGGCTCCTGCGGTACAGCCCCCCCGGGATCGACCCTCTTCGGTCTCGGCCCCGAGGAAGCGACGGATGGATTCTACGTCCTCCTCGTCGGTGCCGGGGAGCTCCGGTGACATGCTTCGGAAGAAGTCGAAGAAGCATCGACACCGGTCTCCTCCCCGTGTCGGCACCGAGAGCTCTGGGTCGCCGAGGGATTCGGCACCCAGCAGGCATCGGCACCGAGAGGACCGCTCACCCTCTGTTCAGGAGGTGTCGATGCGCTCCACTCTGGACAGCCCGGAACAGCCTCCTCGCCCGGAACAGGTTCTGACGTCGACGCCTGCATCGACCTCTCAGCCTTTTTCTGCAGCCACTCTGAACGAGAGCCTCCGGGCCGTTCTCCCAGAGATTCTGGGAGAGCTGTTGCGCCCTACCCCTCCGGTACCGGCGGTGCTTGCGCCTCCGGTACCGTCGAGCGTGGCGCCGGCTGGTCCATCGCCCAGGTTGAGGTCCCCGACGACCGCGGCCACCTCCCAGGAAGGCTCCCCGACTACGTCGGCGGAGGGAGCTTCGCCGATGCGGGCGAGGGAGTCTACCTCTCGACGCCCCCATCGTGGACGTGGCTCCACGGAGTCGAGCCGGGCGAGGTTGCAGACACAGGTCCGTGAACTTGTGTCTGACACCGAGGGTGAGGCCTCGTGGGAGGACGAAGAAGACCCCAGATATTTCTCTGACGAGGAGTCTGAGGGTCTTCCTTCTGATCCCACTCCCTCTCCTGAAAGGCAGCTTTCTCCTCCTGAGAGTCTGTCTTTCGCTTCCTTTGTCCGGGAGATGTCTACGGCCATCCCCTTCCCGGTGGTTGTGGAGGACGAGCCCAGGGCTGAAATGTTTGAGCTCCTGGACTATCCTTCTCCACCTAAGGAAGCGTCCACTGTTCCCTTGCACCATGTCCTGAAAAAGACATTGCTTGCGAACTGGACCAAGCCATTAAGTAATCCCCACATTCCCAAGAAGATCGAGTCCCAGTACCGGATCCATGGGGACCCAGAGCTGATGCGCACTCAGTTGCCTCATGACTCTGGAGTTGTGGATTTGGCCCTAAAGAAGGCTAAGAGTTCTAGGGAGCATGCTTCGGCGCCCCCGGGCAAAGACCCTAGAACCTTAGACTCCTTTGGGAGGAAGGCCTACCATTCTTCTATGCTCGTGGCCAAGATCCAGTCTTACCAGCTCTACACGAGCATACACATGCGGAACAATGTGCGGCAGTTGGCGGGCTTGGTTGATGCTCTTCCCCCTGAGCAAGCCAAGCCTTTTCAGGAGGTGGTCAGGCAGCTGAAGGCGTGCAGAAAATTCCTGGCCAGAGGAGTTTATGACACTTTTGATGTTGCGTCCAGGGCCGCTGCTCAAGGTGTGGTGATGCGCAGGCTCTCATGGCTGCGTGCCGCCGACCTGGAGAATAGGATCCAGCAGCGGATTGCGGACTCGCCTTGCCGTGCGGACAACATTTTTGGAGAAAAAGTCGAGCAGGTGGTAGAGTCTCTCCTCCAGCGAGACACCGCATTCGACAAGTTCTCCTGCCGGCAGCCTTCAGCCTCTACCTCTACAGGTAGAAGATTTTTCGGGGGAAGGAAGACTGGTCCCTATGCTTCTGGTAAGCGTAGGTACAATCCTCCTTCTCGACAGCCTGCGGCCCAGGCTAAGCCCCAGCGCGCTCGCTCTCGTCAGCAGCGTGCGCCTCAGCAAGGCCCCGCGGCTCCCCAGCAAAAGCAAGGGGCGAGCTTTTGACTGGCTCCAGCAGAGCATAGCCGACATCCAAGTGTCAGTGCCGGGCGACCTGCCAGTCGGGGGGAGGTTGAAAGCTTTTCACCAAAGGTGGCCTCTCATAACCTCCGATCAGTGGGTTCTGCAAATAGTCCGGCAAGGATGCACCCTCAATTTGGCCTCAAAACCTCCAAATTGTCCACCGGGAGCTCAGTCTTACAGCTTCCAGCACAAGCAGGTACTTGCAGAGGAACTCTCCGCCCTTCTCAGCGCCAATGCGGTCGAGCCCGTGCCATCCGGGCAGGAAGGGCTGGGATTCTATTCCAGGTACTTCCTTGTGGAAAAGAAGACAGGGGGGATGCGTCCCATCCTAGACCTAAGGGCCCTGAACAAATATCTCGTAAAAGAAAAGTTCAGGATGCTTTCCCTGGGCACCCTCCTCCCCATGATTCAGCAAAACGATTGGCTATGCTCTCTGGACTTGAAGGATGCCTACACTCACATCCCGATACTGCCAGCTCACAGACAGTATCTGCGATTTCAGCTGGGCACACGCCACTTCCAGTACTGTGTGCTACCCTTTGGGCTCGCCTCTGCGCCCAGGGTGTTCACAAAGTGCTTGGCTGTAGTAGCAGCGGCACTTCGCAGGCTGGGGGTGCACGTGTTCCCATATCTCGACGATTGGCTGGTGAAGAACACATCCGAGGCAGGAGCCCTGCAGTCCATGCAGATGACTATTCGCCTCCTGGAGCTACTGGGGTTTGTGATAAATTACCCAAAGTCCCATCTTCTCCCAGTGCAGAAACTCGAATTCATAGGAGCTCTGCTGGATTCTCGGACGGCTCGCGCCTATCTCCCAGAGACGAGAGCCTCCAACTTGTTGTCCCTCGTCTCGCGGGTGCGAGCGTCCCAGCAGATCACAGCTCGGCAGATGTTGAGATTGCTGGGCCACATGGCCTCCACAGTTCATGTGACTCCCATGGCCCGCCTTCACATGAGATCTGCTCAATGGACCCTAGCCTCCCAGTGGTATCAGGCCGCCGGGGGTCTAGAGGACGTGATCCACCTGTCCACGAGTTTTCTCAAATCCCTATATTGGTGGACGATTTGCTCCAATTTGACTCTGGGACGTCCCTTCCAAATTCCTCAGCCACAAAAGGTGCTGACCACGGATGCGTCCCTCCTGGGATGGGGAGCTCATGTCGATGGGCTTCACACCCAAGGAAGCTGGTCCCTCCAGGAACGCGATCTGCAGATCAATCTTCTGGAGTTACGAGCGATCTGGAACGCTCTGAAGGCTTTCAGAGATCGGCTGTCCCACCAAATTATCCAAATTCAGACAGACAACCAGGTTGCCATGTACTATGTCAACAAGCAGGGGGGCACCGGATCTCGCCCCCTGTGTCAGGAAGCCGTCAGCATGAGGCTCTGGGCTCGCCGTCACGGCATGGGGCTCCAAGCCACATATCTGGCAGGCGTAAACAACAGTCTGGCCGACAGGTTGAGCAGGATTATGCAACCTCACGAGTGGTCGCTCAATTCCCGTGTGGTACGACAGATCTTCCAGGTGTGGGGTACCCCCTTGGTAGATCTCTTCGCATCTCGAGTGAACCACAAAGTCCCTCAGTTCTGTTCCAGGCTTCAGGCCCACGGCAGACTGGCATCGGATGCCTTCCTCCTGGACTGGGGGGAGGGTCTGCTGTATGCTTATCCTCCCATACCTCTGGTGGGGAAGACTTTGTTGAAACTCAAGCAAGACCGAGGCACCATGATTCTGATTGCTCCTTTTTGGCCGCGTCAGATCTGGTTCCCTCTTCTTCTGGAGTTGTCCTCCGAAGAACCGTGGAGATTGGAGTGTTTTCCGACCCTCATCACACAGGACGAAGGGGCACTTCTGCATCCCAGCCTCCAGTCGCTGGCTCTTACGGCCTGGATGTTGAAGGCGTAGACTTTGCCTCTTTGGGTCTGTCAGAGGGTGTCTCCCGCATCTTGCTTGCTTCCAGGAAAGATTCCACTAAGAGAAGTTACTTCTTCCATTGGAGGAGGTTTGCCGTCTGGTGTGACAGCAAGGCCCTAGATCCTCGCTCTTGTCCTACACAGACCCTGCTTGAATACCTTCTGCACTTGTCTGAGTCTGGTCTCAAGACCAACTCTGTAAGGGTTCACCTTAGTGCAATCAGTGCATACCATTACCGTGTGGAAGGTAAGCCGATCTCAGGACAGCCTTTAGTTGTTCGCTTCATGAGAGGTTTGCTTTTGTCAAAGCCCCCTGTCAAGCCTCCTACAGTGTCATGGGATCTCAATGTCGTTCTCACCCAGCTGATGAAACCTCCTTTTGAGCCACTGAATTCCTGCCATCTGAAGTACTTGACCTGGAAGGTCATTTTCTTGGTGGCAGTTACTTCAGCTCGTAGAGTCAGTGAGCTTCAGGCCCTGGTAGCCCAGGCCCCGTACACCAAATTTCATCATAACAGAGTAGTCCTCCGCACTCACCCTAAGTTCCTGCCGAAGGTTGTGTCGGAGTTCCATCTGAACCAGTCAATTGTCTTGCCAACATTTTTTCCCCGTCCTCATTCCTGCCCTGCTGAACGTCAGCTGCACACATTGGACTGCAAGAGAGCATTGGCCTTCTACCTGGAGCGGACACAGCCCACCAGACAGTCCGCCCAATTGTTTGTTTCTTTTGACCCCAATAGGAGGGGAGTGGCTGTAGGGAAACGCACCATATCCCATTGGCTAGCAGATTGCATTTCCTTCACTTACGCCCAGGCGGGGCTGGCTCTTGAGGGTCATGTCACGGCTCATAATGTTAGAGCCATGGCTGCGTCGGTAGCCCACTTGAAGTCAGCCTCTATTGAAGAAATTTGCAAAGCTGCGACGTGGTCATCTGTCCACACATTCACATCTCATTACTGCCTGCAGCAGGATACCCGACGCGACAGTCGGTTCGGGCAGTCAGTTCTTCAGAACCTGTTTGGGCTTTAGGATCCAACTCCACCCCCCGAGGGCCCTGTTTGTTCTGTTCCAGGCTACACTCTCAGTTAGTTGGTAAATTTTTTAGGTCAATCTCAGTTATGTCCTCGCCGTTGCGAGGCCCAATTGACCATGGTTGTTGTTTTGAGTGAGCCTGGGGGCTAGGGATACCCCATCAGTGAGAACAAGCAGCCTGCTTGTCCTCGGAGAAAGCGAATGCTACATACCTGTAGAAGGTATTCTCCGAGGACAGCAGGCTGATTGTTCTCACAAACCCGCCCGCCTCCCCTTTGGAGTTGAGTCTTCCCTTGACGTGTATTGTCTTGCTACATACTGGACTGGCCGGCTCGAGCCGGTTTCGGGCGGGAAGACGGCCGCGCATGCGCGGTGCGCATGGGCGCGCAAGGACTAGCAAAGGCCTTTGCTAGTAAACTTTCCGAATGGAGGGGGCTGCCGAGGACGTCAACCCATCAGTGAGAACAATCAGCCTGCTGTCCTCGGAGAATACCTTCTACAGGTATGTAGCATTCGCTTTCTCCTTGCAGTTTTCAGGAATCATTACCCAGTAGCTGAGGTTCCATGAGCATATATATTTGATTTCATAAGGAGTCAACCTTCTAAGCTTGCAAACCTTTCTGCCAGTGGTGTTTGATCTTATCAGTGTAGTTGCAAGTGGTACCTCCTTTTAGCTGCTGCAGATTAATGATTGTCATTCCTTTCTATTTTATGTTTGCAAAGCATTATTGGCTCCAAGTATGAATGCAACTGTCTACTGCACGTGAGATCAGAATTATTTGGGAAGAAATTTGAGTCCCACCCATTTTAGGAATCATTTTGATGCACACCGCAGCTTCTATACTGGTCTGGTGAGAACACTAAGGAAGGAAAAATTGGATCTTACCTGCTAATTTTCTTTCCCTTAATCCTAGCAGAGACCCTCCCTAGTATTTCCATTTATTAAACCATTTTACTATACTTTTAATATCATTGTTTTAGCTCTTTAATCAGCAGTCAAATTCTCATTTTAATCTCATGTTTTCTGTGACAGTTTCACTTTTTGAAATGTTTTAGTGGCAGTTTGTTGAGTATTAATAAGGCAACTCAAGTGAAATGGAAAACATAAGAACATCATAATAGCTATACTGGATCAGACAATGGTCCATCTAGTCCAGTATCTTGCTTCCAACAGTGGCCAATCCAGGTCACAAGTACCTGGCAGAAACCCAGTTAGTATAATATACCAAAAGAGAACAAAGAATACTGTGATGTAAGTGAAATAAAGGAAGAAAAAGGATCCGGAGGCATCAAATATATATCAGTGGCCAAGCTATTAAATCTCCTATAGACTATGCATTTTTCCTCCAGGAACTTGCCTAGACCTTTTATTAAAACCCAGATACGCTAACCGCTGTTACCACATCCTCTGGAAGCGGGTTCCAGAGCTTAACTATTTAAGTGAAAAAATATTTCCTCCTATTTTAAAAGTATTTCCTTGCAATTTCACTGTGTCCCCTAGTCTTTGTACTTGAGTGAAAAATCGATTCACTTCTACCCGTTCTACACCACTCTGGATTTTGTAGACCTCAATCATACCCCCACCCCGGCTGATTCTTTTCCAAGTTGAAGAGCCCTAACCTCTTTAGCCTTTCTTCATATGGGAGAGTTCCATCCCCTTTTATCATTGCTCTTTGAACCTTTTCTAATTCCACTATACCTTTTTTTTTTTTTTTTTTTGAGATCCAGTGCCCAGAATTGAACACAATACTCAAGGTGAGGTTGCACCATGAAGAGATACAAAGGCATAATATTGGTCTTACTTTGTATCCATAATAACATAGTAGATGACAGCAGAAAAAGACCTGCATGGTCCATCCAGTCTGCCCAAGACAAACTCATATGTGTATACCTTACCTTGAATTTGTACCTGTCCTTTTCAGGGCACAGACCATATAAGTCTGCCCAGCAGTATTTCCCGCCTCCCAACCACCAGTCCCGCCTCCCATCACCGGCTCTGGTACAGACCGTATAAGTCTGCCCTCCCCTATCCTCGCCTCCTAACCACCACCCCCTCTTCCCCCCAACTGCTCCGCCACCCAATTTCAGCTAAGCTTCTGAGGATCCATTCCTTCTGCACAGGATTCCTCTGCATATCCCACGCATGTTTGAACTCCGTTACCGTTTTCATCTCCACCACCTCCCGCGGGAGGGCATTCCAAGCGTCCACCACCCTCTCCGTGAAAAAATACTTCCTGACATCTTTCCTGAGTCTGCCCCCCTTCAATCTCATTTCATGTCCTCTCGTTCTACCGCCTTCCCATCTCCGGAAAAGATTCGTTTGCGGATTAATACCTTTCAAATATTTGAACGTCTGTATCATATCACCCCTGTTCCTCCTTTCCTCCAGGGTGTACATGTTCAGGTCAGCAAGCCTCTCTTCATACGTTTTGGAACGTAAATCCCATACCATCCTCGTAGCTTTTCTTTGCATCGCTTCCATTTTTTTAACATCCTTCGCAAGATACGGCCTCCAAAACTGAACACAATACTCCAGGTGGGGCCTCACCAACGTCTTATACAGGGGCATTAAAACCTCCTTCTGCTGGTCACTCCTCTCTCTATACAGCCTAGCAATCTTCTAGCTACTGCCACCGCCTTGTCGCACTGTTTCGTCGCCTTCAGGTCCTCAGATACTATCACCCCAAGATCCCTCTCCCCATCCGTGCCTATCAGACTCTCCCCGCCTAACACATACGTCTCCCTTGGATTTCTACTCCCTAAGTGCATCACTTTGCATTTCTTCGCATTGAATTTTAATTGCCAAACGTTAGACCATTCTTCTAGCTTCTTCAGATCTTTTTTCATGTTTTCCACACCCTCTGGGGTGTCCACTCTGTTGGAAATCTTGGTGTCATCCGCAAAAAGGCAAACTTTACCTTGTAACCCTTCGGCAATGTCACTCACAAATGTATCCCTTTCCTAATTATTCTTAGCATCCTGTTTGCTTTTTTTTTCTGCCGCCTCACACTGGGCAGAAGATTTCAGCATATTGTCTACAATGACACCTAAATCTTTTCCTTGGGTATATGAAGTGCACAAATAACCAATATGTGTAAACTGAGTGAACATACAAGAAATGTTAAGACCTATGACAGTGAAATAATGAAAACTAGTGGAACGGGGAAAAAAGTATAGTTGAAAACAAACAATGTGATCGAAGTGAAAAAAGTGTGCTTATGGACACACAAGAGAGACCAGCAAGCATAATATTTATTTATTGGAATTTATTAACTGCCTTTATGAAGGGATTCACTGAGGGAAGTGTACAGCAGGTACAGTTTAACATAAAATTTACAATTTTGTTAACATAACAATAGTAAAAATGACCAAATATAAACATCCTATAAATGAGGTAAACTTGAGAAGAGCAACCATGAAACAATATCAAAAATATGCATGTTTAACTGCACTGAAATTCAAATAACCAATATAATGCAATCTGGGCATAGTACTAATGAAGCATCTAATAAGCAGGCATTAGAACATTGAGCCTGCCATGAGAGGGAAAGCGCGGGGTACAAATGTAACAAAAAAAATAACAGAAACAATGTTAATGATTTTCTTCAATAAGGCTTACCATATAGCCGAGGGGCCAAATACAGATATTTAAATAGGGACAAGATGTGTGGTACAGAGTCAGTTGGGATAAATAGATGGGTGGCAAAACTCAAGGCAAGTTCTTTGTACAATTAAAGAAGATATAAGGAACTGGGCTAAGTTACAGTGTGTACATAAGTATTGCCATACTGGGAAAGACCAAAGGTCCATCAAGCCCAGCATCCTGTTTCCAACAGTGGCCAATCCAGGTCACAAATACCTGGCAAGATCCCAAAGCTACTCCAGATACACAGTGGTGTATTTATTTATTTGTTACATTTGTATCCCACATTTTCCCACCTATTTGCAGGCTCAATGTGGCTTACATAGTACCGGAAATGCGTTTCCGGTTTGAACAAATACATTGTGCTATTTTGGTAGGATGAAGTTTATATGGCAAAGCCACAATACGAGTGGATCAGGGGGGTATGCCTTTTTGAACAGGGTGGTTTTTAGCATGTTCCGGAAGTTTAGGTGGCACATTCCACAGTTCTGTGCTTATGTAGGAAAAGCTGGATGCATAAGTACATTTGTATTTAAGACCTTTGCAACTTGGGTAGTGTAGATTTAGATATGACCGTGTTGAGTTGGAGGCGTTTTCGGTTGGTAAGTCGATTAAGTCTGTCATGTATCCAGGCGCTTCGCCATAGAGAATTTTGTGAACCGTGATGCAGATTTTAAAGGCAATGCATTCTTTGATTGGGAGCCAGTGTAGTTTTTCTCGGAGGGGTTTTGCACTTTCAAATCACGTTTTTCCAAATATGAGCCTAACTGCCGTGTTTTGAGCGGTTTGAAGTTTCTTTAAGGTTTTTTGTTTGCATCCTGCATAGATTCCATTGCAGTAGTCTAGTTGGCTTATTACCACTGATTGTATCAAGTTACGAAAGGTATCCCTCGGGAAGTATTGTTTCACGTGTTTGAGCTTTCACATTGAGTGGAACATATTGTTTGTGGTGGATTTTACTTGGTTCTCCAGTGTAAGGTTGTGATCTTTTATGACGCCAAGGATTTTCAGGCTGTTTGAGATAGGGAGGGTGTGAACTGGGGTGTTGATGCTTGTGGGGTTGTCCGTTCTGTGTTGGGACTAGAGGACAAGGCAGTGTGTTTTTTCTTTATTGAGTTTTATTTGAAATGCATTGGCCCATAAGTCCATGATGTTCAGGCTTAGCTCGATTTCGTTGGCGATTTCTTGCAGTTTGGTTTTGTAAGGGATGTAAATTATTACATCGTCTGCGTAGATGAAAGGGTTAAGGCCATGATTGGATAGGGACTTGGCTAGTGGGATCATCATTAGGTTGAAGAGGGTAGGTGATAGCGGTGATCCTTGTGGTACTCCAGTGTGCTTTCCACGGTGATGATATGTTTGAGTCAGTCCCACTATATATTAAATGTTTGGGTGAAGACCCAGCGTTCTCGACAAAACAGCTGACAATAAAAAGAGTAATGGCTACAGCTGAAAGTTATTGCTGGGACCCAAATACAATGAACTGTCCAGAAAATTGAATTTACCATACTTAAATTGCATTGAAGACTAATAATAAGAACATTTTATTTATTTATTTATTTATACTTGCTGTACTGCCTTAGCCAACAAGCAGTTCAAAGTGGTGTACAATACTCAAAAAAAAAAAAAAACAGTAGTCAAAAAAAAAAAAAAAGGAACTATAATGGTGAATAAGAACAAGAGAAACCTCACACATATGACAACATTAACTGACATTACAGTGACAAAGGGAGGGAAGTGAGAATAAGGAGGTAACAAGAGGGAGAGGGCTGCTCCAAACTGCAAAAGCTGACACAACACCTAGAATGATGACGATGGTAAGGCTTGCTGGAAGAGCCATATTTTAACCAAAGGTATGTCACATCTATAAACAAGCAACTGCACAATGAAGACAACTACACACGGAATGACGGAATATAAAACAGGTATGTGTGGACTGTGCAGCCAGAATAATTAATGGAAGGAAACAAAACATGGTACCATACATTTGACAGCTACAGTCTGCACATTTGAACAGCAAAATGGACAATGCTGCTAACCAAAGACTGAGGACGTTCCGCTCAGCATCAGGTTTGTCATTTATTTAGCCACTTGTTTCATTTATCACTTTCTATGTATTTCATAGTTATTCATGGACTTCATATAGAGGGGCATTTTTGATATGACTAAATCTGTTTGAAACATGGCCATTCGCTAGATGTTTTTGTGCTCAGTGCATTTATCTTTTAGGACCATTTTTGAAAAAAGTCCAAGGGTCAAACGCACAAAGCCATTGGGATATATGAGAGGGCCAGCATTCTTAGTGAACTGGCCACACATATCCCAGCAGAACAGTGGGGCACCCTAGGGAGCACTGCAGTGGATTTTTAAATGAAAGGTCCCAGATACACATCTGACCATTACCCCCTTATATTTGGTGAGTCCTTCAAATCCCACCAAAAACCTACTGTACCCAACTTTACACCACTACAATAGCCATTATGCCTGCAAGTGTCACCTTTGTTACATTACATTTGTTCTTATAGTCTGCAGTCACCTCGCAAAGTTCTGTACAGATTACAAGTCAAGAGACACACTATATAGATCATGGCGAATTACAGTAATTTAAAGATACCTGAAAACTCTTTAACATGCCAAGTATTTATTAAATAAAAAAGATTTTAAAAGTTTCCTAAACAACCGTTTAAAATCCTACTCTGGACTGGTAAGGAATTCCAGATATGAGCAGCTAAAAAGGCAAAGGTAGAAGAGAAAAGCAGTTTCAAACATTCTTAACTCTGGTACTGGAGCAGAAAAGGATTTCTAGAGACCTCTGTCCTGACAGTATTAGGAAAACCGATTCAGTCTATCATATATGTAAAGGAGAATTGCCATATAGAATATTAAAAATCATTACACACAGCTTAAAATGGGTGTGAGCCTCCATAGACAGCCAATGTGTGCAGGTACTGTAGGTTTTTGGTGGGTTTGGATACTCCAGGGACCTGCTTGCTGCTGTAATAGGACTGGTCTTAACATGAAGCTGTCATAGAGGCTGGTATATACTGTTTCTTTCACATCTTTGGGGGGTGGGTGAGAGTCAGTGACCACTGGGGGAGTAAGGATATTATGCTTTGATCCCTCCAGTGGTTCTCTGGTCATTTAGGTCACCTTTATGTGATTTAGTCGTGATTGAAGCAGGTCTAGACCAAAAATTAGCCCTGGATGTTTTTGTTTTGTTCCATTATGGCAGAAAAATGTCCAAGTTTTGGGAATACCCAATTCCCATCCCTAACATGCCCCCTTGTGATTTGCATGCACTGCAGAGAAAAATATCTCAAATCTGAGTTTTGAAATTCATGATTTGGACATTTTTTGAAGAAAAACATCCAAATGCCACTTAATGTCATTTTTGAGATGTACCTCTCATTTGAAAATGAATCCCATACTATGTGCATTTGATTGGTAATATTTTCACGTTGTCATTTTTGCATTGTATTGATATTTATGTGTTTTATGGGCTTCGCATTTTATGTATATGAAATTGTGAATGTTGCTTTTCATATTGCTACCAAAGACAAATGGCTTTTTGTTATACTGAATAGCTAGAGAGCTCAATAATTTTACCTACTTTAAATAAGAATGTGATTTGGCCTAGTAAACCAGTGATCATCATACATCCCAGTAATCTGAGGAAGAAGAAATAGTAGACTTCCCCATCCTGCTAGAGGACACAAACTCAAGAGGCAAGACACTTATCTAGCTACACCCACACAAATATCAGCCTCTCACTATCAAGTAACCCCTAAAACTACATGGAAACTTGGGTCTAGTAAATGCCAGAAAAGCCATTAAGAAATTTTCTGTGATCCATGATGTCATCATTGAATACCACCTAGACATCTGGGGAATAGCAGACTGAAAGCGGAGGAGTACCATTGGCTGAACTATGCTCCACAGGATTCAATATCCTGCACCAATCAAGAAAAGGGAAGTGGGGTGGACGGGTAGCAGTCCTCATCCGAGAGACAAACTGCGCAGTCTTCCATCCCCCACCTGTCTGAGTCGATGCCTCCTAATCCAGATGGGAAATAAGGTACCAGTGTGGCTGCTCGTGGTCTACATAGCACTTCATAACAACACATCATATGTGCAAGAACTGCTAAATCGAGTGACCGAGGTAACCCTGAGCTACCCTAGGGAACTAATTATGGGAGACTTTAACTTACATATCAAAACACCAGAAACCACCACTGTTGCCTTCCTTGATATGATGGCAGCTATAGGATTTACTCAGGTGATCAAATCGCCAACCCATGAAAAGGGCCATATGCTAGACTTGGTGTTATTTAAAGGAGTTGACATCTTTGAAAACAAGGCTGATAGCATCAAAATAACACCCCTATCATGGCCTGATAATTTTCTAATCACATTTTCTGTTATGGACTACATAAAATAGATGGGCCCAACCAAAGTTTGGAAGGAAATGCGAGACATGAGAAATCTGACTGCTGATAACTTTGTAGAGGCCTCGTCCAATCCCCATGTCGATGAAAAGATGATTACTGTGTCAGAACAGGGTGATATCTGGAATGCACGCTTACCAAGGTCATTAGAAAAAAGACCCCTCTAAAGAAGGTCCTATGGTCTATGAAAAAACATTCCCTGTGATTCTTCCCAGACTACGGGTTCTTAAGCATCAAGGATGCCAACTTGAAAGAAGATGGCAAAAATCTCACCTAGATGAAGACAGGCTCAACTAAAAGAACCACATGACAATGTACCACTAGGCCAATATTTCTCTCAACACATTGAACAAGCTGCAAATTCAACCAAGCTACTATTTAAAATAGTAAACAGCCTACCGCAAACCACACAACAGAACCAGCCTTCCCAGTCACAACAAACCAGTAACGATTTTGCCACATACTTTGCCAACAAAATTAAAGGTCTCCATCAGGACCTACAGACAGTCCCATTAAAGCTCCCACTAGCTAATGAGAACACGCCCTCTCTACCACCGTGCACAGCCATCTGGGACTCATTCAACCAGGTCACAGAGGACTCTTGATAAAATCCTGAAAGGTCTACCGCCTACAACCTGCCCTCCTGACCCCTGCCTAGCAAAGATAGTACAACGAGCGAGCATAGACCTCATTGAAGGGACCACTAAAATTAACTCCTCTCTTATGGAAGGGCAGTTGCCAACAATGCTAAAGAGCTGTGGTGCACCCCCAACTGAAAAAGAGCTCCCTTGACCAGGACAAGCTCAAAAACTACCAACCAGCCTCAACATTCCTTTCTTAGCAAAACTTATAGAACAGACAGTCTGAGTAGATCCATGTTAATCTGGTTTCAGACCTGGGTATGGAACAGAGACAGTTCTTGTATTCCTTCTTGATTATCTGTTCAGAAACTGTGATAGGGGATCTGCCTCGATACTAGTGTTGCTGGATTTCTCAGCAGCCTTCAACAGTGGATCATAATATCATGCTAACAAGGCTGGCAGAAATAGATATCAATGGTACAGTATTTTCATGGTTCAAATCCTATTTGTCAGACAGACAACAATCAGTTCTGTTCAACAACAGCACATCATTACCTTGGGCACTAAACTGTGGAGTGCCACAGGGATCCATGCTGACTCCAATTTTATTTAATATATACCTTAAGCCTCTGGCTGAGCTGCTTCGGTCGATGAACACAAAATTCTGTATCTATGTTAATGATGTGCAACTACTCATGCCCATTGAACGAGATCTGCCCACAGCCTTGAGTAAACTGACTACCTGTTTAACTGCAGCTCAGGAATGGGCAAATTGTCTGAACCCAAGCAAAACAGATTATTTGGGTACCTAACAGAAGTGGACAAATACCTGACTTCAAAATACCTTTTGGGAAGTATGAACTCCCCCTAAATTCACAGGTCAAGAATTCTTGGGATACAGCTAGACTCATCACTCACTCTGATCCCGCAAATTCAAACCTTTAAAATTTTTCTCTATCACCTGCGGCAACTACAGAATCTCTCCATATATTGGTTAGAGAAGTCTGACCACAATGATCCATGCCATAACATTACATCTAGACTACTGTGATGCCCTGTACACTGGTCAAACTAAAAAGAGTTTCCATCAGCTCCAACTAACTCAGAATACTGCAGCATGACTGATGGAAGGTTGCAAGCAGCGTGACCACATCATACCCTTCCTGCAAAAACTACACTAGCTTACAAGGCTAAATTTAAAACTTTTATTTTCAAGGTCCTCAGACAAAATTGGCCAGAGTACTTTAAGAACAAGCTCTTTACACACCTTTGAGACCACTAAGGTCCTCTCAAGGAGCATCACTATCTGTACCATCATCAAAAGAAATTGTACAATGTGATACTTGCCAGCGAGCCTTCTAAGGAGTAGCCCACATGCTCTGGAATTTACTCCCAGAGAGGCTACCTCCAGTGTTGCCAGGTGGGCGGTTTTACCACCCAATTGGGCGGTTTTCCGCAACCCGCCGCAGGAAATTTTTGCCCGCGGCGGGTTGCGGTTTTTTGGGCTTGTTTTGGATCTTTTGGGTGGTTTTTTAAGTGGTTTTTTCGGCCACGGGGGGCGGGGTTAGTGACGTTTTGGGCGGGGTTAGTGACGTTCTGGGCGGGGCCGATGACAGCGGGGCGGGGGTGTCAGGGGCGGGGTTTGACTTTGGACGGGTTTTGGGCTGGTTTGGGTGGGGGAAAAAATTTCCACCTGGCAACCCTGGCTACCTCTAACTTGAAACTACCTCTTCTTCAGGAAGCAGATGAAACCCTGGCTCTTCTACCAAGCCTTTAATAGTTTTACTGACTATGCACCACTTTGCACCTGGACTAGCTTGCTACACACCCTGTAACTTAGATCAGTTCCTTATATCTTGTTTAACTGTACAAAGAACTTGCCTTGAGTATAGCCACCCATCTTATTTATCCCAACTGACTCTGTACCACCCATCTTGTCCCCATGTATACATCTGCACTTGGTCCCTTGGCTACATGGTAAGCTGTATTGTAGAAATACACTGAACAAGCAGCTCCTGTTAAAGATTAGTGATGGCATATGTAGAAGGGCAGCTCCTGAACTGAAATGGAGAAGCTCCGTAGAGCCCAGCCCAGTGAAGCTAAGTTGCTATTGGAGCCCAGCCCAGTGAAGGTAAGTTGCTATTGTTATGCCGTTTTGAAGTAGAATAATAAAGATTGATTACTAAGTTTACAAAAATTGAAAAATCAATATAAATTACTCAGGAGGTGGAGGTTTTATGACTGATGATGGTGATCACAGTTTGACCTTTAAATCATACAGGCAACTGTTTTACTGAAGTATTTTCCTCCATCCAACATAAAACTATTTAATGTAATAATGAGGGAAGAAATAACCTGAGAATTTTTTCAGTGAAAGTTTAGAAATGGAGATTTCATTGGTAGTATATACAGTTTAGTAAGTCTATTAGCCAAAAAAGAGAGTAAGCTGTATTGCAGAAAATTATTAGCATCATATTTATGCTATTTGAACATTTTAAATTTTCTTTTGCTTTGGAGAGAGTTATTTTAGCCCCGGAGGTCCTCTGAGTTGCTCCAGTTCTCAGCTGGCCGGGGCTGCTTTTTTTTTCTCTCTCTCATGTACTGCAGCAGAAACATGAGGCACAATATATACACAAGCACACTCCCCCCCCCCCCCCCCCCAAGCAGTAGCAGATCGGAAGTTTGTAACACGTGAAAAAATAAAATGCCCTGCCAAAGAAGCAAAAGGTGGAGGAGAGGGGCATGAGGAGCTTCTGGAGGACAGAAAAAAGTACTCCATAGGCAGTTTTCAAAACCTGGAACTAAGGTTGGAATTAAGTTGCTGCTATTCACAGATGGTTAAATCTGTTTCCTAGAATTTCTTTCCTTTGGGAGTTAAGAAGGCTTTCCAGTATGGCAAGGAGGAGTTAAATGATGTAGCTGAGCTGTTAAATAGAGAGGTTTAGTAGGGAAACTTGTCCTTACCTTCTTTTCTGCCAAATTGGCTAAGGTGCTGAATTGGGCCTAGGACTAGAGAGGATTAGACAGGTTAATCCATTTTGATGGAGTAAAAGATGCCACAGTCCCCATGAAATTATGATTTGAAATAATTTTTCAAAATAATTTAACACAATTTGCTCCTTAGCTCAGGTGACCCCCCCCCCCCCCCCACCCCGCTCTATTTTTGGCTGTTGGGCTAATTTGGTGCTTACTCAAATAAAAATTTGCACACAGCAGGTTGCTTGTTAGAGGGAACACTGATTCTAATGTGTGTTTATTAGATATTTCATTAGGGTATTATGTTGACATTGCATTATATCTCTGTTATTTGAATTTCAGTGCTGTTAAATGTGTATATTTTTGATATTTCATGGTAGTCCTATTAAGGTTTTAATTTACTGTTCTCCAGTTTATCTCATTTACCCCCCCCCCCCCCCTGTTTACTAAGCTATGCTAGTGGCTGATGTGTGCTAATGCCAACATAGCCCTTTGAATGGTTGCGCAGCAGCCGCTAGCATGGCTTAGTAAACGGGGTTATTGTATTTATCTTTATATTTAGTCATTTTTACTGTTAACAAAATTGTAAGTTTTATGTTAAACTGTTCCAGCTGTACACTGCCTTGGGTGAATCTCTTCATAAAGGCGCTTAATAAATCCCAATAGATAAATGATTTGAAATAAAATATTCATCCATATTGGTATGCCTTATTTTATCTTTTTAGTGGTGCTTTTGGCCTTGTGTTTAATAAGCACAATGTAATTTCTTTTATTACTGTAACCAGGGTTTTTTTTTTTTAAAAAAATCCCTATCAGGTGTCTCTCCTTGCCCTTTTCCATGCAGGCGGACAATGCTGGGGTTTCATTAGAAACGGGGCAGTTTGGCGCTTGTACAGAGCTGTGCAGCACGGAGAGTGTTGGCTAGCAGCCAGTGAGGGTTGTGGAAAGATCCAGGGGAACTCTGACAAGGTAGGGAGACCATTTAAGGAATTTTTTGTTTGGGGTTGTTTTGTTTTCTGCAATGTGAAGGCAAATAGAGTGCAGAGGCTGTAGAATGTTCTGGGTGTCAGTGAAAGAATGCATGTGCTTGCTGAGTCTGCTGGTTGCCCTGGTAACAAGGGAAACATTCCTGCTGCTGATGCTGTTGTTACCTGTTGTCTGTTGGGAGGGAGCTGTATTCGTGAGAACATGTGTGTGGGTATATGAGTAACGTTTTTTTAGGAAAACTGTTACTTTTATGAAGTTGGGATAATTGGCTGATGGAGTTGAAGTTAGCAAAGGTTTTAATGGATATGTTTGTGAAGAGTTAAGTGTGTTGAGCTTTGCCCAGGAGAACTTTAAAGAGCGCAGTGGTGACGTGAGGCATGGTGTGACTGAGAGTGAAAGTTGTAAGGGGCTAGTGTGGGTTGGGAAACCTAGGGTTCTACAATTATTTGATTAATTTGAAATAATAGCTGACACAAAAAGTAACTTGCTAAAGCAGAACACATTTAAAAGTGTGCACTCATTAAGGAAGATAGGATTATTTTTATTATTATTATTATTATTATTATTGTGTTGGTTGAGATAGATTAGTAGTGTGGAAGAAAGTTGATGCTGGAGATCATCACCTGGAAGAAAAGGCACCCACTGTTCAAGAGAGCCAGAGGGAAAACGAAGAGAACAGCTAAGTGACTGAAACTATTAAAAATATGCACATAAGAGAAAATAGTAAAGGAAACCTGAATGATAAATGAGAGATAACTAAAAGAGAGTAGGGGAAAACTTACCTGTTGAGATCCTTGAAGGTCTCCGGAAATCTGAAAGATAAGAGAAAAGAAACTTTAAAGAATCTAGTGTTTTGCAAAATTGAATGTGCTTAAATTATTTTTGTGACTAATATTTATACTTATCTGAAAATGCCCTCAGTGTTTCTATAGACTAAACTGATTGGTGTTGCAAACCTGTAATTGAAATACATATGTTAAATTTGCAAGTTGGTAAAATTCAACTGATTGTTAATTAACATTTAAATATAATTCAAATAATAAAAAAGATTTTGTAATGTTAAATTCCCTGGTTTCAACTAATTATACAATAGGGGAGAGAGTATCCTCTGCTAGTACTGCAAAATATAAACTTAGGAAAACTCTTTTATAAATGTAAGCATGTATGCAATTAGGAGGAAAAAGCTTCAAGAAGCACCTCTTCGTTCCACAACAGTGTCAAGAGAGCTAGGACTTCTTCATCAAAGGCAAAAAAAAACCTCCTAGTCCTTAGTGTGTCAAAAAAAACACATAATCCAACACATTCTTGAGATTCAAAAAACAGCAGTATCAATAGGCACTTAGCTTAAAAAATTGAATCTCTTCATTGTTCAGACTCTTCTTCTCCCTCCAATTCTTGATGACCGTGGTGCTTCTTGAGGCTTTTTCCTCCTAATTACATACTTGCTTACATTTATAAGAGTGTTCCTAAGTTTATATTTTGAAATTCCCTGGTTTGGCATGGAGATTATTTTGAGGGAAACAACCATGACATATTTTGACATCTTATCGATATGCATTACCTTGCTCTGCAACCAGGGGGTTTACATTATACTGCACACTTTTTTATACATATATATGATTGTAATTATTATAAACACATATTTTATTTGCTTATGGTTGTAGATTTGTCGACTCCTGAGGTAGGCACCTCAGCGTCGAGTCTGTACAATAAAATTAATTTCTTTTCCCTTGCATTGGGTTTGGATTGGTCTTCCCTTACTCTTTTTTTTTTCCTTCTTTAAGGCACAGTGTCAGCAGGCTAGTAATTTGCTTTCATCTTCCTAGACACCCCCTCCCCCAATTTGATTTATATAGGCCATTGCAAACTGCAACATGGATTCCTGAATTCACTTGTATTTTCTATTAGAAAAGTTAGGTATGCTGTAATAAGTGAAGAGCTGAGACAAATCCCCCCCCCCCCCCCCCCCATTGCTTCCTTGCTTCCTCATGGCAATTATTATCTGTCCTTTTTCCCTCCTGTACTTTCACCACCTCCTGTAGCTTAGTTGGGAGCTCTTTCTGGTAAGGGCTTAGTATTCACAAATGGAATGATGTTAGACCAAGTGGAGTAGACAAGGAGCATGCTGCTATGGATAGAAATTTTCATCAAAGAAAAATATTATTTTCCCCTATTCTCAATTTTATGGAGTTCAGACTCTCTAAGATGTCTTTAAAATTCAACTACAACTCCAGAAGCTGGAGAGGGAAAGTAATCCAGTCACACAGACCTAGCAAATTGATAACAGACAGCCCTTGCTAAAGTCTCCAATGACCAGTTCCTGGCCAGATCCAAAGGTCTCTGTTTTATCCTCATCCTCGATCTGCTTTTGACATTGTTGATCACCACCTACTCCTTATGCTGTCCTCACTTGGATTTCAAGGCTCTGTTCTTTCCTGGGTTTCTTCTTCTCTCTCCCATTGCATTTTTAGTGCTTGCTCTGTTGGATCCTCCTCCACTTCTGTCCCACTATCAGTTGGTTTACCTCAAGGCTCTGTCTTGGGACCTCTTCTTTTCTCCATCTACACTTTTTCCCTTGTTGCTCTGATCTCCCATGGCTTTCAGTATCGCCTTTATGCTGATGACTCCCAGATCTACCTTTCTACACCAGAAATTTCAGCAGGAATCCAGGCCCAAGTCTCAGGCTGCCTGATCACTCACTGCCATCTGAAACTAAGCATGGCCAAGACTGAGCTTCTTATCTTTCCCTCAAACCCACCTCTCCTCTTTCCTCATTCTCTATCTCAGTGGATAACACTCTCAATCCTCCCTGTCTCATCAGCTCATAGTCTTGGGCTCATCTTTGACTCCTCTCTTTCTCTGCACGTATCCAACAGACTGCTAAAATCTGTCATTTCTTTATAGTATCACCAAAATGTGTCCCTTCCTTTCTGAGCACACTACCAAAACCCTTCTCCACACATCACCTTAGACTATGCAACTTGCTGTCTTCAAATCTAGGCTTAAAGCCCACCTTTTTGAAGCTGCTTTTAACGCCTAACTCCTATTCACTTGTTCAGCACCCATGCTGTTTTATAATTCCCACCTTAAGTAATTCCCGTATCCCTATTTGTCCTTTTTGTAAGTTCTGTCGAGCAGGGACTGTCTTTTACATGTTCAGTGTACAGCACTGCGTACTTCTAGTAGTACTATAGAAATAATAAGTAGTAGATAACCAGGGTTAAGCAACCCAAGTACACATGTAGGTAATTTCTCATCATAGCAAAGGAGCCCATCACAAATTCAATGTTTTATAAAGAGAGAATCCTTTTTTTTCCCCCAAAAAAAGATAAAAGGTTTAATCAATTTAAGGCCACAAAGAAGGCTAATGTGACTAGCTATAAGGAACAGCCAATATCTTAGAAAAGAAAGAAAAAGTAAAGTGTAGGAGGCCAAATAGCTGCAAATTAGCCAATATGCAAGCATATGATGTGGCTTTTGGAGTCTATCCAATTCTTAACCATGGAATGTATTATTATGACATGACTTCCATTCCTTTCCTGACATGTAAAAGTTGCTCAGTTGAGATCTGTCCCCTGTACAAAAAGGCAGGGAAAATGAACTGATTATTCACAATTTTATGATACACAAAGGGCAAGAATTCAGACCCACATGCCCATATTTTGGACTTTATATTGTCTCATTTACACACAGCAATACTTATTCATCCTGTCTCCGTAACACTCAGTGAGGAAAAGCCCAACATATACACTGCTAAACGAATATTATCTGCAGATTTCGAAGTACAAAGCATGATGTATTTTAGTCTTTACAAGTAAATATATGCAAACACTGTTTCTGCTATGAGGAGGATAATTTTCTATAAAGTGGTAACACTGCTCTCTTGATGGTTAAATGCACCTTTCAGTAAGGAAGGATTGTTGGAACAGCCTGACAGCTGAGTTATGCTTAAAGTAGAACAAAGTAGCATTATAAAAAGAAAAGGGGGGAGGGGGTAAAAAGTAACATGTATCCCCATTCATGCCACATGTGCATCTTCAGTGGAGAAGCTCCTGATTTAATATCTCTCATTTCACCTTTGAAGGGGTGAACAAACATGTGGATAAAGGTGAGCCAGTTGATATTGTGTATCTGGATTTTCAGAAGGCGGTTGACAAAGTACCTCATGAAAGACTCCAGAGGAAATTGGAGAGTCATGGGATAGGAGGTAGTGTTCTATTGTGGATTAAAAACTGGTTAAAAGACAGAAAACAGAGTAGGGTTAAATGGTCATTATTCTCAATGGAGAAGGGTAGTTAATGGGGTTCCCCAGGGGTCTGTGCTGGGACTGCTGCTTTTTAACATATTTATAAATGACCTAGAGATGGGAGTAAATAGTGAGGTAATTAAATTTGCTGATGACACAAAGTTATTCAAAGTCGTTAAATCGCGGGAGGATTGTGAATAATTACAAGAGGACCTTATGAGACTGGGAGACTGGGCGTCTAAATGGCAGATGACGTTTAATGTGAGCAAGTGCAAAGTGATGCATGTGGGAAAGAGGAAACCCGAATTATAGCTACGTCATGCAAGGTTCCACGTTAGGAGTCATGGACCAAGAAAGGGATCTAGGTGTCGTCGTTGATGATAACGTTGAAACCTTCTGCTCAGTGTGCTGCTGCGGCTAAGAAAGCAATTAGAATGTTAGGTATTATTAGGAAATGAATGGAAAACAAAAATGAGGATGTTATAATGCCTTTTTATTGCTCCATGGTGCGACCGCACCTCGAATATTGTGTTCAATTCTGGTCGCCGCAGCTCAAAAAAGATATAGTGGAATTAGAAAAGGTGCAGAGAAGGGCAACAAAAATGATAACGGAGATGGGGCGACTTCCCTATGAGGAAAAGCTAAAGCAGCTAGGAATCTTCAGCTTGGAGAAAAGGCGGCTAAGGAGAGATATGATAGAGGTCTATAAGATAATGAGTGGAGTTGAACGGGTAGATGTGAAGCGTCTGTTCACGCTTTCCAAAAATACTAGGACTAGGGGGCATGCGATGAAGCTACAATATAGTAAATTTAAAACAAATCGGAGAAAATGTTTCTTCACTCAACGTGTAATTAAACTCTGGAATTCGTTGCCAGAGAATGTGGTAAAGGTGGTTAGCTTAGCGGAGTTTAAAAAATGTTTGGACGGCTTCCTAAAGGAAAAGTCCGTAGAGCGTTATTGAATGAACTTGGGGAAAATCCACTATTTCTGGGATAAGCAGTATAAAATGTTTTGTGCTTTTTGGGGTCTTGCCAGGTACTTGTGATCTGGATTGGCCACTGTTGGAGAAGGGATGCTGGGCTTGGTGGACCTTTGGTCCCAGTATGGCAATACAATGTGGATTACAATAAAATTGAATTACAGAAAGCACAAAAAAATGCAATTACTAAAAATATCAATCATAAATTTTAAAAATAAATGAATTAAAAGCCGTATTACAAGTTATCTCCTTGCTCACCTCCTGAGCAATATCATACCTTGCCATTCATGGTAAATACACTCTCTGTAATGGTAAACTGACAAATGCTTATAGCAAAACTGGATATAACATCCTGCTGCTTTTAATCCAAAGCCAACTGCTTCCCCAAGCTGAGCAACACTACAGAAAGCATTGTAGTGTGGCTCTTTACCATTGGTAACTTGCATTTCTGGACAGCATACATAATATATATTTGATATGGTTTCACTAGACTTTCTGGGAGTATTTCTATAAAATAGGCACATTTTATGCATCTATTATGAGTGTAAATGATTAGAATAATGGCATACATGCAAAAATACCAAATATGCACCTAAGCGCTATTCTATTGCAACATTCATATTTCCGATAGTATGTAGTTTGCAGCAGTGGCGTACCTAGGGTAGTTGACACCCGGGGCCGGTCATTTTTTAACACCCCCCCCCCCCCCAAATCCAGTACTAGGCATGCCGAGAATACAAAACACTCAGGACCTATAGAGCAATTCTACCATACCATAAGCAGTCATTTCTACGAGTCACACAAGGAAAAGGAAAGCATCTTAAACACTACAGTGAGCACTAGAACATCAATTCACCTATTGTAAAACAAAACCAGACAGAATAGTACAGATCGTAGATCCTGCACAGTCAATGCCAACTGAAAGCCATGTCTTTTTCACAAACACAGATACACCCTAATCCACTATAGAATAAGTAATCATAAACTTTCTAATTAGACAAAAATTAAACTGAACCCCCAATGCCAGACTCTGCATACAATGCAACACCACAGAAACAGAAACTGTCCCCTAGTACTGTGCAAAATATAAAGACAGCAGATGTAAATTTGAAAAAAAAACCTAACAAGTACCAATCACCACTTTACAAATTAACAAATAGAAATAAAACAAATATAGAAAGTAAAATAATACCATTTTATTGGACTAATACATTTAGCTTTCAGAGGCCAAAACCTCCGTCCTCGGGTCAGTACAGTATAGTGCTGTTACAGTATCCTATCCTGACCTGAGGAAGGGGGTTTTGTTCTCCGAAAGTTAGTCAAAATGTATTAGTCCAATAAAAAGATTACGTTATTTACATGTTCTATTATAAACATTTAACACATCTACAATACTTTATCCTAAAGCAAAAAAAAATAAAAAAAATATATTTTATTTACAGTTTGTTGTCTCTGGTTTCTGCTTTCCTCATCTTCTTTTCACCGTCTTCCTTCCATCCAGCATCTGTCTTCACTCTCTCTCTCTCTCTCTCTCTCTCTCTCTCTCTCTCTCTCTCTCTCTCTCTCTCTCTCTCTCTCTGCCATCCAGTGTCTGCCCTCTCTGCCGTCCCTTCCATCCACTGCCTGCCCTTTCTCTCTGCCCCTTCAATCCACCATTTGTCCTCCCTCTCCCATCCATCCAGGGTCTGCCCTCCCTCTCGCTCTCCCTTCCATCTAGGATCTGTCCCCTCTCTCTCTCTCTGCCCCTTTTTTCAGCCCCCAGTTCCAGCCCCCTTCTCCCCTCTGAACACCCCCACCCCAGTCCCCTTCTCCCCTCCCCTTCTCCTGTCTGAGACCCCCACCACAGTCCCCTTCTCTCCTCTGAACACCCCCATCCCAGTCCCCTTCTCCCCTCCCCTTCTGCCCTCTGAGATCCCCACCCCAGTCCCCTTCTCCCCTCCCCTGTCTGAGATCCCCACCCCAGTCCCCTTCTCCCCTCCCCTTTTCCCCTCTGAGACCCCCACCCCAGTCCCCTTCTCCCCTCTGAACACCCCCACCCCAGTCCCCTTCTCCCCTCCCCTTCTCCCCTCTGAGATCCCCACCCCAGTCCCCTTCTCTCCTCTGAACACCCCCACCCGAGTCCCTTTCGCCCCTCTCCTTCCCCACCTCAGTCCCGTTAAAACCGGCGAAGCAGCGTCGCAGGCAGCGCCTCGTGCCCTGCTTGTAAAAAAAAATCAAATCTCCTTCCTTCTCCTCGTCTTGACATCGACTCGGGCCTTCCAATCAAATTGATTGGAAGGCCCGAGTTGACGTCAAGACGAGGAGGAGAAGGAGGAAGGAGATTTGATTTTTTTTTTTTTTTACAAGCAGGGCACGAGGCGCTGCCTGCGACGCTGCTTCGCCGGTTTTTTAAATGTGCGGCGCCGCGGGAACGGCCACGGGAGGCAGCGGGAGCGGAGCACCCCCCACCCACTGTCACCCGGGGCGGACCGCCCCCACCGCCCCCCCCCCCCCTTGGTACGCCACTGGTTTGCAGTTAGCTGTACACGAGTGGAGCTCAGAGTTATATGTGCTGGTGTAAGCGCTTGTGCCTAAGTGTATTTATGCATATCTACCTAGTTAAGCTAGGATTTCATAAAAGAAAGTAACTGCCTACTTTCCTTTACAGAATATGTGTCAATAGGCACTCTGGTATAGAATTACCCCCTCTGTGACAATAAAGCCATTGTTCTTTCTTTTTTTTTTTTTTTTATTGTTTGACTTTCCATTACAAAAGCTGTCAGTCTTCCCATTTCAGTCTTTAGTTGCAGCTGCCAGCCATCACCAGGAATATCAACTAAAGCACATTTACTAGCTTGTGTGCATATACGAAGAAATTTTCTACATTTTTATTCTTTCCAACCTAGTAGAAGTTGGAAAGAATTATACAAACGAGGTTGAGAATATCTGTCCATCTGAATGGGATGAAACTTGGTATGTGGGAAAACAGGTAAAAAGACACTTTAAGTTCAAAAATGGACCAAATCATTCTAGGAGCCCCAGAGAAATATGCCCCCCCCCCCCCCCACCCACACACACACACACACCAAAAAATGGCCCAATACATCCTCCCTGTCTCATCAGCTCATAACCTTGGGGTCATCTTCGACTCCTCTCTATCCTTCTCTGCACATATTCAGCAGACTGCTAAAACCTGTTGTTTCTTTCTCTATAATATCACCAAAATTCGCCCTTTCCTTTCTGAGCACACTACCAGAATCCTTATCCACACTCTTATCACCTTTCACTTAGACTGTTGCAACTTGCTTCTCACAGGTCTCCCACTTAGCCATCTCTCTCCACTTAAGTCTGTTCAAAATTCTGCCGCACGACATATTTCGCCAGTGTCGCTATGCTCATGTTAGCCCTCTCCTCGTCACTTCACTGGCTCCTTACCCGTTTCCGCATACAGTTCAAACTCCGCTTATTTACTTATAAGTGCATTCACTCTGCAGCTCCTCAGTACCTCTCCACTCATCTCTCCCTACACTCCTCCCCAGGAACTCCGTTCACTGGGTAAATCTCTCTTATCTGCACCCTTCTCCTCCACTGCTAACTCCAAACTCCATTCCTTTTATCTTGCTGCACCATATGCCTGGAATAGACTTCCTGAGCCGGTCCGTCAAGCTCCATCTCTGGCCGTCTTTAGATCTAGGCTAAAAGGCCACCTTTTTGATGCTGCTTTTAACTTCTAACCCTTACTCGTTCAGTGCCCTTATTTTATCATCCCCACCTCAGTAATTCCCTTATCTCTTATTTGTCCTGTTTGTCCTAATTAGATTGTAAGCTCTGTCGAGCAGGGACTGTCTCTTCATGTTCAAGTGTACAGCGCTGCGTACATCTAGTAGCGCTATAGAAATGATTAGTAGTAGTAGCAGCAGCTTCTGTAGCATAGATACTTATAGTGAAACATAACACGAAATTGCTTCTTTCAAACTGCCTCTCTCAATTCTCTAATGTTTAACTGAACACAATCCAAATCAGGTCATGGCAGTTTACAAACAGCACAAAGCTCTACTCTCCCAACCCCTCAAATTCTTCCTCCCCCCTCCCCAAATAACTAACCAAGAATTTGGTATTAGCTTACAGTTTTACACTGATGACATCTAATATAATAATTCGCACCTCCAACATTCTGAAGCTGACTCCTTGGCAGTGAAGCTGTGTAGTGTTCGCAGGGTTCGTAATTGCCCCGCCCTCGAGGGAACTCTGTATAGTTGCCAGGGAAAGAAACGCAACATCAGAAGGAGAAGGGACCAACCACAGGCCTCACACTCACTCTCAGTGCCCCGACCTCGGAGGGAAGGGAAGGCTGCATATAATATTCACCCACCGGAAGTTCGTTCCCTCCCTCTGAGTTCCAGGGTTGTTGTCTGTCCCCCCTCCCTCCCTCCCACCCAGTTCCAGGGTCGTCATCCCTCCCTTCCAGTTCCAGGCCCCCTCCCTCCAAATTTTAAAAGTCATCCTGACTTACCTCGCACAGTAAAAAGCGTGCAGGCTTGGCACATACTTCAGTTTTCCCTTCTCTGTCTCTCAGCTCTGATCCCGCCCTTGCAGAAACAGGAAATGAGGGCAGGACCAGAGCTGAAAGACAGAGAAGTTAAAACTGAAGTAAGTGCCAAGCCTGCATGCTTTTTACCGCTGCTGCCGGCTGCCATAACCCCGACGAGGTAAGTCAGGATGACTTTTAAAATTCGGAGGGAGGGGGCCTGAAACTGGAAGGAAGGGAGGGAGGGACGACGACCCTGGAACTCGGAGGGAGGGATGACGACCCTGGAACTGGGAAGAAGGGAGGGAGGGCCCTGGCACTGGGAGGGAGGGAGGGGGGACGCTGGAACTTCCCTTAAAAACATTAACGGCTGCATCTATATCACTCAAATATAAATAATTGTCCAATTCATTAACAATAGCCTTCAGAGAATGCATTGTTCCATAAAAGTCACTCATATAACTTCTAACATCATTTTCATTGTTTTGGAGGGGGGCTCTTCCACAGATGTGATGCTTTCTGGAAGTGTGGATTGTGGAGTATCTTGAGTTGTTAATGTTGATGGGCTCGAGCCTTCCATTTTGATCTAATTTTGGTACAGCCTTCTCAAATATTCAGTTGCATAGGTGCAGGGAAAACAGCAAACTGCCAGCAACTCAAACCACAACTACTACTACTACATATCATTTCTAAAGTGCCACTAGACGTACGCAGCGCTGTACGCTTGAGCATGAAGGGACAGTCCCTGTTCAACAGAGCTTACAATCTAATTAGGACAGACAAACAGGACAAACGAGATATACAAATGTTAATAATAATAATAATAAGGGAATATTAAAGTGAGGATGATAAAATAAGGGTTCTGAACAAGTGAATAAGGGATAGGAGTTAAAAGCAGCATCAAAAAGGTGGGCTTTTAGCTTAGATTTGAAGATGGCCAGAGATGAAGCTTGATGGACCGGCTAAGGAAGTCTATTCCAGGCATATGGTGCAGCAAGATAAAAGGAATGGAGTCTGGAGTTAGCAGTGGAAGAGAAGGGTGCAGATAAGAGAGATTTACCCAGTGGGCGGAGTTCCCAGGGAGGAATGTAGGGAGAGATGAGAGTAGAGAGGTACTGAGGAGCTGCAGAGTGAATGCACTTATAGGTCAATAAGAGGAATTTGAACTGTATGCGGAAATGGATAGGAACCCAGTGAAGTGACTTGAGAGGCCTAATATGAGCATAACGACACTGGCGGAATATTAGTCGTGCAGCAGAAATTTGAACAGAATGAAGAGGAGAGAGATGGCTAAGTGGGAGACCTGTGAGAAGCAAGGTTTTTTAATCCGACGCTACTGCCATCTTAGACTCCTCTCCAAGATCTTTACCACCACTTATAAAGAGCCTGAAGTTCTATGTGAATGGATCATGCAAACAAAAATGGGCTGACTACTCATATATTGATAATATGGCTACATGTTTCTTCATAATGGGATCTCCTATTCTTTTCATATATGAATTAGTCTTGAACTTGTAATCACAGTAGCTTAACTCTGAAGTACTTGGTAAGTATATGATATTTAATTTAACTATATATTATTTGTTGTTATGGGAATATGATGCTCACACTAACAGGCTCATTTTCAAAAGAGAAAAACATCCAAAAAATGACATAAGTCTGCATTTGGACATTTTTCTCACAAAAACTCCAAATCAGTATTTTCAAAACCACTTTTTAGACGTTTTTCTCTGAAGTCCGTCCGAAGTGCGTCTAAATCTCAAGGTGGTGTTCCAGGGGCATGTTCAAGCTGGGGCTTGGGCGTTCCTAAGACTTAGATGTTTTTCAGCCATAATGGAACAAAACAAAAACATCCAGGACTAAAACTTAGATGTTTTGAGCTAGACCTGTTTTTATAACGAATAGCTACAGTGGGAATTGAACCCACTACCCCAGAATCAATGTCCACTGCACTAACCACTAGACTACTCCACACCACAAAAAAGGTGCCCTTACTCTCCCAGTGGTTACTAACCCCCTCCTACCCCCAAAAAATGTGATTAAAAATATTAGTTGCCAGCCTCTGATGTTATACTTGGGTCCATTAGAATAGCAAATCCCTAGAGTAGTCTAGTAGTGGTGCAGTGCACTGCAGACAGATGGACCCAGGCTTCTACCTCCCCCTACCTGTTACACTTGTGGAGGAAACTGTGAGTCCTCCAAAACCCACTGTACCCACATATTGGTGCTCCCTTCACTTGTAAGGGCTATGGTAGTGGTGTGCAGTTGGGGGGTAGTGGCTTTTGGGGGGGCTCAGCAGACAATGTAAGGGAGCAATGGTGAGATGTGTACCTGGGAGCATTTTATAAAGTCCACTGCAGTGCTCCCAAGGATGCCCTATTGCTTTCCTGGGATGTCACTTTTCCACTATTCAACTTGATTTCAATCTTTCTATTTTTTTAATAACATCTGAGCCTTGTGTCTGTTGTTTATCAGTAGATTTAAGCTTTGAATTCAGATCTATAGATAAAAAGGAGGTCTCATTACATATATCTAAATACCAGAGTGCTATTTTTCCATACTTCATAGCAAGAGTCTACATTCCCTAATTACCTGTCCCAATGCAACTGAAGTTTTTACCTCCTCAATGCGTGTACATGGTTTCATCCCTGTGTGGATTCTCTGATGCCGTGTGAGGCTTTCTTTCCAACCAAAGCTTTTACCACACTCAGAACATGTAAATGGTTTTACTCCTGTGTGTATTTTCTGGTGCATTGTGAGGTTTACCTTCTGACCAAAGCTTTTACCACACTCTATTCATGCAAATGGTTTCTCTCCTGTGTGGACACAACCAAAGCTTTTACCACACTTAGAATATGTGAATGGTTTCACTCTGTTGTGGATTTTCTTTTGTATTTTGTGCGTTTTGTATTTGGACGTTTTTTTGTTTGAAAATGGCCCAAAAAATAAAATGTCCAAATCACAAAACGGTTTTCCAGACAGTATTTTCAAAAGGAAAAGAGCGACTTTTTTTGTTGTTGTTGAAAATGACCTTCTTTTGTGTTCAGATGTTGGACGTTTTTGTAAAACGTCCAAATTCAGACTTAGACATCATATTGAAAATGCCTCTTTGTGTGATATATTTTTTAATTTGCATTTATGTTCTTACAACATTTATGTTGCACTTTATGCTTTGCCTAAATAAGCATTTTTTTTTCTTTTTCCCTATATCTGGGGTGACAGGTGCATCTTATTCATATAGAGACTGAGAGCCATTTAAGTTTCCAAATGCTTGAAATGGCTACTGGAATGTCACTTGTTCTTTATTTTAATTGTGTTTATAGTTCGGATATGGGAATACTGATCTTGTCAATTTTTATTTGATTCTATTGATATGTCAAGCATTTCCAATGCTGAATATTACTAATGGGCATACTGTGTTATTTAAGCTTTGTTTTGATATAATTTGATGTTATTCCTTTTTCAGTATAACCTCATGGATTGTTAATGAACTGAATCATCCAGCTAAATGCCAGTCTTTAATCATGCTAAAAAAATGCAATCTTGACATATTCTTATTGCAAGAGACTTGCTTATCAGACTCTAATTGTATGAGATTTAATCCTCCATGGATTGGTCACTCAATATATGCACCTGTTCATCCTAAAAAAGGAGGAGTAGCTATTTTAGAATCTTTCAATTCATATTCTCCAGCAATCTTTTGATCTTAATGGTCGATGGGCAATTGCCATGCTACAGCTTGGACCTATAAAATTTTCTATCATGAATGTTATTGCACCCATTCCTCAAATCAAAGAGGTTTTATTAGATTATAATATTGTACCAATCTTGTTGGCTAGAGCTTTTAATGTTACTTTGGATAACATCCTAGATCGTCTGTCCAACTGCCTTCAAAGACAAACCAAACTGGGAAAGGAGCTTCTTGCAACCATCCAAGCATTAGGTCTTGTGGATATATGGCACCTTCAACCCCCTGATGGTCATGAATACTCATTGTATGCTGCTCCACATCACTCTTACTGAATAATACACTTTTTTCTTCCCTCTAAGGGGCCCTTTTACCGAATGGTGGTAAATGTGGCCCTCATTGGTGTTAGCGGTAGGAGATGGTGAGGCCTCCAGCAGTATTCGAGCAGTGCTAATTACCGCTAGGCACACCCCCCAGCACTGAAGGTATTTTCTATGCCAAAAATTGTGCATTGGAAAACCAGAACTACTGATGTGCTCCTGGGTGAGCCCAGCGGTAGGGCCGATTTGCTGCATGCCAAGCCAGCAGTAGCCCTACTGCCCTTTGGCAAAAGGGCCCCTAAAGGCTTAATAACTCAGACTATTGATGTGAAAATTGATTTATACTGATCACACAATGATCCATCTCAACTTACAGCTTGACTATAGTAAACTAAAATACATATGGAGATTTAATAATAAATTCCTTGAGAATTCAAATTTCATCCAAAAGATTGATAATTATATAATGAATTTCTACACGTGGCATTATCCTCTACCACCTACCACCTGGGAAGCCTTCAAAGTTTGTCTTAGAGGTGATATATAATAAGCTTCACTACCTGAAAGAAAAAAAAAAAAAAGCAAGAATCTATGAAACTTCTTCAACTGGAACAGTGGTTCCCAAACCTGATTTTGGAGGCACCCCAGCCAGTCAGGTTTTTGGAATATCCACAATGAATATTCATGAGTGAGATTTACATGCAGTGGAGGCAGTGCATGCAAATATCTCTCATGAATATTCATTGTGGATATCCCAACAACTTGACTGGCTGGAGTACCTCCAGCACCAGGTTTGGGAACCACTGAACTAGAAACTATGACGTTTTTCCAGTTCTTTAATTTCATTTATACTAAATGCCACAATATGTTTATGTGTCTGATTCAACAACTTAAATACAAATACAATAAATTATGTAGCTATCAAGCTAATCAGAATCTTTGGCTGTGCATAAAACTGGTCACTATACTTCAGCTAATAAAGTGGGTAGATTATTTGCCAGATCTATTGGCTACAAGACAACAACGACATTGTATATCAACTATACATTTAGATAATGATCACATAGCTACCACAAATAAAGATATTTCCAGATCACTTGTCACCTATTATCAATGTTTATTCAGCAAACCCTACAGATGCTATGAATAGCTTCATAGAAAGCCTACCTCATCCGGTCCTTTCCCATATACAAAAGGATTCTCTTGGTGCACCAATTATCATTGAATGATAATGAGGAGGTTCCTCTTGGTGTCTTATGGGATGCAATGAAGACAGTGTTTAGAGGAAAATGTATTGAACTAGGGATGAGAATAAAGAGGGAGGAGGCTTTACGGGAGTTGAGAGAGGCAGAGTGTAAGCATAAATCTGATCCATCTGAGCTTTGGACGAATAGAGTAGCAGAATTGAGGCGGGAACTTAATTTTATAGCTCAGGAGGAAGATCTGATATACAAGTGTTAGATAATACATATTTTATTCTCCACCAATTACCTATAAGGTAATATAAGACTAAGAATATGTAAGAAAAGGGGGAATTAAATACTATATTTGTTGAATTACATTAACCTGCACTGCAAGGTTTAAGGACATGTGCTCAGAACATAAAGACCATATATTTAACTTTAAAAGGTTTATTTACAATACAGGTAATGTAATAATGCTACAAGAGAGAGGCAGTTTTCCAGAATCTTACACAAGGTGAAATGTGCTTTTCAAGATGAAAAAGGTCTGAATTATAAATTATACTGGATAATGGTAACTCACTTTGATAGAGGCTGCTGGGTGGAGTGATGAAGATCCTTGCAGAGTGTAGTTGGAGCCTGGAGAAAATCATCAGCGTGTGTGTGAAGTCCAGCAGAGAGCCAGGAGCCAGATCCCCAAGAAGAGAGAGAGAGAGACCGGTCAGGAATCGATGAGCCAAGTATCCAGAGGGGAGAAGCCAGCAGCTAGATAATTCAAGCCCCTTTTGTAGTAGCTGGTCTCATCAATTTTTAGTAACTGGTTTCATCTATGAGGCTTTGACCATCTGTGGGTCCATTGTCTGAGAGTAAGTGGGCTTAGATGGGCTTTTCAGTCTGAGTCTTTGTCTGAGAATAGGTGGAGTTTCACTGTCTTTTGTTAATTGTAGTCTCTGTGATTGCTGTCCATTTTCAGAGTTTTTGTTCTTTGGAGATGTGTTGATGGGCTTAGGTCTCCACCTAGCTAGTTTTTGTTATCAGTAGTTTCCAGGAGGAAGGGGGGGGGGGGGATGAAAGCCAGACCAGTTTATCTGATTCTGTCTCAATAAGTCTTATATATATACACATTTGTATCTGATCCAGCAAAATCAATAACTCTGACAAACTCATATCATGCTACACAAGAACCTGGGACTTCAACACTACCTTAAGGGAGGTAGAATAGATAAACTGTTAGCTTCACAACTTTAAAAATGTATAGCACAAAGTACTATTGAGGAAATTGTAGATGAGCATGGTATGTCTAGTAGGGACAGGGAGTGGATTGCCAGCTGCTTTATCGATTACTACGCTAAGCTGTATGCTTCTGAGGTGTCAGGCACAGGGCAGCATTTAGAGTTGTACCTCTTAGAACATAAAAAGATCTCAAGGCGGAGCTTGATGCTCCCATTCAAGAGAAAGAGCTTTGGGCAGCAATTAAATCTTCACCTCCTGGTAAGGCATGGTTTGCCCATAGCATTTTATAAAATCTTTTAGCATATTAGTGGGGGACTGCTATTGAAGGTATTCAATCTTGCTTTGGAAGATAGGGTGATTCCAGATTCGTTTTCTTATGCCAATATCATGATACTGCACAAACCAGGGAAAGACAAAACACTATGTAGCTCATATCAACCCATATCAGCGGAGGAGTGACCTAGTGGTTATAGCACTGGTCTTGCCATCCACAGGTGGCTGGTTCAATCCTACTGCTGCTCCTTGTGATCTTGCGCAAGTCACTAAACCCTTCATTGCCTCAGGTACAAACTTAGATTGTGAGCCCTCTTGGGACACAGAAATACCCAGTGTACCTGAATGTAACTCACCTTGAGCTACTACTGAAAAAGGTGTGAGCAAAATAAATAAATATCCTTATTGAATGTAGATGCCAAACTTCTCACAAAAGTAATGGCTACCTGTCTAAACAGGGTGATAGGCCAGATTGTACATAAGGATCAGACGGGTTTTATAATGGGGAGGAATGCCTCAGATAATGTTCACCTTGTTTTTAATGTGATACAGTGGGTGGAGAAGGACCCCAGTCCACCAACAATGCTATTAGTGTTAGATGCAGAAAAGGCCATTGACAGGATGGAGTGGTCTTTTCTTTTACCCTGTTGGAGGCCTTAAATTTCAGACCCAGCTTTTGGGCATTCTCCAGGCCATCTACAGAGACCCTATGGCCAAATTAAAGATCAATAGGTACCTAATTCTTTTTCTGTGTGCCGGGGGACAAGACAGGGATGCCCATTATTCCCTCTATTATTTGCACTAATTCTTGAGCCCTTAGTGGAAGCTATTCATTGAGACCCAAATATCCAGGGAGTTTTTAAAGGGAACACCGAACATAAGTTGGCTCTCTATGCTGACAAGGCATTATTCTTTTTGCAGTATGCAAGACAGTCACTTCTGGCTTTTCTTGAGCTCTGTACTCATTACAGCCAAGTATTGGGATACAAATTAAATGATACTAAGTCTATTATTTTACTCCTATATATTCCACAGGAACAAGCTGACTCTTTACACCCCCTTTTCAGTGGCACACCAGAATTAAGTATGTGGGAGTTCAAGTATTTCCGAATCTGTCGGAGATGTATCACCAACATTATCCCCAGATGTTAAGCATGATAGAGGCAGATTTCAGAAGGTGGAGCTTCTTAGCACCATCTGTCTTAACTAGAATCAATGTGATAAAAATGAATATCTTGCCAAGGCTGTTCCTTTTCTCGATGCTGCCCTGTGCCCTTTCTGATGTTTTCTTTAGACAACTGGATTCTATTGTCACCAGATTCTTCTGGGGGGGGGAGGGGCAAAAACCCAGACTGATGTTGAGAGTTCTTAAATTACTACTAGGGGCAGGTGGGCTGGCACTAACCAACTTCAGGATATACTATCAAGTAGCCCAACTCTGCAATGCTTATTTTTGGCTGTGGGGTCACGAGGACCAGCATTAGATACAGACAGAGGAGAGTGGGATGGGAGTGCATCCCATACCCTCCCTCTTATTCCAGAGGAAAGAGCATCTGCCCCATAAATGGAAGGAGCATAAGCTAGTGGGACCCACTTTAGCTGTTTGGTATAATATAGCCCACTCAATGGATATCACCCCGGCTACCTCTCCCATTAGGGATATATTAGGTGAGCCAGAGCTCCAGCCCAGACATATGGATTCTAAAAGGTTTCAGTGGATGTTTGAGCTGGGTTTGAGGCGAGTATATGATTTTGTTAGATGGGAAATTTCATCCACGAGAGGAAATAAGGAAGGGTATGGCAGAGAAGCCACAGGTGTTTTCTGTTCTGCAGATCTTGCATCTACAGGTTCATCAACGGGATTTCCTCAGACAACTAACCCCATTGAAATACTTATTATAGCAAGGGCATATGGGCAGAGGCCTAGTGGCAGCTTTGTATAAGATTCTTATGGGGAACACATTTAGGGGAGTGATTCTGTACAAATCACAGTGGGAACAAGCTGACCCCAGGTGGCAGGAAGAGGTTTGGGAGTTATGGTCTGCTCTTCCTCAAATGTCTCAGTGTTTGACACATCTAGACATGCAATGCAAAACTTTGTTTAGAATGTACCTCACCACAGTAAAATTGCATAAGATATGGGGGGAGAACTCGGATACATGCTGGCGGTGATGCTTGGAGCGAGGGAACTTTGACCATATGTGGTGGGGATGCCCATAGTTACAGGTATTTTGGTTTCAGGTTAGACTTGAGATCTCCCAAGTGACTGGAGAGCTCCTTCCTTTGGAGAAACATGATGCTGTTGAGCTTCTCTATGTCAATTGGCCTAAGAATTCTATCAGAAAATGACATCTCTTCTCACCTACTCCTCACTGCCCGGTTGGTTGTTGCAGCCGGGTGGAAGGTAGAGCTCCCATCTATATAACGCTGGTGGGCAAAAGTCTGGCAGATTGTAGATTTGGAAAGAGTGTTTGCAATTTTTCAGAATAGGCAGCAGGCCTTTAATCTTAAATGGCAGCCTCTCCTGACACTCAGACAGCGGACCTTGCTGTAATTGGGTAGTTGGGTGTCGAGATACTGTTAAATACATCAGTCAAGGGGGGGAAGGGACAGTTTTTGCTTTCTGCTAATTATCCTCTCCTGATGCTTGGGGTTTATTTACTTATATCAATTATAATGTTCATATTGTTCTATTACGTATTGTATTAACATTGTAAATAGTATACCATGCCATACTTTGTATTATTTTTGAATATTTTTACTGCTGTAATTATCTATTGCTCATGTTTGATCTATTCTTACTGTACACCGCCGTGAGTGAATTCCTTCAAAAAGGTGGTAAATAAATCCAAATAAATATTTATATTTCTTTCCTTTACTATTCATGGTATTGTAGCCCATTATTAAGAACCTTCATATTCCACTCTTGCGTGTTTATGGTTGTTTCACTTTAGTTAGAATGGTTTAAGTATTAGGTAGCTTTTATATAATGAGAAGCTCACATTGCCTGTTTCGCTATTACTGTATGTACAACTTCTCTAAAACTTTCAATAAATATATAGATACAAAAAAAAAAAAAATCATACCTTTGCTGGTGATGATGGCCAAGACCTGCCAGCCAAAGAGATCCATTACCGAATCACAACATTCCCCCCCCCCCCCCTCCATGCTGCCTCAGTAGTGAAGAACTTGGTGACATGCTTTCCAGTCGCTGATGCTGGAATTCCCCATGCCTGCTCAGTTGAAACTGAACATGCATGAAAAGTGCTGGTGTCTGTGGCTGAAAGCAGACTGAGGGACGTTTCGGACAGCAGATCTCTTTGGCTGTTGGGACTTGGACATCTCTGCCATTCAGCAGTGTTGTAGGACCTGAGCTCAAAGTGTATGGGGAGGGGGGCAAGCCCTCCCTCCAATGGTTACACCAGTGATTTATGGAGAACAGTACTGAAGGAGTCCAGATCAGTGCTTCTCAACCCAGGCCTCGAGGTACACACAGTCCCATCAGATTTTCAGGATATCTGCAGTGAATATGCCTGAGAGAGATTTACATACCATAGGCAGTGCATGCAAATACATCTCATCCATATTCATTGTTGATTATGTAAAAACCTGATGGGACTAGGTGTGCCTCAAAGACTTGGTTGAGAAGCACTGGTCTAAATTATACCTTGACATGCTGTATTTTAATGTTGCAGGATTGTGTTAAGTCTTCTCATGATCTTTTCTTCATTTGAATTTCCTTGATCTCTATCTTCTCACTTTTGAGGTCTAATATAGAAGTTCAAGCTACTTTTTGTTATATATGGAAATTTTTCCTCATAATATTGAATTTTATTATTATTTCTAACCACATTTTTCTTCTTGTAATATATCTGTATTGTTCATGTGGTCATGATCCTGTGCTGTGTTTTTCTCATATAGCTGTTCTCTCGTCTCTGCATGCCCACTGGCACCACAGCAGGTTTAAAAGCAGGAATAGCAGCGATGCCAAGTCACTCAGCCAGGGTGGAGATTCTGGGACAGTCCTGGATTTCTGACCACCACATTCTGGTGTATTTTTGGACTTGCAGCAACGATTTCAATTGTCAGGATCAGGCACTACAACTCCCAAGCTGCTTTTGGATGTACATTCAAAACCAGAGCTGTCCCAAAAGCTCCAGCCTGGAACTGGGTAAGTTGGTATGACATCTCTAGAATACGTACATTCTGTTATCACATTTAAACCTGTGACAGTGCTGAACATGGAGGAAAGCACAGTGGCCAGAACAGGCCACCACTGTAGGTGGGAATATAGGAGGCAACTTTTCAAAATAATTAGGGGTGCAGTTAATCCTAATGGAAATTACTCCGTGGACACAGCCAAACAAGTTTGCTCAACATTGTGGGTGCTCAAGCACCTATTGGTGGGAATGGGGTAAGTACTGAGCCAGAGCGCTGCATTTAGGTGGGGGTGATGCGCCAGTGCAAAAGTTGTCTCAGGGGCCACAACCCCTTGAGCCAGTATTGCTAGCTCACACTTTTAAGCCTGATTTTTTTTTTCCTCAACCCCTTGTATAAATAAATGCATAAAAGTGTGGGTTCTGCGCCCTTCCATGTCTATGTTGCCTCTCCTCGCCTGATGTTTTTTATGGGTTATCCTTTCAGCGTTTGGCAACTTCCGTACCTGGTGCTCATTTAGAGCACTAGAGGATTCCGACACTTAAACTCTTAAGATTCAGATGCGGGAAACTTTATGGGCATACCAGCGAATACATAACTAGTTAAAATGCCAGAATAGTGAGGCTCGCTGGGAGTATTTTTTGTGGAATTAATGGGCCGGCTATGAGGGGAACCACAAAGAATTCCCAAATGTTTAGCAGGGGCAAACCGCAGCCGCCTCCCACAGCGCCCAACCAAAGTGTCTACATTCTTGCAGACAGTTAAACAGACGGCACACAGTAGGCAGAGAAAAGCTGTGACCCAGAGAACAGCACTGGACTAAAGAAAAACGCGTACCGTACACACAAAAAAAAAATGAACTTAAGCCTATCCCTTTCAACTACTGCTTTTGTAATTACCACTGATTAGCTGAGCATAAATTAACGTGATTGGAGGAGCTCCGAAATAGCTAGCGATTGCCGTCCTGTGTGGTATCCTTTTTTTTTAGTCTCTCGTGGAGGTCTGCCTCAGCGATTTTGATCAACTCTCTGTCAATTACACAGCTATTGGCAAAAACTCCCCAACAAGTACTAAAGAAGGCAACCGTTTTGTGAAGATTAGATAGAACGTGCTAAACTTTGTCTGAAAGGTAGGGGCCGGGCCCATGCGCTGGATACAGGCATAAAAATGGTTTTTCACACGAGACCGCGCAGGTCAACTCACACCTTCTTTAACTTTCCTAATTAGTTTAGGTCGTACACGTGGCCAGTTGCAGTCAATTATTTGAAAAGGCCGAGGTGGAAGGAAGCAGATTCTTTACAGACTTTTATTTCTATCCCGGCCATGCCTTCACCCGTTCCCATGCAGCGCTTCCTGTCCAGGGAGTTATCGCCCTCCCTCGACCTCCGCCCCTGCAGCAGCCCCTTGGAAATCAGCTGCAAGCCGGGGCGGCTCTACTTGGGCGAACCCCCGGGCTCCAGGGCTCGCCGCCTGCCACCCCGCCTGGCCTGGTGCTCCATCGACTGGGAGCAGGTGCAGCTCCTGGAGCCACTGGGCGCCGGGGGCTTCGGGTCGGTCTATCGGGCCACCTACTACGGTCAAACGGTGGCCGTGAAGAAGGTGAAGCGGAGCGATCGGAACCGCCTAGCCTGTTGCCAGAGCTTCTGGGGCGAACTGAACGTGGCCAACTTGCGGCACTGCCATTTGGTGCGCCTGCTGGCCGCTAGCGCCAGCGCCGCTGAGGACCGTGACAGCCTGGGTACAATTATCATGGAGTACGTGAGCGGTAGCACCTTGCACCACGCTCTCTACGGCGGTGGTGGCCATCCGGCCCCGGAGCTTTCCCGCTGCCTGCTCTACGCCCACCAGGTGGCCCGGGGGCTGCTCTTCCTCCACTCCTACGGCATCGTGCATTTGGACCTGAAACCTGCTAACCTGCTGCTGGCCGAGGGCGACGTGTGTAAGATCGGCGACTTCGGCTGCTCCCAGAGGCTGCAGGACCTGGCCACGGCGGGAGCCAGGCGCTGCCAGCTGGGGGGTACCTACACTCACCGAGCGCCCGAGCTTCTGAAGGGCGATCGGGTCACGCCCAAGGCGGACATCTACTCTTTCGCCATCACCCTGTGGCAAATGGTCAGCCGGGAGCTGCCCTACTCGGGGGACCACCAGTGCGTGGTGTACGCGGTGGTGGCGTATAACCTGCGCCCCTCTTTCACCCCGGCTTTTACAGTTACTGGCCAGGGAAGTAAACTGAGAGACCTTATCAATGCTTGTTGGCAAGCCGATCCCGAGGGGCGTCCTACCGCTGCCTCGCTCCTCCAACATCTCACTGCCCTACAGGAGAACTGCTGACCGGGACTGTAAGCATTGACATGATGAACGCTATATCAGAGTAACTTATTTTTTTATTGTCTAATTAATTTTATTATTGATCTGATGTCAATTTTTTTTTCATGAGAAAAGAACAGAAAAAAAATGCAAGCTGTTTGCTTAAATAAATGGTTGTTTAATAAAGCAACTTTATTTCCTTTTTTTTTGTTTTGTTTTGTTTCGTTAGTGAAAGAACTGGGTCGCGACGAGGATCCCAAGGATACAGGGTTAGGTTTCTTTTCCTGTCTTGATTCGAGCAGACCGATGGTTATTCAGACACCATTCACATTCCTATAGGGGTCCACATGAAAAGTACATGACAGGTTTTTGTTACTTTTTAAATGGTACGGGATAAACGAGCTATTAAAAAAAAAATGCGGGTCTATTCTCAGCACCTACAAAAGTTCACTTGTATGGTATCGGCTGTGTTAAGTAGTAGTAGTAGTAGTAGTGTTTTTAAAAAAATGCGTGTGCTATCATAGTTTTTGTATTCATATTGTCTTGTTTCATGTGTGTGACATAGATTAACTTTATTCTAAGGCTGTAGTGGGAAATCACCAGATCAGAAGAAAGAAATACACAGCAGACTTGGGGCCGGGACATAGGTCTTAGGGTACATGCATATGATCTAGATAAGAGGAAAAAGAAGCACCCCTATTGTAATTCTTATATTATCTTGGCCCCCCGCCATGTCCTGAAATTCCCCCTAGAGAACAAAACAGTTGCGTTCCCTAATAACTTTTGTTTGATCTCTTGTGCCTTTGAAAGTTGGGTACAAATCAGCAGAAAGTATTTTTTATTATTTTTTTTTTTTTTTTAGTGCACAAACACAACATCCCACCCCAACAAAAAAAGTTAGATTTCTGGGACCACTAAGAACCAACTAGCATTTTGGAGACTAACTACAAGTTACCAACTACAAAAGAAACATGAAGGTAGTCAGGGTCCCATCATGATGTTTGGTATGGTTGCACTCATATGCTGACATGAACTTTATATGGCCATTATGTTGGCACAGGGTTGTAAAGGTTGGGACTTGAAGCAGCTGAGGTAGTCACCCCTTCTCCAGGACATGGTGTCCATTACCAGTGCTGTAAAGGTAGCCAGTCAGTGTGATGAAACGGTTGAAGTTGGTGTCACTAGCAGGAAGAAATTTTACCTCTTCCCATGTATGTGCTGACATCCCTACTGTGTGTGTTTCTGGAGACCATATCTGCAGAAGGGCAGTGGCAAGCTGGAGGTAGCTTAAAAGAGAGCACCAAAATGTTGCATGGCCCATACTATAAGCTAAGAAAACAAACATCCCCAGACAGGAGCATAGGTAAAATACATGTGAAACGTACAAAGCGAAGCCAGTGCTTTTAATGATCAAGAGAAGGGGCCAACCATCTGTATTTAGCATTTAATGTACTACAATAATAAAACTATAACTTGAACATTTCATTACTAGAAGTATCAAGCCTGAGATCCTGTCTGGAGGGTGCCCATTAAGTTAAGGATGGGGCCCTCTCGATTCCCCCCCCCCCCCAGGTTCAGGGAGGGCTGGAGATCCAGTGGGTCTCTTGTCCCCCAGTAAAGGGGTTCCTGGTGGTCCAGACCCCCCTACCTCGTGGGTTGGAGGAGGGAGGGTAGCCTGCCTCCTTCCTCTTCCTGCAATGCTGCAAAATGGCGGCACCCAGCCCTGCCCAGGGTATCCTGGGATGTGCTGGGTGGGGCTATACACCATATAAGTATGGTGCTAGCAGCCTCTAGCGCCTGCATTTGCTTCTGATCATCCCCCTTCCAGCCAAACAGCTACCCATAGGCCAGGATTTAGTAATTAAAGAAGTTGGCTACCCACTAGTAGCACCCATGAAAATCTTGGGAGTTACATTGGATTTTACACTATCATTTGAGCCCCATGTGGTGTCTTTAGTTAAAAAAAAAAAAAAAAAATCTTCTGGAGTATGAGACATCTTAGACGTGTGAGAAATTTTATTTTGAACAAGATCAGTTTAAAATAATAGTCCAATCATTGATAGTGAGTCAGTTGGACTCGGGGCTGGCATAACCATTGGAGCAGGTGAGCCTCTGGCCCAGGGTGCCAGTGATTTAAGGGTGCCAAAATACCCAGCCTCTGACCTCACTTGGTCTACAGGTTAAACTTTTTCTTCTCCCCACCCCACCCCAGTCTTTTCCCTTCTTTCTTCTTCCTCCCCCCCCCCCAACCCCTCACCCAGAGGTCCATACCAGTCTCTGGCCTCACTTGTTCTACAGGTTAAACCTTTTCTATCCCCTTTTCACTTCCTCTCTCTCTTCCCCCCCACCCCCCTCACCCACAGGTCCAGCACTACTCCTTCAACTTCTTTTACTTCCCTCGGTCCTATGAAGTTTGTTGATTGCTGGCAGCAGCATGACAAGCTGCCTTCAGCCAGCCCCTTGGTCTTCCCTCTGCCATGTTCTGCCTTTTCTGGTGCAATTTCCTATGGGTGAGATGTAGCAGAGGGAGGACCCAGGGGTTGGCCAAAGGCTGCCTGCCATGCTGCCACTGCCACTACAACCAATGTAGATTTTACAAGGCCAGAGGGGAGTGAGAGAGTTGAGGGAACAGTTGTGGACCCACTGGGAAAGAGACTGAACCAGGGTGGGAAAGAGCTGCCAAACCCATGGGAGAGGAGGTGCTTGAAGCAATGCAATAAGGGGGGGGGGGTGCCATCAAAGCAAGCTGGCTCAGGGTATCGCTATCCCTTGAGCTAGCCCTAGTTGAACTATTGTAACTTGTTATATGCAGGATGCTTGAAGAGTATAAGGAAGGCAATGGTCATACAGTGTAACAAAATTATTGTACACCACAATGTACCCTTTTAGGGAAATTAGTGATTTATAAATACTATATTGATATTTTGAAGGTGGTAAATCCTGGCACTGAATCAGAAAACTCAGCTGCAAAGGTATATCAACTAGCAGCATAAATAAATTTCCTTATTTAATCATCATAATATTAATAGTGATATTTGCATATTAATGTAGAGTATACATAATTTGGAAGTCAAAATCTCTTGTTGAGCTTGTTTTAACTCTAGACATTTTAACTTTTTTTAAACAATAACTTCTGAGCCTTAACAATGTTGCACTGTCTTTTAAGGAAACAAGTGAATGCCCACACTACACGAGGGAGCCATGCTCAAATTCCCTTGCCTGCTTGAATCATTATCCAATGATCAAGCTATTATTTTGCAAAATAAATGCAACATTGACATCATCTGTACCTGTTGAAAGATTATTCTCAAAGGGTTCTTTAATTTAATTGCTGAGACAGAACTGTTTAAATGGCAACAAGTTTTGAACTGTTGCAGCTGCAAGCAAATTCATAATAAGTGACATTGTTATTATTAAGGAATGTCATAGACTCTTGGACTATGGCTTTAAAATGTTGGAAAAGAAAAACATAGACGTGATAAAGTAATAAAAATGTGTCAAAATCTTGGATTTTCTGTTTAGTGTTGATTGTCTAAACAGTATTTTGTATTTAGTATTTTAATACTTTTTCTAACTTAGGGGCCTCTTTTACCAAGCCACACTAGAGATTCCCACACGGCAATGCCGACATGGCATTGCCGTGCTGGGAATCTGTAGTGCAGTTTGGTAAAAAGAGACCCTTATTATTTAACACTTGTAAGTACTTCATCAAAAAAGTATTCATATTTGTATTTCAAATACTTTAAATACTACTTTAGGGGTAGTATTTGTACTTGTAGTATTTTACTCAACACTGCACCTCCCCCTCCAATCAAGGACTACGCTCAATGACCTCCTCTGTGACCTGGTCTGAGGCTCTGTTCCTATTGGCCTTTCACCTCACCCTCTGGCCTTGTGGGTGCTCTTGGTCTCTCTTGACCCTGCAAGGCTGACAGTTCCATTGTGTCTTAGGAGCATGTGCTCCTCTGCTCCCCTGAAGTGAACTTGCCTTTTTACAGAAAAAGAACAGAGATCTCTTGGGTGTGCTGATGTGTAAGTTTACACTGCCTGAATATTAGAGTATATGTTTGTGCAACTGTGGCCACTTTTTTTCATTGTATGACCATACAAAGGGAAACTAGTGTTCTCCATTTGTTGCTTCTCTCTAATTGGCTGGCTGGCCCTCTTTGTATGTCAGTCAGTACTACAAGCCATTAATATTAGTTTAAGGCAGCTGCTGTTAATTTTCTTGCATGGCTGGAGAATTCCCATATTGGGCAGATGTACTTAGGTGTAACGGAAGGCGAGTGTGGCGGTTCTGACTGTGGCTGATGCATTCTCTATTTATTTATTTGCTACATTTGTATCCCACATTTCCCCACCTATTTGCAGGCTCAATGCGGCTTACATAGTACCGTGAAGGCGTTCGCCAACTCCAGTGGAGAAACAAATACAGAGTGATGTTAGGTCAGATAGGGTTCATGTGTTATAGACACAATTGGTAATCATAAAGAAGAAGGGTTATGTGGTATCCATTACGAGCTTAGGTTTCGTTGTGTTGCAGGATCCAGGCACTTAAGTTGGGTCGGTAGGGTATGCCTTTTCGAACAGGTTGGTATTTATTGATTTCTGGAAGTTAATGTGGTTGTACGTTGTTTTTACGGCTTTTGGTAGTGCATTCCACAGTTGTGTGCTAATGTAGGAGAAGCTGGATGCATAAGTTGATTTGTATTTGAGTCCTTTGCAGCTAGGGTAGTGGAGATTTAAATATGTTCGTGTTGATCCAATTGTGTTTCTGGTTGGTAGGTCTATGAGGTCAGTCATGTATCTTGGGGCTTCGCCATAGATACTTTTGTCAACCAGGATGCAGCTTTTGAAAGCAATACGTTCTTTGATTGGAAGCCAGTGCAGTTTTTCTCAAAGGGGTTTGGAGCTCACCACTGATTTTTGTGTGCTGATCTCCCATTGATTTTAATTTGAATTTCTTTATGCAGCTTAAGTACCTAGAGCCATCAATGTCATAAGTACATAGTACATAAGTATTGCTATATTGGGACAGACCAAAGGTCCATCAAGCCCAGCATCCTGTTTCCAACAGTGGCCAATCCAGATCACAAATACCTGGCAAGATCCTAAAAAAGTACAAAACATTTTATACTGCTTATCCCAGAAATAGTGGATTTTCCCAAAGTATATATATATATATACTCCTACCTTACATTTTTGCATATCCGATAGGTATTAATTATTTTTCTAATTTTTTGATATGTAAAGTACCTTAATTGTAACAATACTTTGTTCTCATACCGTTTATGACGATTGTCATTTCGGAATAATGTAAGCCACATTGGGAAAATGTGGGATACAAATGCAGCAAATAAGTCCAATTTAATAATGGTCTATAGCAGTGATGGTGAACCTTTCAGAGACCGAGTGCCCAAACAGCAACCCCAAAATCTAATTATTTATTGCAAAGTGCCAACAGGGCAATTTAACCTGAATAAGAGGTGCCGGTACTCATTGTGGGTGGGGTCACCACATGACTCCACCCCTATGATAGCCACACCCACAGCCACACCCCTTACACCAGCCATGGCGCATATAAACAGACATCATTGAAAATATTATACTAGTATAGGGGAAAAAAATAACATGGGTTTTTTTCATTATAAATCATTTCTGTAAGCTGTTACAGCTCCAGTATACCCAGTGCAAAATAAGACAGCAGATGTAAATTCTCAAATTGGACAAATTCCAAACACTAAAATGAAAATAAGATGATTTCCATGTGCCCCAATGAAAGGAGAGTTTAATTTTACTTCCATTTAATTACAATATATTCCATCTTTATAACACCAGGCTTCCCAAGGCAGATTACAACTACAATTAAGATGAACTCATCATGAAACAGGATATCCTCACTTAAATTTGGCCATATATTAAGGGAGGGTGGAAGAGAGACAATAAATAAGCCTACCCACCCCCACCCTCAACTTCCACTGCCAATTAAACTTCTAACTAATCTATAAAGAATTTCACCGTGACAAAACAAGTCCAAAGTTTGCGGATAGTACGTGGGCTCTGTCTGCTCTTCTCCTCCAACTGCCAGTCAAGATTCTTCTCTTCTGCCAAGTGCCGACGATACCGGTGGCTCGGTGGGGATGGAGTGCAGCACTGCAGCTGAAGCAGGAGTTGCGGAGCGGCGGCTGCACTGAAGACCAGTGGGCGGGCGCACTGATGTGCTGGCGCACAGGGTGCCGCAGGGGGAGGAAGATGCGACACCGTGATGTTTAGTCCAGATGGGCTGGACTGGAGACGGAGCAAACTTCCTTGGACGGGACTCGGGAGAGAGGAGCCTTATAGTGGGAGGAGACGATGCAATGAACGAGGCAGCGAATGCGGTGGAAGTGGAAGGTGCACACCGACGACACCCCCCTACTGGCTGCAGAGCTGAACAGCCAATGTGATGGCTGCCTGGGCTGCGGTGCCACGATTGCTTTTTTTTCTTTTTGTAGCGGCCATGAAGGATGAAGGAAAAGTGGCTGGGCGCGCATGCCAACAGCGGGGGCTCTGCATGCCCTCTCTGGCACGCGTGCCATAGGTTCACCATCACTGGTCTATAGACTTTTCCTTTAGAAAGCCCTCCAAACCTTTTTTTTTAAACTCTGCTAAGCTAACTGCCTTTACCATATTCTTTGGCAACGAATTCCAGATTTAATTACACGTTGAGTGAAGAAACATTTTCTCAGATTCGTTTTAAATTTACTACTTTGTAGCTTCATCGCATGCCCCCTAGTCCTAGTATTTTTGGAAAGCATAAACAGCATTTACCCGTTCAACTCCACTCATTATTTTATAGACCTCTATCATATCTCCCCTCAGCCATCTTTTCTCCAAGCTGAAGAGCCCTAGCCGATTTAGCCTTTCCTCATAGGGAAGTTGTCCCATCCTTTATCATTTTCGTCGCTCTTCTCTGCACCTTTTCTAATTCCACTATATCTTTTTTGAGATGCGGTGACCAGAATTGAACACAATATTCGAGGTGCAGTTGCACCAAGGAGCGATGCAAAGGCATTATAACGTCTTTCTTTTTGTTTTTCATTCCTGTCCTCTGAACATGGGGTGAGTGAATGAGTTTGTTTAATATTTATATTTTGAGATAATTGAATTCAAATGTTTATGAGATGTGCAAAATGGTTAGGGACCTAAGACTGAAGCTTCAATAATTGTTGCTCCTCTTTAGGGCTGACATAAAAAAGTTTTTGTAGGCCCTGGGCACACACAATCATAGGTCCCGAAGATAGTTCTACAGATCTCCATCACCCCACAACTAACTTTGATTGACTGAACAGCACTCAAACAGGTCAGAACAACAAGAGTTGAGCGTAAATTTACTAGCTTTCTGCTGGATGAATCTGGGATATTTCTTCCCAGTATCAGTAGTGAGACAGCAATTCGTTTTGGTGGGAAAGAAAGAATGAATGTGGTAGACTGTCTCCATGGATAACTTTAATAATTCTAATCTCAAAATATTTTAAAAATTTGTTACTACTAAGTATTTCGGGGGCCAGTGTAAAAACGTCAGTGCTGATGATGCTGTGCCTTGCATACAAGAGAAATAATGATCCACTAGAAAAGGTTAATCAATCAACAACTGTTTTATTTAAAATATTTATATCCTGCATGTCTTAAAATCTATTCAGTTTACAATATAACACACGTCATTTAAAAAAACAAACTCATTACAAATACATGGTATCCAAAACACTACTACTGTGATTTTTTTATTGTACATAGTTGTATTTCACTGGACAACGTTAATGTTTTCACAATGAAATAGTGTTAAAGATTTTTGAATGCTGATCACAGAAATGACATCAAAATGTTTCTAACACATGTGGTTTTCCAGAAAGTTCTTACAATACATGACATCACTAGTAAATGAATGCTATCCAGTTTAAATATTAAGTCATTTTGCCCTATTTTTATTTCTAGAAGTTCATGAATAGGTAGTTATTACATGACCTTGATGGTTAATTAAACAGAAAATATCACAAAAATGTATTAATCATGCTGACATTTTCTGCCACCTATGTGGTGAGTTCTGGCGGAAGATGCAAAGAACCAAGACTCCACTGGTGAAGAAAGCCTGTGAACTGTATTTTGGAGGTAAAGTTGGCAATCAAGACAAAAGTTGGTCTCCACAGTTGTTGTGCATCATGTGCAGTTAATCTGAGAGTTTGGATCTAAGGTTTATGGCCAGCCTTGCCATTTGCTGTCTCGGTGATATGGAGACAAGACATGTTACAGACAATTATTTCTGTTTGAAAACTGTTTTGGGTTTCCTTCTGAAAACAGTCAATTTCATATTCTATTCTGCCATCCGCTTTGAGATTAGTGCCACATGATGACAGTCTTCCTGCACTGCAGCCACCAGCCAAGTATCTTACAGGCATTCTGACCAGGGTTGCCATATAAAAAAAAAAATTCCGACCCAAAACAGCCCAAAAACCGCACACACCCCACCCCCGCCGTCATCACCCCCGCCATCATCAGCCCCACCCCTTCTGTCATCACCCCGCCCCCACCATCATCACCCTGCCCAAAATGTCATAAACCCCGCCTCTGTCACCATTAGCCCCACCCCCGTTGGCCGAAAAACAGCCCCAAAACCCGGCCAAAAAAACCAAAACCAGCCCGAAAAACCGCAACCTGCAGCGGGCAAAAGTTTCCCGCGTTGCGGAAAACCGCCCATCTGGCAACCCTGATTCTGACCAAGGTAAAAAAAAAAAAAAAAAAACAATCTGAGCAGCTGACCACTGCAGAGCTTAAGGCATGACCCCTCAGTAATCCCCAGTGCTTAGTGTGCCCCTCCTTCTCCCCTCAAAGTGAAACTAGAAAGAATGCTAGGTATTCTAACCAAAGCTGGAAGCAAGTGTGAGGAGTTATCCTAGTGGTTAGTGCAATGGGCTTTAAACCAAGGGACTCTGATTCAAAATTCCCTTTATCTTTTTTTTTTTTTTTAAAGTTGTGAGCCCTTCAGAAACAAAAATATACTTATTGTCAGGGCTTTTTTTGAGGGGGTACTTGGAGGTACTGAGTACCGGCACCTTTTCCATTGTCTGCTAAAATTGACCCATGGTCCCCAAGTTTTAATGAAAGATCTCAGGCTCTACACATCAATTCTGCCTTGTCATAAATTCTGTGACTGGTTGCAGGGGGCCTGGCTATTGTGAGGGTTGGTCCCTCAGTGTTCACCCCACCCCTGAAAGGTAGCCTGGCATTTGAGTACCGGCACCTTTTTTGCTAGAAAAAACACACTGCCTATTGTACCTAAATATATAAGCCACCTGCAAGCTTGAAGGCTATTGAAGTAGTCTACATTCAAGTACAGTAGGTATTTTCTGTTCCTAGAGGGCTCACAATTACAAAATAACAAAGTGGGATTTGAACTGGGGTCCTTTGGTTTAAGGTCCCCTGCACTAATCATTAGGCTATCCATCTGCTCTTCCTGCATGTTTGTGTGGCTAATTTTATCAAAATGATGCCAGAAAGATGTCCCTATCTGTGTGTTGGGTTTGTGTTTGTTTGTTTTTTGCCATTCATAAGTTGTATGTTTTATTTTGGAAAATGGCTATTCATTTTGGATGTTCTCAACACAAAAATGTTTATCTTGCACCCATTTTCAAACAGAAAATCTGGACATTTGTCCTGCTTGAAAATGGCTGTGAGGTAGATGTTTTTTGGACATTATGAGCATGATCTCCCAATTCTGACTTAGATGACTTTTTGAAAATGCCCCTTTATGTGTCTGCCAGTGGATGGATATAATCCCAAATGTTAAAAAATGGTCTTGTATCACTGTCCAGACAGAAGAGCATCACCTATTCTGATTTTATTGGTGGTCTGAAATTTATTTTGGATTGTGGCATGATGCATTCCCACTAACTTCTATGGCGAAGAATAAAGTCAGAAGCTTTTGGACTTTTACATTGGACATAATGCTAATCCAAAGAATTAATTTTATTCAGCAAATATTTCAACAATAAGCATCCCTATTGGAAAAGAAATTATCAGAATACCGTATTCTTTCTAATAACCTCCCACTCCAGGGTCAGAAAAATCTTTGAGTCTCTTGAATCTTCACAGGCGGAACCATTACCTTAACAGCATTGATAGCGACAGTAGCATTGGCTCCAGATAAGTCTTGGTTAATGACAATGTATTTTAAAAACAAAGACAAATTGTTTCTTGGTCAAAAAATTCAAATATTCCCAGACGTATCCAGGGATACACAAAAACAACGAAAACAGTTCTTATTGATGAAACCTGGGGTCCTTCAATTGGGAGCTACCTTTTACCTCAGATTCCCATGTAAATGTGTGGTGAAATACCAAGCAGTTAAATATGTCTTTTTCGACCCAGCTCAGCTAACTGCATTTCTAGTATCAAGACATCACAAGGAAGCTTAAAATGTTATCTTCCCTGTAAAATAGATAACCATAATACTGTACAATGTAACTGCAAATTCCTCTAACCAAATCTACAAATTATTATACATGAATATATTTTCCATTTTCTATATCTTGTTCTACATATAGTGGACTTGAGCGAGAATGTTCATCTTCTCTTTATTTTTTCTAGTTTATGTGCTTTTAAAGTATAATGTGAATTGTATCGCTTTCCATCAAGTTATACTTGATTTAACTGTAAAACTGTTATAAATAATAATTTAAAAAATCTTTGAGTCTAACATCCAAATTTTTATCACCCCAATAATCACGCATCCTCAGCCATAACCTTCAGAAGAGGTAAGAAATGTCCAGTTGTCATGGGTGGGTGGAGGGGTTGGAAAGAAATGCCTTGGTGTCCCTTCAGGACTTTTTGTCCACGGCCACATCAAGTAGCTCTCCTCACAGCACCTCACGTTTGTTTTGTTTCCGCTGCTGACTGCTTCCTCTTCAGTCCCTCACTCCTCCCCTCACCCTAAGTACAGGAGACTGCAGGGAAGTTTAAAACAAATATTACTGCTGCTTAGCAAGCCACAATCTCTTCTTTAGTGGCCATGGCCTCTGAAATGCAAGGCCTGCAGAATCGAGACTTACACTCCACACCCACCACCTCTGATCTTGTTTGACTTCCACCTGGCACAACCATGGCATAGCAGTGATTTCAGTGAGTAAACACAGTGCAGATAAATAGAAAGGAAATAGAAGCACTGTTCTTCAAAGCCTACTTAGCCAGCTGTAAGCAAACAAACCCACAGTGACCCAGTAATGCTACTATAAAGCCAGCCTCTAAAGTAGAGAGTTGCACGGGGACAGAAATCTTACCCATCCCCGCTGGAATCTTACCCGTCCCCACAAGAATTTAACCCATCCCCGTAAAATTTAATGGTACATAAAAGAAAATTCCAGTCAGCTCCCTCAGTCTATCTCTGGATTTGAGCCACAGCACTGTAGGCAAGGAAGGACCGGAAGTTGGAACTTGGAACACTCTGGTGTGCACATGTAAGATTTGTCTCTGATTCACTGGCATTGTGTGCTGAGAGGTCGCCACATGCACGCGCCAGTAGGTCAGGTGACATCTGATTCTCATGCCTGTGTCAGAGCTGAGGTCTGTGCACCAGCCTGGGAGCAAAGAGGATTGATAGTAACATAATAATTGACAGCAAATAGACCTGAACGGTCCATTCACTCTGCCCAATAGTCACACTCATTATCAATTCATGATTAAATCAATGAGTGTGATATTATATACTTGATTATGGTCTTTCTTTCGTGTTTCTGGAACAAAGACCACAGAAATCTATCTGGCTCTATCCTTAAGTTACAACTACTGGAATTGCCATTGATTGAAGCCCACTCCAGTCTATTCGTCTTCTCATTTGTGGGACACAGACCGTAAAAGTCTGTCCAGCACTGTCCTTATGTTCCAGCCACTGAAGTTGCTGTCTAAGCCCTTTCCAGCCCATCCTAAACCAGATTGCCATATATGAGACACAGACCATACAAGTCTGCCAGGTATCAGCCCTAGTTCATCACAGCCAGAGTCGCTATCTAAGCGTCACTTGACACATCCACACACATGCATCCATTTAAGGCTAGGTTTTATATAACTTCCATTTTCTAATTAGAGATCCTTTGTGTTCATCCCATGCCTTTTTGAATTCCATCATCATTTGTGACTCTACCACCTCCTTAATGGAAGACTTTCCACATTTGTGCTGTTAAAGCAAGGAAGAAGAGGAGGAGACAACACTCAAAGAACTTGGTATTCGGTAGATGAGAGGCTGGTGCAGGTGCAGCTTATACTTTCACGGGAATCCCGCTGACCTGCTACCAGCCCCGTGGAAACCCCGCAGGAACTGCCTCTGTCCCCGCGGGAACCCTGCAGAACTGCTTCCATCCCTGCTGGAACCCCGCAGGAACTGCCTCCGTCCCCGCGGGATTCCCGCAAACCCCGCTCCCGTGCAGCTCTCTACTCTAAAGCTTCCCTGAAAAACAAAACTCCACCTCCTCTTTCAGGAGGGAATCCCCCTCCCACATGGCAGAAATCCAGTCAGGATAGCAATACAAACATACCATTTCTTAGCCCAGCAGGGCAATTTCCCACTGTTGGTCCTGCTCAAAGTGATGAAAATTTAACATTAATAGAACTCCTCAAGTGCTTTGTCCAAGAGAGCCCAGCAATTTTACAAGAATCAGAGACTGCTCTATCTCCACACTAACAGTTTGTTCTCACACAGCAAACCCAAATACAAATGAATCTTTCTTGCCTCAGCCCCTGCTTTCTCCAGTTATTTAGCTTAAATAATGAAAAGGCATGGTTAGAATATAATAACAAGAAGGTATTGTTTCATTTATTTCACTAATTAAAAATTGAACACTTCAGCAGTCTGTTGGCTGTCCTTGTGTCACCAATTCCAGACTTCCTAAAAAATTGAAGTGCCTCCAATAATAGCCCACCCTAGACTTCAGAAAATCCAGTGTTTCTAAAATAGCCTGGGTGATTATTAGAGAGAATACAGTATATCCTTTTTGATTGAGTTATTCAGTGGGGTTACCTTTTCCTTTTTTTTTTCTCTTATCAGTGGTCTAATTAAGTTTGGAGTATAAATTGTGCTAAAATATAAACTGCCCTAAGAAGTTCACAAACTTTTTTTCAGCATTGTAAATAGAGTATCTGACACCTATGCAAATTCTCCAGAGGTTCAGTAGTTCCATCTCACAAGACCAACCCCATCACCTCTGTCCTACACCTTTGCTCACCCTTGACTCCAGCCAGGGCACTAACTCAGCACTTTCATCCTTCCCCTCTATGCCTCCACTCTGGCCATCGTGAGCACACACATCCACTTTTCTGGAAACTTGCCCCTACCCAATAGCAAAAGTCCATCTAGGTCAGTAACCTGTTTTCAACAGTGGCTGATACAGGTCACATATACCTTGTAGAGTCCCAAAAAGTAGCAAGATCCCATGCTACTTTACCCAAGGATAAGCAGTGGCTTTGCCCAGGTCTACCTTAATAATGACTTGTGGACATTTCTTCCAGGAATTTGTTCAGACCTAACTATATTAACTGTTTTAACCTCTTGCTTCAGTAATGAATTACAGATCTTAACTATATATTGAGTTAAAATATATTTTCTCTTATTTGTTTTAAATACTCTACCATGGAGTGGCCCCTAGTCTCTGTTCTTTTTGAAAGAGTAAATAATTGATTCACATTTACCCGTTCCACTTCATTCAGGATTTTATAGATCTCTACCTTATCTCCCTTCAGCCTTTTCTCCAAGCTGAAGAGCTCTCACCTCTTTAGCCTGTGCTCATATGAGAGTTATTCCATTCCGTTAATCATTTTAGTTGTACTTCTTTGTACCATTTCCCATTCCACTCTTGCTTTTTTGAGATGCAGCAACCAGAATTGCACACAATACTCAAGGCACAGCCTCACCATGGAGAGATACAAAGGCATTATGATATTCTTTGTTTTATTCTCTATTCCTTTTCTAATAATTCCTAACTTTCTGTTTGCTTTTTTTAGCTGCTGCTGCTGCTGCACACTTAATCAGAAGCTTTCAATGATGAAGACTCCTAATGTGGATTCTAGCATCAAGTATCTATAATTTGGGCTATTCTCCTCATTGTGCATCTCTATGTACTTGTCCACATAAAATTTATTCTGCCATTTGGATGCTCAGTCTTCCAGCCTCCCAAGGTCCTCCTGCAATTTTTCACAGTCTGCCTGTGATTTAACAAGTTTGAATATTTTTGTGTCATCTGTAAATTTGATCACCTCATACATTCCCATTTCCAGATCGTTTATATGTTAGAAAGCACTTGTCCCAGTATAGATCCTTGCAATACTCCACCATTTACCTTCCTCCATTTAGAAAATTGTCCATTTGACCCTACTCTGTTTTATATTTTTTAACCAAGTTCCTAATCCACAAAAGAACGTTGCCTATTTTAATCCTGCCCATCCCAACCCAAGCAAACCTCTCCTTTGTGGACATTTGCCCCCCCCCCCTTTCAAAACCACATAAACACAAATTTGAGATGATTATGCATCCATCTCCTCCTTCTAACCATACCGATCTCCCTTTTTCTGATCCCTTCGTTGTCTTTCAGGCTCATTTTCAAAAGAGAAGGGCATCCAAAAGCGACACAAAAGGCACATGGGTGTCCCCATGAAAGAAGGTCGCCCAAATCCAATAATCGAAACTGGGCCATAAGGATGTCCTCAGCGTGAGGATACCCATCTATGGTCGTCCTCACAGGGAGCATGTTGGGGGCGTGTTATGGGCAGCATTACGAGATGGGCGCCTCCAGCGTATAACGGCTAGCGAAATGGTTTTACATGGGTGGGAACATGGACATCCTTAGTTAGACCTGAAATAAAAGTGACCAGAGTAAGGAGAAAGTCGACCTTAGACCCATTAACGATTTTGTGGAGAGTGGTGATAGCATTGTTGGGAGAGAAAGCTAAATCGTTTGCAGAGAAAGCTGAGAGTTTGTTCAGTACCTGTTACCTTTGTCTGTGTGCTGTAGTCGGAATGTTTTCACCCTCACCTGCCTCATTTGTGTTTTACCTTTTCAGCTTTCCCTACCCCTTCTAGCCCCCAAACCCAGACACAACTACTCCTTTCTCTATTTCCCCAATCCCCTCCCCCTATCCCTTTCCATTCACTGTCCCCAAGTTCATATTTCATTCCCTTACCTATTTGTAGTCTCTGTTTGTCTCTTTGTCCTGTGTACTGCTGCAGCGTGTTTGTGAAGACTGCTTGGAGAGTGAGTGGCTAGAGGGTGTGGCAGGAGAGTTTGTAGTGGGTCAGAGTGCTTGCAGTGTGGCTCTGCTGTGTGTGACCGCATTGTTTGTCAGTGGTGGGAAAGTGAGTGTCAGCTTCTGTTTGTTGCTGCTGTGTTTCACCAAGTTGGTAGGGAGAGATGAGCACTGGTGTCACTGCATTGCACCTGTAGTGTGGGGAAATGGAGGCACTAAATGCACAGGTGGCTTACATGTTGGAGGAAGAGGGGAGGCACCACAGGAGGTACTCACGCCCCAGAATTTTCAGGCCCCGTAGCAGTTTCCTAGACCCAGGGCCAGTCTTAGCAAGTGTGGGGCCCTATGCAGACCAATTTGCTGGGGCCCCATCCTAGCCCCGCCCCCACCCTAGCTCCACCCCAAAGTGCACTCCTCCAGTGCTGGACCAGTGAGTGCAGGGGTTGGGGGACTGGAAAAAGATGAATGGTATCTGTGTACTTGGAGGAAGGAGGGGGACTGTAAGGTGGATGAAGGGTGGGTGCAGGGGGGCTGTAAGGTGGATAAAGTGTGGGTGCAGGCAGGAAGGGAGGGAGGACTTGAAAAAATAAATATGGATGGTATCTGTACAGGGAAGGGGGCTGTAAGATGGATGAGTACAGGGAGAGGGGGACTGGGAACAAAGGTGGATGGCAAAAATATTGTTTAAAAAATGTGCAGAAATTTGTAGAATTTGCAAATGTTTTGAACATAATTTCAAATTATTTGGCACAGAATTATGGCAGGAGTAGGTTCACTTGATTAGGCTGCTCCATTTTTTTCTGCTTGCTTTTTTTTTAAGCAGTGCAGAGTTTCCAGAGTTGTCCTGGTTCTACAGAAAACTAAATTCTTTGCAGGCTATGATACCTACTGTTGAACCAACAGTGACAATGTGTTTTCCAGACCTTTCAGGATCATACTGAAGAAGGAACGTCACGTGGGTGGACTGGAGACAGTTCGAGAAACCCACCAACTGATCTCCTTAACAAATAAGAAGGTTCTTCATTTCTCCAGCGAACCCTCCCTCCAGACAGAAAGGTCGATTTTGCCCGCTTACACTTCAACAGTTTTTCTAATTTAAAGAACTACCAGTCCAGCTCCTTTTCCTTTGGATGGCTGGCTTTGGCTGCTCACCTCGCTCCGACCACGACGAACGATGCTCCAGCTCCTTCCCGATGGCTGCTCACCTCCGACCACGCTCTCCAGCTCCTTTTCCCTTCCCGCTCAATGACTCCCGCCCCCCTAGTCGCGGAAACAGGAAGTACCTCATCATTGGAAGGCGGGGCATTGAGCGGGAAGGCGGAAGGGAAAAGCTGGGGTGAGCGAAGTCGTCGTGCCTGTGGCTGCTGCCACTGTCTGTCTGTCGGGGCGGGGCGGGCCATTGCTACGCTGCAAGTTGCTTGCAACTGTCGTCGTCGTCGTCCTGGCCTCCTGGGAGTGGGACTGGGAGGCGGGAGCTGTCAGCGGGCTCGGGGGGGGGGGGGGGGGGTGGCGAGAGCGAGCGATGATTGCGGTCCGGTCCGGTCCGGAGCGAACAGCGGGATCGGATCATTGATGGATCATGCGGTTGGTTGCGGTCCGAGCGAGCGGGGGTCGGAGAGGCAGAGTTAAGGTGCACTGCGCGGGGCCCTATGCGGCCGCCTCGGTCGCCTCTGCCTAAGACCGGCCCTGCCTAGATCTCACTGACCTGCAGTGTCTCACTAGGTACCGCTTTGATAGGGCTGCCATCCAGCACCTTTGTGACCAGCTCCAACCCCTCCTGCAGCCCAGGACCCATAGGAACAACTCTATCCCTGTGCACCTAAAGATCACTGCTTTTCTATCTTTTCTGGCCACTGGGAGTTTCCAGTCTGTCCTATCTGTGAACAGGGGTCTCGCCCAGGCTTCCATTTCTAACTGCCTCACCCAGTTCCTTGATGCCTTCCTTACCCACACTTCTGATTACATCACCTTCCCCACCATCCCCCAGGCCCTGCAGAACAACATGGCTGACTTCTACACCATAGCTTGCTTCCCCTCGGTCACACATGTTGCAGTCAGACCCCCACCCCCAGGCACGAGAGGCCACTTATAAGAACAGGAAAGCATTCCACTCACTCAATATGCAAGTTGTGTGTGACCCCCAGGGGGAGAATCTAAACGTGTGTGCCAGATACCCAGGTTCCACCCATGACGCCTATATATTGCAGCACTCAGGAATCTTCTGCAGGTTTGACCGAGGGGAGATCACCGGTGGATTGCTCCTAGGTAAGTACAGCATGGATCAGCCCAAACTATACCTCCTCCACCGGGCAACCCTTGCACCTGGAGTGCTTCCCTTTGCACCTCCAATTTCTGGCGCTGGTAATCTTCCATGTGCACATTCTGGCCCAGCAATTATGTGGCGAGGCACAATAGCTGCCTCCTTTGGCTGGATGGCCTCTGCTGAGGATGTGCCCCCCCCCCCGCATCTTCTTCTTCGCCACCATTGGCAAAGGCTGCGGGTGGTGGAGGGAGAGCCTCTGCTGCGGATAGTGGAGGGAGAGGCGGTGCTGCTGCTGCTGGGTCCTGTGGTTCCACCCCATGGTCCTGTGTGCTTTCTTGTGCAGGCCCACTGGTTTGCTGCTCTGTGTGCTGGGGCTGGTGGCCACTAGGGCCAGCTTCTTCCTCTGACTGGCTGTCATCACCTGCATAGCAAAAGGGGAGGATGTGTGTTGGTCAAAGTAACACACTTTTGTTTTTTTAGCATTCATAGACATAGCCCCACATTCAAAGACACAGCAAAGAGATGGTGAGGAATGGGATTGGCAGGCAAGCCACAGATGTCATTGTACATGGTACAGAGCTGGAGACAAGGAGCGCAGTGAACTACAGAGACTGATGTACAAGAGAGCCACACAGGCAGGTGGGTAGACATAGAACTGTGGAAGGAGTGCAGAGGACACAGAGGCTACAGCACAGAGGTGTGGGAAGGAGATATGCAGAGTTTGGTGATGGGGAAAAGAGGAGGGAGTGAGGAAGGCCCGCAAAGCTGTGAAACAGTGGTAACCTACACACACATTGCTGGAAACCCTTCCCCCCCCCCCCCCGGCTACTCCCTGTGTCATGGTCTGTAATGAATAGTGATTTGTATTGCATGTGGTGTTCTCACCCCTTCCCCTATTGAGGAGCACCACACTGTCCCCCACTTGTGTAAAACAGAGTGTAGTGCAGCACAACAGATACACCAGCTTCCTAATGGTCAACCTCAGGTGAGCCCTCAGGCTGTTCTGATGTGTCAAGGGACCCAATGCCATGGATCCCCTCCTGGGGCAAGAGCCCATGAATGATGCGCTCGATGGGGGTCAAGTTAGCAGTGTCATCTGCTGGGGGTTGGCACCAGCCTTCCTTCTGACATCACACCTCAGCCGGCACCACTTTCATTTGCAGTCTTCCACATCCCTGCCACAATGGAAGACAGCGTTGACCCGGTCCCTTACTGCCTCCCATTCTCTCTGCTTCGTTGTAGCAGCCAGCCTCTGGCCCGTGGGAGCAAAGAGATGCGTGTGCCTGCTCTGGATTTCCTGAACCAGCAGTTCAATTTCAGGGTCGCTGAAATTACCCTTGCGGGTATGTGGTTACTTTGGTGCCATTGTACCAACGTGATGCAAAGAATCAAAAATATATAGAAGGGCGCTTAAATACTATCCTATGGACACCCATGTAAGAATGCGATGGGTGTCCCTGAGATGGGCATCCTAATTTTGATTATTGACATAATGCCTAAATGTCCCCAGCTTCTCTGGCAATTTGGGCATCCTCATTTCGATTATGGGTGGGGAACTATGGGCGTCCCCAGCTGCTCTGTGTTTTGGGTGTCCTCATTTCGATTATGGGTGAAAATGATAAACGTCCCCAGCTGCTCTTCCCATTTGGAAGTTTGCATTCCTTTTATTGGCGCCTCTTTAAAACGGCTTTCTCTGTGCTTGCACTTTAGAGGTTTTTCTTTAGATTATGGGGTGGTATTTCAAAGCGTTTTAGCTTCAGTTATAGTAAACCTTGTTTTTGCTACTGTATGCTTTTGTACACTTGTTTGTTTTTTGTGTTGTTGTTTTTTTTTTGGCGGGGGGGGGGGGATTTTTTTTGCCAATTCTTGAAAGATAACTGGTGTGTGGGCTTTGTACCTTTTCTTTCCAAAAGTTTCAGACTTGGTGTTAGCTGGTAGCTTAGCATATACTCTGCATTTACTACGTCTGACCAACTCTCCATTCTCTACCCTCCAGGAGCTCCTTGCTGTCTGTGATGTGCTCCCTCACTGCCCCCCATTCTCTCTCTCTCCTTTGTTGAAGTAGGCAGCCTCTGGTCCCTTGGAGCCAACAGATTCTTGCACCACAAGTTTAAGGTAAGCTCATACCTCTCAGCCACCTCTTCCCTTTCTGCTATGTAGGTGCTAAACAAACACTTATTGCATCTTGCAGGACAGCTGGTCAAGAGGATTGTAAGAGACAGCAGTGGACTGTAATACACTGGACTCTGAGAGCCATGATTGTTTCTACCCAATTCATTGTACAGATGTCTTGTTCTCTATTGGACACACTCAGTTGTGGCTGCCTGTGGGGTGGGAGAGGGGAAGAGGCCCTGAGAATGGATGTGTGCATCCCTCATGGTCAAGGGCTCCCCATTCTCTGTATGTTCTCTGCATTCAAATCTTACCTCTATTTTCACCAGGTTCACGGGTATCCACAGCTGGTAGTTTTTCTCCCGCTTTGCACCTCATGTGTCTCCCCGCTAGGTTCCATCCTTCTTTATGTGGTGAACACCAGTCCTCTTTTATGAAGTGCCCACCCATTCTCAAGGTTGCTGGGGGTGGGGGGAAGCATATATGCACTCAATGTCTTTTCCACATTATTGAACACAGTCCTACAATCCTCCATAGTTATGGAACAACAACATTTCTAAATTCTATCCTGCAAACCATTTCTAGGTGGCCACAGGTGCGTGCCTACCACAGCCTTGAGCCCTTAAGTCATGGTGAGGGAGAGGGGTTCTGGTTACAGTTCCTATTCTAAATTACCTGCAGGTGGCTACAGCCTGGTGCCCATATAATTACCCTAGCCTGTGCCCTTCTGTACCTGATGTATTATATTGCAATTGTGATGAAACAAACATCCATCTAATGCTTTTACCGTTGTTTTCCCTTTTCTCCTCAGCACTATATACCATTGCTGATACATTGAATGTTAAAAGATGCCCCAGCTGTTTGTAGTTCCTTCCCCGCCCTCACCAATGTGACTTGGTTGTGGGTAAGGGTGTCTGGTGATCAGAGAGCAAACATCGTCTATGCGCTACCTATGGTTATCTGCAAGTTTGTACTTGGCAGATCACTAGTGCTAGACAACATACCTATTATTTACACAACTCTGTGCTTTGGGGCTCTATGGTAAGAGGGGGAGAGGCTGGATGGGAATTTCTGTTCCTCAACAGAAATGTCCACCCAGTCTCCCCCCCCCCCCCCCCCACCTTACCATACAGCCATGCAGTGTGGAAGGAACAGGTGACCTGTATGGCCACACTTATGACACATATGTACCAAAGTTTCTCTGTCACAGTTTACCTGTCATGCAACCCAGATTGCTGCCTCCTCTCACATCAACCCCAGCATTTGATAATATGTAGTGCACAAAGTAGAGACACACACCCTGTTATATGAAAAATATGAAATTGGAAGCTCTGTCGAGCAGGGACTGTCTCTTCATGTTTAAGTGTACAGCGCTGCGTACATCTAGTAACACTATAGTAATGATAAGTAGTAGTAGTATGAAATCATGTATTTAACTAAACAAGAATATATAACTATTTACAAATCCCCCCCCCCCCAAAGTCTTTCAAGGGAGGCCACTTCCTCCTCCCTGCATGGCCTTATACAGCAGGCTAACAAGCAGCACCAGGAGCAGCCTCTGTGCACTGTAGTGCTGCTCGTTAGCCTGCCGCATCGCTGACACCTCCTGCAGCAACTGGTTTTGACTATTCACCAGTTGCTGCAGGAGGCGCGGTGCTGAGGCTGGTGAAGGGGATGGTGTGGAGAGGGCAGATGGTGTTGGGCCCTCATCCTCCTCAAGGGGAGACATGTCATGCCAGGGGTCTGGCCCTTCTGTTGTTGCCGCCGCCTCCTCCACCACTGGTGCTGCCTCAGCCTCCTTCTCCTCCTGCTGCTGCTGGCACCCTGTGTATGTAAAAGGATTGTCCTTGAGATCAGCACATTCAACATGGCTTGCATAGTGCAGGACCTGGCTGGCTGGCATGAGGCAGGAATGGGGAAAGGTGGGGTCAGTGGTGAGCCCTGGGCTGTACACATGGGGTGTGAGATGCATGAGATGACATGACAGGGAACCCTGGAAGCTGGTCTGAAAAAGGAGCACACAAGATGTGTTGGCAGGGCACACTCATTCCTCAGCAGCATGTTAGCATTTTGAGTTGTGACTATGGTTGGATGACCAATATTTTATTTTTTTTTTTTGGGGGGGGGGGAGGAGGAGGAAGGGGGTGGAAGTACTATTTCTTTACATTACTTTCAAATCATGCTAGGACCATTGGAGCCGACTCTGTGGTGCTGTGGGTGCTTGAGCACCCCCAATATTGGAAAAATTCCTTGTATGTGTCCAGGGAGGGATTATTTCCATTGGGCTTAGCACCCCCAATAATTTTGAAAAGTTGGCTCCTATGGCTAGGACATCCACTAAAAGCAGGACATCAGGCAAGAATTCCATGAAACAGCATCCACCCCAGAAAGGGGGCTACAAAAGTGAGGCATGTCATCTCATCTCATTCATCTCAGAGGAGGTTAGTTGGAAGTTACAGCCACACTCATGGGAGGGTAGCTGCAACCTCAAGCCTAGATCTAGGACAGAGGTGTTATGACTTACTAGTTGCTATTAGTCACGTGGAAACTGAACATGAAATTTGCATTATTAAATAAATACATTTACAAAGGCGGTGGGCGATCCAAGATGGCGGCGTAGCAAGAAGCACGGAACAGCAGCTCTGAGCCCGATCTGGTAGTAAAAATACTTTCAAGCAGAATGCCACATACAAAAAGAAAGGGGGTAACGCGGGTAGTTCCCCCACCTACCTCGACTCCCACGGTGCCTCAATCAGGTATCTAACGCTTTTTTGTGCCAGTCTCCCTACAACAGGAGATACGGAGCCTTTAGCAGGGTTCTCTGGGGAAGCAGAGGCCCTGCAAGGTGAAGAAATATCTTTCTCTCCACCTGCAATTGTGAAACCTCCATGCCCGGCGTCTACAACGGAGCCCGATGAACAGGGTCGCCCTACCGGAAGTGTTGTGGGCGAAACTGCTAGTGAGGGGCGGGAAACGTTGGGGCAGTCGCCGAAAGCAGAAGAAAGATCACTAGGAACATCGAAGGAGGTAAACCTGGCAATGATATGGACAATGCTGAATAAAATGGACGCGACATTACAACGAACATCAGGAGAAGTGAGTACTTTTGAAAAAAATTTCAAGAATTGAATTTTAAAGTTGACCAGTTAAAAACAGACATTGCGGAGATTCCAAGATGGTGCTGTGAATAGACGCACCTGTGTTTGCTCCTGGAGGCTGCTGTGTTTGTGAGTTTCTCTCGGTGCCTCTGTAGCCTCGTTAACCATGGGGAAGCGGAGGGGGAAGGTAAAGGAATTTCCCTCGGTTCCTGTGACCTCCTCGATGTTGAAACAAACAACCCTGCAATTTCCCAGGCAGCAACCGGTCCTCAGGGAACTTCGACCCCCACTGCAGCTCTCGGCCCTTCGGAGTCGATTGAGAGTGGAAAAGGGTTCTGTTCTTGGTCTCCTCCTCTTTTCTATCTACACTTCTTCCCTTGGTTCATTAATCTCATCCCATGGCTTTCCTACCATCTCTATGCTGATGACTCCCAAATCTACCTTTCTACCCCTGATATCTCACCTTGCATCCAAACCAAAGTTTCAGCGTGCTTGTCTGACATTGCTGTCTGGATGTCTCAACGCCACCTGAAATTAAATATGACCAAAACCGAGCTTCTCATTTTCCCCCCCAAACCCACCTCCCCGCTCCCCCCGTTTTCTATTTCTGTTGATGGCTCTCTCATTCTCCCTGTCTCCTCAGCTCGAAACCTTGGGGTCATCTTTGACTCTTCTCTCTCCTGTCGTTTCTTTCTTTACAACATCCGTAAAATCCGCCCCTTTCTTTCCGAGCACTCTACCAAAACCCTCATCCACACCCTTGTCACCTCTTGTCTAGACTACTGCAATCTGCTTCTTGCTGGCCTCCCACTTAGTCACCTCTCCCCTCTCCAATCGGTTCAAAACTCTGCTGCCCGTCTCGTCTTCCGCCAGGGTCGCTTTACTCATACTACCCCTCTCCTCAAGTCGCTTCACTGGCTCCCTATCCGTTTTCGCATCCTGTTCAAACTTCTTTGCTAACCTATAAATGTACTCACTCTGCTGCTCCCCAGTATCTCTCCACACTCGTCCTTCCCTACACCCCTTCCCGTGCACTCCGCTCCATGGATAAATCCTTCTTATCTGATCCCTTCTCCACTACTGCCAACTCCAGACTTCGCGCCTTCTGTCTCGCTGCACCCTACGCCTGGAATAAACTTCCTGAGCCCCTACGTCTTGCCTCTTCCTTGGCCACCTTTAAATCTAGACTGAAAGCCCACCTCTTTAACATTGCTTTTGACTCGTAACCACTTGTAACCACCTGCCTCCACCTACCCTCCTCCTTCCTGTACACAATAATTGATTTGATTTGCTTACTTTATTTCTTGTCTATTAGATTGTAAGCTCTTTGAGCAGGGACTGTCTTTCTTCTATGTTTGTGCAGCGCTGCGTATGCCTTGTAGCGCTATAGAAATGCTAAATAGTAGTAGTTCCTTGAGCCCTGTGGAGCGAATTGCACCTCCCCAGCCTGGAAGAGAGTTGCTGGCTGTTCAAACAGAGACAGACGCCGAAGTGGCTCAGCTGGTCCTGTCTGTGGGTGTGACTGCAGCAACGGAGTTAGATTCTCAACTTCGGGAAACATTACTACAACAGGCTTCAAAGGTATTGCCTCAAGCTATTGTTTCCAAGTTAGCTCAGGCTGATAGTCTATCTCAATCTCCTCCTGTGGCTAGTGGAGTGATTAGACCAGCAATTGTGACGCTGGAGTCACTATGGGACATGGTTTACAATATCCAAACCTCTATGCAAACTACTTTAAAGCAGAATTCTTCTGATATTGAAGTTCTTTCTGAGGCTGCCCTGCTTCAAGCACAAGTGACTGCACAGCAAACCCAGAAATTGGAACATGTGGATATCAAAATTCAAGAAATGGGATCTATAGAAACAGCTTTGGTTAAAGACAATAATTTCCTACATAAACGACTTGAATACCTTGAAAATCAGACTAAAAGACTTAACCTTAGGTTTCTTAATTTTCCCAAATCGCCGTTAATTTCTCCTTTGGAGATGGTCAAAAAATATTTGGTGGACATCCTGGGAATGGACAAGGACTCACTCCCTCCCATTACACAGGTTTATTACATCAGGAGTACTGGAGTGGAGGTGGGAAACCCCCCCCCCCCCCCCCCCCCCCCCGTAATAGGGGAGGGAATGAATCTTACCTCATTCCTAGAAAGCTCATTAGAAATAGTTACTCAGAGGTTAACTCTGCTTGCCACTTTTGCGTTGGAGCCTGATAGGAATGCCGTACTACGGCTTTCGTTGAGACCCTTAGAAAATCTGTTTTTGGGCTCAAAGGTCCGTATCTTTCCAGATCTCTCACGGCCTACACAGATGAGACGAAGGGCCTTTTTGGAACTTTGCCCCAGGGTGGTGGCATTGGGAGCAAATTTTGTTTTTGTAATGTGATGCTTGAGGGTAAACATTTTCAGTTTGTAGATCCAAAACAGTTGAAAGAGTTTATTGATGCAAGAGTTGATGTGAATATAGTAAACCTTCCCTAATTTAGCAGGCTGGGGTCTGAACCAGAGGAAGCATCTATTGATTATTAATTTTTATATTTCTTTTTCTTTTTTTTAAATTTCCTTAATCTTAGAATCAAATTTCTTCAACTTGTGGACAAATGGGCTGTAAAGATATATACTTATCATTTTTGTTTCCTAATGTTAAATAATGCCGATTGCATATTCACTTTAAGTGGTGATATATTGGAAAATTTAAATAATTAAATAAAAAAATTAAAAAAAAACCAGACATTGCTGAAAAAGTAACTGATCTCCAGAATAAAGTAGACTCTTTTCAAGAATTTAAATTTGGTGTGGTTAAAGACAATGCAGATATTCAAAGAAAGTTGGAACAAATTGAGAACTTCAACAGAAGATTAAACTTGCGTTTATTGCATTTTCCCAAACTCCCGGGGATTAATCCTTATGATTTGTTTAAAAGATACCTAAATGAAGTCTTAAAAATGCCCCTGGAAGCGATGCCACCTGTAAATAAGATTTATTATATCCCTAGTCCCAAAGGAGAGAAAGGGAGAAAACAAGATGAATTACACGCCAATTTAGACCTTGAGAATATCTCAGCAATATTAGAGTCTTCAGTGGATGAAAAAGCAGAGCGGTCAACTTTGATAGTTTCTTTCATTTTTGAACAGGACTTGAACAATATTATGAGACTCTATTTTAAAAACTTACAAGCTCGTTTTGGTGGGGTGAAAGTACAAATCTTCCCTGATGTTACAAAATCGACCCAACAGAGAAGGAAAGCTTTTTTAGCACTGAAAGTAAGAACGTTAGAGATAGGCGGATTGTTTTTCCTCGCCTACCCGTGCAAATGTTTAGTTACGTTGGGTCAGGTTAAATATACCTTTTATTCACCAGAAAGTCTAAAATCATTTCTAGATTCTAAGCAATTGTAAATAGTTAAAGTAAACGGGAGTATTTACGCCACCTAGTTTCTTTTGTGTATAGATATGAAAAATTCTTCCCTAACTCTGATTGCCTCATGATTTTAAACGGGGTCTAAGGAAGCATGAAGATTCTGTTTGATAAGATTTTGAAAAGTATGTTAATACTTTCTCTTGCTTTACTGTTTATATGAAGAGTTATTAACTTCTGATTAACCAACTATTGCTGTATTTCAAAACAAGTGTATTCTTGTTAAAAGTGAAAATTAATAAACAAATTGAAATTTAAAAAAAAATACATTTACAAAGGACTACAGGTGCCATGTTTATAATACTTACGTTGAGCCCTGAGGCACCGTCACACGCTCCTAATTATATCAGGGTGGTCCCGCTGTATGCGTCGGAACCAGCGTCTCAGGGACTTCAGGTCCCTCTTGATGCCATTGATTCTATTAATGAATGTGGGTGTGCACATACTGAATACCCTTGAATTCAGACTTCAGTTAGTGCTTACATTGCTGAGGGAGCTCTTATATGTGTAGCTACAGGAAGGGGACCTGATAGGCCAGGACCGGGATGGAAACAAACAGTTACCTTTGCAACCTGTCTCTTATATTACTCCAGGCTCTTATAGAGACAGTCCTGGGGGGGCAGGTGGTGGTGGTGCATAAATAGTACCCATCGGTGCCTTAGGCACAGCTCAATCAAGCGAAGATTTTCCGCGAGCCTGAAATTAGGCTCCCGGCGCACAGACATGTTTTTCAATGAATAACCATTGGAAAATGTGCTTCGCCTTATATGGACATCCATGCGTGATGGATGTCCTTCTTACATGCACAGGTCCATATATGGACGGGGCAGCACATGGACATCCTGGCACATATAATGGGTCTGCACGTGGATGACCGTCACGCATGGACATCCATGATGTGAATGGACTGTCGTCACGTGTGCGGGGTCTTATCTGGATGAGTACGTGTTCACACGTGCGGAACCTTCCTTATATGGATCATAATCAAGTGTGCGAACCTCTTCATATATACACAATAAAATATGTATGTTCCTTATATTTCCCATAGCTCCATGTTCCACAAGTACAGTGCATGTAGTTGCGGACATCCAGGTACGGGAAATATAAGAAAAATTCATAGTGATAACGTTTCTCACAGAACTACCAAAGGATGTCCCTCTTAAAGGCCCGCCGTCCTTCAGCAGGCCTAGTAAGATGGACATCCGTCGGCAATTCTGTAAGAAACACGTCCTTCTTACTGTGCTTTGCACTTATGAATGTTCCTTATATTTCCTGTACCTGGATGTCCGCAACTACATGTGAAACAACCAGGTACATCAGAGAAGTCCAAAGTATAATAAAATAAGGATGTCTTTCTCGTAGAACCGACGAAGGACGTTGATATGACAAATTGGGCAAGTACAGTGAATGTTTTAGGGAAGTCCTTTCGCGGTTCTGGAATATGGGTGTCCTTTTTACTATACTTTGGGCGTCCCTAATTTGGGCATTTTGCACTGTGATAATGGAATGTCTAAGGACGTCCATACTATTTTTCGATTATACCTACCTGATTTTGGATGACTTTGTGAGGACGCCCTAATTCATACTTGGACGACCTTTTGAAAATGCCCCTCTTTGTAAACTGCATCTTTCACATTGTTTCTCACTGCCCTCTATGCACTGAGATGGTTTTGGATTAACTTCCACCAGAGTCTTTGGGGTGTGCAAGCACATTAGAATGCAGATGTACACACCCCGTCAACCAGCAAAAACAGACTGATGTTCCCTCTATGTTGTGCACATGTGTGCGTACACAGGCCAGAAAGGAAGCATACATGCCTGGCAACTGTGCACCCAAAACGTTTGCTGGCTTTTTTTTATTGTAAACATAGGCTATACCGCACATATCGAATCAAAGGCTGAAAACGTGTGCACAAAGGGGTGAATTCTATATATGGCACAAAAATATTGGCGCCAAAAAAACCCCCACGCATAGCGGTATTCTATGAACCTCGCCTAAAGTTAGGCATGGTTTATAAAATACGTGTAGCACCCATTCCCATGACTAAAATTTAGGCACAATCATTTATGCTAACTAAAACCTGGTGTAAATGCTCACACCTAACTTAGGAATGGATCGGGCATATTCTATAACAGTGTGCATAATGTATAGGAACACCCATGACCCGCCCTTGCCCCCTTTTGAGATTTGTGCATTAGAATTTACATGCACCACTTTATAAAATATGCTTAGAAAGTTGCAAGTGTAAATTCTAATTAGTGTTGATAATTGCTTGTTAGTGGTCAATTCTTGGCACTGATTGGCTTGTTAACCAATTAAGCTGCTTGTGCAATTTGGCTGCACTGCCAGATTTGCATGCACAACTTTAGGTGCCATATATAGAATCTGGGAAAAAATGTTTTTCTTGCACGTGTGGGCCAGGAAGAATTAGGGAGAACATTGAAACGGACTGCACTTCTGCCTAGATATATAGAGACCGAAGATAATGGTAGGAAAAAGGGCCAACTTTTGTGCTCCAGATGCTTTTTCAAGGGTTAGTTCTTATTTTGTAAAAAAATACTTTTTCATTAAAACATGAGTAGAGAGATGTGGTAGCCGTGTTAGTCCACTTTTAAAGGTAATCAATAGAAATAGAACAAAATAAAACATGGAAAAGAAAATAAGATGATACCTATTTTATTGGACATAATAATACATTTTTTGATTAGCTTTCGAAGGTAGCCCTTCGTCAGATCGGAAATAAGCAAATGTTGATAGATGACAGTATATATAAGTGAAACATCAAAGCATTTCAGTGATAGTCTAACTGGATGTAGGTGGGTTAGGTGAGAGACAGGGAAAGCTGGGTGGATGAGGGACAGGGAGATATGCATGGAGATCACAGGGTGATAAAGCAGTACAATTTTATGGTTTATAATGGGCTAGAAAACCCAGATCTTTAAGTCCTGTCTTGTGGGTGTCAAAATATTTAATCATACTGACTTCAAAGGTCTTACATTCCTGTATTCTTTTAAAGTTCCCTTTCAGTATTCTCACCATAAAATCACTGGTACTGTGTTCTGGTTTTGTAAAGTGCTGCCCCACAGAGATGGTTGGTATTGGCATTTTTCATATGATGTCTATGCAAATTAAATCTCTTCTTTAGCATCTGACTTGTTTCTCCAATGTAGCACCCTTCGTTGCATTTTTTACACTGAATGATATATACCACATTGGAAGATGAGCATGTGAAGGATTCCTTAATGTTGAATATTCTTCCTTTGTGAATGACCGTGGGGTCCTGTGAAATGTTTTGGCATAGTTTGCAGCTGGATATATTGCAAGGATGTGTGCCACCCTCTTCTTTTTGAGTCTGTGTTGGGAGCTTACTTCTAACTAGCTTGTTTTTTTTAATTGGGTGGCTGTCGGAAGGCCATCACTGGTGGGGATGGGAATATCTCTTTCAGTAATTCATCCTCCTGGAGTAGTGGCTGTAGATCTTTTATGATTTTTTCTTAATGTTTCCAGTTCTGGGTTGTATGTCACTATAAGGGGGATTCTGTCTGTGGCTTTCTTTTCCTTGTACTGTAGCAGATTTTCCCTGGGTGTTTTGAGGGAGAAGGCAATATGCTTGGAGATTATTTTGGGGTTGTAGCCTTTCTGTTTGAAGGATGCAGTCAGGATTTTGAGGTGTCTCTCTCTGTCCCTTGGATCAGAGCAGATACGGTGGTATCTTGTGGCTTGGCTGTAAATAATGGATCTTTTTGTATGTGAAGGGTGGAAGCTGGTGGAGGTAGCTGCATTTGTCTGTGGGTTTCTTGCATATGGATGTTTGTATATAGGGAAAGGGAAATGGGACTTGATATACCGCCTTTCTGAGGCTTTTGCAACTACATTCAAAGTGGTTTACATATATTCAGGTACTTATTTTTGTACCAGGGGCAATGGAGGGTTAAGTGACTTGCCCAGAGTCACAAGGAGCTGCAGTGGGAATCAAACTCAGCTCCCCAGGATCAAAGTCCACTGCACTAACCACTAGGCTACTCTTCCACTCAATAGCCATTGCTGATTGAGACTGTGGTGTCCAAAAAATTGACTTTTTCTGGGGAGTAGTCAATTTTGAATCTGCTTGTAGGATAGTATGTATTGAAGGAACTGTAAAATTGTTTCAGAATTTCTTCCCCCTCAGTCCAAGTCATAAAAATGTCATCGATGTACCGGTAGTATTTTAGGGGTTTGGTCTGTATGTATTCATAAATGTCTCTTCCAGTTCAGCCATAACGAGGTTGGCATATTTGGGTGCTGTCCTGGTGCCCATTCCAATGTATTAAGTTATGTCCAATAAAAAAGGTATCATCTTATTTTCTTTTCCATGTTTTATTTTGTTCTATTTCTATTGATTATCATTAAAACATGAATGAGGAGAGGTGTGAAGACCTGTTATTAGAGATCCTGAGAACTGTATGTTTTTGTTTTAAGTCCCAAATTGTTTCTATTGTTTCGAATAGAGCTCCTTGGGCATACACAGTTTATAGAAGGGAAGAAAATGTGGGTGGCTTGTATCTTTTTTTTTCCCTGTGCTTTTCACTCAATGTATGCACATCTGCTTTTGGGTTCCCATTCTTCCTCTATGCTGACATTATGACTTGAACATTCTCAGTGCATTTTTTTCTGCACCATCCCAGATGTGCAATGCTATCATCTTTGGGAAGGATTGTGGAGGAGGGATTACAAGGAGGCTGATAATGCGTTCCATGGCTGAGACCAAGGACTGTATCAAAACCCCAATTATGTGAAAGTAATGAGTCACAGAAGTGATGCACTTACAACCTCCTCCCTACCTCCACGATCTGACGTAAATGCTTTTATTTACTCAGGGGTTGATGCTCAAAACCTAAAGCCACAAAGCTAATCACGAAAAATGGGAGAAACAAAGCTTAATCCACAACATATGAAATGAAACAAAGAAACTGGGTAATAGCATACACCCTCTCCAACCAATATATTATGTACTTATAATACACTATTCTTGCACACACATGAAGAGTATCATAATATTAATGTGCACCTACAAAGAAGATATGGGGCCTTATAGGAGCCATCCCATTTCAAGCTCTCAACCTTCAGGTCTCAATATGCTTAATTATTAAGGGGCCCTTTTACAAAGGTGCACCAAAAAGTGGCTTGCAGTAGTGTGGGCATGTGTATTGAATGCGCGCTGGACCATTTCTCCAGCACGTGTGGAAAAGGAGGGGGGGGGGGGGTTCTTGGGCTGGGAACTGGAAGTGTGGCAAAATGAAAAAAAATCATGCATCTACAGTGGTGGAAATAAGTATTTGATCCCTTGCTGATTTTGTAAGTTTGCCCACTGACAAAGACATGAGCAGCCCATAATTGAAGGGTAGGTTATTGGTAACAGTGAGAGATAGCACATCACAAATTAAATCCGGAAAATCACATTGTGGAAAGTATATGAATTTATTTGCATTCTGCAGAGGGAAATAAGTATTTGATCCCCCACCAACCAGTAAGAGATCTGGCCCCTACAGACCAGGTAGATGCTCCAAATCAACTCGTTACCTGCATGACAGACAGCTGTCGGCAATGGTCACCTGTATGAAAGACACCTGTCCACAGACTCAGTGAATCAGTCAGACTCTAACCTCTACAAAATGGCCAAGAGCAAGGAGCTGTCTAAGGATGTCAGGGACAAGATCATACACCTGCAAAAGGCTGGAATGGGCTACAAAACCATCAGTAAGACGCTGGGCGAGAAGGAGACAACTGTTGGTGCCATAGTAAGAAAATGGAAGAAGTACAAAATGACTGTCAATCGACAAAGATCTGGGGCTCCACGCAAAATCTCACCTCGTGGGGTATCCTTGATCATGAGGAAGGTTAGAAATCAGCCTACAACTACAAGGGGGGAACTTGTCAATGATCTCAAGGCAGCTGGGACCACTGTCACCACGAAAACCATTGGTAACACATTACGACATAACGGATTGCAATCCTGCAGTGCCCGCAAGGTCCCCCTGCTCCGGAAGGCACATGTGACGGCCCATCTGAAGTTTGCCAGTGAACACCTGGATGATGCCGAGAGTGATTGGGAGAAGGTGCTGTGGTCAGATGAGACAAAAATTGAGCTCTTTGGCATGAACTCAACTCGCCGTGTTTGGAGGAAGAGAAATGCTGCCTATGACCCAAAGAACACCGTCCCCACTGTCAAGCATGGAGGTGGAAATGTTATGTTTTGGGGGTGTTTCTCTGCTAAGGGCACAGGACTACTTCACACCGCATCAATGGGAGAATGGATGGGGCCATGTACCGTACAATTCTGAGTGACAACCTCCTTCCCTCCGCCAGGGCCTTAAAAATGGGTCGTGGCTGGGTCTTCCAGCACGACAATGACCCAAAACATACAGCCAAGGCAACAAAGGAGTGGCTCAGGAAGAAGCACATTAGGGTCATGGAGTGGCCTAGCCAGTCACCAGACCTTAATCCCATTGAAAACTTATGGAGGGAGCTGAAGCTGCGAGTTGCCAAGCGACAGCCCAGAACTCTTAATGATTTAGAGATGATCTGCAAAGAGGAGTGGACCAAAATTCCTCCTGACATGTGTGCAAACCTCATCATCAACTACAGAAGACATCTGACCGCTGTGCTTGCCAACAAGGGTTTTGCCACCAAGTATTAGGTCTTGTTTGCCAGAGGGATTAAATACTTATTTCCCTCTGCAGAATGCAAATAAATTCATATACTTTCCACAATGTGATTTTCCGGATTTAATTTGTGATGTGCTATCTCTCACTGTTACCAATAACCTACCCTTCAATTATGGGCTGCTCATGTCTTTGTCAGTGGGCAAACTTACAAAATCAGCAAGGGATCAAATACTTATTTCCACCACTGTATTTATGGCCTGAGCCCTTAACACCACTCATTGACTTAGCAGTTAAGGGGTCAAGTGTTACCCGCGCGGTAACTGTCCAGCATGTGCCAACTGCCAATTATTACCAAGAATTGCTCCCACAGTAGAAAATAGAAAATTATTTTCTACCGTGTTTTTGGCGCATGCCAAATTTGGTATTACTACCAGGTGCACACACTAGCTGGACGGTAATGCCGATTTGATGCACACTGCACGCGCATTGGTCCTTATGCACCTTTGTAAAAGGGTCCCCAAATGTAATCATTCACACTACACTACCGAAAGACTGAAAATAAAAATCAATAGTTAATAAAATACAGGTCAGTGGATTCTAAACGTCGAGTCACCATGGGTAATTCAATGTCCAAATGCCTTTTCAAATAAAAAGGTCTTGAGGACTGACCAGAATTTTGGATAGGACAGCTCAAGATAGACCCGAGTGGGGAAAGCATTCCAAAGGGAAGGCACGATAAAGTAAAATGCACTACTACGAGTTGAGTCTAGTCTGGCATTCTGTGGTGATGGAATGTGCAGGTGACAATCATTCAGGGAATGTAATAGCCTAGGTGATGCATCAAGGTATGGAGAGAGCAGCAAGATATGAAGGAAAACTAAGTATTGAAGGTGAGAATAAGGATTTTAAATTGAATACGAAATGGTATGGGTAACCAATGATAGTGTTTAAATAGTGATGTTATATGATTTGAACACTTTGCCCGCTTAATTTCTAGTTAGGTGAAAGTAACCACTCACAAAATAAGAAGTCTTATATTTAAATACAGTGCTAAGCAAATGAATTACAAATTGAAACCCCTGGCACACCTGAGGCTGGTGCAGAGGAACTAAGAGGACCAGGAACTACAAACGCTGGACGCTATGAAGGCCTTTTTCTGAGTCTACAGGATGTCGCTGGAGCTGTATTCACAAAGCAGATATGTATACTGGCTGTTTTCTCCTTCACTGTTTTGGGTGGTCATTGGAGTTTCTTCATCGTGATTCAAGGATTTTAAGTTTACCTTCCTTTATGGACAATTAATGATAGCTACTAATGGACAATAACATTTCAGATAAGTTAATTCTATTATTTAATGTGGACACTGTAACAACATAAATAGAGAAAAGTAGATTGGCCAAGTAGTTGTAAAGGCATAGGGTGACTGTGGAATATATATATATATATATATATATATATATATATATATATATATATATATATATAATGGAGTTATGGGGCTTTAGTGTGCCATGATGACCCATTATTAAACTTGGTCTCACAATATTGGGTGAGGAGATTTTTGGTCTGAGCACATTCACTTCAGTATTATTTTAAGTAAATTAATGTGTAGAATTGTAAACTATATATAGTACTTTAATATTTTGTAGGTGGAAGTAACCCCTTTACTGCACAATAAACTTTATACAATAGCCAATAGAACTGAGTAGGCCACTGTGCCCATGGATCAACCAACTTTTTGCCCACATACATCATCAGCAACGGGACCGGTTTTAGACATGGTGGGGCCTAGGGCAGAAATTAAGGAGGGGGCCCCTGATGCCTGATTCCCTGTCTCCCCCCCCCCCCCTACCTGCATTGCTACTATGTGATCTGGGCACCTCTTACCCTTCTCCTCACCATGGTCTGTTTCTCTCCCTTCCCCTCACCTTGCGGTCTTCTTAAAAAAATTATTTCCCTTCTCACAGGGGCCAGGCGCAGCAGCCATCTTCACAAGGCTGCCTCCAGCTGCCCCAAAGCTTTCCCTCTCTGCCGCGATCCAACCAGGCGGAAACAGGAAATCGCATTGGGAGTGTGGATCGTGGCAGAGAGGGAAAACTTCTGTTTGCCCCCCCCCCCCTTAATACTGGCCCTGATCAGCAACTAGGAAGCTTTGGGGGCAGGGATAGAGGTAGCTTGTTTATGCTCCCTAAAAGGGGTTCTACTGCGACTTCACTTACATTAAAAAAAAAAAAAAAAGACTCTTTGAGACTGTTAGGAGCAATCATTTTAAATACTGAACTTACTATGTTGCAAGTGCATGACAGGTTTACATGGCGTGTAAAGTAGCAGGGAGCACTCTTTAGTGGAAGTTACCTCATGCTCACAGGGCTAGCTCAAGGTTCTGTACCTCTTTCCCCAGACCTCAATTACCTTTGCCTTCCTACGTACTTTATAACATTTTGAAGCTAAACAAGGCAGCTGAAAGTGGATTACACTCAGGCACTATGGAACTTTGTAAGTCTAAGTACTTTGAAAATACGCCTCCATGCAAGGTAGCAGAAACCTGAATTTCTACCACTTCTCTTGACAGGGGCTAAACTGACAGTAATGGAACTACATCTGTATTTATTTATAGAGAACCAGGTATCCAATAAGTAATATGTAGAGCTCTTTGACTTGTCTGCCCCCTTGAATGAGGAGCACAAGGTCCATTTCCCTCTTAAACTGCATGGTGAGAATGCAGCTGTCTACTTAGATGACATTCAGGGGCATTTTCAAAAGAGAAGGGCACCCATCTTCCGACACAAATCGGGAGATGGGCGTCCTTCTCTCAGGGTCGCCCAAATCCGTATAATCGAAAGCCAATTTTGGGCACCCTCAACTGCAGTCCATCGTGGGGACGACCAAAGTTCACGGGGGCATGTCGGAGGCGTAGTGAAGGCAGGACTGGGGCGTGCTTAAGAGATGGGTGTCCTCGGCCAATAAGGGAAAAAAAAGAAGGGCATCCCTGACGAACATTTGGTTGACTTTACTTGGTCCATTTTTTTCACAACCCAGCCTCAAAAAGGTGCCCAAACTGACCACATGACCACCGGAGGGAAGCGGGGATGACCTCCCCTTACTCCCCCAGTGGTCACCAACCCCCTCCCACCCTAAAAAAAAATTTTTTTTTTTTTTTTGCCAGCCTCAAATGTCATACCCAGTTCCATGACAGCAGTATGCAGGTCTGTGGTGCAGTGCACTTCAGGCAGGCGGACCCAGGCCCATCTCCCCTACCTGTTACACTTGTGCTGGTAAATGAGAGCCCTTCAAAACCCACCCGAAGCCCACTGTACCCATATGTAGGTGCCCCCCTTCACCCCGTAGGGCTACGGTAGTGGTGTACAGTTGTGGGGAGTGGGTTTTGGGGGGTTGGGGGGCTCAGCACTGAAGGTAAGGGAGGTATGCACCTGGGAGCAATTTGTGAAGTTTACTGCAGTGCTTCCTAGGGTGCCCGGTTGGTGTCCTGGCATGTGAGGGGGACCAGTGCACTACGAATGCTGGCTCCTCCCACAAGCAAATGCCTTGGATTTGGTCGTTTTTGAGATGGGCATCCTCGGTTTCCATTATGGCTGAAAATCGGGGACAACCATCTCTAAGGTTGACCATCTCAACATTTAGGTCGACCATCTCTAAAGTCAACCTAAATGTTGAGATTTGGGTGTCCCCGACCGTATTATCGAAATGAAAGATGGACGCCCATCTTCTTTCGATAATATGGGTTTCCCCGCCCCTTCGCCGGAACATCCTTAGAGATGGGCACCCTTAGAGATGGTCGTACTCGTTCGATTATGCCCCTCATTGTCATTTACAGTCAGAATTGGAGGACCCATCTCATCCAGGTAGAAGTGGTACTTGATAGTCTATGGACTGCTGGTCTAACAGCAAATCCTAAAAAGTGCTTCTTGGGATGATAAGAACTCCAATACCTGGGGTACTTGGTCGGGAAAGGACAAGTGAGATCTCACATCTGGAAGGTAGAGGCAATTGTCCAGGTGCCAGTATCCCAGACAGAGAAACAGGTAAAAGCCTTCCTCAGGCTCGTTGGTTATTACCACCAATTTATTTAAGGGTTTGCTGAAAAACCAGAACCACTAACCTGCATCATGCAGAAGGCGGCTCTGGAAAAGATATACTGGATTGAAGAGCTGGATGCTGCCTTCCAAACCCAGTCCAGACTTCAATTGGTCCTTCAGTGTGTTGACCGATGCATCAGAAGTTGGACTTGGGGCTGTCTTGTCCCAGAAAGTGGATGGGGAAGACAACCCAGTGGCCTAAATTAGCCAGAAGTTATTTCCAAGAGAAAAAGGTTATGCAGTAATTGAAAAGGAAGCTCTAGCTGTTAAATGGGCCCTAGAGCGATTTCAATATTGTTTATTGGGATGACACTTCCTGTTGGTCATTGATTGGCTCGCCATAAACACTCAAACACAGCATCAAGCACTGGTTCCTCAGCCTCCAGCCCTTTAGCTTTCAGGTGAGATACTGGTGGGCCAAGAACATGTTAATGTTGACTTTTTGTTTCAGGAGTTGGACCCTGATATGGCAGGTGCTCAACCAGGTAGGGTTGAGCTGAGGGGGAGGGTATGTGGGGGGGGGGGGGGGGGTATATAGAACATTGTCCCTCGCCCTTAAGAATAGTCCCTCAGGTAGTTTGAACCACCTTAAAACTCCTAGTCCCGCCCAGAGAGGAAGTGAGATGGGAGGGGTGGAGCCGAAAGGATAGGGACCAGGAAATATAAAAGGCAGGGTCAGAGTTGGGTTGAGGCCCAGGGTGGAAGAAGTGAACTCCAGCATATGTTTTCAGTACATACATCAAGCTACTACGGCTTGGCTGACATAAGCCAACCTTTTCACTTGGACACTGGTAAACCTGGTTCTGAGGCCTGGCCGGCCCAGAAAGAGTGAGAGAAAATCTTTACAAACTGTGTTAGGGCATGGCAGTCACAGGCCATGGACTGCGTTTGGGTCTTGTCAGCCACAAGCCACTGTCAAGACTTTTTCCTCTGAATTAAAAACACTTTATCTTTTTGTTCTTGACCCTGTGAAGTAAAAAGCCCTCAGGTTTAGTGAATAAAGTATTTAACTTATTTTTACAACGTTAGCCAGCTATGGAGGCCTACCTTCAATCCTCATTCCCAGTATCACAAGGCCATTTAAACATTTTCAGCTCCGGTTTTCCTGATCATAACCTTTATGGTTTTAACCATTTAATTTATATTCAGAGTTGTGGTTTTTTTTTTGCATGCCTCAACCAGATTGTAAACTTTATGGAGCAAGGACTGTCTCTTTTGTGTATGCACACAGTGCTGCTTATGTCTAGTGAGGCTAAATAAATGGTAAGTTGATCTTGTATCATTCAGTAATAGACAAATCCCCCATCTCCCACCTACTCATGTACACCCAATGCATTGCGCTATTTCACTAAAACCACTGGAGGGGGATTCTCAAACCTTATGCCTGCAACTGATTTTCAAAGTACCCAGCTTGAAGGTATGTCAGGATCCAATTAAAGAATCAGATTTTACTTTAGACTCATGTACTGTAAATCAAAATCAACTCCAAGCCCCTTGTTCTATCTGTGGGATATGAGACCACACCAGTTGTGTTCTTAAAAGCACCATTCCCCAGTATCTGCTTTTTATTTGTTTTATTAGCTTGGAATGATCTTCTGTCACATTCTCATATCTTCTAATGCAAAGAAATGTGGCAATGTTCAGAGTCCTTTTCATTGTTATGGGTGGCACTTTAGAAATGAATGGTGCCAATCATCCAGCAATAACCTAAGTGCATTCTTTACAGTGAAGACAGAAAGGAAAATTGCAAATTTAACTGACAGTGTTAAAAATAAAAAATAAAATTCTGGCTAGGTGTCTGTTCCAAAGTCACATTGAACATACAAACTGACAATCAAGCAGCTATAGGAAATCTGGGTAAAGACTTCTAAGGTTCTGCTTTAGGAGGATGGCAGACAGCTCTAGTGGCTCCAGTAAAATACTGCACTGTGACCTGTGATCAAGGGATGGTCTCACAGTCCGAATGGTTGTTAGAACAAAGAAACAGAATTTAACAACAGATATGATTTGCTTTCCAAAAAAAGTTGACTAGTAGTAGGGATTAGCCTAGCATGCTGGGAGCCATGGTTGGAGCAGAACACCAACTGCTAGTAGCTTACTGGGATTGAGTTTCAGATGACTGACCTCCAGTCAAGATGCTGACTGAAAGAAATTCACTAACTGGTGCAAGCTTGGGCAGATCAGATCAACATATGATATTAATTGTACATCATCAGCAAAGAAATAACTGCTCATTCCCATGGTCTGTAAACCTCATACTTAGACCTCGTACATTCCCAGACTGTTCTACACAGCCTGAATACTGATGGACTCAACAATCAGAAGGACACTGGGATCAAGTGAATATGAGAAAGTAATTCAAAGTTTATTAGTCACTTACCAAGAACAGAATTAACACAAGATCATCACAGTGCATATCCCTGGCATTCATATCTCATCCTGGAAGAGCAGTGCTCCATGACACACAACTGGTTTACTGTATTCTCTCTCTCTCGTCTCCTCTTCTCTCTTCTCTCCTTCCTTTTTAATGCCCTGTCAGCCTTTATATACAATTCTTCTATCATTGTTCCCTATTAACATTTCATTCTTCCACCGGCAAGCTTTGCATCTTATCCTTAGTACCTTCTAGATATCAACATATTTGATAGAAATGATTTCACATTTCCAAGTTTCCCTTCAACCCCCCTGGATGTTCTTATTTACTTTCATCTGACCCACTGTTAACCTGCCTTTACCAAAATATCTTTGTTCACAACCTCTTGTTATTGTCTGTCCACCTGTTGTTTTGAGAACAGATTCCGCCTCCCTCTGTCAGCTCTCAGTTGCTTACTTCAGCTTCTGCTGCAGTGACATCATCTGTGTCAGAGATGGTCTTTGATTTTTAGAGGCCTAGTTCTCAGCTCTAAGCCTGCCTTGACCTGTATTTCACTGACGGCAACTGATAGCATTTTTCTACAGGAGGAATCAGAAAAAAGACTGGGCAAGAATATAGAACCTTTGGGGACCCCACAGAGTAAAGGGATTTAATTGGACTTCCCGGAGTTAAAGGACAAAGAAAAGTGATCTGACAGGAATGAAACAAACCAACACAACAAAATATCGCTGAGCTCTACCTCTTTTAAGCTACTTAGAAGCAGGGCCGCCGAGAGCCAGAGCCGGGCCCGGGACAAGGCCGCCCCTGGGCCCCCACACACACCCCACCCGAGGTCATCGTCACCACTGGGTCCCCCCACCTGAGGTCGCCGGGGCCCCCCCTCCACCCGCTACCAGGCCCTGAACTAACCTTAAACGCCTTCTTCCTTTCCTTTCACCACCTTCGCGGCAAGCAGCAGCAGGGCAGACCTCTCCTTCCTTCCGTGCTCCGCCCTCGCGGACGTTACGTCAGGCGAGGGCGGGACACGGAAGGAAGGAGTGGCCTGCCCTGCTGCTGCTTGCCGCAAAGGTGGTGAAAGGAAAGGAAGGAGGCGTTTAAGGTTAGTTAGTTTGGGAGCGACGGCGGGCGGGCCTGACTGCGGTGGCGCCAGGCCCCCTCCGGAGGCCTGGGCCCGGGGACTTTTGTCCTCCCTGTCCCCCCCCTCTCGGCGGCCTTGCCTAGAAGTAAAGAATGATCCACCAGGTCACATGTTGCTGTTAAATTCAAAGGTACAATAATGCAATTTTTCCCCTGTCAAGGAAGTTGTGAAGTTCTCTCACCCAAGCCAACCGGCTAGTTTCCATACTGTGGGACAAGTTCCTCGAGAAAGTCTATAAACAATTAATAGCCAGATAGACTTGAGAAGCCTTCCCTTATCCTTTGAAATGAGCTATGAGAATTTTTGGGGATCTGCTGGGTACTTGTAATCTGTATTGGCCACTGTCAGAGACAGAAGCTGGACTTGGCTCAATGGACCTTAGTCTGACTTCAGCTTGGCATATTTTATGTTATTAATACTTTGTTGCTGTTTGTGAATAGTAAGTTATCACGCTGGATAAATAATATTAGCAATAATAAAATGGAAAGGAGAGCATAGAAAATAGACAGAGGGCGGGGAAATCAGAAAAAGAGATAAAGATTACCACAAAAAAACTATTCACTCAGAAAAGAAATGCTGCAAAAAATCAATCATATCATCCCTGCATCTTTCCTCCCCCCACCTCCACCTGACATGTGAGTCCAGAGCCAGTTCCTCATTTCTTGGCAGGTGGAGCCTGTAAAACCCCACCAGCCCCTTTGATCCTTCATTTCTTTGGTTCCTTTTCTAGATTCCACTGCACCCGAACATCAGACAAAACATCTGATACTCCAACAGAACACATGAAATGTGGAGCTTCACCATTATAATTTTTATTGCGACATCATTTGTAGGGCATATTGCGTATGCTTTGTAGCGCTATAGAAATGCTAAGTAGTAGTAGTAGGGCAGTCTATTAGTTATCAACAGTCTCTGGAGTAAGGCTTTAAACTGAATTAACAACCAGGTTGAGCAAGCCATTTAACCCTCCACTGCTTCAAGTACAAACTTAGAGGCCCTTTTAGTAAAGGGCATTAACTAGGGTTACCATATGGCTCCAGAAAAGGGAGGACAGATAGAGCCAGTCCAGGTTTTACTTCCATTGCTTTCACTGAAAATAAAACCCGGACTGGCTCAATCTGTCCAAGCCCTAATTCATGGTTAGCACATGAGAAAAGGCTTGCTGGTAATTTCCCTGTTGTCGCACAGTAAGTGTGCTTAACTATTTTTTGAAAATATTTTTGTAGAGGGAGCAGAGAGTAAGCATTCCTGCACTATCTGGCCAGTGCTTTCTGATTAGTAACCGGATAGCATGGGAGCACCTAGTCCCTCCTAAATAGAAGGTGGTAAGTGATCCCGTGTTAACCCAAGCAGATCACACGCACTAATGGCTATATTAGCCATTTTTTAAAAAGCTAAAACAGGCTAAATTGATGCCCCATTGCTCAAAACCCTGGTGCTGTACTGAACAATGCTGGAACAACACCAAAAAATAACTTCCTAATGCTCAACACTAATAATATGCAAATCATCTGTGTGCTGTTAGCATTGAGCATTAGGAAGTTAAGGGGGAGGATGGTGCCAGGTGTATATGCACAAGGTGTACAGCAGTGATGTGTAGAGCTATGGGGCCAAAGAAAAAAAAACGCAGAATCCTCCAGGGACTGTGCTCTCTCTTTACTTCTAATTTTGCTCAACCTTGGCCTGCCTAGGTTTACCAAATGGCTCCAGAAAAAGGAGGACGGATTAAGCCAGCCGGGTTTTACTTCCATTGCTTTCAATGGAAGTAATTGAGCCAGCCAGGTTTTACTTCCATTGCTTTCAATGCCCCCCTGATCCCGAGCACTCTTTACCTCCCTTCCCAGAGGCTGAGACGATCTCCGGGAACTTCTTGGCCAGCTAGCGGGTAAGATTGCATGCAGGGAAGCAGTTCTGCTGGCTTTGTACATCTGTAGTCTCAGAAGAGAGGACACTCAAAACTGGTTCGTTTAATGAGCTGAAGATGTGGATCACGCTGGAAGAACTTTTCAGATTTCTCTCTTTTTGGCTTTGCTTCCTTTTGGTTTTGTCTGAAAGGTAAATCACTATGGTGCCTGTTTAGACACTCCAACACTAGTTCTGAGCTGGTGTAAGGTTTGCAGCAGTAAGGGCACCCTTGTTCTGTGCAATGTTCGTTGAGCATTGGAGGGAATAGGAAATGACCTCATTTAAATCCTTTTGACTACATTAACATGCTATTTGCACTGATCTGGGGTGGGCTTGTTATTTCCATGGTAATGGCCTCTGAGCATTGTGAGCTAGTAAATGTGGGTGCTAGTCCAGCACTAATAGGCTCTAGTGCCCGCATTTGCTTCTGAGCATCGGGGCCTCAATCTGGACTTAGTGCATGAGAGAATCCTGCGTTAAAATGCCCTAAGCCTAAAGCATAGCTTATTAAGGGGTCTTTTACAAAGTGGCGATGTCATACATGGGCTTACTGCTTGCTAATCTGGAACTGCCACCGGTGGTAGTTATGGCTGGAGCATGTACCATTTCTGGAGCTCCGGAAATATTTTTTCTGTCACGCAGTGCTAACCTGGCAGTAATTGGGCATCAGTGAGCACTGCCTGGTTACTGCCAGGTTACCATGGGCGACCTTACTGCCACCCCAATGGGTGATGGTAAGTGCTCTCCACTGCATGTCCACGTAGTAAGCAGTGGCGTAGCCAGAAGACAATTTTTGGGTGGGCCAGCGGGTTGGATGGGTGGGCACTACAACCCCCCCCCACCCCACAAACACACGCGTGCGCATCTGTCCACCACATTTAAAGTTATCGGTACTGCCTCCACTCACCTCCCACCGTGGCGCTGCCTCCTCTCCTGCACTTCATGGTCTCCGTCTCCCACCCCCGCGACGACGTCCTGCTCCGGGACCTTCCCTCTGCCGCGTGCAATCCACCCTACGTAAACAGGAAGTTGAATCTACGCGGCAGAGGGAAGGCCCCGGAGCAGGAGGATGTCGCGTCTGTCAGTTGTCAGGCAGGCAGCGCTGATAGCAAATTGAAAGCGCTGCCGCAAGGGTGGGAGACAGAGACTGTGAAGTGCAGGAGAGGAGGCAGCGCTACGGCGGGGGTGGGAGAAGGTGAGGATGGGCCTGGGCCCATCCAGGTCCACCCGTAGCTACGCCCCTGGTAGTAAGGGTTATCTTACTGTGTGGACATTTGGGGGAGACATTTTACAGCAGCTTAGTAAAAGAACCCCCTAGATTGTAATACCTTGAGCTACTACTGAAAACAGTGTGAGCTTAGCTAAATTCAAATAAATTCAAATTAAATAAACTAGTCTTGGTACTTGACAAGTTTACCAACTGTAGTAAGAAGTTTCACTGAAGGAATTGTTATAGGAACCATGCAGGAGGCCTTGCATAAAACACCAAAAACTAAGACGGTACAAAGATATCCCCCTTCCCCTCTCTCCCAGGGAAACTTGGCATTAGTTGGTCAGCCACAAGGGGTCGCCCTGCTGCTGAACGCCAGGGTCCGAACACGTGTGCTTTTCTTCCTTCCCGGTCTCCAGGTCTTCGACGTTCTCTCGTGATGTCATGCCGCAAAACGAACCTATAAGTAAGCCCGATCTCACGACGCTCATTCTTTTCTAAAGTAAAGGCCTAAGAGGCTGGTAGCTTGCTCTTTTCCTGACTCACCGCTGTTCGGTCGCGCCGGACTTTCCGATCCCCGTCGACGATTAAGTCGGTCAGGAAGCTGCTTCTTGGCCATGGTGAGAGAGCCGGCTCTTTAGGGGAGTCTGCAGTAGAGAAAAAGGAACGGGGGGTTAACAGCTGAGGGGGGCGCCATGGAGGCCGGTGTAGCAGCCGCGCTCGCGCGCCTTGGTGCGTCACCCAATTTGAAGCGTCTCGCGCTACTGGTGGCGGTGCTGCTGCTGCCAGGAGTGTTGGCGGGCGGCTTGCTGCCCTTATGCTTAAGGTAGTTCTTTATTTCCTTTCCTCCTCCAATGCTGGCGGAGTGCCGGCGTAACACGTGAAGTTCGTTCCTCTGCGGAGAAAGGAGACTTTATATTAATGGCCGGAATGCGAGAATGTGTGACCGGGTCCGCCACAGGAGGGTGTCAGTTCTCGTGTTGGGCGTCACACTCGCGGGTTCAGATTGTGGGAGCTCTTAGGGGCTTTACAAACATAAATTATATGGAACTATTGGGGGCAATTCTACGGAATTATTAGGTGCAATGTCCCTAAAAAGGTTAGCCATGAATTTCAAATTATTTTTTTTCTCTTAAGTTGCTGTTAACGCTTGCCGTAGTATTTGCATTGTCAGAGCGCCTCCTAGTGGAGTTCGTAATCTATGCAATCGCGCTTGTCTGTGGTACCAAAATGATGGGAAAGATTTCGGTAGCTTTCTTTCACATTTTCTTGGTCTTTGCATTTCAAGATATGCAATCTTTAATGCTTTTTGTTAAGGTGGTGTTGACGACTGTAGGTTTTTCATTTATTGTTTATCAATAGAAATCAAACAAAATAAAACATGGAGTGGCCTAGTGGTTAGTTCAATTCCCACTTCAGCCACAGGCAAGCTCCTTGTGACTCTTGGCAAGTCACTTGACCCTCCGTTGCCCCAGGTACAAATAAGTACCTGTATATAATATGTAAGCCACATTGAACCTGCTATGAGTGGGAAAGCGCGGGGTACAAATGTAACTAAAAATAAGATGATACCTTTTTTATTGGACATAACTTAATCATTTCTTGATTAGCTTTCGAAGGTTGCCCTTCTTCGTCAGTTCGGACATTTATTGTAAAACTGAAGCTATTTGTATGTACTTCACGCAGAGTGCAGTCGATAAACTTTCTCTGGCGTTAAGGAACCGGGAGGGGGAGGCGTGTACAGTAGGACAGTCTTGATAGTTAAGAGAAATTTGATTAAGTACAGAAACATGAATGTTTCTAAATTTACAAAACTAGGATTAGTAGACCACAAAATATAATTGAAGTTTGAGCAAAGAACCTAAACGTAAGACTAAGTACAAAATGATTTAAAAAAAAAAAAAGCATACATTATGTTGTATGGTGAATTTATTTTGAAGCTGGAATCTGTTGGTACATTTTAATTGACTCCACCCAAAATTGCTTCTGACTCTATAGCTCTGCTAGGAACCACATTGATGAAAATGATGACACACAGAGACCTAAGTTGAAGTGGCAGTTAAGATGTGGGACATTGCCAGAGTATACTGATTAATTTCCTTGTCTGGATGACCAGAGAGTTTGACTGAGGGAGAGCGTTAGATGTGGTGTATTTAGATTTTAGATAATAGAAATAGACTAAAATAAAACAAAGACAATAAGATGATACCTTTTTTATTGGACTGACTTAATATGTTTAGATTTTAGCAAAGCCTTTGACACAGTTCCGCATAATATGTAAACTGAGTGCCCTTGGTATGGGCCCTAAAGTTACTGGGTTAGGAACTGGTTGAAAGGTGACAGATGGTAGTGGTAAATGGAGCTCATTCTAAGGAAAATATTACCAGTGGTGTGCCACAAGATTCGGTTCTTGGGTTAGTTGTTTTTAGCATTTTTATAAGCAATATTGCTGAAGAGGTTTGCCTCTTTGCAGATGATACTAAAATCTGCAATAGAGTAGACACCTCTGATAGTGTGGATAATAGGAGGAAGGCAGCTTAGATTTAATGCTTAAAAAATGCAGGGTAATTTGGGCTGTAAAAAACCCGAGGAAACAGTACAGTTTAGAGGGTGAAGAACTTTTATGCATGAAAGGAGCAGGACTTAGATGTGATCATATGTGATGATCTTAAGGTGGCCAAACAGGTAGAAAGGGCGATGACAAAAGCTAGAAGGATGCTTGGGTGCATAGGGAGAGAAATGGGCAGTAGGGAAAAGGAAGTAATGATGCCCCTTTATAAGACACTGGTGGTACCTCCTTTAGAATATTGTGTACAATTCTTCAAAAAGATATAAACAGGATGGAGTTGGTCCAGAGATCGGCTACTAAAATGGTTGGTGATCTTCATCTTAAAGCGTATGGGGACAGACTTACAATATGTTTACTTTGGAGGGAAAGGGGCGATATGATAGAGACATTTAAGTACTTATGCGGCATAAAAACGTAGGGGGCAAGTCTTTCAATTGATGGTAAGATCTGGAAAGAGGACACAGGATGAACATGAAAGGGGCTAGACTCGGAAATAACAGGAAATACTTCAGGGAAAGGGTGGTGAATTCATGGAACCTGGTGGAAGTGGTAGAGACGAAAACAATATCTGAATTCAAGAGATCTTGGGACAAGTACATAGGACAATGGTTCCCAAATTTTTTTTTTGTTCACGGCACCCTTAGTGGAGCAATTTTTCAAGGTGCACCTCCCAACCCCCTGCCACATAGGTCTCCTTTTCTCTGCAGCCCCCTCCTCTCCAGCACGCCTCTCCATTCCCTGCAGCTCCTCTCCTCCTAGATAGTTCAGCACACCAATCCCTGCATCCCCTCTCCTCCCAAATAGTCTAGCACATCTCTCCCTTCCCTACAGACCCCCTCCTTCCATAGGTCCTGCACGCACATCACATTTCTCCCTTCCCTGCACCCCCGCTCCTTCCATAAGTCCAACACCTCTGCTTTCCCCAAATCCAGCATCGCTTGCTACCTTCAGGTCCAAGATGCTACCGCTTCCTTCTTAACTCTGTCGCCACTGCAGTGCTTGCAGCTTACATTTTCGGGCTGTCCACGATTCACACAGGAACTCCGGGGCCTTTCCTCTGCCATGTCCGGCCCTCTCTGATGCAACTTCCTGTTGCGAGGGCTGGACGTGACAGAGGGAAGTCCCCACAGTGCCTGTGTGAATAGCAGATGGCCCGAAAATGTAAGCCGCAAGGAAAGAAGGAAGTGACAGATTCCAGACCCGAGGGAAGAAAAAAGTAGGGTGCGATGCTGGATTGTGGGTGGCTGGGGGTTGCCATCTGGGTTCGGGTGGCGGCAGGAGGGAAGTCAGGATTTGCCACACACCCCTGAGAGATTGCTGTGGTGCACCAGGGTGCCGTGGCGCACAGTTTGGGACCCACTGATGTAGGATCTGTAAGGGAATGATAGGGAGAATAGATGGGCAGAGCAGGTAGGCCATATGATCTTTGCCTACATTTTTCTATGTTTTTCTCTCCATTTCTCATTAATTTTGGTGATGAGCAGGCATAAGTGTTTGGGTTTTTTTTGGCTGTTGTAGTTGCACATGGAATTTCATGCCATTTGTATGATGGTCCATTGATTATTTAGCTTGTGTGCATTTTATCAGGTAACGCCAAACTTTTCTGCTGTTAATTTAATCTTACTGTAAGTGACACACTTTCCCTTTTTTTTGTGTGGATCAGCCTCTAGTAATATGCTGTCCAGACTTTTTTGTCAGTTCATTTGGGATTTCATTTTTTAAAAATTATATCAAAAGCACACATTGTGTGAAAATAGTGCAAAAATCCGACAAATATAAATAAAATGTATTTTGAATGAGGCGTTACCCTGCTTCATACTGATTTCTTTGCGTCACTGAGATAAATTGTTCTGTATCCCATGAACTATGCTTATATATTTTGTGGCTTAGTGGTGTCTAGAAAATTGCATATTTGTATTCCTTGTCTTCATTTGTGTATATATCTTAATGTTATAGGCATTTAAAGATACTGGCAAAGCACCTGTGGATCAAGAGGTTGCCATCCATCGGATTAGAATCACCCTGACAAGTCGCAATGTGAAGTCCCTTGAGAAGGGTAAGATGCATTTGCCTGAAGAAGGATGCTATACATTCCAGTTCCTTAGTTGAACATCCAACCATACATTACAGTAAATTGGTAGAGTTAGATTTAGGGGAACCTGTGTATCAATAATGGCTGTTTTTGCATAGCAGTGTAAATTGGAGTTTAGCTTTAAGGAGCTGAATATCTTTAGTAACTCAGGATCATGCCTGCAGGCATTTCTGGAATAGATATTGTAGCACGCATTCATTATCTCCCCCCCCCCCCCCCCCCCCCCCCCCCCCATTAGTAAGTAATTTCTTAGAGGCTGACCAAATTTGATTTCTGTGCCAAAACCAGCCCATTGGTATTTGGCCTTGTTCCAGATTTTGCTGATAATGCTAGTGCATTTTTGGCTGTATCGACACTGTGCACCCCCCCCCCCCCATTGTTTTGTTGGTGGTGTAGTGAGAAGCTGGAGGTCCCAGCAGCCATTTTGACCGAGGACCCGGCATGGGCAGCAGTGACTGGGGATTGCTCCTATCCTGGATAGTCACTACACCATCAGCCATACAGTATGCTTGAAGGAGGAACCCTACCTATGTATAGATCGGGGAAGAGAGGTACAGGTGAGTCTGTGAGGGGGAGGGCCCCTTCTCTTTGGGGGGTGAGGGAGGCGGTTTCCGGGGCTGGCTGAAATGGCGATGAATTTTGGCTGCAGACTTTGTTTCGGCCAAAGCTCAAAATCTTTGTTTTGGTTGGCCTCTAGTTTGCTTTGGATCAGTCTTAGGCGTTATGGAGGTGTGACCACAGGAGTTGTTGACTGATAGTCCTGTGCTTGACTAAGTGGACAGCACAAGCACGGTACATCACTGATCTAAAACTGGGGAGGGGAATAAATCTTTTATCGTTTTAAAGTGATTAAGATTAAACATTTGAGAGCTAGTGCTGAGCATAACTAAGCTATTTTCTCTGCTTGGTGCTGCAAGATGTATACTTCATGTAATGTTTCTTCGTCATAGACCTTCATAGAAATACTAGAGAGTTACATTAGCAGATTGAGGATTATAACTGGGGGGGGGGGGGGGGGGGGGGGGTACTGTGCTAGGTGCAAACATATTAGGCATTAGGATTGACAGGTGGAAAATTATTTGAAAAGAGTTGGCTATGAGGATAAACTGGAATCTTGAATGATCGTGACAGATTCATACGCTATTCTGAGCCAACTTCACATATGACAATCTTGAATAACAATATTAAAGAAGTGAGACTAGACAAGTTGTGGAAAATCTGAGTTCTTTTCACTACTGCTTTATTTTTATTTATTTTATTTTTGTTACATTTGTACACCGCGCTTTCCCACTCATGGCAGGCTCAATGCGGCAGGCAATGGAGGGTTAAGTGACTTGCCCAGAGTCACAAGGAGCTGCCTGTGCCGGGAATCGAACTCAGTTCCTCAGTTCCCCAGGACCAAAGTCCACCACCCTAACCACTAGGCCATATACATGGTGCAGTGTTAAGTTTAACATTTCTGACAAGGTAATTGATTTTTAACCCCCTGATTGGGTTTGGAGTTAGCTCGCACCTTTCTCAGACATTCATGGCGAGTTATGTTCCTGTAGAGTAGGTATTTTCCTCTCCCCAGAGAGCTTACAATCTAGATTTGTACCCAAGGTGCTGAATGGTTAAGGGGCCCTTTTATTATAAGGTTGCTGTAGAGCAACCCGAACTACCACCAGTCTCTGGAGGTAGTTCCACCTCGAGCATGTACCATTTCCAGCACAACGAAAAATATTTCTTGAATTTGTACTTCAGTGCTAACCCAGTGGTAATTTACTGCTGGGTTACTGTGGGAGCCCTTATCGCCACCTCAGTGGGTGGCGGTAAGTGTACCCTGCTGCATGGCCAGACGGTAAGACTAATCTTACCACATAGCCATTTTTTTAAGGGACCTTTTACCCAGTGTGGGAAAAGGGGCCCTTGCACGCTGGAAAAACAGCTTCCACTGCTACTGCAGGGCCCTTTTTACTGCAGCTTGATAAATGGACCCCCAAGTGTCTTGCCCAAGATAGAGAGCCTTGTTGAGGTTTGAATTTGGCTTCCCTGGTTCTCAGCCTGCTGCTCTAACCATTAGGATACTTCACTCCACCGAGTGGTGGTTTATTTTAAATTCTGTGATTTGTATTATTTTTTTTTAGTCAGATTGGACAATTTTGGAAGTCTAATAAAGCAAATAAAAATTAACATGTGCTACATGGAAATGTGCTTTTTCATTACTTTCCTAACAATCTGTATAAACTTTTTTTTTTAAAGTTTGTGCTGATCTGATCCGAGGAGCCAAGGAAAAGAATCTAAAAGTGAAAGGACCTGTTCGCATGCCTACCAAGGTATTGCATGAGATTTCAGAGGAGGGAATGCAATAATGTCTTAGAGATTTGTTACAAATGTGATTTTTTTTTTTTTGTTTGTTTTGAAGTTATGCATTAATTTAGCTTGTTTATGATCACAGCCATGCGTATATTGAAAGGAGTGAGCTGGTGCTAAGTTTGTTGACGTGCATTCAGATTCAATGTCTGAGGAAGAAATTGAAGCTTTTTCTGCTGTTTTGCCATTAAAAGCATCAGATGGTTTGATTCTCCCTCCAGTTTATAAAAGGCCCTCTCAATGTAGACAACTCAGCTGTAGATATGACTTGTCCCTCATGTTTTTCTGATAGGTATACACTCAAGCTTGAAAATTAAGAAAACAATTGCCTACTGAATTAAATATAGAATATGTATGTTACTTGTTAGGTGAAGTTCAGAGCACAGATTGCCTCAGATTCCATTTATATCTTTCTATCTTTGAAGTAAGATCAGGATTAAAACATAAAAACCTGTAAGTAAGTTTGCTTCTAATTCTGAATAGTGCATCTTAAGGGCTCGTAAATTGCTTTGGTTGTACCACAGAAAGGTGGTGTATCAAGAATCAATAAACATTTAAATCATTTGAAATTAAGTGGCATGTGTATGTACTTGAAACTTCAACATAAGTGATGGCTAGTTGTCCTGGTTGGCTGTTTTGTGTGTGTTTGTGGAAGGTACCACAACTTCTCTTTCTAGTGCTATCATTCTATCTACATATCTTAACATGAGCTACATCAGTGATACTGTTAACTTTGGTACCAATTAGTGATGATAGTTTTCAGTGGGATTGAAACCATTGGGGCCTGGACTCATGCTAATTCATTGCACAAAGACCAGTGAATGGCTTTTAAATGGCTGCTGCTTAGCTTGAATCAGTGACCTGTTTAATCCTGCTTGTTTTCCAGTTTTTTTACTACACTACTCTGATCATGGGATACATACCTGTTGTGTAGCTGTTTGGGTGATTGTCTGCCTCTGGTAGTCCTGATAATTACTCCCAGAGGGGCTATGTATAACTCGAGACTACCTCTACTTCAGGAAGCAGGTGGAAGCCTGGCTCTTGACAATTCTTTATATCCTGCTTAACTGTACAAAGAACTTGCCTAGAGTTTAGCTACTCCTCTGTTTGTTCCAACTGACTCTGTACTACATGTCTCCATCTCTATATCTGCAGTTGACCCCTCAGCTATATGGTAAGCTGTTTTACAGAAAAGCATTAGCATCATATCTATGTTGTTTGAATGTTATGTGTGCTTAATTTTTATTTATTTGTTACATTTGTATCCCACATTTTTCCACCTATTTGCAGGCTCAATGTGGCTTACATAGTACCGTAAAGGTGTTCGCCAAGTCCTGTAGAGAAACAAATACATGGTGGTGATGTGGTTGATTAAAGTTCAGGCACAATGGGGATCGAAGAGAGGTGTTGTATAGTGTCCATTACGAGCTTTGGTTTTGCTGTGTTGCAGAGTGTAGGCATTTACGTTGGGTCGATAGGGTATGCCTTTTTGAACAGGTTGGTTTTTAGTGATTTTCTGAAGTTTAGATGGTCATAGGTTGTTTTCACAGCTTTTGGCAGTGAGTTCCATGGTTGTGTGCTTATATAGGAGAAGCTGGATGCGTAGGTTGCTTTGTATTTCAGTCCTTTGCAGTTTGGGTAGTGGAGGTTTAGGTATGTTCGTGATGATCTGGTTGTGTTTCTGGTTGGTAGATCTGTGAGGTCTGTCATGTAGCCTGGGACTTCACCATAGATAATTTTGTGGACCAGGGTGCAGATTTTGAAGGTAATACATTCTTTGATTGGGAGCCAATGCAGTTTTTCTCGGATGTTTTATTAGCATTATGCTGACACCATAAGTACATAAGTAATGCCACACTGGGAAAAGACCAAGGGTCCATCAAGCCCAGCATCCTGTCCACGACAGCGGCCAATCCAGGCCAAGGGCACCTGGCAAGCTTCCCAAACGTACAAACATTCTATACATGTTATTCCTAGAATTATGGAATTTTCCCAAGTCCATTTAGTAGCGGTTTTTGGACTTGTCCTTTAGGAAACCGTCTAACCCCTTTTAAAACTCTGCCAAGCTAACAGCGTCCACCACGTTCTCCGGCAACGAATTCCAGAGTTTAATTACGTGTTGGGTGAAGAAAAATTTTCTCCGATTTGTTTTAAATTTACTACACTGTAGTTTCATCGCATGCCCCCTAGTCCTAGTATTTTTGGAAGCACTGTGTTTGTTCAATCAGAATATCTTTCTATTTTGTGTGAAGATACGACTTTTTTTAGGGGATCACTCGGCGTTGCAGTATATTGCTTCTCAGAATTGTATTGTTTTCACAATACTGCCGAATGTTGTCAGCTATTTCTTGCGACCTCTGATGCAGGTGCTGAATGCCGAAACACAGACCATGTCAGGTCCATTTAAGTATTGTTTCATCAACATATATGATTAAAGCCTTCATTCCCCTTTTTTGAAGGCCCTTGGAGCTTTTTGTTTCGCCTCTTTAGCGCACTGACATTGATCCTCTCTCGAAGCATGGCAGCAAGAGCATCAAAGCACTGTTGTCATTGGTGCCCTCAAAGCACCCTAAACATGAGGACCACATACCCTTTTTGATATTGGAGGGGGTGCGACAGCTTCCATGGTGCCGAGACCTAGCTTCTGATACACCTTGAATGTCTCCCCTTATTCATCTCTTTTCCAAGCTGAAGAGGCCTAACCTCTTTAACCTTTCCTCGTACGAGAGGAGTTCCATCCCCTTTATCATCTGGTTGCTCTTCTTGAACCTTTTCTAATTCTTCTATAACTTTTTTTGACCAGAACTGAATGCGGTACTCAAGGTGTGGTCACACCATGGAGCAATAAAGAGGCATTATAGTATTTTTGGTCTTATTCACCATCCCTTTCCTAATAATTCCTAGCATCCTGTTTGCTTTTTTGGCTGCCGCTGCACATTGAGCAGAAGATTTCAGCATATTATATACAGTGATGCCTAGATCTTTTTCTTGGTTACTGACCCCGAAGGTGGACGTTAGCATCAGGTAACTATGATTCGAATTATTCTTTCCAATGTGCGTTACCTTGCATTTGTCCACATTAAATGTCATCTGCCATTTGGATGCCCAGTCTTCCAATTTCCTAAGGTCTTCCTGCAATATTTCACAGTCTGCACGTGTTTTAACAACCTTGAATGGTTTTGTGTCATCTGCAAATGTAATCACCTCACTCATTCCGATTTCCATATCATTTATAAATGTTAAATAGCACTAGTCCCAGTATAAATCCTTGTGGCACTTCACTGTTCACCCTCCTCCATTGAGAGAAATGACCATTTAAACCTATCCTCTGTTTTCTGTCCAATACCCAATTCCTAATCCCCGCCAAAACATTGCCTCCTATCCCAGTACTCATTTATATTCTCAGGAGTCTCTCATGAGGAACTTTATCAAAAGCTTTCTTAAATCTAGATACACTACATCAACAGGCTCACCTTTATCCACATGTTTATTCACGTCTTCAAAGAAATGAAGCAAATTGGTGAGGCAAGACTTCCCTTGGCTGAACCCATGTGGACTCTGTCCCATTAAGCCATGTTTGTCTATGTGTTCCGGAATTTTATTCTTTTATAATAGTTTCCACTTTTTTTTCCCGGCACTTACATCAAGCATACCGGCCTGTAATTTCAGGTTTCGCAGAACATAAGCATTCATGTCATTTCAGAGCCATATCTCTGGCTGGAAAACACAACTGTCTGGTGGACAAACTGAGTCAGATTCTGCAACCTCATGAGTGGGCTTTGGACGAGGTCCACTCATTACAACAACAAAGTCCCTCAGTTCTGCTTCAGACTGGGAGCACACAGAAGACTAGCCTTGGATGCCTTCCTCATTGGAGAAATATATTCTCCAATTCCTCACATAGCGAAAATTCCTCAGACTCAAACAGGATCAAGGAACTGTGATTCTGATCACCCGTTATTGGCTGAGAATTATTCCCCTCTCCTGGAGATCCATGGAGACTGGATTGTTTTTTTTAACACTAACACAGGATCTGGAATCTCCATTACATCCCGACCTTCAGTCCCTAGACCTCACTGCTTTGATAGATAGTAGTACTGGATCCCTTCAATTTGCTAGTGTCATGTCCTGTTGGTTTCTAGAAGTTTCCACTAGGAGGCCATACAGTTTTAAATGGAAGAGATTTGCCACCTGGTGTGAGGGCAGGCGATTTTTTCCTGTCTTACAAACTGCTGAATATCTTCTACATCTAAGTCAGCTCTCAAGGCAACTATGTTAAGGTTCATCTTAGTACAATTGGAGCATATCACCAAGTAGAAGGTAAACCCATCTCTTCTTAGCCTTTAGTTGCTCACTTTATACAAGGCTTCTTCTGAAGCCTCCCATCAAATCTCCTATAGTTTTGTGGGATTTCAGTACTGTTTTAAGCCAGGTGAAGAGAGCTCCTTTTGAGACAGCGTCACCTGAAATACCTGACTTTGGTTGGTCCTGTTTTTGGTAGTGGTCAGTGAGCTCCAGGCTTTAGTAGTTAATCCATCTTACACAGTTTTTCAACAGTGTTTCTTCCTTAAGGTAGTGTCAGAATTCAAAGTTAAGTGCAAGCGGATTGTGAAAAATTGCAAGAGGACCTTACAAGACTGGGCTTCTAAATGGCAGGTGATGTTTAATATGGGCAAGTGCAAAGTGATGCATGTGGGAAAGAGGAACCTGAACTGTAGTTACTCCACATTAGGACTCAACGACCAGGAAAGGAATCTAGGTGTCATCGTTGATGATACGTTGAAACCCTCTGCTCGGTGTGCAGCGGTGGCTAAGAAAGCAAATAGAATGTTACGTATTATTAGGAAAGGAATGGAAAACAAAAATGAAGATGTTATAATGCCTTTTATCGCTCCATGGTGCGACTGCACTTCAAATAGTGTGTGCAGTTCTGGTCACTACATCTCAAAAAAAAGATATAGTGGAATTAGAAAAGGTACAGAGAAGGACGATGAAAATTATAAAGGGGTTGGGACAACTTCCCTATGAGGAAAGGCTAAAGCAGCTAGGGCTCTTTAGCTTGGAGAAAAAGACTGTCGAGGGGGAGATATGATAGAGGTCTATAAAATAATTAGTGGAGTGGAACAGGTAGACATGAATCGCTTGTTTACTCTTTCCAAAAATACTAGGACTAGGGGGCACGCAATGAAGCTACAAAGTAGTACATTTAAAACAAATGGGAGAAAATATTTTTTCATTCAACATGTAATTAATCTCTTGGAATTTGTTGCCAGAGAATGTAGTAAAAGCAGTTAGCGGAGTTTAAAAAAGGTTTGGCTAGCTTCCTAAAAGAAAAGTCCATAAGCCATTATTAAGATGGACTTGGGAATTTCTAGGATAAGTAGCATAAAATTATTGTACTGTTTTAAGATCTTTCTAGGTACTTGTGACCTGGATTGGCCACTGTTGGAAACAGGATGCTGGGCTTGATAGACCTTTGGTCTGTCCCAGTATGGCAATACTTATGTCCTTAATTGTGGTAACTTTTTTCTTTTCTTTTTAAGTTCAAATATTTTCCTAGTGTGGGTATCTAGTGCTGGTTGGCTCTGTCAGATCTTTGAAAATGTTTTCACTATTTCTTGAAAGGTTTAATTTATAAAGTTTTTTTTTGTTCTTTGAAAAGGCAAACCCCTTTTCCTTATTTTAGTGCTCAACACTACCTAAAGTGAGACTTGGCTGGAAATTGGTGTGAACAGTCAGCTAACTAGTTCATTATATTACAGACTCTGCGTATCACTACCAGGAAGACTCCTTGTGGTGAAGGCTCCAAGACCTGGGATCGGTTTCAGATGCGCATTCACAAGCGCCTGATTGATCTTCATAGTCCTTCTGAGATTGTCAAGCAAATCACTTCCATCAGCATTGAACCAGGTGTAGAAGTTGAAGTTACTATTGCTGATGCCTAAATCTGGTTTTCAGTTTAATAAAGGTTAACTTGTCATTTTTTTTGACCTTTGGCGCTTTTCTTTGAAGCATGTATTAAGTATGGAAAGCATACTTTGTGTCTTCTCTAAACATTCCTAATTGAAAGATCTATGTATTTGACATTCTTATTTTAGGTGCAAGGATAAGGGTAAAGGTGTAGTATGTATGATGGGATATTTTTCCCATGGTAGACATTTGTATAAAAAAAAATCAACATTTTATTCCAGGAGGGTCTTGGGCTTTTATAAACACTGCCCTTTCAATGATGCCCAGCACAGAGATTAGCAAGGAGTTAAACCATTAATTTACCACCATGAGCAGTCTCTAGATTCTAGATTCAATTGGTCTTTAATGCAAATAAACAGAAATAAACACTTATAGGGCACTGCCTGGTCTGGAAGCAGTCTTCTATCCAACACCCTCAGACTGGAAGATCAGCCACTGAAGCTGGCTGGTGAGCATTGTATGAAACTTGTGAAAAGGCAGTGCAGCCTCAGGGGTTGGTAGTAGGTTAGGAGCAGGTTGGTAGCAGAGCTTAAGACATAAAAATGGAGATCTAGTATACATTGAGAATGGGGTACTGTTTACCATTCTGCTCTGCATGAGTGTCTCTTTGGTTATTTTATTAACATGGATGTTCTGTGGTTCCCCAAAGACATCCATGACCCTTTGTCATATGCCTCCTACCCATAGGTTTATGGGCCAAGTGTCTGTGCAGACCTTTCCTTGCAAGTTGTAGCAGCAGACAGCAAGAAGCAGACCGACAGATGTGGAGATAATTTATTAAATACCCGACGTGGCCATGTTTCACCCAGAATCTACGTCAGGAGTTTTACACTGTCAAACCAAATATACAGAATGAATACATTAAGATGTCACATAAGTACGTACAAATACATTCAAACATGCATAATGGCATGCAAATAAATGTGATTTGTATCATGTAATGAGATTTGCAGTCTAAATATCCATAAAAAAGTGGAAAGTGGTCAAAATATCAAACATAAGAGAACCAAACATAGGTGCCATAGTAAAATATAGCAAGGTGAATGTTAACAAGAAACCATATATCTAGAGATCAAAAAGGACACATACCTAATAAGATTTAAAAATACTTCTCCTTAGTACATGTATATCCAGGACACCCTAAAAGAAAAACAAATGGGTGTAAAATTAGCATAATATCAACTAAGCTGCATTTAAAAAAAATTTAATTTTAACAAGTGGAGTGTAGTACAATTAGCAGATCCTGAATGCAAAATAAAAGTACCTCAGTGCAGAGTAGCAGCTCCTGGCATTTCCTTCCAAGAGAGGAAAGGTGAGAATACAGACAGAGAGGGCCAAAGGTGATCCAGAGATAAGTGTTCTAAGAATGTTGAAACTGAAGTTAGAATCTAACTCAGCTCGATGTGCCCTCCTAAAATTGCTATTTAAAAAAAAAAAAAAAACTTAAAAACCATTCAGAAAATACTAAAAAAAAAATAAATGTAAACTTAGATTGTAAGCCCTCCTGGGACAGAGAAATATCCAGAATACCTGAATGTAACTCACCTTGAGCTACTAATGAAAAAGGTGTGAGCAAAATCTAAAATAAATAAATAAAGTTGTAGAGTACTACCCACACAAAGGCATGGGCCAAGTGTCTGTGAAGACCTTTCTTCACAAGTCCTTAGCCTGCTGTCAACACAGCACAGCAAATAGTATAGGTGTGCCCCTTCCCCTTTGGTCCATTCCTGATAAGCTCACCAGAAGGCCCCAACCCCACTCTGGTTTCTTCCCTCTCAATGGGATTTATCATCACTCTAGCAAAGGTTCCACAAATTTAGAAAATTGTCTTGCTAACTCAAATGTATCCAAAACAAATGTCCTTGATTTGGGGTCAGGCCTTGCCTCTGCCTGCCCAACTGTTACCACTCATATAGCCTGGATTGCTGCTACTACTACTACTACCTGTTGGCAGGAAAATACTGTCATAGACTTATTCCAGATTGCTCAGAATGAATAGCGTGTGGGGAAAATGAAAGTCACAGGTAAAAGTGGGAGAGTCTCATACCTGATGGCATATGTTGCAGTCTTCAGTCTCCACTCCAACTTCTTTCAACATGACCTACTCACAAGGAGACTCTGCTCTGCTACAACTACTTCCTCTTATAGAGCAGTAGACGCCTCCTGTAAGCCCTACATTTCAGCAGGCTTAAAGCCAGAGTCTGAGCCAATAGGAAGAGGGGCCTATGTGACAGTGTGAGCAGGGATCCTGTGCCCAGGGGGAACCAATGAGTATAGAAGTACAACTTACAAGAAATATGCCAAACTGGTAGTTAACAATAAACCTGGATTATAAATATCAACATAACCTGTACACAGAAAGTGGGAGCAGAGCACTATAGGTAACTTGTAGTTACTATTCTTGTTCATAAATATAACAAGCATGCAAAGTCCATTTGCAAAATTGGATCTTTCTTTCCAAAGGGTTTTCTTTATCCCAGGCTCTGTCCAGCAAACTGCTACCTTGTCTTGCAGGAGCTGAAATGAGAGGTAAACATAACACTAGACAACAGTGAGGAGTCATGAGGCGTGCCACTTTCATAACAGGTCTGTAGAAGTTCTTGGCAGTGCCTTGGTTCACAGTCTTGATTTCAGTTTTGCAGACATTCCAATCTTTACTAGTAAAAGTCATGATGTTAAGCCCCAAAGACTAGTTACATTGGATTTGGTTGTCTATAAGCAGGACAAGCTTTCCTTCTTGGGTGTTAGGCTTGTTGGTCTGCCATTTACTACAATTTTACAGAGTTGGAAGCTACTCATGTTGCCAGCTATTCAAAATGGATTAGTGAGGTTTTGGACCTGTCTCCTCCAATGTTTATTGAGATCCTTTTTATTAAGCTCTCTACATGCACTCAAAGTTGATTCCCCACAATTAGAATGGATTTGCTTAACTGGACCTTTGAGGGAGAAGAATCTTTGAAGCATGTTTGAGGTGCCCAGTTGTCAGTGTGAGCAGTATGAATGGTCATGCATGTGAACATTACAGCCTAATGTTTGCTGTTTGCCCATCCACCTCTTGTATGTTGTGACATAACTGACCAGAGTCCAAAGACATCAAACCTTATGTAAATGAATGGTGGTTTATTGCTTAATTGGTTGGCTGGCAGATCTGCCATCCTTTGTTCTTGCTGCTGGCATATAATGTGCACTTGACACTTTTGTAAAGTGAAGGTAATGCATAATTTTGCTCCCACAATCTATAATCCTGCGGTTCTGATAGCTCCATCTGTAAACTGCCAACATTGGTTTTTGACTTGCTCTTGGTAATGTGATCAACATGACACTTCCAGGACACCGTGGAGGTGAGTAAGAGATAATAAAACTTTGTTTAAAAAACAATGTAAAAAAACAACACAAAAGACTTGACACAAAGCCGTGTTTTGGCGAAAAATGCCTGCTCCAGGAGTCTGTTCTGTAAGCCAATGGATGGGGCAGCTTAAACGAGTAAACCAAATCAAGTCTTTAAAAAGACTAGTGATTAGTGAATGCACCAAGCATAAGCTTTAAAGTGACAGTAGAGACTGAAAACATTTTTGTTCTGCATGACTGAGATTGACTTTTCACAGTCTCTATTGTCACTTTTATATTGCTTTTTAAATAAAGTGTTATAAATTTTTAGAGGGTGATGCAGCTGGGCAAATCTCAGTATCCTGGTTCCGCAAGGAATTGGGGAAAGGGCAACCTGAGAGGTGGGTACAGGAGGTGGCAATGTGATGGAGTCAAGAGGCGCTGAAACCAATATCGGAATCTCTCATAAGGAAGGCACTAGTAGGGGTCTCACAGATCATACATAGTGCAGAACTCCAGGAGTGTCACTTTAGAACAGTACACAGAACATACTTCTCCCAGGGGTGAGCATACCATGCAGGAGTCGTAGAAACTGATAACTGTCAAAAATGTACACAGACAGGTGCAACATTCATGCACTGCGTATGGCAGTGTAGAAAGGTATTAATCCACAAACGAATCTTTTCCGGAGATGGGAAGGCGGTAGAACGAGAGGACATGAAATGAGATTGAAGGGGGGCAGACTCAGGAAAGATGTCAGGAAGTATTTTTTCACGGAGAGGGTGGTAGACGCTTGGAATGCCCTCCGGCGGGAGGTGGTGGAGATGAAAACGGTAACCGAGTTCAAACATGCGTGAGATATGCATAGAGGAATCCTGTGCAGAAGGAATGGATCCTCAGAAGCTTAGCTGAAATTGGGTGGCGGAGCAGTTGGGGGGAAGAGGGGGTGGTGGTTGGGAGGCGAGGATAGGGGAGGGCAGACTTATACGGTATGTACCAGAGCCGGTGATGGGAGGCGGGACTGGTGGTGGGGAGGCGGGAAATACTGCTGAGCAGACTTATATGGTCTGTGCCCTGAAAAGGACAGGTACAAATTCAAGGTAAGGTATACACATATGAGTTTGTCATGGGCAGACTGGATGGACCATGCAGGTCTTTATCTGCCGTCATCTACTATGTTACTATCCAATCCTTCTGGAAAACCATAGCCTGATTTCTGAGCAGGGTTTTGGGATTCCCGGTTACCCTCACTTTTGAAAGAATGATGTTCACTATCATTAGCCGTTGGGGACCAGGCACGCAAGGGGAAAGAATGTTTCTTAGCAAGTCCTGCATAGTGGGGAAAAAATGCATCCTTAACCATTGGACAACGGATGCGGCCCCCTCCTATTGGTACTGGAGGAATAAGCTACATCAATTAATGTTATTTGAATCAAGAGGGGCGAGCCTCACACCCAAGAGACAGAAAATTCTTGGCAATCTGGACACAATACTTAAATATTCTGTCACCCAGGGCACGTAGTCAAGTAATGAATCGGCTCCCTTGGGGGCACACAGGGTGAAGAACACCTCGGGAATGGGTTACATAAACAGGATGTGGGGGGAGGGGGAAGATAGGGAGTAGTTTGTTATAAAACAAAAAAGTCTTTGATGATGGAAGTTAGAATTGTTGTTTCTTAATGGAATGTTCTGATGATAGCATGGATGTTTTTGTTGAACACGGAATGTATTTTTTCAGTTAAATATCATCAATAAAAAAATATTGAACATAAATAGAGTTTTATTATCTCTTACCTCCACGGTGTCTTGGAAGTGTCGTGTTGATCATGCTACTTTTTTTTTCTTTTTTTAATCTTTACCCTCGTAGCGGACTTGTGGGCAAATGCATTTCAACTGAAACCTGAAAAAACACACTGCCTCATCCTCTCATCTCGGCACAATACGAACAAACCCACAATCATTAACACCCCAGACTACACCCACCCTATCTCAGATAGCCTGAAAATACTTGGCGTTACAATCGACCGTAACCTTACACTCGAGAGCCAAGTGAACTCCACAATTAAGAAAATGTTCCAATCAATGTGGAAACTTAAATGCGTGGAACCATTCTTCCCAAGGGAAACATTTTGTAACCTAATACATTCAGTGGTACTAAGCCATGCTGACTACTGCAATGGAATTTATGCGGGATGTAAAGAACAACTCACAAAGAAACTCCAGACTGCTCAAAACACAGCAGCTAGGCTGATATTTGGTAAAACGCGGTTCAAATGTGCCAAACCCCTCCGAGAAAAACTGCATTGGCTCCCAATCAGAGAAAGTATTACCTTCAAAATCTGCACCCTGGTCCGTAAAATTATCTACGGCGTAGCCTCAGGTTACATGACAGACCTCATAGACTTACCAACCAGAAACATACTCCGATCATCACGAACATATCTAAACCTCCACTACCCTAATTGCAAAGGACTCGAATACAAATCAACTTATGTATCCAGCTTCTCCTACATAAGCACACAATTATAGAACACACTGCCAAAAGCAGTGAAAACAACCTACAACTACCTAAACTTCAGGAAATCACTAAAAACCCACCTGTTCAAAAAGGCATACCCCACTGACCCAACATAAGTGCCTCAACACTGCAACTCAGCAAAACCAACGCTCGTAACAGATACTACACAACCCTCCCCCTCTTCTATCCCTACTGTGTCTGAAACACATGAACCTTGTATTTGTTTCTCTACCGGACTTTGCAAATGCCTTTACAGTACTATGTAAGCCACACTGAGTCTGCAAATAGGTGGGAAAATGGGGGATACAAGTGTACCAAATAAAAATCAAGTTTCTCCACTTCTGTTGGTTTTTTACTTGCTCATGGTAATGATATACAACAGTGATGTTGACCCAGAACAATAAGAGGGTTCTCACCCTTGTCTAGTTCACTGTGAAATGGTCACCAATTCTCAGCAGGTTATCCTTGTCGATGAAAGGGTTCAGCTTTTGCAAAGAGCTATTTTGGGAATGTGATCTGTAAATGCCTTTAGGCTCCTCTGCTTATATTTCTTGTATGCAGTATAGGAATGGTACTCGCTGCTCAGGTAATGGCTTGTAAAAGTGTCAGTCATGACAGGTGTCTGGTATTCTATTGACTGGTTGATGAATTGAGAGCGCAATATGGATGAGGTGGAGAGTGCTCAGAAGAGCCATAGCTCAAGTTGAAAAGTGATTAAAGTGATGAGCTCCCATGTTACTTTCAGAAGAGATGTTAGTAGCAACAGCAGTTATTTCTGGGCAGACCTGCAAGTCAAAATCAGTGTCTACAAGCTCAAGAGAGTTCTCTGATGCTAAGGATGGTGTGATCAAGTTTTAAAAGGAAATTTGACCCTGTTCAAGTTTTTGTAAGAAATCATTCCATGTTTCCCATTCTTGTCTCTCTTCTTGAGGTAGTAGGGCATCCCAGTCACTGCTGCTTAGTAAAAGCTCTTTTATGGTTTCTTTTGGATTGAGAAATAGAAAGTGAAGACATTTCTTTTTAATTACAAATGTAATCCAAGGCTCTGTAGATCTGAGGGTAAACACACCTCCACTTGATCTTCTGAAGGGAATGCTCTCATTAATTCTGCATAGTTGGAGGCTATTTTGTGGCATCTAGCATTGCATTCTTTTTAACAAGTCAGTGACTTCTGCTTCAGTGGGTAAGGAATTTAGCCCATTGTCAACTTGTCTTTCTTCAAAACATCAGGCATCTGAGCCATACAATTTCTTCTTGGGCTGTTCTGAGCCCATAGTTAGACACTGCAGGTGATGGACAATTCTTAAAGGACAAGCAGACCATAATGTTCTCACATAAGTAAAGTCATCCAATGGAGGCTGGGTCAGAAACACTGCCCAGCACACTGTGTCTTTAAAAGCTTGAGGCAGCATCACCACCGTGCATGCATGGCTGCCTTCCTGCCCTGACTCATCAGCTCAGGACCATCAGTCTTTCATCTGCGGAGAAAAGAGAGCGGGTTGCTGTGGTCTCTCTTTAGCGTATTTGGTTTTCTACCGGTTCTGGTGTCTTCCCTCTCAGGTTTCTCTTCCCTATTTTCTTCATTTTCTTGTCCAATCTACTCTCTTAGAAACAGAATGTTTTTTTAGCTTAGTGGGGTATAAAAAAGTTTTGGATAGCTTTTTAAAAGAAAAGTCCATAAGATAAGCCATTATTGAAATGGACTTGGGAAAATCCACTGCTTATTTCTGGGATAAGCAGCATAAAATATACTGTTTTGGGATCTTACTAGGTACTTTTGACCTGGATTGGCCACTGTTGGAAACAGGATACTGGTCTTGATGGACCTTCGGTCTGTCCCAGTATGGCAACACTTATGTACTTTTTAAATTTCCTTTATTATTCAGCTTTGGAGGCCCTCTTAGGCTTGAGCGTTGGCCAGGATACATCGAATATTTTTCAGGTGAGCTGTGCCCTTTTTCTTTTTTATTGAGCCATTTGATTTTAAGTCTGCAATTTTCCCTTTATGTCTCCTAAAATTCCCAGTGGCTTTAAATGACCCCAGTGCAGTCAGTGCACTGGTATATCCAGTGTCTGGGGCTAGTCCATAACCACCTAAACTGCTTTTTGTTGGGGTCCACTTCCTCCTCTTGGGTGGAGCCGGCAAGCCTGCGGGGCTCCCAGGGTTCCTGGACAGAATACTGCTGATACTGGGACTCGGCCAAAGTATTTTATTGTCAAGGCAATTTCATACCAAAAATCATAATTCTTCATAACAAAAGGTACAGCCCTCTTAATATAGTCTTCAAATGAAAAAGGTATTGTCCTCCTCATAAGATAATCTTCAAAAGAAAAAAAAAGGTACAGTCCCGGTCCAAAAATCCCTCAGCAAATGCTCAGCTCCTCAAGACCTCAGGCCTTCTATTAGGGCATTAGCTTTCTCTTCCCCCTCCTTCAGAAGGGTTTAGTAAGAGTTCAGCACACTTCCAATATAGCACAACAGTTCAGAACAAATCTACATGGACAGTCTTTGCACATCAAACCAATACCACAAATCACCTGCCTTTTCACAGCACAGAGGGAACCATGTAAGGAGCAGGGTTGGCAGTTTCTCCCACCTCTCAGCACCATGCCCAATGTGGCCTCCTCCACTGCCTTCAAGTGCTAGGCAGGGCAACCTTTGAATTCCCCCACTCCATGGTAGCTGGCTCCTCTCCCTTGGGCAGCTCAAGTGGCAGACTCCTTCCTTCCTCCACATACTCCATGGAATCTCTCTCTCCTACCCCCTGGTGACTGAGAGCCTCCAGGAAATCTGCTCTCCCCTTCTCACAACTGGGGGGGGGGGGGGGGGGGGGGGGATTATATACTGATGGCGAAAGCCAGGGAAATTGAGCTTCATCCTTCCCTCTCCCTCTAGTGGGGAAGGGAGTAACAGGCTCACCCTGCCTCGAGCCATTGCTCCCCCTGCTGGGACTGGGAATCCATTCCATCTTTTTAGGACTACTCTCCTCACTCATTCTTGCAAGAACTTCTGGGACCTGTAGTTCTGGGTTCAACTGCTTCACTGGGGAATCTCTGGGGCTTGCCTTGTCACAGTATATAGAAAAGGACACAAAGCTAGAGAGGATCTGATAAATTGGATGCAGGTCCGGCCCATTGGCATCGAAAGTATTGGCTCCCATTGGAATGAGGCCTGTCTCTGACACTGGGAGTGTACTGGCATCAAGAGGGTCTCCACCTGCATCAACATCGGCCGCTTTGCAGGGCCCCAGTCGGACTAGACACCGAGGAAGCATGTGAGTTCAACATGCTTGTCATCACCACTGAGGAGCCTTGATGCTCGGTATCGGACGAAAGCCAAGAAGCACAAGCATCTGTCCCCCTCAAGGCACAGTGCCAGGAGCTCTGAGGCATCAAAGTCTTCAAACCCAAGAAACGCCAGCACCAGGAAGAGCACTCCCCCTCCACAGAAGAGGTGCCTTTGCAATAGTCTCCATGTAGCTGGGACCCATATCCTGATGCTTCTGTCACAGGAAGTAGCAGATTTTATGTGGGGAAATGCCACTTTCAGCATTGCATTCTGTTCGGCTTTTCGTCAGCTCTCAGGGTCTTCACCCCAATGTTTAGCAGTAGTTGCAGCATTGCTACGCAGACTGGGAGTCCATGTTTCCCTACTTGGATGATTGGTTAGTCAAGAGCACATTGAAGGAAGGTGCTCAACATTCCATGTGGAGAACTATTTGGGTGCTGGAGCTACTAGGGTTTGTAATCAACTACCCTATATCCCATCTTCAACCAGTTCAGCAATTGGAGTATATTAGGAGCCCTGCTAGACACGGCTCAAGCTCTAGCCTATCTGCCTCAGGCATGGGCAGAAACCCTGGTTGCCAATCCCACTCAGGTTCACAGCAACCTGCAGGTCACAGCTAGGCCACATGGCTTCCCCTGTTCATGTCATGTATCCATATGAGATCTACCCGGTGGACCCTGGCTTCCCAGTGGTCATAAGCCACAGGAATTCTGTCAGATATCATCCAGGTCAACCCAGAGCCGACTCGATCTCTGTTCTGGTGGACCATTAGGCCAAGCAACCTGGGGTGGGGAGCTCATGTAGATGGGCTTCACACTCGGGGTCTCTGGTCCGCTCAGGAGATAGTATCAAATCAACTTCCTGGAGCTTCAGGTGCTATGGAACTTTAAGATCAGCTGTCCAACCAAATTGTACTAATTCAGACAGACAAATCAGATTGCCATGTATTATATCAACAAGCATGGGGGTTCGGGATCCTGCCCTCTGTGTCAGGAAACTGTTGGGATGTGGAACTGGGCCATCCAGCACAAGATAGTGCTCAGAGCCATGTACCTGATAGGGAAGATTACCTGCCTGGCTGACAGACTGAGCAGGGTCATGCAACCTCACGAGTGGCCTCTCAATATGGGTGTAGCCCATGAGATCTTCTGAGAGTGGGACACTCCCTTGGTGGATCTCTTTTCCGCTCAATGCAACAACAAAGCCCCTCAGTACTGCTCCAGGCTCAGATTGCACAACAGACTAGCTTTGGATGCCTTCCTCCTATATTGTGGGAAAGGTCTTCTATATGCATATACTCTCATTCCGCTGATAGGACTCTGCTGAAACTCATACACAACTGAGGAAACATGATCTGATTGCCCCATATTAGCCCAGGCAGCCATGGTTCCCTCTGTCAGCATTACCTTATGCTGTACAAGTCCCTAACCCCCAAAGTTATCCTAACTAAGGCTTCAGGGCTTGTTCAGAATGTCAGCTAAAGATCTCTGAGAGAGCATCTCTGACATTTTCCTCTCCCCTCCTAGTCTGATCCCTGGGAATGACAGTGAAAGACAGGATGTCTCAGAATACCAGTGCTGAGCAATAAAACAAACCAGAACCAATGCTCAGGAAAAACAATAGAAATAAACCACTATCTCCATAGATTGTGCCTTCACAGGAATTCACACCCCCTTGGTAAAACTAACCAAATTATATCAGGCCGGTGAGTGGGAAAAAGTTCAGTTATTTCAAGAGGGACAAAGTGAAGGACAGATACAGACACCCCTCCTATCTGCAGTACTCTCATTCGCTGACAGAGACATACAGAGTCAGGCAGACACACAGAAGCACTGCTGTATATCTTTCTGCCCTAAGTGCTATAAGCCTATTTCTAGATAAAATACTTTTTGCCAAGCTGTCCTTGTGTGTTATATTATTGTGCTACAAAACCCACTGCCCCTAAGAAATGAACCTAGGACCAAAAAAGGAAACTCGGAATCAGATCAAAGCCAAAGTTGATCTTCTGACCTCTGGGGCTATAATGGACATCTTGGGGGCATCATCACATTTTCTTAGGGGATCTCCAGCTGGGTAAGTACACTTTAATTTTTTGTTGTTTTGTACCCTAGGCATAGTTTGTTGCTTAAATAGGGTGAGATTATATAAAGCGAATGCTACATACCTGTAGAAGGTATTCTCCGAGGACAGCAGGCTGATTGTTCTCACTGATGGGTGACGTCCACGGCAGCCCCTCCAATCGGAATCTTCACTAGCAAAGTCCTTTGCTAGCCCTCGCGCGCGCGGCCGTCTTCCCGCCCGAAACCGGCTCGAGCCGGCCAGTCTCGTATGTAGCAAAAGAGAAACAAGGGAAGACTCAACTCCAAAGGGGAGGCGGGCGGGTTTGTGAGAACAATCAGCCTGCTGTCCTCGGAGAATACCTTCTACAGGTATGTAGCATTCGCTTTCTCCGAGGACAAGCAGGCTGCTTGTTCTCACTGATGGGGTATCCCTAGCCCCCAGGCTCACTCAAAACAACAACCATGGTCAATTGGGCCTCGCAACGGCGAGGACATAACTGAGATTGACCTAAAAAATTTACCAATTAACTGAGAGTGCAGCCTGGAACAGAACAAACAGGGCCCTCGGGGGGTGGAGTTGGATCCTAAAGCCCAAACAGGTTCTGAAGAACTGACTGCCCGAACCGACTGTCGCGTCGGGTATCCTGCTGCAGGCAGTAGTGAGATGTGAATGTGTGGACAGATGACCACGTCGCAGCTTTGCAAATTTCTTCAATGGAGGCTGACTTCAAGTGGGCTACCGACGCAGCCATGGCTCTAACATTATGAGCCGTGACATGACCCTCAAGAGCCAGCCCCGCCTGGGCGTAAGTGAAAGAAATGCAATCTGCTAGCCAATTGGATATGGTGCGTTTCCCTACAGCCACTCCCCTCCTATTGGGATCAAAAGAAACAAACAATTGGGCGGACTGTCTGTGGGGCTGTGTCCGCTCCAGATAGAAGGCCAATGCTCTCTTGCAGTCCAATGTGTGCAGCTGACGTTCAGCAGGGCAGGAATGAGGACGGGGAAAGAATGTTGGCAAGACAATTGACTGGTTCAGATGGAACTCCGACACGACCTTTGGCAAGAACTTAGGGTGAGTGCGGAGGACTACTCTGTTATGATGAAATTTGGTGTAAGGGGCCTGGGCTACCAGGGCCTGAAGCTCACTGACTCTACGAGCTGAAGTAACTGCCACCAAGAAAATGACCTTCCAGGTCAAGTACTTCAGATGGCAGGAATTCAGTGGCTCAAAAGGAGGTTTCATCAGCTGGGTGAGAACGACATTGAGATCCCATGACACTGTAGGAGGCTTGACAGGGGGCTTTGACAAAAGCAAACCTCTCATGAGGCGAACAACTAAAGGCTGTCCCGAGATCGGCTTACCTTCCACATGGTAATGGTATGCACTGATTGCACTAAGGTGAACCCTTACAGAGTTGGTCTTGAGACCAGACTCAGACAAGTGCAGAAGGTATTCAAGCAGGGTCTGTGTAGGACAAGAGCGAGGATCTAGGGCCTTGCTGTCACACCAGACGGCAAACCTCCTCCATAGAAAGAAGTAACTCCTCTTAGTGGAATCTTTCCTGGAAGCAAGCAAGATGCGGGAGACACCCTCTGGCAGACCCAAAGAGGCAAAGTCTACGCTCTCAACATCCAGGCCGTGAGAGCCAGGGACCGGAGGCTGGGATGCAGAAGAGCCCCTTCGTCCTGCGAGATGAGGGTCGGAAAACACTCCAATCTCCACGGTTCTTCGGAGGATAACTCCAGAAGAAGGGGGAACCAGATCTGACGCGGCCAAAAAGGAGCAATCAGAATCATGGTGCCTCGGTCTTGCTTGAGTTTCAACAAAGTCTTCCCCACCAGAGGTATGGGAGGATAAGCATACAGCAGGCCCTCCCCCCAATCCAAGAGGAAGGCATCCGATGCCAGTCTGCTGTGGGCCTGGAGCCTGGAACAGAACTGAGGGACTTTGTGGTTTGCTCGAGATGCGAAGAGATCCACCAAGGGGGTGCCCCACGCTTGGAAGATCTGGCGCACTACTCGGGAGTTGAGCGACCACTCGTGAGGTTGCATAATCCTGCTCAGTCTGTCGGCCAGACTGTTGTTTACGCCTGCCAGATATGTGGCTTGGAGCACCATGCCTTGACGGCGAGCCCAGAGCCACATGCTGACGGCTTCCTGACACAGGGGGCGAGATCCGGTGCCCCCCTGCTTGTTGACATAGTACATGGCAACCTGGTTGTCTGTCTGAATTTGGATAATTTGGTGGGACAGCCGATCTCTGAAAGCCTTCAGAGCGTTCCAGATCGCTCGCAACTCCAGAAGATTGATCTGTAGATCGCGTTCCTGGAGGGACCAGCTTCCTTGGGTGTGGAGCCCATCGACATGAGCTCCCCATCCCAGGAGAGACGCATCCGTTGTCAGCACTTTTTGTGGCTGAGGAATTTGGAAAGGACGTCCCAGAGTCAAATTGGACCAAATCGTCCACCAATACAGGGATTCGAGAAAACTCGTGGACAGGTGGATCACGTCTTCTAGATCCCCAGCAGCCTGAAACCACTGGGAAGCTAGGGTCCATTGAGCAGATCTCATGTGAAGGCGGGCCATGGGAGTCACATGAACTGTGGAGGCCATGTGGCCCAGCAATCTCAACATCTGCCGAGCTGTGATCTGCTGGGACGCTCGCACCCGCGAGACGAGGGACAACAAGTTGTTGGCTCTCGTCTCTGGGAGATAGGCGCGAGCCGTCCGAGAATCCAGCAGAGCTCCTATGAATTCGAGTCTCTGTGCTGGGAGGAGATGGGACTTTGGGTAATTTATCACAAACCCCAGTAGCTCCAGGAGGCGAATAGTCATCTGCATGGACTGCAGGGCTCCTGCCTCGGATGTGTTCTTCACCAGCCAATCGTCTAGATATGGGAACACGTGCACCCCCAGCCTGCGAAGTGCCGCTGCTACCACAGCTAGGCACTTTGTGAACACCCTGGGCGCCGAGGCGAGCCCAAAGGGTAGCACACAGTACTGGAAGTGGCGTGTGCCCAACTGAAATCGCAGATACTGTCTGTGAGCTGGCAGTATCGGGATGTGTGTGTAGGCATCCTTCAAGTCCAGAGAGCATAGCCAATCGTTTTGCTGAATCATGGGGAGAAGGGTGCCCAGGGAAAGCATCCTGAACTTTTCTTTTACGAGATATTTGTTCAGGGCCCTTAGGTCTAGGATGGGACGCATCCCCCCTGTTTTCTTTTCCACAAGGAAGTACCTGGAATAGAATCCCAGCCCTTCCTGCCCGGATGGCACGGGCTCGACCGCATTGGCGCTGAGAAGGGCGGAGAGTTCCTCTGCAAGTACCTGCTTGTGCTGGAAGCTGTAGGACTGAGCTCCCGGTGGACAATTTGGAGGTTTTGAGGCCAAATTTAGGGTGTATCCTTGCCGGACTATTTGCAGAACCCACTGATCGGAGGTTATGAGAGGCCACCTTTGGTGAAAAGCTTTCAACCTCCCCCCGACCGGCAGATCGCCCGGCACTGACACTTGTATGTCGGCTATGCTGTGCTGGAGCCAGTCAAAAGCTCGCCCCTTGCTTTTGCTGGGGAGCCGCGGGGCCTTGCTGAGGCGCACGCTGCTGACGAGAGCGAGCGCGCTGGGGCTTAGCCTTGGCCGCAGGCTGTCGAGAAGGAGGATTGTACCTACGCTTGCCAGAAGAGTAGGGAACAGTCCTCCTTCCCCCAAAAAATCTTCTACCTGTAGAGGTAGATGCTGAAGGCTGCCGGCGGGAGAATTTGTCGACTGGCCGGCTCGAGCCGGTTTCGGGCGGGAAGACGGCTGCGCATGCGCGGTGCGCGCGAGGGCTAGCAAAGGACTTTGCTAGTGAAGATTCCGATTGGAGGGGCTGCCGTGGACGTCACCCATCAGTGAGAACAAGCAGCCTGCTTGTCCTCGGAGAATCAAATTTAGATATGGATTACAGACAGGGTGAGATAGGAAAATCAAAAGACTTTGTGAACCTCTTTGGTTATAGACTGGATGACACGTAATCTAGTGAAAAGTCTGTAGTCAGGCAGCGAGCCACTAGATAGTGAAACGTTTCAGTGATACCTTTGCAGTGTGGGTTTAGACAAGGTGAGATTTTCATAGTCAAAAGGCTCTGTAATAATTCTTGATTTTATTTTTACCTAGTGATATTACATGGGGTGCTTTGCATCTTCCGATATGTATTTATAGGCTTGTTAGGGTAGATTAAAAAATCACAATACTTGTGTCCAGTGTTTGAGCTGCTAAGAACAGACTGATACATCTTCCAACTTTGTTTTGGAAGTGGTACTAAGTGAAACAGTTCCTCGTTTAGTACACCACACATCTTTCCCTGGTAACCCAACTTAATATACTGTCACTGTAAACATTTTATTTCCTATTTTTCGGTCAGTATGAATCATGGTGAAGGCATGCTCAAGGTTTGCTGGAACTGGTTCTTGACTAACTTTTATCTTCTAACAACCCTCTCGCTGAATATATTTCAATTCTAAACTCCCATCCTGTTAAAGGTGGGTACTCTTTTTCTCAAAGTGTAGGTCCTTGGCGTGGTCTTCATGCCAGTACCCCTTACCGAACATGCCTCCCTTGTTCTGACAATATATCTGCACAATCTGTCAATTCTTTAATATCAAATGCATCCATATTTGAGACTGCAGAAACACTCAAATCGGTACAGAGGCCCGATTCTTTTTGTTTATGTCTTGAACTACCTATATGTGCAATCTTGGATTTAGAAATTCTCTCTTTTATGAAGAGAGACTGAAGAGATAGGCAGGAAAGTACTACTACTACTACTACTATTTATCATTTCTATACCGCTACAAGGCATACACAGCGCTGTACACCAAACACAAAGCTCAAAGAGCTTACAATCTAGTAGTTCTTTTGTAATTTCCATACATTTAAATGTTTCACATCTGAATGTAATATATAAAATTATAAATAAACAATTAACACAAAGATTCTCCATCTATTTTCCACAAATATATGCATGAAGCCCTAGCACATAACATCTTGCAGAGAAAATGTCATACAATATGTAGATGACATTTTAATTCAGTTTGAGGATGAAGTTGCACACTGGGCTCATGTAAGAGAGACTTTAAAAGCTCTCGTAGAAGCTGGTTTTAAAGTGAATCCTGCCAAAGCCCAGCTGTGTAAGTCACAAGCTTACTTTCTAGGGGCAGGGCTGGTCTTAGGGGCGACAGGGGCGGTTACACAGGGCCCATGCTCCTAGGGGCCCCGCATGTCTGTCCTGTCTCAGAACACCTCCCTGCTCCGTACCTTAATGTGCATCCACATTTTAGTAGAGAGCATCAGGCAGTGGCAGCGATTTTCATATCCCGTCAACTGCTGAGCCCAGAGCCTCCTCGGTGCTGCATCCCACTCCCTTTTGATGTCACCTCCTTTTAACCTCTGATAAATTAGGTTTATGGTGGAGGGGGGGGGGGGGGGGGGGCGCAGGAAGGGCCCCACTGAACTGGTCTGCATAGGGCCCGGCAATTGCTAAGACCGGCCCTGTCTAGGGGTAACCATTGGCCATGATGATAAGTCTGTAGATTCTCAGAGAGTAGAGCTGATACAGAAACTACCACTTCCTACTGATCAGAAATCACTCCAATCCTTCCTAGTACTCATAGGGTTCTGCCGGGAATTTATGCACAATTATGCTGAAGTGGCAGCTCCACTGTACTCCCTGCTGAAAAGTAAAGATTATGTTTGGGAGGAGGAACACACAGAGGCTGTGACTAAACTGAAGCACACTTTGACTTTTGCTTCTGTCCTGGTTACCCCCCCCTCCCCCCATTATCACATACATAATTTTTTTCTATACTCAGTAGTTGGGGAGAACAGTGTAGGTGCAGCCCTCACACAGTGTCCAGGAGGGGCAGATCGCCCAATTGCTTTCTTTTCCAGTTCTCACTTCTGAACTGAAAATGTGAACCTGTGAAAAACTTGTACTGGATGCTTATACAGCTATGCAAAAGTTTACATACATCATTAGTGCGTAAACCACATATGCAGCCACCGCATCCCACTTAAATTCATTGTGGAAGGCAAGTTAGCCTGTAGTAAGATTAGTACTGAGAGAATAGTCCATTGGATCGTGATGTTGAGGCACAGAATGCAAAGTTTGAATTACTAAAAGACCCTAAAGTACAGGTTGCAGGAATCTTACTGGAGGGGCAACCTCATGACTGTCAGTTCTCACCCAGTGCCCCCAATCATATAATCTTTAGAGAGCTGGTACTGGACAAAATATCATCTTAACTAGACCCAGATAACCAGGTGATTCTACAGAGGCAGTACTCCTATGGATCAGCTTCAACACAGTACTGTGAGCTGGCTGCATTTGTGGCCTGTTTGCAGCAATATCAGAATTCATGCCTCAAGATATAGATAATTTTAGATTCTGATTATGTGTTTACAAATGTCATTGCACTGCTGCCCTGGTGGTTAGGTAATAACTTTAAATCTACAGATGGTTCCACCGTGAAAAAATCATCACTGTGGGCTATGGCACAAGAATTAAGTGAGCAGTTTCAGAGAGTGCACTTAGTTAAAGTCATATCACTCTGTTAACATGCACCCGGAGTAATTATTTCCTCGAGCCCACCCCCACCACCGGCTGTGGTCTTATGAGTGGGTCCCAAACCCTGGACTGCTTTTACGCTATAGCAGCCTGAGACAAAAAAACCTGCACTCCTCAGCTGCTGAACAGTTCATCTGGTTCTCAAGCACGTTATCTAAACACATTCCATTCTACGGCTCATGCAGCTCGTGTACACAAGGTCATGGAATCTGCAGTTCAGAGAAGCCTGAGAGTCTACATTTTCATACGCCACAAGAAACCTTCCCGTTCGCCGCTCGGTTTCGTCGTCGGAGCCTAGTGAGTTTCGGGACCTAGTCGTATACCAATAGTCCGTATTAGTCACTGGCTAAAAGAGGGTGATCACGCCTCTTCTTCGGTCCTTACTGGGCCGGTCACTACGTAGAGTATACTCGCCTGTCCGCCGGGGTCGCAGGCTGCGCCGTCGTACGCTTCTTTCTGAAATAGAAAAGGTGTCTTGCCGGAACCTCACAGCCCCACTTCCAGTCAGCCGGAATCAATCGGCCCTCTGCCGGGAGGTGAACACTGAAATCAGCGGTGGCCACTTATCATCTTCTCGGGAGGGGGTCGATGAGCCGACCTGGCTGCAGTGGGGAGGGGGAAGAATATAATCCATTTCCCTTTTGTTGTCCCTTCGTGGTCGCCAATGTAACGGGTCCGAAAATCAGAAAACAAAAGACAAATTTGGTTCCAAAGGCAGGACAGCTTTTATTGCTAGCAATTGAACAGTACTGAGTAATCTCAGGATACTGCTCCCTGAGCGTCACCTGACACTCGTTCTTATACACTCTTATCAGTAGTCATGCGCAGTTACAGACAGAGGATCTTACACAGAACCCAGGAAACGAAACTTATCTTTGGCTTTGCTCACACCCCTCTATTTCCAACACTGGTCTCTAGTCTATTCACAGTTATTTGGCATTGCATATACCATATAAGGCAATATACTGATAAGCAGCACAAGTTCCAGCACATTTACACAATACAGCCTCTATGCAGGGATCACGAGACTGTGCTGGCAGAGCCAGCTGCCCTAAATTGCTGACTACTACAATTTGTTATCTAGCTGCTGGTTAACAAATACATACTACTAGTAAAAGTCTAAACTGCACAGGTTCTAGTCTTAGTCTAGGCTCATTATATGTAAGGCACAAAAGGTCCAGTGCATTAATAAGGTATGGCTAAAAGGCCAAAAGCAGAGTTAGAGTCCATCAGTAGGCACAAAACACATGAGGTTGTTCTGGTAGTCAGTAGTATTCATAGTATTCGAGTAGTATCCGGCGTTCCACCCCTTCATTCCCCCCTTTTGATACTTGAACATCCATCTGATGGAGAGTATCATCTCCAGAAGCCCTGAAAGGGAAGAGAGAGACAAGAAGCATTAGCAGGGAGGCAAAAAGCGAGCCCTAAGCCCTTGCGCAGCCGTTGGTTGCTTCGCCGGGGTTGAGACGGAGGGCCCCTAGTGGAATCCCCCCCCCTTTGTATCCGGTCTTATGCTGACACAAGGGTACTGGCCCATTAAGTGACTCAGGAGGTGAAAGGTGCACGTCAGCCACAAGGTGCTTCATCGTCAGCTTCATCAGACTGGGGAATGGGGGAGTACATCTGGAGAGCCATAAGTTGGGCAGCAGCACGGCGGTCAGCGATGCTTTCCATGGTGGAGCGGAGACACCTGAAAACTAAGGGGAGAGACAAGGGTATTAATAAGCAGGACAACAAGAACAGGCCACCCATGACGAAGATACTCTTGAGGCTCTCAGAGGTCGGTAGCCAGTTGGTTAAAGAGGGATTGGTTAGCTCTCTCCACTGTTCCACTGCTCTGGGGTCTCCATGCACAATGTAAGGCGATAGGGTCCATCCGGCCTGTGTGGGCCCTGCAGTGCATTACAGCTACCTTCTTCGGTTTCCATACTGGAATGCACAGTGGCCATTACCTCTTCACAGTCGTGGAGTGGTGGTTCAGGGGCCGGGAGGAGGGTGGCAGGATTGAGGTTGGTCGTGTTCAGGATCCGCACCTCCGGATTTTCGCACAGGAGGGCTTGGTATTTGACCAATCGGGAGTTGGTCATCCATCTGGGTCCGTGGCTCTCGAGTAGGCCGCGGATGGTGTGGGGTTTAGTCACAAAAAGTGTTTGGCCAAACGTGAGTTTATTGGCCTCGTGTATCAGCAGACAGGCCGCCGCAACGCTTCGGAGACAGCCCGGCCATCCTCGTGCCATGTTGTCCATTCCCTTGGAGAGATATGCTACAGGGCGTTGCCAGGTGCCGACCAGTTGGGTGAGGACTCCAAGTGCCAATCCCTCCTTTTCGTCGATGAACAAGGGGAACGGCTTAGTCACATCTGGCAGTCCGAGCGCTGGTGGGGCCGCAAGGGCATCCTTAAGGTCCTGAAGGGCTTTCAGTTCGCTTTTCTCCCACCGGAGATCTTGGCCCTCGAGTTCAGGTCCTTTCAGTTTGGCGTACAAGTCTTGGGTCAGGACAGCAAAATTGATGATCCAAATGCGGCAATATCCAGCGGCTCCGAGGAGTGCCCGCAGTTCCTTCTTATTTGCAGGAGTGGGTTGGTTGCGGATAGCTTGGGTTCGAGGGGGTACCGAGACTCCGGGTTCCTTCTCGGAGGCGAAACCCCAGATACTCGACTTCGATCTCGCATATCTGGGCCTTTTTCTGGCTGGCTCGGTACCCCTGGGCTTCCAGGGTCTTCAAGAGGTAGAAGGTAGCTTCAGCACATTCGGTGAACGTTTCACGGGCCACCAACAGGTCGTCCACGTATTGAACGACCGGCCCATACTCGTCCTGATACGTCTTCAGGTCCTGAGCGAGTTGGTCGCTGAAGAGGGTGGGGGAGTTCTTGAATCCCTGGGGGAGTCGTGTCCAGGTAAACTGCTGCTTATTACCAGTCTGTAAGTCTTCCCACGTGAAGGCAAACAATTTCTGGCTGTCGGCGGCGAGGGGGATGGAGAAGAAGGCGTCCTTCAGATCAATGACACTGTACCACTTGGTCTGGGCTGGCACTTGGGCTAAAATGGAGTAAGGGTTCGGTACGAGAGCAACTATGTCGGCCACCTGGTTGTTGACCTTCCTTAAGTCTTGGACGGGCCTGTACTCGGGGATTCCTGACTTCTGGTAAATTTCAAGACTCCCTGTTGGGGGAGTTTCTGTAAATGCGGGGGTTTCTTCAGGGAGATGGATGAGGAGTAGGTTCAGGAGGATAGGGTTCTTGACAGGCTTTCTTGGCTGCCTCGTCCGCACGTCGGTTGCCCCGGGCTATGGAATCTGTCTTCCCTGTGTGGGCCCTACAGTGCATCACAGCGACTTTTCTTGGCTTCAAGCTGGTCTTGTATAGGCCTTGCAAACTACTGTTACAAGATATATATCTAATAGCCCTGCATTCTGTCTGCACATTAGTAAACAGCAAACTTGTCTTGTTAGTAAACAGTAAAACTGGATAAGGCACAAATGTCCAGTGCAGTAATAAGGTGTGGCCAAACAGCCAAAAGCAGAGGTAGAGTGCATAAGTAAAAGTCCATCAGTAGGCACAAAACATGAGGTTGTCCTGTTGCTCAGTAGTATTCAGGTAGTACCGGCGTTCCACTCCTTCATTCCCCCCTTTTGATACTTGAACATCCATTCTGGTGGAGAGTATCACCTCCATGAACCCTGAAACGGAAAGAAAGGACAAGGATAGTTAGCGAGGGAGGCAACAAGCGAGCCCTAAGCCCTTGCGCAGCCGTTGGTTGCTTCGCCGGGGTTGAGACGGAGGGCCCCTAGTGGAATCCCCCCCCCTTTGTAGCCGGTCTTTTGCTGGCACAAGGGTGATGGCCCATTGAGTGACTCAAGGGGTTCAAAGTACACGTCAGCCACAAGGTGCTTCATCGTCAGCTTCATCAGACTGGGGAATGGGGGAGTACATCTGGAGAGCCATAAGTTGGGCAGCAGCACGGCGGTCAGCGATGCTTTCCATGGTGGAGCGGAGGCACCTGAAAACTAAGGGAAGAGACAAGGGGATTAATAGGCAGGACAGCAAAAACAGGCCACCCATGACGAGGAGGCCTCGCAGGCTCCCGGAGGTTGGGAGCCAGCTGGTGAGGGAGGAAGTCCAATCCCACGCACTGTTCCAGGTCTGGACGGGGACGTGGGCCAGTTTGACCATCCGGTCAGTTATCTCCCTGATGACATGGCTCTGGTCATCAATCTGTAAGCAGCAATTACTGAGGTTAAACTTGCCACACACCCCGCCCTCCTGGGCTAAGAGGTAGTCAAGGGCCAAGCGATTTTGGTAGACGGCGGTAATGAGCTTAGTGTTTTGTCGAGCTAGGATATTGAGGGCCAGGGCAGAATCGTTAGTGAGGATTTCGAGTACGGCCTGTAGGCGAATAATGCGATTTAGCATGTAGATAGGGGTGCGGTACCCCCATGTACCATCTTCAGCCCACGTGGCCGGTCCATAGTAATGAATGATGCGTTCAGGCGGCCACTCATTGTCTTTCCAGTCTCCAATTTGGACCTTGGGCTTGACGGGTGGGAAAGACCGTCGTCGTCGGGTAGGATTATCAGGCCCCTTTTCCACGTAAAGGGGGATACCCAAAGTTTCGCCGACTTGTATGGGCAGAAGGAAAAAACTAGGTCGGACCGTGCCCAAGAGGCAGGTACCGTACCAGCGGGTCGGGAGCTGTTCATAGGCCCTGCGTCCGCAGATATAGTAGTAGCCCGCCGGGGCTACCCACTTGAGGGAAGCGTTCCCTCCGTAGGTCCATGTCATGTTCAAGGTGGGTTCTGTCCAGATAGGCTCCGGGGCGGGCAGGTTGTCCGTTTGCCACCAGGTCGTCCGGCTGCCATTGTAGTGAAGAACCCCCGTACAAGCAGAGTCTCCCACTGGTACAGAGTAACGCTTCGATGGCGCTCGACTAGCGCAGAGGGTACCTATGATATTTGTTCTCAGGGCCCATTCGTACGGCTTCGGCCGTTGGGGAAAGGTAATGTTAGTGGTGTTGAGTGCATCCCATGTGTGTTGTCGGATCTCTCTCGCTTCCCAGGGCCATTGTTCACCCATGTCGGTGCCTCCACAGACGAAACAGTTGGCAATTCCGAGGGAGAGGGCGATGTTTTCAGCCAAATTGAGGAACATATTTCGGGCTTCTGGGGAAATGGGGAATTTAGTCTCGGTCTGCTCAGCACGAGCAATTTCATCAAATACGTCTTGGTAGCCGACAACAGTAGTCTGGTAGTGCGTAGGAGGCTTCGTTTCGAGACTCTGATATATGGTAATATATGTCAACGGATCCATTCCTCCGCCGTCAATGCCGAGGCCCCACGTTCCTCTCCAGGGCATGTCGTGTCCTCGGATGGGCCAGTCTAGGGACACATAGTTACCAGAACCTCGACGAAATTCACCCAGGCCGGCGCATCCGGCATATCCTCCTCCCGTATAAGCACATACTCGGTCCCAGCCGGAGGCTCGAGTGTCGCCGGCGCATGGGAGCCACACCCATGGGGAGCAGCATCTCATGTCCGGACTGAAGGGGCAGACATACTTGTGGTCCTTAACGTATGCCTCTCGCCAACTCTGGCTACCACACTTGCGAGACCAAGGGTGCTTGTCCATGGCGGCACAGACGTCGAAGGTGAGGGTTGCCACAGTTTGGATGCCACCGACAAGGATACGAGTGGAATTAATGTAATACAGGATGCCATTTCCCTCGACTCCCGGAGGTCCGGCCACATACGCAGGGAGTCCTACGCTGAGGGTGACATTGTAGTATCTTGGTTTGGTAGGGCTGTGGCAGATAGTGAGATTTCCTTGGAGGCATCTGTGGAACTGTTGGAGGCCATTCGGAGTGATGAGGGCACAAGTCGGGAGAAACTGGCAATCGCCTTCCGGGGGCTGCGTCTGGTGAATGAGGGTAGTGACTAGGTGATATCCTTTCTCTATACGGTGGCGCACGAGGCGCAAACATTCAGTACAGTTCGGGCTCAAGGGGTAAGAGCTCGGGACTGAGCAAAGGAGGAGTAGTAGGCTAAGCATCATATATGCGGTGGAAGGTATCCGAGCCTTTGCAGCAAGAAGATGATAAGGCCCACGATTATGGCTGCGATAAAGAGAGAGCCAAAAACGCAGTGGGTCCAGAAACTGAGTTCCTGTTGCTGGGCAGGCATGAATCTGGTGGTTCACGTCTTTCTTAGAGTCAGCCGTAATGGAGCGTCAGGATGTTGGTGCGCAGTCCAACGCTTCAGGGAGCTGCTAGTGGGAGCAGCAGGCTTCAATCGGGTCCAATGTATCCACACTGGGCTTCCTGCAATTTTAACAGCGGTGGAGGTCGTTAGGAGAACAAGGGAGGGCCCCTTCCATTTTGGCTTTAGGCAGTCAGATTCATCCCACTCTTTTACCCATACCTCGTCTCCCACCCTGAACCGGTGCGTCGGATTGGTGAGGACCAAGGGAGCTACTCTTTCAGTGTACTGCTGGATGTCTTGCACTACCTGGTGTAAGGCTCTCATCTGTTTTACTAAGGAACTCTCACCCTGTATCTGCAAGGAGTCGGGAAAGGAGGGCAGTGGTGGTGGCCTAGCGTACATCATCTCGTAAGGAGTAAGGCCTGTAGCCTTGGGGGTACACCTAAGATGCAGCAAGGCCAGTGGAAGCAGGTCGGGCCACTTGGCTTTTGCTTCTTGGCATAGCTTGGCAAGCTGGTTCTTCAGGAATCGGTTAGCCCTCTCTACTACTCCACTGCTTTGGGGTCTCCAGGCACAATGCAACTTCCAATCGAGGCCCAGTCTGGTACTGAGCTGTTGTGTTACTTCACTGGCGAAGGCGGGGCCGTTGTCAGAATTTATTTGCTTGGGGAGGCCGTATCTGGGTAGGATTTGATGAAGCAGTAGGGAGGTAACTTCTTTAGCCATTTCCGTTCTAGTGGGCTGGGCTTCAATCCATCCGGTGTAGGTACACACGGCGACGATGATAGCTTTGTAACCGCGCGCCGGGGGCATGTGTGTGAAGTCAATCTGGCACACGTGGAAAGGGCTGGTGCCTCGGAGAACATGTCCTGGCATAGGGCCGGGCCCCGTTCGAGGGTTGTTCCGGGCACAAGTCGCGCATCGGCTGGAAGCGTTTTTGGTCCACAGGGATAGTTTGTTGATGTAGTAGGTCTTCTCAAGTAAGCGCCCCAGGGCGTCCCTTCCCAGGTGGGTGCGGTCGTGAGCCTCCTTGGCCACCGTCCAGGCCAAGGCTTCGGGTATCCATATGCGCCCATCCTGTAGTATCCACCAGCCATTGCGTGACTGTAGACCCTCTTGTTGGGCCCATTCCGTTTCTTGGGGGGTGTAAATAGGGGTCTCCGTAGGGAGCTGGACGACGAGTACGGGGTCAGGAGGGTGAGAGGAGTAGGGGGGCTGACTTGCCCTTTTTGCAGCGTCGTCTGCCCGCTGATTTCCCCGGGCGATAGGGTCCGTTCTTCCAGTGTGGGCCCTGCAGTGCATCACAGCCACCTTCTTCGGCTTCCATACCGACTCGAGTAATTGGCAGATTTCAGCGGCATTTGCAAGTCCTTTCCCTTCAGCTGTCAGAAATCCCCTCTCCTTGTACAAGGCTCCGTGCACCTGGAGGGTGAGGAAAGCGTATTTGGAGTCGGTGTAAATGTTGACAACTTTCCCTTCAGCCCACAGGAGGGCTCTGGTGAGGGCGATTAGCTCCGCTTTCTGGGCTGATGTTCCGGGTGTCAGAGCCATGGCCTCGATCACATGGTCCTCAGACACCACCGCATAGCCAGCTCTTCGAATTCCCTCTATCACCTGGCTGCTTCCATCGGTAAAAAGGGTGATGCCCCCTTGCCAGGGTTGATCCTTCAGGTCAGGTCTGCTCGAGTGCACAGTGGCCATGACCTCTTCACAGTCGTGGAGTGGTGGTTCAGGGGCCGGAAGGAGGGTGGCAGGATTGAGGTTGGTCGTGTCCAAGATCCGCACCTCCGGATTTTCGCACAGGAGGGCTTGGTATTTGACCAATCGGGAGTTGGTCATCCATCTGGGTCCGTGGCTCTCGAGTAGGCCGCGGATGGTGTGGGGTGTGGTCACAAAAAGTGTTTGACCAAACGTGAGTTTATTGGCCTCGTGTATCAGGAGACAGGCCGCTGCAATGCTTCGGAGACAGCCCGGCCATCCTCGTGCCACGTTGTCCATGCTCTTGGAGAGGTATGCTACAGGGCGTTGCCAGGTGCCGACCAGTTGGGTGAGAACTCCAAGTGCCAATCCCTTCTTTTCGTCGATGAACAAGTAGAACGGCTTAGTCACATCTGGCAGTCCGAGCGCTGGTGGGGCCACAAGGGCCTCCTTGAGGTCCTGAAGGGCTTTCAGTTCGTGTTTCTCCCACTGGAGATTTTGGCCCTCGAGTTCAGGTCCTTTCAGTTTGGCGTACAAACTGTGGGTCAGGATGGCAAAATTGATAATCCAAATGCGGCAATATCCAGCGGCTCCGAGGAGTGCCCGTAGTTCCTTCTTATTTGCAGGAGTGGGTTGGTTGCGGATGGCTTGGGTTCGGGGGATACCGAGCCGTCGGGTTCCTTCTCGGAGGCGAAACCCCAGATACTCGACTTCGATCTCGCATATCTGCGCCTTCTTGCGACTGGCCCGGTACCCCTGGGCTTCCAGGGTTTTCAAGAGGTAAAGGGTGGCTTCTGCACAGTCCGTGTACGTCTCACGGGCCACCAACAGGTCATCCACGTATTGGACGACCGGCCCGTACTCGTCTTGGTACGTTTTCAGGTCCTGGGCAAGCTGGTCACCAAAGAGGGTGGGGGAGTTCTTGAACCCCTGGGGAAGCCGGGTCCATGTATATTGCTGCTTGGTTCCCGTCTGTAAGTCTTCCCACGTGAAGGCAAACAACTTTTGGCTGTCAACAGCAAGAGGGATGGAGAAGAAGGCGTCCTTCAAATCAATGACACTGTACCACTTGGTCTGAGAGGGCACTTGGGCTAGGATGGAGTATGGGTTCGGTACGAGGGCAACTATGTCGGCTACCTGGTTGTTGACTTTCCTCAGGTCCTGGACGGGTCTGTACTCGGATGTTCCTGGCTTCTTAACGGGCAACAATGGGGTGTTCCATGCGGATCTGATTGGCTTAAGGACTCCCTGTTGAAGGAGTTTCTGTAGATGTATGTGCATACTATGCCGGGCTGCATAGGGGATGTGGTATTGTCCTTGGTTAACAACTTGAGCATTCGGTTTGAGCTCAATCCAGATGGGGATAGCGTTTACGGCCAGTCCGCCGGGGTTCAATTCCGCCCATACATCAGGCACTTCATCCATTATGGCCCGCCTCTGCTGGGCGAAAGGGGTATTCTGGTCGTAACGGCAGTCGCCGGGTCCCACAGTTGGGGGAGCGTGTAGTCTCCATTCTTCTCTTACTGGACAGATAAGTGTTACTGGCCGATCTTCAAAGCGAGCTTCCACTTCACCCGTAGTCTTGAACTTCAGGGTGGCCTGGAGCTTACAGAGTAGGTCTCGACCAATCAAGGGGACCGGGCATCCAGGGATGTGTATGAACTGATGGGACACCATCGTCCCTCCGATCTGGACTTGGCGCTCTTTGAGGAGGGGGGCCGCAAGGGATTTCCCGGAGGCTCCCACAATTGGTATAGTTTCTTTCGTGGCTGGGGCTATGGCAGTGGTGATAACAGATCGCTGGGCCCCTGTGTCTAGTAAGGCCTTCATAGATTCTGTCCCCACCCGAATTTCCACCAGAGGGTCAGTGGGGACTTTGCCCTCCCGGTTTCTTCATGCTGTGCCGTCTCGGGTAGCGTCCACAGCCATCTGCCATTCCCTCCGGTCATCCCGTCCTCTCTCTCTTCGGCCCCTTCCACGGCCTCGCCTAGGGGCCCCCGTGCGGTCGCCGGTCTCCTCCTCTCTCTGCCGGTCCCATGATTCCTCTTCTCTCGGGTTGTCCCGTATCTCCTCTGGACAATCAGCCCACCAGTGTCCTTCTTGTCGGCAATTTGCACACTGGTTACGCCCTATGGGGGACCGCGTTCCTCTTGTTCTCCTGCCCCTCCCCTTTGGTCTAGACCTCATTCGTTCTTCCAGCACCGTGGCCAACACATCTGCCTTCTCCCGCATCCGTCTGGTCGATTCCTTCCGGGCCTCCACCTTCTCCTCCTGGTCTCGATATCCGAATACACGATCAGCTATAGCTTTCAGTTGGCTTAGGCTCATCCCTTCGAACCCCTCCGTTCTCTGTAGCTTTCTTCGTATATCCGGTGCTGACTGGCTAACAAAACTCATAACCACGGTTGGGAGGTTCTTAGGGTCCTCGGGATTTATCGGGCTGTGCCTCCTAAATGCTTCCATAAGTCGTTCAAGGAAGTCCCCTGGACTCTCCTCCTTTTGTTGGACTACACTGTGGATTTTTCCCATGTTGGTAACCTTCTGCTTCCCCTTCTTTAAGGCGGCCAGGTACGCCTGTTGGTATCGGCGGATAAAGGTTTGGCCTTCGGCGGTTCGGTAATCCCACGTGGGGGCAGCGATGGGTGCCTCCGTTTCTAGTAGGTTCTGTAAATTGGCATGGGCCGGATTCGCATCCCGAATGGCTTGCTCCATATTTTGTTGTAAAAGGCGGCGTTCTTCAGAGGTCAGGATGTGGGCGCTCAACTGCCTAAGGTCTGCCCACGTTGGATTATAACTGTATATAATACCTTCCACCAGCTCTATCAGCTGCTCGGGTTTCTGGTCGTAGGACGGCCCATGGAATTTCCAGTTATACAAATCGGCGCTTGAGAAGGGAACGTGGCTATAGACGGTTGATTCGATGGGCTGGCCCCCCCCTTCCGCCGGGTTAGGGGTATAGGTGGTGGACTGTCGAACTGGGAATAAGTGGGAGGTTCCCTCTTTTCGGCTGGACGGAAGGGCCTGTTGCGGACTCGATTGGGGGAACCGAGTAATGTTCTTCACAACCCGTTTACTCTTCCGTGTGGTTGCGGGGCCAGGTGACTCAGGTGAGGCTGGGCGGGACGTCTCCCCGGCATCCGACTCTGACCCGGAAGTCCCGGCATCAGCGGGGCCTTCTGCTAGGCCCGTAAGGTCAGGGTACATAGGAGCATAGGGCGGCGGCGCGATGTCGTCTTCGTATGCTTCCGCCGTAGCAAGTATCGGGGCTTTTGGAAGCTTCTTCTCGGCCAAACCCTGAACTGTCCCTGCGGTTTTCTTTGGGGGTTTTTTCCTAGAAAGTGTGTTGGTAGTACTGGGCGTAGTTCCTGCTTTCACCCTGGTAGCAGGGGGCGTGGTCTCAGTGGCTTCAGTGCTAGGGGCGGTAGGCCGTATGGGGGCGGTCCCTGCGGCCTTCGGGACGGCAGCGGTTGCCGAGCTTTGGAGAGCGAAGGCGTGGGTCGGCAGGGTTCTAAGTTTGGTTTTCCGGCCTTTTCTCTGCTTTACCAACATAAGGGCGGCCTTTTCTACCTTCCGTTGGGCCCAGGCCGGCGGATCCCGGACTACATCCAACCACGCTTCTATGTATGGAATGTCCTCTGGACAGCCTGGGTTCCCCTCAATTATAACAATATTCATGACCGCCGCCACTTTCTCATACTCGAATGACCCTTCCGGGGGCCATCCAGCAATTCCTAGCCCTGGCCACATAAATTGACATCTCTGTATCATCCCGGCCCTGCTACATTTATCTAGGTCGAACACTTCGCTGAAGTGTTCCGTCATTAAATCTAACGGTGAAGACCCACCCCCGCCCATCCTAACCTGAGTGCCAAAGGACAGGTGACGGACAAAGGGGGAAAAGGGAGGTGGAGGAGTAAGGGGTCTCGTTCCACCAGACACAGAAGGGTCAACACTCGGCCTGACCAGGACGCGGTCGCCCGGCCTGGAACTGCAAGCCCACTCACACACTTTCATACGCCACAAGAAACCCCCCCTCGTTCGTTCGCCGCTCGGTTTCGTCGCCGGAGCCTAGTGAGTTTCGGGACCTAGTCGGATACCAATAGTCCGTATTAGTCACTGGCTAAAAGAGGGTGATCACGCCTCTTCTTCGGTCCTTACTGGGCCGGTCACTACGTAGAGTATACTCGCCTGTCCGCCGGGGTCGCAGGCCGCGCCGTCGTGCGCTTCTCCCTGAAATGGAAAAAGGTGCCTTGTTGGAACCACACAGCCCCCTCTACAGTCAGGCGGAGTGGATCGGCCCTCCTCCGGGAGATGGACGCTGAAATCAGCGGTGGCCACTCACCACCTCCTCGGGTGGGAATCGATGACCCGATCCGACTGCAGTGGGGGAGGGGAAGAATATAATCCGATTCCCCTTTCTACTTCTGTCCCATCTGGGGTGCCAATGAAACAGGTGGGAAATCAGGAGACGAAAGGCAAATTTTGGTTCCAAACAAGGCAACTTTATTGCTAGCAAGTGAACAGCACCGAGTAGCCTCGGGACACTGTGTGTCATAAATCATCTGACACTTACATTTATACTTCCCTTCTGGGCCTGCGCATTTGGCCCCTTACACGTCACAACTATCATGCGCAGTAAACATGTGTAGTTCTTACAGTACAAAATTGTAGTCCCAGTACGTACACACGTCATAACACTGAAATGATACTGGCAAGAAAAACGAAACTTAGCAGCTTATTCTGTACACACAATACTCCTTTCTAGCACAGGAGATAAGGTGCGGCTCAGGAATGCAGGGGGGGGTGTCAGCACCCTCCAAGGTCGCCTATTCAGATGGCGTTGCTACGTGCAAGCTGGTCTTGTATAGGCCTTGCAAACTACTGTTACAAGATATATATCTAATAGCCCTGCATTCTGTCTGCACATTAGTAAACAGCAAACTTGTCTTGTTAGTAAACAGTAAAACTGGATAAGGCACAAATGTCCAGTGCAGTAATAAGGTGTGGCCAAACAGCCAAAAGCAGAGGTAGAGTGCATAAGTAAAAGTCCATCAGTAGGCACAAAACATGAGGTTGTCCTGTTGCTCAGTAGTATTCAGGTAGTACCGGCGTTCCACTCCTTCAAAAGCACACAGAAAGAAAGGCCCTTTAGTACAAGGAGACACATTAGCTGACTCACTAGCCAAAGAAGCATGCCAGGTAGGCCCTATATGGCCCTGGTATGAGCAGACTCATGGTGGCTGTTGCCACACGTTCCACGGATTATGACTATTTCACCGCACTGCAGAAAAATTACCCTGAGCTTTCCAATCTGAGGCAGCTAGTGCAAGAAACCACAGATAACATATACCAGCACACACCTTTTCTCACACTCACTATACAGAACGACATGCTGTGTGTGAAGAGGGAGGAAGGCTTAGTTATAGCTATTCCTAGAGCTCAAGGTAAAGATTGGATGCATTAGGTTCATGGTGCAGGTCCTTTGGGACACCGCAAAACTGATGAAATGATGTCTATCCTGAATATGCTGGTATGGTGGCCACAAATGAAACATGACATATAGGATCATGTTTCTTCCTGTCTAATTTGTGCCTCATTTGGGAGACTACCTAAAAAGAGAAGGGGACAGTTAATGAGAGCGCCTACACATGGTCTATTTGAGAGGTTACAGATAGATCATGTGGGCCCTCTTCCTTTAACAGCTAGAAAAAATAGATTTTTTTGCACACTGTTGTGGATTCCTTTTCTCATTGGGTAGAAACATTCCCGGTACCAGATCAAACTGCCAAGATCACAGCTGAAGTCCTAACTATGCAGTTTTGTACACGTTGGGGAATTCCTAAGACTATTGATTCTGATAATGGTCCTGCTTTATTTCCCAGATGATCATGGAATTGTTTGCTTTTCTAGGCATAGAACAGCAATTGCACATTTCTTAACATCCACAGGTGGCAGGGCAGGTAGAAAGAATGAATCAAAGCCCATATCATCCCTATGCTGAATCTGACTGGGAAAAACTGGGATCAGGTGCTTCCCTTGGTCCTTATGTGTAGCAAAGCTAATATCTGTAAATCCACACGTTTTGCACCCTCTGAAGCCTTAATGGGAAGGCCAGTGCCATGATGGGAAAACCTGTTACATCCTTTTCTTTCAGAGGACCTGTTCTGACCTGGTTTTACAGCCTGCCTCACTGACACAGACTACGCAATAATTACTTTGGATTCTTTTGGATTCGTATTAGGTAAATTAGACTTTTATTAGAGGTTCACTTTAAATGGAGAGTGTATAAGTCATTATTGTGTAAGATACACAATGATTAAGATATATACACAATGATTAAGCTATATACCTATCTATAGTAAAAAAGAAACAATCATTACATCACTGGTCACTACATCCAAGCAAAGCTAGGAGTATTTTGACCAGGAAAAGCAATAATAAAGATACATACATTATATACATACATCACTGGTCATTAATCTCTACATCCAGACTCTTGTCAACAGCTGGGGGGGGACCCCATATACAGCGATAGCCAGGAGTCTCTTAACCAGAAATATAGTTCTCTGCGCAGTACGTGCGTTTACTCACAGACGAGATCCTCATTTCACTGGTAAAGATTCCCCGTTTTATTAGACTTAGAACTAATTTTCAGAGTTAAGGAAAATTACAGAATGCTTGAGAATGTGGGAATGTGGTCACATGTTTCTCTGTCCAGGTGGCCTGCCTGAACTCGAAACATGCTCCACCTCCCCCTTCACATACCAAATTAATTAGAGCCGTGTCTTATCTACATTCCAAATCATTTTCACACAACCAGAATTATCACTTTAATGAGAGATTGCACTCTTGGTCACTCAGACAGAGGTGAAAAGCAATCTTTAAAATTCTTTACAGGACCAGATAGTAATTCTTTCAAATGAGTGGATGAAATCCCTTCAAGAACATCTAAAAGAAGTACAGACCACTGTGCTGGCTAACACAGAAAAGTCTAGGGATTACTTGCAGGAAGTACATGCAAAAAGCTCTGATTTAAGGCCCTTCAAGGTCAGGAGTAAGGTTATACTACTAAACCCCAGACCAAACCTCCCCTTTGGAACAGCAACTGATGCCCTAGGCCCTAGCCTATACCATATCCTAATGCCAGATAACCAGCAGTGTTGGAAACATATCACTCAATTGAAACCATATGGGTAATATGTGTTTATCAGTCTCTGTTTTCAGATATTACATGAATACAGCACGGACGACTGCTTTCTGAAGAAAAGTCATTTGGGGGATGGTAACTATATTATTTACTTTTGCTGTATAGTTGAGGAGTCCTGTACAGGTGTTTAATAGTTATGTTAATAAGTATTGAATATTATTTCTGTTGCTGTATTATATAAGTAGTGGATGGGCACAATATTTTCTCCGCCCTTCCCTACCCCGACAGCAAAATATAAATACATTATCTAATAAGGATCCTCAAGCTCTGTCAGCTGAAATATTTCTCTGAAGGTGGCCAGAACTCCCTTTTACCAAGCTTGGCAGGCAGCAGCAATGTTCCTAAGCCACTGATGCCGCCCCCCTATGCATGCTTAGCTGTTGGTGACTTCAAGGATGCTGTCACTGACTGCAGAGCTTGGTAGAAGGAAGTTTTAGCCATCTTTGGAGGAGGTCCTCAGCTGGGGAGGCTTGGGATCCCTACCAGCTATACAGTAAGGTCAGAGCTGGTGTTAGACATTCTAGGTCCCTTCTCCCTGATCCCCTCTCCTCCTTGCCTTCCCTCCGATTTCCCCACCTGCCATTACTGTCACACCGACACACCCTCACCAAATACAGAACAAGGGATCACAAATCAGAAATAAATACTATTTAGACAATAATTGAACTGGGAACCCCAAAAAGTTAAACTTAGCATGTACTGCAACACTGGAGAAATAAAAATAGAAATGCATTTCCTGTCTACTGAACACAATGCAAACACATTTGCTACACATACATAAGTACATACATAAGTATTGCCATACTGGGACAGACTAAAGGTCCATCAAGCCCAGCATCCTGTTTCCAACAGTGGCCAATCCAGGTCACAAATACCTGACAAGATCCCAAAAAACGTACAAAACATTTTATGCTGCTTATCCCTGAAATAGTGGATTTTCCCCCAAGTCCAATTTAATAATGGTCTATGGACTTTTCCTTTAGGAAGCTGTCCAAACCTTTTTTAAATTCTGCAATGAATTCCAGAGTTTAATTACACATTGAGAGAAGAAAAAGTTTCTCCAATTCATTTTAAATGTACTACTTTGTAGCTTGATTGCATGCCCCCTAGTCCTAGTATTTTTGGAAAGCATAAACAGACGCTTTACATCTACCCATTCAACTCCACTCATTATTTTATAGACGTCTATCATATCTCCCCTCAGCCGCCTTTTCTCCAAGCTAAAGAGCCCTAGCTGCTTTAGCCTTTCCTCATAAGGAAGTCGTCCCATTCCCTTTATCATTTTCATCACCTTTCTCTGCACCTTTTCTATTTCCAATATATCTTTTTTTGAGATGCAGCGACCAGAATTGAACACAATATTCAAGGTGCGGTTGCACCATGGAGCGATACAAAGGCATTATAACGCCCTCATTTTTGTTTTCCATTCCTTTCCTAATAATACCTAACATTCTATTTGCTTTCTTAGACGCAGCAGCACACTAAGCAGAAGGTTTCAACGTATCATCAATGACGAAACCTAGATCCCTTTCTTGGTCAGTGACTCCTAACGTGGAACCTTGCATGACGTAGCTATAATTTGGGTTCCCCTTTCCCACATGCATCACTTTGCACTTGCTCACATTAAACATCATCTGCCATATAGACGGCCAGTCTCCCAGTCTTGTAAGATCCTCTTGTAATTTTTCACACTCCTCTCGCGATTTAACGACTTTGAATAACTTCGTGTCGTCAGCAAATTTAGTTACTCCCATCTCTAGGCCATTTATAAATATGTTAAAAAGCAGCGGTCCCAGCACACACCCCTGGGGGACCCCACTAACTACCCTTCTCCATTGAGAATACTGAGCATTTAACCCTACTCTCTGTTTTCTATCTTTTAACCAGTTTTTAATCCACAATAGGACAGTACCTCCTATCCCATGACTCTCCAATTTCCTCTGGAGTCTTTCATGAGGTAGTTTGTCAAACACCTTCTGAAAATCCAGATACACAATATCAACTGGCTTACCTTTATCCACATGTTTGTTCACCTCTTCAAAGAAATGTAATAGATTGGTGAGGCAAGATTTCCCTTCACTAAATCCATGTTGGCTTTGTCTCATTAATCCATGCTTTTGAATGTGCTCTGTAATTTTGTTCTTTATAATAGTCTCTACCATTTTGCCCGGCACCAACATCAGACTCACCAGTCTATAATTTCCTGGCTCTCCTCTGGAACCTTTTTTTTAAAAATCAGTGTTACATTGGCCATCCTCCAATCTTCAGGTACCACGTTCAATTTTAAGGATAAATTACATATTACTAACAATAGCTCCACAAGTTCATTTTTCAGTTCTATCAGACTTCCCAAAGCCAACATATTCCATTTAAAACATTCAAAATAAATTGCTTTTTTCTACCTTTGTGGTCTGGACATTGTATTTTTCCATCATGTTGGGTGCAGTTTCTCTTCTGGTTTCCTGTCTGTTGTCTTCTAATTCTCTTTCAAATAGCTGCTGTCCATTTGTCTTTTTTGCCCTTACTATACCTGCTTCTCTGACATATTGATTGTTCTTTTATTAGCTCTTTCCTCTCTTTTTTCTTCTTTCTGCCTCCCTGTCAATTCAAATTTCATCCTCTCACCTTTCTCCTCCTTTTTAGTTTACAGCTACCTATCTGATTTCCATCTTCTCTCACCCAGCAGCTTTTCCATTCCCCATCTCATTCCTTTTCCCAGCCTTCCATTCTCTTTCATTACCATATTTCTATCCTCTGTAATCATTATCCTTTCATTAATTTCCTTGCCACTCCCTCCATGTCCTGGCCTCTCCCACATGGTTCCACCATTCCCAGCATCCTACTCCCTCCGCCTTCTAGCCCAGCATCTGCTTCCTCTTTCTCCCTCCCCCACTCTTGAAGGCTTACATCTCTCTGTCCCCTCTCTGTTCCCTCTCCCCCATGTTCCAACATTTCTCCCTTTCTTTACCCTCACTCCCACTGTCCAGCATCTCTCCATCTCTCCCTTATTTCCGATCTGAGGAAGAAGGGCAACCTTCGAAAGCTAATCAAGAAACGTATTAAGTTATGTCCAATAAAAAAGGTATCATCTTATTTTCTTTTCCATGTTTTATTTTGTTTGATTTCTTTTGATAACCTTAAGAGTGGACTAACACGGCTACCACACTCCTCTACTTAATGTGGTACCACACAAAGCAGCTTACATATATTATATGCAGGTATCCAGAGATGCCAAGTTACCCAGTTCCAGGGCCGCACTCTGCAGGGCTTCTGTGCATCTGACGTGCAGGACATCAGACGCACAGAAGCCCTGCAGAGTACAGCGAAGATCAGTTGAGAGGAGCACGTCTGTGTGGGCCGTGCACACCAGAGTCAGAAGACAGCACTTCTGCTGGCGGGGGTTGGGTGGAAGGGGCCCGGCCCAGTGGCGGAGACGGGTGGGATTGTGGCGCCGGGCCCCCCTCAGGGGGGGTGACGACAACCTGGGGGGTGGCAGTGGGGGCGGGGGCAGCCTTGTCCCGGGCCCGGCCCAGTCTCTCGGCGGCCCTACCCAGTTCCAGGAGGGAGATTACTTTTTGGTCAATCTTCGTTTTGAACTTACACCCCCCAAAGCAGTGCGGGAGTTATAGTCCCTGATTCTACCCATTGGAATCCAAGCTACAGGTCCCATAATGAGGGCTGTCAGAATGCCACAACTGACCTAAAATCTCCCAGTTGGAACTGGGTAACTTGGCAAGCTCTGAGAACCTATAAAAATCCTGAACCTCCAGTTTTGTAACATACTTCACAATCTCCAACAGTGGAACTAAGACTTTTCCCCATATACCTTGCCATACAAAATTATTACTCAAAATGTAGTATACATACTCTCAGGAATAACTTCTCAGTCTGCTTCCACTGCCCCAGACACTGTATGAAATAACACAAAACCCTGCAAAAAGACAATAAGAACCTATATAGCAAACTTAATCAAACCACAACTGCCCTAATTCCCAGGACTCAAACTAATAACCCTATGAAAAGAATGTTCTGTAAATACTACACCAGGCTGTTTATTACCAAACACACCTGTTACAAATACTAGGAAACTAGAACAGAGCTGCCAAGGGGGCCAGCTTTCCTAGCGGGAGATTTAGGGCACGTCCCCAGCCCGCCCTTAGCTCTGCCTAAGAGCAGGTACAGCTCTGCTCCTGACTGATGTGGCCCGAAGCACCAGAAGCAGCTTCCCTTTCCAGCGGCAGCAGGATATGCTTTAAAAAAATGTCCACAGCTCTTATTGTGAACCTGGTCCCACGGCAGCAGGAGATGATTTATTAAGGCAGATAAGCTGGGACAAGCAGCAGTGGATAAAAAGGAGAAAAGGGGGACAAGCTGCGAGTGGATGAGAGGGAGAGAAGGGGTCAACTGTATGTAGATGAGAGAGAAATTAGGGGGACAAGCTGCATGTGGGTGAGAGGGAGAGAAGGGCAAGGAAAGGGAGACATCGTAGATGGAGGGAAGGGAAAATGGAGAAATGTAGCACATAGAAGGGGATGGAGAGGAGAAGGAGACATGTTGCTCATGGTTGTTTGCTTTCTTGGAAATATATATCTTTTCTAATTTTGTATTTAGCGGAGTATGGAAGAAAATGTATTTCTGTAGAATTGGCTTTCTTGGGGGATCTTCAGTTTTTGTCTGCATGTTTTTTGTGACCCCCTATTATGTATCAGTTGAGGGTCTGTCCATGTTCTGCATGTGCAACTGAGGTGAAGGATTGTGCTGGCATGTAGTGTCTGTGTAGGAATCTGTAATAGTCCAGTTTGTTCCAGTTTTCCACATTGGTATATATCTGACAGTAAATCATATGTCAGATTTAATGTCAATAAATTTATTGTGAAAAGAATTAGCAGATTGGGATGAATAGCAAACATACCCCCTTGTTTATTAAACCACGCTAGCGCTGGCAGTGCGCTAATGCTGACACAGCCCATTCACTTTGCAGTGTTTCCAGCCTGAATTTCCAGGGATAAGTTATGGTCTATGGTGATTCCTAGGATTTTCAGATTGCCTGAGACAGGAAGCGATGATCCTAAGGCGTTGATGGTTGTGAAGCATTTGGTGTTGTGTGGGGATGAGAGTATCAGGCAGTGTGTTTTTCCCCTGTTCAATTTCAGCTTGAAGGCCGATGCCCAGGATTCCATGGTGTTCATGCTGCTCTTGATTTTGGATGTAATTTTGGCTTGGATCCTTTTTAAAGGGATAAAGATTGTAACGGCATCATAGATGAATGAGTTAACACCATATTTGGATAGGGACCTGGCTAGTGGGACCATAATTAGGTTAATTAATATAAGTGAGAGTGGTGAGCCCTGTAGGACTCTGCATAATTATTTCCATGGTGGGGAGACTGCAGAGTTTGACTTTACTTGGTGAGATATTGTGGTTAGGAAGCCCTTGATCCATGTAAGTACCTCCCCTCCAATTCCTAATTTATCAAGTATTCTTTGTAGAATTTGGTGGTCCATGCACTTAATGTCAAACTGGAGTATAATTCCACCACCAGCTACAATAATTTTTGGAGCTGGTTTAGTGATATTCAATTTTTATTTCATGATATTAATATCTACATAGAAGCTTTCAAATAAATTAAAAAGCTGTCAAATAAGTAAACAAAAAATTTGTGTCCTCCACCTTTTGAAGGCACTGCCTATCCAACTGGTACAGTTTTGACTTTTTACAGATCGACCACGCATACGCACTCCCCATAGGCGTAGTTTGACTGTTTCATTTGGGGGGGGCAAAGGAAGGGGCGGGGCATATTAGCATATTCATTTGCATATATGTATATGCAAATTATGCTAATATGGAGGAAGGAAGGGAGCAAGAGCTGGCTTTTTTGGGAATAACCAGTGTTCGTTTGACGATGGATAGCCACTGAATCTGAGAGGCAGCGGGTTTGGCGGCAGGCAGTGGTGTGCTGGTAAATGTTTAACAACAGACTCTCCCCCCCGGTCCCCCTCTGCGCCCCCCCCCCCCAAATTGCAGAGCTGGCTTTAGCCGGGGAGAGAGCCTGGGGGGGGGGGGGGGGTATAAATAAGTAAATATAAACTTTTAATGTTGAGCACCTGATTCTCAAAGTGAACATATTCCAAACACTATAATGAAAATAAAATAATTTTTTTTATACCTTTGTTGTCTGGTGACTGTTTTTCTGATCATGCTGGTCCAGTATCTGATTCTGCTTCTATCTGTCCTCTTAACTCAGTTTCCAGTGCTTCCTTTCCTTTCCTCCTTTCTTCTTCATTTCTGGTCCTCAGCTTCTGCCTATTTTCTTCATTCATGTGCAGTTTTTCTCCTCTCTTCCTTTTCCCTCATCTCATCTCCTTCCTCACTCTTTCCTCCCCTCCATCCATGTCCAGCATTTCTTTTCTCTCCCCTGCCCTCCATCCACCCATGTCCAGCGACCCTTCTCTCCCTTTGCCCTGCAAGCACCCATACCCAGCGACCCTCCTTTCCCCTTCCCCCATGCCCAGTGGCCCTCCTTTCCCCTGCCCTCCATCCACCCATGTCCAGCAGTGACCCTCCTCTCCCCTGCCCTCCATCCACTCAGTCCAGCAGTGACCCTCCCCTCCCCTGTCCCCATACCCAGTGGCCCACCTTTCCCCTGCCCTCCATCCACTCAGTCCAGCAGTGACCCTCCTCTCCCCTGTCCCCATACCCAGTGGCCCTCCTTTCCCCTGCCCTCCATCCACTCAGTCCAGCAGTGACCCTCCTCTCCCCTGTCCCCATGCCCAGTGGCCCTCCTTTCCCCTGCCCTCCATCCACTCAGTCCAGCAGTGACCCTCCTCTCCCCTGTCCCCATACCCAGTGGCCCTCCTTTCCCCTGCCCTCCATCCACCCAGTCCAGCAGTGACCCTCCTCTCCCCCTGTCCCCATACCCAGTGGCCCTCCTTTCCCCTTCCCTCTATCCACCCAGTCCAGCAGTGACCCTCCTCTCCCCTGTCCCCATGCCCCTCCTTTCTCCTGCCCTCCATCCACTCAGTCCAGCAGTGACCCTCCTCTCCCCTGCCCCCATGCCCAGTGGCCCTCCTTTCCCCTGCCCTCCATCCACTCAGTCCAGCAGTGACCCTCCTCTCCCCTGTCCCCATGCCCCTCCTTTCTCCTGCCCTCCATCCACTCAGTCCAGCAGTGACCCTCCTCTCCCCTGCCCCCCTGCCCAGTGGCCCTCCTTTCCCCTTCCCTCCATCCACTCAGTCCAGCAGTGACCCTCCTCTCCCCTGTCCCATGCCCCGTGGCCCTCCTTTCCCCTTCCCTCCATCCACTCAGTCCAGCAGTGACCCTCCTCTCCCCTGTCCCATGCCCAGTGGCCCTCCTTTCCCCTTCCCTCCATCCACTCAGTCCAGCAGTGACCCTCCTCTCCCCTGTCCCCATGCCCAGTGGCCCTCCTTTCCCCTTCCCTCCATCCACTCAGTCCAGCAGTGACCCTCCTCTCCCCTGTCCCCATACCCAGTGGCCCTCCTTTCCCCTTCCCTCTATCCACCCAGTCCAGCAGTGACCCTCCTCTCCCCTGTCCCCATGCCCCTCCTTTCTCCTGCCCTCCATCCACTCAGTCCAGCAGTGACCCTCCTCTCCCCTGCCCCCATGCCCAGTGGCCCTCCTTTCCCCTGCCCTCCATCCACTCAGTCCAGCAGTGACCCTCCTCTCCCCTGTCCCCATGCCCCTCCTTTCTCCTGCCCTCCATCCACTCAGTCCAGCAGTGACCCTCCTCTCCCTGCCCCCATGCCCAGTGGCCCTCCTTTCCCCTGCCCTCCATCCACTCAGTCCAGCAGTGACCCTCCTCTCCCCTGTCCCCATGCCCCTCCTTTCTCCTGCCCTCCATCCACTCAGTCCAGCAGTGACTCTCCTCTCCCCTGCCCCCCTGCCCAGTGGCCCTCCTTTCCCCTTCCCTCTATCCACCCAGTCCAGCAGTGACCCTCCTCTCCCCATACCCAGTGGCCCTCCTTTCCCCTTCCCTCTATCCACCCAGTCCAGCAGTGACCCTCCTCTCCCCTCTCTTCATCCCACCCTCTCCCTGTTCCTTCTCCCCCCCCCCCCCCCCCCCCGCAGCGAGCCAGTTCTCCTCCCTCCCTCCGGATCCATCCCTCACCAACTTGATCTTCGAATTCTACTACTACTATTCTTCGCCCGTCCGCTAGCGCTGACTCTCCCCTGCCGGTTCGCGCTTCAAAATGGCCGCCGAGACTAAGTCTCGCGAGGCCGCCTCTGGAAGTCTCGGCGGCCATTTTTAAAGCGCAAACCAGCAGGGCAGAGAGCGCTAGCGTGCCGGGCAGACAAAGGATTCGAAGATCAGGTTGGTGAGGGACGGATCCGGAGGGAGGGAGGGAGGAGAAGGAACGGGGAGAGGGCGGGGCGAAGGAAGAGCTGCCTGGTGCCGGCCCTGCGTTCCCCCCCTCGCCCCCCCCCAGTCTACGCCCATGGCACTCCCTTATTTCTAATAATATTTTTTTGCTATTGTTATGGGTGAACCAGTGTGGCGGCAAGCTCCGCCTCCTGGCTCCAGTCCCCGCCTCCGTCCTGTTTTATCTAACCTTATATGCTGCATTATTAGGGTGGTGAGCAGAGAGTAAGGTTGGTTGGATGTTTTGCAGTAGGTAGGTGGTGACCATTTACCAAGAAGCTAAGCTTGTACACTCCCGTAGGAGGAACCCCGTTGCCAATGCAACTCTACTTCCAACTTGTTTTTTGACTTTGAGGTCGCCCGCGACAGGTCCCATGCCTCAGAGGGAGATAAATTGTTTGTTAGGGGACGGGGTACTGGAGAAAGAATGCTGCAGGATTGTTGGTGGGCAACCTCTAGTGTGAGTTTGACTGAGGGGGGGGGGGGGGTGTTTGAGGAACAGGTGTCGGATCGCAGACACGGAGGAGAGGTGGAAACATGCTAGACCGGTACGAGAGAGGGAAAGATGGCAAACTACGGGGAGGGGACGGGACTCCCCCTCTCCGAATGCGTGTGGAGGGGTGCTCAGCAGCGTATGTGAGTGTTAGGGCAGACGAGTGCGTGTGACTTGGTTTATGAGTCAGTAGGTGTTTAAGTTCTCTGTAGTTCTACAGGTAGCTAGGTTGTAAAATACAAAGTCTGAAAGCCAAGTCCTAGGTAAAACGGTAAACCTGGGCTCTTAACACATCCCAAACTTGATAACCTACCTACGTAATTTCTATGGGCTTCGATTTTCTCTTAATAGGAATGTAGTCTCTCTTTACTGTTAGAAAGTAGCGGGGTTCTCCTGAGTTTTTGTAATAGTTTGGCCATGGGTGTAGACGGGGGGGGGGCGAGGGGGGGCAATGCCCCCCCAAACGTAGGGCCGGCACCAGGCAGCTCTTCCTTCGCCCCGCCCTCTTCCCGTTCCTTCTCCTCCCTCCCTCCGGATCCGTCCCTCACCAACCTGATCTTCGAATCCTTTGTCTGCCCAGCACGCTAGCGCTCTCTGCTCTGCTGGTTCGCGCTTTAAAAATGGCCGCCGAGACTTAGTCTCGGCGGCCATTTTGAAGCGCGAACCAGCAGGGGAGAGTCAGCGCTAGCGGGCAGGCGAAGAATTCGAAGATCAAGTTGGTGAGGGATGGATCCGGAAGGAGGGAAGAGAACTGGCTTGCTGCGGGGGGGGGGGGGGGGGAGAAGGAACAGGGAGAGGGTGGGATGAAGAGAGGGCAGGGGAGAGGAGGGTCACTGCTGGACTGGGTGGATGGAGGGCAGGGGAAAGGAGGGCCACTGGGTATGGGGACAGGGGAGAGGAGGGTCACTGCTGGACTGAGTGGATGGAGGGCAGGGGAAAGGTGGGCCACTGGGTATGGGGACAGGGGAGGGGAGGGTCACTGCTGGACTGAGTGGATGGAGGGCAGGGGAGAGGAGGGTCACTGCTGGACATGGGTGGATGGAGGGCAGGGGAAAGGAGGGCCACTGGGCATGGGGGAAGGGGAAAGGAGGGTCGCTGGGTATGGGTGCTTGCAGGGCAAAGGGAGAGAAGGGTCGCTGGACATGGGTGGATGGAGGGCAGGGGAGAGAAAAGAAATGCTGGACATGGATGGAGGGGAGGAAAGAGTGAGGAAGGAGATGAGATGAGGGAAAAGGAAGAGAGGAGAAAAACTGCACATGGATGAAGAAAATAGGCAGAAGCTGAGGACCAGAAATGAAGAAGAAAGGAGGAAAGGAAAGGAAGCACTGGAAACTGAGTTAAGAGGACAGATAGAAGCAGAATCAGATACTGGACCAGCATGATCAGAAAAACAGTCACCAGACAACAAAGGTAGAAAAAAATTATTTTATTTTCATTATAGTGTTTGGAATATGTTCACTTTGAGAATCAGGTGCTCAACATTAAAAGTTTATATTTACTTATTTATACCCCCCCCCCCCCAGGCTCTCTCCCTGGCTAAAGCCAGCTCTGCAATTTGGGGGGGGGGGCGCAGAGGGGGACCGGGGGGGAGAGTCTGTTGTTAAACATTTACCAGCACACCACTGCCTGCCGCCAAACCCGCTGCCTCTCAGATTCAGTGGCTATCCATCGTCAAACGAACACTGGTTATTCCCAAAAAAGGCAGCTCTTGCTCCCTTCCTTCCTCCGTATTAGCATAATTTGCATATACATATATGCAAATGATATGCTAATATGCCCTGCCCCTTCCTTTGCCCCCCCCAAATGAAACAGTCAAACTACGCCTATGAGTTTGGCTTCGGCTTGGGGTCTTTAATCTTCCCTATCAAACGTATTCAATGGAATCCACAATCTTTGGCGCTGAGAGGGGAGATGTTTACTGCTCCTCCCTTGGCACTATATCACCACCCTGTAATAGTATCAAAACTATTGAAGTCTTACTGCCTTCTGTACTGGTGTTACTGTTCGAGTTTTCACCCTCTTAAAATCCCTGCCAGATTCCTATACTTTGCCCCACTCGCCTGCTGTTGATGGCTTGAGTGGTTAGACTGTTTGGTCCCTTTCAAGGTGATTTAAGAAAATGTGGTCTGTGGGTGGTTAGGCAGGAATATAGAAACAGTTCTATAACACTGTATTTGCTATACTAGAAAGTTCATACAGTAGGGTTTTTGAGTAATTATACAATTTCTTGTACTTACAGACTATGGGATGCCCACACTCAAATGTGCAGATTTAATCTGCAGTTGATATGCTTTTTACCCAATTATTTAAGCATCTAATTAGCCAACTAGCCTAAGTACATAGGGGTTTGCTTTCTATTTTACACACGGGTGAATCTGTTTTTCCTTTTGTGCATTATATCTCAAACACAAATTTATTTAACTTATGCCATTTTTATTGTATAAGAAAAGATGGGTTTCATGGTAAATAATTTCTTGTATATTTGGGATTACAAACTCCCTGAGCACTATATACCAGACACAATTTAGCAGAAAAGAGGAACATGTTCCAAAGCAAGCTATTGGAGTTGCTGCATCTTGTGCTTGAAAGAGCAGGCTGATTGCACCCCTAAGAGCCTTTTATGAATGTTTCTTTGTAACCTGCCTTTGGCATTCTTATAAGAGCAGGTAAAATATGCAAATGAAATGAAGAATTGCATGTGAAGAACAGAAGAGTTGGGGGTATTTGCAGCTCACAGAGGATACTGGGGGAGGTTAACAGCACCCACAATATGAGTCTGGTGAAGACAGGCTGAGGGGACAGTAACACTAATGGACATGCGTTGGGGAGGGAGAGGAGAAGCTCAGGTTTAAAGGGGTTAGAGAGACTAATGGGGATATGTTGCATGAAGGGAGAGAGACTGGTGGAGATGACTAGAGGAGAGGAAGAGAAATGGGGTGTAATGGTGGGAGAGTATGAGAATGGGCTTTGGAGAAAAAACTGGAGAGCACTGACTTAGTGCTGAATTGTCAACCTGGAACCATTTGACATCAACTGGCCAAAGGTGAGGAGGTGGTGATGGCAGGTTATGTAGGCCAAATGGAAAGGAGATGGCATCAGCAACTCACCTGAGCCAAAGAGAAGGTTTTCACATTAAGTAGTGTGGAGAGGAGCTACTACCTACTATTGAAGTACTTGGAGATAGTAAGAGATTTGGCTTTAGCTCATACCTTTCTCGGAAGCTCCAAGGTGAGTTAGATTCAGGTAAGGTAGATATTTTCCTGCTGTTAGGGAGCTTATGGTCCGTTTGTGCCTGAGTCAATGGGAGGGTTAAGTGGCCTGCCCAAGATCACAAGGATCAACAATGGTATTAGAACCTGGCTTCCCTGGGTCTCAGCCCACTGTTCTATTAGGCTATGACTCTAGGATGGGTTGGGCAGAGGTCTGAGGCTTTGCTTGCTATCTCAGTTTTGAAGGCCCTTGGTGCTTTTTTTTGTTGTTGATAATAGAACAGAATTAAAGTACAGCAGGATTCTGATTGGTAATAATACATGATATGGGTGCCTTTGATACCTGCATGTGCTACGTTTGTAAAACAGGGCTATTTAGATGGTTTGTAGCAGTAACCAGCATTTGTCTCAAATCTAGGAGTCTTCTTAATTTTTTTTTAATACTTTTGATTGGAAAATTATCACTGTATTTATTTTTTTCCCTTAAAACCTTCATTGAAGAGCTGGTAAGAACCAGTTGAATATGCTAGGCAAGTGTTAGTGGGACTGGATTTTACATACCGTAGATCTAGTTCTCTCTTCTTTTTGGCAGGTCAAAAAGATTGATCATGAGGAAATGGCCAGCTGTGGTCTAGAAGCGGGTGCTGTGTTTGAGTCTACATCTTGCAGCTTGTTGAGTGGAAGACTAACCCTGGCGGACATGCTGCCCGAGCTCTCACCAGTCCTTCCAACTTCAGAAGGAGAGCAGGTAGTGTTTTGCTTCTCATTAGGTTATTCAATCCTACACTTGGAGTGACAGTCTGTTTTCTTTATTTTTAAATTTAATTTTTCCCAGAACTGCAAACACTTATTTGTGGCAAGTCTGTTTTAAATACTTTTTTGTAAAAAACTTTTTTAATTGAAGCTATTTTTTTTTCCTGGAAACTTGGTGGTAGTAGCTGTACTTGCTATCCTGTGTGTAATTACACATAACACTGATCCATCAGATAGAAACAGATCATTTTCTTAAGATGGCAGTAGGAGTACTTTTGCCATTTTTCACAAGCTAAGGACTTTTACTGAGATTAAATGTGACCTGGAAACTAGAAAACTTAAATTGGTTTCTACCAATGGCTTTTAGGAGAGTAATATGAATTATCTGTAATCTGCTTATTTGACATTTAGAGCATGGTATGTACATGTAAAACTCAGATTCTCTAGGTTATAATGGAAACTGTGGATCACTTGAGTTACGTCTTATCAGGTTGCTGTTGGCATTGGAGAGACAGTGTCCCTTGAGCCTGAATTGGAGCTGCCAGGCCATTCATTCTGACCTGGTGACATCCTCTATCTGGAGTACCATGGATTATGGCAGCTGTAGCATGGGTGCAGAAGAAGGATAGGAGTTGTTGAAACTTGATGGGGGGCCTAAATCAAGGCATAGGGGGAGGGGGTGATGGAACAGTAACATTCTTGGAGATCTCTGGATTGGAAAGGACATCTTGATAGTAGATCCAAGTAGCATGGATTCTAGACATGAAAAGGAAATATTTTGAGCCTAAGAACCCCCTCCTTATCTGCTAGACTAGCCCAGACAAATGGGTTGTGTCCTCCTACCAGCAGGTGGAGGTAGAGATTCTAAACTGCTCCATTGGTATTAACTGGTATAAAGGCTGATGCAGGCTGAAACCCTTCAGTGTTTCTCTGCCTCTGGCAGATGGTATAGGTTGGGCTAATGTAATACGATTTAAATAGGCTTGACTCCCCAGGACGTAGACCATAGCTTGCATTCTTTTGTGGTTGAGTATGGGCTAGTTATCTTCTGCAGATAAGATCACAGTAGTTACCCCAGTTGAGCCTAGAGGCTAATTCCTCTGCAGCTCCAAGCTTTAGCTCATGGGCTTTGGCTTGGTTTGGCCAGCTGGCACAGGTCCCTATGGGGCCCCTGCTAGCAGGGGGTTGCAGATTCTCTTCCCTCTGTAGAAGGGCCCCTAAAAATGTGAGTGGATTTTTGTAACTTTTTTTTTTTTCCTTGGTTGTGGTGACACTCCCTCAGTGCTCAGGGAGAATAAAGTTCTTAGAAAAGCATGCAGGCCCAAACAGGGTGAGCCAGCAAAGAGTGGTTGTATCAGAGGAGGACACCAAATGGACCTGAGTCCCTGGTGCGATGAGTCAGATCCCCGAGCTCATGGGGGAGGAAGAAAGGGGCTGGATGTTATCTGGGGCATTGCACTACCTGGTGACTGAAGATTTAGTGGCAGAGCAGTGTTGCTGGCTTTCTGTTCATTTTGTGATGAGAGTTTTCTGTTGGTAGCATCGGTGGGGGAATGTGGCAGGTAGGCATCCGACCATGCATGTGAATGAGGTCCAATGTCTGTGGTCACATCATTCCTGACTTTTTTGGGAACAGTGGTCATTTTGTCCTAGTTTGGCAAAGTGAAGGTCTGGGATGGCAGTGTTGGCCAGCTGTGTGTGTGTGGTGGTGGTGGGGGGGGGGGGGGGGGATTTGAAGGTGATCCTCCCATACCATTAGGACCTATGCCAGGTGGTGGCCTCCAGGAGCCAGTTGGCTAGTTTGGGTCATTCTGCAGGGTTTCAAGATGCTGTCTGTCTGGGGAGTTAAGGCTTAGGTGAGGGGGCTCTTAATTTCCCATTTCAAGCGTGCCTGCTTTCTAGTGGGGAATCAGAGGCAGCACAAACTTATCTCCAGAATCAGACCTCTGGAGGCTTGAGCATGGCCTCCCCCCCCCCCCCCCCTTTATAAATATATATATATATATATATATATATATATATATATATATATATATATATATACAGTGGGGGAAATAAGTATTTGATCCCTTGCTGATTTTGTAAGTTTGCCCACTGACAAAGACATGAGCAGCCCATAATTGAAGGGTAGGTTATTGGTAACAGTGAGAGATAGCACATCACAAATTAAATCCGGAAAATCACATTGTGGAAAGTATATGAATTTATTTGCATTCTGCAGAGGGAAATAAGTTTTTAATCCCTCTGGCAAACAAGACCTAATACTTGGTGGCAAAACCCTTGTTGGCAAGCACAGCGGTCAGACGTCTTCTGTAGTTGATGATGAGGTTTGCACACATGTCAGGAGGAATTTTGGTCCACTCCTCTTTGCAGATCATCTCTAAATCATTAAGAGTTCTGGGCTGTCGCTTGGCAACTCGCATCTTCAGCTCCCTCCATAAGTTTTCAATGGGATTAAGGTCTGGTGACTGGCTAGGCCACTCCATGACCCTAATGTGCTTCTTCCTGAGCCACTCCTTTGTTGCCTTGGCTGTATGTTTTGGGTCATTGTCGTGCTGGAAGACCCAGCCACGACCCATTTTTAAGGCCCTGGCGGAGGGAAGGAGGTTGTCACTCAGAATTGTACGGTACATGGCCCCATCCATTCTCCCATTGATGCGGTGAAGTAGTCCTGTGCCCTTAGCAGAGAAACACCCCCAAAACATAACATTTCCACCTCCATGCTTGACAGTGGGGACGGTGTTCTTTGGGTCATAGGCAGCATTTCTCTTCCTCCAAACACGGCGAGTTGAGTTCATGCCAAAGAGCTCAATTTTTGTCTCATCTGACCACAGCACCTTCTCCCAATCACTCTCGGCATCATCCAGGTGTTCACTGGCAAACTTCAGACGGGCCGTCACATGTGCCTTCCGGAGCAGGGGGACCTTGCGGGCACTGCAGGATTGCAATCCGTTATGTCGTAATGTGTTACCAATGGTTTTCGTGGTGACAGTGGTCCCAGCTGCCTTGAGATCATTGACAAGTTCCCCCCTTGTAGTTGTAGGCTGATTTCTAACCTTCCTCATGATCAAGGATACCCCACGAGGTGAGATTTTGCGTGGAGCCCCAGATCTTTGTCGATTGACAGTCATTTTGTACTTCTTCCATTTTCTTACTATGGCACCAACAGTTGTCTCCTTCTCGCCCAGCGTCTTACTGATGGTTTTGTAGCCCATTCCAGCCTTGTGCAGGTGTATGATCTTGTCCCTGACATCCTTAGACAGCTCCTTGCTGTTGGCCATTTTGTAGAGGTTAGAGTCTGACTGATTCACTGAGTCTGTGGACAGGTGTCTTTCATACAGGTGACCATTGCCGACAGCTGTCTGTCATGCAGGTAACGAGTTGATTTGGAGCATCTACCTGGTCTGTAGGGGCCAGATCTCTTACTGGTTGGTGGGGGATCAAATACTTATTTCCCTCTGCAGAATGCAAATAAATTCATATACTTTCCACAATGTGATTTTCCGGATTTAATTTGTGATGTGCTATCTCTCACTGTTACCAATAACCTACCCTTCAATTATGGGCTGCTCATGTCTTTGTCAGTGGGCAAACTTACAAAATCAGCAAGGGATCAAATACTTATTTCCCCCACTGTATATATATATATATATATATATATATATATATATATATATATATATACTTTTTGTTTCCAGAGAAGCTGCCAGGGAGGATGAACAATCTCTGGTCGTGCAGCCCTTTTGGAAGGAGGAGCTCAGTCACCTCATTGATTTGGTGACCAGGCTTTCCAAATTTCAGAGCACCCAGGAAGAGGTCCTGGAGAGCCTTTGAAGTCCCTCCAAGGTCTTTTCCACTCCATAAAGCTTTGGCACATCTGGTGGTGGAGGAGTGGTAGTTCCCAGAGAGAGCTCTAGGAGGTACGTGGCTCCTGGGGAGAATCTGCTCCTTGCCTCAAGAGGAATTGGACAAGTTTCTTGGTCCTTGTGACAAAGACCATTATCCCAGTGTGGGTTGGTGCTAAAATGCCCATGATCAAAAGGTGGAGCAGCTCTTAAAGCAAACTTTTGCCACCTCAGCACTAGAGATCCAAGCCTTTCTGTGGAAGGTATATGGCCCAAGCTTTTGTGCTGGGTGCAGCAGTGGTCAGATTGCCTGGGAGGTAACTTGTGTGTAGTCTACTCCTGTGTAGTGGCCTGTAGATGGCTGTGGTTGAGACATTATAAGTACATAAGTAATGCCATACTGGGAAAAGACCAAGGGTCCATCGAGCCCAGCATCCTGTCCACGACAGCGGCCAATCCAGGCCAAGGGCACCTGGCAGCTTCCCAAATGTACAAACATTCTATACATGTTATTCCTGGAATTTTGAATTTTTCCAAGTCCGTTTAGTAGCGGTTTATGGACTTGTCCTTTAGGAAACCGTCCAACCCCTTTTTAAACTCTGCTAAGCTAACCGCCTTCACCACTTTCTCTGGCAACGAATTCCAGAGTTTAATTACACGTTGGGTGAAGAAAAATTTTCTCCGATTTGTTTTAAATTTACTACACTAGTTTCATCGCATGCCCCCTAGTCCTAGTATTTTTGGAAAGCATGAACAGACGCTTCACATCCACCTGTTCCACTCCACTCATTATTTTATATACCTCTATCATGTCTCCCCTCACCCGTCTCTTCTCCAAGCTGTATAGCCCTAGCCTCCTTAGTCTTTCTTCATAGGGAAGTCGTCCCAGCCCCGCTATCATTTTAGTCGCCCTTCGCTGCACCTTTTCCAATTCTACTATATCTTTCTTGAGATGCGGCGACCAGAATTGGCCAGCTGATGTGTCTTTCAAGGTGCGGCTGAGTAAGCTGCCTTTCAGGAGTTTTTTTTTTTTTTTTTTTTTTTTGTGAGGACCTGGAGAAGCTGATGAAGGACTTTGAATCACAAGTGCCCCTGGCGGTCAGTCTTCAAGAAGCCTAAGACTGGGGCCAGTTTCACCTCGGCAAATATATACTAGGCCCTTCCCAGAGGATGAAGTTTCAGACTGCATGCTTTCAAGGAGATAGGAGGGCAAGGGATTCAGTGGGACCACAATGAGTAGGGCCCCTTGCAGGTGAGAGTGGTTTGGTGGCTCTGCCTCTTCCACCATGAATGTGCTTTCCATACCTCTGACCAATTGGTTCTGGAGATTGTGTCCCAGGGTTATACTCTGGAGTTGCTAGTTACATTTCAGACACCTTTACGTAATCCTCCTGTGGCTCCCTAGCTAAAAGGGAGGCTGAGCAGTTGACATTACATTGACTCCTCCTAGGTGTGATAGAGCCTGTGCCATGGCAGGGACACTATTCCATCCCTTTGGTGGTGTCCAAAAAGGGTAAGTTGCACTCACTCTTTTGAGGTCCAGGATGGACCAACACATCTGTGTCCCTTGATGCCAAGTGGAGACTCTGCAGTCAATAATTACCTCTGGCTGGATGAGTTTCTCACCTGACGCATAGGCAAGATTGAGAATCTGTTTACATTTCCACTGGAGCACCCCATAACCATTGTTTGCATTTCTGCATGCTGGGCAAGCATTTCCAGTTCAGAGCCATGCTCTTTGGCCTTGCTTTAGCCCCTTAAATATTTTCCAAGGTTATGGGTTTGGTGGCTGCTTACATTTTGAAGCAGGTCTACCCTTATTTGGATGACTAGTTGATTTGGATTGAATCTGCAGTCGATGGAGGGAAGTGTAATTAAACTCTGGAATTCGTTGCCAGAGAATGTGGTAAAGGCGGTTAGCTTAGTGGGGTTTAAAAAAGGTCTTGGCAGCTTCCTAAAGGAAAAGTTTATAGACCATTATTAAATTGACTTGGGGAAAATCCACTGCTTATTTCTGGGATAAGCAGCATAAAATGTAGAAATTTTAGGGATCTTGCCAGGTATTTGTGACCTGGATTGGCCACTGTTGGAAACAGAATGCTGGGCTTGATGGACCTTTTGTCTGTCCCAGTGTGGCAATACTTACGTACTTACAAGTAGCAGATCTGATTTCTGGAGCACCTTGGCTGGTAATTTCACCTTTGTCAGAGGGGAAATGACCATTCGAGAACATGTATTCTGTGTGTTCAGTAAAGCATTTGATGAACTAGTCTGGTGGGTTTTATCATATAATGAGGGCAACTATCTAATAGACAGTATGTACGTATTTTGCCAATATTGTTTTAACTGAGCTGGCTGTGGGTATTTTAAAGGAGGGCCAGATTCTGTCTGCCTGGATATGATCATTGTATTCACGTTTGTGTAAAAGTCTGTGAGGGATGTTTGTGTTACACAAGATTTGATCTTGTTTTTGTTCAAATTATTGTGCAAGCTTGTCTGCAGTTGGTGGTGGTTCATTTGATGCTAGTAAAGCTTGGTTGTTCAATAGATTATTCACGAGTTCAAATTTTTTCATATTGATCTGTTCTGGGTTTGCATATGTGCTGTAGTATTCTGCTTTGGCTCCCTTAGGCTGGGTTTATATGTTCTTAGAAGCTTTCCTCCATATACGTTTGTTTTTGGACCAATTTCTTATCTCCTACAGAGTTTTTTCATCTCCAGTAAGTAGCTCGTTGTTAAACCAGGGACATGGTTTCTTTTTACTTCATTTTCGTTTTGAGTTTTGCTGTTCTATGTGTTTTCAGTTTGTTCAGTGTGTTTTCACTTAGTTCATCCCAATTTCTCAGAAAGTGGGTGTTATTGGGTTATAGGTTTGATTGTTCATTTAGTGCTGCTGTCCAAAATCTATAATTATCCACCTTTCCTCTGGCTATGTAAGTGTGTGTTGTTTTTTGTTCCTTGTTCTTACCAGTCTCTTTCCATTGAAGTATATAAATGGGGTTTTTTTTAATGGTCTGACCATAATACCTCTTCCCAGTTGTGATTTTTCTATTATGTGGTTATTGTTGGCGGATAACCTGTGAGCTAGTATGTCTAATTAGTGACCTTTTGCATGAGATGAAGTGGTTTGTATTGTTTTGAAGTTCCATTGGTTCAAGAAGTCCATGAAAGTTCTGGTATTGGTGTAGTGATGAAGGCGTCTTGGGTGTTAGACCAGCTTCCTGGGGGATGGTATAAAAAATATGCAACATAATTGAACGGTTAATGTTGTATCTGTGATTTTTGCATGCCAAATTTCAATTGCCGGGTATATGTGTTCAGCAACAGGCTCTACTGTAAGGAAGGATTTAAATATTAGGGCAACCCCTCCTCCTTTCTTTTGGTTCTGTTGATGTGTATTTTATATCCCGGTGGGCATAGGCCAAGCAGTACTGGGTTGGCTTTTAAGGTGTGACCATGTTTCTGTTAGAGACTGGATTGAAACTGAAAAATTAGGTCTACTGTTTATAAGTATTCCTGACTTGTTAACTGCTGACCTTGCATTTATATAGTCTATAGGAATTGGAGCATATGTATTAATGTTGATATTCTTAACAGTTTGTAGTTGTGCAGTCTAACCTTTTTGAAGTTGTGGTCATGTAGGTTATTATTCAAACCTATCTTTTTGTTGTTGGTTAGCAATTTGGTCTCTGGTTTGTTGTGCGGGTTGTATTTTGGCTCTTCTAGTTGGTATTGGGAGCGTTGTCTGTCAGAGATAATACAGGTATTTTGTACCATTCATTAAGTGGCGTAGCTTGCAACCCAGTTATCCATACTATGATCATTTGGTAGAATATCCATGCCTTTATATTAACCATACCTGAGATTGACTATCAAGTTTTATTTTTGCGTTTCTTAATCTGTGGTTGCCATGATGCTTGCTAGTTGTCTAGTAAATTAAGACTAGTTTGATATCTAATCTTAATTTACTAGACAAAGCCATGCTTGTCAACTGTGATGCATCTAAGATCAGGATTCAGAGACGAAATGTGCAAAGCAGCAACTTCATCTTCTGTACATGCTTTCACATCTAAGCGTATCTAGAAGAGAAAGGAGCTTTGGTTCAGAAGTTTTTGAAAAGCCCTGGCTTGAAGCCTTCAAAGGCTCAGTCATCACGGGTTGCTCATCAGTAATCCTAGCTTCAATACATGAGTAGTATATCTGCATTCAAATACCTCCATACTGGGTGTTCCCTCCTCCTCCCCCCCCCCCCCCCCCCCCATATGCTTCTACAACCCTTAGCTGTATTTGCCGATGGAGAAAGCAAGTAGTTTTATCTGTAATGGGGGTTCTTGCCAAACAGAAGATTAAATGAGCCACCCGATACATCCTACCCCTCTAAAGCTGAAGCTAAGGTTTCCAACTGAAGTGTATGAGCAGGGGCACTGTATGGAACCTCCTATACATTCTTAAAACTTTCCAGTTTTATATTGAGCTAAGAGAACTACTCTTATTGATGCTGTCGGATGACCTCACCTACTTGTGTACGTATGGGTTTTTTGTTTTTAATCCTACTGTCTATAGAGAACACTGGTTACAGGTAACAACTTTGATTTTTCTAACAGGATAATCAGGTACAAAAGGGTAAGAAGGATTAATAACTTGTCATTTTCTGACTGGTGAACAGCAAAGGGAAAGTAATGCAGACTTTTTCAGTGTAGTAATACTGTGAAAACATTCTAATCTGTCTACAATGTTTATACTGATGACTAAATGCATTTTTTTCTTAAACTGAGCAGGTATCGGAATCCCTGAAAGTCTATTTGAGAGTGCGACCTTTTTCCAAGGCTGAGCTTGCCAGTAATGAGTCCCAGGTTAGTTTGGGAATGGGTTATGATTCTTCAGAGCTTATAAGATGGCTACTTCCAAAGTTCTCATTATGCTTTTCAAAACCAGTTGCTTGTATGCTGAGAATTCAAGATATATCATACACTTTTTTTTTTTGGGGGGGGGGGGGGGGGGCTGTTCTTGATGTGCTATTTACTTTTATATATGGTTGTAGAGTACTACTCTCTTAAAGCCTGATTTGTTTCCTATAGAGTAGGAGTTACCAAACTGTTCACATGGGCCACATATTTCATACTGCAAGAGGGTGGAGGGGTTTTTAGGCTCTTGTCTTTAAATATGGGTAAAATGGAAAACAGGATCCCACACTGAGTGACAGCAATAACCATACTATTGTACTTGAGTGTTTGCAATTCTTCCACACTCCTGGGAATCCTGCCCCTTACTACTTCTCTTCCCCAAGCGTCTTGTTCCCATACTATGGTGGCTACGGTCTAGGTCTAGGTCTCTTTCTTACCTCAAATGTTGCTTGTTCCTGGGACTTTTTACACAGTTCCAGTAATGTTACAGCTTATGCTTCTGCATGCTAGCATTGAGGCTTAGATTTGCATTCATGCTGCTCATAATGCCACTGACTGGGTACTATGAACTGGATAAAATTGCTGCTTGAGCTGTCTGGAGACCCTTGGGACAGAGCTATTCATTAAGCTTAATTTTTAGTACTCATTCTTTTCCCTCCTTTTTTTTCTGTGCCTCTTAAACATTTTCTGCTAACCACTTGTGTGCTATTTGTGAGAAGGGCAAGCTTCCAAAAACACTTGTGTAAATGGCTACTTCCTTTTCATCCTACTAGACCAATCAAGACAATGTGTTGTGTCTCCCTGCTAGCAGAGGGAGATACAGAAACTGCTAGTAGAGACACAACCCATGTGCCTCGCTGATAAAAGCTGGTGCAGTCTGGGAAGCTTTCAGTATTTCTCTACCTCCAGTAAATGGTGTAGGTTGATCTGGGTCAGGAGGCTTGTTTATGCCCTGGGGAGTCAGGCCTAGTAGTCCACAGCCCGTGTCCCTTGAAGTTGGCCAATTGCTCCTAGGGTTTGGGCCACAATCCTTGCCCCATTTATTTATTTATTTATTAGGATTTATTTACCACGTTTTTGAAGGAATTCATTCAAGGTGGTGTACAGTAAGAATAGATCAAACATGAGCAATAGGCAATTACAGCGGTAAAAATATTCAAGTAACAATACAAAATATGGCATGGTATACTACTTGCAATGACAACACAATTACGTAATAGTACATTATAATTGGTAGTGAAGGGTAAGGCAAAGTTGTAACATATAGATGAGTAAGAAACTAGGAAGAATTTGAAAGTAAGGTGACTGATTTGAAGAAAGTTGTACATGAGGTCAGAGAGATGGTTAAATATTATCTGTTAGGCTAGGAGTGGATAAACATGTCCCGCTGCAGTATGTGCAGCCCGAGTCAATCCTTGTGTGTTGTGAGAGTGCAGGTGAAAGGGGATCCGGGAAGGCACAAAGAAAGGGGGTGCAGGCAGCCGGGGAACCCCAACGGGGCAGATTTCATGTGCACAACGCCCAGGGCCGTGCCAGGGGTCTCTGGCGCCCCCCTGCAGACTACCAGTTGGCGCCCCCCCCCGCACCTGCCTGGCTCCAAGGCAGCGATTCCCCTCTCTCCCCTGCCCTCCCGCTCCCATGTAGGAACTGCCCGCCCTCTTCTCCCCCCCCCCCCAAGATCCCTTCCTTTTTTTTTTCTTTTAAATTTACCTTCCTCCGGCAGCGCAGCGTCAGTGAAGGAGGCGGTGCTCCCAGTCCCGATGTCTCTAGCCTTCCCTTGTTCGCTGCTCACTGCCCCGCCTTCTTCTGACATCAAGGATAACGTCAGAAGAAGGCGGGGCAGTGAGCAGCGAACAAGGGAAGGCTAGAGACGTCGGGACTGGGAGCGCCGCCTCCTTCACTGACGCTGCGCTGCCGGAGGAAGGTAAATTTAAAAGAAAAAAAAAGGAAGGGATCTTGGGGGGGGGGGGGAGAAGAGGGCGGGCAGTTCCTACATGGGAGGGCAGGGTAAGCACGCAGCGGCGGCGCCCCCCAGAGGATAGCGCCCCCCTGCGGCGCTTACCCCGCTTACCGCATCGGCACGGCCCTGACAACACCCACATTCAGAAAGCTGGTCTACCGGAGGCAGAGAGGTTGGCCGGGTTCAGGAAGAAGAGGAGGAACTACCAGTCCCAGAATCCTTCTCTTCCCCACCTGGCTGTGCAAGAGTTAGGGGAGGAGATAGAAGATTGGGAAATGGTCTCAGAGGAAGGTGATGAGGGCCAGCTGGAGAGTTTGGGGGCGGGGGAAGTTGGAGAGGAGGATAAAATGGAGGTTACTGAAGGACTAGGGGAGGAACAGATGGAGATTGGAGCCCTGGCTCAAACCCAAAAAGCTGCTGTAAGAGGGTGGCTAGCTGTACCTTGGAGAGACTGGAGGAGAGAGGCTGAGGCACTGGGGGAAATCTCTACTAAAGAGGAAACAGGTGCAGCCTGTGGGAGAGAAAGAGAGCTGGGCACAATTGAAACCCCAGCCTGAACCAGGTGGGAATAAAGCTGTGTAACCGTGCTGTAAGAAGGTGCAAGAAAGACTGTGTAGACTGTTTCATACTAAAAAGGTCTGGGCTGCAACCTACCAAGCTATTGGGTTTTTCCCTCTGATAATGTACTGTTCCCTAAGTGAAGTAATCTGAGCTAAAGTGAAGTTATATGGACTGTTTTTGAACCTGAATTTGACTGTGTTGAACCTGAATTGTGCTCTGGGCTACTAGCCTAAACAACCTGGAGTGAAGGGTGTTTTGTTGATTTGAAGCAAGAAAATAAAAGCTCTTATAAACATTGGGCTTTGAATGTGCCTCTGTGAAAGGAACGGAGGGAGGAGGAAGTCCTGGGAGTTCACAGGGCCTGGAGCCAAGGCTCAGAGGAGCCAGATTGCTGTGGAGTGAAGGCAACAGTCATGTGGAGGAAGAGGCAACTAAGCAGGGTTGAGCCTGGCTGGGTCCTGGATGGGCGACCCAGCTACAGTGTGTGAGTGAGACTAACAAGTTAGTTACTTCTTCCATTAAAGTCTTGGTTGAAGAGCCTTTGAGCTTGGAGGGCTCTGACAGTCTGAAGTCCTGAACCTAACCCATGGGCTTGCACTTGGTGAGGCAGACTGGTAGTGGACTGCATGGCTTCTGCCAGCCCCCACTCTGGTGCACACCTGCAGAGCCTCACTTAACAGATCAGGCTTTTTTTTTTAAATTATTATTTCCTTGGCCTTTTACTATGGAGTATTTTGTTTGTTTGTTTGTTTGTTTCTGCCTAAGGGTGAGATCAGGCAGTGCAAGGCTGCTAATCAAGGCAGGCACCAATAGGTTTTGTACTTTTTTGGGATCTTGCCAGGTATTTGTAACCTGGATTGGCCAAGAATGCTGGGCTTGATGGACCTTTGGTTTGTCCCAGTATGGCAATACTTACATAAGGTAGCACAGGGGCTACCAGACTGGAGGTGGGACTTCTGTACAACTTTCCTGTAGGTCTCCTCTATGTACCTCTGTCTCTTTCAGCTCCACCAAGCTGCTACTCTAGCCTCAAGAGAATGGACCATTCTCTGAGAGCTAGGAGCTCTTTGCATCAGGCACACACGAACAATCCATGACCATATAAACTTCAGGAAATCACTGAAAACCAACCTCTTCAAAAAGGCTTACCCCACCGATCCACCGTAAATCCCCACACCCAGCAACACAGCATAACCAATGATTGTACTGGACAATATACAATCTTCATTCCCCTCGACCCTCATGGTACCTAATACACACCTACCTCATTAGACCACAATATAAGCTTGTATTTGTTGTCTACCGACTTGGCGAACGCCATTACGGTACTATGTAAGCCACATTAAGACTGCAAATAGGTGGGAAAATGTGGGGTACAAATGTAACAATAATAATATAACTGCTCACCAACTGGGAGATAATCATACATGTGACGCTCAATGCAAAAGACTGGATAGCACCCTTCTCGCTGCTAGACTGCTGACTCCATCTTAGTATTTTTGAGTTTTTCAATAATTTAAAAGTTGCTAGTATTAAGGATATTAGCCTAACTTGAAAATGTCTTTTAGTTTATATGATATATTGTGCGATTTATTTAGTGTTTCCTTCTTAGATGGTAATGAAATATATTTAAAACTCTGTAAGAGCACTCCTTGCTTGTTATCCTGACTCAGTGATGGTGAACCTATGGCACGCGTAACAGAGAGGGCACGCGCGCCGTCGCCTCAGCCAATCAGGCCTACCTCCCACCCAGCACTAGGCAGCCCGAGCACCAGGGCCCCCCCTCCGAAATTTAAAAGTCATACCTGGTCGGGGTTAAGGCGGCGTCGGCAGCGGCGGCAGTGAAAAGCGCTGGCTCGGTGCGCCTTCAGCCTTCCCTTCTGTCTCTCAAGTGCTGGTCCCGCCCTCATTTCCTGTTTCCACAAGGGCGGGACTAGCACTTGAGAGACAGAAGGGAAGGCTGAAGGCATGCCGAGCCAGCGGTTTCCGCTGCCGACGCCACCTTAACCCTGACCAAGTATGACTTTTAAATTTCGGAGAGGGGGGCCCTGGTGCTCGGAGGGGGGGGGCGGGTGGGCGGGCAACCTGGTGCTCGGGTGGCCTGGTGCTGGGTGGGAAGGAGGGATGCCTGGTGCTGGCTGGGTGGGTGGGATGGGTGGGATGCCTGGTGCCTGGTGGGAGGGAGGCCTGATGCCGGGTGGGAGAGAGGCCTGATGCCGGGTGGGAGAGAGGGAGTCCGGGTGGCCTGATGCTAGGTGGGAGGCCTGATGCCTGGTGTTGGCTGGCTGGGTGGGTGGGATGCCTGGTGCTTGGTGGGAGGGAGGCCTGATGCCTGGTGGGAGGGTGAGAAGGAGGGAGGCCTGGTGCTGAGTGGGTGGAAGGGAGGGAAGGAAGCCCTGGAAACGGAGTTAAGAGTGCAGATAGAGAGCAGCAGAATCAGAGACTAGGACCAATATGGATAGAAAAACAAATTCACCAGATAAAGGTAGAAAAAAAATCATTTTATTTTCATTTTAGTGTTTGGAATATGTCCAATTTGAGAATTTACATCTGCTGTCTTATTTTGCACTGGGTATACTGAAGCTGTAACAGCTTACAGAAATGATTTATAATGAAAAAAAATCGTTATTTTTTTCTCCTATACTAGTATAATATTTTCAATGATGTCTGTTTATATGCGCCATGGCTGGTGTAAGGGGTGTGGCTATCATAGGGGTGGAGTCATATGTGGTGACCCCGCCCATAATGAGTACCGGCACCTGTTATTCAGGTTAAATTGCCCTGTTGGCACTTTGCGATAAATAATTAGATTTTGGGTTGCTGTTTGGGCACTCAGTCTCTGAAAGGTTCGCCATCACTGTCCTAACTGATTATAAATGAAGAGTTGTGCTAGGGCTGGGCGGGTTGAAGACTAAACTAGGTCCTGCGGTGCCTTCTAGAGGCTATCTGTTAATGCTGTGGTACAAAGTTCAAGTTTTAAAACTAAGGGGAAAAGAGTGGAGATTAGTTGATTGCTGTTTTATATTTTTATTCTTCCTATCACTAACCTACTACTACTGCTATTACTACTATTTAGCATTTATATAGCGCTACAAAGCACACGCAGCGCTGCACAAACATAGAAGAAAGACAGTCCCTGCTCAAAGAGCTTACAATCTAACCTACAATTCCTCCTTTAAACCCCAATGTTTAAGTTCCCAAAGCACAAAGCAAAGTAGTGTTCACTTACCAGAGAAATGTCCTCTTCTCTCAGAACTTCTCAGAAAGAAAGTTCAGTGGGACCTCTCCCCTTTAATCTTCCTTGCACTTCTTTGACAACTAACAAATCCTGTTCAACGTTCTTTAGAGTCTTCTCAAAAGTAGATGTTTTAAATTCAAATTGAGACACAAAGTTACCTTATCAGGTTACTTGAGACTGAAGGGCTTCTCTAACTTGCTGAAACTGATCCAACCAAGATAGCAAAGAATTCTCCATCTTACTCATAACGTCCTACAGTTCCTCAAAGGTGACTTTCTCCGGTCTTTTTCCTCCTCACCAAACAGGGGGCTCCATCTGGCTGTTGATAATCAGCATGAGCAGCTTGGGGCTTTCTCACAGCTGCCCCAGCCTCAAAGGATCCTTCCCCCACCGCTCCCCACTGCTGCCAGAAGAATGAGTGCTTCAGCCCCATCTACGGGTACAGCCTCAGTAGCAACTTCTGCATCTGCTGGCTTTCCCTGTGGGAACACCTCCATCAATATTTCCAGGTTGGGGAGGAGGGTCAGGACATTCTGGGCAAAGGGTCGTGTCTAAGACACCACTCGCCTGTTCTCCTTCTGGGAGCATTCCCCCGCCCATGTCGTGAAGCCAGCTGCATTCACAGCAGAACTCGATCTTCTGCTGCACCAGGGGAGGAGAACCACTGGGCTCAGGTGGGTAAACCTAGGGTCTTCCTTTGCTCTTCACCATTGTTGCTCCCACAGAGCTCTGAAGAGAGAGAGAGAGATGCTGCTTCAGTCGGTGCCATCTTAACTCCTCATAGGGTTTGATTTTTACAACGGTGCCTAGTTTAGAAAGGTAACAGAGGCACCTATGTATCTTTTTCATGAAATAGGCTCCTAGATCCAGCTCCAATAATGCACAAATGCGAACACAAAAATTGAAAGTTGTAAATTGTGCATATGTGAAACTCATGTATATCACAGCTGTGTCTAAATTATGCCCTAGGAATACCCTAGCACAGATAACTTAAAAATGGGTGCATGCTTTTCCATGTGTATACTTCTGTATGCAGTCTTGCAAGTTGTAAAAGCAAACTTTACATGTAGAAAAAGCAAATTGGCAAAGTGTCAGAACCATTTAAGACCTTGTACGTCTGCAGAAATTGAAGGTACATTTCTTATTTTGTGAACACATTTTGTTCTTTCATTTCACTTATTGCTGTATTTTATGCTTATTTTAAATAAGAAGGCTAGATGGAGCCGGTGGGGGGGGGAAGAGGGGTTGGTGGTTGGGAGGCGAGGATAGTGCTGGGCAGACTTATACGGTCTGTGCCGGAGGCGGGGCTGGTGGTTGGGAGGAGGGGATAGTGCTGGGCAGACTTATACGGTCTGTGCCGGAGGCGGGGATAGTGCTGGGCAGACTTATACGATCTGTGCCCTGAAAAAGACAGGTACAAATCAAGGTAAGGTATACACATATGAGTTTATCTTGTTGAGCAGACTGGATAGACCGTGCAGGTCTTTTTCTGCCGTCATCTACTATGTTACTATGTTTAATAACTCTCTTCTTGTTCTCAGGGCTGTGTAACCATTGAAAGTTCAGAAATAGTAGCTTTGCAGGCACCAAAAGATTCTGCTGCTCTGAAGAATAGTGAAAAGGGGATTGGTCAGTCTATGCACAAATTCACATTTACACAGGTAAGTTAATTTTCTTGGCATTTCTTGGAAGGTTGATTTACCAGAATACATATGGGTGACATTAGCTACTTAATTGATATCTTCCCAGCATTTTCTAGACATTCTTGAAGAAAACATTCGTGCTCACTTGATGTCCTGTAGCATACCCTTAGTTTACTCTTATGTTTAAATATTTCACACCAATATATGTATTATTTTCTTCAGTAAGAGGATATATAGATTCTGTACACATGGAGGAAAAAACCTCAGTCGACCCCTGCCATTACTCAGTCAATGGTGTTTAAGGGTTCCGGTGTCTATCATTGGCATAAAAAACCTCCAGTGCTCTTTATTCTTAATGTTTCTTATAATCAAAAACGTAATGCTTTACAGTCAATCTCTCAAAATTAAAAGTACTTAACGTTTGTATTTTCACCACTGCAACAGTCCATGGCCTGGAGTGTGAGAGCGTAATTGACGTTAGCTCCCTGAGGTTTTGAAAAAGTACTCCCGTGAAGTTTACATTGCAAGTCCTTGAAGAAGAAAGTGTAATGGACTGTTGTGGTGGTGAAAATACAATAAGTAAGTACAAAAGTAAGGTCCAACTGTCCTCAGAAATCAGTGATAGAATATCCTGGCTGTCTACACAAGCTTTCTTAAAATGTGGTACATAAAAAAAGCTCCCTGAACAAACCACCCCCAACCAGTATTGACAACACCATGAAGGAATCCATAGTTTGAGGAAAATGGAGAGGAAGTAACAGCTACTCTTCCCTTCACTTTTCGGTATATCAAACTGCTGAGGTAAGGCGTCTTTCCTCAGGATGCCATCTTTGATTTCATTGCTTGCAGTTTCGTTGAGAGACTGAGCAGTCATGGCACTTCCTCAAATCTGAGGAGCTGTATTCTAAAGAGGAATACTCACCTTGACTCCTTCTTGAACTTTCTACTCTACAAGTAGTGAGTATATCTGAGGACCTTTCTCTGATTTTTGTACATGTAGCAATGTCCATACCAGCTGAAGGTCAAATGAGAAAAAGTGCCATTTTTGGTCTCCTGAAGTATCTGGATGCCCCCAAGGAAGTTGTAGCTAAAAGTGCTTTGTTAACAGGAAAACAAGCACCAAGTACTGTGGTTGAATGGGTAATCTAATTGCCCTTCCAGTCTATGGTTGAATTCATCCAGTACCACTCCTTCAGGTTTTGCAGCCCAAATGTATGACCCTGCATTTTTTTTTTTTTTAGCATGAAATCTTAGCATCCAAATTTTAGACCGTTCTTCAAGCTTTGTTAGATCTCTCCTCATGTTATCCACACCAACCGGGGTGTCTACCTTATTGCAGATATTGGTATCCTCCGCAAAGAGGCAAACCTTACCAGGCATCCCTTCTGCAATGTCACTTAAAATGTTCAGCTGGACCAAGAACTGATTTTGTGGCACTGCATTTGTAACATACCTTTTTTCAGAGTGAACTTATTTTACCACTACCCAATAACTTAGCACAGAGGTCTGACTAACCAGCTTGAAGTTCCTAACCTTTTTATTTCTTCTTTGGAGGGGGACCATGTCTGTTCATCTTCCAGGCCTTTGGACTGCTCCCAACTCTAGAGATTCATTGAAAAGGTCAGGTAGTGGAGCTGCCTAAGTTCTTTCATTACCCTTGGATGTGTGCCATCCAGCCCTATTGCTTTGTCCACATTTAGTTTAGCTAGCTCCTCATGAACATAGTCCTCAGAAAATCGTTCATGGTCTACCACGCTTCTATTCCTATCCCTTCTGCCATCGTACTCCTGACCCTTCATCTGTGAGCATGAATATTCGTTAAGCAACTCCACTGTATCATTATCTTCTACATATGTCTCCCCTTTACCCTCAAGCCTCACAATGGCACTTTTGCACTTCCTTCTATCACAGTCTTTAAAAAAGAAAAAGACCCCCCCCCCCCCCCCCATTTTACTGTATTGGCTATTTTTTATTCCACTTGCATTATTGCTTTTCTGACAACTGGGACTTCAGGCTTTAATTAGGTCAAGAAATCCTTAGAGGGAGCAAGTAAACAAGCTCCTTAAACCCTTCTCCTCCAAAAAAACAAAAAGCTAAAAACTTTCTAAAGCTAGTCAAATAAAGCCAATAGCTAACCCATATAAAAAAATAAATAAGGCAGAGCACTTGATGTGAAAAAGCCAAAAAACCCTCAGTCTGCAGTGTTTTCTCTCAGAAGTTGCAACAGCTTGGCTGATGTGACACTTTCCTTCCATACTTCAGTTTTAGGAGTCTAAACTCTTGTGTAAGAGAACCTCTTATTCCAATTCCCTGTGTCTAGTTTCATTCCTCACTTTTTGAGGTATACTGTGGTTTATATTTTCTGTTCAGACATTAGAAATATGTTTTTGTGTGAAGTCTAGTATGTTATTCTTGTAGATTTATTTCAGAGTTTTAAGATTTTATTAATTAAACCCCCAGAAATATAATTATTCTCTTTTTAAAGATAACTAAGACTTAGTTCTTAGATTTTACTTTCCAACCAATTGCAAACACTGTCTAATTCAATTGAGCTAACTGATGAGAGGATCTATATAGTAGGACTTGGAGCAAGTAAGGAGGGAAGTAACACCTCCGAAGTGCTGGGACCACAAAGAGTGTAATTAGCTTGCTACCTCCTTTTTGAAGTGAAGGTTTAAAAGAAAAAAAAGCACTGGAGGAAGCAAACTCTATACAAGAAAAATAAATTGTTCCGTAGCGTCCCTCTAGTCCGGCACAGATGGGTTATGCACGCCTACCAGCAGATGGAGATACAAAACCACGGAGTAGTTTCAGATATCCCTGAAAGTTAGTCTGTTTTTGGTTGGTGCAAGAGGCAGCTCTCCTTCTCTCCAGGGCGAAGCTTCATCTGTTAGATCACTTAGTGATGCATGTCATGGGTGTAGACAACATATAGGCAGAAATCTAGCCCTGGGGGAGTGGAGGTTGAGTCCAGTGGCCTTCGCCCTCATCGGTCCATGATCTGTCTGTATTCCAGAGCAATACAGGGAACCCTTGCATTTTCCGATGATGGTAGATGCTGTGGTTCGGCGGTGATAAAGAAGAATGATTCCTGTGGACAGGGGCACAACGCTGCAGGATCCTCAGGACCATCACATGGAATCTCTATTGAAGCAGAATGTTGCGACCTTGGTGGTGCAAGAGGCGATTTGCGGAGGTTTGGTTGCGAGTGCCTGGTTTCGCTAGGCAGAGTGGGTCTTGGACAGATTTGGATGATTGGGCCCTTGTGGATTGGGAGGTGGCTAAGCTCGAGATGGTTTCTTCCTTCCTTGCTGATGATCTTTATGATCTCCTTACCTCGGTTAAGCCTATGGCACTCGGTGTGGCAGCTCGGTGATCGTTGTGGGATCTGTCCAAGCTTAGCAAGTTTCTGTTTTGTGGGTCATTGTTTGGAGAAGAGTTGGATAAAATGGTGAAGAGCTTAGGGGAGACCAAGGTTCCTTGGCTCTTGGAGGATAGGGCTAGGCAGTCTGGGAAGGCTGTCTCTGGCAGAGGTAGATTTTGGGAGGCTTGGAGGTATAAGCCTGGTAGAGGCGGCAGTGCTCAGTGTAGTCAAACTCGGGGGGGGGGGGGGGGGGGGGGGGGAACCAGGTTTTCAGTCTTTCGATGTCCACTCCCGGACAGTTGTCCCAATGAAAGTGTGGGTCCAGCCTCTGGTTCCGATAGGGGCAAGATTGCAGCAGTTATCGGCGCTGGACCCAAATTACTGCGGATCAATGGGTGCTCGGTCATTCTAAAGGACTACGCCCTAGAATTCATCCATCCTTTAGATGCCTTTCTGGAGTGTCATTATTCCATTTACTTTGTAGTTCCCAAGAACGAAGGCTCATTTTGACCAATTCTAGACTTGAAGGTGTTAGTTGGGCACTCTAGGTGCCCTCCTTCTGTATAGAGACTTTGTGGTTGGTAATGGTGGCGGTGCAGCCGAATGAGTTTCTTACATCCCTGGATTAAAAACTGGTTAAAAGATAGAAAACAGAGGGTAGGGTTAAATGGTCAGTATTCTCAATGGGATAGTGGGGTTCCCCAGGGGTCTGTGCTGGAACTGCTGCTTTTTAACATATATTTATAAATGATCTAGAGATGGGAATAACCAGTGGTGTGCTGGAGCCGGCTCGTAAGAGCCGGTTGTTAAATTTATTGGCATCTTGCAAGCCGGTTGTTTACTGAGTGCGAGCCGGCTTGCCTGTCCTTCCTCCACCCCGCGAACTGCAGGCTCCCCCACTCCCCAGGTTGTCCATCATCTCCTGTCTGCCCTCAGCTCCCCGATAGCCATCATTTCCTTCCTGCCACCACCCTGCCTTTAAATATTGTATTTTTCCTCGAGTCGCAGTGCTGGCATTGAAAGCAGCAGGGCTCGGCTCCAGCCTTCCCTCGCATGGTTCCAGCCTCTTCCAATGTATTTCCTCTTTCCGCAAGGGCGGAACCATACTACTACCACTACAAATCATTTCTATAGCGCTACCAGCCGTATGCAGCGCTTCACAATTGAACATGAAGAAAAGACAGTCCCTGCTCAAAAGAGCTTACAATATAACTCAGGACAGACAGGACAAATAAGGGATAAGGGTAGGACAGACAGGACACATAGGGAAAAGGGACTATTGAAGAGAGGAAAACAAGGTAAAGGTTACGAGCAGGTGACAAATTAGGAATTAAAAGCAGCATCGAACAGCCTGGATTTGAAGGCGGCCAGGGATGGAGCTTGACGTTGTGGCTCAGGAAGTCTATTCCAGGCATAAGGTGCGGTGAGATAAAAGGAACGGAGTCTGGAGTTAGCGATGGAGGAGAAGGGTGCAATTAGGAGAGATTTGCCTAGTGAATGGAGTTCCTGGGAAGAAGTGTAGGGAGAAATGAGGGTGGAGAGGTAGTGAGGGGCAGCAGAGTGAATGCACTTATAGGTTAATAAGAGGAGCTTGAACTGTATACGGAAACGGATAGGGAGCCAGTGAAGTGACTTCAGAAGAGGGCTGATATGGGCATAGCGACTTTGGCGAAATATTAATCGTGCAGCAGAATTTTGAACAGATTGAAGAGGAGAGAGATGGCTGAGTGGAAGACCTGTGAGAAGCAAGTTGCAGTAATCCAAGCGAGAGGAAACCATGCGAGGGAAGGCTGGAGCCGAGCCCTGCTGCTTTCAATGCCAGCTCCACGACTCGAGGAAAAATACAATATTTAAAGGCAGGGCGACAACAGGAAGGAAACAAGGGCTATCGGGGAGCTGAGGGCAGACAGGAGATGATGGATGACCTGGGGAGTGGGGGATCGGGAATCGGGGGGGGGGGGGGCTAGAAGAAGGCAGGAAATGTCTGGCGTTTGACTAGGGGAGGGGCTATAAGGGAGATGGTTGACATGGGCTGCTGGGGGGGAGGCTGGAAGGAGATGGTTAACATGGGTGGATGGGAGGGGAGGGCAGGGGGAGAGGGTTGCTGTACATGGGTGGATGGAGGGGAGGGCAGGGGGAAGAGGAGGAGGGTTGCTGGACGTGGATGGATGGAGGGGAGGGCAGGGGGAAGAGGAGGGTTGCTGGACATGGGTGGAGGAGAGGGAAGAGAGAGAGAAGAAATGCTGGGCATGGATGGAGGAGAGGGAAGAGTGAGGAAGGAGATGAGGGAAAAGGAAGAGAGGAGAAAAACTGCACATGGATGAAGAAAATAGGCAGAAGTTGAATCCACTGGACAGTCAAGTCTGTGGAGGACCCAGCTTTTACTTACGGATGTAGGGCAAGAAATGAAGAAGAAAGGCGGAAAGTAAAGAAATAAATGGAAAGGAAACCCTGGAAACGGAGTTAAGAGGACAGATAGCAGCAGAATCGGATACTGGGCCAGCATGATTAGAAAAACAGTCACCAGACAAAGGTAGAAAAAAATAATTTTATTTTCATTATAGTGTTTGGAATATGCCCACTTTGAGAATCAGGTCCTCAACATTAAAAGTTTATATTTATTTACTTATTTATGGCATTTTATCCCACTTTAAACATGAATTAGATTGGAACCTGGGATCATTTAATTTTTTTTTCCTGGAGTAATGCATTATCCCCCCCCCCCCCCCCCCCCCCCCCCCCCCCGGCTCACTCCACGGCTATAGCCAGCTCTGCAATTTGGGGGGGGGGGGGGGGGAGACGCAGAGGTGAACGGGGGGCACAGAGGTGGACCGGGGAGAGAGCCTGTTGTTGTTCATTTACCAGCACACCACTGGGAATAACTAGTGGAGTAATTAAATTTACTGATGACACAAAGTTATTTAAAGTTGTTAAATTGCAAGAGGATTGTGAAAAATTACAAGAGGACCTTACAAGACTAGGAGACTGGGCATCCAAATGGCAGATGACGTTTAGTGTGAGCAAGTGCAAAGTGATGCATATGAGAAAGAGGAACCCGAACTATAGCTACGTGATGCAAGGTTCCACATTAGGAGTCCCTGACCAGTAAGGGAATCTAGGCGTCATTGTTGATACGTTGAAACCCTCTGCTTAGTGTGCTGCAGTGGCTAATAAAGCAAATAGAATGTTAGGTATTATTAGGAAGGAAATGGAAAACAAAAATGAGGATGTTATAATGCCTTTGTATCGCTCCATGGTGCAATTGCATCTCTAATATTGTGTGCAATTCTGGTCACTGCATCTCAGAAAAGATATAGTGGAATTAGGGTTCAAAGAAGGGCGACGAAAATGATAAAGGGGATGGGACAACTTCCCTGTGTCAAAAGGCTAAAGCGGCTAGGGCTCTTCAGCTTGGAGAAAAGACAGCCGAGGGGGAGGTATGATAAAGGTCAATAAAATAATGAGTGAAGTGGAACAGGTAGACGTGAATCGCTTGTTTACTTTTTCCAAAAAGATGAAGCCTAGAGGGCATGCAATGAAGCTACAAAGTAGTAAATTTAAAATGAATCTGAGAAAATATTTCTTTATTCAGTGTGTAATTTAAGCAGTTAGCTTAGAGGGGTTTAAAAAAGGTTTGGTTAGCTTCTTAAAAGAAAAGTCCATAAGCCATTATTAAAATGGACGGGGAAAATCCACTGCTTATTTCTAGGACAAGCTGCGTAAAATGTATTGTACTGTTTTGGGATCTTGCCAGGTACTTGTAACCTGGATTGGCCACTGTTGGAAACAGGATGCTGGGTCTGATGGACCTTTCGGTCTGTCCCAGTATGGCAATACTTATGTACTTATGATTTGACCAATGCTTATTTGCACATTACAATTCAGCCAGCGCATTAGTGGTTCCTTTGCTTCACGGTTTTGGGAAAGTGTTATCAGTTCTTTGGGCTCCTCTTTGGTCTCGCTGCTGCTTCTTGCAGCTTTTCCAAGGTGATGGTGGTTGTGGTGGCAGCGTTCCTTTGGAAGTAAGGAATTTTGGTGCATCCTTATCTTGAGGATTGGTTCATTTGAGCCAAGATGTTTCAAGAGTTTTCAGGTCACTTTCAGAGTGGGGCAGGTGCTTCAGTTGTGGGGCTGGGTGGTCAGTCTGGCCAAGAGTCATCTGGAGCTGTCTCAGTCCTTGGAGTATATGGGGGTCCATTTCAACGTTATTTAATGAGTAATGTCCAAAGGGGTTTTCCAGTGTCTCTCTTATGTGCTGTTAGCAGCCACCAAGAACCCCATGCAAATATTTTGCAGTGAGCTCATTAGTATTCTAATAAGCATTCTGGGCGATGCATAGCTCCAGGGAATGGAGACAAAAGCAGACTGTCATAATGCCTTTGCATTGTCCTGTTGTGTGACTAAGGGCCCTGTTTAAGTAGGCACACAAATGTTTTAGCATGCGCTTAAGATAGACACCCATTATATTCCTATGGATGTCTCTATCAGCGTGCGTGTACTAAAAAGGTTTCACGCCTACAGCACGGCTTAGTAAACTGGGCCCTGAGTGTTGTATATGGTTCTGTTCACGCTCTGGATGATGTAAATCTGACTTTTGACTCGTGTTAAAACATTTTTTCATTTCACCTTGTACTTATGAACAGTGTAACCTTTAAAAAAGGAGATGGGTTGTGTGTGGAGTGTTTCTCTTTTTTTTTTTTTTTTTTTTTTTTACATGTCTTAATTGGTTTTTTTATCCATTTAGATTTTTGGGTCCGAAACTACTCAGAATGAGTTTTTTGATGGCACGATAAAGGATTTACTTACAGCTTTCATTGATGGACAGAATGCATTGGTATTCACCTATGGTGTTACCAACGCTGGCAAAACATACACTATTCAAGGTATGAAAGACTCAAGTAGTATTACTTACTACATGGGTAGTTTTTCTTATCTGTTAAGGTATACAGGAAGTTCACATCTATCTTAGGTGATGCAGTAATTACCATATGTGTACGTATTAACCATGTGCTAAATATTAATTTTTTATTTTTATTTTGAGGGGGCATGTCAGGGGGCGGAAAGTGGGTGTTCGCTAACCTACATTACTGTGCCTACAAAATGGGTGGACATACACTCATGACAACATTAGCACATGGCCATAAAATTAGAAATAGTGCATTGTCACAGTGGTGGCACTGGCATACTGAAGGGGACATTCCTTGACATAGCATGATGTGCAACATGATTTCATATCTGATACTAGTCCCTGAGCTGATGTTGAAATAAAAGATGAGTACAAAAATTTATTTTAAAATAAGTGAGTTTAAAAATTTAAATAGCTTAAGAAATCAGAGATTAAAAAGTCTTAAAAGTATTGAAGAGTATTTCTGGTTGGATTCATGGTGGCTATGGTGTGTGAATCTCAGTGAAAACAGTATAGGTTACCAGTGGCACTTCTGCAGGTTATTTATTTGACATTTATACCAGTGGCGTAGCTACGTGGGGGCCTGAGGGGGCCGGGGCCCCCGCCTACCTTTACTTTTGCTGGCGGGGGATCCCACTCCCCGCCAGCCGACGTCTTCTTCTCAGTCCTTCCTGCTCTTCAATTTGTTTGCTGACGTCCTGCACGTAATTGTACAAATTGAAGAGCAGGAAGCGACTGAGAAGAAGACGTCGGCTGGCGGGGAGTGGGATCCCCCGCCAGCAAAAGTAAAGGTAGGCTGCAGCGGGTTCGCGGCGGGAGGGGGGGCGGCGCCGGGGGGAGGGCTAAAATGTGCCCCCTCCCCCCGGGCTCTGGACCCCTCCCCCACAGAAGGCTGGCTACGCCCCTGATTTATACCCCACATTTGCCCTTACAATTTTGAGTTCAATGTGGCTAACAAGCTAAAAAGAAGTCATTACAAAATATGAAACAAAATACATAACTCACACACATCAATAAGGAAACAATTGTAAATAAATCCAAGACTGGCTTACTGCAATGCATATACAATGGTCTGACTACAAAGGGCCTGCACCAGCTCCAGTTAATTCAGAATGCAGCAGCAAGACTCATAGAAGATTGCAAGCGATGTGACCACATCACACCATTTTTGCAAAAACTTCATTGGCTACCAGTACAATAAAGGGCTAAATTTAAAACTCTATCTGATCTTCAAGGCCCTGAGTACCTGAAGAATAGGATGATCCGCCACACACTGCCAAGGACACTAAGGTCCTCCCAAGGATTATCACTAACCACACCCTCTCCAAAAGACATTACACGATTTGATACCCGCAAGCGAGCCTTCTCCGAAGTAGCCCTCACATTCTGTATAGATGGTAAGAACTACAGAGCACTCCCCATTACAGGCAAGCAACTAGATTGTTTCAGTAATGTGTTAAAAAAAAAAAAGTAGTAATAGAATTTATTTTTTAATACAAGGTTCTTCTAAAGATGCTGGCATATTGCCTCGATCGCTTGATTTAATTTTTAACCACATAAATGGAAGGCTGTATTTGAAAAACGATTTGAAGCCCCATCTGAGCAATGATATTATGAAGATGGATTTTGGCCAAGTAGAGCATGAGGAAGCAATAAAATCCGCACTTCTCTCTACTCTCAAGGAGGTAAGAATAAGCTAGCATACTTTATACAAGTAGAAAGTTGTACTGTAGTTCCATGATTTTCACTTACAGTAAATATGTAGAAATCCAAGAATCATCAATTAAGCTATATGCAGTAATCTGCCACTGGACAAACTTAATATGCTGCCAACTTTCAAGAGATGGACCTGCCGAAAGCAGGCTGAGAGCCTTTTTCTTTGCCTTCATGGAGGGATACAGGCTTTGAAAGCTAAAAGTGTTTATCAAATTTGTTCAGTAAAGCATTGCCTATCTCTCTATATAAAAGGCAACCCCAACGTTCTGAAGCCTCCACGGAAGTTGAGGCGCCCGAGATATCCGGTGTGCCCTGGAGTGTCTGCACCGCCCTCGCGTCAAAACGTCATGACGTCGAGGGCGGAGCTATAACACTCGAGGCCCGAAACCGAAACGCCACAGGCACGGCCACGGAGGCGCAGCAAAAAAAAACAACAAAACCCTACCCACACACAGCGACGCGAACACCGAACAAGGCAAGTAGCTCGGAGGGAGGGGGGCCCTTGCTAGCGCCCATTTCATTGCGCTCAGAAACGGGCATTTATTCCTAGTACCTTATTAAAGTTTGAAAGCATCTTCTTGGTATGGATATCTGTCACATTTATTGTGGATATTATGAAAGAATTGCGCTAGGGGGAGCTCCAGGACCGACTTGGAAACTTATGGGACCTTGTTTAAACTGGCTTTGCCAGATCAATATGCAGCCATGTGATCCACATATAATATGAAACATTTAACTTTGTTTTCAAATCATACTTCTGTTTAGTGACCCTAATGCCGATGATAGAGTACACCTCACAGATCAGTAGGTAAAAGGGAGAGGGTATGGGACTTGATATACTACCTTTCTATGGTTATAGTCAAAGCAGTTTACGTATTATATACAGGTACTTGTTTTGTACCTGGGGCAATTAAGGGTTAAGTGACTTGCCCAAAGCCACAAGGAGCTGCAGTGGGAATCGAACCCAGTTCCCCAGGTTCTCAGGCTGCTGCACTAATCACTAGGCTATTAGAGCAGTAGAACTAAAAACAGTTCCCAATGTGGCCACATTTCACAGATGTGAGGCTGCCTCGGGGGGGGGGGGGGGGGGGGGCAGGGGGCAGATAACCAGAGGGAATGATTAAAACACACTTCCCTCTAGATCTAACCATTAGTAACAAATAGTCGCAGCAGTAACAGCAGTTCTCCAACCAGTTTCTATCAGATTCTGGTTTGTGTGTGGTCTGCTCTATCTGCACTGCTTTTGCATGCGCAGTTTCCTGCTAACAAATTTGGCAACACTATAAGTGATTTCAGTTACTGCAATGCAAAATATACTTTTGCTGAGGAGGAAAAAAAAACCCTTCAACACAGCAAGTGGCTAAACACCTGGAAAATTTAAAATGCAGTAGTGGAGAAAGGAACCTCCAACCAGTGGCGTAGTAGGAAGGGGGTGGGGCGGTCTGCCCCGGGTGCACGCCGCTGGGGGGTGTTGGCTCCGCTGGTTCCCTGCTCCCTCTGCCCCGGAACAGGTTACTTCCTGATCCGGGGCAGAGAGAGCAGGGAACCAGCGGAGCCGACGCAGCTCCCAGCGACATGCACTGGGGGCGAATCGGCCCTTCCGCCCGTCCCTCGCTGCTTTCCGATGTAAGTATGCACTCGGGGGGGGGGGGGGGGTGCGCGCAGCGGCGACCCGCCCCGGGTGTCAGCTGCCCTCACTATGGCACTGCCTCCAACTAATATTTTTGTCTGTATTCTTGGGATACACCTAGCCAGTCAGATTTTCAGGATACCCACAATGAGCATGCATATATGAGAGCTGCATAGACCAGAGGTAGTGCTTGCAAATGTTATCTCATTGTGGATGTCTTGAAAACCTGACTGGCTAGGTTTATCCCGAGGACTAGTTGAGAACCCCTGATCTATATCCATCAATGTATCAAGGCTTTACAATTGTAATTCTTGGTCAAAACTCCACAACAAAAACTTTATACACATGCAATCAGATTAATACATCAGAGAAGCTGCTTGTTAATATAAATTATACACAAAGTCATGTTAAAGATTCTAAAATTCAAGATCAATGCAGTTAAATCTATTGCACCGGAGGGAAAGAGAGTAGGTAGTTTACTCAAAACATTTCCTTATGCCAAAACAAGATTGATTTATTAATTTATGGCATTTGTACCCCACATTATCCCAAGCAAGTTTGGGTTCAGTGTGGCTTACATCAAACTTTTAAGGCAAATTACAATAAGAGAACGATAACAAAAATGCTAAACAATAATAAATAAAATCATCCTAGGTACATTCTAGGTCTGACAGCCTTAAACAAGTTTCTAGTAAAAATTCATGATTTCCTGGGCATCTGAATCCCTTTTCTTCAAAAGGAGATTGACAATACTCTCTGGATCTGAGGAAAGCTTACACTACCAGAGATACTTTGAGGCATATTTTCAAAGCACTTAGCCTTCCAAAGTTCCATAGGTTTCTATGGAACTTTGGAAGGCTAAGTGCTTTGAAAATATGCCTCAGTGTGACCTGGACGTATTACAGGTTTGTCTTAGGAAAATGCCACTTTCAATATTGTGTAGAGCCTGAGCTTGCTTTTCTCCTAAAACACACCTAGCTGTGGTAGTAGCACACTTAAGGAAGATGGGGTTGTATATCTGGAGTCATGGGAGCCAACATTTCAAAATGATTGGGGTTGCTAAACTGATGAGAATTACCCCTTCCTGGACAAAGTCATGAAGTTTGCTCAATATCAGGGGTGCTCAAGCTCCCACAGAGCTGCCACTTCTGTTTAGATTGTCTGGTCGAAAACACCGCTTAGATGTGCCTCAGTCAATGAACCACCTGCAGCTTCCTAGTCCTTGTGCCAAACTCTGCACAGGAAGGGAATTCTGTGCAAATTTCGCAATACGGGTTAGTCCCTAATTCCACCAGGAATAATACTTATTTCCAGAACTACTGCTTCCAAAGATAGTGCTGAATATACATGAAATTTAAATACTATGTAAAATAAGACTGGCTATGGGATTTAAATATTGAGTAGTAATCTTTTATTAAGTTAAATTGTAGTTTTCCTAGCAAATTTGATTTCAGCATTTCCTTCATGGAAGCTGGAAACAAATTTGTCCCTATACTATAAATACTTCAATGTGATAGTATGCAAGTCTTCACAGGAGTGGATATATTTGTAATGTTCAGTTTGTCTCTGTGTCGTAGCTGTGGGGGGCCACGGGGGCCTCTGCCCCCCCCCCCAATAGGCTCTGGGGCCCCCAGTTTGGCTGGTTGGGGGTCTCTGACCCCAACCCCCGCCAGCTGAAGCATTTATCTGTCCTGCGCAGGTCTTGCCTCCTCTCCTGTTTCCAGCCGCACCGTGCACGCTCTCGTTTTAATGCATGCTCACTTTCATTAAAACGAGCGTGCAGTGCACTAAAAACAGGAGAGGAAGCAAGTGCGAGACCAGTGCGGGACAGATAAACATTTCATCTGGCCAGGAGGGGGGGGGGGGGTCAGCTATGGTGGGGGAGGTGGCCTAAAATGTACCCCTCCCACTACTCTGGACCCCCCCTCCCGCCAAAGTCTGCCTACACCCCTGGTTTGTCCAGTCTAGGTTGTCATTTCATGGTACCAGCTAGCTCTAGTCTGAAGGGTAACTTTTTTTTTTTTTTTTTTATTTTTTTTTTTTTATAAGCTTTCCATGTTTTTGAGTTGCCTATGGTAATAAAATAGAAAATATATTTACCATTTGGTTCTTTGTTCTTCATAATCTGGGGCATTTTGTGGAGAGAGGCTATATGTGAATCAATGAAAATATTAAGTTCTGGTTTCTTCAGTATCGGAAGTTTTTTTTTTTTTTTTTTTACACTTTTTCTGGCAGAGCTTTAAGGGGGTTGAAGCTTTGTCTGGGGAACCATTAGTTTTGCATAAGAATGGGAATTGCTTGTTTTTAGTTCATAAGATGCTACTTGATGTTATCAGTATACCATTCAGTCTTTGAAGAACAACATTTTCTGTTGCAAGTGAAATTTGAAATTGATGTTTGCATTGGAAAGCGGAGGTAAAAATGCTTTCATTTACCATACGGATCACAAAAATGAAACCCCTCTGTCTCTGGTAAATTCTACGAATAGATCTTAACGAACCAGGATCGATACTACCTATATGTTATTTTTTCCGAGAGTACCCTCAGACCTTTCCACTGTCTTCGGCAATAGATAATTACTCTTGCCCAGTGGTTTAGCACTTCATTCATAGGGCTGCTCTTCTTTTTTTATCACCATGCCACATGCTACGTGCTCTAAGTGTCATCTTAAAGTGTCCAGCAGTCGGTCCTACAATTGATATCAGCAGAGATGACAGCTTTAACCTGAGGAAAGAATTTTGAAACCCGTGGAGTCGGGCGTTTCCAGGGGAAGGCAGGCAGAATTTCATTCTGCTTTGGATATGCTGGAGTTGAGAGCGAGTGAGGGTGTTGAAGAAGATAAGTTCTAATGAATAACTAAGCTATTTCTAGACATGTATGCATGACTGTAGCTGGAGAAGACGTTATAAATGTAAACGCAAATGTAAGATGACTTTAAGATGACACTTAGAGCACGTAGCATGTGGCACGGTGATAAAAAAGAAGAGTAGCCCTATGAATGAAGTGCTAAACCATTGGGCAAGAGTAATTATCTATTGCCGAAGACAGTGGAAAGGTCTGAGGGTACTCTCGGAAAAAATAACATATAGGTAGTATCGATCCTGGTTCATTAAGATCTATTCATTTACTATACAACACAAATGTCCCGCAAAGAGGGTCATTGTGCCAAGATGCTGTTGCTATATAGAAATCTATGACTATTGTTTTTCATGTGGAAACTTTAACATCTGTATTCATTTTCTAAAGGAAACTGATCATAATGTGAAGGCTTCTACAAACCAGAGTAGTCTCAAGGATATCTCATGTCTGGTGTGCCCTAACAATGTTTCACTAGTGTGTGTGGCAGCTGATATGCAGGGTAAAATAATGATCTCTGGGATTTCTTGGATGATACACATCTGCACTGTGGTGATGGGGAATGGAGAAAGATATAAATAGATGCTTTGCACAATGTATACACAAGGGGACAGCAGCTTGAAATAAGCAGCATTCATGAACCAAATCACTTGTCAAGAATGACTTAGCTTAATGGTGCTCTTCTCCCTCTCCCTAAACCAGGTACTGTAATCAGATTTTGAGGTAGTTAGATGTAAGGAGCATCCTGTGCTAGCACACAAGCAACTCTGTACAAATTAAGTTCTTAAGTTTTTTTTTCAAAATGAAGTTCAGTTTTCAAACTGTACTGGTTTACTATACTGTTCAAACTTCTAGCCTGATTTTTGGTAACATTTGTTATCAGAATTCTATAAACTGGACAGTAATCAGTGATGTCCTCTTACTGTTAAAATATTTCAAGTTCTTGACTGCTTGCTTAGTACAGAAGTATAAACTTTCTAGGATGAGTGATAGGCATTTCATAAAATGCAACCTGCCCTGCTTCCTTATTTATTGTATAGAAGCAGCAGTACGTTTTAACTACTTTTTAAAATTCAGGGTAAAAATGTTTATAGAGGTCTAGTTTTATATTCTAATGCTGTTGCTGTGGAACAATGAACACTCCTCATGGAGAGGAGTAACCTAGTGGTTAGAACATTTGTTCGGTAACAGGGAAGCCTGATGCTCCTTGTGATTGAGGGCAAGTCATTTAACCCTCCATTGCTTCAGGGACAGGGAAATAGCTAGCGTACCGGAGTGTAACTCACCTTGCGCTTCTATTGCAAAAGGTGTGAGCTAAATCCCCAAATAAGTCTGATTGTTGAGACGGTGATTTGTTACTTGAAGATCCTGCATTATATATTCACTACTACCTTTGTTGGATAAGCCATTTTTTTTTATTGCTTCTTTTTATGTACTGTTTGAATGTATCCTGTGATGGTAAAGCGATCAATGCAGACAGGTCATCTAAAGTAGTAAAGGGTCATGGATTTTTAAAAACATTTTTTAAACTTTATATTAGGACTAGCCGTTAAGCCCGTAACAACGGGCTAGTTTTTTGTTTTCCTATGGCCTCCCCCCCGTCCACCAACCCTCCTCTCCCCCCTCCCATCCGCTCCATCCACCCGTGCCCATCAACTGTTCTCTCCCCTACTCTCCATCCTCGGGCTCCCATCCACTGCGATTGTGCCCTGCAGTTCCGCCCCCTCCTTCCCTCCCGGCTCCTCCTCCTCCAATTTCCATGCCCATGTCCAAGCCCTCCTCCCTATTGGGCTGTGCTGCTGGTGGAGGCGGGGCTTGGACTTCTACACTCTCAGCGTTCCGACTCTACTTGCCATTTGCAGGTGAATCGGTCACTTGCCGTTTATGTGTTTGATTTTACAAGATGATAAAGCCCAACAGGTCAAACAAAACAAGTGCCTCATACAGAGCAAATAAATAGACAGGTGCGCCGCACTAGCAACAAACCCTAAAACAAGCCCTACAGTGGTGGTATAACAAGAACTAGGCTAGGATGAACAAACAAACCATAGAGCCCTATCCCAGTACCCCACCCGTCCCCAGTATACAGCTAAAACTGGTCAAGTTACCACAAGTACTACAAATTCTTCAGAAGGAGTAACAAGGGCATGCAAGAACCAGTCATTACTCAGTAATAGGGACTAACTTCCACACTTTCTCAAATTGAGACCCCATCCCCTTGAGACCACAAGAGAATTTTTTTCATATCACCACAACTCCAGCACATATCTGGAGCCAGAGCCCTTCTGAGGGGCTTCAGCAGATTGCCAGTGGCGAGCTAAAGCTATTTTAGCCTCAAGTCTAAGTATCTAATTCAGTGGGATGAACATCCGCACCCAGCACTCCCAACAATCACGCTTTAGGGGATGCTCGCCAGTCATTCTAGTCCATCCACAAATCTGATCCCAAATTCCCACTCAGAACATCCACACCTTACTGCAGGTCCACCACACATGTTCCTAGTCTCCCACCCCTCCACAAGTCTGCCAACAAGAAGCGCCTCCCCCTGCATCCACCCAAAAGTGGCGCTGTGTGCTTGGTGTCTATTATAGAAGATTGAACAGCTGGTATTGCATCTGCCTATAAGCAGTAACAAAGGAACATTTATGAACATACAAAATGGGCCCGCACCCAGAAGTGGTCCCCCTTAGAACTCCCCAACTAGTGCTCCCATGCGACTATATGAGGTGCATTCCCAGAGCTCTTCCCCATACGTAAAGCCCCATAAACCATAGAAAGGAGCTCACAATGCAGCCTTTCTTTAAACCAAACCCCCTCCAATGGTAAAAGTGTCCTATGTAAGTTAGCTTTTGTATCTTAACTCGACAGCAAGTCCCGGAGCTGAAAAAAACTGGTAAAAAGGTATCTTACAATCCGTCAAAACTTGCAGTTGTTGCAGCGAGAAAAGATGACAACCCTCAAAAAAGTCCAAACAATGCTGCTTGTCTATAGCGTGTAAATGCCGTACTAAAGAGTGAAAATAAGATGAAGACAGAGGGCAATAATGAACCAACAACTTACTACGAGGATGGAGGACCCCCCTGCACACCCAACTCGCGTCTAGTCCGTAACCAGAGTTCCACCAAAGGAGTAAGAAATAGATGGTCAGACTGCTCAGGAGACATGCCCTAGGAACCTGGGGTCCACCCTGTGGCCCAATATCAAAGATCAAATGAGACCCAAGTAACTGATCCATCTGGACCCAATGCGACTACTCGGGTTTATCATAAAAATCTTTCAATGCATTCAGTTGGCCACGCATCGCCTAGATAGGATTTTAGATAGTGCTAGGAAGGAGCCGGCTGTCTTGGTACATGTGGGTACCAATGACATAGAAAAATGTGGGAGAGAGGTTCTGGAAGCCAAATTTAGACTCTTAGGTAGAAAGCTCAAATCCAGAACCTCTAGGGTAGCATTTCAGAAATGCTACCCATTCCACGCGCAGGGCCCAAGAGACAAGCAGAGCTTTGGAGTCTCAATGCATGGATGAGAAGATGGTGCAGGGAGGAGGGTTTTAAATTTGTTAGGAACTGGGCAACATTCTGTGGAAGGGGGAGCCTATTCTGGAAGGATGGGCTCCACCTTAACCAGGGTGGGACTAGGCTGCTGGCATTAGCATTTAAAAAGGTGCTCGAGCGGCTTTTAAACTAGAAACTGGGGGAAGGCCGACAGTCATTCAAAAGAGCACATGGTTTGGAATAAGGTATCACTTAAAGGTATCACCAAAACAGGGAAGATAGGGTATCTTGATAGTGAGGTTGCAAATGAGACCGTAGTAGATCAGGTGTCCTTAAATAAAAATCAAACAAAAGATTGCAAATTAGTACTGTCAAGTACTGAGCATGATGCAAATTGGAACAACAAACATAGTTTGAAATGTGTATATGCGAATGCCAGAAGCCTAAGAAATAAGATGGGAGAATTAAAATATATTGCACTAAATGAAAAATTAGATATAATAGGCATCTCTGAGACCTGGTGGAAGGAGGATAACCAGTGGGACACTGTCATACCGGGGTTCAAATTGTATCTTAGTGATAGGGTGGATTGAATTGGTGGAGGGGTAGCATTGTATGTTAAGGAGGGCCTTGAATCAAATAGATTGAAAATTCTGCAGGAAACAAACACAACTTGGAATCCCTTTGGATTGAAATTCCATGTGTAAAGGGGAAAATGATAGTGATAAGAGTGTACTACCTTCTGTCTGGCCAGGATGAACAGACGGATGTAGAAATGTTATTGGAAATTAGGGAGGCTAACAAACTGGGCAGCACAATAATGGGTGATTTCAATTACCTTTATATTTTAAGGAATCTATAGAATTCAATATCTAATATCTACAATGATGCTATATTCTGTATCTTTAGGGATGTCATTAATTTTCTCAAGTGGAGAAAAAGAGTTCAGTGAAAATCAGTCACTCCTATTTGAAAGGCAAACATCTTCAGAGTTGTAGGAGGCTCTGTTTAATCATGAGTCATAAAAAAAACTCCACTTCAACGTTATAAATGTTTATAAATGACAAATACCTTCCATAGATACAGAATGAGCTGTGCAAAGCTAAATAATGATGCCCACACAATTTGTACAGTACTTTTTATTTTTAAGAAGTTTACAAATTAATTCAAGAATACATTCTTGATACAGAAAAGATAATTATTACTATTCCAAAAATAACATTTAAAGAAATATAAACCTTTTAAAGATCTTTAGTCCACAAATAAGGGAGGCATCACAATATCTGTGGATATTAAAGAATCATTCTTCATTAAAGAAATATGAGGCTAGAAAGGAGATTCCAGGGTCACTTATTAAATTATGGAGTCGAAGTAATTACTACTCTTAGCTGTGACTCCTTCAACACAACCATCTTAGAATCCAAAAAAATACTTTATTTGTTTAGGATCAAAAAATACATATTTGACTGAGTTCAGTTTCAGTACACATTTACAGGGGAAATTCAACCAGAAAAGACCGCCCAATTGTATTATTCTTGGGCGTAGTTTAAGGAACTCTTGACGCCTCTTTTGGGTTGCTTTGGAAACATCCGGAAACATTCTAACTTTACAATTCAGAAAGAGTTGATCTCTATGAAGAAAAAATTTTCAGTATCCAATATCTATCCGGTAGTAATACAAATGTCACTATAAGTGTTGCTGGCATTACACCCAAATTATCATCTTATATCTGTGTTAAATTTAAATTCAGAGTCTCAAAGGGTACTTCAGTCCCTTCAACTACTTGATCCGTTTCCTTTTTTGTATATGGTAACAATAAATTTATTTATTTATTTGTTGCATTTGTATCCCAGATTTTCCCACCTATTTGCAGGCTCAATGTGGCTTACATAATACCGTGATGGTGTTCTGGTATCTTCAAGATTTCAGAAAGATATTTTTTGAAAGTTATAAGAGGAGCAATTGAAACCTGTTTAGGAAAATTGATTAGTCTTAATGTTTTAGACCTTTGCTGGTTTTCCAAAGTTTCAATCTTGTTCTGAAGAATCATATTCTCCTTTATCAAGTTTAGCTGAATTTGTTGAAGAGATTGTATATCCTTTGTGTTAGTCCCCACCATTTTGTCCATAGATATTTTATTTTCTAATATTGGTGGTAGTTCTAATGAAATTTGAGATTGTTGAGCTAAAGACAAACGTTTTTGTGAGAAGGAGGTTTCTAAGCCCATAAGGGCCTCCCAAATGGCATCTAAGATGACAATATCTTGGACTTTTACAATTGTAGTATTTTCACCACATATTGTATCCAGCGTTTCTTCTGAACTGCAGTTCACAAATCCCCAAACTCTCCAAAAATTAACACTCCACTTAAGCAACTCTCAAAACTGCTTCTCAGCTATCAGAGCTTTTCAAAGTGGCGGATTTCAATTACCCCAATATTGACTGGGTAAATGTAACATCAGGACATGCTAGGGAGATAAAATTCTTTGACGAAATCAAGGACTGCTTTGTGGAGCAGCTGGTACAGGAGCCGACAAGAGAAGGAAAAATTCTAGACCTAGTCCTTAGGGAAGCGCATGATCTGGTTCTGGAGGTAATGGTGCTGGGGCTGCTTGATAAGTGGTCATAATATGATCAGATTTGATATTAGCTTTGGAATAAGTATACACAGGTAATCCAATACGTTAGGGTTTAACTTTCAAAAAGGAGACTATGATAAAATGAGAAGCATGGTGGAAAAAAAAACTTAGAGGAGCGGCTGCGAGGGTCAAAAATTTACATCCGGCATGGATGCTGTTCAAAAATACCATCCTGAAAGCCCAGGCCAAATATATTTCATGTATTAAAAAAGAAGGAAGGAAGACCAAACGACAGCCAGCATGGTTAAAAAGTGAGGTGAAGGAAGCTATGAGAGCTAAAAGAAAATCCTTCAGAAAATGGAAGAAGGAACCGACTGAAAATAATAAGAAACAGCATAAGGAATGTCAAGTCAAATGCAAAGCGCTGATAAGGAAGGCAAAGAGAGACTTTGAAAAAAGATTGCTTTGGAGGCAAAAACACACAATTTTTTTTTTTTTTTAGATATATTAAAAGCAAGAAGCCGGCAAAAGAATTGGACTGCTATATGACCGAGGAATAAAAGGGTCAATCAGGGAAGACAAAGCCATAGCGAAGAGATTAAATTAATTCTTTGCTTCAGTCCTCACCGAGGAAGATTTGGGAGAGATACCGGTGCCAGTAATAGTATTCAAAGGTGACAAGTCAGAGAAACTGAATGGAATCTCTATAAACCTAGAGGATGTAATGGGGCAATTTGACAAATTGAAGGGTATCAAATCTCCTGGACTAGATGGTATTCTTCCCAGAGTACTGATAGAATTGTAAAATGAACTGGCAGAACTATTGTTAGTAATATGTAATTTATCTTTAAAATCAAGCGTGGTACCAGAAGATTGGAGGGTAGCCATTGTAACACTGATTTTAAAAAAAGGTTCCAGAGGGGATCTGGGAAATTTATAGACCGGTGAGCCTGACGTCGGTGCCTGGCAAAATGGTAGAGACTATTATAAAGAAAAAAATTACAGAGCATATTCAAAAACATGGATTAATGAGACAAAGCCAACATGGATTTAATGAAGGGAAATCTTGCCTCACCAATTTATTATATTTCTTTGAAGGGGTGAACAAACATGTGGATAAAGGCGAGCCGGTTGATATTGTGTATCTGGATTTTCAAAAGGCGTTTGTCAAAGTACCTCATGAAAGACTCCAGAAGAAATTGGAGAGTCATGGGACAGGAGGTAGTGTCCTACTGCAGATTAAAAACTGGTTAAAGGATAGAAAACAGAGAGTAGGGTTAAATAGTCAGTATTCTCAATGGAAAAGGGTAGATAGTGGGGTTTCCCAGGGGTCTGTTCTTGGATGGCTGCTTTTTAAAATATTTATAAATGATCTAGAGATGGGAGTAACTAGTGAGATAATTAAATTTGCTGACGACACAAAAAGTTATTCAAAGTTGTTAAATCGCAAGAGGATTGTGAAAAATTACAAGAGGACCTTACGAGACTGGGAGACTGGGCATCTAAATGGCAGATAACATTTAATGTGAGCAAATGCAAAGTGATGCATGTGGGAAAGAGGAACCCGAACTATAGCTACATAATGCAAAGTTCCACATTAGGAGTCACCGACCAAGAAAGGGATCTCGGCGTCATTGTTGCTGATACTTTGCAACCCTCTGCTCAGTGTGCTGCGGCTGCTAAGAAAGGAAATAGAATGTTAGGTATTATTAGGAAAGGAATGGAAAACAAAAGTGAGGATGTTATAATGCCTTTGTATCGCTCCGTGGTGTGCCCGCACCTCGAATACTGTGTTCAATTCTGGTTGCTGCATCTCAAAAAAGATATAGTGGAATTAGAAAAGGTGTAGAGAAGGGTGACGAAAATGATAAAGGGGATGGGACAACTTCCCTATGAGGAAAGGCTGAAGCATCTAGGGCTCTTCAGCTTGGAGAAAAGGTGGCTGAGGGGAGATATGATAGAGGTCTATAAAATAATGAGTGGACTGGAATGGATAGACGTAAATCGTTTGTTTACTCTTTCCAAAAAATACTAGGACTAGGGGGCACGCGATGAAGCTACAAAGTAGTGAATTTAATACGAATCGGAGAAAAGTTTTCTTCCCTTAGCGTGTAATTAAACTCTGGAATTCATTGCCAGAGACTGTGGTAAAGGCGGTTAGTGGGGTTGAAGAGAGGTCAGGACGACTTCCTAAAGGAAAAGTCCATAGACCATTATTAAATTGACTTTGGGAAAATCCAGTGCCTATTTCTGAGATAAGCAGCATAAAATATATTGAACTTTTTGGGATCTTGCCAGGTGTTTGTGACCTGGATTAGCCACTGTTGGAAACAGGATGCTGGTCTTGATGGACCTTTGATCTGTCCCAGTGTGGCAATACTTAAGTACTTATGCACTGCATGGTACCGCCTCATGTTCAGTAAGTTCACTCCCCTCTATCTTTGGATTTTGCCAACTGCCGCCAACTAATTTTCGCACGTTTCCCTTCCACAAAAAGGAGATCATGTGATCTCATCAAGCAAAAAAATGTTTTGGGCAGTGCTATGGGGACTTGGGCAAGCAACAAAGGAAATCGAGGAAGCACCATCATTTTCAAGGCTATTGCTCTTCCCCACCAGGACAACATGAGGTTCTTCCAGGTCTCTAAATCTTTATGAACACTAATAGAGGCAAATAGTTGGCTTTATATAAGTCTTTCACCTTCCCCATAAGCCGGACACCTAAACACATAGAGTCCATACTCACTGTTCATCAATGCAACATATCTCCACTTCTGATCCCTCATCCCGTAATCCAGTCAATCATACATTTATTCACGGAACTATGTACACCATATGTCTGTGTCTAACACTGCCCTTTTAGCTTCCCATTGTCTCCTTCCAATGTTTCTATGTTGATGTCCCATTGTTATATTCCTAATGATATTCGAATGTCTCGCATAACTCTGTACAATGTAATCCATAACCAAGTTGTAACAAATGTATTTCCATTATTCATATCTTATTGTAAGCCACACTGAGCCCGCAAAAAGGTGGGAAAATGTGGGATACAAATGCAATAAATAAATACTGGACCCCCTGAGTTGCGACATGAAAAGGAAATGATGCTCTCAATTGCGCCTCTGAGATTTAACAGTAGAGCTTCCATTTTTTGACACTGATTTTAAAGCCTAAATTATGGGGAAAAGCAGCAATCACAGCCAATAGTGACGGGAAGGAGGACTCTGGGTTCTCTACAAGTATCAAGGTGTCAGTCTGCATATTAAGAAAATTTTATGCACATCAGTCCTTATCTGAACAGGACAAATATGCTCATTCGTCCAGATAGCCACAGCCAACATTTTAATGGCCAGTGCAAAACGAAGGGGGTACAGGGGGCAGGACAACCCTGCCACACACCCTGCTGCAATGTAAAAGCCTCGGACTGTGTACCATTAACCAAGATTAATACTGCTGGGTTTTAAATATAGAGCCTTCACCCAACTGCCAAAAGAACCACCCAAGCCCACCTGCTTTAAAATGTTAAACAGCCACTCAACCTGGTCGAGGGCCTTTTCCGCACACAAGGCGATTCCCAGGGCCACCGTAGATGATCACTGCAAATGTTCCACTATGTCTGTAGCCCTTTGCACATTGTAACCCAGGAGTTGGCCCTTAACAAAGCCGATCTGGTCGATATTGGATCAGTTTAGGCAGAAGAGTTTCCAACCTACAAGCCAAAATCTTAGTAAAGATTTTCATATATATATTTAATAAAGCAGTGGGGTAGTAGCTCGAACTTAATGTAAGGTTCTTCCCAGGTTTAGGCAAGACCTTTATTTGAGCTTGCAGTTGCTCCAGTTTACCTCAACAGTTGTTCAATATGAATTGCCTACTATCTCTTCTTCTAGGCCTGCTTTGTATGAGCAGTCTGCGCAAGTAGGCCTTCCCAGCATCCCAGATCAAACCCGTTGGGGTGTCCCCAGTATCATTGAAACTAAGATAATCAGACCAGAGATCCGAGAGCCATTTTTGAATGTCAGGGCGTAGTAGCATAGCAGTATTATCTCTCCAGGTTTTCCCGCCGCCTGTTCCCACTGAAGCCGGACAAATCCCGGATACCATTGCGTGATCGGAAATGACAAGGGGATGCAACCGATCTGTCCATCCTGCCAGTTGAGTATCAAGGCCCAATAAATAGTCTATTCTGGAAAAGGAATGGAATAGTTAAGTATAGCCCCTGGAGCCTGGGTTAAAGCTCCTCCATAGGTCCACTAGTTATCATTTGGTCGTGCAGTCTCCCAGATCTTTACCTTCCTGGGGTACCTCGTCCCCTTCAAACTTAGGCCAATCTAGAGGACCCAAGTTACAGTTCAGCACCCCCCCCCCCCAAAAAAAAAAAATCAAAGTTCTTGGGGAAGACTGAGGTGAACACAGGATCAAAAAACACTTTGTGTCTAGTGTATAGACATTTAAAATAGTCAACTCCTGCTCTTCAGTTTTCCCTGTTACCCATATAAAACAAAGGGAAGTGCTTTGTGAATTAAAATGTCCACCCCTCTCTCTTTAGATCCTTCAGAGGAACCATACAAGGACCCCCAACCACCCTGGGATAATGTTTCCATTTTGGCCACTGTCAGTTTGGTTTCTTGCAACAGGGCTATATCAATACATGCATTGTGGAGATGTTTCAAGATCCCCTACCACTCCTGCCCTTTGTGCCCTCTTTAGTATGGGAGCTTGGCTTGACGGCATAAATCTCCTCGATGGAGGGGCCTATGTGTTGCTTTAACTGTTTTGACATTGCCTTGATCAATGCAGGAGTGCAAGTTTTGTTTTTTTTTGTTTTTGTTACATTTGTACCCTGCACTTTCCCACTCATGGCAGGCTCAATGTGGCTTACATGGGGCAATGGAGGGTTAAGTGACTTGCCCAGAGTCACAAGGAGCTGCCTGTGCCTGAAGTGGGAATCGAACTCAGTTCCCCAGGACCAAGGTCCACCACCCTAACCACTAGGCCACTCCATCAGGTTAGTTCTCAAGCAAATGGACTTCCTGTGATGGGGGAAAAAATCGCCTCTAGATAGGGGAAAGCTGCAGAGCCCTTTCAGATACGTCCGAGTGCCGTGCTCTTCATCCGGAAGTCCCCAATCTTTATATGTGCTCCTTGCTCTCCGGGCCAGGTCTCTGTTATACTGCCTAGGTGAAAAAGCGGGTCATGGTTTTGATGTACCACTTTTCTGTAGTACAATCAAAGTGGTTTACTTGTATATTATTTATTTTATTTTTGTTACATTTGTACCCCGCGCTTTCCTCCTCATGGCAGGCTCTATGCGGCAGGCAGTGGAGGGTTAAGTGACTTGCCCAGAGTCACAAGGAGCTGCCTGTGCCGGGAATTGAACTCAGTTCCTCAGCTCCCCAGGACCAAAGTCCACCACCCTAACCACTAGGCCACTCCTCCACTCCCTAGTGAGCTCACAATCTTGAGTTAGTGTGGCTTTTTTTTTCCGTACCTGGAACAGTGGAGGGTTAGGTGACTTGCCCAGGGGGTCACAAGTTGCTGCAGTGGGAATCAAACCTGGTTCCCTAGTTTCTCATCCCAGTGCAATAATCAGTATGTTACTCCTCCACTCCCATATAAGTAGCAGATAATACCATATAAAGCTTTTCTCTTTTAAATATTGTTCTTCAAATATTTCCCTTGCTGTTAATTAAAGCAAATTCTTTCCTTTTCAGATTGTGAAGATAAAATGAACAAGGACCAAGAGGTCCAGTTTTCAGTATGGATGTCCTTTTTCGAAATTTATAATGAATACGTATATGATCTTTTGAAAACATTTCCTTCATCCAAATGTCCAAAACGTCCGGCGTTGAGAGTCTATGATGATCAAACTGGAAATTCTTATGTGAGAGGTAAAAATGTGAAATTTCTTTTAGTAAACATGTGGTGCTAATAAATAGCAGTTGGTATAATACAGTGTTTTTTTTTGTGATAGATTTAAGGTGGATGTGTGTTAACAGCACTGAGGAAGCTTCCAAAATTTTGAAAATAGGAAACAAAAACCGGAGTTTAGCCTTTACAAAAATGAACCATCAGTCAAGTAGAAGGTATGATTATACTATTTGATTTGGATAAAATGCTTACTATAGTAGAGAATGGTAGGGCAATGGTAAGGACCTACGTATGTCAAATGCCACTTGGTGAGCATAGCAGATGCGCGCCAGAAAATAAAAATTATTTTTCAGACGCACGCCAAAAAAATGGAAGAGCCATGTGATAGCCGGGCGTTAACTCCAAATTGGTGTGTGTTGGGCGCGTAGCAGATGCTTACGTGCCTTAATAAAAGGGCCCCTAAATATTTATTTGGCAACTTGGTGGAGACATCTTTCTAACAAGTGAGTTAAGCCCTGTTACCTTTCATGATTTCAGTTTGGGTAGACTGGAGCCAAATTTACAGAAGTGTGTAGTTTTGTTCTTTAAAATGTTTCCTAAGTTGCAGTTCTGTTTTTCTCCAGCCACAGCATATTTTCTATACGGCTGCTAAGAGTGTCTGTGGAAGATGAACCATGTGTTCTTGGAGTTTCAGAGTAAGTTTTTTTTTTTTTTTTTTTCATCATTACTTTTTTGTAGATTGTTGGCTGTTGTTTCCTGAAACAGTAAGTTGTGCTGCCAGGTAACTGAGCTAGTTAGCCTCAACTGAAGGTAAAGGAATTTGTATGAGGCCTGCTGAGAAGAGGATTTCATTTTTTGTCAACATTTTTCATATAAACCTTTAAGTGTTGTTGTGACATTAAGTTCTGATGGCTTTTCTGTTCAGATTATGCCTGCTAGATAGGCTGACTTTTTGCTGCTGCCAGCATTCTGTTTTCTACACCTGTTAACATCTTGAATGCCACTTGATTTTGTTTTTTAAAATCTTAATTCCATTCCATTATATAGGCTGTCTCTCTGTGATTTGGCTGGATCCGAACGCTGCAACAGAACTCAGACGGTTGGAGATAGATTAAAAGAAGCTGGGAACATCAATAATTCTCTTCTCATTCTTGGCAAATGTATTGCAGCACTAAAGCAGACTCAAAACACCAAGTTAGTTAATTTCGTTTCAGAGCTAAAATTGCTGTCTAAATCAGATTTGCGACTTTTTGTTCATTAAGATAACTTTGTGTAGGGTGGGGAAATGGATAGTCTGTTCTCCTGTTTAAAATTAGGCTATGTTTTATGGAGGCTCGTTGAGCGGAGCATTCTAGAATTAGTATAGCACCACTGAAGATGTATGTATGTACAGCAGAAGACAGGGCTGTTCTCAAAACAGATATGCACAAGAGTGACTTCACATGGGATTTGTGTGTATGTGCATATACACTTTTATAGTTCATCAGAATAGCCAGGAAGAAGATGGTCTTCCTCAGGAGGAAGGTGGATTTGTGACTGAGGTGAGAATCTTGACCATCGCACACAAGTCCCAGGTCTAAGACACATTTTTGTCGGGTCTGTGCATAACTTTGATCTGCCAAGGTTTGTGTCCATTAAATATAGAATACACGTAAACCTAAAAGAGATGCTCTGAGCAGTCCTTCATTGTTTAAAGCCCTGCATGTTGGCCTGTACACATAAATGGGGATACAAATGCAATAAATAAATAGTAATTCTGATTATGAAACCAAATGAGCCTGCCATGAGTGGGAAAGCACGGGGTACAAATGTAACAAAAAAAAAATAAAGCTATTACATCAATTTCAATTGCTTCTCTCTCTGGGTTAAATACATTTAATTACAGATTGCAATACAATTTGAGCCTACATGTTCTCAGCATATTGATTGTCTCTGACAAACATTTTTTTGTATACAGGGGAGTAAAGCTCAGAAACCATGCCTCATACTTAAACTAGGTCATGTTTTAATAAAACTTTAAAACCCGCTATATCTATAAATGTTTAAGCGGGGAACAAGTTACATACAAAATGTAAAAGGACAGAACAATAAACATTATTTCTTTGCTCAGAGACTAATTAATACTATCACTTTTTTTTTCCTTACGTGTTTGTCCACAAGCGCCTTCAGCCACATAAAAAAAATTCTTATAGTGCAGTTGTATAATATAAGATGTGATTTTAAGATATCAGCTTCTATCTGCTTTTCCAACTGCCTATCGTATATAAACTTCTGTTAGTTATCTGAATCAAATGAACTCTTTCCATAAGCAAACTACTACCTATCAAGTCCCTTGGAAGTCCAGTTTTCGATGCATCTGGCTTAAGGACAGGTTTAATGGCAGTCTGCTGTAATATGTTATAATGAGCTGTTAACGTTCAACAGCATTTTCATTTTACTGCATCGCGACAGGGCCAGAAGCAAGCTCAAGAAAAGTGATTATATTCTTCAAACAGCTTTATTCAAACACAAATGTTCTGACAGTGTGAAGCCATTTAAATGATGTTCCTCTCAAGTCATTTAAATGCTGTGGTTTTTTTGCTTGAAGCTCAAGTATCCAATACTGCTTCCTTCAATGTTAAAATCTCAGTTATTCCTCATAATAGGAGTAGAAATTTTAGTTTAATATGATCCAACATTAATTTTCAAAAATGTGAGCAGCTAAGACACACAGCGAGATGCTCATAATTGAGAAGCCAGCTTCTGTTTATTTAATCTAGTTCTGATAACACAAGATGTATACTATACATAGATCTTCTGAAAAGGGCATATGGTCACATAAATTACAAAGCTGGAGATGCATGTAAAGTGAGATCTTAAGAAATATTGCTTCTGAGTCAAAGGATTGGTCCATTAAGTGCAGCCAAAAGTGAGAGCAAAAATTACAATTCTCACAAAGGTAGTGTCCCTTGTTGCCAGTATCATTGTTAGAAGATAATAATTAGAATGTAGCACCACATCTCATGTTTCTGTCTCTGGTCCATGCATTGCATTTACCAGTGTGAAATTATTGCATGCAATTCCAACACGTCGGTGTTGACATGGATAGCAAGTGTCTAAGTATGCAAATATGGGGCTTGTCTCCCAACAAAAGATCCATCTTTGCAAATGATGCTTGTAGAGGTGTGGCTCTAATAATTGCACATGGATAGCTTCTCTATTTTGGTCTAGGTTTTTTTTTCACAGATGAACACATTCTTTTGATACCCTTAAAAATTAAGTAGAAGGCGCTACCCTCAACTGCCTAGCATGATGACTGTCAAACCTCAAGTTATGTTTCAACTAGTTTTTCTGTAGACTGTGATGATTAGCCTATTTCCTGCTTTTAAAACACAAAACATCCAGAAAGCACACCTGCTTATCAGACTCCATGGAAAATGTAAATTTCTTATGTCTATTCCAGACTAGTCCAGAATGAGCTGTTTCCCCCTATCAGCAGCTTAGAACTGACTTCTCTCCCCTTTATAGTGAGATGGTGCTGCCTTTAGCTCCGCGGTATTTCTCTGGCTCCAGCAGATGGTGCAGACATGGGGCCAGATGTATCAACCAAACGTAAAAAAATCTAAAACGTAAAAGTCCCTAACAAATTTGAAAAAACGAAGAATGCACCAAAAAAACAAGTCGCACATGTTCGGTGCGGTATTGTAAAGTACAATGCATTAAACTGGTGCAATCCCCATCGGTAATCGGCCCCTAAAGCACGCGCAGAGCAGCCAAGCGTTATGCTGGCTGCTCTGTGCATGCCACAAATGTCAAACCAACCCCCCCCCCCAAAAAAAAAAAAAAACACAAACACGTGTGTTTGGGGAGGGGGCAAAGGCGCTCGTCAGGAGTGTCCTGTATGGACGGCCTTGCCCCCCCTCCCGATGTCGCCGCTGCTCCCCACTTCCCCCCGCTTCCCCAAAATCAAAACTTTAAGCTGCCCCGGCCTCCCCTCCCCTCCCTTCTTTTCTCCCCAGCTCCACCTCCCACTATCCACCGGGCCCCCCCTCCGCCTTACCAGGCCCGCACAGCGCCTCTTATCTCTGTGTGAAGGCGCTGCATGGGCAAGAAGAACATCTGATCGCTACGAGTCTTTAGGATGTCTCTCCTTCCCTGACTTGGGCCCGCCCCATCTGACGTAAGTAACCTATGTATTTACACTCGGGCAAGGCAAAGCCTGTACATTAAGAATAGCTGTACTGGCTCAGACCAATAGTTCATCTAGCCCAGTATCCTGCTTCCAGTAGTGGCCAATCCAGGTCACAAGTACCTGGTAGAATCCCAAAGTGTAGCCAGATTGCATGTTACCAATGCCAGAATAGGAGAATATAGAATTCTCCTCTAGGAACTTTTTCCAAACTTTTTTTTTTTTTAACCTAGATATGTTAGCTGCTGTTACCACATCTCTGGTAACGAGAAAGTGAAGTTACTTACCTTTAACGGGGGTTCTCCGTGGACAGCAGGATCAGTCAGCCACACACTGGTGACGTCATCCGACGAGCTGGAATCGGATTTGCTCTCCCAGAGCGCAAAGGAACCTTTTGAGCAGGTCCCTCTGAGCATGTGCAGTGTGCACTATATATGTCCTTGCTTGAGCGTCTTGCCTCAGTTTACCTTATCCGCCCTGCAAACGGTCGGATTTCTTGCTCTCTCTACAACATGGCAGACCCTGCACAAAAGAAACCAGAGCTTAGCTATTCATTGAATACATTTTTTAAAAAATCCCAGGATATTGAGGGAGTTCAGAGAGGTTCTGGTGGGTCCTCTTAAAAATTTGTTTAATAAATCCTTGGAGATGCAGAATTGGAGAACTGATGTCACTCTTCACAAATGTGGTGACAGAGGAGAATCTGGAAACTATAGGCTGGTAAGCCTCACTTTAGTCATTGGAAAAGTTAATGGAAGCAATGCTGAAGGAAAGGGTAGTGAATTTCCTGGAATCCAGTAGGTCACAAGATCTAAGGCAACATGCTTTTACAAAAGGTAAATCATACATAACGAGTCTGAATTCTTTGAGTGAGCGACCAGAGAATTGGATCAAGGACATGTGTTAGATGTAATCTACTTGAATTTCAGCAATGTCTTTGACAAACTTGACAGGCGGAAGTTAGGACCCAAAGTGGTGAAATGGATTAGAGACTGGTTAACAGACAGATGCCAGAGGGTGGTGGTTAGTGGCATTCATTTGGAGGAAGGAGAGGTGAGTGGTGGAGTGTCTCGAGGATCAGTGCTGGGGCTGATTCTGCTCACTATATTTATGAATGGCATTGCCGAAGGGTTAGAAGGTAAGGTTTGCCTTTTTGCAGCTATCAAGATTTGTAACAGAGTAAACATCCCAGCAGTGGTGTACCTAGGGTATTTGACACCTTGGGCCCATAATTTTTTAATACCCTCCTCCAAAATCCAGTACTAGGCATACCGAGAATGCAAAACACAACAAATGTCACTCAGGACCTACATCCAGTGTCTGTGCTCTCTGTCTGACTTTCTGCCCTTCACCATCTGCCATCTCTTTCTCTCTTCCTGCCGTCCACTGTCTGCCCTCTTTGTCTTCCATATGTCCCCTCTCCTTTTTCCCCAGATCCAACCCCCCCCCCCCCTCCCAATGCTGCTGTTCCTGTTACTGCTTCAAACTAGCAGCAGCAGCAAAAAAAAAAAAAGGCTAAAAAATGATCAAGATTGCGGGGAATTACCTACCTGTGGCTGCTATCTCTGCTCCGGAACTGGAAGTGACATCAAAGGGGTGGGATCGGCAGCCACAAGTAGTTCAGACCCCGCTTGATCTTCCCGATTTTATTTGTTTGCCACCAGAGCTGCTAGTCTACAGGAGGAGAAGCAGCAGCGTTGGCGGCCCAGCAGGGGTGTGGAGGCTGGAGGAAGGCGAGGCACCAGTCAGAGGAGAGGCAGCTGTGGCAGCCCGAATAGGGGGACTGGAGCAGCGGGAGCGGAGCACCTCCTTTTAATTTGCACCCGGAGTGGACTTTTGGTATGCCACTGCATCCCAGAGGGAGTGGAAAACAAAAAAGGATGTGCAAAAGTTAGAACGATCTAATGTTTGGCAATTAAAATTCAATGCAACAAAGTGCAGAGTGATGCACTTGGAGGAGAAATCCAAGGGAACTGTATGCGCTAGATGATATGCACAAATGGAAAGGGACCTTGGTGATAGTGTCTTAGGATCTGAAGGTGACGAAACAGTGTGACATGGCAGTGGCCATAACAAGGATACTAGACTGTATAAAGAGAGGCATGACCAGCAGAAGAAGAGATGTGTTAATGCCCTTGTACAAGTCGTTGGTGAGGCCCCACTTGGAATATTGTCAATTTTGGAGGCTGTATCTTGCTAAAGATGTACAAGACTTGAAGCGGTATGGAGGAAGACTAAAAAAATGGTATGGAGTTTGCACCAAAGACATGTGAGAAGAGAGCGGAAGACCTGAATATGTATACCCTAGAGGAGGGATAGGAGAGATATGATACAGATGTTTAAATACTTAAGGTATTAAATATAGAAATGCATCTTTTCCAGATAAGGGAAAATGGTAAAACTGGAGGATATGAATTGAGGTTGCAGGGTGGTATAGACTTAGGAAATTCTTTTTTTCACGGAGTATGTGGTTGATGTCTGGAATGCCCTCCTGAGGGAGGTGTTGGAGACAAAAATGGTGACGGAATTCAAAAAGGTGTGGGATGAACACAGAGGATATCTATAACGAAATGCCTAGCACCCACTTGGGGCTAACCCTGCGGCCGCTTAGAGGCTCTGTCTCCAGCACAGCTCAGGTCCAACGCAAGAGGAGGTTCAGAAGGCAGAGGGAGATTGCTTCCTCAGAAGGGAGAGGTTAATTGATGGAGAAACTGGTGACCCTTGATTTCTAAGGCTTGATATTTGGTTAGCTCTTGGACCATGAAGACTGTCTTTAAGTGGGATTCTGTTTTCTTTGGTGGTCATAAACCTCTTCCCACAACCCCTCAAGTGCTTTCTGATGCATCTTATAGCTTGAAATGGGATCTCCTCTGGCTGAGACACCTGATTATAGTTTTAAGATGGGCAAAACTGAAGGTTTTATATTCTCTTCCTGGTAAAGAGAAGAATAAGGTATGTTACGAAGGAGGGTTGTTATCTTGTAAAACCACAATTAGGAAGCATAGCATTCAGGTACCTTGGGTAGAAATGCTTGAGTCGCTTTAATGCCTAGTTTCTGTAACTATTTCCTAAGTACATTTTATAGCACATTGGGCAGAAGTTAACAATTTATTTCTAATCCAAAATGCAAAACCTTTATCTTTTGCATGCCACCAATATATAGCTTACTTTTTAAGTCCTAAGTAACATTTTGTCCTAGATGTACATATTAATTGCATATAGCCTTGTATAGTGTGCCCCAAGGCATGCAACTGGTATAACATTAAACTGATTTAGAAAGGTGGGATTCATTTTATGTAAGTAAATGTTTTCTAAGCAGACTCAAAATTGGGTATTAATTTTTTTTCTTTTTTTTCAAGAGGAAAGCATGTCTACATTCCATTCAGAGAAAGCAAACTGACTCGCTTATTTCAGCCATTCTTTTGTGGTAAAGGCAAAGCCTGTATGATTGTCAACATAAACCAGTGTGCCTCTACCTATGACGAAACATTGAATGTAATGAAGTTTTCAGCAGTGGCTAAACAGGTGACTATAGTGGGGGGGGGGGGTTATTGCTAAAATTTTTAGTATATCTAAATTTATAGTTTTGATGCAGTATTCCTTTAAAATAAATTTGTCTGGAATAGTGCTGTATTATATATTTGTATTGGGTAGGAAGGTGTGCATTTATATAAGCGGCTACTAAAATGGTCAGTGGTCCCATCATAAAGCCTATGTGGACAAACCTAAAGATCTCAATATGTATATTTTAGAAGGAAGGGGCATTCTTCAGAGAAGTGGGTGAGGCCCTGGTATGAGATCAGAAACCAAATTCAAATGCTTCATATAAAGTTACTTCAGGGTAAGGTATGCTGTATCTCACTAGCCATGATTCCAAATTGAGATGGGGGTCTGGCCGTGAACAGAAACCTCTACTTAGGTTGCTGTGTAGGCTTATCTATGGCTTTTTTTGTTGCATTTAATGACAAGTGCTTGAACTTGCCCTTGGCCTGGCTTGGCCGCTGTCATGGACAGGATGCTGGGCTCGATGGACCCTTGGTCTTTTCCCAGTGTGGCATTACTTATGTACCTATGATTCCTGGTAAGGATTCAGGAATCACTGTTGAATCGGTAGCACGTATCTGTAGGACTGGACCTGAGTTCCCCGAACAGGAAGATCCTAAGCTGAAATCTGCTTTTTCTTCCCCCCCATACACACACACAAGCTTAGAGGTGTTCTGGCCCTTAGATTTTTTCTGTCTCTCTCATCCATAGGTCTGTATCCATCTTCCTGCCAAGTCAGATCCTCCTTGTACTCCGTATGCCTGTGAAATTTCCTGTTCCTGTGGCCCCGATCATCTCAGTATAGCCCATCAACTCAGATATTGCCAAGGGAAAATAGCAGTGCTGTTGTAGGGTTCAATTATCAGTGTACCTAGTCGCACACAAGCTAGAACTGCCCATCTCCTTTCACCTCTTTGGGAACCCCTCTAGCAACAAACACCCTGATCTTTTTTCTCATTTCTGGAGAAACGTTGCCACTGGCTGCACTGCTCACATAGATGCCAGTCCATGCATGCTGTGAGATGGCCACCAGCTGCTCATGGGAGATGGAGGAGGAGTCATGGAAGCTCAACAGCCCCCCCTCCCACTTCCATTATAGTTTCTCTACACCCTACATAACTCTTTTTGGTGAAAGTGCTCTTTCCTAGCCCTGCTGTCCCCTTACTTGTGCCTTTTACCCTTTACCCCCTTACGCCTTGCCATATCCCCCATAAGGTTCCTCATTCTGGAGTAAATCACATTCATTTTCCCCTTTGCTGGCAATGGTCTCATCTGCGCAAACTTCAACTGCATACTGACACAGCAGCCACCTGTTGCTTGCTGACCTGAAAAGGTAATGAGCCTGTAGTAACATACCCTGCTGTCCCACACCTGTCGTGCTTGCAGGCCCACCAGCATCTTCCTGCATGCACTTCTGCATTTTGCCTGATTATAGGCATGGGTCTCCTGCAGCACCTCCTGGGAAACCCATGGCATGGCTGAACCCACACTGCTTGCTTCAGGTGCATGGGTAACAGGCTGATCACTGCCAGAAAGATACAGTAATGGCCGTGTCTGGAGCATATAGCATTGTGGGCCCAATGTTACAACCCCAACACCCACCCCTAAGCATATGGGGGAGCCACTGCCCAACTGCAGCTGGTGGACCATAGACCCTGATGGGGGGGGGGGGGGGGCGGGGCGGGGCCCAGAAGTGGGGAATTCTAAAGGCTAGGGCAGGGGTAGGCAACTCCGGTCCTCGAGAGCCGCAGGCAGGTCAGGTTTTCAGGATATCCATAATGAATATGCAGGAGACAGATTTGCAAGCACTGCCTCCATGGTATGCAAATCTATCTCCTGCATATTCATTGTGGATATCCTGAAAACCTGACCTGCCTGCGGCTCTCGAGGACTGGAGTTGCCTACCCCTGGGCTAGGGCACAAATACTGCTCCTTGTCTAATGTGTTCACTGCCCTTAAATCCTCTTAATCCAAACATGGTTAGGTCCCATTTGTTTCTGTGAGGAGGCCCCTCCACCCACCAAACATAGCTGCCTGGGCTCCTGTCCACCCGTGGTTTACATGGAATCTCAGCAAGGCTGTAAGAGGAGTGGGCAGAGCCAATTACACGCTGGAAGTGAGGAGAGTAACACTGGCATTTGCAGCTGGGCCGGCCAGGAAGTTGTTGGACACCTTTTCGGGGGGTGGCAGACTCTGCTCGTGCATCCTGCACCAGTAGCTGCTAACACTGGAGACTGATGTGGGGGATTGAGCATTGCCCGACACTTTGGCGCAGGGACTGTCAAGGAGCCGGCAACTCAGCTTTCCTTGCTGCAGCTGTTGAAATGGAGGAAGGATTTTTGCAGGGAAGCAGAAACCCACTCAGAAGGGGGCATCAGGGCTTGGCAAGCAGAAGGATTCACTCTCCCAAAAGAGCACTGCAGGTGGCCCAAAACACAGTTATGGGTAAGTCGAGAAACTCCTGCAGAAGCATGTGTAGCTGTACCTTGGCTATGAGAGGGGGACAGAAACAGGGCTAGTTACCCAGTGGGGGGGATCAGGTATGGCTCAGAACAGAGTAGTGACTGTATGGGGAAGGTCTCAGATTTGAGTTAGACTAATCTCTATCTGTGGTGGGTATCAGGGACAGGAAAGAGGCCAAACCATCTTGGTCCACTATAATCTCATACCTGTAGTCCACTTTCGGGCCAGTCCAGTTCCACCCTGACCATTCCCTATTGGCCTAGGTACTCAGTGGCCAGTAACCACTACCCACCCCTTGGGGTAAAGAGAGAGGGCGAAGTTTACTCCCCTTCTGGGGAGGGGCAATGCCATCCGGTTACCCTTACCTTCCCGGAACTTTGCAGTTTTTTGACTTTCTGTACCGCCCAAACGGATGTGCAGAATCGAGTGGTGTACAATCCAGTATCAAGAAAAAAAAAATACATACAGAACTACAGATTCAAGAGGATAGAACACCTCACACAAGAATAAAAAGGTTCAGTAATATCCAACACAAAGTAAACATTTTGCAGTCTTCCAGAGAATGAAACTATACTATAATGTTCAAAAAGCAAATGCTTACTCAAGTAGCCATATTTTTATAGCCATCTTAAATTCCTTAATAGAAGAAATACTGCATATGTAAAGTGATAATTTGTTCCAAGAAGCAGGGGCTGAGTACAGTTTAAAAAAAAAAAAAAAAAAAAAAGCACTATGCCTTGTAGATTCAAAATGTACCCATTTCAGACTAGGGTGGATCAATCGGTAAGCATTTATAGAACAGAGAACACGTGTAGGGGTGTATGAGATTGTAAGGAGCAATCACTCTGTATCTGTTATACCGGAATTGGCGATCGCCATCATGGTTACTATGTAAGCCACATTGAGCCTGCAAATAGGTGGGAAAATGTGGGATACAAATGCAATAAATAAATAATCAGGAAACCCACATTAAATGCCTTAAAGTGTCTGTAGATTAACTTTAAAAAATAAAAACTTTAGTTGAAACACTAGTTAAGGATACCAAGATTTAGAGAGACCCACATGTGACAAGCATGTATTCAAAGCAAAAATGAAGTAATAAGAGGGTACATCTCATTGGCTCCACAGAAAAATAAACTGAGGATGTCCATTGTGAATGTGTAAGGCAGGGAGTAGAGAATATACACGGTGGCGCTGCCCAAAGGTTTCTGGAAATTCTAAGGTGGAGAACCTTTTCTGCATAGGCTGTATCAGGTGATATCTATCCCACTGTGAGGTTGGAGTACCATTGTCCTTAGAATACTTACTATATGTAAATAACTTGGTTTCTCTGGTTTCATATCATATTTTAGCATTGTTTAACCCATGTTGGCTTCTAAATTTGACCATCACCAATGAACAAAGCTATTGGACAGAATGGAAACAGTGATTTAAACTTGTTAGGCTGAGTAATCCTGTTAAGGGTAAATGACATTTCAAAAGAAATAATTCTGATCTTCATTGAATAACAGGCTTTCTTAAAATTGCAGGTGGTACAGACAATCCAGCCTAAAGCCTTTGAATTTTGGACCCCAAAAGTTATTGGAAAGGATGGGAAGGCCATAAACTTTGATGCTAATGTTTCCATTGAGGAACTTCTTTCAGAGGAGAATCTTTTAGAAGATGAAGATGAGATGGATGTTACTACAATGAGCCACGAGGTATTTGCAGATATATACTGTATTGTGTACTATATGAAACTAAATTACCATTTTCAAATCGGTTTGGAAATATATTTCTTAATGGGGGCAGAAACAGGAGGAGGAGTCAAAGTAGGCTTAAGCAGCGTTGGGGGAAAGCTTGACAGGGTAGGATGATCTAGAATATTAAGTGTCATAAGGTGGTTCAGTTTTATGCATATTGAACTTTCTTCTGGCATGGCACATAACCCTTTCCTTTTACACATTTTGTTCCTCTTGTTCTAAAGTTTTTGCATCATCTTAAGCTCCATGATGGGGGGGGGGGGGGAACTTGCTAGTTACTATTTATCCCAGTATTTTCTATCAACCAGCAGGTGGTGACAAGTCTGTGAGATTGTTCTGCTGTTCTCTCCTTTCATACGTCTGCCCTCTCTCTGAACTCACACTCTATAAACTTGATTCATCAAGTGCCGATTGAATATCCTAGGGCTCAGAAGTCATCGTTAAGCAGCCCACTGTAAGCTCTTCTCTTAGCTTGTAGTCTATACTGCCCCTCCATGGCTATTACAGTTCTTTTGGTTTCCCAAAGATATGTATAGATAACTCGGACACTTAGCATATGTAATAAAACCAGTTTTCTTTTATTTGTATACTGGAGATTGATGTATCTCAGCATACAGTTGCCAGAAATCGGGGATACAGCTTAAAAGCCCAGAATCGGGACCACAGCAGAACTCCAATCTCTTCCTGTCTGTCTTTAAAGCTCTACACATGTTAGGTGACTCCGCATAAAAAGGCAGTAAGCCCAAGAAGAGACGTTGACGTGCATTATTTGGGAAATCAGGAAGACAGGGGAAAGGAGCTAGAAGAGAGAAGCTTGAAAAAAGGAGCTAAGAAAACAAGGCAGTTGGCTAGGAAAAGGATAACTTGAAACAGGCAAAGGCACTAAAGGATATACCTTTAGCACTGACTTGCCTAGGTTGGCAATGAACCATTAGGGAAGTTCCAGCTCTGTGTAAGGGAAAGAGGGAAATACCTGAATTCTGGCACATAAGCAAAGGAGGCCTCTTCCTGACCAGGTAGGGGAGACCGGTGGAGATCTGCCATGTAGCACTTTAGACAATGGAGCCTCTTTCTCCTCATCAATAGGGAAAGAATGTGAGGAATCTGGGCTTTTTTACTTAGAATGCTGTTCAGTTTTTTTTTCCCGAAAGAAATTAATTTTATACTATTATATTAATGTTAACTAAAATAATACATAGGAATATAGTGCTATGCCTAGGCGACTGCCTGGGCACCAACTAAATTAGGCTACTGCACCAATAACATGGTGCTACACACTAGGGGTGTATATGTGTATGCCAAAAACAGTTAATTTGGTATTAGGCAATTGCCTAACTTCCACATAGTTTGATGCTGCGGTTCCCATCAGGGTAGAGGGCAGTTGGGGTTGGCTCCTCTTTGGAGCTGGGATAGTTTGAAAGGAGCAATTTCTTAACTGTTGTAATCTGTTTGGGGGGGGGGAGTGGCTTATGATTTTCGAGAGTAATTTTTTTTCACTCGGATATTCTTGACACGTTTTTGTGTAATTTGTTTTCAACTTCCATTGGGTTGGAGAGAATAAAATATGGCAAGGGGTTTGTATATTAAAGAAACCTGATCACTTGGAAGAGAGCTTAATCAATTTAACTGTAAGAGTTCTAGGCAATTTCAAGGCCCCAAGGAAAAGTACAAGGTCAATCACGATGAAACTCTGGCAAGACTGTTACATTCTTGGATATAATTGGAGGAGGTGGTAGACCAGCTAGCATGATCTGCTCGTTAACTGGCAACAATTACCAGCTAAGGGTGTGAAAAATTTTTCAGGTAGTCCAACTTCTATAGCTGAGAGCTAGGAAATAGCATAAGAAAAATATAAGCAGGTCCTAAATGACCCTTATTTGCCACCATCCCAAATGCTTTGCTGCCAATTGCAGGTTTCTTGGATGAAACTGAAAGGACAGTGAGCTCCACAAAGCATATAGAAGTTGTTCTATATGTATTTGTGGACCACGTTAGGATACAACTTTTTCTAAAAATTATCTGAATCAAATTTCACTGCATCCAGGGTCATTCAGTGGTAAAGAGCAACATAGATGCCACAGCCAAATTCCAGAAAGCGTCAATATCACTATTAGCAATTTTGCTGCTCCATGTTGTGGAGACGCCCCTATCAAGAACCAGCTGCCAGGAGGTTTATTTTTTCTGTCTTAACTTAGTGCCTCAAGTGTGTCAACATGGCAAGTGGTTTTAAAACTTTGGTTTCCAAAATGAACCTTGTAACAGTTTCAGTTTTCCATTGACAAGCAGTATGGAAATCAGCCTTGCTATCTATTACATAAACTGCTAACCCTAATGTTCAGACAGATATGTTGCAGTAATGCAGGGCTGGGACTTTGAAGGCTTACCCTGCTCTAGGTCTGTGGAACTTGGATAAGGGTAGGGGCAGGGGTCGCTAAATGAGTGGAAAGAAACGGGATGCCCCTTCTTACATGACAGATTTAAACTTTCACTTAGCTTCTAGAGATATCCCAACAGGAACATGTTTCACCATATGACAGGCTTTGCCAGGGGAATGACACCTTCAATTTGTGTACTGCTCAGGGTTCACATCGCACTGCTTAGCAGTGTACAAATTGAAGAAGGTGCCATTCCCTTGACAAAGCCCGTCATTTCTCTAGATGCTAAGTGAAAGTTTTAAAGCTTCTGTTTTAGCACTGTATGTTAAAAGTTTAAATCAGCATTTAATCTCATGAGTGGTGACTAGAGCAAGATATGAGAAAATTGGGCGATTTTTGGCAGTGGACTAGTCTAAAGTTTAATTATTCAGAATGACTGAAGATTACGATCGCAAGTAGTTTAAGTACTCATTTATGCTGTAGCTTTTAGTCTTGACTTTTGAGGCCTTTTTATCCTACATTTTTATTTTATTATATATAAAAAAATACAAAAGAAAAGTCATTGATACAATTGTGAAGAAACACTATTGTGATTTAAATTGTGTGTATTTTCCACTATTTTTTTTTTTTAGGTTCTCTAAATGAGTGCATATTGTGTTACACAATCACTGAATATCATGTTATGTATGTCCAATTTGTATGAATGATATTTATATTTTAAAGCATGTCTGTGTACCCTTCATCAGCCAGTTCCCACACATTGTATACATGTTTTGTGTTTATAGTTTATTTGCTTTTAATGTTTGTTTCGATTTCAAGTGAACATTTAATTTTTTAATTTAAATCTGCCATTTATAATCCACTTAACAAGTTCAAGTCGCACATTATGAACAGGTACTTTCTCTGTCCCAAGGGCTCAGAATCTTAAGTTTTTATACTTGAGGCAGTGGAGCGTTAAGTAATCTCACAACTGGGTGATGTCATCCAACGGAACTTGGTGCGGACACTGACTAGCGAGATCAAGAACTTTCTAGTAGTGTCCCATTGCGCATGCACTGGTGCCTTCCCACCTGACAGGCGAGTACAGGTCCCTCAGTCGTTAAAAAAAAAAACCCCACTAAAGAATTCAACTCCAAGGGGTGTAACTTTTTGCTTTCTTCGAGAAGAGCAAGCCAAGTATTCTCACGTATGTGCTCTTTTCTTGTGGACCTATGTGAATTTAGTATGAACCATCTGAATCATCTTGGCAATTCCATTGCTATTTCAGATTCTCTTAAAATTTTGGGAGTTACTCTTGATTTAGACTTAAGCTTTTCGGCACATATTTCAACTGTATTCCCCAAGTGTTTTTTTTTAGGCTTTATCTGATCATACCCTTTTGCCCATTCTTGGAGACTGATGCACTTATCCCAGGGCCACAGAAGTAGATGAGAGGATGAGCCATGCTTTAAAATATTAGAAATACTCTGATACCTTGCCCACATTTCTCTGAAAAGTCCTTTTAAAGCTCAGCATGCGTGGTGTTCATACCTGCCCTCTGCGGTGAGGGAGCAGGGCTTATTGGAGCATTGCAGCTTCTGAAGCTTTAAGATAACTTCTGCACTGTGAGTGCTGTATTGGATTCTGCTTTTACTAGTACAACGACCCCTGCTGCAGGCATCGTGTTGAAACATGGCCATGTCGGGTCAGTCAATAAAGATTCCTCACTTGGGTCTGTGGTCTTGGCACTGTTTTTTTTGTCATCTTCGCTCTGGACTTCTCTCACAAGTGTCACATCATTTATATGCCCTCTGCACTGCCTTTATGCTGTTCTACAGATGCTAGTAACCTATAAATGTTTCCTGTTCAGAAAGGAGTAATGAGCCTTATGCGTATTGTAATATACCAAAGGGCAGGGGGCCAGCTTATGTTTCAACTTTTTAAAGTGGTTTCTTTAGGCTTTCCAAACTATGGGGAGTACTGCCATACCTTTTTCCCCCCCTAGAGGACAACATTAAGCTCCATAGAAGCATTTGTCCTAAGAAGAGGTGAAAACCCCTACATTTTAAAAATTTAATTCTGGCATTTATATTCCACTTAATCATCAAGTTCAAGGTGGGGAACAATCATTTGTTATGAACAGGTTCTCTTCTCTGCCCCTAGAGGGCTCAAAATCTCATTTTTTGTACCTGAGGCAATGGAGGGTTAATATGTTTTTATATGTTTTAATGTTTTAAGCTATTATATGGTATATTATAATGTATATAGCCAAACATTATAGCTGTTTCTTTTGGACTGTCAATTTAGGATGCTTTGAAGGAGGTTGAAAATTTAAGAAAAAAGTTATCTGCAGAAAGGCAGAGTAAACTAGTACAAGAACTGCAGATACGGAAAGAGATGGGAGAAGCAATGTTTCAGCAAATGTTGGAACTGGAAGAAACATGGAGGTAAGAAACATACTGCTGCTACCAAAGTCTGACTATAAGTTTCACATCTGAAATTGTAACAACATCTTTGCGGTTAATAGATGAGGAATAATAGAGTATCTACCAAGTTTACAAATACTAATCCCTGCATTTCTTCCTCTTTGTATGCCACCAGAGTGCTTAACCTATTTCATAGTCCGATTTATTTTAAGTTATGACAATTAGTATGCACTATGTAGTATGTTTAACAATTTCAAAATGTTAAACTTCCTAGCAGGAATGGATCCTCAGAAGCTTAGCTGAAATTGGGTGGAGGAGCAGGTGGGGGGAAGAGGGGTTGGTGGTTGGGAGGCTAGGATAGGGGAGGGCAGACTTATACCAGAGCCGGTGATGGGAGGCGGGACTGGTGGTTGGGAGGCGGGAAATACTGCTGGGAAGACTTATACGGTCTGTGCCCTGAAAAAGACAGGTACAAATTCAAGTTATGAGTTTATCTTGGGCAGACTAGATGGACCATGCAGGTCTTTTTCTGCCGTCATCTACTATGTTACTATGTTCCTTGCAGTTCTCACAAATTTACTGGTATGCAGCTGTTCTCTAGCCAGACATTAGCACTCTCAAGTGTTATGCTCCCTCTGATACTATTTGCGTTTCTCATTTTTTCTCATTTTTTCACACTGTACTCTCCATGAAGATTTAAAAATAAAATACTCTCTTCCCTTTTCACAATTGAATTCAGCTGGCCAGCTCAACTTTTCCCTGGTATGACCAACGAAAAACAGTGGGTTCAAAAGTTGCACATGACGACATAGATTTCTATAAGTGTGTTCAAATCCTCAAACTGAATTTACATTCCAAATTGTATACCTGTACAGCAGGGGCCAGCCTTCCATGGGGGAGGGGTCCAGAGCCCGGGGGGAGGGGGCACATTTTAGCCCTCCCCCCGGTGCCGTCCCCCCACCGCCGGGAACCCGCCGCCGCTGCAGCCTACCTTTACTTTTGCTGGCGGGGATCCCACTCCCCGCCAGCCGACGTCTTCTTGTAAGTCGCTTCCTGCTCTTCAATTTGTTTGCTGACGTCGTGCAGGACGTCAGCAAACAAATTGAAGAGCAGGAAGGACTGAGAAGACGTCGGCTGGCGGGGAGTGGGATCCCCTGCCAGCAAAAGTAAAGGTAGGCGGCGGCGGGGGCGGGTTCGCCGGGAGGGGGGTCCGGGGGTGAATCTGCGGGGGCCCCGGCCCCCTCAGGCCCCACGTAGCTACGCCACTGCTGTACAGGTATTTCTTCAGGTCAGGAGGATAAAAGGGCTGGCTTTACAAGAATCATCATGTCCCCATGAGTCTCTTCTTTGGGCTCTAAAAGGTAGACAAATCAGAGCTAAAATCATCCTCTCCTTTTGAAGACTGAGACCAGAAAGCGAGTGCTATGACTGACAAGTCCAAACACAAGTTCTCTTCATCCTAAAAAGAGAGGACTGCATCATTTCCATGGATGAAACACCAAGCTGCCAGGAAGGGCAAAAAGGAAATGGCAATTAAATGGCAAATGTCTGGTAGTGCTCAATAAGAAATGACCGGTGAGAAGTGAAGAAACAGTGTAAATAAAATTTTCATCATCCCCCCGGCATAAAAACTCAGCAACACCTCTACTGTGCAGAAAGAATAACAGAAATCACTTAAAGATTACTTCAGAGAGAATCTTCTGAAATTGAAGGGCTTATTTCCAAAACCTGTTAAGTTCAATGCGACTAGTATGAACTTAGCAGGTTTTGGAAATAAGCCCTCCAATTACCTGTCCAGAGAACAAGTTCTGTCGGCATAGTAAAGAATCCATTCTTGTATCTAAAGTAATGAATCTTCTTTCCTATTTCAGGACTGGCAACTTCAGAGTAGCAGACAAAGAGGAGCATATAGTTAGCGTTCATGAAAGGCTACTTCATAGACATGTCTAAAGTGAAGTTACCTGTTTCAAAGGAGGTACTCTGTTTTGAAAAACGTTTACTTTCAGAGAAGGCCAAACGTACCTCTTCAGGGTGCTGAAAAATGGTTCGAGGAGGACAGTCGTTATTTGTTCTTCAGTATAGGCACTTAAGAGGGGACTTGGCGCCTTCTCACCTTGATCTGGAGACAATCTATAGTCATTTCAACAATCTAAAGATGAATATGTATTTATATAGGCATTCAGAGGAAATACATGCTGCATGTCTGGCCGTCTGCTGGAAAACATCAAAGACAGTTTGGAAGTGGTGGTGAAGAGGCAAAGAAAAAACATTTAACCTTCTGGGAAGAAGTAGAACACAGACCAGAGATGTTTGCATGTGCTTTGGCACGTCTTTAGCTGCAGTTCAATATCAATCCCTCTATTCACAAAATTATTAGAGGTAAACTGTAGAGTTCAGTGGCCGAATTATGATATAAAGTCCAGTTGCCTCATTAGTCAACTGTGCTTGGACTCTACATTGAAGAGAAGCAAAGACTAAGGCCTCATCCTAGCAAACCACCAGGAAAGGACTCCAGAACATTTGAGAGAAGTAGGAGTCTTCCAGAGCATCATCTTCAATTTGAGAAAAGAGTTTATCAACTCTATATATCATACAAATCTTTTCCTAAAGAATATCCAGGAGAATGGAGGAAGGCAGAGGGCGAGGTGCCGGACCTGTGTGGGGGAGGAAGGCAGAGGGCGAGGTGCCGGATCTGTATGGGGGAGGAAGGCAGGGGGCGAGGTGCCGGACCTTGGCTGAAGGAACAGGGGAAAAAGGAGAGAGACTTCTTGTGGGGAGGGGCTGAGGAGAGGGGGAAACATCAGCCATGGCAGGAGGGAGAGTGAGTATATACGAAATGATGGACTCAAGGGGAATAGAGAGAGAGATGTAGCTACACAATCCCCAATGCCATGCTCCTCCTTGGGTTGTGTGGGCAGTAAACTACACTTAACAGGCTTTAACTTCCGGTGCTTGGTTTGCCACTTACTGCACAACCCAGCAAGGAGCAAGGACATTGGGATTTTTGTAGCCACAGCCCTTGCTGCCTTCCCCTCCTAGCTACTGCCCTGCTGAACATGGAAGCTGCATTTCTTTGGTAGTGATGGGTGGAGGGGAAGGGGACACAGCTACTAGGCCATAAAGGGGAGAGGGGGGACATGGAGTTGCACTATAGGGAAGGGAGAGGGGCCAAGTAATCGCTGGGCCATAGGGAGAAGAGGGAACGGGGAGTGCTGGACCATATGGGTGAAAGGGAAGGGAGAAAAGATAAAGAAACACTGGACTGGGGGGGGGGGGGGGGAGTAGAGAAGAACGCAAGAGGGGCAGGGATATACTGGACCATAGGGTAGAGGGTAGAAGTGTTTGTAATTGGAAGTGAATGAAAGAGGACAGAATAGGAGGTCAAGGAAGAAACGAGGAGAGCTAGAGGGTGAAGTGGAGGAGATAGAAAGTTGCTGAGTAACTGAAATATAGCTGGAGGACTGGAGAGGGTAAAATTTGAGTGGGTAGACAAGAGGAAAAGGAACCATCAGAGATGGGTGCATTGAGGGGAAAGAAGAAGATAAAGTGGAGAAAGGGCAATGACAGCACCTGTTGGAAAGAACAGAAGACTCCATGTCCCTCCTCTCTCCTCTTTCCCTTATGGCCCAGTAGCTCTATGTCCCCTCCCCCCTCTCATATCACCAAACAAACTTTAAACTATAAGCCCTCGGGGACAAATAATCTACTGCACCTGAATAACTCGCCTTGAACTACTACTGAAAAGGCATGAGCTAAATCCAAAGATAATGTGGACAAATGCCAAGAGATGCATATATGGAAAAATAATCCTAACTATAGGTACTAGGTGCAGGGTTCCATATCAGGAGTCCCCACAGGAAAATTATGTTAAATAGGAGCATAGTATATGATGACAAGACCATATGGCCTATTAAGCTAAATCAATTCCTCTCATTCAGAGATCGCTCCCTCAGATTTTTTTTTCCTGTGCTTGCTTGATTTCAGATACCATACTTTATTTCTACCACCTCCACTGGGAGGCTATTCCATGTGGAGTGGAGACTTAGCCTAATGGTTAGTGCAGTGGCCTGAGAACCAGGAGAACTGGGTTTGGTGCCAACTGCAGCTCCTTGTGACTCTGGGCATATCACTTAACCCTCCATTGCCCCAGACACGCTCAGATACTCTCCTCAAGCACTGCTGTGAAAGGCTCCAGACCTCAGTGGATAATGGGGAAAAGGAGAGGGAAGGTGCGGGGAGAACCCCTCAACCCCCACCGGGACCCACCCACCATCAGCAGACAACGTTGGAGCAGTTCGGGCTGACATCTGGTCCCACGCAAGCCTCTTCTCCTGCAGTCGGAGCCAGCATGTCAGCGCTGGCTAGCAGTGTCGACAGGGTCTCCTTGAGCCCCGTCTTACATGCGGCTCCCCCACAACCAGGAAGGAACAGCATGGAGTCAAGTCCTGCAGCTCAATCTCCCAATGTAGAGGAGACAGATGCGCAGGGAGGGAACTTGCCCATGCGGGGAGAATCGATTAGGAGCAGCCAGCTGGGTGAACAAATTTCAGCACAGATATTGCCATCACAGATAGTGAGTACTTTAAACCAGTCTTTAAAGGCTCCCCTTCTTGCTTCTTCTTTGGGGCTTTTGGCAAAACCAGCCGTAGTGACAATGGAGTCACTCTGGGACCTGACATTTAACTTAGAGGCAGATGCAGCAACCAAACGTAAAAAAATCTAAATCGTTAAAGTCCCTAACGATTTTAAAATAACGAAAAATGCACCAAAAAAAAAGTCACACATGCTGAGATCGGTCTTGAAACGTACAATGTATCAAAGAATCACAATACACATCGTTAATCGGCCCCCAAATCATGCGCAGAGCAGCCAAGCGTTGTTAGCTGCTCTGCGCATGCCACAAACAGTCAAAACACAGTCAAATCACAAGCACATGGCTCCCAAATCAAAACAAAAATTAAAAAAAAGGGTCGGGAGGGGGCAAGGGCGCTCATCAGGAGCGTCCTGTACGGACGGCCTTGCCCCCCCCCCCCCCCCCCCCCCGCTGCTCCCCACTTTCCCCCGCCCCCCCCCCCCCCCCGAAAAAGCAAAATTCAAGCAGCCCCTGCCCCCCTCCCTTCCTCACTACTCTCTCACCTCAGCTCCGCCTCCCGACATCCTCCGCCCTGTGCCCTGCCCCCTCTTGGGGTCGTCGCCGCAATTCCAATCCTCCATCGGGTCCCCCCTCCCTCTTACCGGGCCCGTGCAGCGCCTCTCTCTGTCTGAAGGCGCTGCACGGGCAAGAAGAAAGCTGATGCCTGCCGAGGATCCCGCAGATCTGGCTTTTACACCGTCCCGATGCCTGCCTTCGCACAGCTTCTGTCAAGCGCGTCTCTCTCCTCCTGGGCCCGCCCCTGTCTGACGTCGGTAACCTAGGTTACTGACGTCAGACAGGGGCGGGCCCAGGAGGAGAGACGCGCTTGACAGAAGCTGTGCGAAGGCAGGCATCGGGATGGTGTAAAAGCCAGATCTGCGGGATCCTCGGCAGGCATCAGCTTTCTTCTTGCCCGTGCAGCGCCTTCAGACAGAGGAGAGAGGCGCTGCACGGGCCCGGTAAGAGGGAGGGGGGACCCGATGGAGGATTGGAATTGCGGCGACGACCCCAAGAGGGGGCAGGGCACAGGGTGGAGGATATCGGGAGGCAGAGCTGAGGTGAGAGAGTAGTGAGGAAGGGAGGGGGGCAGGGGCTGCTTGAATTTTGCTTTTTCGGGGTGGGGGAGCGGCGGAAAGTGGGGAGCAGCGGGGGGGGGGGGGGCAAGGCCATCCGTACAGGACGCTCCTGATGAGCGCCCTTGCCCCCTCCCGATCCTTTTTTTATTTTTATTTTTTTGTGTTTTCTGACGTCCTTTGGACCAATCACAGCGCTTTTAGCTCTGCTAATGCGCTGGGATTGGCTCAAAGTTTGTTTATTTTTTCACTTAATGATTTTTCCTGGCACGGAGCTGTCCTAACGAGAGGTCCAGACCTCTCGTTAGTTTTCCTGCCTTTTTCCTGCGTAAAGGCAATAGGAAAAGGTTAGTGCATGTCGTTTCAATGGGGTTTTTACACTAATTGCTCATCTCCATTCCGTTTTCGTTAGCTGCTACTGTCGTCGGAAAATAGGCTTAAGTGCATGGAAAGGATAGGAAATTCTTCCCTGAGGGCTCATTTAACGATGAAAAACGTTTAGTGCATCTACCTCTAAGTCGTCTTTACAACAATTGATAACCAAAAATACCAGTGCAATTAAGGTATTGTCTGAAGCAGTCCTTATCCAGGCACAGGCAACTGCTCAGCAAACCTCAGAAGTGAAACCTCTAGATGAAAAAATACAAAAAGCAGAAATTTTACATTTCGTAGATTGGAATTCTTAGAGAATCAATTTTGGAGATTACATCAGAGGCTGACCAATTTTCCCAGATCTCCTTTGATTACACCAATAGAAATAAAAAAAAATATTTGGTGGAAATTTTAGGAATGTCTGGGGACTCATTATCTCCGATAACTCGGCACAGTATTAGCAGAGTAATGTAAAACCCTCAATCTGGAATTTCTGAACCCCAAGTAGGAAATAATATGAACCTCACATCTTTCTTGGAATCCTCACTAGAGGTTATTACCCAGAGGCCAACTGTGGTTTCCTTTGCTTTGGAGATGGATTGAGATGCTGTGTTGAAACTTTCTTTTCGTCATTTAGATTCTCTCTCTTTTGGGATCTAAAATAAGAATTTATCCTGATTTGACTAGAGAAACACAGAAAAGGCGTAAAGCCTTTTTGGCTCTACACCCAAGGACTTTGGCATTAGGTGCAAATTTTGTACTTAAATTTCCTTGCATATGTCGAGTTATTTCAGTTTAAACAATTTCAATTCTTTGATCCCAAGCAGTTAGAAGAATTTTTGCTGTCTAAAGAAGAGGTAAATGTTATAGTCTAATCACAGAACACACTATGATTGCTTGGAGTAAACTAGCTGGGTAGCAATAATTATAAATTGATTTCCTAGATTGGGTTTATTTAAGTTCTTGGAACAAGTAGATGCAGAATATGAGAGAGAAAGATTGAGGATGTATTGTTGGAAATAGAATGTTTCACAGACGTACATGAAAAATGGAGAGATGAATAGGAATAACTTTGGAGGGGTTGCAGTTTGATCTGCGCAAGAGATGGTGAGTTGACAGGCTACAATTGGGTTAATGTCTCCAGCTGAGAGGAGGAGGAGCCAGGAGAGTATGAAGAAGAGTAGGAGAGTCATAACAGTGATGAGATGCTCAGAAATCAGAGAATGATGAATGAAAGGAAGAAAACATTGAAGAGCCAAGTGCTCCCATGTGAGTTACTTCAGGTGAAACATTTTAGACATTGTCTCTCAATTTCTCCCTCAAAACAACTTGACCATGCATTTTATCACACTCTGCCTTGTTAATTCATGTCCTGTCACTTTTTCAAGACATATATAAACCAAAGTACACTTAAATATAGCAAACTATATAAATTCTATAAATTATGTAAATTCCCCGCTGTATTAAACTTCCCATTCACTCACTCTTATACAAAACACTTCTTAAAAATGAACATATGAAAACATTTTTTTAATTTAAGTGGTGCTCAGTTCACACTTCAATCAAAAAGAAGAGACTGGCTGAGTCAGAGCCTTCATCGCACCACCTGTGTTCTTTTTTATATGCGAACTGCACCACCAATAGTACACACTAAGCAAGCGATGTTAAAAATCATGTGGTACCCATGGAAATCATAACCGCAAAATTATAAAATTTCACAACATTGTAGAAAACAGTCCACATCATTGCTAATAAATCTATGCCTCTTCAGTGTCTATAAATAACATTAGTATAGCTAGACAAATTTTTAAAGATTCAGCCCACTACAGGCGTTCTTTCAAGACAGCCATGACAGAAGCTTTCAATACTGTTTGTGTCCACATTGTCATGCCTGTGGAATTTGGACCTTAGGTAAAATGTCCAGGGAAAGCTTTCTGCCATGCCTTGCAAAGGAAATTGAAAGACAAATCATACCCTTTATAGTGTAAAGCAAAAGATAAAATGAAAAAATTTGAACTTGAGTTCCTGTATTAAGTAAAACCAAAGTGTCAGGATCAAAATTAGTCAAGAAAACTGTGTAATAAAGAAATATATTTATTTTTTAAGATGTAGTTGTAACTTCCTTTTTGGATATGTAGCTTATGATAATAGGAACCTGACTACCTAAATTAAGTGGTGGTGGGGGGAGGGTAGATTTATATAGAGAGCTTAGCTAATAAACATCTGTGGTAACACAACTTACTAAATGACCTGCCTGTTTTGTTTTGTTTTTATAGTAAACTCTGTGAAGACGAGAGAGAAAAATCTGAACTTCTATTAGAGAAAAGATTTGAAATGTACAGGAATGCTATTAAACAACATGCATACCATTGTGCCATGGAAGAAGTGGAAGATAATTATGTTCCAGTGGAAGATTTCTTAGCTGAGCAAGAAAAAGTTAAGGTAACTTAGAAAACCCACTAATGCAGGTACTCATTTGAGCTAGAAGCTCAAAGGAGCAGGAGGAGTCAGGTGGACCCAGTGTTCAGAAGGAGGAGATGCTGGATCGCCAGCCAGTGAGGGGACAGGAGGGAGGTGGGCGGGGAAAACATGGTGGTATCATCACTTCCGGGCTGCAAAAAAGTTCTGGAACACAATTCTACCCCGTTCTGGCACAAATTAAGCCCGGGTTAAAATTTGAAATCATTTAAAATCAAAATATTGATTAAAAAGCAAAAATGTTCTTATCGCCCCACCAGACCAGTCCAGATGCTCGGTTATGCTTTCCTGTCAGTAGGTGGAGACAGAGAACCGAGTTATGTCATCCTTTAAGAATCTTGTGCAGGGACTCAGTATTTCTCAGACTCCAGGTAGTAGGTCAACTGTTCAGACCGGAATTGTCTAACTCCACTAACGGTGATATGTAAGCCACATTGAGCCTGCAAATGGGTGGGAAAATGTGGGATACAAAAGCAACAAATAATAGTAATAACGTTCCTGTGCAGCCCATCATGGTCTGGTAAGATTATTGGTACTTTTGGTCAGTCATTCTTTAAAAAAAAAAAAAAAAAAAAAAAAAGGGGGTGGTTAAAGGGAAACTAAGGTTTGTATGACACTGCTGTACTTTTTGCCTTGGGGTATCACCTGGGGGTCCTAGGCCCCCCCCCCCCCCCATTTCTTTCCCCAACCACCCCAGTTTTAAACTTAAAGCCTCAGCCCGCTCTCCTGATTGTTGGAAGTTTCCTTGAATGTCTGGGCTAAGAGTTTGCTCAACAGACCATTGGACAAAAAGAGTTCACAGGTGACCGAGGTTAATAGTTAGGCACACTACAGCTCTTAAGGGCTGAGTGCTTCAATTTGCCATTTTGGTCATTTGTTATATTTTACAGGAGAGGAAGTTTTGGAAGCTGTTGTGGAAAGCCATTTTGCATGGGCCATTTTATCCTGTTTGTGTGTCTACAGTGGTGGTTTACTATGGCAGTGTAACAGGAGTGTTCTAAGCATTGCAACTCATGTGGAGGACATCAGTGTGTTTTAGTGCCTTAACAGGTTAGTGTTGCACTTGGGAAGAAAGGTCATGGAGCTATCTGCAGGCAGTCTGGCAGATTTCTCAGAGGTGCAGAAGTCTAGAGTTTGAGTGGGTGCTTTCTGTGAGTTTTGTCAGAGCTGGTGAGTGACCAGTTTTGGTGGAAACCACTGCTATTTTGAACTCCTCTTTGATTTGGTTTGACTCAAGAGAACGATTATGCAGTGTTTTTATAAAACAAAATTTTATAGTATATATTTCACTACATTTTTACATATATTTTTGTAGTAAAACACTTTTGTCTGATAGGCAGTGTTGATCTATAAGTTCAGCTACTGTAGTCTTTGAATTTTGATTTTTCTTGCTCTTTTAATACGAGTTCAAATGAGGGATTGGATATCAGTATGTCACTGACTGAATATAAGTATGTTAGTAATAAGGAAATGAAGCTCATCTTGATAATGAGACTTAGATTTTTGATGCTACACGGACCGTTATGACTTTTATAATATCGTATTTGTTTTAAAATATTCTTTTAGATCACTTATGATATAAAAGTGCTTTCTGAATGATTAATTTCAAAATTATGCTATGAAGTTTTGATTTGATTAAGTTTACAAGCTATGACGGTTGGTTACCTGTGACCTGGTGGTGAGGCTTTAAAGCGTGGGACGTGATATACTCGGTAACGCTGACGCACAGCATTACGGAGTGTTGGATGCTGAACAGCGAAACAAGCACAGTGAGTACTTGATCTGGACATTTCATCTTATGTTACAAAGTTTGTTTTTATATACCGAGTTGTTTTTAAGACAGGATTAGAGTGGTGTGGTTTATGACTGTTAGAGTATGCTAAGAAATCAATAAAAAGCTGGATTGTAAACCTGCAATGTGGTTTGTTTAGCTCTATACGGATACCTGTTTATGGTCTATATATATATATATATATATATATAATGTTTATAATAAGTGGGATTGGCGAATTCTTATTCTGACCCTTTACCATGTTGAGCATTCGGAGTACAGTGTACTCAGTTACATTGGTCCATTTATGTTATAAATGAGGCATGCTCATGATTGTCAAACACGCTTAGGTATTTACAAGTTGTAGGCGGGACATAAAATGTAAAATGAATGAAATAGCTCACCAAGATCAATACGGTTTTTTCACCCACTCACATTGTTTGGCAAAGAGGGTTCATGTGGAGAATATTAACACGAAGTGGGTTCAGCTATTCCTGATGCTGTTACATTTTTGAGCTATAGCAAATGTAGATACAATAAATAGAAGTCTCCCATCTTTTAGCATATGGTCTGTACAGTTGGTAGCTTTCGCTTTGTTTTTTGTTTTATTGTTTTATTTATAGTTGGATACTATTAAAAACATTTTTTTGTAGTGTAATAATTTATATATTTAATATTTTTTTATTTCAGGAGGTTTTTATATTTTTAAGGGATGCATTCCCTTAACCCTTCTTTTTTTTTTTTTTTTTTTAGGTATGTATACACTCAATTTGGCAACGCTATAACATGTGCATGCCAGACTACACATTTAGCGAATTTGATAGATATTTAATTGATATCATATCCACCTCTCCTTTTATATGTTTTGCTTTTCCATTTTAGTCTCACTCTGTATGGATTCATATTTCTCTGTTTAAATTTTTCAGTGTTAATGGGATTTAAATGTATTAACTCTGGCATTCACTGGTTTTTATTACTATACTATTGGTTAAACATTTAATATTTTATTTTAAGTTATATTATGGATGAATTAAATATGTTGGGATTCTTTTTGCTCAGTTTTGATGTATATGTACATGATTTGTATATGATGATTTGATGTCTGTGTTTTTATTGTTTTACCCCTGACGCAGCCTGAGGGCGAAACGTGGCCACATCGGGTATTGTTTTACTCACCTCTGAGTTTTGTTTCATTAAACTTCGTTATTTTTACCAATCTGCATTTTTAGTCTGTATTGTCTGAGGTTGGCCAGTGCAGGAGGTTATTCTGCTAGAGGTCAGTCTACATCTTGGGCTGAACATAGTCTGATTTACACCTCATGAAATTGTAAGGTGTGGGTTATGTAGAGTTTGTTGTAAATGAGGGTATGTTTGCCAGAACTCTTATCTTTCTCCGTCTCCTGTTAGAAGATTTTTTAGCTTTGAATTTTGTCTGGTGGTTATGGTAAACACTGACTGGCCAGATGGGTGCACAGGGTTTTTTTCAGTTTGTTTGGTTTTTTTAAGGGATGACAACTCATTAGTTTTCAGTGTCCACCTTCTGGCAGGGAGCATAACCCAAATGCCTGGAATCTTCTGGAGGTTCTCAAAGAAAATTAGCAAATAAGATCTAAGTTATCCCTTTTTGTTTTGTGGTTTTTTTTTTTTTTTTACAGATAAAAGTACAGTATATTCAGTATTATATACAAAATTTGTATATGAAACATACCTTGGGTGGTGAGGTATTTAACAAAAATAAACTTCATTTGATTCCTAAAATATTAAATTGAGGTTTTTGATTAAGTTCTCTTTTCAGGGTTGGGAGTTTCTAATTCAATTGGAATTAAGGGTGGGATCCAGTGTCATGAGTTTTCATTCACAGCTATTTTTCTATCTATTGTACATCCAGCCCAAATCACTGAGCACAGTCGTGTTGCTGTCTTTCTGAGCTTTGTAATTACGGGCCCTAAAGCCAGCCACTAGATGTCACTATTGCATAATATCTGGGAAACCCTCCCTCAGACTTTCCCCAGCATCTGCTGCCACAAATTATAAGAAATAACCCAGGAATCAGGCCCAGATTCTTCACATGGTAGTACACTGAACCACCAAAGTAGCTCCAAATCTTGAATTGCATTAAAAAAATTTAATTTAGGAAAAATGGTATTTACATCCAGTGGCAGTCAGTCCAGCTGTGTATCTCTTATTTATTCTCAGCGCCAATAATGTGTTTATCAATACAGCATTTTGATGGCTAGGAAATGCATAACTAGTTTCGTAGAGATCTGTGCCAGATGATTCTTTGTGAGGAATTTGGACTGAAGAGGTGAGAGTGAAGTTGCATCAAATGATTATGGAAAAGATGATGTTAAATTAATGGGTTCTGACGAGGTGAATAAATTATCAAATTTGGATTCCATAACTTTATCCCCAAAGGCACATATTGTTTAGTTATTAAAAGGGATAGAGAAATGTGATTGAAATAACTTTCTCAAAGGAAGACTTATCGATGAAACCAGACAGTTGGTAGAAAGTTCATTAATTATGGTAAAGATTTTATAAGTTAAGCTGCTTATTTAGACTGGCTGGTGAGAAAATGGTAAGCTATTAATGAATTTTCTTTCTTTGAGATCTAACATAAAAACAACTGTTCATGAACACGTGTATGCAGTGCGTTTTTTCTAGCAAAAAAGGTGCCGGTACTCAAATGCTAGGCCACCCTTCAGGGGTGGGATGATTACTGAGGGACCCAACCCCCAACACAGGGCCCCTGCAACCAGTCACAGAACCTATGACAAGGTAGAATTGGTGTGTAGAGCCTGAGCTCTTTCATTAAAACTTGGGGTCCATAGGTCAATTTTAGCAGACAATGGAAAAGGTGCCGGTACTCAGTACCCCCTCAAAAAAAGCCCTGCGTGTATGTGTGCTGGATGTCATTAATACAAGGTAACTGCAAAATAGAGAGTTGCACGCGGACAGAAATCTTACCCGTCCCTGCCTGTTCCCGCTGGAATCTTACCCCAACCCCACCCGTCCCCACTGGAATCATACCCATCCCCATAAGAATTTAACCCGTCCTCACCCATCTCTGCAAGAATTTAACCTGTCTCCACTCAGTCCCACAAGAATTTAATGGTACATTAAAAAAATAAATTCCAGTCAGCTCTCTGTCTCTCTCGGGGTTCCAGCCCCAGCACTGCAGTCAAGGAAGGAATGGAATTTGGAACACTCTGGTGCGCACATGTAAGAAACTTGTCTGATTCACTGGCACTGTGTTCTAAGAGGTCGCCACATGCATGTGCTAGTAGGTCAGATGATCTTTGATGGTCATGGTTGTGTCAGAGCTGAGGTCTGTGCATCAGCCCGGGAGCAGAGAGGATTAATAGTAACATGATGACAGCAGATAAAAACCTGAACAGTCCATCCAGTCTGCCCAGTCATAGGCGCCGACTCCGTGGGTGCTGTGGGTGCTCAAGCACCCCCAATAATTTGGCAGTGGCACATGACGACAGCGGCGTGACCGCTCCCTCTCTGCACCATCCGACCCGACTCCTTGCCCTGCTGGCTGCACCGCTGTCTGTGCTGTCCGTCCGCCCACTCGCTCCGCCTCCTACCTGGCTCCTTCCTTCAATGCTCCGGACTGACTCTCCGTGTGCAGACACTGCCTTTGTTTGCCATCGGAAACTTTCCCTATGGCTCTGCTCTGTTTCCAGTCCCGTATAGGCGGGATGATCAATCAATCATCATCATGCTGCAACAGAGAGGCAGAGCACAGAGGAGCTTCCGGTCTCGGAGCGGAGCCCATAGGCGCCCCGTATAAGAGGCTTGGGGAGGCTAAGCATTGGCGACCTGCCCCGGGTGTCAGCCAGCCTAGGAACGCCACTGCCTCACTGCAAAATAAAGCTTCACCATCTTAGGTGTGAAAATGATTTTAAGGAAGCATGGACTAGATTTAAAAATTTACAAAATTTACAAGATAAAAAGGGTTATGGATGGTGGTGCTTTATATTTTGTTTTTTTACAGGAGAGAGACCAGAGGATATTGGAACTGGAGATGACATTGACTCTTCAGAAACAGTCCAGTGAGGCAAGGTCAGATTTGCACATTACAGAAGAGAGAACAAGCACAGGTAGGTCTAAAATCTATAAAAAAAAAAATATATATTTGTTTACATCCATTTCTAGCCTTGTTCCTAAACACTTCATTTTGAAAACATTATAGAACTTAAAAACCAGAAGATTGACGGTGCTGTGGAAGAATTACAGAAACAGTGTCGAGAGAAAGAGGAGGTACGTTTTTTTTTTTCCTTTTGGAAATGTTAGAGGGTTGCTGTACACTGCCTGGCATTCCTTTAGGAAAATAGGCAAATTTGAAATCTCAAATGAAATATGACCTGCAACTTGTTGGGCCGGAGGGTTCTATAGAACGCACCAAGAAAGCTTTTGAGCATGGAGAAGAGGATTTTTTTTTGTATACCACTAGGCCTGTCTCATCTTTTCTGATCTGTTGAAGGATGTGCTTCCAGGCTGCTGCTGCTGCCGCCGACACTTTTTGGACTGTCAGCCTTTTGAGTTTCTAGCAGTTGTGCTTTTTAATCTGGCATCTTTTTTTTCCCTTGATATTTGATTTACTGCCATTTTGAAGAAATTCATCCAGTGTGGTGTACAGCAAATGTAACTGGTGTGAATAAAGCAATATGATGATGTGAGCCAGCATAGTAATCTTTAAAACAAATTAAAACACTCCTAATTAGCGGCATGATACTTATGCCAACACAATACACATGAAAACATCCTAAAGGACAAGAGTGTGCAGAAGTTGAACGTATGGTCAGACAAGATAGTATGTAACAGCAGTTAAGCGGGTGACAACCTGAAGGAAAAAAATTTAATGTGTGATCAGAAAAGGTGCATAATGAGAAACCAGTCCTGCTGCGGTATGCACAGGTCTTGGGATGTTTAGCTAGCTTAATCATCTCTCCTGTTAAAGGTTTGGTATGCTATTAGCAGCCAGATTGATTTCTCATCATTGAAAGTGGCTCTTACCCAGTTAAATTGAGATGGTGACAATTTGACTGCCTCGGGTCAGGACTGCTACCTCTCTGTTAGTTATTGCTACTACTACTACTATTTAGCATTTCTATAGTGCTACAAGGCATATGCAGCGCTGTACAAACATAGAAGAAAGACAGTCCCTGCTCAAAGAGCTTACAATCTACTAGACAAAAAATAAAGTAAGCAAATCAGTTAGTGTACAGGAAGGAGGAGAGGTGGGTAGGTGGAGGCGAGTGGTTACGAGTCAAAAGCAATGTTAAAGAGTTGGGCTTTCAGTCTAGATTTAAATGTGGCCAAGGATGGGGCAAGACGTAGGGGCTCAGGAAGTTTATTCCAGGCGTAGGGTGCAGCGAGACAGAAGGCGCGAAGTCTGGAGTTGGCAGTAGTGGAGATGGGAACAGATAATAAGGATTTATCCATGGAGCGGAGTGCACGGGAAGGGGTGTAGGGAAGGACAAGTATGGAGAGATACTGGGGAGCAGCAGAGTGAGTACATTTATAGGTTAGTAGAAGAAGTTTGAACAGGATGCGAAAACGGATAGGGAGCCAGTGAAGCGACTTGCTGGATGGTGAATCTTGTTGGGCATAGATCAGTGATATTCCCTTGGTGTTCCCAATCAGATTTCAGTTATTCCTAAAATGTGTAGGTGATGGTCACTGACAGCATAGGGTTGGGGATTTCTTAATAGCTGATGTGGCATTCATTTAATTGAATTGCATCCTGGCTTCAAGATCATTGTCTCAAACATCTGACAAAATTACAGGCTACTTCCTGGCGTGCTTCGACTCATTCATACTCCCTACCCCCATTTTTCATAGTAGGGACCCCGGTCACTTTTGCATAAATCATCAAGGCATTGGAGTCCTCCCACCCTTGCCTACAAATGCCACCCCTCGAATGTCGTTATCACGTTGCCTCTGCCCACCCCATTTCTCAGAGAACACCGGCTCCCCTTAACCCAAAGAATCTCTTACAAGATCCTCTTACTAACTTTTAAGGTACAGCAGTCCAGCACTCTCCCTCTTACTATCTAGCCTATTAATACCCTACCAACCTTCCAGATTACTATGATCTTCTCAGCAGAATCACCTGGTTGTCCCCTCACTTTGTTATATTTGCTTTAGCATCATGCAGAACAGGATTTTCAGTGTTGCAGCTCCAACTTGGTGGAATGCTCTCCTGCATTCCATCCAGTAAGAACAATCGTTGCTCTGAACAATCGTTGCTCTGAAAACGTTTTTCATTTCCATGGGCTAAAGAGCCCTCTCACTCCTTGTGCCTCCTTACACTCGCACAGGCATGTTTGTTCAGATCTTGTCTCGTGATCTGCTTCAGACTGTGAACATGAACATGCCCATTCGCTTCCTCCCTCCTGTCCAGACTCATTCCCATCTAATGGGGAGGGCCTTCTATATCCCTACTGCCATCTTTAGATGAAGAGGGTTCTATAGGAATTCCATGTGATCCTTCTCAACTGCTAAGAAATGAGCCTCCATATGAAGGCATCTTCATTGTTTTTTTCTCCAAAATTTGTCATCAAAATGACTGAAGTAGGTCCCTTTCACTTCAGCAGGAAATAGAACCAGGATCTGATGTTTAGCCTTCTAAAATATATAGAGGCCCTCCAAAGGACCAGTAGTTCCTTGTGGCAGAATCAACTTAACTGTTCAGCATGTTTTCCAAGAGGAAGGACATAATATGAAGTCCAACCAATTTCCAAGATATAAGTCTAGTTGTCACACTCTTCAGAGATGGTTGAAGGAGTCATGAGAGAAACCAAAAAATGCAGGGATTTCTCCAACACTTCTCGAGGAAAGGACTCCCATACGATAAACTTATATTGTGTTTTCTACCAAAATGACTATACAAAATGGGTTTAGGTTAAAACATTAATCAGTTTTATTGCATTGTGTTTTACTAATTAAAAGAAACTATTTGGAGTCATAAAACAGTCCTAATTACTTATTTCATTCTATTTCCAGCATCTTGACCACCTTACTCGTCTCCTACAAAGCTCCCATTAATCAGTGTTCCATTCTGCTAATGGCCCCCAATCTGGTCTTCAACAACTAGTGGAACTTTAGTCTGGAGCCATTTTTAATCCAACTGGTAACCTATTCCAGAAAGGTGACACTATCCCAGAAAAACACCTCTTTCAAGTCAATTGCCAATCTCTGATATTGGGGACCACCAAATTATAAGCCTGTCAAGAGCATAACCCCATATTTGGAAAATACTTTTTGATCTTATCCCTTAAATATTGAGGCCCCAATTCATAAAATGCTTTATAGGTTAAACAACTGATACAATTTAACAAAAAAACATTATCAATAAAAGGAATTGCACACATAAGATATAATATCGTGGTTGCTTAGCAACATTTGACTTTTTTAAAAACTTTGGGCGCTTTTTGGGTGCTTTTGATGATGCTTATCTTTGGTGCTTCATATATTTTTCTGCACATTTTATACAAATATGGTGGCTCTTTGCTATATTACATTATGTATGAAAACATAGAATGAGCATATTTATTGCTTTATCTGTTTTTCTGTTAGCAATGGTAAAATTATGTATCATACCTGATAATTTTCTTTCCATAAATCATAGCTGATCAATCCATAGACTGGTGGGTTGTGTCCATCTACCAGCAGGTGGAGATAGAGAGCAATCCTTTTGCCTCCCTATATGTGGTCATGTGCTGCCGGAAACTCCTCAGTATGTCGATATCCAAGCTCCGTCCGCAGGACTCAGCACTTAGAGAATTACACCCACAAAGGGACACTCTGCCCAGCTCACCACCGCCGAAACGGGGGAGGGGAATTAACCCAGCTCATCCCCACACAAGTGGGGGAGGGGAATCCGTCCAGCTCATCCCCGCGGAGCGGGGGAGGGACACCACACCCGCCGATGCGGGGGGATCTGGCTTATCCTGCAACCGCGGGAGGAGCTGACTGACCCTAACACCGCCGAAGCGGGAGGGGTACAAAGCTGCCCTACTGCCGCACGAAGCGGGAGGGAGCGCCGGCAGAATTTAAGTCTCAATCCAGCCCCGTAAAACGGAGGGGAGAGGAATGCAGCAGCTCACTGTAACACAAATTCGTCTCAACTCTTGAAGAATCCATTGAAAAACTTGAACACGAAGTCCTCCTGAACAGGAACTGAAGACTAAACTTGAACCTGAAATGCAACCAGAATATAACCAATACAGATATCTGGGAGGGTCTATGGATTGATCAGCTATGATTAATGGAAAGAAATTTATCAGGTATGATACATAATTTTACCTTCCATATCATCATGCTGATCAATCCATAGACTGGTGGGATGTACCGAAGCAGTACTCACCCAGGGCGGGACATTGAAATCCCTGACCGCAACACTGAAGCTCCAAACCGGGCCTCCGCCCGAGCAGCCACAGCCAAGCGGTAATGCCTGGAGAAGGTATGGGCCGATGCCCAAGTTGCCGCCTTGCAAATCTCTTCCAAGGAGACGGACCCGGCCTCTGCCATTGAGGCCGCCTGAGCTCTAGTGGAGTGAGCTTTCAGCTGGATAGGCGGCACCTTCCCCGCGGTCACATAAGCCGCTGCAATGGCTTCCTTGACCCATCTTGCCACTGTAGGCTTAGAAGCCTGCAGACCCTTACGAGGACCTGCAAACAGGACAAACAGATGATCCGATTTCCGGAAATCATTGGTCACTTCCAAGTATCTGATGATGACTCGTCTCACATCCAGATATTTGAGAACAGAGTATTCCTCTGGGTAGTCCTCCCTATGAAAGGAAGGGAGACAGAGCTGCTGATTCACATGGAAGCGAGAAACAATCTTGGGCAGGAAGGAAGGCACTGTGCGAATAGACACTCCTGCCTCAGTGAACTGCAGAAAAGGCTCTCGACATGAGAGTGCCTGGAGCTCAGAAACTCTTCTGGCTGAAGTGATAGCCACCAAAAAGACTGCTTTCAACGTCAGGTCTTTCAGAGATGCCCTAGACAAGGGTTCAAAAAGCGGCTTCTGCAAGGCTCTTAGCACCAGGTTGAGATTCCACGCAGGCACCACTGAGTGCAGAGGAAGGGTGCAGGTGATTAGCTCCCTTGAGAAAACGCACCACATCTGGCTGCGAAGCCAGGGAAGCACCCTTCAGGCGGCCCCTGAAGCAAGCCAGAGCCGCTACCTGGACTTTAAGGGAACTGAGCGACAGGCCTTTCTCCAGACCTTCTTGCAGGAACGCCAACACTGAAGAAATTGGAGCAGTGAAGGGAGAAAGTGAGCCTGCTTCACACCACGCTGCAAAGGTACGCCAAACCCTGGCGTAAGCAGTAGAAGTAGAGCGCTTCCTCGCTCTCAGCATAGTGGCGATGACCTTGTCTGAGAAGCCCTTCTTCCTCAGACACTGCTGCTCAATAGCCAGGCCGTAAGACCAAAGGGGGAGGGATCCTCTATCACCACGGGACCCTGATGTAACAGGCCCTGCTCCACTGGCAGCCGCAGAGGATCGTCGACTGAGAGCCTGATCAAGTCCGCATACCAGGGACGTCTGGGCCAGTCCGGACCCACCAGGATTATCCGGCCCGGATGCTTTGCCACCCGGTCTAGTACCCTGCCCAACATGGGCCAGGGTGGGAACACATAGAGGAGCTCTTGTGTCGGCCACTGTTGGAGAAGAGCATCTACTCCCAGAGATCGAGGGTCCCGTCCTCTGCTGAAAAAGCGCGGCACTTGGCAATTGGCTGATGACGCCATCAGATCTAGGCTCGGCTGGCCCCAGCGCTTCGTGATGTCCAAGAACGCCTGAGCAGATAGCTGCCACTCTCCGGGCTCCAAGGTATGGCGACTGAGAAAGTCCGCCTTGACATTCATGACTCCGGCAATGTGGGCCGCTGACAGCTGTTCCAGGTTCGCTTCCGCCCACTGGCATAGATTCATGGCCTCCTTGGCTAGAGGGGCGCTCTTGGTACCTCCCTGGCGGTTGACATAGGCCACAGCCGTGGCATTGTCCGACAGGACCCGTACTGGCTTCAGCGCCAGTACCGGGATGAACTCCAAAAGCGCCAACCGAATGGCTCTGAGTTTCAGGAGGTTGATAGACAACTTTGCCTCTGCAGGAAACCAGAGCCCCTGCGCTGTCCTTCCCAAGCAGTGGGCTCCCCAGCCCAACAAAGAGGCGTCCGTCGTGACGACAATCCACTCCGGGGTCACCAGAGGCATTCCTGCAGACAACTTGTCTGTCTGCATCCACCAGCTCAGCGCCTTGCGCACTGCCGGGACCAAGGGAAGGCGCACAGCATAATCCTCCGACATCGGAGTCCAGCGCTGCAGCAGAGAGAGTTGTAGTGCTCTCATATGAGCCCTGGCCCAGGGCACTACTTCCATCGTGGCCGTCATAGAACCCAACAGCTGCACATAGTCCCAAGCCCGAAGAGGAGAGGCTACTAGGAACCGATCCACCTGAGCCTGAAGTATGACAATCCGATTGTCTGGCAGGAACACTCTGCCTACTTGGGTGTCGAATCGAACTCCCAGATACTCCAGGGACTGAGAGGCAGATGCAGCAACCAAACGTAAAAAAATCTAAATCGTTAAAGTCCCTAACGATTTTAAAATAACGAAAAATGCACCAAAAAAAAAAGTCACACATGCTGAGATCGGTATTGAAACGTACAATGTATCAAAGAATCACAATACACATCGTTAATCGGCCCCCAAATCATGCGCAGAGCAGCCAAGCGTTGTTAGCTGCTCTGCGCATGCCACAAACAGTCAAAACACAGTCAAATCACAAGCACATGGCTCCCAAATCAAAACAAAAATAAAAAAAAAGGGTCGGGAGGGGGCAAGGGCGCTCATCAGGAGCGTCCTGTACGGACGGCCTTGCCCCCCCCACCCCGAAAAAGCAAAATTCAAGCAGCCCCTGCCCCCCTCCCTTCCTCACTACTCTCTCACCTCAGCTCCGCCTCCCGACATCCTCCGTCCTGTGCCCCGCCCCCTTTTGGAGTCGTCGCCGCCATTCCCCTCCTCCATCGGGCCTCCCTCCCTCTTACCGGACCCGTGCAGCGCCTCTCTCCTCTGTCCGAAGGCGCTGCACGGGCAAGAAGACAGCTGATGCCTGCCTTCGCCCAGCTTCGATGGCGCGTCTTTCTCCTGCTGCGCCCGCCCCTGTCTGACGTCAGTAACCTACGTAGGTTACCGACGTCAGACGGGCAGGCCCAGCAGGAGAAAGACGCGCTATCGAAGCTGGGCGAAGGCAGGCATCAGCTGTCTTCTTGCCCGTGCAGCGCCTTCGGACAGAGGAGAGAGGCGCTGCACGGGCCCGGTAAGAGGGAGGGGGGCCCGATGGAGGAGGGGAATGGCGGCGACGACCCCAAAAGGGGGCGGGGCACAGGACGGAGGATGTCGGGAGGCGGAGCTGAGGTGAGAGAGTACTGAGGAAGGGAGGGGACAGGGGCTGCTTGAATTTTGCTTTTTCGGGGTGGGGGGAGCGGCGGAAAGTGGGGAGCAGCGGGGGGGGGGGGGGCAAGGCCGTCCGTACAGGATGCTCCTGATGAGCGCCCTTGCCCCCTCCCGATCCTTTTTTTATTTTTATTTATTTATGTGTTTGCTGACGTCCTTTTGACCAATCACAGCGCTTTTAGCTCTGCTAATGCGCTGGGATTGGCTCAAAGTTTATTTTTTCACTTAATGATTTTTCCTGGCACAGAGCTGTCCTAACGAGTGGTCCAGACCTCTCGTTAGATTTCCTGCCTTTTTCCTGCGTAAAGGCAATCGGAAAAGGTTAGTGCATGTCGTTTCAATGGGGTTTTCACACTAATTGCTCATCTCCATTCCGTTTTCGTTAGCTGCTGGCTTCCTCGGTAAAAGCCCTTTGATGCATGCAACGGATCAAATTTTCCTCGTTGGAGGGTCATTAAAGGCTCATTAACCTTTAGTGCATCTGCCTCTGAGTCGGGCGCAGCTGGCTCTTCTCCCAGTTGATGATCCACCCCAGGGAGCTCAAAAGAGCAACTACCCGGTCCACAGCTTTGCCGCACTCTGCATAAGAGGGGGCTCGGATCAACCAGTCGTCCAGATAAGGATGGACTTGTACTCCTTCCTTTCGCAGGAAGGCCGAGATGACCACCATTACTTTGGAGAAGGTCCGCGGAGCAGTAGCCAACCCGAAAGGGAGGGCTCTGAACTGGAAGTGTCGTCCCAGGAAATGCAAAACGCAGAAAGCGTTGATGAGGAGGCCAGATGGGAATATGCAGGTACGCTTCCTTGATGTCCAAGGAAGCCAAGAACTCTCCTGCCTTCACTGCCGCTATAACAGAGCGGAGAGTCTCCATGCGAAAGTGCCGCACTTTCAAGGCCCGATTGACCCCTTTAAGGTCGAGGATAGGCCGGACAGAACCTCCTTTCTTTGGTACCACAAAGTAAATGGAGTAACGTCCCTTGCCAATCTGATTTTCTGGCACCGGAACGACCGCATCCAGGCGTATCAGGTTGTCCAAGGTCTGCTGCACTGCCACAGCTTTGACCGGAGACTTGCAGGGAGAGAGTACAAACCCGTCTCTTAAGGGTCGGCAGAACTCTAACTTGTAGCCGTCTCTGATGACTTCCAGCACCCAAGCGTCTGAAGTTACTCTGGTCCACTCGCCCAGAAACGAGGACAGGCGTCCTCCAATCTGCACTGGGCCATGGACCAGGACCCCGTCATTGGGTACGAGACCCTGGGGGAGGACCGGAGGGCGTACCTCCGGGACGGCGGTCTCTGCGAAAGGAATGCTGCTTGGGGGAGAAGTTCCTTTTGAAGGAAGAGGGGGCAGAGGAGCCCGACTTACCCGGGCGGTACCGACGGGCTTCCTGAAACCGTCCTCTGGAGATACCGGGGCGAGCACTGGCCCGAGCCCTGACCTCTGGTAACCTCTTGCCCTTAGACGTGCCGAGATCGGTCACGATTTTGTCCAGCTCGACCCCAAAGAGCAGCTTGCCTTTAAAAGGCAACTTAGCCAGGCGGGACTTAGAGGCGTGGTCCGCAGACCAATGTTTCAGCCAAAGCCAGCGCCGCGCAGAGACTGTCTGAGCCATGCCTTTAGCCGAGGCTCTCAAGACATCATACAGTAAGTCTGTCAAATAAGCCAAGCCCGATTCCAGGGCTGGCCAGTCAGCCCTCAAGGAAGGATCTGAGGGGGAAGCCCGCTGCACCACCGTCAGGCACGCCCTGGCCACATAGGAGCCGCAAACTGAGGTCTGCAAACTTAAGGCAGCCGCCTCGAAGGACGACCTTAAAGCCGCTTCCAATCTTCTGTCTTGGGCGTCCTTTAGTGCCGTGCCACCTTCCACCGGCAACGCCGTTTTCTTAGTCACCGCAGTGATTAAAGAATCCACGGTAGGCCAAACAAAGGCCTCACGCTCACTTTCAGGCAAAGGATAGAGGCGGGACATAGCCCTAGCCACTTTGAGGCTCGCTTCCGGGACATCCCATTGAGCCGAAATTAAGGTGTGCATGGCATCATGCACGTGGAAGGTTCTAGGCGGGCGCTTCGTCCCCAGCATAATGGCGGAGCCAACAGGGGCTGAGGGAGAGACGTCCTCCGGAGAGGAAATCTTCAAAATGCTCATGGCCTGCATTAACAGGTTGGGCAAATCCTCTGAGCGAAAGATCCGTGCTGCAGAGGGGTCATCCGCTCCATCCGAGCGGGAATCAGTCTCCTCCAAGGAATCCCCAAAGGACCGTTGGGAGAACTCAGATACGCTGCCCTCATCTACATCAGAGGAAACAGCGTCCTCTAAGGCCTGGGCATCCACCCGAGGGCGTTTACTTCCGGGGGCCTCAACCCCTTTATCGGACAAGGGAGAAGGGGCAGCGTTCTGCATAAGGAAGGCCTGATGCAGCAGCAAAATAAACTCGGGGGAGAAACCCCCCAAACTGTGCAATTCAGCAGCCTGGGCCACAGCCCTAGACGCACCCTCAACCGGCGCTCGCAAGAGCGGGGGAGAACCATGCTGCGCATCCAAGATGGCGTCCGGCGCGACACTCCGCGAAGGAGCCGCGCGGGAAGAACGGCGCTTAACTTTAGCCGCTTTTTTGCCGTCGCCCAAATCAAGGGCGGCCATGGCATGAACGTCTCCCAGCTCAAGGGCGGCCCAAGAAGAAGCCGTCCGAGCAGAGTGGCCGGCCAAGATGGCGGAGGCGAGCAGCAGGGGATGGGCGTTTATGGCGGGAAAAACCGCCGCGCTGGAGGAAGACCCGGGACACTGACCGGCCTCCAAACTGACACCCAACAAGGGCGAATCAGACTTTAAAACCCCCGCATCCCCGCGAGAAGCGCACACGCGGTCCGGGGAGCGATTCTTCGCGCCCTCGCCCTCTGACGCCATAGGCCACGTGGAGATCAATCGGGGAACCCCCTGCCCGCTATAAAAAGGTAAAAATTACCTGCTTCTCGCTCCGAGCTGTAACGACCTGGTGTCCCAGTGAATAGCTGCAATAAACGTTTAAATAAACGTACTTAAGGACGTTCAAAAATTTTTTTTTTTTTTTAACGGAGCCAGCGGGAGGGGGGAGAAAAGGAGGGACCTGGCGCCACCAGGTTTGCACTTGCTCAAGAAGAGCCCTCAACCCCAGGCACTCAACAAAACCTAAAAATTAGGCTTGGAGGCCTAGCCAGAGCTGCTGCTGTGTGTGACCACCACCTGCTGAGATAGAGAACATACTGAGGAGTTTCCGGCAGCACATGACCACATATAGGGAGGCAAAAGGATTGCTCTCTATCTCCACCTGCTGGTAGATGACACAACCCACCAGTCTATGGATTGATCAGCATGATGATATGGAGGGGAGATATGATAGAAGTGTATAAAATAATGAGTGGAATGGATCGGGTGGATGTGAAGCGACTGTTCACGCTATCCAAAAATAATAGGACTAGAGGGCATGAGTTGAAGCTACAGTGTGGTAAATTTAAAACGAACCGGAGAAAATTTTTCTTCACCCAACGTGTAATTAGACTCTGGAATTCGTTGCCGGAGAACGTGGTACGGGCGGTTAGCTTGACGGAGTTTAAAAAGGGGTTAGATAGATTCCTAAAGGACAAGTCCATAGACCGCTATTAAATGGACTTGGAAAAATTCCGCATTTTTAGGTATAACGTGTCTGGAATGTTTTTACGTTTGGGGAGCGTGCCAGGTGCCCTTGACCTGGATTGGCCACTGTCGGTGACAGGATGCTGGGCTAGATGGACCTTTGGTCTTTCCCAGTATGGCACTAATGTACTTATGTACTTATGTCTCATTAAGTTTGAATACTAGAAGTATAAAATGAGACATGGATCTTTTTATATTTGCACAATTTCTAATAAAAGTATAACTTTCAGCTTATAACATTTTACTTTGGCTATGATATGTTTTCATTTAGTCTGTCATTCACAAATGTATTTATAATTCTTTTTTTTAGTCCACTGGATGCTCTCATATTTGATTATTGAATTTAGAAAGGAAGTGCTGTACTGCTGTGATGAACAATTTTGGTATTTATGTTTTTTATACATTGGGTGTCACAATGGGCTCCTTTTACTAAGCGGCAGTAAAAAGGACCCTCCGGTGGTGTCGGTGAGCCCCCCCCCCCCCCCCCCCCCATTACCCCTGCTGGTAAAAGGCTTTTTTTTTTCTTTTTAAAGAAGGAAATGGCTATACAGTAAGTTAAATACTTGCTATGCAGCCGTTTCCTGGAGGAGCCCTTACCACCTCTACCAGAAGCCTGGCGGTAGAGCTAAATTGCCATGCTTTCATAAAAGGGGCCCCATGTTAATTTTTTTATATTTGATCCCCTGAATTCCCTATATCTCAACAATATTGATTTAGCAGTTTGTGGATGTTTGTGCCTCCTGCGCCCCCCCCCCCCCCCCCCCCACAAATATAAATCACATAATTTCTTTACCAGTTCAACTTGGAGACCTATTGAAATTGGTAGAGCTTAAAACAAGTATAAAAGATCAGGGTAGGTCATTCATTTTTATGATGGTTATTCTTTGTGACCAAGAAATCTCTCCCTTTCTGCATTCCCAAGTCTTTCTGAATTTTTTTTAACAAGGGGACATAGATTGATCCAGGGTGGATCAATATTTTAATGGAAGGGGGACTCCTTTAAAAGGAAAATTATCCTTAGTGTTTTTGCCAACCGCACATTTTTTTGTTGATATTAAGGGTCTCTGATTTTTAAAACCTGAGATATCACCATAACTTTTCATCTCCCTCAATGACCGGTTATGAGACCGCATTTCTTGGCATTTATGGATCTTTTCTCTTTCCACATGATTCAGAATAATCACTTAGGGCTTACATCTCTACGATCAATGCTAGTCTAGTGTGGGGTTTTTTAACCACTATGTCTGGTTTCGTTGCATCCAGCTTTGTATCACTCAGAATGAATGTCCCAGGTGATTGGATCGTGGTCCCAGTGCGGTTCTGATACCGAAATGTAATATTTACAAAGTTTCTAATGGATGAGATTTGCTACCTTATTGTGATTTTCTGTATAGAAATTTTCTGCCATCAAAACTTCACAGCTAGCTACAAGACGAGTAACCATTTCTAGCTCTTTCTTACAGAATCTACAGGTGCCATTTTGCCATGTTCTGTGTTTTTTTTTTTTTTTTTTTCTATTTTCTATGCTTGCTGTAATTCATCTTATCTGTTATCCGTTTTCCTGGGCGCAGGTATCAGTGTCTCATCCTTAATTTTCACTTCACCTCTCCTTAACCATTCTAGAGTCCAATTTTGGTGAACGAATGGTTTCTGGAGTAACATTTTGTATTTACTATTGTACTTGTACAGTCGCCACTTGTTTTTCCTCATTTGCTCATCCAGTTCTTTGAAGATTTTCTCTTTTCCAAACTGTTGCTTTCTTTCCTTTCTGTACCAGTGGATTTTTGATCATTTCCTTCTACTCATCAGCAAATCCAAGAAGACAGGAGGAGCCTCCACGGAAAGTCAAAGCAAAACAGCAAAAGTAGAGGCTGACAAATGCGCAAACCAATAGGGAGATAATCTCAAAAAACAGTTTATTCAGAATATTCATATCAATATCAAGGACCTGACACAGTCTGTGTTTCGGCGCCAAAGCACCTGCCTCAGGGGTCACAATCAACTTTCTCTGAGGAGAAGCTGATAAGCTTGAATTCCTTTATGTATGCAAGTTAATCCACAGAGAGAACAAAGGAACAGCCAACCGATCAGCAAACACCATGTGACAGATTATCTCCCTATTGGTTTGCGCATTTGTCAGCCTCTATTTTTGCTGTTTTGCTTCTACTCATCAGAACACTTGTCCAAGATCGATGGAGACAGATTCTGGATGTTTGCTGTCATATTTCAACACCTTTTGCATTTTTAGATCCAGTGTTGTTGTTAAGTAAGCCTGGAGACCTATGATGCTAGTTCTGTAGGTATAAAGTATTTCTAGGATGGCCTGTTTCTCCTTCAGCTCAAGGAATGTACAGTATTGATATATGCTGGTTCTCATAAATGACCCCATAGACACGGAGGAGTTTCTTGTCCATACATCTTGTTTTTCACAATCTTTAAAAGACCACTTTACAATTCCAAAGCTCAGTGCAGGATTTTAAAGCTGATTAATGGGTTATATTTTATTCTGCGATGTTAATGAACTCTTCAGTATCAATTTTAGTTTCCTGTAATCGGTACTGTGCTTGATTGTTCCTTCCACTACTATATATTTACAGGTGTATATATACCTTCCTGATAAAGCTCCTTTTTCTGTCATCGGTCAGAGGATGTTTTTAGTTATGCTTAATTTTCCTCTAAGGAAGGTTGCCTTAGCACATTTGTCCAGACCAGAAGTCATCATGATGTCATGAGAAATGTTTCACTGCACAGTTTAATTTTTGGTTACTGGAACTCTAGAGCTTCAAGTCGTATACAAAGATGGTGTAACGATGGACCGTTACAACTTTTGGGGTTAAGACTAAACTCATAGCCCAAAAAGTTAATCAGGGTACTCCATGGGATAAATGCCATACAGATCAAAAATGATAACGGTCTCCCTGAGCAAGTGCAAAGTGATGCATGTGGGAAAGAGGAACCTGAATTATAGCTATGTCATGCAAGGTTCCACGTTAGGCATCACCAACCAAGAAAGGGATCTAGGTGTCGTCGTTGATGATACGTTGAAACCTTCTGGTCAGTGTTCTGCGGCAGCTAAGAAAGCAAATAGAATGTTAGGTATTATTAGGAAAGGAATGGAAAACAAAAATGAGGACATTATAATGCCTTTGTATCGCTCCGTGGAGTGACCGCAGCTCAAATATTGTGTTCAGTTCTGGTCACCGCATCTCAAAAAAGATATAGTGGAATTAGAAAAGGTGTAGAGAAGGGCGACGAAAATGATAAAGGGGATGAGATAATTTCCTTATGAGGAAAGGCTTGGAGAAAAGATGGCTGAGGGGAGATATGATGGAGGTTAATAAAATGTGTAGTGGAACAGGTTGACGTGAAGCGTCTGTTTATGCTTTCCAAAAATACTAGGACTAGGGGGCATGCGATGATGCTACAACATAGTAAATTGAAAACTAAGCCGAGAAAAGTTTTCTTCATTCAATGTGTAATTCAACTCTGGAATTCGTTGCCAGAAAATGTGGTAAAGGCGGTTAGCTTAGCAGAGTTTAAGAAAGGTTTGGACGGCTTCCTAAAGGAAGAGTCCATAGACCATTATTAAATTGGACTTGGGGAAAATCCACTATTTCAGGGATAAGCAGCATAAAATGTTTTGTACGTTTTTTGGGATCTTGCCAGGTATTTGTGACCTGGATTGGCCACTGTTGGAAACAGGATGCTGGGCTTGATGGACTTTGGTCTGTCCCAGTACTGCAATACTTGTGTACTTATGTAAATGGAAACATGATGGAAAATAAGGGCCAAATAGCCCATCCAGCTGGATGTCATCCAACTGTCATGCCTCTTGGAGCTTGGTAATTAGAAGCCCCAATATCATGGAGCATAACCCTGGCACAGCAATCACCTGAAGTCTCTCTTATTTTATGAAGTCTCTTTTATTGAATAAATCACAGATAATTTACTCACAGATAGATGTTCAGGATACAGAGACTTCTTAATCTGGAGGCTGTGGGAGGTGGAGATCTGAAGAGAGGTAGTTGTATTGCAGGGGGGAGGGGAAGGTAGTTGAACAGGTAGAAATAGTCCAAAGCTGGGTGACTGGAATGTGCGATATCTCATTTGGAAGAAGATATTCACAGGTGGACTTTGGTCCTGGGAACTGAGGAACTGAGTTCGATTCCCACTTCAGGCACAGGCAGCTCCTTGTGACTCTGGGCAAGTCACTTAACCCTCCATTGCCCTATGTAAGCCGCATTGAGCCTGCCATGAGTGGGAAAGCGCGGGGTACAAATGTAACAAAAATAAAATAAAAAAATCCAGTGTGTCCATCCTCAGCATCTACTGTCTCCTACTTTCTCTAAAAGATCCCATATTCCTGTCCCACACTTAAATTCAGACGGTCCTTGTCTCCACCGGGAGGCTGTTCCAAGTGTCCACCACCCTTTCCATGAAAAAGTATTTCCTTAGATTACTCCTGAGCCTATAACCATCCTACACCCTCTCATTCTAGATGGGTTTGTTTTTTCATTTGAAAAAGGCTCTCCTTGTACATTAATGCCACAGAGCTATTTAAATGTCTCTATCATATCCCCTCTTTCCCATTTTTCTTCCAGAGTATACCTATTGAGGTCTATAAGTCTGTGCCCATACGCTTTATGACAGACCACTGCCCAATTTTTTAGCCGCCCTCTGGACCAACTCCATCCTGTATCTTTTTGAAAATGCAGTCTCCAGAATTGCACACAGTATTCTATATGGGGCTTCACCAAAGACTTATATAAGGGCACTATCACCTCCTTTTTTTTTTTTTTTTTTTTTTTTTTTTACTGCTGCCATTCCTCTCCCTATACACCTGAGCATCCTTCAGGCTTTGACCATTTTCTACCTGTCTGGCCACCTTAAGATAATCAGATATGATCCTGCTCTTCTTTTGTACACAGAAGTAACTGAATAGATATGGATGGGCTGGAGTGTTTTTTTTTAAGGGGCTTAGACATTAGCTTCAGAACTTTTAGTACAAGAACAGTGCTGGGCAGACTTCCACGGTCTGTGTCCTGAGAATGGCAAGGACAAATCAAACTCTGGTATACATATAAAGTATCATATACCATGTAAAATGAGTTTATCTTGTTGGGCAGACTGGATGGACCGTTCAGGTCTTTATTTGCCATCATTTACTATGTTGCCTCCTATCCTATTCGTTTATTAAGACTCTCATAGACTTATTACTGTAAAGTCATGATATCTTAGAGAATTCAGGTGTGACTGGTGTGCCAAGGTTATCTCTATTATTTTTCTGAAGTCTCTTTTATTGAATAAATCACAGATAATTTACTCACAATCAGATGTTCGGAAGTGCTGCTCCAGGGCACAGAGACTTCGTAATCTGAGAGCTGTTGGAGGTGGAGATCTAAGGAGAGGTAGCTTTATTGCAGGGGAGAAAGATAGTTGAACAGGTAGAAGTGGTTCAAAGCTCGGTGACTGGAATGTGCGATATCTCCTTAGAGAGGAGATATTTTCAAGTTAAAAAACCAAGTTTGTTGCAGGGAGTTTCAGCAGGACAGAGCTGTCTGGGCCAAGATGGTGCATGCCCCAAGTCTGTAGCAAGATGCTGAAATGCCTCATGGCTGAAGGGACAAAGGGTGTTGAGGCTTCACACAGGCTCAGGGAGGAGCAGATAGAGCCCAATGGGAACAGAGCCTGCCATCGGGTAGCAAGGGGTGGTCCTAGATGACGGCTCTCGATTGGAGGGAAAGGTCATACCTGGTTGACCTCTCAGGACAGAGATAGTAAGACTGAACAGGAAATGATAGCAGGTAGACAAAAGGAGCCAAGCTTGGCTGAGAGAGAAAAGAGGTCTAGGCAGTAACATAACCAATGATACCAATTTTTGCACAGATAAGCAAGTGTGGCTGCACTGCCCGCGAACTACATTACACACAATGCATTGCTCACGTATCTTTGCAGTGAGAAACTGCAGCGGTGAAAGTCCTTAGGAATGAGAATAACAGTAAAAGCATTAAACACATTTTAGGATCACATTACAACTAATGCAAGGCTGTCAGAGGACAGAACAGCGTTCCCTTCAATTTTTGCAACCCAAGTGCATGACCCTGCATTTTTTTTTTTAGCATTTAATCTTAGTTGCCAATTTCTGGACAATTCTTCAAGCTTCACTAAGCTGCAGGAAAAAGGGCCCTGCGGTAGCAGCAGCAGGGACTAGTTTTTTTTCTGTACGCCAGGGCCCTTTTTACCGCATCCAGTAAAATGCCTCCCCCCCCCCCCCCCCCCCCCCCAAAATGACCACACAGTAAGTTAACTCTTACCCTGTGGCCATGCTGTGCTAGAAAAAAAATTTCCAGAGCACCGGAAATGGCATGTGCTCATCCCAGAACTACCACCAGTGGCCACATTGGGCTGGCAGTAGTTCAGAGTTAGCGTGCTGTAAGCCCACGCTGGGCTTTGTAAAAGACCCCCTAGATCCCTCCTCATGCAATCCACACCCTCCAGGTTGTCTACCTTTTTACAGAGTTTAGTATCATCCACAGAGAGACAAACCTTAAGACAGTCCCTTCAAAATATGGCTGACTGGATCTTGATGATTGAAAGGACAAATTGTCCAACTGCATACTTAGATGGTGTGTGGCTTGCCACATTTCCATGGTAAACTTGATGTTCTCAATCAATCCAAGGTTTATTTTGTACATTCCAAGGCAATTTATTATCAGAAATGTGGGATACTATGAAAAGATTTCTTACCAATACATGGTAAGCTGAGATGTTTATTTTTCATGGCACTGGCTATGATGGCTTTATTCAGCATTAACTGGTTCTTTGTTCCATATGCTTCCTTCTTGCTCATCTGCTCTATTGCTTATGATGATGGAGTCAATATGATTGTTTTTTTTTCTATTGGCATTTATTGCAGTGACTAGGTGAACTAGGTTTGCTTAATCTTACTATGTCATCCATGTTCTCTATGTAATACCAACTATTATCTAATCTGGTATGGCGAATGCCATAACAATACACTGTAAGCCACATTGAGCCTGCAAATAGGTGGGAAAATGTGGGATACAAATGCAACAAACAAATAAATAACTCTGAAATGTCTATATGCAAATGCTAGGAGTCTAAGAAATAAGATGGGAGAGTTGGAATATATTGCACTAAATGAAAAATTGGATATAATAGGCATTACTGAGACCTGGTGGAAGGAGGATAACCATTGGGACACTGTCATACCGGGGTACAAAGTATATCGTAGTGATAGGGTGGACCGGACTGGTGGAGGGGTAGCATTGTATATTAACGAGAGCCTTGACTCAGATTACAAATTCAGCAGGACACAAGTCACCTTTGAATCATTGTGGGTTGAAATTCCATGTATAAAAGGTAAAAAAAAACGGTGATAGGAGTGTACTACCGTCCGCCTCGCCAGGACGAGCAGGTAGACGCAGAAATGATAAAAGAAATCAGAGACGCGAACAAAATGGGCAATGTGATAATAATGGGTGACTTCAATTATCCAAATATAGACTGGGTAAATGTAACATCGGGACACGCTACAGAGGTACAATTCCTTGAAATCAAGGACAGCTTTATGGAGCAGCTGGTGCAGGAGCCGACGAGAGAAGGAAAAATTCTAGACTTGGTCCTTAGTGAAGCGCATGATCTGGTGAGGGACGTTATGGTACTGGGGCCGCTTGATAACAGTGATCATAATATGATCAGTTTTGATATCGACCTTGAAGTAACTGTACACAGAAAGTCAAATACGTTAGTATTTAACTTTAAAAAAGGAGACTATGATAAAATGAGAACGGTAAAAAAAAACTTAGGGGGGCAACTGAGAGAGTAAAAACTGTACAACAGGCGTGGACGCTGTTCAAAAATACCATCCTGGAGGCCCAGGCCATACATATTCCGCGAATTAGAAAAGAAAGACGGAAGTCCAAAAGACAGCCGATCTGGTTGAAAAGTGAGGTGAAGGAAGCTATTAGGGCTAAAAGAAACACCTTCAGAAAATGGAAGAAGGAACCGTCTGAAAATAACAAGAAGCAGCATAAGGAGTGTCAATGCAAATGCAAGGTGCAGATAAAGAAGGCCAAGAGGGATTACGAAAAAAAGATAGCATTAGAGGCAAAAAAACATAGTAAAAATGTTTTTCGGTATATTAAAAGCAGTAAGCCAGCAAAAGAATTGGTTGGGCCGCTGGATGACCGAGGGGTAAAAAGGGCGATCAAGGAAGACAAAGACGTAGCAAAGAGACTGAATGAATTCTTTGCTTCGGTCTTCACCGAGGAAGATTTGGGTGGGATACCGGTGTCGGAAATGGTATTTCAAGCAGATGAGTCTGAGAAACTTACTGACTTCACGGTAAACCTTGAGGACGTAATGGGGCAGTTCAGCAAACTGAAGAGTAGCAAATCTCCTGGACCGGATGGTATTCATCCTAGAGTACTGATAGAACTGAAAAATGAGCTTGCGGAGCTACTGCTAGTGATATGCAACTTATCCTTAAAATCGAGCGTGGTACTGGAAGATTGGAGGGTGGCCAATGTAACACCGATTTTTAAAAAAGGCTCCAGGGGAGATCTGGGAAATTATAGACCGGTGAGTCTGACGTCAGTGCTGGGGAAAATGGTAGAGGCTATTATTAAAAACAAAATTACAGAGCACATCCGAGGACATGGATTACTGAGACCGAGTCAGCACGGCTTTTGTGTGGGGAAATCTTGCCTGACCAATTTACTTCAATTCTTTGAAGGAGTAAACAAACGTGGACAAAGGGGAACCGGTTGATATTGTGTATCTTGATTTCCAAAAGGCGTTTGACAAGGTACCTCATGAAAGGCTACAGAGGAAATTGGAGGGTCATGGGTAGGAGGAAATGTCCTATTGTGGATTAAAAACTGGTTGAAGGATAGGAAACAGAGAGTGGGGTTAAATGGGCAGTATTCACAATGGAGAAGGGTAGTTAGTGGGGTTCCTCAGGGGTCTGTGCTAGGACCGCTGCTTTTTAATATATTTTTAAATGATTTAGAGATGGGAGTAACTAGCGAGGTAATTAAATTTGCTGATGACACAAAGTTATTCAAAGTTGTTAAATCGCGACAGGATTGTGAAAAATTACAAGAGGAGCTTAGGAGACTGGGAGACTGGGCGGCTAAATGGCAGATGACGTTTAATGTGAGCAAGTGCAAGGTGATGCATGTGGGAAAAAAGAACCCGAATTATAGCTACGTCATGCAAGGTTCCACGTTAGGAGTTACGGACCAAGAAAGGGATCTGGGTGTTGTTGTCGATAATACACTGAAACCTTCTGCTCAGTGTGCTGCTGCGGCTAGGAAAGGGAATAGAATGTTGGGTATTATTAGGAAAGGTATGGAAAACAGGTGTGAGGATGTTTTATTGCTGTTGTATCGCTCCAGGGTGCAACCGCACCTTGAGTATTGTGTTCAATTCTGGTCGCCGCATCTCAAGAAAGATATAGTAGAATTGGAAAAGGTGCAGAGAAGGGCGACTAAAATGATAGCGGGGATGGGACGACTTCCCTATGAAGAAAAATTAAGGAGGCTAGGGCTATTCAGCTTGGAGAAGAGACGGCTGAGGGGAGACATGATAGAGGCATATAAAATAATGAGTGGAGTGGAACAGGTGGATGTGAAGCGTCTGTTCACGCTTTCCAAAAATACTAGGACTAAGGGGCATGCGATGAAACTACAGTGTAGTAAATTTAAAACAAATCGGAGAAAAAGTTTTTTTCACCCAACGTATAATTAAACTCTGGAATTGTTGCCGGAGAAAGTGGTGAATGCGGTTAGCTTAGCAGAGTTTAAAAAGGGGTTGGACGGTTTCCTAAGGACAAGTCCATAAACCGCTACTAAATGGACTTGGGAAAAATCCAAAATTCCAGGAATAACATGTATAGAATGTTTGTACGTTTGGGAAGCTTGCCAGGTGCCCTTGGCCTGGATTGGCCGCTGTCGTGGACAGGATGCTGGGCTCGATGGACCCTTGGTCTTTTCCCAGTATGGCATTACTTATGTACTTATAACTAATCACATAAGTCATGGGTCTAATTTTTGGGATAGTCACTTGGATCCCCCTTTGGAAAAAGTGTTTTTCCTGTTAGCTGTTTTGGTGCTTTCCAGTATCATCTTTATGCTGATGACACCCAGCTATATCTCTCCACACCAGACATCACCGCGGAGACCCAGGCCAAGGTATCGGCCTGCTTATCCGACATTGCTGCATGGATGTCCAACCGCCACCTGAAACTGAACATGTCCAAGACCGAGCTTATCATCTTTCCACCAAAACCCACTTCTCCTCTTTCTCCACTCTATCTGTTGATGGCACCCTCATCCTCCCCGTTTCATTTGCCCGCAACCTCGGAGTCATCTTCGACTCCTCCCTCTCCTTCTCTGCGCATATCCAGCAGATAGCCAAGACCTGTCGCTTCTTTCTCTTTAACATCAGCAAAATTCGCCCTTTCCTCTCTGAGCACACCACCCGTACTCTCGTCCACGCTCTCATTACCTCTCACCTTGACTATTGCAACCTACTCCTTACTGGCCTCCCACTTAGCCATCTGTCCCCCCTTCAATCTGTTCAGAACTCTGCTGCACGTCTTATATTCCGCCTGAACCGATATACTCATATCACCCCTCTTCTCAGGTCACTTCACTGGCTTCCAATCAGATACCGCATACAGTTCAAGCTTCTCCTTCTTACCTACAAATGCACTCAGTCTGCAGCCCCTCATTACCTCTCTACCCTCATTTCCCCTTACGTTCCCGCCCATATCCTCCGCTCACAGGACAAATCCCTCCTCTCAGTACCCTTCTCCACCACCGCCAACTCCAGGCTCTGCTCATTCTGCCTCACCTCACCCTATGTTTGGAATAAACTTCCTGAGCCCTTACGCCAAGCCCCCTCCCTACCCATCTTCAAATCCTTGCTCAAAGCCCACCTCTTCAATGTTGCTTTCGGCACCTAACCTTTATACCTTTCAGGAAATCTAGACTGCCCCTATTTGACTGACTGTAGATTTGTCCTTTAGATTGTAAGCTCCTTTGAGCAGGGACTGTCCTTCTATGTTAAATTGTACAGCGCTGCGTAACCCTAGTAGCGCTTTAGAAATGTCAAGTAGTAGTAGTAGTAACTTGGTAGACTAATAACTGAGCTAAAAATTAGACGCACTGTCTTGAACTGGGCTCTTTTTATGCTGTATGTCAACTTGATCATTTTATAACTTTGCCTTTTCCAAGTTCTCCTGTATGCAGGGTAGTATTCGCTTGATTAGACTATACGAAGTTCTCATATAAGTTTCTGCAGAATGTTTGTTTCAGCTTTAGTTGGTGGTATTATCACTTTTTTTTTCTAGTTCTACATGGTACTGTTTTGGATTCTCACTAAACAGCTGATTTTTCTTTTGTGTTTTCTTCATATCTTTGCAGTTTTTGTGACTTCAGCTGTTACTTTAAATTTATTACTGCAGCATATGAATTTAAGGTCTTGTTCTGTTAATGCAGCTTGTTATAGTTTGGGTCTCTCTCATTATCTTGGTCTTTTTAGATACCATCTGTCAGGGACACCTGCTCAGAATGATTTTTATTTTTCCATCAATGCATTTTTTTCCAAGGAGTTCTTTTTCTTCCTCTGTCCCTTCATCATTATTGGTAAAACTTCTCTCAGTAGTCATTTTTGCTGCACAGTATTGAATTTGATTTAGTTTCTGTGAAATCAATAGATTGTCCCATTTATACAAATTATAGCCTTATTCATCTATCATACTCCTTTCCTACAGGTGTTTAAATTCAACTTTGGGTAATATTTCCCTCTCCTCAAACCCAGCATATTTATTTCTAAATAGACAAAGAGGTCAGTCGTTAATTCCTCCACCTTGGATCTTTCTCTCTTTTTTTTTCTCTTCAGTTGACAGCTTGTTTTTCATTTACCTTCCACTTGCAGTTCTGAATCTGCTCTTTCCATCACCAGTTCATAGTACTCTATTCTGGGATGCTTTCTGGATCCCTTCTTTCTTTATCAGCCCTTCTACTTGTGCTCCTTTCTGGATCCCTTGCTCCTCCTGTCTCATCCTTTCTTCTGATACTTCTTTTTAAGCCCTTTCACTGTTCCAGCCTTTCCCTTTTTGAGGTTTTTTCAGGATATACCTTATGCTCCCACCTAGATTTCCCCTCTCTCCATTTCATTTTGTACAGAAGCCCTCTACTGTTAAAATAACTCTAATATATATATTTTCTTTGATCTTTAAAATGTGTATTCTTAAAATTTGCATCTTTGCTTTTTGCAACTTTTCCTTGGCAATATTCCTCTTTCCTCCAATTTTTGGCCAACTTTCCTAGTATATCCGCATGATTTAGATATAGGGTATGTAGCATAAAGGAGCAGTACATTATCTATTTTATCTGCAGGAATCCACTTAATTGTAGTTAATCCTCATAACTTTCTCATTAACTTCTGCGGTTTATCTCCTGTTATAGTGGGTCCATGAAACAGTTTACTGTGGCCTTTATCTGAAGCAGGGGTGTTATCTTCATCCACAGTGTCTACATTATCACTATGGCCATCTAGACACAGTGGGTAAGCTATGGGTGAGCACTTTTTTTTTTGTCCTGAGTGACAGGCAGCTAGTATATACTCTACCTTTTCTTTTCAATGATATCTCAACTGTAGTTCCAGGATTGTTGGATGACAACATCCATATACATTAATCCTGCAATCTACGGAAAACAGCTGTTACAGGTGAGCAACTTTATTTGGACAACTGATTCCTGTATATAGTCTGTTTTTTTGATATGCCTACAGACAATTCTGAAACAAGTGAATAGGAACTAAGTCATTGTAACATGGAATATTTTACTTTGATTAAAAACCATGTTTATTTTCTTGGTAGCTTATAAAATCCTTGCAAGCACAGATAAAGAGTATAAAAGATGAAAGCGATCAAGCAATCAGCAAAACAAATGAGGAGAATACAGCACTGAAACAGTTGATAATACTGAAGGTATTGTGTCTTGTACAGTTTTTTTTTTCATTTTATGGATGAACAAGAGGGTAGATCAGTATCAAAATATTGGACATAGCTTATTTTAATATGCGAAAATCTGATTCATGCTCTTCAGCTTTTCACATTTGTTTGTCTCAAGAGGAAACAGACTAAGACCTGTGACAGCCCACTGTGTGGGTATAAATAGGCAGACTGGTTGGACCACATGGTACTTTTCTGCCAACATCTGCCTACTTGCCATGTCAGTTGTAAAGGGGCATACAGTGTGATGAGGGAGAGGGCTTTTTGCTAGGGTCATTTCCTATACAAATTAGTGTAGTACTTTCACTTTTGCAAACTTTTTTTGCAATAAAGATCATTAGCTACATCAATTACTATTAAATAGTAGATGAAAAAGTCTTATCTGTGAGCTTCCAATTGCTCAGTTTTTTTGCAAGTTCTGTTTTTTTATCTGTTACATTTCTTGTTTTACTTTGAGAAGCAGAGATGTACATATTTATTGCTTACTGAGAGCACCCAGTGAATCACAAAAAATTACAAAAATTTTGTTCACACCACGGGAGGAGGTTGGGCCAAGACCTATTATTGATATACGGTGATCTCTCAAAAGCAATTCCAGCAATTTGGCTGATTATCACCTGTCTGAGGTCTTCCCCACCCCCCTCCATTTATTTTTCTGCATATCTGTTTTGATCAGATCTGCTTATTCTATTGTTGTCTAAAAAGTAAGTCATATATCATATAGATAAATTGATCAGCACACAGTATAAGCAGTCCATAACATCCTTATAGATAAAACATGGAATCATATTCAGGTGATCAATGACCAAGTCTTACATACCTTTTAGAAACTCAGATAATCCCCTGGAGTTGAAAATTTCTTCAGCTGAAAATTTGAGGTACTGGGTTTCAGATGGTGATTTTTTTTTTTTTTTTTTACTTCAGCTTCATAAAGAAATCTCATTTAAGAACATAGGCCAACTCCAAGAGTCTGTCTAGTCCAGTATCCTGCTTCCAATAGTGGCCAGTCCAGGTCACAAGTACTTGACAGAGGAGTCTCTAGCTAGCAGAACCTCCTGTAAAGAATAGACCTGTTTTGGAATGTGCTGGATCAGGTGGTGGTGCAATTATTACAGACCTGAATTCTGAAGTGACTTGACAGAATGTTAAACCAAATTTTAAAAGAAACAAGAAGCCAGGGTCTCAAGGCTGGTATGATCATTTTTACATCAAGCTAAAACAAATGTGGGCTGCTGTATTTTAAATACATAGTAACATAGTAGGTGATGGCAGAAAAAGACCTGTACGGTTCATCCAGTCTGCCCAACAAGATAAACTCATATGCGCTACTTTATATGTATACCTGACCTTGATTTGTATCTACCATTTTCAGGGCACAGACTGTAGAAGTCTGCCCAGTACTAGCCCCGCCTCCCAATCTGCTTTACAAGTTCTAGGGATTGTGTTTAAATGATGGTAAAAGCTGGCTGGCTCAACAGTTTGTATTTGCTTTCCTTTATGTTTAAGGGGGACCGTGATTTCAGTCTAATACAATGTTGAGAAACATTTTTATCATTGATTAACTTAGTATGAATAACATAAGATGAGCATCACACTTGTGACAAAAGACTAATGCCATTCATGTACAGGGAGAGCCCTTTTAATGTGGAGGAGCAGCACTAGCCAGATAAATGGATGCAGAATATACATTCCTAAATGAACTTGTAGTCTTTGGGATTTGGTTTAAACAGGCATATAGTGACTTTCAGTAGTTAGTGCAACTTGTAAGTAGACTATGAGTCATTGTTGCTATGTTTTCGTGGGAAAATAATCAAATTTTAAATAACTAAGTGGCATTAAACACAGCCTGCACCAAACTTGAAATGTAGGCATGAAATGTCAACTGTGAATTATACCTTCTATTCTTTCTTTCAGGTTTGAGGTAGTTTGGAAGCTTATAAGATTATTCAAGGGGCCATAAAAGTAATTGAAGGTTTTAAATTCTTAGTTTGTGGCTTCAGGATTAGGTTATTACTTTTCCTTAACCAGTTCATGGCAAGTTGAAGAAATCTAACTTCTCCTTAGATTCTCTATAATACCAAGTCCCAGTGTATTTGCATATCGACATACAATTCAAATTTTAGACCAGATCCGTTTTTCCAAAGGCTGCACTTCAATATTAAACAAGAGGGAAAATTCATGCCTCCTATTCTCCATCCCTTTGTGCCCCTCCCCCCCCAAAAAAATGCATTTATCAGCTTTCTAATTTTTAGGCATGCCTCTCTTTATAAAATAAGTTCCTGTTTAATGGCAGCAAAGGCAAGGAGATATATGGCTGTAGATAATGCAGATACATTGGATAGAAAAAAAAAAGCCCAGATCTTGGTGTCAAGACAACTGAAACTGAAATCTGTGGAAGGAAATATAGACATCTGGGGCTGAGATGTGAGGTTTATAGAATACTTTTGTGTAACATTGCACTAGGATGTTGCCTGAAGCATAATCCCATTGGTGGTTATGCATTTATATTTTAAAATTTATTTTGTAGGATCAGGAAATCCAGGGACTACAGGGCTGCGTAGGACACATTGGTGAGCTACAAGCTATGGTGTCTGAACTTCAAGGCAAACAGAACGAAAGTGGAAAGTGTTCATCTTTAGTAGATGTTAAACAACCAAAATCAAAGAGAGGGCTGTTTTCAAATTTCAAATCTACAGTAACTCGCAGTCCTAAAAGTCTGAAAGGCCAAGGGAAGTCTGAAGAAGCATCTACTCCTTCTAGAAAACAGTCTTTATTGCGTAAAATGTAAATTTTGGGCTTGTGGTACTTTATCGGGAAATAAGGTTTCATACTAAATAGACATTTGCAAAAGATTCATATGCTACAGCTCAGGTACAGTCTGCCCTTTCTGCAATAAATCAGTATATGTTCTAATCTATTCTTTAATGGATGAATCGCGTTTGCACTTCTGTAACTGTTTTAAATGTGTTCTTGTAAAAATAAAATTTATTGATCTTTGTTATATTTAACTTTTAGTCTTAAGGAATTGTTATTTAAATAAAGTTAAAAATGGAAGCAGTGAGACCTAGTATACAGTTTTAAAAAAATAGTAAATATTACCTAAATGTTAATAGAAGAGAAGGTACGAGAGCACTAAGGTAGGTCTTGTAAAATCTTGGACCTGTATTTGAATCACCCCTTACAGAGACTGATGAAGAAAAATGTTATAAAAGACTAGTAAAAAAAAGGCCCGTTTCTGCCTTTGATGAAACGGGCCCTAGCTAGCACCAGACTCCCTTCCCCTCCCTTTACAGTTGTGTCCCTGGTGGTCTAGAGGTACCTGTTCAGTCGGGGCAGGAAAGAAAGACCCCCTCTTTTCTGCCCGTAGTGGTGCTGGTAGGTGCCTTGCTGCATCGTGTGGGATTCCTGCTCTCGGCGTTTCAAAATGGCTGCCGAGAGTTGAAGTCTCGCGAGGCAACTTCAACTCTCGGTGGCCATTTTGAATCGCTGTGAGCCGGACTCAGACACGATGTTGCCGGGCAGCAGCGCTCCGGGCAGGAAACCGGGGGTTCCTTCGTTCCTGGCCGTGCGAACAGGTACTGCTAGACCACCAGGGATAGTGGCATAAGGGGAGGGGAGGTGACAAGGGGTAGGGAAGGTGATGAGGGGAAGAGTTTGCTACCGGGTGCAGGGCGGTACGTTGAAAGGGGCGGTGCGATGGGGTGAAAGGGGGCGGGGTGATGGGCACGTTGTCGGCTGCAGGTATTTTTTGGAAGGGGAGGTTTCCCTACTGCTCCCCGTGCGTTGTTTTGCCTCGCCCTCGACGTCATCACCTGTGATGTGAGGGCAGGGCATGCAGACATGAGTGAGTGTTGTGGCTTCATCACCTTGAAGTTACGAACTGGTGTGTGTGCCTGCAGTGACATCAGTGTCCTCAGAACGTTGAGGGTGCGTTTTATTATAGTAGATGAGCAGTTGGTATGGAATAGTCCATACAGTCAGAGATGCTCTGTGCTTGTTCTGTGCCTTTTATGAATTCAGATAACTGCCTTTGCCTCATCCCATTGGGAGGTTGTTCTATGAATTCACCACCCTTTTCATCTAGAAATTTGTCCTTACGTTACTTCAGAGCCTACCCTCTTTCACCCTGTCCTGTAATCCCCTGATTCTACAGCTTCTTGTCTATTCAAAAGGCCCATTTCCTGTGCAATTTATACTGTGGAGATATATAAATTCACCATCATATGGCCCTTGTTCCACCTTTTCTTTGAGTATAAATATGGGGTATAGATTTAGATGACCATGACCATTTTAGTAGCCAAATTCTGGACCAACTCCTCCTGCTTTCGCTCCTTCTAAAGATGTGATCTCGAATTACATACAGTACTTGACTCTAAATGAAGTCTCAGAAGAGATTTACACAGAAGCATTATTACTTTTACCTTATGGCCTTCTGTTTGGCAAACCTAAGGTCATCAGACACAATAACGTTCACATACCGCTTGTTTCATGCAGAGAAATTCTTCATCCCATATACCAGTGATTCCCAAACTGGATCTGGACCCTAAATGAGGTCACAGGAGAGGATAGGGGAGCAGAATACTGGGATTTGAAAATTATATACCAAGATTCTCAACCTAGTCCTTGGGACACACTATACCAGATATGCATAAGAAATTTGTATGCACCAGTTCTGTTGTATGCAAATCTGTCATATTCATTATGGATATCCTGTGCTCAAGGACTGGGTTGAGAGCCCCCAATTTATATTGAAACACTGGGCCCTGTGTTGATTACTGCTACTGTTGTCACCATTGCTGTCTTTGAAAAGAACTAGACTAAGGACTAATCTCTGTGGCACACAACAAGCAAAGCTACTTTTCTTCAGTGTGAACACCATTTACCATTATCTTTGTCTCCTACTCAACTGTTTTCTTACTAGTCAATTTAGGTCCTGTACTAAGGGCTCTGTTAATATGTTGCTTATGCAGAGCCATGTCAAAATCTTTGCTGAAATTCAAGAGCACATCATCTAGCATTCTACCCTGATTAAATTCTGGTCACCCAGCCAAAGAAGTTGAAAAAGAGCCATATAATAAAATAGTAAACGACAGCAGATAAAGATCAGCATGGCTCATCCAGTCTGCCCAGAAAGGTGTCTAGAGATGTAAATGCACTCCCTACCCAATCCCCCCCAACATCCCAAAATGAGGTAGAGGGGTTAACCTGCATGAAGTATGAAAGTCATTTAGGTTTTGCTTTGAATGGAAATACCCTATACTTTTATTCTATCCTTTTGCCATATAGGGATGTTTTGTTTATGCCATGTGTCTATCTACCTCTAGTAAAATCATGCTGCCTCAGATCTGTTGGATTCCAGAATCTGCATTGTCCTCTGTTTTAGCGGTGATTTAATTACTACCAAGTTCAGACTATCCAGTCTGTAGTTTCCAGCCACTGCCTCATTCCCATGTTTTCTCAAGTTTAGGCGGTGTCTGTTATGGTGGGGTAATTAACATAAGAACATAACATAAGAATAGCCCTACTGTGTGAGACTTATGGTCCATCTTTTCTAACAGTGGCCAATCCAGGTCACAGGTACCTGGCAGAAACCCAGTGGAGTGAGGAAGCATAGGTGCCCGTGGGTGCTGAACACTCCCAATATTAAATGCCTTCATTGTGTCTAGGAAGCACCCCCCAATCATTTAAAAATGTTGGCACCTGTATGAGAAAGCATTCTGTTTTTGACAGTTCTGTGCAGTCCATTCACAAGAAGTGTACTGCCTAGGTGGCCAGTGGATAAGAGTAAATCTGAAGTATAAAATTGGTTTTGAGATTATTTGCATTAGAGAGTTTGCAAGTCTAAATTCTGAAATACAAAGGCAGTTGCCCTGGTTCCTGTAGGGAAACAGCATTTTCATGTTTATGAAAAAGTTGAGCTTCACAAGCTCATTTTCAATTTTTGAAAAAGCAGAATTTGGATATTTTCTACCAAGTTGGTCTAAAGAGCCAGGGGCTGTGTTGTGGGCATGTTTTGTTTGGGTAAGACTAAGGTGAGCCCGAAGTTCAAGTCTAAATAGTGTGTGAGTTGTTTTTTTTTTTTTTTTAAATCTAGACCTGTTTTAATCTTGTTCAAGTTTAAACAAACAATGCTATGAATGACCACTGGATAGATTAAGGCTTGTAGAACTGAAACTGAAAGGAGTTACTAGATGCTATGACATCATCAAGTATTATGGGCATACCCAACAGAACAGCAAGCAGCTCCCAGGAGTAGCCTAGTGGTCTGTCCAGTGGACTAAACAGGTGCACCCAGGTCCAAATCCTGCTCTAACTAGTACAGTTGTGATGAAATTGTGAGCCTTCCAAAATCTTTTCTAATTCGCTATATCTTGAGAGAGGGCTACCAGAATTGCACGCAGTACTTGAGGTGAGGTTGCACTATGGAATGATTCAGAGGCATTGTAATCTTCATCTTATTTTCCATCCCTTTCCTAATAATTCCTAGCAGCGTATTGGCTTTTTGGGCCACCACCACAATGGGCAAAAGATTTCAGTGTATTGGCTACAATGACACTGTAGTGGTATTGCTGATCTGCTACTTACCATATTCGGTAAACCATAGCCCAGAAGCAGAGTTTGTGTAATATAGCAATTATCTGTTGCCATCATTGTCGGGGGGAGGGGATTCACAACAGTGTAAGAAAACAGCACATAACCCAAATTCTTAGGCTCATGGTAATTTCCAAAGAAGCAATGCAAATGTATAATATATATATATATATATATTATTTATTATAGATGATAAAATATAATACTTTAGTGGAAAAAGCAAGCAAACACATAATAAATACCATACGATAACACAAAGGATAAATATATAGATGTCTCACTGAGGATTATTACAAAAATCTGTAAATATATATATACTTCTGACAGTGCTGAAAATTATATTTGAGAACTACAAGCCAAATATATATCAGGCTATAACCATGCCCATGCATCTAGACCAGCATTTGGCAAAAGAGATGATAATCTGACTTCCTCAAACTGTAGAAATAAACCCTGGCTTCTCACCCTGAGACACTTGCTTTGTGGCTGACTTCCGATAGACGCAGGGTCCTGTTTCCAGCAGTAGCTGCAAATGAGCTTGTCATGAGGAAGGTGACAGTTTATCTTGCAGCAGCCTAAGCAGTTGGTCTGTAGCAATGGTAAACAGCCTTGATAATTACCTTACTTCCCTGTAACAAGGCTGTACAGGAAGGGCCAGTCTTTGGCACTTAGGAGAGTATCTCATCAGAATATCTGACCACTTTCAATCTGTGCCAAGTGAATTCCCCTTTCTTTGTCTTCCAAAAGATTTGACGGGAACTCCGTCCCCTGTCCTCAGGTGACTCTTCTAGCCCAGAGCACGCATACCTGCTGTCCGAATGATGGAATCCAGGCCTAAATGATCAAAGAAGGCCATGTTGATCCAGACACTCTCCCTGAGCATGTTGGCACCTTAGCCTAGGGGCCCAAAAATGTTATCACATAGTTGGGCATTATAAATCTGTCCGGTAACCAGTTTCACCCCTGCGCTAATAGTGTCCTTGGTCAGTAAGCGCTGTTCATGGGCTGAGAAAAAAAAATCAGGAGATATCTAAACAGACATTTGTGCCCAAAGAACTCGATAATAGCCCTCTTGCAGCCAGGCTCTCTGCAAGAGGGCAGGGATCCTCCATAAATTAGTAGCCAAATCCCAACCCAAAAGGTCTCACCCCAAATCACGAGCTCACTGCTCCCATATATCCCTTAGGTCCTTGGGTGGAACTAATTGTAGCAGGGCCCAATATGCACCCCAAACACTAATCCCTGTCTCAGAGATGGCATCAAAAAAGGTTTGTAGTTTCACTCCCATGTGCTGTTGAAGCATATTCGCCTCCAAGGAGGTCACGTAATGCTTGACCTGACTATGCAAAATGGTTCTCCCATTCCATCCCAATTTTTTGCTGAAGCACCTCATAGGAAATAAGAGTACCCTACTCCCCCAATAAATGTTCCAATCTACTCACCCCCTGACATTTCCACGATTTACAATGTTGTCCATTCACGGCTGGAAGGAGACATTGCCATGAAGTGGAAACTGATCTGTCACTATGGGATCACCGCCCAAACTCTGTACCAACACCCTCCAAATTACCTGCAATGGGGGAAACAGCATTCCCTTGCTATACTGATGGGGTACTTGAGGGCCAGTGCTGTGCAGTAAGGAGAGAAAAGAAAAGGGGGTATAATAGGCCCGTTCCATATCAAGGGTGTAAAATGGGATTTACCATAGAGCTAGTCCTGTATGTGTCAGAGGAGACATGCCTGATTATATAAATGTAAATTGGGCATTCCTAACCACCCCTGATCCCAGCTACCCAAAAGTAAATAAAACTTTAATTTGGGTTTTTTAAAAGCCCAACAAAATTTGGTGAACAATTGAGTTAAGGTGCGATAGTACTTTTGAAGTAAATAAAGTGGTAGTGTCCGAAGAAGGTAAAGCCCCCGGGGCAAAATTGTCCTATGCAGAAACTGATACACCCCATTAATGACAATAGCAAATCCCTCCACCCTTCCAAACAGTTCTGTGTATGTCTTAACAGATGGGATGCATTAAAGGTATATAGAGGAGACATCCACTGCCAATTGAATGCCCAAATAGACAAAGTGGGGTCCCGCCCATTGCAAGGTAAATCGGGTGTCCCATAATCGACAAACCTGCTCTGAAGAAGGGACAGCTTCCAATTTCCCTAAATTCAGGTGGAAACCCCAAAATCACCATATTCACTAATAATTTCCAACAAAGCTGCTAAAGAATGATTCGGCTGAGAGAGATGAACCAAAATGTCGTCTGTGAAGGCTTCTAACTTAAATTGATGGGGACTGAACTGTATCCCCTGGACAGCCAGAGAGTTCTGTATATCACAAAGTAGGGGGTCTAAAGTTAAGATGAATAGCAAAGGAGACCATTTTCAACCCTGCCGCGTACTCTGCAAGATTGGGAAAAAGACTCTAACCCATTGACCAGGGCCTTCACAATGGATACAAATCTCTCCGAGAACCCGTAGGCTTCCAAAGTTGCAAAAAGAAAATCCCAATTCACATGATCGAAAGCCTTCTCAGCATCGAAACTAATCAATATTAAAGGATATCTTACCTCCTGTGCTGTTCCAAGGATACTGATATCCTCCTGAGATTTTTTGCAGTTGTCCGTCCCTTCTCAAATCCCACTTGGGAATCATGGATCAAAATGGGCAAGATCTGTTCTGATTTGGCTTGGTTTTTGTCAGTAGTTTCAGTTCGACATTCAAGAGTGAGATTGGCTGATAGCCCGGGAGTAAGAGATCCCTCCCTAGTTTTGGTAGTACTTCTATTTGTGCTGTGTTTAACTCAGACAGGATGGCCTCTGCATCTACCATAAGCTTAAAAACATTTACTGTAGGCTGCATTACCTCCTCCCCCAACAATTTGTAGAATTCCATCTGAAAACCATCCTCCCCTCGGGGCTTTCAAGAGGGGACCCTGCTGAATCACTGCGAGTACTTCATCAGGATGGATGGGGGCATACAAACACTCCAGTTTAGAATCATCCAATCTGGGCAGCATCTAGCTGTCCAGATACAAGTGGCCCGGCAACTCCTCGTCTGGCGGGGAAGCTTATAGCTTTTGATAGTACGTCTGGAAGATGCTGCAGATCTCATCAGTGTGAACCCGCTGTCCTGTTAGTGACTTGACTTCCAGAACCCACTTGAGGCCCTCCCTATGTGTGATCAACTGGGCTAAAAGCTGGCCTCCCTTGTTACCATGCTGATAAAGATGATATTTATACTAGGGTAACAATTTAACCGCCCTTGCATGAAGAAACTCATTCAATGCTGTCTGAGTTTCTAGGACTTGTTGTCTTTGAGCCTCTAAATGGGAGCACCTATAACATTTTGGTGTTCATTCCTCAGTTGCTTCTCCAGGCGCAATATATCCCTATCACAGGCCCTCTGGGCATGACTGGCATAGCTAATGATCTCTCCCTTAAGTACTGCTTTGGCTGTCCCCTAATAAATCAGGAGATCACACTGATAATCCCCATTGTGAAATTTATAATCCTTCCAGCTTTGCAGGAGCTTCTTCTGAAACCTCACATCATGATAAAGCTCAAGAAGAAACATCCAATGAGAGCCAACCGTCTGGGCCCTAGAGGGCCACCAACCCACCCAAACCCATGCGTGATCCGAAATTGCATAGGGGCCTATTTCTACTCTGGAGATGCCTGAAAACAAAGATGTGGAAAATAGAAGGTAATCCATACGCGATTGTGTGAAGTGCGTCCGAGAAAGGCGAGCATAGTCTTTGTCAGGTGCAAACCTGCCAGGCATCCATCATATTTAACTGCTGACACAGATTGGGCAAGCTCGACTTATATGTAGGGTGTCCCTCCTTGGATTATGGAACTTATCGAGGTCCAGATCCCATACAGAATTAAAGTCACCACCTGCGATCAAGGGGTAGGCACTGTGTGAGAGCAATAATGTTGTTATCCATCCATAAAGTCCCCAGTCAAAGAAATTAGGGGCATAAAGACTGCACAGCACCAACTCCCTCCTCACTACTGCCACTTGGCTTATCAGGTAACATGTATCTGGATCTGAAGCAAGGCTAGTATCCTATCCACCACCACCTTCTGAAATACTACAGCTACACCCCCTTTTTAGCAGGGACTGCAATACACTCCCCAACCCACCATTGTTTTAACTTTGCACTCTCCTGGTCCATCAAATGTGTCATGTTCCATGTGACTATCATCATGATTATAGTGGAATATAGGAAACGTAGAACATGAACAAATGAATATAAAGATAGGGGAGGCTGTCCCAGCCTAGAACCACCCCCCTTGCAGCCTCCGGTTATGGCAAGCTTCTAAAAAAAACAACAATGGTGCTTTCTGAAAATCCCAGACATTCACCCAAATCCCCCCCCCTTCTGTCCCCCCAACTACACCTAATCCCCCTGCCTATTCTGTTCCCAACCAATCCCCTTGTGAATCATATGCCTTACAGAAGGACTGACATGTAAAATGCCTAACCTACCCAATCACCGATACAACCAGATACGTTCAAATCCTCTACACCAACAGTAAGAAACTCTTCAAATAAACAATTATGCTCAACATCATCTGTCAAAGTGGAATCACCAGATCTGAGAGAGAAAAAAAGGGGGGAGAAATTTTCCCACTCTCACTCCAGCAATGGCCATATGGCGTTTCATTCAGTCAGCTAGGACCCACAGAGGGTGACGAGAATGCAAAGAGCATATACCAGGAGTCTTCCACCACCAGCATGGACATCCTATGTGGATGTTGGTCTTCAAGCATGCTGATCTGACTCCAAATCAAGATCACCAGAAGGTGCAGCATCAAGGTTAAGTCCATCCAAAAAAAGCTGTGCACTCTCCACAGTCTCAAAAATCTGCATACAATTTTGCAAGCATGCTGGATAGAGCAAAGCAAAGTGAATATTATTTTTAAAAAGTTTAGTACATAGGAGTGAAAATCCATGTTGTTTTGTGGCCACATTCATTGAGTAATCTTGAAAACACAGTATTTTCTTCTCTTTATGCAAAACCTGCAAAATGGCAGTTTTATGAGCTAAATTCAACAGCTTAACAATTACCACTCTCGGGCACTTATTCACCAGCTGTTGCGACCCCCAACCTGTGTGCCCTCTCCACTCTATGAAGGCCAAAAGGAAATACAGTGAACTGGAATATTCCTTGGGATGTCTTCTCCTTGGCAGCTGGAGTGAGGGATACCTGCCAATATCCTTTGGTAAGGTCTAGGGTCAAGATGAACTGGGCTCCTAGCCTCTTGATAAGTTAATCAACTCTTGGCATTGGATAAGCCTCCAATTTGGAGAGGGCATTCACCTTCCAGAAATTGAAACAAAACCGGATGCTCCTGTCCAGCTTTGGCACCAGCAGCGTGGGAAATGACCAATTACTGACCTACTCCTCGATGACACACATTTCCAGCATCTCAGCTACTTCTTTTGCCACAACCTTCTGCCGGGCTTCGGGATCTGTTAGGTGCGTTGCTGGACTATTACTCCTAGCTCAGTGATAATATCAGTTGCAAGGTGGGTCTGGCCTGGTCTGGAAAACACATCCCGGTTCAGCAGACCAACTGTTCTAGGTCAGCCTTCTATGAGGCAGAACACTGATCACCAAATGGAACTGGTAGGGACCCAGACTCTGTCAGAACTTCCAGTCCATAGTTGTCCCTTTGGACCAGTGCTGCAGTCACCAGGATCCACTTCTTTAATAATGTGATATGGAAGATCTGTGCCTTATCCCTCTTGTCTGGTTGGGACACCTTGTAATGGACCTGTCTTCTCTGTTATTTCATAAGGTCCTTGCCACTTGCACAATAGTTTGCTTTTTGAGGGCAGGAGAACTAAGGTTGGTAGGTTCTCTGCACTGCCTTCTGGTTGTAGGCTTGGGCTTGACCCACCTGAGCCTTCTCCAAGCAGAGTTTGGCTGCCTCACCTGCTTTCTTCAGTCTCTCCTGCATAGTAAGCACATATTCGGCCAAGTTCTTCCCCAAGCTTCCCAAACCACATCCAGATTGCCACTAGCACAGTGGTTCTGAAACCTGGTCCTAGTGGCACGATCTCTACAATGAATAGTCAAGAGAGATATTTGCATACACTACCTCCAATCTCTCTCATGCATATTCATTGTGGATATCCTGAAAACCTGACTGGCTAGGGTGCCTCCAGGACCAGGTTTCAGAACCACTGCTCTAGCATATAACAATTGAAACAGAGAGAATCCTGTCAAGCTCTGGGGAACCTCCCGGACAGCAAACAGTACATACAGGAGTGTCCCAGTTCTTGTCTTTGGCTACAAAATTCCTCAGCATTTGCTTGAGAGACTTATTAAAGCATTCCACCAGACCGTCTCTCTGTGGATGTTAAACTGGTGTCTGCAAGGTCTTTACTTTGAGCAGGAAACACACTGGTTTCATGACTTTAGACATAAAAGTGGTGATGTGGTCAGTCACTATCTCAGTAGGAATCCCCATCTGGGAGAAGACTTCCCACAGCACATTGGCTATGGTGGTAACGTTTATATTACACAGGGCAATGGACTTTGGGTAGCCGGTAGTGGGTGGCATAATCCAAAATAACCAGGATATACTTGTTGCCTTGGGTGGTGCATTCAAGTGGCCCTATGAAGTCCATAGCCACACTCTCAAACAGGTTGTTGACAATGGGCATGGGCATAAGAGGGGCAGATGGAACCCTTGCAGGACAATTCAGCTGGCAGATTGGGCAGGACTGACAAAACAGTAATACTTGCTTGAATACGCCTGGCCAGAAAAAACAGAGCCAAAATCAGTTCCTGGTTTTCTCCTCCCCCAAGTGACCTCGTAACAGGTGACTGTGGGCTAATTGCCTATGGTAGGGATGAGGGTTGCTCTACCTCTTCCCACTCCAGGGTTCTCCTGGCCACTATATACAAGTTATTCTTTATTATAAAATGTGGGAATATTACTTTAGAAGTTTCCTGGTTGCCCTTGGGGTTCCCATCTACAGTTACAACTCTGGCTTGTGCTGCTCTAAGGGCCTCATCCTCTAACTGGACTCTTTTAAAGTTCCCTATGGTTCCTTCACTACTCCACTCCGGTAGACTATCTAAAGGGTCTAGGGTGTCTTCCCCCAGCTCTGGATCTCCATCCCCTGCATCTTTTAAATTCAGAGATCAATGCAATTTCTCCAATTGCTGCTGGAGGTGGGGTTTAGGCAATTTCTGGATTTTGGTATACAAATTGAGGTCCTCCAGTGGGAAGATCTCAGGGAAAGGCTCCCTCTCATTCTACGGGCCAGTAATCAGCTGTGCCCAGATGGCTCCAAAGTTTGAAAAATCCTGACTCAGAACTATTGGGTAGGGTAGCCAAAGCAAGCCTGCTACTTACAGCTGAGCTTGTCTTATGGGTGATTTAAAGGATACTTGAGCTGCAGGATATTGCCTTTGGTCACCATGTACGCATGCCAAATGTCACAGTCTATTCATAATTCCAACTGCATTTGGGTATTTCTATTTGAATGAGGGTCTTGACACTGCTGTAGTCCACCAGTGCCTGGTATGGGTGTCCTTACAACTCAATTTGTAACATGCAGTTTCTGCTCTCAGGGTGAAAAGCCCCCCCCCCCCCCCCAAATTGCAACAGTGTGGGGCTACTACATTCACCGTCATGGCTTCTTTAGCTAGATTCTGGCAGTCCCTAGCTATATGACCTCTTCTCCGACACCTGAAACAGGTGGGGGAGTAAGGATCCCACAGCCAGGTGTTGTGTTTGTGGGAATGAGGGCTTCCATCACTCTGACCCCTTCCTTGTGGACCCCAGGCTGGAAGATGGTTGTCAGATCAAGCCTTTTCTCTTCCAGGACTCCCAGCTTCTTCTTCTTGCAGTGTTCAGACTCTGGTTGTGCTTGGTAGAAGGCATTGGCCACTTCAAGCACTCTCTGGGGTCAATTTGGGGAGCTGCCTCACCCACTGTTTCATAGATAGGGGTAGCCCTTCAAGGAACTGCTCTAGGAGGATGACTCTCGCTATCTCTAGGCCCATCTTGCCTTCTGGTTGCAGCCATCTTCCTTGAGTCCGTAGAAGAAATTCCAGGTGTTCTCTTTTTATTTATTTAGATTTTGCTCACACTTTTTTCAGTAGTAGCTCAAGGTGAGTTACATTCAGGTATACTGGATATTTCTCTGTCCCAGGAGGGCTCACGATCTAAGTTTGTACCTGAGGCAATGGAAGGTTAAGTGACTTGCCTAAGATCACAAGAAGCAGCAGTGGGATCTGAACCGGCCACCTCTGGTTTGCAAGACATGTGCTCTAACCCTTTCCGAAATTGATGCTGGCCTGGTAGACCTCTTGGGTGCAGCATGCCCTCTCCAGAACAGTGGCCTTTACTTCCACATAGGTAGCCATCCCACCAAAGTTGACATCTTGAAAGACAATTTGGCTGCTACCAGTCAGTAAATTCCCCCAAATAAGCTATGATGCTTTTGGCCAATCAGCTAGATGGGTGATTCTTTCAAAACTGGTCAGGAAATAGTCCAGGTCTTATTCCGGTACCATCTTTGGTAACACCAGGACCAGAGTATGTAACCTAAAAGTCTGCAATGCTTGCATCACTTGGGTTAGAGCATATTGCTCGGCTGCTAGGGATCTCTTGAAGCCTGCTGGTGCTCCCATTGCCTCTGTACCATTTGTTGCAGCAGCTGCTTCCACTAAGGCCTAAGTGCGCACTGCTTAAGGGAACAAAAATAAAAAGCTGCCTGTCTGGCACTAATTATACTCCCCCCCCCCCACCCCACTAAAGCAGGGCGATTCCCATTTGCCCAATGTTCCAGTGTACCATCTCTATACCATCCAGAACCCCAGAGGCCAGGGATCCTGACTCCCTCTGGCAGGATAAGCTCCAATCCCACCGCCACACCATGTGATAAGGGTGGGCCTTCTAATTATACAGCCAGACAAGGTTACAACAGTAAGGCAAAACTGTTTATTAACTCAAAGTTTGAGGCCTGTTACTTCACAGGTACAGACAATGAAGGGTAAAGTCTCTTGAAATTCTGAGGACATTTGAACATAAGCCTGTGGCTGACAGGCCCCAAAACAGTTTACACAGTCTCTCTCTCTCTCTCTCTCAGGTGGCACAAACATTGGTCTGGCTCCAGCCAGGACTCAAAGTACAGGATTCTCAAAATTATTCAAGTTAAGGTTTGGCCTACCTGAGCCAGGTTATGGTAGCTACACATCGGTAGCAAAGGCATACACTGTGGGCCCATTTCTTCCTTCCCTGGTCCTCCTTAACCCAACTCTGGCCCTGCCTTTTATACTTCCAGGCAGCTGACCTGGCTCCACCCCTCCCATGTCACTTCCTCTTTGGGTGGGACTTAAAGGTGGTTCTGACTCTAAAGGGAAAGAGGCAGCATCCTAGACTCCCTCAGAGCCTGGTTATAGAATTACCCCCCAGTGGGACATACGTTCATGGTTGCATTACATGTATTTTAAGGATTTGTGGTTAATATATTTTTACAATATTAAACCTTTTATGATTTTATTTTGTTTGCCTTTGTATTTCTGCTTTGAATCTTCAAGATAAAGCAGAATACAAATTTCCCCATCTTAACCTATCATATTTCCTTTATTAGCCATTACCCTTTCTTCCAATTTGCAAGAGCACACTACCAAAGATAAATGTCTCATGGGGTTATTACCATGGGAAATGTAATTCCTGTGGGTGATTTGAATTACAGCTGTGTTTCGGGATTTTAAGGACATCCACAATGAATATGCATGAGATAAAATTTCCATGTATTACCTCCACTGTATATAATATCATGCATATTCGACATCCTTAACATTCTACTGCATGGGAGATTCCCAAATACCGAGGACAGGTTGAGAACTACTGCATTAAGAGCCTTCCATCATGTGCTAGTTGCAGCTTGGAGATAAGTGGTAATAAGTTGTTGGTTGTTTTTTTTTTTTGGGGGGGGGGGGAGGAGGACTAGGACTGGGTTCTCCTGCTCCCTATGCCCCTCATAGCCCCATCCTCCCTAAATCCAAAACTTTCCTTCCTGACCAAGCATCAGCTCGTTCGTAAGAACACAACATAATAAGCATTGCCATACTGGGACAGATCGAAGATCCATCAAGCCCTGTATCCTGTTTCCAACAGTGCCCAATCTAGATCACAGGTACCTGGCAAGATCCCAAAAGGTTTTATGCAGTTTATCCCAGGACTAAGCACTGGATTTTCCCTAATTTATGGACTTTTCTTTTAGGAACTTGTCCAAATGAACAAATTTGAAATATGTGAATGAACTTTACACGACATTAGCTATTTTTGTCACACCTGGTTTCGCATCACAATTTGCTACTTTGCCCAAGTTCACCAAGCATGAGAGCTTGAAAAAAAAATATATATAAACTGCTAAAATCTTGGCAATACACTAGCACTGGAAGTGTTCATGCTTGAGAACACAACCATAAAACAAATGCACTGGAGGGATAGCATAAGGTTATCATTATGGATAAGTCCTAGTGAAACAATTACATCCCTTTAGGTGGTTAAAAAGAGCTCGCTATTTACTTTGGTAAACCCACTAAAACTCTAAAATGCTTCATTGATAATGGTTTGAAATATACTTGTAAAGCAAATGCTAGATTACCAATTGTGCTCAAGTGGTCTTGAAGAGATTCCATGGTGGTTTTGTCCTATTAAAAAACAGTACTGTATCACACCTTGAATTCAAATCACAGTTTATAAGGAGACTGTGCATGAGATAAGATTACTTAATATAATACAATACTAGCTAAAGGCCTACACAGTACTTTAAAATAAGACTCATTGCTAAGCAGCTAAATAAATGTTTTTGATTAGTTTGTTGTGCTGGTGATTACACACCAGCTTTAAAAGGAGAAAGTACAGGAAGCCATACAAAAGGTTAATATAGCAAGACTATTTATTGATTTTTTAAAAGGTCACAAAAGGAGACCAGTATTTACATTGAACTATGTGAACAAAAACTGGTGCAAATACCAAACAGCAGAGACAAAGCAGTTGCTTTCACCCATTATGTTTAACAACTCGATCCTTGTTGGAGACAAATGATTTTGGACAGCAGGCCTGTTTAGCTTTCAGCCGAAGGTACCTTGTTTGGTGGATAGGACTAATCGTCTTATTTAAAGTAGGTTGCCCACTTCATGGTATAAATCCAAGGAATCAAGAAGGCAAGCGATCTACAAGATCAAAGATGATGTAGAAAATAGCAGTCTAGATGAGAATCATTCATCACCTAATGTAGCTAGGAAAAAGGCCCGTTTCTGAAATCAAGGAAACGGGCACTAGGCAGGCAATCCCTCACCCTCTCTCGGTGTTTCACAGTCTGCCCTCCCTCCGTTTTCAACCCCGCCCCCGCGTTGCGGCCCGTGGACCCCCCTTCCGCGACCCTGTCGTCCCCCCCTTCCCGGCGAAACCCCCCCCCCCGCCGCTGTTGTCGACTACCTGTGCTGACGGGGGACCCAAACCCCCGACAGCCGAAGTGCTGTTCTACCCTTCGCGTTGGTTCCTCAATGCTCTTCTCAAGCTCTTCAAGTTTCTGTGCGTGCGTCTGACATCAGACGCACGCATAGAAATTTGAAGCTTGAGAAGAGCATTGAGGAACCAACGCGAAGGGCAGAACAGCACTTCGGCTGTCGGGGGTTTGGGTCCCCCGTCAGCACAGGTAGTCGACATTGGGGGCGGTTTTCGGCATGAAGGGGGGGGGGGGTTGCCAGGCTCACGGAAGGGGGGTCCAGGGGGCCGTAACACGGGGGTGACAGCTGATTCTGAGGCAGGGGGAGGAGTAGGGAAACACGCTCCACGTGTTTCCCTATTCCTCCCCTTGGTTTCAAATCAGCTGTCACTGACGTCACTGCGTGCCTGCCTAGCAGACCACCTCCTGAGGGAGGCACGGTCCCTGGCACATTCGAACGTTGGCGGTGAGAATTATTATATAGGACATTGTGGTGAATAAATCGTTAATGGATGATTCTCATCTGGTCTGCTATTTTCAGTGCCATGCTCCACAATCTATACACCATAGTTGTCCAACTACTCATTACAAGTCTCTGTTCAAAACAGGTGCTGTCAACACACAATAAAAAAATGCTTTGGTACGATGGTGGATCCTTTGAGAAAATCCTTAGGTGAGGTCACAAGAACACTGCAGTTCTATTTTTGCCAGGGAGGCACTTACAAGGCAGACATGTGGAGGGTTATTTTTATAACAGGTCACCTATGTCAGGAAGACAAGTAGATGCCTATTTTGAAGCTATTCTATAAAGGCACATAGTGGCATGATTACTAGAATGTGTTAAGCAGTTAGCGTGGGTTTTAGCACCATGCACCAAAACAGCCAGTGTGATAAATAACCTACACTAACTGCTTAGCATGAGATAGGGTGGGGACTGGGTGGGCTATGGTTGGAGTTTAGACATAGACAGTATATTGCAGTTAGAAGTGTGGTAACTGTCCAATATGCAGTTAGCATGGGTGCACTTAATGCCACCTCAAGAAGCAATGTTAGGTGCATGCGTGCTAATTGGGTTTGAAAGTAATGTGTGATAGGGAACATGTCTGTGTGGAAACTGTAGGGAATGCTAGACATGCCCTCAATGCTTACTGCACAGCCTTTGCGCTTAACATGTAGCTTAACATGTAAGTGCAAATCCCCCCAGTACTTTAATAAACCAGCCCCCATCTTCGTAAGACAGCTTCAGTAATAGCCTGCTGAAATCATGGCCACAGTGCAGCTGGGGGGGGGGGGGGGGGGGGGGGGTGGGGAGGGGAAGGGAAATGGGACTTGATATACCGCTTTTCTGAGGTTTTTGCAACTACATTCAAAGCTGTTTACATATATTCAGGTACTTATTTTGTACCAGGGGCAATGGAGGGTTAAGTGACTAGCCCAGAGTCACAAGGAGCTGCAGTGGGAATCGAACTCAGTTCCCCAGGATCAAAGTCTACTGCACTAACCACTAGGCTGCTCCTCCACATAGGTGTATATTCTATAATCTATGGAGGCACTTCGTGGCTCTGCCTAAACTCCGCCCCCCTGAGCACTCTTACACCTTGATGCTGTAAATGTATGTGCTTTTTTGTCACCATACTAACTTTAATGCATGGGGTAATTTTTTTTAAAGATGCTATATACACACATACAACAGGGTTTATGAAAAAAAAAAACCCTTACAAAGATCACCCTATATGTATTTGTTCTGTGTATAAATGGTTACTAGCATTGGTGTTTGGTAACACAGAAGTACAGCAGAACCCTGGATTTACTCTCAGGCTTTTTTGCCATTTTATACACAAACAATTTTTGAACAAAAAAAAAAAAAAAAGCCCAAACCAGGGTTGGAAAAATCCTGGTTGCCAGATCACCTAAAATATGGGGCCCTACATCTGGAAAGGTTTGTGCTAGGAGGGAGGCTAGAGGAGAACATTTAGATGGATGAAAGAATCTGGGAGAGAGGGAAACACAATGGGAAAGAGGAATAGTGGGAGGCAAAGGAGAAAAGAGCTGGAGAGAGAGGGAAACAGCTGGAAAAAAAGGTGCAGAAAGAGTGCCAGTAGGGTATAGAGGGAAAACAAAAGCTTAGCACTACAAACACACATACCTTAAATATTGTTAATACATTTTGTTACCATCTAGAACTTACTGGCTCACATTTCTACCCTTGTACCCCTGTAATATAACTATGGAGTTCTTCAGTTTTATTTCTTCAGTGAATTTGGTGCTTCTGGAAAAAATAAGGCTCAGATTGATAGTGCTGAAGGAAAAGGAGAAGGCCAAACCAACTAGGGAGGCCGGCCACAACTGGGCTGTAGGCCAGCGGGTAAGAAAGGGTTAAGGAAGACAGGGGAAGGGGGGGAAGGGGGAGGGTAGGCATTAAAAGAGGGTCGGCAGGTGAGGAAAGGTCTTTTCCGGCGGGCAGCAGCGAGCCAGAGGAGCTGACCCGGCCCACCCACCCACCCAGAGTTCAGGCACAACTGTCGCAGCTGGGTGGTTAGGGGCAGCAATTAGGTAAAACCACGGCGGGTACACAGCATGTCAGCACAGAATGGTTCCTCGGGGGCGGGGAATAATGACCGAAGTTCAAGGTCAAGTTCAAGGGTAAGACCGGCAAGCGGCCGAGTTGAAGTTCACTTACCTTGATCACATTGTCTCCTGGCTAAAGCGTCCAGGAGGCCCAGAGATTATGCAGGGGGCGTCCTTAAACGTGCGGCACCAGGATCAGCGGGGGTGTGCTTTGACGGCACAACCAACAGCGGGGGTGTGCTTTGACGGCAAACCGGCCACGGGGGTGTGCTTTGACGGCACAACCGGCAGCGCGATGAAACACGAAACAAATGATAAGCTGTGTACCCAGGGGGGTTTCCTATGAGTGTGATACTATAGGAAGTTATGAAGTTTGCAACGTATGTAAATGCGATTTATGAGATGTAATTTAAGGTGCTTGGCTGCGGCCATAATAAATTCCAAATCTGTCAAAGAAGTGGCTGGTCCTGTTTCTTCTTGGTGGTAAAAGAGTGTGCACGAAGGAGCAGTGCCGAATGCCCCAGTTGTGGAAACCTATTTATCCACAGCACAAGTATGATGCAGGCAGTAGCACACAGCAAGCTTCCCCACAGTACCCTCTGTACCCCAATCCTGCTCTGGAGGAACCAGCTCTGCATTTATGAGGGTAATTTTAGTCTCCCCTATCTGTGCAATTTTTACCCTCACTGCTGAGACTGAACACTAGTGCCAATTAATGCCAACCTGTGATGGTAGTTTGGTGATGTGGACATTTATCCCATCGCCTACTGACCATAGAAACCAATTTTTCAAAATTATTAGGGGTGCTAAACGCAACCAAGTAATTGTTCCCTGGCCACTGTAAAAGGTGTTTGCTCACTACCGGGGATGCTCAAGCACCCACAGCACTGGCACTCTACTAATGAACAAAACCTGAACTAATGAACTAAAGTTAATCTAGTCCTTCAAGCAACACAGAGCTTTGATTTCATTAACCATTCCAGAGACCGTTGCTAAAATAAATGTGTTTATCATGCAATATTCAGTCTACTCAAATTGTGCTTTTATTGTTAAACTCAACACTCTTTTTACATGTGCTCCATAAACAATACTTTAGTACAAGAAAATTATTCAAAAGAACAAAATTACAGAAAATAAAATCCAAGCATAATTAGAGAGTGTTTCACAGCATCTTCAGCCACACAGCTGATAACTTTTATGCAAAGGTGAGAAAGGTCTTCAAGAATCATAAATGCCCATAAATGAAGATGGAATCACAGCTGTCTGTTCCTCTGCAAGGGAGGGAAATAAACCAATCCCCTAAAACAAATGAAATTTGCTGATATTTCAACAGAGGGCAGCTGTGCCAATGGGAGGGAAGGGGATGCTCTATTGATTCAGAGAATGTAGAAACGAATTGAAGAGAGAATGCGTCAAAATGTACATGTATTCTGAAGGAGAACAAATCTGCAAACATTTCAGCCAGGAATCATTGCGCAAAACAAACTTGAAAGCAACGTCTGTTAGTGATATATGAATATGTCATAAAATCACAGTTAAAATGCTCATCAATTTCAACCTGGCATTAAAGACATATGATTCTTTTTCTGTCAAAGCACATGTTTAGATAGTTCAATAGATTTCTAGAAGTGTTAGCTTGAAAAAAATGATAAAATACCGTAGACTGTGGACTACAGAACCCAATGGATTTGACAGTGCCAATAGATTCCAGCTGCTGCCGTATTGGAAAAGGATTTTGCTTTTGGACGGGGAAAAAACCCTCAGAATTATATTTGTGGTTACATCCCAAGTCACCACATTTATCTTCATCCTTCATACCTTATTGTGCCTGCTTTTGTGATCTATTTTCTTTTGTCTTGAACACCGAGATGCTGATTTATATTTTGTAGGGCTGGATGTGAACTCGATTCTTAGAGCATTGGTTGATTTTTTTTTTCTTTCTATAAATATGATTTTCTCTAAACTGGACTTGAAAGTCATGCAGAAATGATTATTATAAAGAAGTGTATGTACGTTTTACCAGCCAAAAAAAAAAAAGCTTTGTTTTTCCAGGTTGGTTAATCTTCATGTGACGTCTTGGCATTTCTGTTCCAAGAATCAGAATTGGCATGATATCCAAGCATTTCAAGCAAAGTCAGTGAAATACAGTAACTTGACCAATCCTCTTCCTCAAACAATAGGTAGAAGCTTAAACTGGGAAAGACAGTCTTCAGGTTCTATGGCTGTTGCTGATACTGTCCCTCTGTTGCTGTGTAGAAGTCATCCAGCACACTCTGCAAGTAATCAAAGGTTGGCCTCTCTTCCGCCTTATCCTTCCAGCACATTTTCATGATCTCATACAGCTCCTCGGGACAGCTCTCCATACGTGGCATCCTGTATCCGCGCTGTAGAGCGGACATCACATCAGCGTTGCTCATACCTGACGAACCAAAGAGAGAATGTCTTAAAGCCAAAGTACTGTATTAGGAAATGAAAAAAAAAAGGATATATAGTGCAATTTAAAAAATGAAGGGCCCTGTTTACTAAGCCGCTTTATAAGTGTGTTAGCGTCTTCAACGCGTGTTAACCACGAATGCGCTTACAATGTCCCTATAGGCGCCTACATGGTTAACTCATGCGCTAATTGTAGGTGCGTTAAAAACACTAACGCGCCTTAGTAAACAGGGCCCTAAGATAGTTCTTATTTATATTCTGCACCTAGAGTTTTAATAGGTTGCAATATCCTTTTAAGGCCCAACAAAATGATGTCTGAAGAAGGGACCTTTGACATCTTGAAAGCTTTTGCATTATAACATGTTTTTTTTATTGGTATTTATCAGGTGTCCAAGGCAGGCCACTAAAACTGCAGTGACACAACTATTTAAGGTTAGGTAAGCTCCCCAACACAGAATTGGAGCGCTGTCATGTTTAACTCTGGCAAAATCTGATCCGAGTCACAATGATATTATGAAAAGCACACAAATCTCATGAATACATGCCATGAAAAGCAATGGCGCACAGCCAGATGTGTGCACAGTGCCAATTAACATCAGTAATTGGTTGTTAGCACCCAATTACTGGTAGTTAAGGGTTTGTTACTCAATTAATACTGAGTAATAGAGCACACTATTGATATGGAAAAAAAAATGAAAATTTAGTCAAGCAAACACAGTGAAGATGACTCAAAAAAATAAAATGGAGATAGATGATGTGTGAATCATGCGGGAATTTTATTCAAACATCCAATGAGGCTGCAAGAGGTAAATTCAGGGGGGAAAAAACCTCTGAAATTATTTTTTCATAGAAAGAGCATGGATGTATGGATTAACCCCAAGTGGATGCAAAAACACAGTTCAAAAAGCGAGAGATAAGCCCAGAGAATCCCTAGTTGTGAAGTAATGAAGGAAAAGTCAGAAATAACTTGGATGTCTGACATTACAATAGGAATTAAGATGGGTAGAATAGAGAGGCCTTAAAGCCTTTATCAGCCATCATATTCTATGTTTCAATACAGGCTTTTGATATATGCTAGTATTACTACCGATCCTTCATCCTCAGGTCTGTAATATTGTACAGCACAGACTCATAAAACAATCTTTCTATAATGCTGTGGCTCTCAACCTGGGAGGGTGGAGAGACATGCCCTAGCACTAAAACAATGGGATATCACCAAAAATAAATGGTAAGCCATTTGTAGGTCAGTTTATAATCAAACTGAAGGTGGGAAGAAATAATGAGCTGCCTGAAGAGACAGGAGGACTGGAATTCCTTGCCCTCAAGGAAGAAGACAAACCAAAATGGGCAGAGACACCCACATCAACCACCTACTGTATTAGGAAAAGCTTCAGAGGAAGGGTCAACCAGTGTTTACCACCCTTTCAGTGCAGAAACTGACAGCTAGAGGAAGGGACTGCCAATATCTAGCTCCTGCCTAAGACAGAGATTCAGAAACCAAGCAAGAAGTGGCAGGCCTGCACCACTTGTTAAGAGACACAGGGGTCCTTTTATTAAGGTGTGCCAAAAAGTAGCCTGCGCTGGTGTAGACGCATGTATTGGGAACGCGCAGGTCCATTTTTCAACACACCTACAAAAAAGGCCTTTTTGGGGGGGCCGAAAATGGATGTGTGACAAAATGAAAATTGGTGCACGTCCATTTTGGGCCTGAGACATTACCACCACCCATTCACTTACAGGTAAGATCTCACGCGTTAACCAGGCGGTAATTGTCAGTGCGCGTACAATGCCAAGTACTGCCTGGTTGGTGCCACAAATTTTCCGACATGTGTAGTGGGCGTGCGTAAAAAATGAAATTACTGCCCGGGCCACATGGTAGCTGGGTGGCAGTTCTGAACTGGTGCACGTTGAGCGCACGTAGGCGCCTACACAGCTTAGTAAAGGGGCCTCACTGAGCCAGAGCAAGGGCCTACTGCACAGACTGAATACGGGACTGTTTATAAACAGCACTCCCTGTGACAGAATTTGGGGCTGCTGTCATCCAGCAAGAAACAACCGAAACCAAAAAGGAGACTGAGGGCTAGGGTACAAGGCTGCAAGTATCACCTTATTTTTACCCAAATGAGAGGCTAAAAAACCCAAGCAAGGGGCCACTGACATTACCTCCATCTTGAGTCAAAGAAAGAGAGAAAGAGCATTGGGTTGCTGACACCAATCTTCTGCCTGAGACAGAGAAAGAGACTATTCCATATCATCAAGCTGATCAATCCATAGACTGGTGGGTTGTGTCCATCTACCAGCAGGTGGAGATAGAGAGCAAACTTTTGCCTCCCTATATGTGGTCATGTGCTGCCGGAAACTCCTCAGTATGTTCTCTATCTCAGCAGGTGGTGGTCACACACAGCAGCAGCTCTGGCTAGGCCTCCAAGCCTAATCCTTAGGTTTTGTTGAGGCCTGGGGTTGAGGGCTCTTTTGAGCAAGTGCAAACCTGGTGGTGCCAGGTCCCTCCTTTTCTCCCCCCTCCCGCTGGCTCCGATTAAAAAAAAAAAAAAAAAAAAATTTTAAACGTCTTTAAAAGCGTTTAATTCGACGTTTCTTTAAACGTTCATTGCAGCTACTCACTGGGACACCAGTTCGTTACAGCTCGGAGCGGCAAGAAGGTAATTTTACCTTTTTATAGCGGGCAGGGGGTTCCCCGATTCTTCTCCTCGTGGCATATGGCGTCGGAGGGCGAGGGTGCAAAGGGTCGCTCCCTGGATCGCTGGAGCGCTTCTAGAGGGGATGCGGGGGTTTTACAACCTGATTCGCCCTTGATGGGTGACAGTTTAGTGACCGATGTATGTCCCGGTCGTTCCTCCGGCGTGGCGGTTTTTTCCCGCCATAAACGCCCATCCCCCGCTCCTCGCCTCCGCCATCTTGGCCGGCCACGCGGCTCGGACGGCTTCTTCGTGGGCCGCCCTTGAGGTTGGAGACATTAATGCCATGAACGCCCTTAATTTGGGCGACGGCACAAGCGGCTAAAGTTAAGCGCCGTTCTTCCCGCGCGGCTCCTTCGCGGAGTTTCGCGCCGGACGCCATTTTGGATGCGCAGCATGTCTCTCCCCCGCTATTGCGAGCGCCGGTTGAGAGTGCGTCTAGGGCTGTTGCCCAGGCTGCGGAAGTGCACAGTCTGGGGGGTTTCTCCCCCGAGTTTGTTTTGCTGCTGCATCAGGCTTTCCTCATGCAAAACGCTGCCCCTGCTCCCTCTTCTGATAAAGAGGTTGAGGTTCCCAGAGGTGAACGCCCTCGGGTTGATTTCCAGGCCTTGGAGGACTTTGAGGCATATTTTCAAAGCACTTAGCCTCCCAAAGTTCCATAGAAACCTATGGAACTTGGCCTCCCAAAGTGCTTTGAAAATATGCCTCTTTGTCTCCTCCGATGTAGATGAGGGCAGCGTGTCTGAGGTCTCCCAACGGTCCTTTGCGGATTCCTTGGAGGAGATAGATCCCCGCTCGGATGGAGCGGATGACCCCTCTGCAGCGTGGCTTTTTAGCCCAGAGGATTTGCCCAACCTGTTTTTACAGGCCATGGACACTTTGAAGATTTCCTCTCCGGAGGACGTCTCTCCCTCAGCCCCTGTTGGCTCTGCCATTATGCTGGGGACGAAGCGCCCGCCTAGATCCTTCCACGTGCATGATGCCATGCACACCTTAATTGCGGCTCAATGGGATGTCCCGGAAACGAGCCTTAAAGTGGCTAGGGCTATGTCCCGCCTCTATCCTTTGGCTGTGAGTGAACGTGAGGCCTATCTGTGGCCTACCGTGGATTCTTTAATCACTGCGGTGACTAAGAAAACGGCGTTGCCAGTGGAAGGTGGCACGGCCCTAAAGGACGCCCAAGACAGAAGATTGGAGGTGGCCTTAAGGTCGTCCTTTGAGGCAGCTGCTTTAAGTTTGCAGGCCTCAGTTTGCGGCTCCTATGTGGCCAGGGCGTGCCTGACTATGGTGCAGCGGGCTTCCCCCTCGGATCTTTCCTTGAGGGCTGATTGGCCGGCCCTGGAATCGGGCTTAGCCTATTTGGCAGACTTGCTGTATGATGTCTTGAGAGCCTCAGCTAAAGGCATGGCTCAGACAGTCTCTGCGCGGCGGTGGCTTTGGCTGAAACATTGGTCTGCTGACCACGCCTCTAAATCCCGCCTGGCTAGATTGCCTTTTAAAGGCAAGCTGCTCTTTGGGGTCGAGCTGGACAAAATCGTGACCGATCTCGGCACGTCTAAGGGCAAGAAATTACCAGAGGTCAGGGCTCGGGCTAGTACTCGTCCCGGTACCTCCAGAGGACGGTTGCTGGAAGCCCGTCGGTACCGCCCGGGCAAGTCGGGTTCCTCTGCCCCCTCTTCCTTCAAGAGGAATTTCTCCCCCAAGCAGCATTCCTTTCGCAGAGACCGCCGTCCCGGAGGTGCTCCCTCCGGTCCTCCCCCAGGGTCTCGTACCCAATGACGGGGCCTTGGTCCACGCCCCAGTGCAGATTGGAGGACGGCTGTCCTCGTTTCTGGGCGAGTGGACCACTATAACTTCAGACGCGTGGGTGCTGGAAGTCATCAGAGACGGCTACAAGCTAGAGTTCTGCCAACCCTTAAGAGACGGGTTTGTACTCTCTCCCTGCAAGTCTCGGGTCAAGCTGTGGCAGTGCAGCAGACCTTGGACAACCTGATCCGCCTGGGTGCGGTCGTTCCGGTGCCAAAAAATCAGATTGGCAAGGGACGTTACTCCATTTACTTTGTGGTTCCAAAGAAAGGAGGTTCTGTCCGGCCTATCCTCGACCTCAAAGGGGTCAATCGGGCCTGGAAAGTGAGGCACTTTCGCATGGAGACTCTCCGCTCTGTTATAGCGGCAGTGAAGGCAGGAGAGTTCTTGGCTTCCTTGGACATCAAGGAAGCGTACCTGCATATTCCCATCTGGCCTCCTCTCCAACGCTTTCTGCGTTTTACTGTCCTGAGACGACACTTCCAGTTCAGAGCCCTCCCTTTCGGGTTGGCTACTGCTCCGCGGACCTTTTCCAAAGTAATGGGGGTCATAGCGGCCTTCCTGCTAAAGGAAGGAGTACAAGTCCATCCTTATCTGGACGACTGGTTGATCCGAGCCCCCTCTTATGCAGAGTGCGGCAAAGCTATGGACCGGGTAGTTGCTCTTGTGAGCTCCCTGGGATGGATCATCAACTGGAAGAAGAGCCAGCTGCGCCCGACTCAGTCCCTGGAGTATCTGGGAGTTCGATTCGACACCCAAGTGGGCAGAGTGTTCCTGCCAGACAATCGGATTGTCAAGCTTCAGGCTCAGGTGGACTAGTTCCTAGTAGCCTCTCCTATTCGGGCTTGGGACTACGTGCAGCTGTTGGGCTCTATGACGGCCACGATGGAAGTAGTGCCCTGGGCCAGGGCTCATATGAGACCACTACAGCTATCTCTGCTGCTGCGCTGGACTCCGATGTCGGAGGATTATGCTGTGCGCCTTCCCGTGGACCCAGCAGTGCGCAAGGCGCTGAGCTGGTGGACGCAGACAGACAAGTTGTCTGCAGGATTGCCTCTGGTGACCCCGGAGTGGATTGTCGTCACGACAGACGCCTCTTTGATGGGCTGGGGAGCCCACTGCTTGGGAAGGACAGCGCAGGGGCTCTAGTCTCCTGCAGAGGCAAGTGGTCTATCAACCTCCTGGAACTCAGAGCCATTCGGTTGGTGTTATTGGAGTTCATCCCGGTACTGGTGTTGTAGCCTGTACGGGTCCTGTCGGACAATGCCACGGCTGTGGCCTATATCAACCGCCAGGGAGGTACCAAGAGCGCCCCTCTAGCCAAGGAGGCTATGAGTCTTTGCCAGTGGGCGGAAGCGAACCTGGAGCAGCTTTCAGCGGCCCACATTGCCGGAGTCATGAATGTCAAGGCGGACTTTCTCAGTCGCCATACCTTGGAGCCCGGAGAGTGGCAACTATCTGCTCAGGCGTTCTTGGACATCACGAAGCGCTGGGGCCAGCCGAGCCTAGATCTGATGGCGTCATCGGCCAATTGCCAAGTGCCGCGCTTTTTCAGCAGAGGACGGGACCCTCGATCCCTGGGAGTAGATGCTCTTCTCCAACAGTGGCCGACACAAGAGCTCCTCTATGTGTTCCCGCCCTGGCCCATGTTGGGCAGGGTGCTAGACCGGGTGGCAAAGCATCCCGGCAGGGTAATCCTGGTGGGTCCGGATTGGCCCAGACGTCCCTGGTATGCGGACTTGATCAGGCTCTCAGTCGACGATCCTCTGCGGCTGTCAGTGGAGCAGGGCCTGTTACATCAGGGTCCCGTGGTGATGGAGGATCCCTCTCCCTTTGGTCTTACGGCCTGGCTATTGAGCGGCAGCGTCTGAGGAAGAAGGGCTTCTCAGACAAGGTCATCGCCACTATGCTGAGAGCGAGGAAGCGCTCTACTTCTACTGCTTACGCCAGGGTTTGGCGTATCTTTGCAACATGGTGTGAAGCAGGCTCACTTTCTCCCTTCACTGCTCCAATTTCTTCAGTGTTGGCGTTCCTGCAAGAAGGTCTGGAGAAAGGCCTGTCGCTCAGTTCCCTTAAAGTCCAGGTAGCGGCTCTGGCTTGCTTCAGGGGCCGCCTGAAGGGTGCTTCCCTGGCTTCGCAGCCAGATGTGGTGCGCTTTCTCAAGGGAGTTAATCACCTGCGCCCTCCTCTGCACTCAGTGGTGCCTGCGTGGAATCTCAACCTGGTGCTAAGAGCATTGCAGAAGCCGCCTTTTGAACCCTTGTCGAGGGCATCTCTGAAAGACCTGACGTTGAAAGCAGTCTTTTTGGTGGCTATCACTTCAGCCAGAAGAGTTTCCGAGCTCCAGGCGCTCTCATGTCGAGAGCCTTTTCTGCAGTTCACTGAGGCAGGAGTGACTATTCGCACAGTGCCTTCCTTCCTGCCCAAGATTGTTTCTCGCTTCCATGTGAATCAGCAGCTCTGTCTCCCTTCCTTTCGTAGGGAGGACTACCCAGAGGAGTACTCTGCTCTTAAATATCTGGATGTGAGACGAGTCATCTTCAGATACTTGGAAGTGACCATTGATTTCCGGAAATCGGATCATCTGTTTGTCCTGTTTGCAGGTCCTCGTAAGGGTCTGCAGGCTGCTAAGCCTACAGTGGCAAGATGGGTCAAGGAAGCCATTGCAGCGGCTTATGTGGCCGCGGGGAAGGTGCCGCCTATCCAGCTGAAGGCTCACTCCACGAGAGCTCAGGCGGCCTCGATGGCAGAGGCCGGATCCGTCTCCTTGGAAGAGATATGCAAGGCGGCAACTTGGGCTTCGGCTCATACATTCTCCAAGCATTACCGTTTGACTGTGGCTGCACGGGCGGAGGCCCGGTTTGGAGCTTCAGTGTTGAGGTCAGGGATTTCAATGTCCCGCCCTGGGTGAGTACTGCTTCGGTACATCCCACCAGTCTATGGATTGATCAGCTTGATGATATGGAAGGTAAAATTATGTATAATCATACCTGATAATTTTCTTTCCATTAATCATAGCTGATCAATCCATAGCCCCTCCCAGATATCTGTTCTGTTTTTATTCTGGTTGCATTTCAGGTTCAAGTTTAGTCTTCAGTTATTTCAGAAAGACTTCGTGTTCAAGTTCTTTCACTTGGATTCTTCAAGAGTTGAGACGAGTTTGTGTTACAGTGAGCTGCTGCATTCCTCTCCCCTCCGTTTTACGGGGCTGGATTGAGACATAAATTCTGCCGGCACTCCCTCCCGCTTCGTGCGGCTGTAGGGCAGCTTTGTACCCCTCCCGCTTCGGCGGTGTTAGGGTCAGTCAGCTCCTCCCGCGGTTGCGGTTGCAGGATAAGCCAGATCCCCCCGCATCGGCGGGTGTGGTGTCCCTCCCCCGCTCCGCGGGGATGAGCTGGACGGATTCCCCTCCCCCACTTGTGTGGGGATGAGCTGGGTTAATTCCCCTCCCCCGTTTCGGCGGTGGTGAGCTGGGCAGAGTGTCCCTTCGTGGGTGTAATTCTCTAAGTGCTGAGTCCTGCGGATGGAGCTTTGATATCGACATACTGAGGAGTTTCCGGCAGCACATGACCACATATAGGGAGGCAAAAGTTTGCTCTCTATCTCCACCTGCTGGTAGATGGACACAACCCACCAGTCTATGGATTGATCAGCTATGATTAATGGAAAGAAAATTATCAGGTATGATTATACATAATTTTCCCTTTAATAGCCAACATCACCCTTCCCACCTGATGGAGTAGGTGAGACATTCCAGAGTGGTGCACCCTGTAAGGACATTGTCTGCTCTGGTACAGAATGAGAAGCCAAAGAGGCTACCTGCCCCACTGCCACCTGCTTCCACCATTACCTGCCACTGAATTAAAAAGAATTATTCTGTCTGATTTATATTGTATTTTCAATGAAGCATCATAATACAGAACTGTGAGTTCTGCACACATTCATCAAAGACTATATATTGTGATCCCTGGCAATTTTCCTGTTTCAAAATTTGTTACAAAATATAACAAAGAACTTTTCTCAGTTATAAAGGGAAGACATTCTTACTTTTCCTACTGTGACTAGCCACTGCAGTGGTTCTCAATCCAGTTCTTGGGACACAGCAACCTAGCCAGGTTTTCAGGACGCCTACAGTTTTGTTTTTTTTGTTACATTTGTACCCCGCGCTTTCCCACTCATAGCAGGCTCAATGCGGCTTACATGGGACAAGGTAAAATTATGTATAATCATACCTGATAATTTTCTTTCCATTAATCATAGCTGATCAATCCATAGACTGGTGGGTTGTGTCCATCTACCAGCAGGTGGAGATAGAGAGCAAACTTTTGCCTCCCTATATGTGGTCATGTGCTGCCGGAAACTCCTCAGTATGTCGATATCAAAGCTTCATCCGCAGGACTCAGCACTTAGAGAATTACACCCACGAAGGGACACTCTGCCCAGCTCACCACCGCCGAAACGGGGGAGGGGAATTAACCCAGCTCATCCCCACACAAGTGGGGGAGGGGAATCCGTCCAGCTCATCCCCGCGGAGCGGGGGAGGGACACCACACCCGCCGATGCGGGGGGATCTGGCTTATCCTGCAACCGCAACCGCGGGAGGAGCTGACTGACCCTAACACCGCCGAAGCGGGAGGGGTACAAAGCTGCCCTACAGCCGCACGAAGCGGGAGGGAGTGCCGGCAGAATTTAAATCTCAATCCAGCCCCGTAAAACGGAGGGGAGAGGAATGCAGCAGCTCACTGTAACACAAACTCGTCTCAACTCTTGAAGAATCCAAGTGAAGGAAGAACTTGAACACGAAGTCTTTCTGAAGTAACTGAAGACTAAACTTGAACCTGAAATGCAACCAGAATAAAAACAGTACAGATATCTGGGAGGGGCTATGGATTGATCAGCTATGATTAATGGAAAGAAAATTATCAGGTATGATTATACATAATTTTACCTTCCATATCATCAAGCTGATCAATCCATAGACTGGTGGGATGTACCGAAGCAGTACTCACCCAGGGCGGGACATAGAAATCCCTGACCTCAACACTGAAGCTCCAAACCGGGCCTCCGCCCGTGCAGCCACAGTCAACCGGTAATGCTTGGAGAATGTATGAGCCGAAGCCCAAGTTGCCGCCTTGCATATCTCTTCCAAGGAGACGGATCCGGCCTCTGCCATCGAGGCCGCCTGAGCTCTCGTGGAGTGAGCCTTCAGCTGGATAGGCGGCACCTTCCCCGCGGCCACATAAGCCGCTGCAATGGCTTCCTTGACCCATCTTGCCACTGTAGGCTTAGCAGCCTGCAGACCCTTACGAGGACCTGCAAACAGGACAAACAGATGATCCGATTTCCGGAAATCATTGGTCACTTCCAAGTATCTGATGATGACTCGTCTCACATCCAGATATTTAAGAGCAGAGTACTCCTCTGGGTATTCCTCCCTACGAAAGGAAGGGAGACAGAGCTGCTGATTCACATGGAAGCGAGAAACAATCTTGGGCAGAAAGGAAGGCACTGTGCGAATAGTCACTCCTGCCTCAGTGAACTGCAGAAAAGGCTCTCGACATGAGAGCGCCTGGAGCTCGGAAACTCTTCTGGCTGAAGTGATAGCCACCAAAAAGACTGCTTTCAACGTCAGGTCTTTCAGAGATGCCCTCGACAAGGGTTCAAAAGGCGGCTTCTGCAATGCTCTTAGCACCAGATTGAGATTCCACGCAGGCACCACTGAGTGCAGAGGAGGGCGCAGGTGATTAACTCCCTTGAGAAAGCGCACCACATCTGGCTGTGAAGCCAGGGAAGCACCCTTCAGGCGGCCCCTGAAGCAAGCCAGAGCCGCTACCTGGACTTTAAGGGAACTGAGCGACAGGCCTTTCTCCAGACCTTCTTGCAGGAACGCCAACACTGAAGAAATTGGAGCAGTGAAGGGAGAAAGAGAGCCTACTTCACACCACGCTGCAAAGATACGCCAAACCCTGGCGTAAGCAGTAGAAGTAGAGCGCTTCCTCGCTCTCAGCATAGTGGCGATGACCTTGTCTGAGAAGCCCTTCTTCCTCAGACGCTGCCGCTCAATAGCCAGGCCGTAAGACCAAAGGGGGAGGGATCCTCCATCACCACGGGACCCTGATGTAACAGGCCCTGTTCCACTGGCAGTCGCAGAGGATCGTCCACTGAGAGCCTGATCAAGTCCGCATACCAGGGACGCCTGGGCCAATCCGGACCCACCAGGATTACCCTGCCGGGATACATTGCCACCCGGTCTAGCACCCTGCCCAACATGGGCCAGGGCGGGAACACATAGAGGAGCTCTTGTGTCGGCCACTGTTGGAGAAGAGCATCTACTCCCAGGGATCGAGGGTCCCGTCCTCTGCTGAAGAAGCGCGGCACTTGGCAATTGGCCGATGACGCCATCAGATCTAGGCTCGGCTGGCCCCAGCGCTTCGTGATGTCCAAGAACGCCTGAGCAGATAGCTGCCACACTCCGGGATCCAAGGTATGGTGACTGAGAAAGTCCCCCTTGACATTCATGACTCCGGCAATGTGGGCCGCTGAAAGCTGCTCCAGGTTCGCTTCCGCCCACTGGCAAAGATACATAGCCTCCTTGGCTAGAGGGGCGCTCTTGGTACCTCCCTGGCGGTTGACATAGGCCACAGCCGTGGCATTGTCCGACAGGACCCGTACAGGCTTCCACACCAGTACCGGGATGAACTCCAAAAGCGCCAACCGAATGGCTCTGAGTTCCAGGAGGTTGATAGACCACTTTGCCTCTGCAGGAGACCAGAGCCCCTGCGCTGTCCTTCCCAAGCAGTGGGCTCCCCAGCCTGACAAAGAGGCGTCCGTCGTGACGACAATCCACTCTGGGGTCACCAGAGGCATTCCCGCAGACAATTTGTCTGTCTGCATCCACCAGCTCAGCGCCTTGCGCACTGCTGGGTCCAAGGGAAGTCGCACAGCATAATCCTCCGACATCGGAGTCCAGCGCTGCAGCAAGGAGTGTTGAAGTGGTCTCATATGAGCCCTGGCCCAGGGCACTACTTCCATCGTGGCCGTCATAGAGCCCAACAGCTGCACATAATCCCAAGCCCGAAGAGGAGAGGCTCCCAGGAACTGGTCCACCTGAGCCTGAAGTTTGACAATCCGATTGTCTGGCAGGAACACTCTGCCCACTTGGGTGTCGAATCGAACTCCCAGGTACTCCAGGGACTGAGTCGGGCGCAGCTGGCTCTTCTCCCAGTTGATGATCCATCCCAGGGAGCTCAAAAGAGCAACTACCCGGTCCACAGCTTTGCCGCACTCTGCATAAGAGGGGGCTCGGATCAACCAGTCGTCCAGATAAGGATGGACTTGTATCCCTTCCTTTCGTAGGAAGGCCGCGATGACCACCATTACTTTGGAAAAGGTCCGCGGAGCAGTAGCCAACCCGAATGGGAGGGCTCTGAACTGGAAGTGTCGTCCCAGGACTGCAAAACGCAGGAAGCGTTGATGAGGAGGCTAGATGGGAATATGCAGGTACGCTTCCTTGATGTCCAAGGAAGCCAAGAACTCTCCTGCCTTCACTGCCGCTATAACAGAGCGGAGAGTCTCCATGCGAAAGTGCCGCACTTTCAAGGCCCGATTGACCCCTTTGAGGTCGAGGATAGGCCGGACAGAACCTCCTTTCTTTGGTACCACAAAGTAAATGGAGTAACGTCCCTTGCCAAGCTGACTTTCTGGCACAGGAACGACCGCGCCCAGGCGGATCAGATTGTCCAAGGTCTGCTGCACTGCCACAGCTTTGACCGGAGACTTGCAGGGAGAGAGTACAAACCCGTCTTTTAAGGGTCGGCAGAACTCTAGCTTGTAGCCGTCTCTGATGACTTCCAGCACCCACGCGTCTGAAGTTATTGTGGTCCACTCGCCCAGAAACGAGGACAGCCGTCCTCCAATCTGCACTGGGGCGTGGACCAAGGCCCCGTCATTGGGTACGAGACCCTGGGGGAGGACCGGAGGAAGCACCTCCGGGACGGCGGTCTCTGCGAAAGGAATGCTGCTTGGGGGAGAAATTCCTCTTGAAGGAAGAGGGGGCAGAGGAACCCGACTTGCCCGGGCGGTACCGACGGGATTCCTGCAACCGTCCTCTGGAGGTACCGGGACGAGTACTAGCCCGAGCCCTGACCTCTGGTAATTTCTTGCCCTTAGACGTGCCGAGATCGGTCACGATTTTGTCCAGCTCGACCCCAAAGAGCAGCTTGCCTTTAAAAGGCAATCTAGCCAGGCGGGATTTAGAGGCGTGGTCAGCAGACCAATGTTTCAGCCAAAGCCACCGCCGCGCAGAGATTGTCTGAGCCATGCCTTTAGCTGAGGCCCTCAAGACATCATACAGCAAGTCTGCCAAATAGGCTAAGCCCGATTCCAGGGCCGTCCAATCAGCCCTCAAGGAATGATCCGAGGGGGAAGCCCGCTGCACCATAGGCAGGCACGCCCTGGCCACATAGGAGCCGCAAACTGAGGCCTGCAAACTTAAAGCAGCCGCCTCAAAGGACGACCTTAAGGCCGCCTCCAATCTTCTGTCTTGGGCGTCCTTTAGGGCCGTGCCACCTTCCACCGGCAACGCCGTTTTCTTAGTCACCGCAGTGATTAAAGAATCCACGGTAGGCCACAGATAGGCCTCACGATCACTCACAGCCAAAGGATAGAGGCGGGACATAGCCCTAGCCACTTTAAGGCTCGCTTCCGGGACATCCCATTGAGCCGAAATTAAGGTGTGCATGGCATCATGCACGTGGAAGGTTCTAGGCGGGCGCTTCGTCCCCAGCATAATGGCAGAGCCAACAGGGGCTGAGGGAGAGACGTCCTCCGGAGAGGAAATCTTCAAAGTGTCCATGGCCTGTAACAACAGGTTGGGCAAACCCTGTGGGCTAAAAAGCCGCGCTGCAGAGGGGTCATCCGCTCCATCCGAGCGGGGATCCGTCTCCTCCAAGGAATCCGCAAACGACCGTTGGGAGACCTCAGACACGCTGCCCTCATCTACATCGGAGGAGACAAAGTCCTCCAAGGCCTGGGAATCAACCCGAGGGCGTTTACCTCTGGGAACCTCAACCTCTTTACCAGACGAGGGAGCAGGGGCAGCATTTTGCATGAGGAAAGCCTGATGCAGCAGCAAAACAAACTCGGGGGAGAAACCCCCCAGACTGTGCACTTCCGCAGCCTGGGCAACAGCCCTAGACGCACCCTCAACCGGCGCTCGCAAGAGCGGGGGAGAGACATGCTGCGCATCCAAAATGGAGTCCGGCGCGACACTCCGCGAAGGAGCCGCGCGGGAAGAACGGCGCTTAACTTTAGCCGCTTTTGTGCCGTCGCCCAAATTAAGGGCGTTCATGGCATTAATGTCTCCAACCTCAAGGGCGGCCCACGAAGAAGCCGTCCGAGCCGCGTGGCCGGCCAAGATGGCGGAGGCGAGGAGCGGGGGATGGGCGTTTATGGCGGGAAAAACCGCCACGCCGGAGGAAGGACCGGGACATTCATCGGTCACGAAACTGTCACCCAACAAGGGCGAATCAGGCTGTAAGACCCCCGCATCCCCTCTAGAAGCGCTCAAGCGATCCGGGGAGCGACCCTTTGCGCCCTCGCCCTCCGACGCCATATGCCACGAGGAGAAGAATCGGGGAACCCCCTGCCCGCTATAAAAAGGTAAAAATTACCTGCTGTCCGCTCCGAGCTGTAACGAACTGGTGTCCCAGTGAGTAGCTGCAATGAACGTTTAAATAAACGTCGAAATAAACGCCTTTAAGGACGTTTAAAATTTTTTTTTTTTTTTTTTAACGGAGCCAGCGGGAGGGGGGAGAAAAGGAGGGACCTGGCACCACCAGGTTTGCACTTGCTCAAAAGAGCCCTCAACCCCAGGCACTCAACAAAACCTAAAAATTAGGCTTGGAGGCCTAGCCAGAGCTGCTGCTGTGTGTGACCACCACCTGCTGAGATAGAGAACATACTGAGGAGTTTCCGGCAGCACATGACCACATATAGGGAGGCAAAAGTTTGCTCTCTATCTCCACCTGCTGGTAGATGGACACAACCCACCAGTCTATGGATTGATCAGCTTGATGATATGGAATGGAGGGTTAAGTGACTTGCCCAGAGTCACAAGGAGCTGCCTGTGCCTGAAGTGGGAACTGAACTCAGTTCCTCAGTTCCCCAGGACCAAAGTCCACCACCCTAACCACTAGGCCACTCCTCTACTCAGTGAATATGCCATCTCTCTGACCTCACATGCAACTTTCTTTAAGTCAGTCACCTTACTTTCTAACTCTTCTTACTCTCTTACCTATCTATATGTTCCATCTTTGCTTTACCCTTCACTATCAATTATAATGTTCTGTTACATATTGTGTTGACATTATAAGTAGTATACTATGCCATACTTTGTATTGTTGTTTGAATATTTTTGCTTTACACCGCCTTGAGTGAATTCCTTCAAAAACGGCAGTAAATAAAACATAAATAAATAAATAGGCATACAATGGAGGCAGTGCATGCAAATTTATCTCATGCCTATTCATTGTGGAGAGCCAGAAAACCTGACTGACTAGGTTGAGAATGCTTGGAATAGTAATATACTCAAAAGAACTATTTTCTTCTGCTGTTTTACTCTACCTGGATAAGGGATTTTTCCCAAGGTGACAATTTCATACAGGAGGACTCCGAAGGACCACACGTCCGACTTAATTGTAAAGGAGCCATAGTTGATTGCTTCAGGGGCTGTCCATTTAATGGGAAATTTTGCACCTAAGACACAGAAAACATTTGCTCGTCAAAACGTGTTCTATTTACTTGGAAAGCACAAGGCATGGTAGCTATAAATTATAAAACAATTGTTAGTTCACCCCTACGTAACAGTTGCTTCTACAATTAAGACACATATGCAGCAGTGCAACCTAATTAATTAATAGTGACATGTTGATGTCCTTCTCTTGCATCTCACACACCACTCTGTACAGATTTTGATGACTTCATCTGATTGAATATTAACCCCGGACTCTATGTAAGGCTTGGCGAGTAGTGCGCGTTAAATTGGGTGTGTGGCCAATTTATATACACTACTTAATTAATATGCCAAGCAGTGATAATTGGCCAATAACAACCAATTATCATCACTAATTGGCAATAATTGGAATTTATGTGTGCTTCATTTTAGGTGTATTCTACAATGAGGGGTGCGTACATTCTAATACGTGTAGCTGAAAAGCGGGCACAGCCATGGGAGGAGTATGGTGTTTCGGTCGTGTCACTCAAATTTACATGCGTTGTTATAGAATTCAGGGGAACGCACCTACATTTAGACATGGGTATTTACACCAAGTTTTCAGTGGCAAAATTGGCCACTCCTAAATGTAATCTAATGTAATTCTTAGTATATTACAAAGCGTATGTCTTTATCAGTTTTTTTCACTTGGAGGAAAAGCCTCACGTGTCGTGATGTATCTCCGAAATTCGCAGTTATACTGTCTATTCGAATAGATGAGCAAGAGTAACAGCAGCAAACAGACTCATATCCACGAACCCTGAAGAAGGACCCAAAACTCTGGCCACAGTTGGCCGTGGACAGCATACAACTGCATGACTGCTCAGATAAGTCAAACTATTTAAACGATATACTTGACTCTGAATTAGAGCGGTTAAAATTGATGACAGAACTAATTAAAATAAACACACTGGAGGTTTTTATGCCAATGATGCGAGTGAGTACTCCGTGAACAATTGACAGTATAACTGCGAATTTCGGAGATACATCACGACACGTGAGGTTTTTCCTCCAAGTGAAAAAAAACTGATAAAGACATACGCTTTGTAATATACTAAGGATTACATTAGATTACAGTATAGAGTGTTAGTATCCTTTAGTTTGCTCATTTTAAGATTTAGAATAACACTCCTAAATGTAGGCAAGTTCCCTGGCCCTATGCTCTATTCTATACAAAGGGCCAGATTCTATATATGGCGCCTAGAAAATCCATGCGGAAAACATTTCCGCCTAAGCGTATTCTATAAGCGGCACCTAGATTTAGATGTGGTATATAGAATTTTCTGTTCATGCAAGAATTTTGATTTAAAACGTAGATACAACAGCACAATCTGAATGAATAAATGACTTTCCCTATGACTGCAAATGACTACAAGAATCCCCCGACTGATGATTTTTAAACAAAAAGTAAAACCCTCTTTTTGGTTTAGAATAAGCAAGACAAAATTGAATCAGGTTTCTGCTCTGAGTGCCTCACTTAGGCCCCGATGATCAAAGGTAAATGCGGGCACCAGAGGCCAATAGCAGCCGACTAGCATCTACATTTACCTTCGCACATATGAGTAGAGGAGTCTGCCATGGCAAACAGAGCCCATGCCAGGCAATAGCACAGAGCTCATTTAAATTAGATTTAGATGAGTTCTGCGGTATTCCAGTGCTCTGATCGTAGGGGCGGAATAGCGCCTTAACTCTACACCAGCTCAGAGCTGGCGTTAGGGTTAAGGCTCCCTCTGTTCCCACCCCCATCCCCCTCTCCAAAGTCTGTCAGCCCAGGCTGCCATTGTGTCCTGGGGGTCCACTGGACCTTCAGAATCCCCCATTTCTGAGGCCCTGGTGGTCTCGTGGCCCCTAAGCCCCCCCCCACATAGGTGCACGGGAGGATGGAGATCCAGTGCAAACACCCCCTCTCCATCCTGGTGGTTTAGTGGCCCCCTCTCCCCTTACCTCCATGTGATGGAGGAGGGAGTAGCACTCCCTCCTCTTCCAGTGCCACCTCCAAAATGGCATCACTGGGCAAGGAAGGGCGACACTGGAAGAGGAGGGAGTGCTACTCCCTCCTCCATCACATGGAGGTACAAGTGGGAGGGAGCCACTAGACCACCAGGACGGGGTGTATTTGTGTGTGTGTGTGTTTGCAGCCCATTGGGCCACCAGGGATGTTTGAGGGGGTTAGGGGGTTGGAAAGTCTCCCATACCCTTGTGCAGGGGGGTGGTGGGGCTCTAGGCCATCAGAGCCTTGGAAATGGGGAGGTCTGGGGGTTCCACAGACCTTCCATCTCCTGTGTTTGACAGGTCTGGGCTTTTGACAACCCAGACCTGTCAAATGAAAGTGCGGGAGTGCTCAGGCACAATCCTCCCGCACTTTTCCCGGATGATCAACGCTAATAAAGCGCATAAACTTGCATGTTATCATTGATCATTGGGGAGTTAATTCCCCATGCTGTTCCGGCACTATTTTTAGGGTGCTGTTTTGGGAACATTGTGGGGAATTGATCATCAGGACTTTAGTTGACAGATTTGGCCACCTAGATTCCAGAGCCTAAGTTTGGCTGCTTAAGTATCAGCTGTTTTCTTCTGCTCCTTTGCACTTTCAGCTCCATTGGAACCAGGGGTGAGAACCTGTATAATAGCACTCATTTGCAAATACAGAAAGAATCCCCCACCCCCCATTTTATATCCACTCCTTCCCAAAACAGCTAGTCTAGTCATTATAGTAACAGTCCTGAGTAAGGACATCAATTATTTGATCTGAATCTGGCCACTAGGTGTCAGTCTTGAGCAATAACATACCCATAACATACAAGCAGGCTGTAACAACAAATGAATCATAGACAGTAGATCCATTCCTTGTTTCATCCTGCTTGTTACTTATTTTTTATCTGGATTAGCCACTACTGGAAACAGCGTACTGGGCTTGATGGACCTTTGCTCTGAGTTGGTATGGCAGTTCCTATGTTGTTAAGCCCCGGTCTACATGACAGACCTCATAGACTTACCAACCAGAAACACAAAAAGATCAGCACGCACATTCCTGAATCTGCACTACCCTAGCTGCAAAGGACTAAAATATAAATCAACATATGCATCCAGCTTCTCCTACATAAGCAGGCAACTATGGAATACACTACCAAACGCCATAAAAACAATGCACGACCTAACAAACTTCCGAAAATCACTAAAAACCAACCTGTTCAAAAAGGCATACCACAATGATCCATCCTAAATACCAGAAAACGAAACTCATACCAGAACTGGACAAAACCGAACTCTCGATACTTCATTGCTTAATTTACTCTGTCACTAATGAATTTTAACGCAATACCACTTTATTTCTCATTCCGGAAATGAACTCTCTATACTTGACTGCTTAATTTACTTTCCAGCTCATTTTCGAAAAAGAAGGCTGGCCATCTTCCGACACAAATCGGGAGATGGCTGGCCATCTCCTGAAGCCGGCGAAATCGGTATAATCGAAAGCTGATTTTCGCCAGCTTCAACTGCTTTCCATCGCAGGGCCAGCCAAATTTCAAGGGGGAGTTTCCGCAGGGTATGGAAAGCAGGACGGGGGCGTGGTTACGAGATGGCCGGCTTCGGACGATAATGGAAAAAAGAAGGCCGGCTCTGAGGAGCATTTCGCCGGCTTCACTTGGTCCATTTATTTTTAGGACCAAGTCTCAAAAAAGTGCCCCAACTGAGCAGATGACCACCGAAGGGAATCGGGGATGACCTCCCCTTACTCCCCCCCAGTGGTCACCAACCCCCTCCCACCCTAAAAAAAAATTAATCACTTTTTTTGCCAGCCTCTATGTCAGCCTGAAATGTCATACCCAGCTCTATAACAGCAGTATGCAGGTCCCTGGAGCAGTTTTAGTGGGTGCACTTCAGGAAGGTGGACCCAGGCCCATCCTCCCACCCTACCTGTTACACTTGTGGTGGTAAGTGTTGAGCCCTCCACACGTCTGTTTCCCAGCCCCAAAAAAACCCTTTTTCCCAGACGCAGTGGAGAAATGGCCCAGCACGTGTCTAATACATGCACCCACACTACCACAGGCCACTTTTGGCGTGCCTTTGTAAAAGGGCCACTTACTAAAGTGCACTATGGCATCAACATGCAATTTGAGCAATTTGTTCCCAGCGAATAAAATAGGACATTTTTATTTTATTTTCATAGTTATAATAATCTGCACTATCTTTCTAATTCTAGGCAGAGCACAGGACAACATACTTAACTGTAATAAAAACATCAAACATAAAAATTAAAACAATAAAATGTCGTACATAAAACATAAATCAAAACATCAGCACATACCCTGCATTAAAATATTATAATAAAGCACACTTCATCCATCAGCAGAGCCATAATTTATCACATTAAACAAACAATAAAGTATATATACTAATCACTATTAAAGTTCCATCATATCAAGCATATCCTCACTAGACCATCATTAAGATACGGTCATTTCAAGCAAATAGTAACACGTCACCACTGGTTCATCATTACTAGCCTGCATCAAAATTATAATGAATTAATACTGTATGCTTCCTGAAATAACCAAGGCCCCTGTTTACAAAGCCGTGCTAGCTGACATAGCCCATTCACTTTGTGTCGGCAAAGTCACGCAGTTTTGTAAACGGGGGCAAGTTGTTAACATAGATTTAAGCTCCTTTAAATCTCGTAAAGATCAAATTTGATCACGAAGTGCACTCCACAATTTGTGGACCTTTAATATCGAAAATAAATTTCTATATTCATCCAAAAATACTGCGCAAAATGAAGGCACGTCTAAAACATTAGATGCTGATGATCATAAAAAATGCGGAGGTTGGTGAAGATGTAATGAAGAAGCAATAACTACTACTACTACTTATCATTTCTATAGCATTACTAGACATACGCAGCACTGTACACTTGAACATGAGACATTCCCTGCTCAACAGAGCTTACAATCTAATCAGGACAGACAAACAGGATAAATAAGGATTAAGGGAAATACTTAAGGTGGGAATGATAAAACAGACATGGGTACTGAACAAGTGAATAGGGGTTAGGAGTTAAATACTTTAAACACCAGCATTAATACTTTATATTGGATTTGATACTCTACTGGTAACCAATGAAGACCTATAAGTTAAGGAGTAACATGATCAAACTTAGAAAGCCCTTTAATGACTTGTATGGCAGCATTCTGTGCAGACTGAAAATATTTTAAAATCTTTTAGGAACCTCCCCATCAATAAACTATTACAGTAGTCAATATGTAGGATAATAATACTTTGAACCACCATTCGAAAATTTTGTGGTGTCAAGAATTCTTTTAAACATCTTATAATTTTAAGTTTAACATGGATGGTCCCAAAAAGCTTATATATCTTCATGCATAGAAAGAGCCTGGTCTAATATCACCCCCAGAGACTTAATTTTATGACCAAACTGTATCTCGACATCTCCAACCATGTAAGACTTTGGAAAAGATGGAATTGAGTGACTACATAAAAGCAAAACCTGAGTTTTGTTCATATTTAATTTTAACTGGTTACTTTGCAACCACTGCTTTACTGCATATAAAGTAAAAGCAAGAAAATCCATCATCTTTGAGTAAAGTTGAGCAACACTAAAAATTACTGAATTCATCAGCATAAATTCTATAGTCAACTCCCAAAGACTCTAACGGTACACATAAGGGTTTCAAAAAGATGTTAAAAAGAGTTAATAATAATAAATAATAGTAATAATAAACTTTATTTCTAACTCGCTATATCTGAAACAATCTAAGCAGGGAACAAAATTACATTCAAAATAAAATAAACTGATACAACAATAAATGAAAAATAAAATAATACAAAATCATACATTACTATAACTAATACAAACTTGCACATAACTATAATGATAATACAAAATCAAGCACTGCTATAAAAGTTGTAGAACGTGCCAAACCCTGTGGTACACCTGAAGAAATATCCATAAATATAGAACAATCATTACCACTAACAACTCTAAACTGTCCCATGGACAAAAAGATTTAAATCAATTGTACACAGTAACATCAATCCCTATTGCCCTTTAATCATTGTAATAAAATCTTATGGTTTATGTTATCAGAAGTGGCAGATATATCTAAAGACACAAGTATAAAACCGGTGCCTTTAACATATCCTGCATGTACAGTATCTAACAAAAAGATTAACTAAGTTTCTGTGTCATGCTTGCTTTGAGGACTACCGCATAATAACACCATGACACAGTTTTGTAAAATGAGGTCTTAAATCCATCACTACAAAAAAAAAAAAGGACAGACAATGCAAGAGTTTTGTACAAGAATACAGACATTTTAGGAGCCAACCGTAATAGGTTTCAGTTTTTTGAAGAGTGAAAATAAAATGTCAGACTTCAATTAGCTTATGAAGAAGGAGCCTATGAAGTCTCAGATGTTTTGATAATTCTTATGGTCACTCAACAGAAGCCCTCAAAACCTAAAAAGAATCAATTAGCTGTTGTTTTATTTGTTCACTTAATTTAATTGTACATTCAGTAATGCTAGCTTCCGGATAACGCTGATGACACATGCTTTGATCACTGGGGGGGGGGGGGGGGGGGGGGGGGGGGGGGGGGGGGGGGGGGGGGGGGGGGGCACTTCTATTCCCTCTCTCTCTCTCTCTGTTGTTGTTGCTATTAGCCTTGAAATGTGATTAACATACAATTTTCCTGTCCATCAGTTTTGCTGGTTATTCAAATGCTTGATTAGAAAAGTGAATCCAACAAATTATTCTGAGAAGTGTTTATTAAAGCTAAATTATCATCACATCTTGCACATTCATTAGTCTATCTAGACCAAGGCTTTATTTATTCACTGTTGGCAGAGCTCCAGTGTGAAGCCTAAAACTATAAATGTATATTATACATACCTTCTCTAGCAGTGTATTCATTATCTTCAATTACTCTGGCCAAGCCAAAATCAGCAATTTTGCACATCAGTGCTTCAGAAACCAGCACATTAGCTGCTCTAAGATCTCGATGAATATAGTTTTTCCGTTCAATGTATGCCATTCCCTCTGCAATCTGCAACACAATGACATTGTCTTATAGATATTTATGTCATCCTGTTCACAACCCATAAACACACCATCAGCACACGGACTAAAAGGGCAATTCTATAGTACAGCAAGTGGTAGAAGAATATTCTATAAAGGAAAGTAGGGTCTCCTTTATAAAATGCTAGCATAACCGGGTATATACCCATTGAGGTGGTGGTAAGGGCTCCCGATGACCGCCCAGTAACCCCCTGCAGAAATATCTAGCACTGGAAATGGCGAGCGCCAGGTTTGGAACTACCGCTGGCATCCATGTTGGGCCGGCGGTAGTTTCGGATTGCCACACAGCAACCCTTTTGCTTATACCCTGCGCTGTCTATTAAAATGTTTTATTGTGTATTGTGTTGACATTGTAATGTAGTATACTATGCCATACTTATACTGTTATTTGAATATTTTTACTGCTGTTTGTTGCTTATGTTTGACTTATTCTTGCTGTTCATCGCCTAGAGTAAATTCCTGCAAAAAGGCAGTAAATAAATACTAATACATAAATACTAATAAATAAATATAAGTGTGCACACTCTTAGATGCAAGAACTTATAGCAGCCAGAGAGAAGCAGTAAGTTTTACAGCCTAAGAATTGCTAACTCAGGGTATTCGGTATTCTCTAAGGGCCTCTTTTACAAAGTCGTGCTACCGATTCTCTGTGTTGCAAACGAGAGGAAGCCCATTCAGTTCTTATGGGCTTCCTCTCATTTGCAGCATGGGAATTGCTAGCACGACTTTGTAAAAGAAACCTTAAGTTATACTACTACTACTCATCATTTCTATAGCGCTGCTAGATGTACGCAGCGCTGTACACTTGAACATGAAGAGACATTCCCTGCTTGACAAAGCTTACAATCTAATTAGGACAGACTAACAGGACAAACAAGAGATAAGGGAATATTACAGTGAGGATGATGAAATAAGGGTTCTGAGCAAGTGAATAAGGGTTAGGAGTTAAAAGCAGCATCAAAAAGGTGGGCTTTTAGCTTAGATTTGAAGACGACCAGAGATGGAGCTTGACGTACCAGCTCAGGAAGTCTAAGATAAAAGGAACAGAGTCTGGAGTTAGCGGTGCAGGAGAATGGTGCAGATAAGAGAGATTTACCCAGTGAACGGAGTTCCCAGACAGGAATGTAGGGAGAGATGAGAGTGGAAAGGTACTGAGGAGCTGCAGAGTGAATGCACTTATAAGTCAATAAGAGGAGTTTGAACTGTATGCGAAAACGGATAGGAAGCCAGTGAAGTGACTTGAGGAGAGGGCTAATATGAGTATAATGACACCGGCGGAATATTAGTCGTGCAGCAGAATTTTGAACAGATTGAAGAGGGAAGAGATGGCTAAGTGGGAGACCTGTGAGAAGCAAGTTGCAATAGTCTAAGCGAGAGGTGATAAGAGTGTGAATGAGGGTTCTGGTAGTGTGCTCAGAAAAGAAAGGGCGAATTTTGGTGATATTATAGAGAAAGAAACGACAGGTTTTAGCAGTCTGCTGAATATGTGCAGAGAAGGAGAGGGAGGAGTCAAAGATGACCCCAAGGTTACGAGCTGATGAGACAGGAAGGATGAGAGTGTTATCCACAGAAATAGAGAATGGGGGAGGAGGAGAGGTTGGTTTAGGGGGAAAGATAAGAAGCTCAGTCTTGGTCATGTTTAGTTTCAGATGGCGCTGAGACATCCAAGCAGCAATGTCAGACAGGCAGGCTGATACTTTGGCCTGGATTTCGGCTGAGATTTCTGGTGTGGAGAGGTAGATCTGGGAGTCATCAGTGTAAAGATGATACTGAAACCATGGGATGAGATTAGAATACCATGGAGAAAATAAGTTATGTGCATAAGTTGAAGGCCCACCCATGCTCCACCCCTATGTACACCCCCACGCAAATACACGCTATGTAAGTTAAGTGGGTATTTGAAGAATAGCACTTAGGCGGAATTTTGGTAGTTGAAAAGAAAGAAAAAATGAGGGACGACCAATCAAATTCCAACTCAAGGGCAACTAATTTATTTAAAAAGACAGAGTAATAAAAACTCAAAAGTGTAACAAAGCTGAAATTGTCATTGATAGCTAACTTGTTAGATACAATAGACTCTTCTTGAATTCATTAGACATTGCTGTGTGTGGATAGCTTGAACGTCAGATGCCTGTCTACATCTGTTTTGTATAGTGAGCCTTACCAGGATTTCCCTGCACAGATTATTTTGCAAACAGACGTCTTTCTCTATTGCTATTTCACAGATATTTTCTGTGCACCGATGGTCCTACAATCGTTCATCTTTTCGTTGTGGATTTGTCAGTCCTTGTATAGACTGACATCCTTGTATTATCAACCAGACTGAATTACTCGTGACTCCTGAGGCAGGTGCCTTCTGCACCAAAACGCAGGAATGCATCGAGTCTAATGAATTCAAGAAGAGTCTATTGTGTTTAACAAGTTAGCTATCAGTTTAGCTTTGTTGCACATTTGTGTTTTTTTATTAATTTGATTTTTTAAATAAATTAGTTACCCTTGAGTTGGAATTTGATATGGTTGTCCCTCATTTTGTTTTCTCTTTTCCTTTGTTGGTTTACTTGAGGGTTTCTTCTTTTTGTATGGAATTTTGGCAGTAACACACAAATACGCTCACATACACTTATTCTAAATTTTTACGCATGTAATTGACTTGTAAATGTCAGCACCTTGTTACAGAATTGCCCCCATATGCCCAGCTCTCTCCGACCTTTGCTAGAGGAAAGCATTATGAACATTTTTTCTTGAAATTCCAGGACTGCAAGTCTAGACCACACTGGTTAATAGGTGATCACATGGCTGTTCACGGCTTTTTACTATTGTCCTAAAAATATCACTAAAATACAGACGTTTATCCATTTATATAAGGAGAACTAATTATGGTTAAAAAAATATCAAATACAACTGCAACCTGTGGGTGGTAATTTATAACAGGGTGCCATGAGTTGGCCTATTTGTCTTTATAAAATACTAGCCTATATGGCAGAGAATGCAATCGCTGGTGTAAATGTGTACTTTATGCACATATATGCATAGGTTAGTGAAGAGTTGGACAACCAGTCCTCGAAGGCCACAAACTAGTTGGGTTTTCAAGATTTCTGCAATAAATATGCATGAAATTGATTTGCATGTATACAAATAAATCTCATACATATTCATTGCAGAAATCTTGAAAATTCAACTGGGTTGTGGGCCTCGAGGACTGTGGTTGCCCACCCCTGGGTTAAGGTATTTCATAATCTACAAGCATATATGCCAACACCACCTGTGTTCTGCTCAAACTTTGCTCCTATGAATGTCCATTGGCAAAGTACATGCCATGATGTCATGACACGTACTTTTATGCCTACTTAAATCACAACCACCGATATTCAGTGGCACTTAACTAGGCAGTGCTGCTGAATATTAGCATAAAGCAGCCATTTCTGTGCCAAGCCACACAAGGGTGTTACAGGGGCATGGTCAAGGAGGAGTCTGCCATTATGCGGGTGCCCACAATAACTTTCAGGTCCAAGTCTAAGTGTGCTGATCCACCTTCTGACTCTTCCTCCCTCCTTCTCACCCCCTGAAGCACATCTTTCCCATTCCCCCCAGAAGCACATGGAGACCCCTTCTTCCTCCTTCTCATACCCCCTGACATGGAAAGAGACCCTCTCCCAGCTCACCCAGTCCCATACCCCCTTCCAACCCCCTGCCACTCAGGATAGGCCCCTGAGTGGCAGGTGGTCCAGTGGGGGCGACGGGGGCAGGAGCGAACCCCACTTGCTCTTGCCCCTTGCAGCTGCCTCTAGAAATGGTCAATATTGCCCATCTTCCAGAGAACAGATCCTTCAGACATCAGTGACTCTGAAGTTGTGCACCCCTTAGGTCATGTGCCTATGCCCATGTTCTGCAGCCAACTGAGATCTTATTGATTGCCAGCTGCTACTGCAAATGATGTTAGCTGTAAGGTGATGAACCCATACTGAACTTCATCAGGAGACAACACTGCCCCTCCAGTTATCTGGGTATTACAGGGTAGGAAGCTGGTCTCTTCAGAGCACACAAATTAGTAGCTGCTCATCACAATTCTGATATTAACAAAGTGTGGTGGTATTATTATTATTTGTTACATTTATACCCCACATTTTCCCACCTATTTGTAGGCTCAATGTGGCTTACATAGTACCTTAAGGCGTTTGCCAAGACCGGTAGAGAAAAGTACAAGGTGATATTGTGGTCGACTAAAAGTACATTTGATTTAGTCACAATGGGGGTTGAAGAGAGGGAAGATTATATAATGTCTGGTACGATCGTTGGGTATGCTGTGTTGCAGAATGTAGACATCTATGTAGGGTCTGTAGGATAGGTCTTTTTGAACAAGTAAGTTTTTAATGATTTCCTGAAGTTTAGGTGGTTGTAGATTGTTTTCACTGCTTTTGGCAGTGCATTCCATAGTTGTGTGCTCATATAGGAGAAGCTTGATGCATAGGTTGCTTTGTATTTGAGTCCTTTGCAGTTTGGGTAATGGAGGTTTAGGTATGTTTGAGATGATCCACTTTAGCACAATTGTTTTCATTTCCTGCTTAGGGCTAAAGCATTATCTTCTAATTCACTTCAATGTGAAGTGAACTGGGAGCTGAAAAATCAGCCACAAAGACCTGAGATCCTCAAGCTGGAATTCCTGGAGAAAGGATTCTTAGTCTGGGGACCCACAGACCAAAGATCCTCTGATCTAAGGATGCCAGGTCCAAGAGTCCTGATTAGATCTTTGAACCCAGGTGGTCTGAGTTCAGGCACCCCATACAGCTCATCTCTCATCCAAGCAACCCCATCCACCCACCTCCCGCGGGAGATGGTGGAAATGAAAACGGGAATAGAATTCAAGCACGCGTGGGATAAACATAAAGGAATCCTGTTCAGAAGGAATAGATCCTAAGGAGCTTAGCCGAGACTGGGTGGCACAGCCGGTGGCGGGAGGCGGGGACAGTGCTGGGCAGACTTATACTGTCAGTGCCAGAGCCGGTGGTGGGAGGCGGGGCTGGTGGTTGGGAGGCGGGGATAGTGCTGGACAGACTTACACGGTCTGTGCCCTGAAAAGGACAGGTACAAATCAAGGTAAGGTATACACAAAAAGTAGCACATATGAGTTTATCTTGTTGGGCAGACTGGATGGACCATGCAGGTCTTTTTCTGCCGTCATCTACTATGTTACAATGTTACTAACCTTCAACACCTACCTCACCAACCAACCCAGTCCACTATACAATATATATCCCCAACCTATTAACTCACTTTCACACTCACCTATCTCAGAGGTGTTGGTAAATGAGTAGAGGGTAGGATGGGTAAGAGGTAGGTTAGGTTAGTGGGGAGTATTTTGGAATGGGATGGGGGCTTAGTTTGGTGCTAGGATTGTCAGCAATTGTGTGTGGAGTGTAGAAGTAGCCTAATAGTTAGTGCAGTGGGCTGAGAACCTAGGGAACTGGGTTTGATTCCCTCTATGCCCCAGGTACAAAAAAAACCTTAAGACTGTGAGCCCACTAGGAACAGAGAAAGTACCTGTATACAATATGTAAACTGCTTTGGTTGTACCACAGAAAGGCCGTATATCAAATCAAATCCATGACCTTAAGGTCAATGGTGTGTGGTGTGTCAATGGCCTTGGGGGCCTAGGTCATTTGGACTAAACCAGAAATGCATCAAATTCAATGGTTAGAGGTGATAGTAAAGCTAAATTTACATCTCTAACCATTGAAATTTACTTCAAGGTTAACTTTACTTTGGACTTAGTGGACAGTTATGTTCTAGGCTTCTCAAAACCTTATTACATTGAAGCAAAGCAGAAAATTTAAATGAAGTAAAAATATCTGTGTTTCCCCCCCCCCCCCCCCCCCCCCCCCACCGATATTCAGCGCTATTTAACTGGCCAGAATGGCTGCTGACCGGTTAAATAGTGCTTAACCAGCTATCCACCAATATTCATTGGGTGATAACCGGCTATTTCCTGCTGAATATCCCCAGTTAGTGGCAACCAGATAGCTGGTTTAATCAGCCGATATAACCGGCTATCCACTGATTTTTAAAGCCGGTTTAGTGACCATATTTGGCCATGTGAAAACATGGGATATCTTTGTCCGGTTTAAAGATAACTGACTAAGTCTGACTTAGCCAATTATCTTTAACCTGGCCGAAAACAAACCAGATATTCAATGCTGGTCACCAGAAACGGCCTGGAATTGAATATTCAGGCTCAGCGTTGACCTCAGGAGTTAGTCTGTCTAACTCCCGCAGTCTGAATATCGGCCACTAAATGTTTATAAATAAAATTTATTACATCAGCCCCACAGTTTATAAGGGCCTAGACAATGGGATCCACAAATTATTAATTAGTAGCTTAGGGCACACAGACATCCAACTGCGAATTCACACAGGACACCTCACAAAAACTAGCATTCTTGGTTCTATTGTATAGATGCTACATAACTATTACAAGTAGAAAACAGAACACTGGGTTAACAAATACTTTGCATATTTCTGCATGAAAGCTATCTGTTATTAGCACTTAGACGTACAATACAGAGTGCAGGAACCTTATCAGAGACCTAGACAGAGCTGCTACTTTGTTCCAATACTTTCAATAAAGGCACTTTTTCATCTATTTGGGGAAATTGGAGAGGGATGCAAGTGAGTCTTTGCATATGAGAAACTGCTCAACTGTATCGTTTTTTTGGTGTGGCCAAAGCTCCTTCCCAGAACACTTACTTTGCTCTGGTACTGGCTTAAGTCCACTTGATTGAGAATGGTTTTGGATCTCTCTTTGGTCAAAAATATTTAGATATGTCTTTTCTTCAGATTTAATGAGAGCGCAACTTTGGATCCTTCTGTGGGATTATGTAACACCACAGTTTTCTTTATGGGACTCAGGGAGCTCTGGATTACTTGGCCTCAATGTATCAGATTGGAACCTTTTTCCCTATGAGGTAGGCCAGGCCTTTCATACAACCTTTTTGGAATCAAATGAAAAGTGTCCTTTCCCAGGTCATGAGATTCAATGTGCCTTTATCAGCCACAGGGTACTTACTGGAAGAAGATCCTGATTGGTACATACTTCCTGAATTCTTTAAAATGGCAACTTGCTCATTATTTGCTGCAAATGATGCACATTGGGAAAAATAATCCGAATCATAGTAACCTGATGCTAGGGTCCACCTTAGGAGTCAACACTCAAGAAAAAGATCTAGGTGACATTATATACAATACGCTGAAATCTTCTGCCCAGTGTGCGGCAGCAGCCAAAAAAGCAAACAGGATGCTAGGAATTATTAAGACCAGGAAAATTATAATGTCTCTGTATCGCTCCACGGTGTGATCCCACCTTGAGTATTGCATTCAATTCTGATTGCTGTATCTCAAAAAAGATATAGCAGAATTAGAAAAGGTTCAAAGAAGAGTGACCAAAATGATAAAAGGGATAGAACTCCTCCCATATGAGGAAAGGCTAAAGAAGTTAGGGCTCTTCAGCTTGGAAAAGAGACAGCTGAGGGGGGATATGATTGAGGTCTATAAAATCCTGAGTGGTGTAGAACAGGTAAAATAAAATCCTGAGTGGTGCAGAACAGGTAAAAGTGAATCGATTTTTCACTCTTTCAAAAAGTACAAAGACCAGGGGACACGCAATGACATTACATAGAAATACTTTTAAAACAAATAGGAGGAAATTTGTTTTCACTCAAAGAAAAGTTAAGCCCTGGAACTTGCTGCCGAAGGATGTGGTAACCACAGTTAATGTATCTAAGTTTAAAAAAGGTTTGGACAAGTTCCTGGAGGAAAGGTCCATAGTCTGTTATTGAGATGGTCATGGGGGAAGCCACTGCTTGCTCCAGGACTGGTAGCATGGAATGTTGCTACTAATTGGGTTTCTGCCAGGTACTTGTGACCTGGATTGGCCACTGTTGGAAGAAGGATACTGGGCCAGATGGGCCATTGGTCTGACCCAATATAACTATTCTTAACTAATTGCAAAACCTTGGTGGAGAGCAACTCCCCAGTTCAAGGTGGAATGACCATAAAACGTCTGGGAGATAATCATAACAGACAAGCTGCCACATGAACTCAGAAAACAAGTGCACAAGTTTTATGGGAATTGTGTCTGCCATCATCTAGTATGTTACTATATATTCCATAGGGTATATCCTGCTACTGAAACAGCTTTATAGATATGCATGTAAAGGGTCAAGGGTCATGGACTTGATATACCGCCTTTCTGTAGTACGGTCAAAGTGGTTTACATAAATTATGTACAGGTAATTTGCCTGCCCCTAGTGGGCTCAATACCTACGTTTTGTACCTGGGACAACGGAGGGTTAAGTGTCCTGTCCAGAGTCACAAGGAGATGCAGTTCTCAGCCTACTGCACTAACCACTAGGCTACGCCTCCACTCCATGTACTATATGTGTGTGCTCAGTTATAAAATTACCCTCTAAATGAAATATTTTCCCTGCCATGTCAAACATTGCAGCCTGATTAATTTCTGGCTTTATCCTTACAATCTCATCACTAAGGATCCATGTGTTTATCTCAAACCCTCTTGAGACCTTAACAAATAAAAAAATATCAGGTTTGTAGTCATATCCTCCATTGGAATACTCCTTCTCGTAACTATTACCCTCCATGTCAAAAGTACTTTTTTATGCTATTCCTAAAGTCTACTTCTCTCTAGCTCTTCCCATAACTAAAAAAAGAAAAATTACTGCTTTTCCTTTTCTGAAAAAAGAAGCTAAACAATAAATAGCAATGCTTCTGATGACTTTTCTAAAAAGGTTCCTGAAAGATGAAGAAGTGATATTGTCATGCTAACCCACATATGCAACTGTACATATTCTTTCTTCCTCTTTCTGTGATCTTGACAATAGAAAAAAAATGCACCAGCGCTATTTTCTGCCTAAAGAAGCATGCATGTTAACCAGCCAATCTAGTGTGAATTTTAGATGAGAAACAAACCACTTTGCTTTCACGTCAGGAAATGGTCATTTTATAGTCACATCCAAAGCCATCAAAATATAAAAAAGAAACCTCTTATTTTAGAAAGCTGATTCTATAAAAGAGATAGAGTTTTGACTGCTCAAAGTACTACATCTTATGTGAGCTAGCTTTAGATAAGTGATGTTTATGGTTTATGTTTTCATATAATTTGGACTTTTACCTTGTGTCATTTCTTCTGTTAATATTATTTATTTTCTAAATATTATTAAACTGCAATTTAAAAAAAAATTCGATCAAAACACAATTCTTGCATTAAGGAAAAGGTTCCTGGAATTCATCAGTGTATTATTATATTTAAAAAAAAAAGAAAAACAACAAAGCAAACAAAAAAACAACACAGGAGAAATGTAGTGGGAAAATATATATTAGCCCTTATTTTACAAGCATCCCCACACATAAATTTTAAGGGAGATAGAAAGATTTAAACACGCCATTTCAGAAGAGGGCAGTCAACAGAAGCAGAATATGCATCTTCAGTTCTTAAAAGGCTTTATTCACATCTTTTTATGAGATATGAATACAGTCTTTTAAGAACTGAAGACATGTATTCTGCTTCTGTTGACTGCTTTATACGATCTGCAGACTACTGGTTCCTCTTTTGGATTTCTCTATTTCAGAAGAGGGACTGTTCACATGTGGAGAAGCAAATTATATATACATTTCAAGGAGGCGTAGCTAGGGTGAGGAGATAGAATGACCTACGTGGGCCTACATTTCACATAGGAAATCAATGTATGCATTGAAAAGAATAGATGGTACCTATCCTGCTGAAGGGACTGGCTGTAAATATTGATGTTTGGACTCCCCCACCCCCGACATCTGCTTACCCTTTTAGCATTCCAGACATCTGATTTCCCCCACCCACCCCAAGGCATAAATTAGCCCTTGGGCATCAACCCTCCCCCTCCCACAGTCAAAACTACCTTGATGGCAGCTCCCCTCTGCATCAACCCCCCCCACCCGGATAGCACCCATTTCAACTCTCATTCGTGGCAGGCCTGCCTGTGTTATCCCTCCTCCCCAATCAAATCCACTTTGGACAACTTGCTCACTTTAGAGGCAGCATCTCTGGTATTTAAGAAGGAGGTTTCCCACTCAAGGTCTGTTATTTCTGCAGTAAGGCAAGGAGAGTTTCTTACAGCTCTAGATCTCAAGGAGGCATATTTTCACATTCCCATTTGGAGTACTCAGAGATTCCTTAGATTTGTAGTCTAGGTCAACATTTTCAGTTTTGAGCCCTGCTCTATCTTTTGGCCTATCTACGGTTTCTCAAATCTTTCCTGAGGTAATGGTGGTAGTCGCAGCAGCTTTGTGCAATGAAAACATTTTGGTTCATTTGTACTTATGATTGGCTCACCAGAGCAAAGTCAGAAGAAGAACGTCATCGGTCTACTGCTTGGGTGGTCCAGTTTCTTAAATCGCTTTGTTGGATAATCAATTTCAGCAACTTAGTACTCATGCAGGGTCTGGAGTACCTGGGGGCCTGTTTCAACACTTTTCTGGGGAGAGTTTTCTTGCCCACTCAGTGGGTTTTCAAGCTGCAATCCCAGATATAGTCTATTTTGGGTGAACTAGCCCCTTCAGCTTGAGATTCTATGCAGGTTCTTGGCTCAATAGCAGTGACTACAGATCTTGTTTTTTGGGCTTGAGCTCATATACATTCTCTGCAGTTGTCTCTTCTGTCAAGGTGGGCATCTCATCTTCATTCATACAGAACAAGACTACCCTGGTTCATGGCTGCTCAGTGCAGTCTAAGCTGGTGATTGAATATGAATATGAAGTAAGAGGTGCCATTGGAGTTGCCTGGTTTGGAGGCTGTCTGGACCAGGTGCATCAGTGTCACTGGTTGTTGATAAAGGCATCATGGTCAATCAATCGCTTGGAGACTCAAACTATTCATAAAGCTCTGTGCTCTTTTCAGCATTTTTTCATAACCAATCAGTAGGAATATTCTCTGACAATATCATGGCAATGGCTTATGTCAATCGTCAAGGTGAAACAAAGCTCTGCAACAGTGACTGAGTCTGCCTTTCTGTTTCCATGGGCAGAAAAGCACCTTCAGGCACAGTCAGCAGCCCATATTTCAGGAGTTCAGAACATTCAGGTGGATTTCTTGAGCAAGTATACACTGGATCTGGAAGAATGGGAGCTATCAAGCAATGGTTTTGGAATGATCCCATGGACCTGGGGTGTCCCAGAGATGGCAACCAAACTGAATGCCAAAGTTCCACTCTATTTCAGTCCTTGGAAAGATCTAGGAGATGCAGTATGGATGCTAAGTCCTTTCTTGTTGTGATGCTTTTTTGTGCTTCACAGAAGCTGGAGTTTCAATTAGAACAGTCCATTCTTTTCTTCCTAAAGTGATTTCAGTATTTCATATGAACCAGGCAGTGGATTTTCCAGCTTTCATTGGGAGGATTGGGGAGATATTTAAGGTTTTAAAACAGTATTGTTCAAATACTTGGAAATCATCAATGATTTTCGTAAATCAGACCATTTGTTAGCATGTCCTAAGATGGGCAATTCTGCTTTGAAAGTTACGATTGCATGTTAGTTGAAAGAGGCAATTGCCGTAATTCTGCTCATCTTCTTAAAGGTCAAGAGTCTTCTTTTCCTGTTAAGGCTCATTCGACCAGAGGTATAGCGACATCATGGGCTGAAGCTCATGCAGTCTCCTCTTCAAATATTAAAAAAAAAACTGCCACTTGTTTTTTTGCTGCATTCATTTTCAATGTTTTATAGGTTGGATGTTTGCACACAGAAAATGCAGTTTTTAGAACAACTGTTTTGTCTTCTGGGGTTTCTTCATCTTGCCCTGTTGGTTGACTGCTATGCTACATTCCACTAGTTTAGTCTAGTGAAACAAAAAGGAAGGACTAGGGGGCATGTGATGAAACTACAGTGTAGTAAATTTAAAACAAATTGAAGAAATTTTTCTTCACCCAACGCGTAATTAAACTCTGGAATTCGTTGCCGGAGAACATGGTGAAGGCGGTTAGCTTGGCAGAGTTTAAAAAGGGATTAGACGGTTTCCTAAAGGACAAGTCCATAAACCGCTACTAAATGGACTTGGGGAAAAATCCACAATTCCAGGAATAACATGTATAGAATGTTTGTACGTTTGGGAAGCTTGCCAGGTGCCCTTGGCCTGGATTTGCCGCTGTCGTGGACAGGATGCTGGGCTCGATGGACCCTTGGTCTTTTCTCAGTGTGGCATTACTTATGTACTGCTAATTTTATTTGAGTTCCAACTCAGACCAGTCCAGTAATCTACCGTGTTTTTCAGAGTTAATGTTTTGTCTGCTAATTTTCCTGGCATTTCAGTTTTCAAATGCTTCTTTCAGTTCTGCTTTTTCAGAAGCAAACAGTAAATACTCTGTAAGGATATTTTTTTATTAAGCTTTCCTACAGGACTACTGGACAGCTTCACCTGTGCACTGTCCTTATATGGTGCTCATCACAGCTCTTCAATCTCTGTCTCCATCCACTGGCTGACGGACACATTACACTAGTTCTGAACTGGTCTAATAGGAATAAAAAGGAATTTTATTTGCTTCCAAATAGAATGGTAATCTAGCTGTATAACAGTCCTGGGGACTGGGCTGGCCAGTATCAAATTCCTAAATATGACCCACAGTCGCCATAGCTGCAGGTGGACATATAGATTTGATTTCTATGCTTGGCTTTGCCCTCTGAATGATGTAGTGTTGTAGCCACTATCAAAACCTGACCAGTCCTTCCTATAGCAGTGGGATCCCACCCTCATCACCAGCAAAAAGATGCAGAATATTAGGTGGAGCCAGAAGATGTTTTTATGAAGTAGGAGTTGAACAGCAAATAATAAAACAGATACAGAATAAGAATCTAAACACCCACTACACTGGCAAAGAACACACGACTAGGTAAGAGTTGGTTCCTGTCACCATACATTTCTTTACCTGAGCTGAGAAGTCAATAAGCTTTGGGAGTGTTGTCTTGCTTCCTTCATCACTCTTCAGGAAATCCAACAAGCTACCTGTTTAGATAAAGGGAAGCATGTCAGCACTGCTCAGAGGTAGCAAAATAACGTCATTGTAGAAATATTCTGGCACTGAAATGTTTTAGCCTCTGCTCACTGTGCAATACATGTGAATTCACAAGGCCACTAATTTATGAAATCCAATCAAATTTTCACACATTTTCCCTTGTTGTAGGAAATGTCAGAATGAAGAAAGGGCACACAGTGAATTTCAGTTCACAACCTTCCTTTCAGCTGTCTAGAGATCAGTGGTGCTAAAATTGGTCTTTGAGTTTCCCCAAACAGGCTAGTTTTCAAGATACACAAAATGAATATGCATGAAGCATATTTGCATAGGTTGCTTCTGCTGTATGCAATATATATCAAGCATATTGACTGTGGATATCCTGAAAGGCTGAAAAATCAGGAAAAAGGATCAAACTAAGGACTGTTGATTTAGATATTAAAATCATTTTCCAGTCGAGTTAATCCTATATGTTCAGTTCCATATATAATAAAATGATTATTACTCCAGTAGTATACAGTACATGAAACTTCTAATGACTGTGTCTTAAAGGATTTGTTGACTTTCCTGCTTATTTTCGAAAGAGAAGGGCGGCCATCTTCCGACACAAATCGGGAGATGGCCGGCCTTCTCCTAAACCCGGCCAAATCGGTATAATCGAAAGCCGATTTTGGCCGGTTTCAACTGCTTTCCATCGCAGGGCCGGCCAAAGTTCAAGGGGGCGTGTCAGAAGGATACCGAAGGCGGGACGGGGGCGTGGTTAAGAGATGGCTGGCTTCAGCCAATAATGGAAAAAAGAAGGCCGGCTCTCATGAGCACTTGACCGGTTTTACTTGGTCCATTTATTTTTAGGACCAAGCCTCAAAAAAGTGCCCCAACTGACCATATGACCACCGGAGGGAATCGGGGATCACCTCCCCTTACTCCCCCAGTGGTCACTAACCCCCTTCCACCCCAAAAAAAAGTTTTTAAACATTTTTGTGCCAGCCTCTATTCCAGCCTCAAATGTCATACCCAGCTCCATCATAGCACTATGCAGGTCCCTGGAGCAGTTTTTAGTGGGTACTGCAGTGCACATCAGGCAGGCGGACCCAGGCCCCCCCACCTGTTACACTTGTGGTGGTAAATAGGAGCCCTCCAAAACCCACCACAAACCCACTGTACCCACATCTAGGTGCCCCCCGTTACTCTTTAAGGGCTATGGTAATGTTGTACAGTTGTGGGTAGTCGGTTTGGGTGTTTTTGGCCAGCTCAGCACCCAAGGTAAAGGAGCTATGCACCTGGGATAAATCTGTGAAGTCCACTGCAGTGCCCCCTAGGGTGCCCGGTTGGTGTCCTGGCATGTCAAGGGGACCACTGCACTATAAATGCTGGCTCCTCCCACGACCAAAGGGCTTGGATTTGTCCAGGTTTGAGATGGCCGACATTTTATCCATTATTGGCAAAAACCAATGGCGCCCGCGATCTCTAAGGCTGGCCCAAATATTGAGATTTGGCCGTCCTTGACCGTATTATCGAAACGAAATATGGCTGGCCATCTTGTTTCGATAATATGGTCGGGTATGCCACTTTACGGGGCCGGCCTTAGAGATGGCCGCCCATATAGATGGCCAGCCCCATTCGATTATGCCCCTTTTTGTGATTTGTTATTATCTGTCCAGTATACATTCCAGCTGGGAAAAATCTAATTCATATTTCAATGAGCTACAACAGGAATAGATGGGGTTGTAGGAGGTAAAAGACCTAATCTTACCAAAATGCTGTGGACACATGAGATACCATTTTAATATCAACATCTACAATTTTCCTGGCATAAGATCTAATCAACGAAAGAACCATTTCTGTTTGCTGAAAGCCATAGGGCTATGCAATTAGTTTCGAAGAAAAACATTGGCACATTTACATTTCAGAAAAGATATGATAAGCATTAATACTAGCTTGTGACAATTTAACTTTTACAGATATCACAAGATTAATGTTCTTAACCATCCCTGTATACCTAGGAACAGCCACATTGAAAATGGTTATCATAACATAGTTTTCTTTTAAAATGCAACTAGATCATATTTTTTTTGTCTATAAACAGATCTTTTTGTAATCCAGTTATTTTGGCCTGACCATTTTTTCCCATCTGTCTGTTTTTTAATGTCAGACGCTTTTATTGTGGATGTTTTACTGTACCCCGCCTAGAATAGTAGATTGAAGGGGGGAGGGAAATATACGGTTTTTAAATAATTAAATAAATCTGATGCTTCCAGGATTCCAACTGAAATTGACTTCTGGAACTACAGCACCATCTGCCTTCATTGTAAGTATATACTATGTTATACTTTGTATTGTTATTTGAATATTTTTACTGCTGTAATTGTCTATTGCTCATGTTAGATTTATTCTTACTGTACTCTGCCTTGAGTGAATTCTTTCAAAAAGGTGGTAAATAAATCCTAATAAATAAACAAATAAAATAAATAAATAAATAAATAAGTAAAATAAAAAAATAACTACCTGGGGATTTTCTTCCATTATTAACCCTCCCTCCCTTTCCAGTGAATTTACTACAGGTAAAATCCTGGGACTCAATGTATGTGTACCTTAGTTCTGGGTACTAAGTATCATTCCTGTGCAGTGGCAGGGACTCCCTAGACCTTTCCCCTTCCCAAGAACTGTGAATGCTGCTTCTGCTGCACCTGCTGTTATCTAATTAACTGCTTTGCAGCATAGTCTGAGATGGAAGGATGGTTTCCATCTCCTGAGGCCTCTATTAGTAACATCAGTGCACATCTATTATTCACACATTAAAATCCCAGCAGGGCCAGCTCAGGCACTCATCCTTGCTAGGCAGATACAACAAGTGACAGCTGTCATTATGCAACAATAAATTTTCTCTTAAGTACTCTGGAGATAACTTCATAATATAGGGGGAAAATTTGCAGAGGTCGTTTTTCAAATGTAATGGCTTTTTAACAAACAGAAAAGGCTTTTTATAAGATTGCCTTGCAATAAATGCTCTTATACAGGAAAAGGGGATGTGATTTGATATATCACCTTTCTATGATCACAATCAAAGTGGTTTACATATTATGTACAAGTATATATCTTATAAAAGGGGCAATGCAGGGTTAACTCATAGAACAAACAGTCTGTGTTCAACTTAATGAATAGCTAGAAAAGAGAAACTGGCTAGATCGATGTCAATTTGGATTCAGACCCAGTTATGGAACAGAAACGGTCACAGAAACCGAGACAAAGGATTCGCCTTGATGTTAGTATTGCTAGATTTCTCGGCAGCGTTTGACACTGTGGATCATGATATCTTGCTAGCACGACTGACAGAAACAGGTATCAATGGAACAGTACATGTCTGGTTCAGATCCTATCTATCAGACTGGCAACAATCCATAATGTTTGGCAGGAACTCATTGCCACCATGGGCACTGACCTGTGGGGTACCACAAGGATCAATACTGTCACCTATTCTGTTCAATATCTACTTCAAGCTACTAGCTGAGCTGATTTGGTCAACGGACACTCAGTTCTACATCTATGCGGATGATGTTCAGCTACTCATACCCATTGAACCTGACTTACCTATAGCCTTGAATAAACTGATTACCTAACATCAATTCAAGAATGGGCTAAACACAACAAACTCTGCCTGAACCCAAGTAAAACTGTGCTTCTCTGGTTCCCTAACACAAGTGGATACATACTTGACATCAAAATCCCTTTTGGGAAGTATGAACTCCCCCTCCAATCACAAGTCAGGAACCTTGGAATACAGTTAGATTCAACACTTACTCTGATTCCCCAAATCCAAGAAACCTTCAAGAGCTGCTTTTACTATTTGCGACAGCTATGCTGCCTCTCTCCTTACATCGAGAAGGTAAATCTTATCCCAGTTGTGCATGTCATGATAACATCAAGACTGGATTACTGCAATGCACTATACAATAGTCTGACTACAAAGGGCCTACACCAGCTCCAGTTGATTCAGAATGCAGCAGCAAGACTCATAAAAGGTTGCGAGTGACGTGACCACATCACACCATTTCTGCAAAAACTTCATTGGCTACCAGTACAATTCAGGGCTAAATTTAAAACTCTATGTCCGATCTTCAAGGCCCTGAAAGGAAATGGCCCTGAGCACCTGAAAAATAGGATGATCCTCCACACACCTGCAAGGACACTAAGGTCCTCCCAAGGACTTCACTAACCACACCCTCTCCAAAAGACATTACATGATGTGATACCCACAAACGAGCCTTCTCCGGAGTAGACCCCACACTCTGGAATGGATACCAATGGAAGTGGCAGAACTAAAAATGTACTTTAAGACCCGCTCGTTCCATGAAGTGAAAAAAGAACACACTGCTCAATACTATAGCGCATACCAATCCTTCCAAAAGTCACTTTTAGTTCTGTCACTTCCATTGGTATCCTTCTTAGGCAACTGATTTTATAACTGAAGAGTTGAGCGAATCATGTTGACTGCGATTCTATTCTTTTCAGAAACATTATTAGGCAACGTTAGTCTATGCGACAGGTAGATAATGTTTTTTGAAAATAATTCCTATTAATTTGGATTATTATGTAGATTTTACCATTATATATTCGCAAGTATCTGTATTATAGTTTTATGATACAAGGTTTTTAGTTTCATATACATTGTTTTAACAATTATCACATTGTCATACACCTTTTTAGCTATTGCTTTAAGTACATGTACATATCCCCTCTCCATAACTACAGAGTAATACAATCCATCCACATTTATATTCATTTTGCATTTTTTATGGCGGTGCACAATATTTTTGGTTAATCTCCTTCCCTTTATTATAGATGAGCACAATTGTTTCGTCTTTCATTCTCTATGGCAGAGCATGATTAATTGGTTTATTACTATTTTTTATTTTTTATCCGTCCAGAGCTTATATTCAGATGAGGAGCTCGTTTGCTTTTCATATTACTACGTATATGTTTAGAAGGAATTTCCGAGTTAATAAGAGGTTTGGTGAGTTTTTTTTGTTTCTGTTTTTATTTCCTTAGCATACATACAGATTTACAAATGTCTAATCTAATAGTTAATATCCTCATAACAATTTTTCATATTTCTTAAAATTTTAATTTTATTTTTGTGCTATTTAATCATTGTTCTTAATGTCTGCTATTGGAGTTGTTTAAATGTGATACATTTATATGTTTTTTGTAGAATTTTATTTGTGACCCCTGAGGCAGGCACTTCTTATGCTGAAACACGGACCATGTCGGGTCCTTTGTGCAAGTTGATTTATTAAACGTCTTCAACATCATCTCCCGAGTTGGTCTGCTCATCAGTCAGCCTCTACTTTTGGTGATTTGTTTTGTTTTTCGTGGAGGCCTCTCCTGCCCTTTTGGTGATATACTTATATGCATGCCATGTAAAGGCATCTCTGGGGCAAAAATTTGAATGGAGCAAGGGTGGAGTTACGATGTACCTATGTATGTTATAAAATATCCGACTACATGCCTTGTGTACACACACACACGTTTACACCGGCTGTGGAGAAGATGTAAATGTGTGGGTCAGCATTTGTGCATTATCATAGTTACTTGATGCTAGGGTCCACCTTGGGGGTCAGCACTCAAGAAAAAGAGCTAGGTGTATTTGTAGATAATACGCTGAAATCTTCTGTTCAGTTTGTGTGGCAGTGGCCAAAATAGCAAACAGGATGCTAGGAATTATTAGGAAAGGGATGGTGAATAAGACTGAAAATACTATAATGCTTCTGTATCGCTCCATGGTGCGATCACACCTTGAGTACTGCATTCAGTTCTGGCTGCCGTATCTCAAAAAAAGACATAATGGAATTAGAAAACGTTCAAAGAAGAGCGACCAAAATGATAAAGGGGATGGAACTCCTCTCATATGAGGAAAGGCTAAAGAGGTTAGGGCTCTTCAGCTTGGAAAAGAGACGGATGAGGGGAGATATGATTGAGGTCTACAAAATCCTGAGTGGGTAGAACAAGTAGAAGTAAATCGATTTTTTACTCGTTCCAAAAGTACAGAGACTAGGGGACACTCAAGGAAGTTACATGGCAATACTTTAAAAACAAATAGGAGGGAATATTTTTTCACTCAATGAATAGTTAAGCTCTGGAATTCTTTGCCGCAAGATGTGGTAATAGTGGTTAGCATATCTGGGTTTAGAAAAGGTTTGGACAAGTTCCTGGAAGAAAAGTGTACAGTCTGCTATTGTGACAGATATGGGGAAGCAACTGCTTGCCCTGGGATTGGTAGTGTAATGGTATCAGTTTATTACTGAAATATGTAGCATATTTGGTGGATTATATATATACACCAATATATTTGTGCAGCTCTTAAAAATACAATGCAGCAGAACTGGCTTTCATTCCAAAAGCCCTCTCCCCTCTCCCTTTGGGGAATATTTACAAGACAAAAGTACTGCTGCAGTGGCAGGGACCTCACCTTGTTTTTTCTCATTCCTCAAACAAAAGACTAAGACTGCTTTAAAGTTTTAAATTGACTCTATTCCTCTGCCCTCCCACCTAACAAAAGATGGACTAAGGTGGACACCTGAATAAAACAAAGAAACTCAGGGGAACCATAAACAGGACATTTGCTTGTCAAAGGTATACCTGCCCCTCCCATCAGCTTCCAGACATGTGCAGAAAGGAAGGACTTGTATGTGTGTGTATCTGCCCCCAGTGTTGCCAGGTGGGCGGTTTTACCGCCCAATTGGGCGGTTTTCCGCGCCCCGCCGCGGGAAATTTTTGCCCGCGGCGGGTTGCGGTTTTTTGGGCGGTTTTTTAGGCTTCCGGGCGGCTTTTTGGGCGGCTTTTTGATTTTTTTCGGCCGCAGGGGGCGGGGTTAGTGACGTTTCTGGGCGGGGTTAGTGACGTTTTGGGCGGGGCCGATGACGTGGGAGGCGGGGCCGATGACGTGGGAGGCGGGGCCGATGACGTGGGAGGCGGGGCCGATGACGGGGAGGCGGGGCTGATGACAGGGAGGCGGGCCCGATGACGTGGGAGGCGGGGCCGATGACGGGGAGGCGGGCCCGATGACGTGGGAGGCGGGGCCGGTGACGGCAGGGGCGGGGCCGGTGACGCGGGGGTGGGGGTGTCAGGGGCGGGGTTTGTGTTTGGGCGGGTTTTGGGCTGGTTTCTGGCCCGGATTGGGCTGGAAAAAAAATTTCTACCTGGCAACCCTGTCTGCCCCAGAGACTGAACAGGACATCAAAAGACATTTGCCAGCAAAGTCCAGACTGTAAGTCTCGTGATGTCATAAGACATGGGACCAACTCAGGGGTCGTGTGCAGACCAAGATACCACAATGCTTTGCAAATGCTCAGGGGTCGTGTGGAAACCAGGAAATCAGAACAGGGATCCACATGGCATACCCTCCTGCAGCTGCAAGGTATAAAAGCAAAAGCTGTTTCCCCAAGAGTCAGATTCTCATCAACTGCCAGCAAGTCAAATTCTCTTCAACTGCAAGCAACTCGGATTCACTCACTGCAGAAGCCCTCCTGTCCTCAACATGTGCTCATCAGTCCTGCTGGACCACAGCATGCTTGTAACAAGGACTTGTAAGTTGATCTAGACCTGCTACTTTGTTCTATTTTAAGCACAGATTACCTGTAAAGATTCCTCTTAATACCTACCTCTCGCGTGCAATTGTATATTAAATCAATCTTTTTGAAGCTAAAAATATGGTCTCTTTGTGTTCTGAATATATATATACTTAATATATTTAATTTATTGCAATTATCACCTTTGGTGATTGGTGGAGAAATTAATATCCTAAAACTTATAAATTCAGCGCTTGCTCTTAAATTATAAACAGTAGCGAGTTGCTCTCGAGCTATTTTCCCCAAAATAACTCATTTCTTCCAACATATTAATTGCTGGAGAAGTGGGTAGAATTTCTTGTAACATATTAATTGGTGCAGAACGGGGGCAGGTATTCTGTGCAAATAGAATGAGATAGCACTGTTCTTAAATTATATTTTTGTATTTTGCTGCTTTATAGAGAACTGAGTATCAGGTTTCATTAATTAAATTTCCGATTGATAAACTGATAAGGTTTTCAGGGCATTTAGAATATTTAGAATGCTGTGCTGGATGGATGTTTGGTCTTATTTAGGTACTTATGCACTCATGTACTTTATGTATTTTATAATCAAATCTCTAGGCATGCTCTGGCATAAAATAACCAGTTTTGCAGTTTCTTTTGAGGAGGACATAGATAACCACACTTTGCCTAAGCAATGTGTAGAATCCTCTGGCCCTAATCCTTGGACCCATAATGTAACTGATGATATTTCCACCCCCTCTGATATTGATTTATATTCAATTAAGGAAGGGAGCAAGAGAGTTTCTGCATGCACTTGGTTAATGTGGACCATGTGTAAGAAAGCCTTAAAAGAACATGCAGAATTGAATGAGAAGTTACTGGCCAAAGAGAGAGAATGCATGCAGGTAAACACAGAAAAGGATTTTCTAATCACAATGGCTAGTTGCTTAAATGATCAATTAGACGCCCTTAGAATGCAGGTACAAAGCCAGGCAGCTCAGGAAAATAAAATGAAAGCCCAAATTTTAGCTTTAGAAATGCAGGCCAGCCAGGTTCCAGACTTGAAGCATTTAATCAGGGAATTAACACTGCAGATGCCACATATAGATGAGAACATTGATCATGTACAGGATTCACATTTGCAGGGGTCAGCCATTACGGGTCTTCCATGTGCTCCTCCAGACCCAAATACAGCTACAGCCATGCATGTTTCAGCTGTGATAACAGTATCACAGTCCACACCTGTAGCAGGAGGTTTAACTAGAACCATTAGTTCTCAGACCCCCTCACAGCATCCAAAACCTCAGCACATATATGCACAACCTGTTCTGCAGTCTAATTTAAATGCTCATGATTCAGCTCCTCAGCACACAGATGCACCACCTGGGCTGCATTCTGATCTAAGCTCCCATAGAAGGGAACCTCTAATAAAGAAATCAGCTCCTCAGTATGTAGCTACTGAAAACCGCCAGCAAGCATGTGACATTTTAAACTCTCATGTAGCCTTGCAGATATTGCAGATAGCTAACAATAAAAAGAGAAATTTGCCACCAGATAAACAGAAACTTATAACTGCAGGTCCTACTGGACCAGAAACTGACATTCTGTCAGCCCTTCCTGCAGATTAATTCCTAGAAACATGAGGAGATGCATCCAGCCTGGACTGGACTTCTCCACAGCATGACCCACTCTGCAGATGGCAGGGAAATCCAGGTGCTAATTTTTAAAATATGTTGGACCGGAAAATAGAAAAAGTTTTGCTATTAACCCTTTGTAACACTGAAAAGAATTTAAAATGTAGTTTTTATTGTTCTTTTAATTAAAAATATAGCTTCTATTATTCTTTTGAATGTATAAGATTTAGTACCAGAAACTGACATTATTCTGTCAGCCCTTCCTGCAGATTAATTCCTAGAAACATGAGGAGACGCATCCAGCCTGGACTGGACTTCTCCACAGCATGACCCACCCTGCAGATGGCAGTGGGATCCAGGTGGTTGATTTTTAAAATATGTTGGACCGGAAAATAGAAAAAGTTTTTGCAATGGTCCTTTGTAACACTGATAAGAATTAAAGATGTAGCTTCTATTGTTCTTTTAATTTTAAATGTAGCTTTATTGTTCTCTTGATTTATAGTAGCTTCTATTGTTCTTTTAATTAAAAATATAGCTTCTATTGTTCTTTTGAACATTTCTCTTTGCAATAAGTCAGATTTAAAATGTCTCTCTGTGATAGCTTCTGTTGTAATTTGTTTTTGATATAATATTGTTTAAGGATTTAGAAATGTCTTTTTTTTCTGATGAGTGACTCCCACTGGAGTTGAAACTAAAATACTGGGTAAGAAGTTTTAAAAATGCCTCCTTATAATAGGTAACTCCCGCTGGAGCTGAAACTTAATATTGTGCTTTAATGTGAATTAACAAGATATGCTTATTTTTATAGAAAAGAAACTAAAGCTTAAGAAAGTAAAGCCTGTCTGCACTGCACGCTGCTGCTCGCATACAATGATATAAGATTATGGGAAGGAACTGTGAACAAGAGAGGGATCCCCCCCCCCCCACCAGAACCGGAGAGCCATGTGACCTGCTAAATTAATGTATAATGTGTTTTTCTGTCTTTTTCAGAGTTCGAGTGTAAATCTAAGATTAAATCTAAGGTTTAATGGTGCTAGTAACTAATATATATATGGCTATCTCAGATATATTTCTAAATAAATAGATCCGATCCTGTTCTACTTATATTTTAAAAATAAATGGATCTATGCTGTTCTACTTGAGATAAAAACCATATAATATTTTGCTAATTGTTGCTTAGTTCTAAATAAATGAAACTGCGGTGGTAATCCAAATGGATGCCGCAGGTGCTGCTTTTTGGTGCTTTATTAATTTTAAATAGATCTGATTCTGTTCTACTTACGAGATTAATATTTTTATGGTGCTAGGATATTTAAAAAATAAACAGATCTATGTTGTTCTACTTATGAGATAGTAAATGAAACTGCTGTGGTAATCCAAGATGGATGCCACAGATGATGCTTTTGTGTTCTAAATGAATGAAAATGCTTTGGCAAATCCAAGATGGATGCCGCGTATGTTGCTTTCGTGCTCTTATGTTCTATTTGCAGGTTAAGCTCAATCCTGGATCTGGAATGGACGATCGGAGACCTAAAGGCCTAATACAGTTCTTTGTTTGTTTGTCATGTGGTCTCCATGTTACATGTTTGTTTTATGTTATGGGGTACCATGAAAATAGACACAGACATTCATAGACCCTCCCTACTAACAGTCCCTCCATTAGTTCACATTGTCCAAGAAAGAAAGGAAAAAAAAAAAAAAAAAGAGAGACCATTTTCACTGGCAGGCAAGCTATAGAAAAGAATCATTCAAGCTATGGCTCACGTATATTAAGTTCTACCAATTGCTATCTAAGGTTATATATTCACATGTATATATTTGAAAATATGAGCGAAGGTTTCTCTTTACATGATCTATTAGGTACAATCAGTACAGGGAATGTTTCTGACCTTTTTAGTTTATTCTACATTACAGCCAGGACGCACACAATGTCTCTCCCTGGAATGAAATATTGGCTGTGTGCAAAGCAAAATTAACATATCTTTTCTAAATTCTTTACAACATTAAACACATGAGTATTGTCTATTAAAGTGCAACATTAAACACTGCTAAAGCAGATAAATATGGTAACCTTTTACCACACTCATTACCCATAAAAGGTTTCTCTCTGAAAAATAAAAAGTTTCTCTCTGAAAGGTAGTTCATGGCACTATACCATGACTCTGTTTTTTTTTAATTTGGTCAATGATTAAGTAAATATTATTGCATAGGATTGATAGAATAATTATTTTGTGTGTAATAGTAACCTAGGAAATTATTATAATTGCCTACATATGTCTTTCTTGTTTCTAATGAAACAGTAGTATAATAGCTCCACATTTACACCCTTGCTTATGTATCACTGCTGTGAATACCTCAGTTAGCCTCTGAAATAGAGAATATAGGGAAACATTCACAGTGTTAGGAAACATTCATAGAATATTTTTCCTTGGAATGTCAAACGCTGAAAATATGACTGAATAGATTGTTCCACCCCATTGCGGTGGTAAATTGGTCAATTGCGCACTCTCATGCTATTGATTTTGGCTAGCATACTGGGTAAGATATCCTGTGCAGAAAGGAAGGACTTGTAATGTGTGTGTATCTGCCCCAGAGACTGAACAGGACATCAAAAGACATTTGCCAGCAAAGTCCAGACTGTAAGTCTCGTGATGTCATAAGACATGGGACCAACTCAGGGGTCGTGTGCAGACCAAGATACCACAATGCTTTGCAAATGCTCAGGGGTCGTGTGGAAACCAGGAAATCAGAACAGGGATCCACATGGCATACCCTCCTGCAGCTGCAAGGTATAAAAGCAAAAGCTGTTTCCCCAAGAGTCAGATTCTCATCAACTGCCAGCAAGTCAAATTCTCTTCAACTGCAAGCAACTCGGATTCACTCACTGCAGAAGCCCTCCTGTCCTCAACATGAGCTCATCAGTCCTGCTGGACCACAGCATGCTTGTAACAAGGACTTGTAAGTTGATCTAGACCTGCTACTTTGTTCTATTTTAAGCACAGATTACCTGTAAAGATTCCTCTTAATACCTACCTCTCGCGTGCAATTGTATATTAAATCAATCTTTTTGAAGCTAAAAATATGGTCTCTTTGTGTTCTGAATATATATATACTTAATATATTTAATTTATTGCAATTATCACCTTTGGTGATTGGTGGAGAAATTAATATCCTAAAACTTATAAATTCAGCGCTTGCTCTTAAATTATAAACAGTAGCGAGTTGCTCTCGAGCTATTTTCCCCAAAATAACTCATTTCTTCCAACATATTAATTGCTGGAGAAGTGGGTAGAATTTCTTGTAACATATTAATTCGTGGAGAATGTGGGCAGCAAGTCTAACAGTAGCATGACATATTGCTGCTAATTGGTTTTCTACCAGGTACTTGTGACCTGGCTTGGCCACTGTTTGGAAACAGGACCATTGGGCTGACCCAGTATGGCTTACTCTTACGTTATGTTCTTGCTACTGGGGCTGGTTCTAGGTGTCTTTTTGGATTTCTCAAATAGGCCTCCTGTTGTAAAATCAGGCACGTTGCGGTCAGTAAATCGCGAAGGTAATCAAGTAATTTTACTTGATTTTCATTGACTGAATTTTTGATTACATCTGACTGTTGGGTTTATAGTTAAAATTTCCTAACTTGAGCCAGATAAAAGTTTTCCAGTTAGGTTTAGGAAGCCATTCAGACAGCTACAGTTGTCCGTCTAAATTTAACCAGTTAAGAAGAAAAATCTGCACTGACAGATTATACCTAAAATCCACTGGGGGAAAAGCGGTCCCAGAGATACTCTTTTTCTGATCAACTGAACTTGGGAAGGCAAATTTAGGAAATGTTCAAAGTCAGAAGGTTATCTGGCTATCTTCTAAAGTTAGCCACATAAACCATTTGAACATTGGCCTGATACTCTTTAGCTTTCTCTCAGGCAAGCTGTGAAATGCGCTACTTGTGAGAATAAAATGCATTTAAGTTGGTCCTTGAATGCTATATATCAAATACATAGCAGTACAATTGAAAGAAAAATTGTTCATCTGTAACAGATATTTCCCATAGAGAATAGGACTGAAAAAAAAAAATCACAAAAGTGTGAGATATCATCCGACAGTGCAGAGATGGAACTGCTTTCCCAGAGCTTGGAAATTATGGTAAAGTTCTGAGTATGTTCAGGCCTTTTCTACACACATTGGTCTCCTTCAATTCATCACTTAGCTCCAAAGCGCAATATTAGCGTCTCTCGAGGAGGTAGTTTGTGTGCCTTATTAATCCTTATCAATTTGGTAAAAACAGCCGTTATAGATGAGCATATTAGTGCTATTTCGATTGAACAACATGAAAAGTTGAATCAATTTTTTAAATGATTTTTTTTAAAGTTGTGGGTGAGAGCCCATTTGCAGGCTAGAGCTCTCTCATGACGTTTTTTTGGGCCTCTGGACAAAAGGTAAGCAATACTGTATCTTAAATTAGGTGAAAAGGTGTGAAACCTTTAGGCAAGAACTTGGGATGTGTCTGAAGAACAACATTTTGATAACAGAATTGCATACATGGTCCATATATCACCAATGTTTGGAGTTCACCTATTTTTCCAGCTGATGTGATTGCCACTAGGAAGCATACATTCCAGATTACGAACTCCAGTGATTCTGCATCTAGAGGTTCAAAAGAAGACTTCCTGAGTGAAACAAGGACTTAAATTAAGGTCCCATGGTATGGTGAGTTTCCATAATGGAAGCTTTATGTGAAGCAGACCTTTCATGAAATGAGCTACCATGTGCGATTTGATGCTGGAAGGTTACCTTTAGGAGAATGGTAATAAGAGAGTGCGCTTAGGTGTACTAGAACTGAAAATGTTTAAAGTCCAAGGTAATATAAGTGGTATAAGTACTGAAGTATCACTGTAGAAGAACAGACCAGTAAGCCTGATGTCAGTACTGGGTAGAATAGTGGAAACTATTATAAAGAATAAAATTACAGAATACATAAATAAACATGGTTTAATGGGACAGAGTCAGCATGGTTTCATCCAAGGGAAGGCTTGCCTCACCAATTTGTTTCATTTCTTTGAAGGCATGAATAAACAAGTGGATAAAGGTGAGTCAGTTGATGTAGTATATGTAGATTTTCAGAAAACATTTGACAAAGTTCCTCATGAGAGACTCCTGGGAAAATTAAAGAGTCATAGGATGGGAGGCAATGTTCTCTTGTGTATTAGGAATTGGTGATTGGATAGAAAACAGAGGGCAGGGTTAAATAGCAATTTCTCTAATGGAGAAGGGTGAATAGTAGAGTGCCTTAGGGATCTGTACTGGGACCAGTGCTATTTAACATATTTATAAATGATCTGGAATCAGAACAACAAGTGAGGTGATTAAATTTGCAGATGACATAAAATTATTCAAGTTTGTTAAAACACATGTGGACTGTGAAAATTGCAGAAAGACCTTAGGAAATTGGAAGAATGGGCATCCAAATGGCAGATGAAATTTAATGTGGACAAATGCAAAGTGATGCACACTGGGAAGAATAATCCGAATCATAGTTACCTGATGCTAGGATCCACCTTGGTGGTCAGCACCCAAGAAAAAGATCTAGGTGTTGTTGTAGACAATACGCTGAAATCTTCTGCCTAGTGTATGGTGGCGGACAAAAAAGTAAACAGGATGCTAGGAATTATTGGGAAAGAGATGGTAAATATGACCAAAAATACTATAATGCCTTTGTATTGCTCCATGGTGCAACCTCACCTTGAATATTGTGTTCAGTTCTGGTCACCGTATCTCAAAAAAGATATAGCAGAATTAGAAAAGGTTCAAAGAAGAGTGACCAAAATGATGAAGGGGATGGAACTTCTCTCTTATGAGGAATGGCTAAATAGGTTAGGGCACTTCAGCTTGGAAAACAGATGGCTGAGGGGAGATATGATTGAGGTCTACAAAATCCTGAGTGGTGTAGAACGAGTAGAATTGAATTGATTTTTTTTTACTCTTTCAACAAGTACAAAGACTAGGGGACACTCAATGAAGTTACATGGAAATACTTTTAAAACAAATAGGAGGAAATATTTTTTCACTCAACGAATAGTTACGCTCTGGAACTGTTTGCTGGAGAATGTACTAACAGCAGTTAATGTATCTGGGTTTAAAAAAAGTTTGGACAAATTCCTGGAGGAAAAGTCCACAGTCTGCTATTGAGACAGACATAGGGGAAGTCACTGCTTGCCCTGGGACTGGTAGCATTGGGATGTTACTACTATCTGGGTTTTTGCCAGGTACTTGTGACCTGGATTGACCACTGTTGGAAACAGGATACTGGGCTAGATGGACCATTGTTCTGACCCAGTATGGCTATTCTTATGTTCTTATATAGTAGGGTAATGAATATTAATAAAGCACAAGACCGAGAACATCTTCCACTTAAAGAACAGATTTGTCAAATGGAAGGTTTCAGTCTGCTAGAAGGATGTCCTGGATGGGCTATGGAACACAGAGCAGAAACTAGAGACTGCTCAGTTTCCAGGCTTTGAATACCAGAGATTTTAGGTCTGGATCAAGGAGATGGCTCTCCTGTTGAGTCAATAATACTTGAAATCGGAGGAGCTTAGGAAGAGGAAGGACTGCTAACCTTTGGAGAAGAGTAAAACACCTTGTGTAGTAACTTAATGACCAATAAGGCACTACATAAATCCCAGTGCTTCAGTTGTGCCAGAACTTGTAAGGACCTCTCAAAATAAGAGGAATTGGGGGATAAACGTACAGGATTTATTGACAAAGGATTTGAGTTGCAGTAATATAACTTTCTCCAAAATTTTGAAAGGAAGTGTTTGTTGGATATAGGCCAGTAATTAGCTGGAAGTAAAGGACCAAGGGATGTTTTCTTCAGCAAGGGTCTTGCAATTGCATCTTTCTAGAAGTCAGGAAAATACCCATCAACCAAACTGGAGTTAACTAAGCTAGTATAAAAGAGAGTAGTCTTCAAAGCTATCTCCATGAATAAAACAGTTTATACCAAATAGAAATGGACTTTTATAAATTTGCATGCCCTACAGGTTCATAAAAGTATGGATGTAGTCCCATTCCATGCATAATTTTGTTTTGTGTAGGGAGATTTATTTATTGCATTTACAAGCCACTTATACTTACGCAAGACTACAACCAAACATGCATAATCATAAAAACAGTCAAACATAGGAGTCCCTTTTAATAAGGTGCGATAACAGTTTTGGAACGCGCTAAATAAGATGCCCACAGGAATATAGGGTCTTATTCTATAAGGGTTATGCTCTTAAATTTATACTCCTAAATTTATGAGCATAATTTATGCTGCTTAATGTATGCTACTTCTATGAGCGTAACAGCCCTAAATTAGGAGAATAGATTATGCTCGCAATTTCAGAACGTAAATTTAGGAGCTTAAATTTAGGATCATTACCTTTATAGAATAAGGCCCATAATGGGCGACTTATCATTTAGTTCACGCTAATCATTACTACACCTTAGTAAAAGGACTCTATAGTCATAAAATCATATTCAGATATACACACTTCACAACATCAAAATATCCTTATCTAGATACCCATAACTGAATCAGGTAATTTGGCCCACTCTACTGCAAAGATTAGCCTGTATGATACTAATAACTAACATAAACATTTTAAACACTTGTGGGTTTGTTCTATAGGCTTGCACCTAGACGTACAAGCTACTTACATGCATCAAAAGGCACAGTTAATTGACCGGTTCCTATGTAAGCTAAGAGCTATTCTATAAGGTAGCATCTAAGTGCCACGTGGTGCTTTTACTAAGATACTCTAATGGATTTAGTGCATGTCAACGTTTAAAGCACATAAATGCTAAGAAGCCCATTTTATACCTATAGGCTTCTTAGCATTTAGCCCACGCTAATCATTAGTGCATGCTAGATCTGTTAGAACATCTTAGTAAAAAGATCTCAAAGAGCCTAACTGCAAGGGGGCATACACATGGGTGGAGCATTATGGGACATGGGAATGTCTCCCAGTTACACATATAGAATAAGCTAATGTCAACATATTCTAGTATTCTATAAAGGAATATTGGTGCCAAAATGCCATTGTACAATTGGTGCTAAGAGCCGTATTCTATAAAGGTTATGCTCCTAAATTTACACTCCTAATTTATAAGCATAATTTATACTTCTAAAAACGAGCATAATCTATTTTGGAGCACAGAGTATGCTTGTAATTTAGGAGCATAAACTTAGGAACGTAAATTATGCTCATAAATTTAGGAGCATAACCTTTATAGAATAAGGCCCTAAGTGCTTGACATTAGAGTGCCTAAACTGGAGTGCCAGTTTATAGAACTGCTGCATTGGTCCATAAGCCTGCATGAATAGAAATGCCTTAAGCATTGCTGGGGCTGGAGTTGAACTGGGATTTGGAACTACATGTATTTTAAGTCAGGAAAAGCATCCACCCAAATTAGCAAGTGTACAGCTATGGAGGTATTTTCCTCCACGCATCCTTTTACTCTGAAAATCCTTCACAGTCTGCAAAGTGAAAAGTATATGTGTGCATTTCATTCTTCTGGGTAGTTGCAAAATTGCACCCTTAAAAGTTAGCAATAATTGAATTTGAATATAAGAAGGTAAAATGAGGTGGCTTTCTCCAGATTTTATATCTCTCTTTAATTCTATATAAATAGCTCCATACTAGACTCATTGATTAGTATTTCATTTACAAGTCTAAACATAATTAGTCTGAAATAAGTAGATATTAAAGCTTTGTACACGGTTTCAGTAGCACTTACCTTTAGACATGTATTCTGTAATAATATAAATGGGTTCTGCCTTGGTGACAACAGCATACAGCCTCACCAGTTTGTCATGCTGGAGGGTTTTCATGAGGTTAGCTTCCTCCAGAAATGCTTGCACAGACATGGAACCTGGTTTTAAGGTTTTCACTGCTACTTTGCTACTATTGTTATAGAATCCTACAATGGAAAACATCAAATTACTCGAGCACAGCACCATACCCAACCGGTTTACATGTGATCACGCTTTAATAGATTTCAACCTACTCATCTGGGGCTCAATTGTTCCAAATTATTTTTGCCCTTTAAAAGACAAATAGTAAATAAAAACCTGAGTAGCAGCTCTCACAGAAGCAGATATCAGATGCAGCGCGGATCCCCCCGCGAAGGACCCCCCCTCCCCTGCCGGGTGCATGCCGCCGGGGGGGGGGGGGGGTACCGCGCGCGCCTGTCCTCCGGTGTTCCATGCTTCTTCTCTGCCCCGGAACAGGAAGTAACCTGTTCCGGGGCAGAGAAGAAGCATGGAACAATGGAGGACAGGCGCGCGCGGCACCCCCCCCCCCCCCGGCGGCGTGCATCCGGGGTGGACCACACCCACCGCCCCCCCTAGGAACGCCACTGCCTACACTCTCAATGCTTCACTTGTAAAGACATTGAAAAAACAACCATCCTACAGAAACTCTAACATCAGAGCAACCTCAGCTGTATCCTTGATGGTCAGACCTTGGCAGTGACCTTGGTTTTTGAGGGTATTTCCCATTTGTCATTTATTAGTGTATATTCACTACATTTGACCCTTTGAGATTGGATTTGGCTGTTTTTCAGTTTTTGCAGTATTAGATTACCTTAGTGTGATTAACAGCCCATACTGTTAATTGAACTTTGGTCTAATTCTAATTTGTGGTGGTTTCCCATTTTTCCTGTTTTTTGCTGTGTGAGAAGGCAGGTAAAAAGAGATCAAGAAAGTCACAAGGAAAGGGGGCGCTGGGAGCAGGGGAACCCCAACGGGGCCAGTTTCATAATCAAAACTCCAGTATTCAGAAAGCCGGGTTACCGGAGGCCGAGAGGTTAGCAGGGTTAAGGAAGAAGGGGAGGAACTACCATTCCCAGAATCCCTCGCTTCCCCACCAAGCTGTGCAGGAGCTAGGGGAGGAGATAGAAGATTGGGAAATGGTTTCTCAGGAAGGTAATGAGGGCCAGCTGGAGGGAGCAGGGGCGGAGGAAGTTGGTGATGAGGATAAAATGGAAGTTACTGAAGGACTTGAGGAGGAACAGATGGAGATTGGGCTTCTGGCCCAAACCAGGAAAGGTATTGTAAGGGGGTGGCTGGCAGCTCCTTGGAGACATTGGTGGAAGGCCGGAGGAGAGAGGCTGAGGCACTGGGGGAAGTCTCTGCTAAAGAAGGGACAGGTGCTGACCTCAGGAGAGAGAGGGGAGCTGAGTACAACTCAAACCCCAGCATGAACAAGTTGGAAAAGAACTGTTTAGCTGTGTGGTGAGATGAAGCATGAAAAGCGGTTTAAACTGTGTGATACTGAAAAGTGCTGTGGCTACAAAATACAGAGTTACTGTGGTTTCTTTCTGGTTATGCTCTGTTCCAAAGAGAAGTAAGTTTTTTTTGCAAAAGGAGTGAAATTACATGGACTGTTTAAACCTGAATGTGACTTTGGCAGCAAACCTTAACAAGCTGGAATTAAGGTGTTCTCCTTTTTGTTTATGTTGAATGGAAGCAAGAAAATAAAGTTTTGCTTTACAAACGTTTTGCCCTGATTGAGCCTCTGTGGAAAGCATAGAGGGAGGAGGAAGTCCGGTGAGCTCTCAAGGGGGCTGCGTCCCAGAGCAACCCAAGGTGGTGTGGAGCAAGGCAACAGTTGTATGAAGAAGGAAGCTAAGCAGGGTTGAGCCTGGCTGGGTCCTGGAAGGGTGACCCAGCTACAGCTGGTAAAAAAAAAAAAACAAAAACCTTCAGTCCTATCAGTCCTCCCATCCCTCATAAAAAAAATGAAGAAAAAAAAAAAAAAAGGGACTGTGCAGGATACAAAGCATCTATTGAAGCTCTTTTAATGCCCTTAAACCTGTCCACACACAGATAAGTTCACTTATATTAGCTCTATATGTGACAGCCTCCTTTTAGGCTCTCCGATGCCACACAGTGAGAGCTTATTCCATAAAGGTATCTACATGCCTGAATTCCATCATATACTATTCTAACCCTGCATCAGCACACCTGCATGTACCTGACCGCTGTTAATAGAGTCGCATAAATACAGCAAGAGTGTGCATAACTTACAGTATTCTATGAGATGTACAGGTAAATGGCAGTCCTGCCCATGCCCGTCCCATATGACCACCTCCCTTGCATTTATGCGCTGTGCCACTTACTCATGCCCTTACAGAACAGCGCTTAGTTGCTCTGCTGCCATTTATGCACGTAAGCACAGAGTTACCCGCAAGGGTGACAGTATTTTGTACGTTTATGCATTCAAGTGGCATGAAACTATAGGTACCCTGTAGGCATTTTTCTATGCCTACAATAACCTATACAATATTCACACCATCTCTCATCCTAACATAATCCTTTTGCCCTCTTATTCACAAATGTGTGCTCACTTCCTCTCAGGGGTATAGCCAGACTTTGCGGTGGGAGGGGGCCAGAGCCTGAGGTGATGGGGCACATTTTGTTCTGCCGCCCTGCTACTCCCAACCCACTGCTGCAGCAAATACCTTGGCTGGCAGGGGTCCCCAACCCCTGCTCTGTCTTCCCCTCACGTCCTGCATGCTCCTTTTAGTACTACTACTACTATTTAGCATTTCTGTAGCGCTACAAGGCATACGCAGCGCTGCGAAATCGAGCATGCTCAGTTTCACTAAAAGGAGCGTGCCGGATGTGAGGGGAAGACAGAGCGGGGAAGGCAACGCGGAGGTGCAGGAGACCAGCACTGGACAGCGCTTCAGCTGGTGGGGATTGGGGACCCCTGCCAGCAAAACCAGGGACTCAGAGGAAATTTAGGGGGCCCCACGTAGCTATGCCATTGCTTCCTCTCATACACTCATTCAGTCAAACTTCATACACTCGTATCCTACATGCTTTACTACATGCATATCCTTTTTCAAAATTTCCAGTTCTCAGCTCCCAGGTACACATCTCACCTTTGCTCCCTTATCTTGTTCCCTGAGCCCTCCAAAACCCACCCAAATCCTACTGCCCCCCCCCCCCCACTGTACACCACTAAAATAGCCCTTATGGGTGAAGGGGGCACCTATATGTGGGTACAGTAGGGTTTTGGTGACTTTGCGAGGGGTCACAGTTTCCAACACGAGTGTAAGAGGTAGAGGGAGATAGGGACCCACATCATAGTGTACTGCACTGACTACCACACTACTCCAGGGACTTGCATGCTGCTCTAATAGACCTGGCTATAACATCTGAGGCTATCATAGAAGCTGGTAAATCATAATTCATGTATCTGATTACTCCAAAAGCTGTAAAGTTGGTGGGTCAGGATAAATCCATTGCAACAGGATGCATCGCTTAGCAATCAAACAAGCTTTGCGAAGAAAACTCGCAGAAACACCAGTCCCCTCTATAATATCGTCTAAGAGATCCAGTGAGCTTCTACGTGGGGCAGGAGTCCAAATTCGATTATGCATAATACTCACATGACTCAATACAGTCTTCCAAAAGTCACCAATTAATGGGTAATCCAGAATGTAATGTTTGTATCCGGAGTTCCACATTTGGGACAGTTTCCATGCACTTTTTTTGTGCAGGAACGCCCACTCTCCACCCAACATGCTCCTTCCCAAAAAATACAAATTTTTTTTAGTGTGTGGATTGGCACGCACTAATTTGGAAGTTACCATAGGATACCTGAGCTTGTCTTGCAGTACTCCATTTTAAGCTGTGTTAGGTGCATATCAGCACCTAACACAGCTTAGTAAAAGGGACTCTAAATGTCCTTGCTTATAACAGAGTCTTTAATATGAGGTTTATTCATATTTGAAAAAGGAATCTGAATTGACATTCAATCAGAAAGTGATCAGACCACAGGATCTGGATACAAATCCAATTAATTTTTTCTAGTGTAAAGATAGCAGATAAAAAGGCAAAATCAAGGGTAGGTCTTAAGGAATAGGTTGCCCTGTGAATGATTTGAGCCAGCGGACATAACTAATAAAAAATCTTCACACACTCATGAAAGGGAACTTACATCAACATGTAAATTGAACTATCTAACTATAATACAATTATTCAGAACCTAATAGCGTCATATGAACTTCAATAATTAGTATATGTAAAACCGCTTTGACTGTCTCTACAGAAAGGTGGTATATCAAGTGTAGAACGAACAAAACAACTGGTGAAAAATTAGATCAAACACCCCAACTATGAGTCTCTAAAATACATCTTCCGTACCTTGGTACAGTCAATGGTAATAAGCCATCTGGACTACTGCAATGCACTGTACGCTGGCTGCAAAGAACAGACTATTAAAAAACTCCAGACTGCCCAGAATACAACCGCCAGACTCATATATGGAAAAACTAAATATGAAAGTGCAAACCCCTTAAGAGAGAAACTTCACTGGCTCCCACTTAAGGAATGCATTACATTCAAGATCTGCACAATTGTACACAAAATCATTCACGCAGATGCCCCAACCTACATGCTAAACCTCGTGGACCTACCTCCCAGAAACGCCACAAGATCGTCTCGCAAATTTCTCAACTTGCACTTCCCCAGCTGTAAAGGACTAAAATGCAAGCTGATGCACACCACCACCTTCTCTTACATGAGCACGCAGTTATGGAATGCATTACCCACAGACCTGAAAACAATCGACGAAACAACTATCTTTCGCAAATCTCTGAAGACATATTTCTTCAACAAGGCCTACAATGAGAACCTACAGCCCCACTAATCCACTTCACCAACCCATTCAGTTATGAAAGCCCACCTGCTATAAATACCCTTATAAATCCCTTCCTTCTTCTTTCTTCCCCTAATTAACCTCTACACAATACTAACTATACCTAATATACTGGAATAACTATGTTAACAATACTATGTAAGCCACATTGAGCCTGCAAATAGGTGGGAAAATGTGGGATACAAATGCAATAAAATAAAATAAATAATGAAGGTCGACCTCAATTTTGAATTCTGACAAACGTAACAATCCTTTGTGAACAATCAAAAGACCACCACAACAGGTGGTTTATGGCCCAGCAAATATGATGAAAGACACAACTCATTCAACATAAAGTGACAGCGTTAGACAACCAGATCTCAGTAATACATAATAAATCAGGAGCTTTATCAATTATCAGATCACATATAAGAGAAATCTTGCTATGAACAAATCTTACATTAATCAGGGAGAGAACTCTGTATATTTAAAATGTCCAAAATTATTGTCTACTGTTAAGGATTCAAGATGAATAGAAATTAAACAAGTATATGGCCTCTCAAGCTTATTACTGCACAAAAAAATTAAGTCATTATAGCACTCACAGCCACATATAACAAGAAAAGAGAAGTAATCCATCATGTCAGCATAGTAGCATATTAAAAAGGAGGGTTTTTTTTGTTACATTTGTACCCCGCGCTTTCCCACTCATGGCAGGCTCAATGCGGCTTACACAGGGCAATGGAGGGTTAAGTGACTTGCCCAGAGTCACAAGGAGCTGCCTGTGCCTGAAGTTTCCACTCACAAAATATCTAACTAGCTCTTAAATGAAGATAAAGCAAAGCTGGAGACTGGAGGAGTGGCCTAGTGGTTAGGGTGGTGGACTTTGGTCCTGGGGAACTGAGGAACTGAGTTCAATTCCCAGTTCAGGCACAGGCAGCTCCTTGTGACTCTGGGCAAGTCACTTAACCCTCCATTGCCCTGTGTAAGCCGCATTGAGCCTGCCATGAGTGGGAAAGCGCAGGGTACAAATGTAACAAAAATAAAATAGATACTATTGGAGATTCTACATGGAATGTTGCTACTATTGGAGATTCTACATGGAATGTTGCTACTCCACTAGCAACATTCCATGTAGAAGGCTGCGCAGGCTTCTGTTTCTGTGAGTCTGACGTCCTGCACGTACGTGCAGGACGTCAGACTCACAGAAGCAGAAGCCTGCGCAGCCACATTGATGATCTGCAAGGGCCGGCTTCTGCTTCAGGCACAGGCAGCTCCTTGTGACTCTGGGCAAGTCACTTAACCCTCCATTGCCCCGTGTAAGCCGCATTGAGCCTGCCATGAGTGGGAAAGCGCAGGGTACAAATGTAACAAAAATAAAATAGATACTATTGGAGATTCTACATGGAATGTTGCTACTATTGGAGATTCTACATGGAATGTTGCTACTCCACTAGCAACATTCCATGTAGAAGGCTGCGCAGGCTTCTGTTTCTGTGAGTCTGACGTCCTGCACGTACGTGCAGGACGTCAGACTCACAGAAGCAGAAGCCTGCGCGGCCACATTGATGATCTGCAAGGGCCGACTTCTACTTCAGGCACAGGCAGCTCCTTGTGACTCTGGCCAAGTCACTTAACCCTCCATTGCCCCATGTAAGCCGCATTGAGTCTGCCATGAGTGGGAAAGCGCAGGGTACAAATGTAACAAAAAAAGAATATTAAAAGCAAATTAGACTCACAGTCCAGGGCTGACAACAGAAAAGTCATGCTTGCTAGCCGGAGCTTGGGAATGGGACACAAAAACACTTCCAAAGGGCCTCACCAAGGTGAAACATTAATAAACAAGAAATGCATCATCTTCAATTAATGCAAAATACGGCTGCTCGCTTGATACACGGTTTAGGAAAATGTAGTAAAGTCAGTCCTTTATTAGAAAAATTGCATTGGCTAACAGTGGAATCCCACATTCAGTTTAAGATAGGTGTCAAGCATATAGATGTGCATGAATGCAGTTATAGTAGGGCAATTAATACCTCCTTTAGATATAAGAGGACAGTTGAGAAATGCAAATAATTTGACACTTGGCATTCCTTCAACAAAGGAAATTAAATTGAAATCTATTTGGGAACTCTCTTTTTTGTTTCAGGGTCCTAAAGTATGGAATAGAATGTCATTATCTATAAGATTGATATCCAACTATAGCCTTTTTCATAAAGTTTTAAAATCCTATTTGTTTACTTTGTAGAATTAGGTCTGAAGTCATATTAAGATATGAATTATAAATTATATCTATATAAAATATCTAATCTTATTGTAAACCGCTTTCAGAAATATACGAAAGTGGTATAGAAGAATCGTAATAGAATAGAATAGGACCCCTAACCGTGATCTGCAGAGCAGAAGAAGCAGGAGCCTAATGATGTCATAGGGAGAAATGATCAGTCAGGGGTGGGGTTTAAAAACCGGTATAACAAGAGCTCAATATGGGCAAAGAAGAAGATGGCTTAAATGTCTTCAGCACTTCCCACAGCGAAAACACGATCATCTGAACGGTCCTTAATGACAACATTCTCTGGGCAGATGAAGCAACCTCAAAAGCTGAACTGATCAGACAGGCGCTATGGCATATGAAAGATATGAAGCTGGGATAGGCTTATTTCACTGTGATTGTGAAACAATATCTTCTCCCCTTCCCAAAGCAGCTCCACTGTCTCTGGCCCCATAGGCTGTATCACAGTGGTGCTGAACATGAATGTGCATGAATGGGGGTTTAGACCATTCCAACCCTGCAGATATTTGGATTGTTTAAGAATATTTGGACCAAAAATGCCGTATAATCATCTTTTACCATTTGTATGTAAACAAATGCATACCCCTAATATACATGGTTCTAAGTTGAGCTGAATTGAAGAAAAGTTGAAGCCAAATGATATATAAAAAGGACTTTCATTGGAATCATTGGATGTGAAGAGTGCCGAGGATTTGGCCATTGGATTTAAGACTGAAAAGTGCTAGAGTTCAGTCAAGTTCCATGGAGAATTCACTGCCCTACAGATGGACAGCTTTGGTTGATTAAACGCTGCTGATAAAATAAGGGCTGTTATATTGCAACACCTTTCCCACGGATGAGATGACTGACTGACGTTCTCTGGCTTTGTTCCTTTGGCCTTGGTGATTTATATATTTTTATGGGTAACGAATGTATGAATGATGGATGAATGTATTTTTATGTTTTTAAGAAATTTTGATGTGTATTTATAGAATAAGAAGTTGAATTAGTAGTGTGTTTATATTGTTTGATTATTAATAAAGATGATATGTTGATTATATAAAATATTTACATTTTCCTGATCTTTAATTGTTTAAATTCTGGGGGAAATTTTGTTTTGAGATCCTTATTTATTTGGTTTGTTCTAAGTCTCATTGCACAGGTGTCTGATACAGACTTGACTCCAATTTGATCTCCCTTCTCTGGACTGCTTTAAACCTATCTATATCTTTCTTGAGGTAGGGTTTCCAGAACTGAACACAATTCTCTAGGTCTTACTCATGACCTGTACCAAGGCAATCTCATCTTTTCTACTAGGGACAATCTTCTTTATGCACCATAGTGTCATCCCCCATTGTTTTCCTGGACAAAGGTAAAATAAATAAATACATGCAAAATGTTTTTTTGCATATTATGGGGCCCTTTTACCAAGCTACACTAAAATATGGCCAGCGCTGTTGTCAGCATGTGGGTTTTCTGCGCAATGTGGCCACTTTTAATGCGGCGGTAAAATGGCTGCATTTCCATGTTGTCCTTTAATGGCCACATGCTAATTTCCCCCCCAAAAAACAAAAATCCCCCATAGGGATTTGATATGGAAGTTTTTGATTTTTTGATGACTAAAACAGACTGTGTGAATTTTGGCTATTTTTCTCCAGTTTTTTTCTGGAGTTTGATGAGTTGCCAATGATAATATCTGGGAATTCCTTTGGGAAAACTGACACATTTGGTCAGGATGATGCTCTCTGAGCTTTGAGGGCTTGTTTATTTAAATTTTGAGATTTTTGTAGCCCCCTATAGTCTGTGTTAAGCCATTTTATTAGCAAACTGCATGTTTCATGAATATTGAGGATATTTTGAAAGTTTGCTACCCCTTGGAGTAGCAAACTTAGGAGTGAAGGAGTAGCCTTGTGGTTAGTGCAGTGGACTCTGATCCTGGGGATCTGGGTTCGATTCCCACTGCAGCTCCTTGTGACTCTGGGCAAGTCACTAAACCCTCCATTGTCCCAGATACAATTAAGTACCTGTATACAATATGTAAACCACTTTGAATGTAGTTGGAAAAAACACAGAAAGGCAGTATATAAGTCCCATTCCCTTTCCCCTCCCCTCCCCCGTGTGTATTTTTTCTGATTTGAAATTGTTAGGGATAAGATGGCCCAAAATTGGCAGAGTGGCTTTCGATTCTCATTGGACCAACATGTGGAAATTCTACAAGCTATGGCTTCTTCACAGACCAACTCTGAAATTAATGATAACCCAGAATGGATTGAACTATTGGAATATTCTAAAGATCTGGCTAAATGGGAGATGCACAGTCTCCTTTTCAGCATGCAAGAGTTACATGTTTTTCTCAAGGTCAACCAGTGTGTAGTGAACAGGAGACTTGACCTGGCCTCTCCAGATTCACAGCTTTGTGCCTCAACATACTGCTGGGTGAGATGATGGCTCTCAGTGCCAAATGCATGGCCAGGAAACAATCTCTTTTTATGGTGATACAAAACAAACAAAAAAAAATACATCAAAACATATTTCCTACAGTGCTACCGCTTAACCTATCAGCTTGTTTCAGATTCACTATAATTCTATGGCTGTGTTGAAATCTGCATATTTCAAAAACACTCATAAATGAACAGGAAGATCCCAGCCTAGATGACTCACTCAACCAGATGTGCTTCACTCAACAGTAACTCTAGTGCTCTGAAGAATGCAAAAAAAACCAAGGTGTCCAGGCTTCAGTGCACTGCATGATATATATACAGTAACATACAAACAGCCACAAAAAAGACCAACTGTTCCATTCAGTCTACACACTATAATCCTGTAGACACCCTCAAGGATATATTTCAGGTAAGAAACAGGTGACTGCTTATCATCTTCCTCCACTGAACTTTTCTCTTGAGTAACTGAGTATTTACAATCCCCTTATTTAGTTCACAAACACCTGCTCAACCCTCCTATGTTCAACCCTAAAGACACAACATAAATTCAACAGCTTCCAACTTCAGGCTCATTTTGTCTTTGCTGATGAATGTTTCTGAAATGTGGCCACCAAAGTTTTGGTTTTTTTTTTTCCTACACTCAAAGCAGGCACACCTCTCTGGCAGTGCTCTGTGGCTCCCTGCCCACCCTCCTCCTGTCAAATCATAGACATTAGGGGTGGCAAGCTTTAATTTCAAGTCATTTTGTTTTAATGTACACTACAGCACTTGCCCCATTTTGTTTAGTGCAGTGGTTCCCAAACCTGTCCTCGGTAAACCCCAGCGAGTTAGTTTTTCTGGATATCCACACTGAATATACATGAGAGAAATCTGCATGCAGTGGAAGCCGTGCTTGCAAATCAATCTCATGAATATTCATTGCGGATATCCAGAAAACCTGACTGGCTGGGGTGGCCCGAGGACAGGTTTGGGCATCGTTTGTTTAGTGCATGCCAAAATGGAAAGACAGAAAACAGATATGAAAGGAAGAAAACTCCAATAAAATAAAACAACAAAAACATTTCTGCCTGCACACCCATGACACTCTAGTTGCTTTGCATCCCCCTCAGTGACTTTGAATAATGCAGTGCCTAGCCTCCCACATTACTTTTTTTCTCACAAGAGCATTGCAGGATTATGGGTTCTGTGCGTCTGAAATTCACACAGTTGTGTGAAACCAAAGATGTAAAGTATCTGGGCAGGGATCCAGCGGGCAGATGGTCAGATAGCACAGTTGGCAAGGTCCCAATGGCAGAAAGAAAAATTAGGAGAGCAGAGGCAATGTGAATCCTGCACTCTTCCATGCCAGTTAGGAGACCAAACCAGGATACCCCTCTACTACCAAGAGGGGAGGGGATGGGTTTTTGCTCTTCTTGCAACTGAAAGATAGTTTTGGAATGAGGGGCAGGGGTGTAGCCAGACACCCAATTTTGGGTGGGCCTTGGCCAAAGATGGGTGGGCAGATAAACTCTGTCTTGTCCCACAAGTTGGTCTCTCCCTCTCTCTCCTGCATGCCATATGGAGGGGCATAATTGAAAGGGACGCCCAAGTTTTGCTGAGGACATCCTCACAAAACGTTCCGGCGAAGAGGCGGGAAAACCCGTATTATCGAAACAAGATGGACGTCCACCTTTTGTTTCAATAATACGGCCAGGGATGCCCAAATCCTGAAATTTAGGTCGTCCTTAGAGATGGTCGTCCCTAGACTTGATCGTTTCTGATTTTCGGCGATAATGGAAACTAAGCACACCCATCTCAGAAACGACCAAATGCAAGCCTTTTGGTCATGGGAGGAGCCAGCATTCATAGTGCACTGGTCCCCCTCACATGCCAGGACACCAACTGGGCACCCTAAGGGGCACTGCAGTGGATTTCAGAAATTGCTCCCAGGTACATAGCTCCCTTACCTTGTGTGCTGAGCCCTCCAACCCCCCCCCCCCCCAAACCCACAACTGAACACCACTACCATAGCCCTTAGGGGTGAAGGGGGGCACCTAGCTGTGGGTACAGTGGTTTTCTGGTGGGTTTTGGAGGGCTCACATTTACCACCACAAGTGTAACAGGTTGGGGAGAGGCTGGGTCTGCCTGTCTGAAGTGCACTGCACCCACTAAAACTGCTCCAGGGACCTGCATATTGCTGCGATGGACCTGAGTATGACATTTGAGGCTGGCATAGAGGCTGGCACAAAAGATTTTTAAAGATATTTTTTGAGGGTGGGAGGGGGTTAGTGACCACTGGTAGAGTAAAGGGTGGTCATCTGGTCAGTTTGGGCAACATTTTGTGGCTTGGTCGTAAGAAAAGCAGGACCAGTTAAAGTCATCCAAGTGCTCGTCAGGGACACCCTTTTTTTCCATTATGGGTCGAGGACGCCCATGTGTTAGGCACGCCGAAGTCCCACCTTTGCTACGCCTCTGACACGCCCCCGTGAACTTTGGTCGTCTCCGCGACGGAAAGCAGTAGGGGATGCCCAAAATCGGCTTTCGATTATGCCACGGAAGAGTGGCCTAGTGTTTAGGGTGGTGGACTTTGGTCCTGAGGAACTGAGTTCGATTCCCACTTCAGGCACAGGCAGCTCCTTGTGACTCTGGGCAAGTCACTTAACCCTCTATTGCCCCATGTAAGCCGCATTGAGCCTGCCATGAGTGGGAAAGCTTGGGGTACAAATGTAACCCCAAAAGAAAAGAAAAGACTGTGGGGCCGATGAGAGCAGTGTGTATCAGTCACTGCTCACTGCAGGCGAAGATCTGCTATTTACAAGGTATGCATGAGGGACAGTTGTTGGAAGTTTTTGGTTGGTGTGGCTTGAGGATCCCTGCCAGCCACATCATAGGTGTGGTGCTACACGCGCCGAAAAAAGTTACGGTGCACGTCACTAACAGGGCGGTAATTGGCATTGTACACTCGCTGATGATTACCACCTGGTTAACACGTGAGATCTTACTGCTAGGTCAATGGGTGGCGGTAAGGTCTCAGGCCCACAATGGACGCACGCCAATTTTCACTTAGCTGCATGTCCATTTCCGCCCCCCCCCAAAAGGCCTTTTTTGCAGGCGTGCTGAAAAATGAACCTGCGTGCGTCTAATACACGCGTCTACACCAGCGTACGTAATTTTTCGGCGCACCTTAGTAAAAGGACCCCTAAATGAAAAAAAAGGAGGGTGTAGCATTATGCTAAATATTCTCAGTCCAACTGGTGAACAGACCCTGATTACCAGCTACTAACGCAGAGTGGAAGAAAATCCAATCCAAGAAACCAGTCAGAACTCATGGAATGAAACCAGTCAGAATGTGAACCCCTTCTTTTTTCTTCAGTGATTGGATTTTCTTCCACTCTGTATTCGTTTTCCTTGTTGGATTTGTGGAAGATGTGAACCCCTTCTTTTTTCTTTTTTTTTACCAGCTACTAACACCATTTTCTCATCAGGAATCACTGCTGCAATGTTTTGAGTCTGTTTTTTGCAACAAAAAAAAAGAATTTTTAAAAAACAGGGGGAAGGAGGTTTATCGGTAGTAGCAAGAAAGCAAACCATATATTTGTCTGTCAAAATGAAACATATGAAAAGGAAGTAAACAGTCTGAGTATTTCATCCCCTATAATTATCAGGTGTGATAAACAGAAGCACAGTGAACTGTATGAGGTGAAACTACTATGGAAATTAACACACACATCTCAGTGTGAGAATAAAAAGCTATGAAAATTATGACCTCCTTTGTATTATAAGTGTATGTTTACAGTGTGGTGTGCCAGCAAAGACATTTTTGGACTTACTGTACAACTATGGGTACATCGGTGGTCAGGTGAAAAGAACACCAAGCAATGAATGCAAAGACTTTAGAAAAGTCTACACTATGTACATCATTGTTTGCATCCATTTTATTCTTAGCCAGTGCGTTTTTTTTCTAGTAAAAAAGGTGCCGGTACTCAAATGCCAGGCTACCTTTCAGGGGTGGGGTGATCACTGAGGGACCCACCCCACAATAGCCAGGCCCCCTGCAACCAGTCACAGAATCTATGACAAGGCAGAATTGGTGTGTAGAGCCTGAGCTCTTTCATTAAAAACTTGGGGTCCGTGGGTCAATTTTAGCAGACAATGGAAAAGGTGCCGGTACTCAGTACCCCCAACTACCCCCTCAAAAAAGCCCTGTTCTTAGCTAACATCCATCTGTCCAACAGCCATTCTCTCTTCTTTCTCAGGGTAACACCCTTCCCTCTCTGCCCCCCTCCTTTCCATGTGAAGTGCCCTATAAGTGAGAAGCAATACAAATGCGTGAACCAACCATTTAGAAATCACAGCTCTAGTTCCTAATTTGCCATAACTTCTCCCCAATTAACTTAAAATCTACTGATTATTTCTATCCCGCTGTATCATATATTTCCAGGCAGAATACAAACAAACATAATAAGAACAACAAAACTTATTTAAGGGTGGTAATCGATTTTTTAGCTCATTTTTGTCAACCCAGATATTCTCCCTTGTTAAATCCTGTTTTTTTTTGTCCTTATCCCCCTGTTTACAAAGCTGCACGCTGGTAGTACATTACTGCAGACACAGTCCATTCACATTAATTGATTTGATTTGCTTACTTTATTTTTTGTCTATTAGATTGTAAGCTCTTTTGAGCAGGGACTGTCTTTCTTCTATGTTTGTGCAGCGCTGCGTACGCCTTGTAGCGCTATAGAAATGCTAAATAGTAGTAGTAGTAGTAGTAGTAGTAGAATGGGCTGTGTCGGCGTTGCTGCACGGCTTTATAACAGGGGAGTTAGACAGCTTCGCACAGTCTTCAAATTTTTTGATCATGATACTTTCCATAGTCTCATTCTTTCTTTATTCATGTCATAAATTGATTACAGTAATATCATTTTTTGCTGGGATTACTCAGGCTTCCATTAAGAAACTTCAAACACTGCATAACACTTTTATCAGAATACTTTGGCATGCCAGGAAGTCTGATAGAATTTACCATCTGCTCAAAGATCACCACTGGCTACTGGTCACTTATCGGGTTCAATATAAGATCTTTTTGTTAGCTTTTCAGGCCTTTTGTATAGGTCTACCGCCTTACCTTTCCGCCCTTACTATCCCCTACGTCCCTTTCTGCATGTTGCATTCCTTGAATGACACTGCATGGTTCTACCCAGTCCAAGATTAGCCCAGTATGAGAGAACTAGACGTGGAGGCGCATTTCCGATATGACATGTAATTCTGACTTTGGACGTTTTGAATACAATGTCCAACTCTGAATATGAAAGGTCATTTTCAAAAAAGGAAAAACGCCTTTTTTTTTTTTTTTTTCTCGAAAATACTGTTTTCAACAAGGTTTTCTGATTTGAATGTTTTGTTTTTTTGGTCCATTTTTGAAAAAAAAGTTAAAGTGCAAAACGCACAAAATCGAGCCATTGGGAAGTAGGAGCCAGAATTTTTAGGAGACTGGTCCCCCAGATATCCCAGGAAAGCAATAGGGCACCCTAGGGGGCACTGCAGTGGACTTCATAAAATGCTCCCAGGTACACATCTCACCATTACTCCCTTATCTTGTCTGCTGAGTCCCACAACCCCCCCCCAACTGTAGCCCTTATGGGTGAAGGGGGCACATATATGTGGGTAGAGTGGGTTTCTGGTGAATTTTGGTGGGCTCACAGTTTCCTCCACAAGTGTGCACTGCACACACCACTAGACTACTCCAGGGACCTGCATGCTGTTCTAATGGACCTGAGTATAAGATCTGAGGCTGACAAGTAATGTTTTAAAACACATTTTAGGGGAGTGGGAGAGGGTTAGTGACTACTAGGGGAGTAAGGAGAGGTCATCTCCAATTCCCTCCAGTGGCTATTCGATCAATTAGGGCACCTTTTTGTGCCTTACTCGTTATAAAAACAGGTCTAGCTCAAAATGTCTTAGCTTTAATTTTGTTTTGTTCCACTATGGCTGAAAAATGTTCACGTGTTAGGAACACGGAGATCCCGCCCATAATATGCCCCTGACATGCCCCCTTGTGATTTGAACGCACATCTGACGGACTTCATAGAAAAACGTCTAAAAATTGGTTTTGAAAATACCCCTGCTTTGTGTCCTTCATAATACGGAGGAGGTGGTGGGTATTTCCATGAAGGGTCAAACTATAAAAGCTTTAGCTTTTGCAGATGACTTATTGTTGGTTTGGAGGAAGCCGCATTGCTCTCTTCCTCACCTGCTTCATTGCATATATCAGTATGGCATGCTGGCGGGCTTTAAACTCAACCTTGCTAAATCACTGGCACTTCCCTTTTCCCCCCCCCCCGGAGATTCACACTGACTGGATGGGTCCTTTACCGCTCCGCTGGGCTGATGGGCAACTTAAATATTTAGGCATTCACATCCCCTTGGATCTGTCTTGGCTGTATGAGTGTAATGTGCGACCTCTACTGTCTAAAACAAAGCAGCGGTTGCAACTCTAGATCACCTATCCTCTCTCTCTGCTGGGGCGAATACATCTGTTTAACCTGATGCTGACCCCTTGCTGGTTGTATGCTTTTCAGATGTTGCCTCTATCTGAAAGCGAAAGAGGAATGGCTTCCGCATAAGGAACTTCAGCAGGGTAGACACACCAGACTTCCAATTTCATTTTTGCAAAAACCTACAGCACATCAGGGTTTTTAAATCCAAGGTATTTAAATGTGGCCTGTGCAATGCAGAATATTAATGATTGGTATAGAGTTCTGGGGTCTTTCTCTGTTACTACTTTAGAAACGTTTTTCTCTCCCACAGTACATTTCAGCTGGTTGCTGCACACTATGCCCAGAAGATTTGCCAGTGCTCTGTGATGTAATCCGTTTTTGCTCTCAGCTTGTGTGGTCTGGCGCTGGCTATGTAGGTGCTATCATTTCTGAGTGGCAGTGACCCCGTATCTGGCCATTTTTCACAATCCTGATTTTCTGCCTGGACCTGACTCTCCCGTCTTTCTGCATTGGCGCATACAGTATCTTAATCAGCTCTTGACTGGATGATGGAAGGTTGAAATCTTTTGGAGAGTTATAGACTGAGTAAGCATTGCCACCCACTGACTGCTTTGCCTACACATAATTAGCTCACTATCAGGCTTATTTTCGAAAGTGATCGCCAGCCATTTCCCGACATAAATCGGGAGATGGCCGGCGATCTCTCAAAAGCGGCGAAATCGGTATAATGGAAAGCTGCTTTTTTGACAGCATCGCCGCTTTCCCGTCGCCTTGCCAGCGAAAGTTCAAGGGGGCGTGTCAGCAGCGTAGCGAAGGCAGGACATGGGCGGGCATGGGCGTGGCTACCAGATGGCTGGCTTTCGCGGATAATGGAAAAAAATGGCGTTAAGCAGTATTTCGCCGGGTTTACTTGGTCCTTTAATTTTCACGACTAAGCCTCAAAAAGGTGCCCCGATTGACCAGATGACCACCGGAATGACCTCCCCGTATTCCCCCAGTGGTCACCAACCCCCTCCCACACTAAAAAAATAAAAATAAAACATTTTTTTGCCAGCCTGAAATGTCACACCCAGCTCCCTGACAGCAGTACGCAGGTCCCTGGAGCAGTTTTTAATGGGTGCAGTGCACTCCAGGCAGGCAGACCCAGGTCCACCCCCCCCTACCTGTTACACTTGTGGTGCTAAGTGTTGAGTCCTCCAACCCCCCCCCCAAAACCCACTGTACCCACATGTAGGTGCCCCCCTTCAGCCATAAGGGCTATGGTAATGGCGTAGAGTTGTGGGGAGTGGGTTTGTGGGGGATTTGGGGGGCTCAGCACCCAAGGGAAGGGAGCTATGCACCTGGGAGCTATTTGTATTTTCTTTTTACATTTTTAGAAGTGCCCCCTAGGGTGCCCGGTTGGTGTCCTGGCATGTCAGGGGGACCAGTGCACTACAAATGTTGGCTCCTCCCACAACCAAATGCCTTGGATTTCGCCGGGTTTGAGATGGCCGGCATTTTTTTCCATTATCGCTGAAAAGCAAAACCAGCGATCTCAAACCCGGCGAACTCTGGCATTTGACCGGGCTAAACCGTATTATCGAAAAAAGATGGTTCCGGCCAGCTGTTGCGCCGCCGCCAAAATAGATCCCCGGCGATCTATTTCGCCGGCGACGTTCGATTATGCCCCTCTATGTCCACAGTCTGGGGAAGACAAATCTCTGTGAAGATGTGCAGGACACTCTAGCCAGGGTGCTCACCTTGGGGTCTCAGAATCCGGCACCCTTGCAGTTCCATCATCACTATTTACTGGACACGGTAGAAGACTTGATTGGCTCCTGTTTGGTCTGATGTCGGTGGACTAGACATCTACCCATGTCTGGAACTATGTGTTGGGGGGCTCAGAGTTGGACTGCATCTGCTTTGCTCTGGGAGACCGTATATATCTCCCTATAGAGCACATAGAGCTTCCTATTGCTCTTCGGGGCCCTGTCCTAAGTGTCAGATGGAGCCAGCAATGCTGAGTCATATGTTTTGGGCCTGCCTTCGGGTGAACCATTTTTGGATGCAAGTGTTTCAATCCATATCCGCACAATAGACCACCAGAGTCATTCCAACGCCAGTGGTTCTCTTTGATGTGTTCGAGGTTCCGTGGGCTTCAGAGCTTTCTCTGGAAACCCATACTGATTGGCAAAAAAGTGATTTTACTTTGTTGGAGGGAGTCTGCTGGCCCATCCCTGGCAAAGTGGATCACTCTGCAGGCACTAGAATGCTTGGACATTACGGACATTTCTTCAGCACAGGGTGTGCGGTTTCAGTGTATTTGGGAGAGATTTTGGGCTACTCTGCAGCCACCTGCATGCAGCAGAATTCTGAATCAATAAGGACTTTTTGCTGGGCTGTATCTTTCTTTTTCCCCTTTGTTGTCTCCAGCAGTGTGGGGCGGAATGGGAAATGCTGGGTGGGTGCTGTTTATATTGAAAAGTTTAATCTGGGCTTAATGTTTGTTTCTTCTGTGTTCAGATCTGTTGTTCCTATGTGTTTTGGTTATGCAAACTGTTTTGGCTGCATTCTTAGTTGTTGATTTAAATATAAACTGTAAATGCCTCAGCATACAGAAGAAAGAACAGTAATTCTCTACCTTCCTGATTTTTGGAGGTAAATTACTGTATTCTAAAGCGTTTAGAGTGATGTTCACTCATAAATGAGCTTTTCAGTTAAATGTAGCAACATTTTCACCTGTAATTATAAGATCAGCTCTGATCACATAATTTCAACTGGTTTATCACCCTTCTGAGCAATGTACAAGCAGAACAAATACTATAATAAAGCCTACAGGTTGATTTACTCAGTTTTTTCTTTATATTGAATTTTGTTTCTTTTTTGTATGTACTATTTTATTTAGCAAGAGTTGTTTTGATTTAGCATGTTTAATGCAGAGGAGGGCAATGAAAATTATAAAGGGGATGGGACGACTTTCCTATAAGGAAAGGTTCAAGAGGCTAGGGCTCTTAAGCTTGGCTGAGGGGAGATATGATAGAAGTCTATAAAATACTGAGTGGAATAGAAATGGTAGACGTGAATCGCTTGTTTACTCTTTCCAAAAATACAAGGACTAAGGGGAACGCAATGAAGCTACTAAGTAGTAAATTTAGAACCAATCAGAGAAAATATTTCTTCACTCAATGTGTAATTAAACTCTGGAATTCATTGCCGAGAATGTGGTAAAAGCAGTTAGCATAGCAGGGTTTAAAAAAAAGGTTTGGATAATTTCCTAAAAGAAAAGTCCATAAGCCATTATTAAGATGGACTTGGGAAAAATCCACTTCTTTTTTTTCTAGGATAAGCAGCTTAAAATCTGTTTTACTTTTTTGGTATATTGCCAGGAACCTATGACCTGGATTGAACTCTGTTGGAAACAGGATACTGTATGGCAAGGCTTATATTATATTCTTAAATAAAATGGTCAGGACCCAAAATGGGATCACCTAAAGGTGTGTTTGGGGGGTCATGACCTGGGTGGGCATCATTATTCTGTACCTATGGGGTGGGGGGGGGGTCACAATTTTACCTGGCAACAAAAAGATTCATAAGCACCAATATATACAATAGCACTATACTTGCACCTAAGGTTCGCTAGCCTTAAACTATTAAAGCAGAAGACGAAAGAACCACCAAACTCTGCAAGAGTATAGTAAAAGAACTAACAGTGGAGACAGACAAAAGTAGGTAGATAACAATTATGAGATCATAAGTTCCTCAATGGAATAAATTAGAACTAAGCCACGCAGAAATAGGTGTGTTATGACCCAACACAGCCATGTTTCTAAGGAGCGACCTGCTGTGTGCAATTTCTTTTTTCAAGTGAGCGCCGAAAATAGCCCAACAGCCAAGCTATCTAACTTATTTCAAATCATAATATTCAATGAATACTCAAACAGTTTATCTTCTGACTTTTTCAGTCTTCCATAACCTATAAAGTCTATCAACATTAAAAGTCTGTCCAGAAGATAAAAGCAATTTAATTCTCATCAAGTTTTCCAAATGTTCGGTACTAGCTTAGGGTGCCAAAAGTCTAGCCTAGTGGTTAGAGCACTGGGCTGACATTTAAATCCCAAATAAATATGGATTAAGTTAAACATCTGCACCAGTGACCCAGCTGGTTGAAAATTTATCCCCATCTGTGTCTCATTTTGTAAGATTTGCCCAAAAATGTGAACACAAAAAAAGGGTGCCACAAACTCTTAAACCAATAGTTTCCAAACCTGATCCTGGGGGCACCCCAGCCAGTCACGTTTTTGGAATATCCACAATGAATATTCATGAGAGAGATTTGCATGCAGTGGAGGCAGTGCATACAAATCTCTCTCATGAATATTCATTGTGGATATCCCAAAACGCTGACTGGCTGAGATGCCCCCAAGACCAGGTTTGGGAACCACTGCCTTAAACCAACCCTGGCCTTAAATCTTCTCCTAGTATTACGTAGCTTGATAGCAGCATCAATACAGCTAAGGAGCAAGAACCAAAGTTACATGCTAATCCAAACAATGCAGCCAGTTTTCAAGAGCTAGGCTGTCCTCATTAGAATGTCTATATATTGAAGTATAGTAAGTACATAGAACAAAATTTCACACAAAAATTAACCATTGACTCATTTTCCAAGTTCACCTCCATTCTTGCAGCCCTAGCCCTTAACTGTTTTCCAGCAGCTCTACCTACAGTGTGAATGCCTAATTACCCGTTAAATCTCAGGTGAAGGAGAAACTTAAAATACGTACAGGTAAGCCTAAAACAAACCCCAAACTCCTCAGAGGGGAGTGGTTTAATGTTACGTATTAAATGAGTGGAAAGGGGTAGTCTTAATATGACGTTTGAAGGTGTAGGTGAGGGGTGGTCTGATAGAGTGTTAAGGAACAGGGCGGGGCTCTAGTGTATTTAGGTGAAAGGGGAGCGGGAATTATGGAGAAGCTTTTGGTGGTGCGGGGCTATGAGCGGATCGGGATATGGCCGGTGGTCAGGACTCTGGTGGGGCACTGTCGCCTAGAGGACTGCTTCGGTGAGTGTGTGGGGAGGGGATGCCTGGTAAAAGCAGTTAGCTTATTAGGGTTTAAAAAAGGGTTGGATAATTTCCTAACAGAAAAGTCCATAAGCCATTATTAAGATGGAAAGTGGGATAATCCACTGCTTATTTTTGCTAAAATCTATTGGACTCTTTTGGGATCTTGCCAGGTACTTGAGACATGGATAGGCCACTGTTGGAAACAGGATGCTGGGCTTGATGGACCTTCTTCTGTCCCAATATGGCAATGCTTATGTTCTTATGCTCCTGTGTCTCTGATCCAGTTTCCTCCTGTTTGGTTTACTTGTTACTTTACCTATGTTTTGACTACTTGATATTCAGTATAAAAGGCAATCAAGCATATATAAACTATTGTAAATTCCCTCTCTGGAGAGCTTCTGAGACCTCTCTCGGGACTGTATAAACGTATTTAGACTTGAAGGGAAATGGAAACTCTTATGTGTTTGGCTGGTGTGATGGTGATTTGCAACTGATATGTCAGCAGCTGGCACTTTGCACTTTTGCATTAAATTTAGAAAAAAAAAATAAACCCCAAGTGATTTACTTTTTCTACGATGTCAGGCAAATTGTTTTGCTCCTGCCGTACAAACTGAAATTGCCAAACAACATTACAGAGAGGCCTTCATCTCACTATTCAAAAGAGCTCCTCAGCTTTGCCTATGCATCAGAAGGGATTACCAGCATGAAAATCACTTTCTTTCTTTTTTTTTTTTTCTTCTCTTGCTTAGACAGAATAAAGAGAAACGGCTAGCGGAAACAGGCGGAACTGCCTGACAGCACAGTCATTTCCCAACCAGAACACCCGGCAATCCACAGAGGAAAGTATTTCACTCGACTCACTGTCAAGAACATCACAAACAAAAGGAAACATCTTGAAGCAGAAAGAAACTTCCACACACACACACACCCTTTTTTTTTTTTTACTGCAAATTTGTTATTGACAAAGCTTATAGTATTCCAGAACTAGATTCATTTTCGGCAGGTGAGGATATAGCAAAAAAAAAAAACAACCCTTTTTGTTTTAATAATTTAGGGGCCCTTTTACAAAGCTGCAGTAAGCACTAACACATACTTACCACAGCAAAAAATGGCTTAGTGTAGGGTGTGCCGAGGCATCCCACAGGATAACCCCCCCCCCCCACCAGATATTCAGCGCTATTTAACTGTCCAGAGCGGCTGCTGACCAGTTAAATAACGCTTAACCAGCTATTCACTGATATTTAGCGGGATAACCTGCTACCCCCAGCTGAATATCCCCGGTTAGCGGCTAGCAGATAGCCGGTTATATCACCTGATATAACCGACTATCTGCTGATTTTTAAAGCCGTCTTAGTGGCCATATTTGGCCACATGAAAATGTGGGATATCTTTGGCCGGTTTAAAGTTAACTGGCTAAGTCTGACTATCAACTTAGCCGGTTATCTTAAAGCAGCCAAAAATAAACCTGATATTCAATGCTGGTCAGCGGAAATGGCCTGGCACTGAATATCCAGGCTTAGCGCCGATCACGGGAGTTAACTGGTGTAACTCCCACGGTTTCAATATCGGCCTCAAAATGTACTTTTTAGAGCTAGGGACGGGCCTGGAGGTGTTTGTTCTGCGCTAACCAATTAGCGCATGTTTACCCCCTAATTCTATAAAAGTCACCAAAATTTACATGCAGAAATTTGGTCATGTGCCCAATTTGCTTATGGAATTTAACTAAATGAGCCAATTAGTGCCATTAATTGGCTTTTTAACAAGGAATTATTGGCGCTAACTGAAATCAATTAACATGTACGTGTGTAAATTTATGAGTGTGATCCGCACCTAAGTTTTACGCGCGTCCCAGAAAATGGGGCAAGGAAATGGGAGGTCATGAATGTTTTAGGACAAAGCATGGGTGTGGATTCCAGTCACAAGTGCAATTATAGAATAAGGGGGTTCCGTGCATAAATTTAGGTGGAGGCATTTGCACCACATTTTCGTTAGTGCAAATTTTATTTATTTTATTGTATTTATTTGTTGCATTTGTATCCCACATTTTCCCACCTCTTTGCAGGCTCAATGTGGCTTACAATACATCTTGAGTAACAGAAAATCGGCTTTCGATAATACCGATTTGGCCGGGATCAGGAGATCGCCAGCGATCTCCCGGTTTGTGACGGAAGATTGCCGGCGATCCCTTTTGAAAATAAGCCTGAGTGGCACCTTGTTAAAAAGCTAGCCCCCACATGTCACTGTCATCAAATTTCCAAGGATGCATTTTACAGTTTAACCACTGGGTGCCACTCTACCAAAACATCAGGTATTGCTGTGCGTCAGTAACAAACTACACTATTGGTTACTGTCATCATAGTGTGCTCAACTGGACAATGTTGGTACATTTAGACTGACTCTGTGCTTTTGAGGAAAAAAAGATGTTAAATGCTCCCAACATATAAACAACCTAATTAATGTGTTTATATGTATAATTTTTTTTAAAATCAGGATTTCTGATTGTTAAGCACCTGATTCTTCTGTTTCGGTGGCCCTTTACTACCGTGTTTCCCAGAAAATAAGACACTGTTTTATATTAATTTTTGCCCCCCAAAATGCGCTAGGTCTTATTTTCAGGGGCTGTCTTATTTTTCGGGGAAACATCGGGGTTGGCCCCCCCGCTCTCCGTCACTCCCGGAACTAACCTTAAACACCTCCTTTCACCTTTGCAGCAAGCAGCAGCAGGGCAGGCCACTCCTTCTTTCGGGGTCCCATTCTCGCCTGACGTAACGTCCGCGAGGGCGGGGCACGGAAGGAAGGAGAGGTCTGCCCTGCTGCTGCTTGCTGCGAAGGTGAAAGGAGGTGTTTAAGGTTAGTTCCGGGAGCGATGGAGGGTGGGTGGGGGGAGGCGGCCTGGGGGCAGCCTTGTCCGGCTCTCGGCGGCCCTGCTTTCAAACAAAAATTTGCTAGGTCTTACTTTGGGGGGAGGCCTTATATCTAGCAATTCAGGAAAACCTCTACTAGATCTTATTTTCGGGGGATGTCTTACTTTCAGGGAAACAGGGTAGCTGAGAACATCTGTGCATGAATACAGGGAGTCCTTATAACCAGCCCCTCCAAATGATACAGTGATTTACAATTTAGAACTAATTAATACTCTAACTGATGGAACCAGTACTTCCCCTGTGTAGATCCATATGCTGCACAAGCCGGCATGTTTGAAAATTATAAGTGAGATCAAATAAAAATGCTACCAACAATAAAGAATGACAATGTGGATAGAGCAGCTTGTAGGTTTGTTTGTTTTGGGTGAGAAGAAAAGGGAGACTATCCCTATTTGGCTTCAGCTTTTTGACGTCAAGTCATCTCCTGTTCTCAATCTAACCTCCTTGGGGAGGAAGAAGTTGTTGGGCTCGGGGGGGGGGGGGGGTGGATCGAGGGAACGAGAGGAGTTGCTGGACTCATTGGGGGGGGGGGGGGGGGGGGGGGGGGGCTGAGGGCAGAAGGAGAGGTTCTGGACTCCAGGGGGATTTCGGGAAGAAGAAAGAAAGGTCCTGGACTCATTGGGGAGAAGGGGAATGTGCTGAACCCATGGGAGGGGGAAGAAAGAAGGAAGGAAGCGGACAAGTACTAGATCTGCAGGGGTAGGGGGATAGGAGAGATGCCAGACTATGAAGGACCACTGATCACACATATGCCTATGAGGGTTTTAACCCTTCCCTCTCTCCCGGCCCTTCAGCCTCGCACTGGCGCCTATTTTACAAAAGTTCGCTCCCCCTGATATCAAAACCTGGCTACGCCTCTGATAGCAAGCACTGAGAAAGCTATATGGTGCACTCACTAGTGCTGGGGTTTATTAAGCCGCTTGCGCAGCAGGCTGTGCACTAGTGCCAACACAGCCCATTCACTTTGAATGGGCTGCGTTGGCAATGCCACGCGGAAGCCGCTAGCATGGCTTAGTAAACAGAACCCTAGGTGTTATAGTTGAATTTGAAACAAGGAAAATGAAATGCGCACCTGAATCACTGAGTCAGCCCAACAGGGAGGGAGTAGGACACCATGAAAATATTTTACTCCCTGTGTGTGTATCTGTTGCCTGTGGGAGACGGATGCATGCATATGTGTGTCTGTGTGTATCTGTATAGCCTCTATGTGTATCTGTGACCAGGAGGAGCGAGAGAAGTAATCAGTTTGGAGTTGTTCCCAAACCATTATCTTTTATGTTTCACTGTTTGTATTCTGCAGCTCCTGTATTTGCTTCTCTCATAGAAATACACAGGGCCATATGTTTGGGGCTTTATTCTCAAGAACTCCCAAGTCTAATCCAACCCATTTTTGAATGCAATGTGTATTTTTCACCCAGTTCTTCTGCCACATTTTGCCACCAGATAGGCAGAGGTTCAGTCCCCTGTATATTTAATCTCTTTAATTTCTTTACAACATTCCATTGGGTTGGAAAGAATAGAATACAATGTACACCAAACTGTTTTCTTCTGAGTAATAAAGGGATTCTTTAGCGATAAATTATTTTAAAGTTTTTACAATATGTTAAGAACTGAAGGTTCATAAACTTACCCATCCAAACTTCACCAAACTGACCAGCTCCAAGCTTCTTTACTAGTTTTATGGATTCCCTTTGAATCTCCCAGGCATCCTTATCCCAGGGTTTCTGTGGTTTGGGGCTCACACAAGGTTTTTCAAGCTTTCTGCATAGACCATCTGCCTGCTCTAAATGTTCCACAAAACAGGAGAATGAAACATTACATTTCGCTGAATACAACGCCATTTGAACAGAAAAATCACCACTTTGGTTGCTTTAAGCCAATGCCAACAGCATTTAAGACTGCTTGTAATTTTACATGGAAAACTGCAGATGGCATTACAGGGATTCCTATGATTTTATTTCCAAATCAATGTTATTGATATCAACAGGTTCACAGTTGTAGATTTAAAATAATGGCATCGCCAGGCCAAAATTCAAAAGCTATTCGCTTCCAGTCTTCCAGGGCTCAATAAAACCCGACCTATTTGTAACCCTTAAGGGCTGTTTGTGAATACCACTGACTTATGCAGTTGGCAGTAAGTGCTAAGTACACAAATGCTTTTAATTTCCTCCTTCTTCCCGTAGAATGTAGACATATATATTCAGTGGTGGTAATAAAACATTTCAGGGCACAGAGTATACGTAACTGTTTCTGAAAAAAGGTGACTAAAGTAGCAGATCGAAAATGTTCACAATGGCCGAGTTCTTCATGTCACTGGTTCATAAGCAGCCTGAAAAAAGTTACACATTTGAACTTGTGTTACTTTTATTTTTTTTTCACATAAAAGAATGCAGTTTGGAAGGTGTATTACAAATTGTTTGCTCTAACAGAATTCACTGAAACCTCAATTTTTTTGTCTCACCTTTTCCCAGAGATGATCACATATGTGTAACTTTATATTGATATTTTATCTGTATAAAGTTATGTGGCCAACCTACCACTGAACATGCACCTGCACAAGTTTAATTCCCCCCTTCCCGTTTTTTAAAGACTATGCCATAGTTTTTATGAAGGAATTTTGCTTTCTTCCTTTGAATGCACTATCTTGAAGTAGCATCTTTTGAACAGTAACAAGGCTGGTAGATCAGTAAGGAGGGAGTATTTTCCACACAACATTGCTAGAGAGCCACAGACAAAAGTCAATAGCTAGGAAAATATGCATTTTGATGCACTTATTTTTTCTGGGGTCAATATTCAACTTGATTTAACCAGCCACAAACAGCTCCTGGTCAGTTAAATCACCTGTTCAGGGCTAACCAGTCATTTTCATCAGCACTTAACCGATTAGCTCCTATGAAAATAACCAGTTACCACCAAACTCAAAACCAGTTATTTTGGGGACATTCCGGGTGTGGAATCAGCACTTGGCCGGTTAAGTGCCGATGTTCAGAACCTAATCGGCCGCGGTAATCGCATAAATAGGACTGCATAAAAATCAGTCCTACCAGTAAAGTAGCATTTGAGATTTAAGAATCTGATCCTCATTTATAAATGCAATAATAGAGAGGCAGCTCCGATTTTATCAGCTATGTTGAGGAGTCACTGTACACAGAGGCCTCTCTACTCAAGTGGGCAATTGTTGCTGGAAGTTTCTATTTTAATGAAAATCTGTTAAGAGTGGTTCAACTGGAGGGTGCTAGAATATGGAATTACCTTTCTAAGAAAATCCGTGATTTGAAAAATGATTTACAATTTCGGAAGCATCTAAAGGCTTTCTTATTTAGTAGAGACTTTGATTTAGAACAGGAGTGACTGCAGATATTGGGTTCAGTGATTATTGGGGCTTGTGATGTCAGGATTTTTGAGGGGGAGAAGATTTTATGTACTGGAGTGTATTTTACACGTGTTATTTGAGGAATATATAATGTAATGTCTGTGAGATGCCAGTTATTTTATGTATAAAATTATGGATATGACATATTGTGAACCACTTAGAATATAAGATAGAGCAGTATAGAAACTGTGATATAAATAAAAAAACATCTGCAGACTATACATTTTATTTGTATTTTGCATTTGTAAGAGCACCTTCTATTATGTCCAGGTTTTCTTTAAAAACATGATCTTATCATAGCTGCTAATGACAAGCAGTCTGTTCATACTGTGGCTCACATACACATAGATGGGAGAGTAGTAGAGCATGAAAGCAGAAGGAGCATCAAACACTTTATATATAAACACTAGTAAAAAAAGGCCCGTTTCTGACAAATGAAACGGGCGCTAGCAAGGTTTTCCTCGGAGAGTGTGTGCGAGATTGTCTGTGTGAGAGACAGGGAATGTGCGAGAGTGTGTGTGTGTGACTTGCAAGGAGCTCTGCACTCCAGCTGACCTTGTTAATCACCCAGGGCAACCACTCCAGGTGCCAAACCGGATATCTCTGCCACCCCAAGTTTCCGGCTGGAGGCTTCAATTAGAACGTTGGAGGTGCCTTTTATATATAGGGATATATTTCTGATATTTAAGCATCATGTTACTAAAACCGGGCAGTTCAATGATTTTGCTGTTCAAAGACCAGACATTAGCTTACGTGGGAGACATCACACATTACAAAACAAATATTTGATTAGAGCTAGATGCACTAATTTCCCAGCATTCTAGAGTCACCTGTTACATCACACAATGGAGGAGGCATGGGGAGAGGGGTGGAGTTATGAAACTACGTTAGGGCTTTAAGTCACGTTGATTGACTCTTAACGTGATTTAAAGGCACGAATGCAGCTTGTCTTACACTAACACTGTGATATTTACATCACCATAGGTTACATAATAATGAGATGCAAAACATACATATAAAGCAGCTCATTACTATGTAAAAACTAGAATGTGACTTGTGGTGAATACCGGATACACACCAAAAGTCGCATTATGGCCATAAGACCATGGTAAAATAACCCCAGCCCCATGGAAATATGACCCCCTAGTAGTAGTAACACAAGACTACAGCTAGGGGCACCATTTTGGAGATGGCACCGGCAGGGCAGGAGCAACTGGGGATCACTTCTGCCCTAGGACTACTGGACCACCAAGCACAGGCACTTAGACTCAATAATGGAGTGGGAGTGGTAGATGGCTTGGGGGGGGGGGGATGGACAGACTAGAATCATCAACACGGCCCCCTTTAAGCTCCAGCCCAGGAGTGTTGGGATGTGGCTTTGATGCTCAATGCTCCCGGGTCCCTGGAATAACACTGTTTGTGAGGTGGCTTAGTAAGCATAGGCATGGGTGGTAACAAGTGTTTTGGCACTGTACAAAAATTCATCTAACTTTAAGATCAAGATCTTGCCGCAGAGTAACAGGTAAAGGAACTGGAGGCCCGGAATGCTTTACCAAAGAAGTTGAAACTTGTGGATTGTTATTGTATTTTCAGATGGCAGTTGAAACCTTGGCTTTTCCAGAAATATCTTTGTTAGGATTCAGATGGGGGATATCAAATTAATATGATGCTATGGGAGTTTAATGTAATTGCATTTACACGTTGCGGTAATCTGGACTATAACTGCCTATGTTAAATTTCAATTAGAATAAAGGGAGCCTCAATCAGAGATGAAAGATATTCTACCAGAAACAGGTAAGCATAAATTTAAAGGACGGCCAAAACAAATCAAAGGCCCTGTTTACTAACTTTTTAGTGTGCACTAAAAATTAGAACGTGCTAATGCTAGAGACACCCATAGGAATATATGGGTGTCTCTAGCATTAATACCTGCTAAAAAGTTAGCGCACCTACAGAACAGCTTAGTAAACAGGGCCCCAAATCATTAAAATAGGACAAAAACAGGGGAAAAAAGGCGTACGTGGTAGATGCGACTGAAAGTATGTATAGTAATCATATTTTAAAAACATCTCCCATTTTACTACAGGCTGAACTTAAACTAAGAAGTGTACAGTTCCTAAAACATGAGACCGTTACTTACTTTGATAATGTTTTATCATGTCACTGATGCAGGTAAAGGTAATTCTCGGCGAGATATAATAGCCGCCATTGTCTAGACACCTAATTTTGTAGTGCTTTATAATATCGCCATGATCCGGATCATAATCTCTGATGGATAAGGAGAAACTGCCTGTGTGGAAAAGAGTAGCAGAAAAGATACTAAACCCACCATGCACACATTACTGAATAGACTGTTTGTTATAATTATTAGAGATCTCTTATAAATGAGAAGGTGGTCTCTGAAGTGTCAGATTTCACATGCTCAGAAATATTTAGACAATCAATAAAACGTTTTCATGAAAGCAAAACTTAGTGGGCAGTATCAGTCACTGTTATCAGAACAAAAGCACATTAAAACAGCGATTGTAATGTGTGACTAATGCCTTTTCTTTGACTATTTAAAGTAAGGGGGGAGGGGGTCTTTTACTAATGATTAGCATACATTATCTGCAGCAAGACCCAAAGAAATTAAAATGGCAGATAACAACACTGATCGTTAGTAAAAGATCCCCATAGTTAACTATGGAGCCCTTTTACTAAGCCGTGTAAGCGTCTACGCACGCCCAACGTGTGCCAAAATGGAGTTACCGCCTGGCTACCGTGTGGGTCTTGCAGTAATTTCATTTTTGGCGTGCATCCGATCCGCAGGTCTGAAAAATTTTCGCATGCGCGCATCGGACAGACACCAAATGGCATTTGACACACATAGGTCATTACCGCTCGGTTACCGCGTGAGACTTTACCGCTAGGTCAATGGCTGGCAGTAAGGTCTCAGACCCAAAATGGAGGCGTGGCAATTTTCATTTTGCCGCACGTCCATTTTCGGCAAAAAGTTAAAAGGGAATTTTTTTTTTACAGGTGCGCTGAAAAATGATTCTGCGCGTGCCCAAAACACGAGTTAACACTTCCGCAGGCCATTTTTCCAGCGAACCTTTGTAACAAGGCCCCTATGAGTTTCAAAGATGGTCCAGTGGGAGGCTCAGGCTTGATTTACCAATGTGTCCCTGGTCCTAGAGTTAGCTGAGATCAGGTGTGATGCTCACAGTTTCAGCAGGGAAAGAGATTTGGTGTCACTCTAACAGCAACACCTGCAACTTGGAATACAGAAGAGCTCCAAGAGGACTCAAAGCTGCGGAGAAAAGGAGGGATGTAAAAAAAAAAAAGTGGTTTATGGTAGCCAAATCCTTTGTCGTGTCACAAGGACCAGCTGCACTGGCCTGATGGTGAGGAACGGCAGGCACTGCTAGTGGATGGGGATTGCTATTTATAATCCTTCACAATGCTGTAGAGCAGTGATTCTCAATCCAGTCCTCGGAGCACGCCCAGTCAGTCGGGTTTTCAGGATATCCACAATCAATAAACAGGAGACAGATTTACTTTAAAAAGTGCCTGCAAATCTCTCATGCATATTCCCATTGTAGATATTGTGAAAACCCAGCTGGCAGGGTGTGTCACAAGAACTGGGTTGAGAAGAACTGCTCTAGGAAGTTATCTCCTGGTACAAGAAGGAAAAGATCCAGGAGCTGCAGCATATCTTTCTTCCATTCTTAATGTTCTGTCATGTTAACTTTTTTTTGACTAACACCACAGTCTTGGATGAAGTACAGATGTTTCAGCAGTCAAACAGGACTACAACAATTAAACATCTCGCATAAACTGAACACAAACCTGGCAATATTAATTTTATATAAAAATTTTCAATGTGCATCAACAGTATTCCAGATAAGCCAAAACATTCCTGAACAATGTGGCTTCAGTCCTGTGATATGTGAGAGCTGGGCTAATGGTCACACATCTGGAGGTGTTTAGCCTACATCAAGTTTTCTCATGCTGTAGATAAATAAGTCTTTCAGGTTGATTCTAAATACACTGGGTCTCAGCCCCCCCCCCCCTCCCCTCGATATTTACTACTATGCATGCCTCCTTGATCATATTTGGATTGTGTATTAACTTTTTGTATTTTATTTGTCTTTCCAACCTAAATTCAGTACAAAGGAAATCTGTGTCATTGCCACAAAATCATACAGTACTCATCTTAAAACACGTTCAATAAAATACTTTCATTCTGCAGAGAAAACAGTAGGTTCTCAAAAGCAGGATAAGGGTAAAAATAAATAAGAGCATTATAACTTGAATTTAAATAACCAGAAAAAAATAACACCCATTACTACTTACTAGTTTGAGGTATTCCAAACTAAACTTTACATTTTTTTAAAGTCTTAAATCAAAAGCTCATACAAATCAGATTCAGAAATATGTTCTCTTGTATTACACCTTGGGCCCCTTTTACAAAGCGGGTGTAAGCCCAACTGCTCACTAAAAATAAACTACCGCCAGGCTACTGCAGCAGCCCAGCAGTAGTTCCCACCCCAGTGTGCCATCATATCCGGCACACTGCTGGCGTGTGCCCGGCAATAATCAGGCAGTGCTGCACCTCAGTGAGTGGCGGTAAGGGCTCCCCCCGAAACAGCCACACAGCAAGTGCTTCACTTGCCGCATGGCCATTTCTTTAAAAAAAGGAAAGACTTCCCTTTTACCCACTATGGTAAAAGGGGGCCTCGGCACATATCAAAATGATGTCCCAGAATAACCCAGAATTTAGCTGGATAAAATATTGGAACACAATCACTTTCCAAATACGTTAATATTTTGTTTCTAGGTTTTTTTCAAAACAAAATTATGTGCCTGGGGCTCACACTAAATTTCAAGGATGAATGATTTGAATGTTGTTCATCCTAAGACTTCATCGTTGGGAAACTGGTTTATGGCATGTGTATTTCTTTATCCTTAAAATGATATTTGGTTCAGGGATTATTGGATAAGAAATCAATCTTTATGCTCTGGTTGTGAATGTGGTCATCAAGACGCTGTCCCTAATCCCCATTGTCCATGCGGTGCCTTACCTGATTAGCATAAGTGAGACTTAGTCTGAGAGAGAAAAAAACCTGGACTGGCATCTCAATGAGGGAAGGGAATTTCAGAGTCCCAATGGACTCCAAGCTAACTGGAGGATGCCAGAGAGGAGAGGGACAGGCAGAGAGAAAGCCCCCACTTGTCCCTTCACCAATGACATAAGTGCTCACCCTAAAAAACAATTTCTAGTTCTGCCCAATTTCCTCACCTCTTTCCCCTCTCTGTGATTCATCTCCAGCTGACACAAGAGTGGTACTACAAACTATCAGGTCTAACTTTCACCTAAGCCTTCTGCCCTTGGGTTCTGCCTCTCTCCTGTATGAGTCAAATAATCAGAAATTTGAACTAAATGTGCAAGTGGGAGGTGAGAGAGAGAAAGAGAGCGTTAGCCAGACTGAGGGCGGATGGAAAGTGAGAGAGAGAGAAAGAAGTAGATTGATAAAAGTGTTTATAGACAAAACCTGCAATCAATCTGCTTTAATTCAATTGCCTAAGAGACCTATATCTACTGAAGTTTACATTGTTTAATTTTCTTGCCACTTTATTTAGCATTTGATACCTTACATTAAATTTAGATATTAAATATATATTATCTGCAACTATTTTTCTGTCTTTCCTTTCTAACATTGTCAGACGATTATGGACTCAGGCCCTGCCTCGGCCCCACCCACATTAGCCTCCCCAAACAGCAACCGCCTATGCCAGTGGTTCCCAAACCTGGTCCTGGAGGCACCCTAGCCTGTCAGGTTTTCAGGATATCCACAGTGAATATTCATGAGGGAGATCTACATACACTGCCTCCACTGCATGCAAATATCTCTCATGAATATTCATTGTGGGTACCTTGAAAACCTGACGGGTTGGGGTGCCTCCAGGACCAGGTTTGGGAACCACAGGCCTATGCTGTTGGCCTTAAAGAAAGACAGAAAGGAAAAGTTTCAGCCCTCAGGGGAACTAAAGAGAAGGAGCGAGGATATATCCTTCAAAGGCTGGGAGAGGGGAGCATAAAAGGAGGACTGAAGCAGGTTGGGCTCCTTTACTCCACCCAGAACGGTTACAGCTCCAGTCAGGGCATAGAGAGAAAATGCCTACAATTACTAGAGAGCCATAAAATCTCCCACTCAACAGAGGGGAGAAGCCAGAGGAGAAAGGGGGAATGGATTTCATTCCCAAGATCAGGTCACATGATGGCACAAGAGGAAGCTCAAGAGCTAGAAGCAAGTGAGGAAGAATTCCAGGCAGGCAGAGAAGCAGAGGAGAAGGGAAGAGTCTAGAAGGTTCAAAGGACATTCCCAGCTAGTACTTACACCTGCCTGATAGAGGGAAAGGGAGGAGCCTCTAGCCGAGAGAGTGAGTTGCCAAGGGGAGAATTCCCCAAAGCCAGACACTGAAGTCAGACAGAATGGAATATAGTGGAATGGGGCTGACTTCAAGAAAGACATTTGAACATTTCTGTTTTAAGAATCCTTGGCTTTGCACTGAGCAATTCATGGCATAAGCTGCTGCAGAAGACAGCAGTCACAGAGAACTGTAGTGGGTGGAGGCTGCAGACACAGCCTCTTCGGAGCTGTGCAAATTAAACTGTAAGGGAAATATAATTACCTTCTTTTGTTCTATAAATAGACTTTTTGTTTCGTCTGTTCGATAAGACTGTGGATAATTAACAAGAACGGAAGGCAGGAATGTGACCCCAGAAGTCCCAGTTGGGGGAAGGGCTGGACAGTTGTGTTAGGCTAATGCCAGCTGTACAGGACTGTTTTGGAGGACTGCAGGAGCAGGAAGCAGAGAAGAATATTTATGGTATGATTCCCTTTTGGATTTGGTGATGAATTCTAAGCTATCTTGTATTAAGCTCCTGCCCTACTGAAGAAAATTTGTTGGACTGGTAAATACAGGAATTCAAATTCTGGGACATTTTCTGATTTTGGCTATGGAAAAGGAAAAACTGGTCAGGATTACTTTCTTAAGGTGGACTGGACTGGGAGGAATCAGAATCTACACATGGAGTGGTCAGGCCCTAATGAACTCAGGTATTCCTGTACTTTGTGTAGATCAGTGACTCCCAAACACATCCTGGGGGAACCCCACCAGTCAGGTTTTCAGGATATCTACAATGAATATCTGCAATTCATGAGACTGATTTGCATGCACTGTTTCCACTGTGAGTATCTTGAAACCCTGACTGGCTGAGGTGTCCCCAGGACAGGTTTGGGAACCACTGATCTACACAAACTACTTGAGTTCATGGGGCGATATCCACCCCTGACCACTACATGAGTCACCTTGACTATTATTCCAGGGATTGTAATCTGTTGATTCAAAGGGCCCTGTTTACTAAGCTGTGCTAAAGGTGCATTAATGTTTTTAACGCACTCTAACCATTAGCGCACGCTCTGTAGGCGCCCACAATATTCCTATGGGCGCCTACACAGTTACCAGGCGCTAATTTTGTGCACGTGCTAAAAACGCTAGCGCACCTTAGTAAACAGGGCCCAAAATGTTGCAATCAAAACTTCTTAACAGGTACATGAAAATTCAACGTCACTCCAATTTTAAAGGAAGATCCCTTTTAAGATCCCGATGTTACTACATAAAATAGACTACTCTGGACTGTCAATATTTTTATCCCAGCTGTTAATTTCCTACACTTCTTCTAGGGCTCTCGGATCACGCCAGCAGAAATTACCAACGGTTGCCTTGTTCAGAGACATTAGACTAAATTCCGTAAGAATCCTAATCTTCAGTTCGATGACCCCAACATTGTGGAATAATCTGCCATTACACCTTAAGAATGTACATCAAAGTTTGATTCTTGACTGCCCTCCCTGGGGATAAATTATGGTTGGAAGCTATATAAGTATCGATGATGGGCAATGGACTGGAAGATGCAGAAGATGCAGCAGAATTACTTTTTCATTGTTTTTCGTCCTCTGTTAAACTATATATCTGGTCCTGGTCCTAAAAAGAGGCACAAACCCCTGGATTCTATATAGTGTGCCTACAGATTCGCGCCAAAATTCAGGCGTACTCTATAACAACACATGTAACTTAATTGGCTTAACCAGCTAATCAGTGTTGATAACAGCTTTTAACAAGCAATAATGAGCACTAAGTGGCAATAATTAGAATTTGCACATACAACTCGCTAAGCGTATTCTGTAATGCAGTGTCCCTAACTTCCAATGCATGCAGGCAGAAAGGGGCGTGGTTATGGGTGGGGAAATGGGTATTACATGCAAGTTCTGAAATTTACACGTGCAGCTATAGAATATGGCCCTCTGTGCCTAAATCTACGCGCTGGGATTTACGCCACGTTTTTGCTGGTGTAAATGGCGGCACGTAGTTTGAGGTGCTGGGATATTAATGAAATATATTCTATATACCGTGGAGGGGCATAATCAAATGGGGCCAGCCATCTATATGGCTGGCCCCGTAAAGCGGTGTCCCGACCGTATTATCGAAACAAGATAACCGGCTATCTTTCGTTTCGATAACACGGTCTGAGCCAGCCAAATTTCAACATTTGGGCCAGCTTTAGAGATGGCCGTCATTGGTTTTCAGCGATAATGGAAACTAATGGCGGCCATCTCAAACCTGGCCAAATCCAAGGCATTTGGTCGTGGGAGGAGCCAGCATTTGTAGTGCACTGGTCCCCCTGACATGCCAGGACACCAACCGGGCACCCTAGGGGGCACTGCAGTGGACTTAAAAAATAGCTCCCAGGTGCATACCTCCCTTACCTTGTGTGCTGAGCCCCCCCAAAACCCACTCCCCACAACTGTACACCACTACCATAGCCCTTAGGGATGAAGGGGGGCACCTACATGTGGGTACAGTGGGTTTGGGGGGGGGGGGTTGGAGGGCTCCCATTTACCAGCACAAGTGTAACAGGCGGGGGGGGGGGGGGGGGGGGGGGGGGTGGGCCTAGGTCCACCTGCCTGAAGTGCACTGCACCCACTAAAAACTGCTCCAGGGACCTGCATACTGCTGTCATGGAGCTGGGTATGACATTTGAAGCTGGCATAGAGGCTGGCAAAAAATGATTTCTAATTTTTTTGGGGGGGTGGGAGGGGGTTGGTGACCACTGGGGGAGTAAGGGGAGGTGATCCCCGATTCCCTCTGGTGGTCCTCTGGTCAGTTCGGGCACTTTTTTGAGACTTGGTCCTAAAAATAAATGGACCAAGTGAAGCCGGCCAAGTGCTTCGGCCTTCTTTTTTCCATTATCGGCCGAAGCCGGCCATCTGTTAACCACGCCCCAGTCCCGCCGTCCGTACCCTTCTGAAATGCCCCCTTTAACTTTGGCCGGCCCTGCGACAGAAAGCAGTTGGAGCTGGCCAAAATCAGCTTTCGATTATACCGATTTGGCCGGGTTTAGGAGATGGCCGGCCATCTCCCGATTTGTATCGGAAGATGGCTGGCCTCCTCGTTCGAAAATAAGCAGGATAGGCACTGCTTATAGAATACGCTTAGGTGGAAATGTTTTCCGCATGGATATTTTAGGCGCCATGTATAGAATCTGGCCCCAACTGTGTGCATAAGTAATAGAATAACAGCACGTACACACATGATTGGTGTCACTAATGGGCAATTATGTGTGTAAGCGGTAAGCACTATTCTATAACACGCACCAACACCACTTAGTGCAAAGTGCGAGGGAGCATAAACATGGGCAAGTCTCTGGAATATGAGCATAACTTAAAGAATATGATAAGTTATGTGCACTCCAGTACACAATTAGGGGCCAACAGCTACAAATGCCATTGACCCCCCTCCCCCCCAAAAATGGATCCAGGGCCCCTGGTTTGGCTGGCGGGGGTCCCCAACTCCCACCAGCTGAAGCTTTTCTCCAGCACTGCTCTCCTCACATTGCCTGCCCTGCTTCCCTCTTGTCGTGTGCGTGTTCGCTTTTAGTCAAACTGAGCATGTTTGACACTTTGCGCATGCTCAATTTCATTGAAATCGAGCATGCGCAACATGAGGGGAAGCAGGGCAGGCAATGTAAGGACAGAAGCGCTGGACAAATGCTTCAGCTGGCGGGCGTTGCGGCGGAGGGCCAAAATGTGTCCCCTCACTTTGGCCTCTGGACCCCTCCCCCCACTTTGAGATCTGGCTATGCCCCTGGTTGACACCTAACTTTAGGTGCACCCAGGGGCATAGCCAGACTTCGGTGGGAGGGGGTCCAGAGCCCCAGGTGAGGGGGCACATTTTAGCCCCCCCGGCGCTGTCAACCCCCCCCCCCATTTTTAAGCTCCGCCGCCATTTCTGATCCCCCCCCCGCCGCCACCACCACCTTTGACGCCCCCCGGCGCCAACCCTTTCGACCCCCTCTTCCCGTCGCTGCCAACCCTCCCCCGCCATCGGGTACCTTTGCTGGCGGGGGTCCTCAACCCCTGCCAGCTGAAGTCCTCTTCTCCGGCGCGGCTGCGTTGCTGATCTGCAAGGGCAGGATGTCAGACTCACAGAAACAGAAGCCTGCCCTTGCAGATCAGCAACGCGGCCGCGCAGGCTTCTGTTTCTGTGAGTCTGACATTCTGACTCACAGAAACTGAAGCCTGCCCTTGCAGATCAGCAATGTGGCCGCGCCGGAGAAGAGGACTTCGGCTGGCGGGGGTTGGGGACCCCCGCCAGCAAAGGTACCCGACGGCGGCGGGGGAGGGTTGGCGGCGGGAGGGGGAGGGTCGAAGAGGTTGGCAGCGGAGGGGCCAGGGCCAAATCTAAGGGGCCCATGCCCCAATGGGCCCACGTAGCTACGCCCCTGGGTGCACCAGTGCCCACTTATTCTGGAATGGAATCTTGAAGCCAAGATTCCACTATAGAATTGGCGCTAAGCGCATAGCATCAGAGGACCTAAATCTTAGCGCCAATCTATAGACTTGCATCCATAGTATTTTACTATTGTTTTAACATTTGTAAACTGCTTAGATGTTTTTAACAATGGGATAAAACATTAAATAAACTTGAAACCTGTATTTTACATGGCCCTAAAGCAAAAAACAAAAGAATTTGAAGAACCAGCGGTAACCTGAACAACGTTTATTCAACTTAAAAACTGCACTTGACATGGCCAGGTTTTGGCCAAAAGGGCTGCATCACGGGGTCATATAATATCAAGTCCCAGCAACAAGATTAAGGGGCCTTTTTACTAAGCGGCAGTAGGGCTACCACATGGATAGCCCATGGCAAAACTGCACTTCCATAGTTTTGGTTTTTTTTTGCCATGCACCATTTCCCGCGCCAGAAAATAATTTTTGAATTTTCTATCATAGGGTGCAGGCAGTAGGCGTGCCCGGCGGTAATCTGACAGCACCATGTGCTACTCAATTACCACCAGGTTAGCATGTGAGCCCATACCGCCTTCTAAATAGGAGGAGGCAAGGGCTCAGGCAGTAAATGGCAACACAACAATTTTTTTTTTATTAGCACTCGGCCATTTACAACCTTCATATTAAAATAGTTTATTTACTGCTGCGGAAGTAGTGGCCTGCTTGTCAAAAAAACAAACAAACCATGGCCCTATCCTGTGTTCTTTTTTTTTTAAATTACAAATTTGCTAATTCTGGGGTATGTTTACTATGGTGCGATAGCGTTTTTAACGCGCCGTTAAAGTTAAGGTGCATTAAACGCTAATGCGCCTATACATTTCTATGGACGCGCTAGTGTTTATCGTGCATTAACCATTAATGCGCGTTAACAACGCTAACGCATCTACAATGCACTTAAGTAAACACAGGAGTCTGTTTTTATATATTTCACTCTCCCTTCATAGAAACTGTTACCGTGTTCTAAAATTTAGTTTGACTTAAAGCATGCTTTTTACCTTTTAAAGTTTCACTCTCTCTAATAAGGAATGCTCCAGGACTGTTCGCTGGTGCTAGAAGCTGTCTCTCAGCATCCTTCCTCGTAATCTCTTTGAAGAACCAACTGAAAAACATTTTAAATAATTAAAATTTTCTGTCCAAAAATAAATAGGGCGATCGAAGACCAAAAAAAAAAAAAAAAGAAGTTTTCGAACAAAAATATTAGGAACCTACTCTTCTGTTTCTAATGTGTTGACTTTTGCTACATAGTTGCTAGGAATGAAGCCTTCTTTCTTGGTTGACAGAGATTTTGCTTTCCACCACTCTCCATGCCTGAAATAAAAGTGCATTTATTGTAAATCACCCTTGGCTTGGAGAAACATAGAATATTACAGCAGGTAATGGCAATGATCCATCTAATGTGTTACAACTGTACCTTCCTTTTGCGATACTGCAGACCCTAGTTGACCCATGGCTAACACCCTTGCTTCCTTGCAGCGACTTTGTACTCTCTCTAAGCCTTACTTGGCAGTTTAAAAAGATTTGTTCCTAACTCAGATGAGCAGTTAAAAGGTTTAATAATTAAAGCAGCAAGTGACGCGAACGATAAATGATATGAAACCTAGGGGTTCTTTTACTAAGCTGCGGGAAAAGGGCCCTGCGGTAGCGATGGAGGCGGTTTTTCCCGTGCACCAGGGCCCTTTTTACCGCAGCGGGTAAAAGCCCCCCCCCCCCAAAATGGACGTGCAGTAAGTACTCTTACTGCGTGGCCATGCGGCGGGGAGCACTTACCACCACCCACTGAGGTGGCAGTAAGGCCACGGTAACCCAACAATAACTGGGCAGTGTTAGCACCGTGCTAGAAAAAAAAATATTTTCCTAGTGCATTGGAACTACCGCCGGCAACCACGTTGGGCTTACTGACACTTTGTAAAAGGGCCCCCTATTTTCTCCCTAATTCTATGGTGCTCAAAATTGTCTGTGCAAATATGGGCACACACCCAATATGCATGCGCAATTTAATTGATAAATGAGCCAATTAAGCACTGATAATTGGGTGCAAATAAGCAATCACTGGCACCAATTGGAATTAATTAAAATTCGCATGCACCTAAATTTTATGTGCCGATCCAAAAAGGGGGTGCGGCCATGGGAGGGGCATGGACGGATCAGGGGTGTTCCTAGAATTTGCGTGCAGTGTTATTCGGGGGCTCCATGCCTAATTTAGGCACGAGAATTTGCACCAGGTGTCAGTTAGTGTAAATTCTCATGCTCGAAATTGAGTGCGGATCCTGCCGCCAAATGCTATTCTATAAACAGAGACAACTCTGATTGTCGTTTATATAATAGCACTTAGTGCTAATTTTTATCGGTGCCCAAATTTGGGTGCCATTTACAGAACTGAATCTTTTATTCCTATGGGCTTCTTAGCATTTAGCGCACACTAAATCCATTGGTGGACCTTAATACAAGAAGTCTCTAATTTCTTGGGTGAGAGGGTTTCAAGGACTCTTACAGATTGACAGCAATAGCAGCAGAGTGGTCTTTTGGAGGTGGGGGAATTTATTATTGCTATATAGCTTTGAAATAAAGGGATCAATACTTTAAAAAAGTATTTATCCAGGTAGCAGAACCTGCCTCCTGGATAAATGACACTGTAAAAGCTATTCTGTGGTACTATATAGATAGTGATGCTGAGTATCTTTATAGACCACCACAGTATATCCGGATAGTGCTGGGGCACAGCCAGGAGTTCCCTGGGTAGAAGTGATATTCAGTCCATTATCGGGACAACTAAGGATGGGGAAAAAGCAGTCTTAAACGTATCTGGATAGCAGCTGAATATTACCACTCCCCAGATAGTGCTGGCCACTCACTGAAGAAACTGGAGATTCAGCAGTAGCCACTACTTGGGTACTGTGGAACTTGAGCAAACAACAATATAGTACATGAGACTGAATGCTCTTGGCTCAGCTTCTACGTATTAGGCGACTTTGTGCCTCAGAGGGGAGTTTTCATTTCCATGCCAGGGACTTGGTAGTGATTTAGGGATAGGGGCTATCCAGGTAAAGTCATCAAAAAAGCATTTAAATGGGCCACCAATGCTCAGCACGACTGGCTATTGCATCCACCAGTGATCAACAATACTGATAAGGATAGATTAACTTGCATTCTTCCTTATTCGAGCCAAGCCATATCTATTAAAGACGCTATTGTCACGCTTCACACAAAACACTGGATAGTGAGCCCTTGGACCACTGCCGAGGGACGGCAGTGGCAGGAGGAACACTCACCCCACACCAGCACAGGCAGAGCTGGACTTGGCAAGGTCTCTTAGGCAGGCAGCAAGACGAAGCAGAAGTCAGGTCCAGGCAAAAGTTCAAAAGGCAGGCAGCAAACAAAAGCAAAGTCAGGTTCAGGCAGAAGTCTCTATGCAGGCAGCAAACAAAAGCAAAGTCAGGTTCAGGCAGAAGTCTCTATGCAGGCGGCAAGCAAAAGCAAAGTCAGGTCCAGACAAAAGTTCAAAAGGCAGGCAGCGAGCAAAAGCAAAGTCAGATCCAGGCAAAAGTTCCAAAGGCAGGCGGCAAACAAAGTCTAAGTCCAAGTCCAGGCAAAGTTCCAAAAGCAGAATACTGAGGGTAGCAAAGGGAGCACAGCAACAAACACTCGCAGAAGAAACACCTCTGAAGACCTCTGTTGCAAGGCAAACTAGGGAAGCTTCCAGGAGGTTAATAAAGGCCAACAGCCAGGGAGTACACCAGGTACGGAAACAGCTCAGTTCCAAAAAGTCTCAAGACCAACTGGCAGGCTAGAAAATCCGGACCGGACCGGCATAACTTCTGAAACCGGGAAAGCCACAGACAGACAGTCCATTGCACCCACCAGGTCTGACCACTAGAGGGCGAGCTGAATGAGAGCATGCCACCGAGGCAGAGATATAACAGCTATTATCAAACATTGGCCCCTATTGTCCATCCACGGAATCCATCAACTTCCCTATTTTGCACATACTAGGAGTTGGAATTTGGGAATAATTTTCGTCAACTCAACGACACATCAGAATAGTACAGTGGAACCCATGGGTCATAAACCATGTCTTAACTATGTCTATTGTAGATTTGTTTGGGAGACTAACAGTCCAACATCCGAAAACTGGATGGACGTTTAAGTTCATTACATCTACAAATTGCAACTCTACACAGGTCATCTATGGTATTAGATGCCCGTGCAATAAATGGTACATTGGCCAAACAAGAAGGGTAAAACAGCACATTGCTGAACATGTCAGCAACATACGTGTTCAGAAAAAAGATGCTCCTCTGGTCGAACACTGGGAACGGATGAGGCATTCTGATTAGGATCTCAAATATGTAGTACTTTCACAAATATGTGCGCCAAATGGGGTGGGGAATGTCTCATCTCTCCTAATAAAAAAAGAACAATTCATCTATTGTTGGGACACAGTCAAGCTCATTTTCAAAGCACTTAGCCTCCCAAAGTTCCATAGAAACCTATGGAACTTAGCCTCCCAAAGTGCTTTGAAAATATGCCTCAAAGTGACACCTAGAGGTCTCAACAGAGAGATTGAATGAGGCAAGCCGGGATCCTATATAAATCAGCAGGGTGCATGCGTCGGCGTCCATATTCAGCTGTTAGACCTGGTATACTTGGTAAGACTCCATCTCAGAACTCCACAGCAGAAAATTTTCATGATTCGCTTTACAGGGTTTGGAAGTCTTTAGTAAGATTATGCTAAGTGAAAAACCGAGGCTTTAACAAAGATATTAACAATTTTGTTATTTGTCAGCCTTCGTCCTCCTGAAGATGCAGTTGGGAAAACATGGTCCATGTAGGGGACAAGAAATTATGTCAGCACTTTGATCTATGAAGCTTTATTTTTAACGGACAGGGGAAGTGGTTTGACCAAGAAACTCGCAGTGAACATCGAGTGCACCAGTCCCAGCATAGGAGCTTGTCTGCTGGCACCTAATAAGCTAAGTGGCTTTCTATATTTAATTGAATTGAGTGTGGAATAATCAATTACTATTAACGACAGGTAAGAGGACTCCTGTGCAATGATGTCGGGACGGTGTTATTAATAAGATACTGACTGTGGTCAATTGTAATACACTGAGCAATATTTGCAGATTAAAAAAGAATAATAATAAAAAAAGATTTGTTGTGAGTACATTCACATGATACTGTTCTTGTAAAAGGGTTTCTCTGATTTTGTAGTCAGTTAAAGAGTGCCATGGATATGTAATTTTGTAAGCTTTTTAATCTGTACTCTTTTTTATGGTTCATCTGTTTATTTTATGTTAATATTTTATTTTTAGAATGGCTTTTGTGTTTTTTTCTCTTGATTTTAATTAATATTGTGTATTGGTTATGTTTATAAGTTTATTATGGATGTTACGTTGTACTCTGCCATGTGAAAGGCGGAATATAAATTAACAATACTGCTGCTGAATGTCTGGATATTTCTGTCCACAGCAGCTGGTGTTTCAAAAAAGAAAAAAAAAAATGCTGATCATTGTGGGCTGAATACTTTGGGGGGGAGGGGGTAAATGTTTAAACACACATTGTTAGAAGGTTGTGATATTGTTTATGGGTCCAACAAATGAATTAACAAATATTGATGACCTATAAGTCATATCAAACAAGCCCCTTCTTCAAATGGAAGCTATATGGTTTCAAAAATGTCACGGATATCATTATCTGACTAATTCTTATGTTGTTTCAAGAAAAGATATCACAACCTGCAAAGAATCAGGTTTCCCCAGGACTGAGAAATCTACCACCATAATTCTGAATGGTTTTCCAAACCACTGCATAGAATGCTCATCCTATTTCAATGGTTTGTAACCATGAGATACTCAACCAATTATGCAAACAGAATACTGCTCTTTACTATTCTTCAGTTTACAAACAGTGTAATAGGTTAGCTAAAGAACGATATCAACACCAGAGTACAGTAAAGGATTAATACAAATCTGCCTGTACTTTGCATCATCTATCTTCACTTGATCTTACAACTGTACGTGTTTCCATTGCTGTAAACTACAATACTTATATGAAGTCGAGATAAGGACGGAAGGAAGTCAGCAGCAGGAGGATTACGCTGCCAGTTAACGCCTTCAAACCCGAGTCCCTGAAGAAATGATTTTGAAACCCGTGGCGTCGGGCGTCTTTTAGGGGGAGGCTACTGGATATTCTCTTGTCACGACTCAACAAGATGGAGCACTCACGAATCACAAGATAAGTGCAAGTGTATTTATAGATTATATTATTAGCAATATTGGCTACTGGTTATACTTATACCACATTTAATAGAAGGTGAATTAAGGATTAGTATCACCTGAACCAGCATAAATATATAAAAAAAGAATCACCCGATGAACGAAGTGCTGAACCACCAGGCAGTGATACTATCACTTGCAGTACTGAGTGGAAATTCTGAGGGTATTCTTAAAAAATTTGAACATACACTAATACTCTTGGGGTAGCCTTTGCTGTGATTATTATTTTCCAATTTTGGTAACTTTTTGTCCTGGTTTGGATATTTGTTCCATTGCTGTAAAGCATCCCTATATTGATAGAAGGGTGATGTGCCGTATTTGTTTTACATCATACATTTCATTTGTTATTGACACCACGAAGCCCCGCTTTAGTTTCATCAGACAGCAAATCCTTCTCCCATACAGGTGCAGTGTCTCCTACATCCTAATTGTTTAAAAACAGTACAAGGCGCATCATGGTGGTAATTCTACAAAGAAGGTGCCAAGATTTAGGGCTCCTTTTACTAAGCGGTGGTAAGTCCACCGCAGCAGCCCGGCGGTACTTCCCATCCCTGGCACGCCATCATTTCCGGCGCTACAAAAATATATTTATTTTTGTAGCGCCGGAGTGACCCGGCGGTAATCGGGAAGTGCTGTGCATTGCCCGGTTACTGCCGGGTTAGCGCAGGAGCCCTTACTGCCACCTCAATGGGTGGCGGTAAGGGCTCCCCCCTCCCCCAAAATGGTGCTTTATTTACCACACAGCCATTTCTTGTAGGAAAGCAAGACTTCCCTTTTACCAGCTTTGGTAAAAGGGGGCCTCGGTGTGCATGAAAAACACGCCGATGCCAGTGCAGACCCCCTTTTGCCGCAGCTTGGTAAAAGGGGCCCTAAGGCAGCAGAAATGTATGTAAACGACCCAGTACTCTCATATGTGCATGCGTTAAAGGCCAATATACAGGCTAAGTGCTATTCTATGAAAAGAGGCACCTACATGCGATGGTATGTACTTTGGTGGGTGATCACATGGGTGGAGTCCGGCGGTACATGGGCAGGGCACAAAATTAACCTGCTTAGAGTATAATTTATGTGCATTCTTAGGTGTGATCACCAGCTTTATTCTAGGCACTTGTAACAGGTTACACTGGTATTCTATTAAAACAAAGTATGAAAATCCTTTTCTTTAAAGAACAGGTTACAAGTAGGCGGGTTATAGGCACCTTTTATAGCCTCAGCCTCAACTAGATATTTCTGTAGTTATTTTAAAGTAATCATAAGCCAGACAGTGACCTTCCTCAGCTGTTTTCTTAACCCATGTCTGCTGACTTGTGAAGGAGAGCTTGATTAGGCCAGGACCATGGAGGTACCAAACTGTTTCTGCTTTACAGAGGCTTATGAAGTCAAGATTTTTTGTTTTCTTAATTTTAATTAGTTTTTATATAGTTCTATAATTGTGTTTTTCACAGTGTGTAGATCAATGAAACAAAATTCAACTTTAATGCATTTTGAACTGCATTTTTTTAAACAGCAGAATGTGAAAAGTACACAAGGGCATAAATACTCTTTATAAGGCACTATTACATTATATTTAGACAGAGAGAGTCATCTTTTGCCTGAGGCAAATACTGCCTCTTGATCTCCTCCCATAGTGTACAGTAGATTTGATTATCATTATTACACTTGCATTGGATAAGGAAACTCAGCCTGCAAGATGATAAGACAGCCTTGCTCCCACTTACTCCTCAATCACTTTCAGTCGTTCTCCTTTCTTGAAAGACAAATCATCTTGGTGGATTCCCTCATATGGATATAAAGCTACTACTATGTTCCCATGCTCCTCTTCTATTAAACACACAAAAAAGGTAAAATTATTTCATCTTACCAATTCTTTCCAAGCTGCCAAAAACTGATCATTTCAATAGATAAACAAACATACCTTCAGCTTTTTGAAACCTCTGGCCTGGCAGAAGCTGAGAATCTGCATTGTTTGATGTCTACAACAAAAATACTTGTCAGTGAATTCACCACAGGAGTTTTATCATTATACATTATTTTTATAATGCATTGCTTCTCCTTATGATATTTAAAACCTTTTTCATCTTTATCACCTAGAGAGGGATTAAATCTATTTATTTTTTGACATACAAAGGAATAAAGTAGTGTGATTGCCATGTTAGTCCGCTCAAAGGTAGAGAAATAAAGGACAAATCCATCCCCTTTCCCCCCTCCCACAAAAAGATAACTTTTTATTGAACTAACTTAACACATTTACTGATTAGTTTCAGGAGTTACACTCCCTCCGTGATGTTCTGACCTGATGAAAAGAGTGCAATTTATAATTGCTAGTAAAATATATCATTATTCATTTTTGCCAATATTCAAGTAAACAGAAAACTAGAAAATGAACAAAACTATTACAATCATATTTGCCTTATTTATTGATCGGGATTTAGCTCATGCCTTTTTAGTAGTAGAAGAATATCAAATTGAAACGTGAATCAAGAAAAGGACAGTGTATCAGACACAACTGCAAACCCACCACTATTCAGAAAATATAAACACCACTCACTGCATATTTCATCCTTACAACACAAACAGGCAAAGAGCTCTATTGGATAGAATTTATTTAATTTATTTATTTATTCCAAACTTGTTATACGCTTGAACTGTCGAGCAGGGCTAAGAGGTTTGCAGACTAATAATACATAAAGGAAAAATAACTACAAAAGATAGGAAAGAAACACTAACTCATACATTCAGAGTTAAAACTTAGATTAAAACAGGTAACTGGTGACAGAGAAATGAGCTATCACTACTTAGCGAGACACAAAAAGATAGGCCTGCTTAAAGAGCCAAGTTTTCAGCAAGGACTTACAGAAATGGTGCCACAAAAAGAAAGCACTATTATTTATTTTCATTTTATTTATTAGGATTTATTTACCGCCTTTTTGAAGGAATTCACTCAAGGCGGTGTACAGTAAGAATATGTCAAACATAAGCAACGGACAATTACAGCAGTAAAAATATTCAAACAATAAAAAGTATGACAGTGTGCACATTATAATTCCAGCACAATACACAATAAACATTTTAATAGATAGCATAGGGTGTAAGCAAAGATGGAACATATAAATAGATAAGAGAGTAACAACAGTAAGAAAATAAGTGACTAGTTAAAGAGAGTTGCAAATGAGGTCAGAAAGGCGCTTGAACATTATCTTGGCTAGGGTAGGAGTAGATAAACATGTCCTATGTTCAGCTGATGTCATTTACTTCTTCCGTTAAAGGCCTGGATGAACAGCCAAGCTTTCACCTGCTTCCTGAAGTAGAGATAGCCTCGTGTTAAGCAAAGATTTTCAGGGACAAAATTACTGAGCATATTCAAAAGCATGGACTCTCTCCTCAAGGTGCCCCCTCCCCCAACTCCCCCTTCATTATCTCCTCAGACCCTTGCTGAATTCTTTCACAACAAGGTTCAAAAGATAAACCTTGCTTTCTCTACCTCACCACCTCTCCCTCCACTAGTCCGTTCCCCTCTCTCTCCTTCCCCTCATTCCCTTTCCTCCTTTCCTGAAGTTACTATTGAGGAAACTACACTTCTCCTTTCTTCCTCAAAATGTACCACCTGTTCCTCTGATCCCATTCCCACCCACCTTCTTAATGTCATCTCTCCTACTCTTATTCCTTTTATCTGTCACATTCTCAACCTCTCACTTTCCACTGCGACTGTCCCTGCTGCCTTTAAACATGCTGTGGTCACACCTCTCCTTAAGAAGCCTTCACTTGACCCTACTTGTCCCTCTAATTACCGACCCATCTCCCTCCTTCCTTTTCTCTCCAAATTACTTGAGCGTGCTGTTCACCGCCGCTGCCTTGATTTTCTCTCCTCACATGCTATTCTTGACCCATTACAATCTGGTTTTCGCCCTCTCCACTCAACCGAAACTGCACTTACTAAAGTCTCCAATGACCTATTACTGGCTAAATCCAGAGGTCAATATTCCATCCTCATTCTTCTTGATCTTTCCGCTGCTTTTGACACTGTCGATCACAGCATACTTCTCGATACCCTGTCCTCACTTGGATTCCAGGGCTCTGTCCTTTCCTGGTTCTCTTCCTACCTCTCCCTCCGCACCTTTAGTGTTCACTCTGGTGGATCCTCTTCTACTTCTATCCCTCTGCCTGTCGGCGTACCTCAGGGTTCTGTTCTTGGTCCCCTCCTCTTTTCTATCTACACTTCTTCCCTTGGTTCATTAATCTCATCCCATGGCTTTTCCTACCATCTCTATGCTGATGACTCCCAAATCTACCTTTCTACCCCTGATATCTCACCTTGCATCCAAACCAAAGTTTCAGCGTGCTTGTCTGACATTGCTGCCTGGATGTCTCAACGCCACCTGAAATTAAATATGACCAAAACCGAGCTTCTCATTTCCCCCCCCAAACCCACCTTCCCCGCTCCCCCCATTTTCTATTTCTGTTGATGGCTCTCTCATTCTCCCTGTCTCCTCAGCTCGAAACCTTGGGGTCATCTTTGACTCTTCTCTCTCCTTCTCTGCTCATATCCAGCAGACCGCCAAGACCTGTCGTTTCTTTCTTTACAACATTCGTAAAATCTGCCCCTTTCTTTCCGAGCACTCTACCAAAACCCTCATCCACACCCTTGTCACCTCTCGTTTAGACTACTGCAATCTGCTTCTTGCTGGCCTCCCACTTAGTCACCTCTCCCCTCTCCAGTCGGTTCAAAACTCTGCTGCCCGTCTCATCTTCCGCCAGGGTCGCTTTACTCATACTATCCCTCTCCTAAAGACCCTTCACTGGCTCCCTATCCGTTTTCGCATCCTGTTCAAACTTCTTCTACTAACCTATAAATGTATTCACTCTGCTGCTCCCCAGTATCTCTCCACACTCGTCCTTCCCTACACCCCTTCCCGTGCACTCCGCTCCATGGATAAATCCTTCTTATCTGTTCCCTTCTCCACTACTGCCAACTCCAGACTTTGCGCCTTCTGTCTCGCTGCACCCTACGCCTGGAATAAACTTCCTGAGCCCCTACGTCTTGCCCCATCCTTGGCCACCTTTAAATCTAGACTGAAAGCCCACCTCTTTAACATTGCTTTTGACTCGTAACCACTTGTAACCACTCGCCTCCACCTACCCTCCTCTCTTCCTTCCCGTTCACATTAATTGATTTGATTTGCTTACTTTATTTATTTTTTGTCTATTAGATTGTAAGCTCTTTGAGCAGGGACTGTCTTTCTTCTATGTTTGTGCAGCGCTGCGTATGCCTTGTAGCGCTATAGAAATGCTAAATAGTAGTAGTAGTAGTGAAGGGAAATCTTGCCTCACCGAACTATTACATTTCTTTGAAGGGATGAACAAACATGTGTGGATAAAGATAAGCCGATCCATATCGTGTATCTGGATTTTCAAAAGGTGTTTGACAAAATACCTCATGAAAGACTCCAGAGGAAACTGAAAAGTCATGGGATAGGAGGTAGTGTCCTATTGTGGATTAAAAACTGGTTATAAGATAGAAAACAGAGAGTAGGGTTAAATGGTCAGTTTTCTCAAAGGAGAAAGGTAGATAGTGGGGTTCCCTAGGGGTATGTGCTTAGACCGCTGCTTTTTAACATATTTGCAAATGATCTAGAGATGGGAGTAACTAGTGAGGTAATTGAATTTGCTGACAACAGAAAGTTATTCAAAGTTTCTAAGATAAGCAGCATAAAATCTGTTTTACTGTTTTGGCATCTTGCCAGGTACTTATGACCTACATTGGCTACTGTTTGAAACAGGATACTAAGCTTCATCGTCCTTTGGTCTGTCCCAATATGGCAACTCTAATTCTCATGGACAATGATGGACTTTCACTTGCTGCTGCCACTCGGGAAAGAAATTTTAGAGCCTTAGGAAAGGAATGGAAAACAAAAATGAGGATCTTATAATGCTCTTGAATTGCTCCATGGTGCGACCATACCTCAAATATTGTGTTCAATTCTGGTCACCGCATCTCAAAAAAGATATAGAGGAATTAGAAAAGGTACAGAGAAGGGTGACGAAAATGATAAATGGGATGGGACAACTTCCCTTTGAGGAAAGGCTAACGCAGCTAGGGCTCTTCAGCTTGGAGAAAAGATGGCTGAGGGGAGATATGATAGAGGCCTATAAAATAACTAGTGGAGTGGAACGGGTAGATGTGAATCGCTTGTTTACTCTTTCCAAAAATACTAGGACTAGGAGGCATGCAATGAAGCTGCAAAGTAGTAAATTTAAAACAAACAAATATTTCTTCACTCAATGTGTAATTGAACTCTGGAATTCGTTGCCCCAGAATATGGTAAAAGCAGTTAGCTTAGCAGGGTTTAAAAAAGTGTTGGATAATTTCGTAAAAGAAAAGTCCATAAGCCATTTTTAAGATGGACTTGGGAAAATCCACTGCTTATTTCTAAGATAAAATACCTTATGAAAGACTCCAGAGGAAACTGAAAAGTCATGGGATAGGAGGTAGTGTCCTATTGTGAATTAAAAACTGGTTACAAGATAGAAAACAGAGAGTAGGGTTAAATGGTCAGTATTCTCAATGAAGAAAGGTAGATAGGTGGGGTTCCCCAGGGGTCTGTGCTTAGACCGCTGCTTTTTAACATATCTGCAAATGATCTAGAGATGGGAGTAACTAGTGAGGTAATTAAATTTGCTGACAACACAAAGTTATTCAAAGTTTCTATGATAAGCAGCATAAAATCTGTTTTACTGTTTTGGCATCTTGCCAGGTACTTGTGACCTACATTGCTTACTGTTTGAAACAGGATACTAAGCTTGATCGTCCTTTGGTCTGTCCTAATATGGCAGCCCTAATTCTCATGGACAATGATGGACTTTCACTTGCTGCTGCCACTCGGGAAAGAAATTTTAGAGCCTTGGTTTAAAAAGGCAGATAGAATGTAAGGAATTTTAAAGAGAATTTGAAAACATAGGACATTATTATACAAATCCATAGTGTGGTGCTAGGGTTACCAGCTGGCTCCATATTTAACCAAGTGAAAATATTTTATTTTTATCTTTTAATTGTTTCTTAATTATTGAAAAACTTCATGTCAGTGAAATAAATTGAAACAACTTCAGAGTACTCAACTTCACTCAAATGTTCAACGTAATTCTTTCTTGAACAGGACTGAGAAAGACATTGTCTTCCTTATAGGATCATCAGATCAGCGTGTGTCCTTCTGTTTTGGCTATAACTGAGCCATGCAATTTTTCAAGGGGCACACCCTCTATATAGAAAAGGCACCTCCAACGTTCTAATTGAAGCCGCCAGCCGGAAACTTGAGGCGCCACAGATATCCGGTTTGCCACAGACTGTCTGCCCTGCCCTTGCGTCAACGTCATGACATCAAGGTCATGTAAGGACAAAACCAAAGAAAACCTCCACGCTGGCTGCACGGTGCACCCCCCCCCGCCCTCCTCCCCGACACGGCGCTCCAGCTGCCTCGCTGCACCCCAGTCCGCCCTCCCTCCCTCTCCTGGACACACAGTCGCCGCTGCTCTCTCCCTCCCCTCTCCCGAATCGCCGCTGGACCCCGGTCCCTCCGCCCACAGTCACCCTCACCCATCCTCCTCTCCGATGGACACCTGCACCAGCAGCTCACTCGCCGTCCCGCCGCCCTCCCTCTCCTCTCCAAGTCCACGTTACAAATCTCAGACAGGACGAAGAGGGAGGGTGGCGGGACGGCGACCGACTGGCTGGTGCGAGTGTCCATCGGGGAGGAGGGTCGCTTACGGTGACTGAGCCTGGAGGCAGCACGGGGTCCACCGGCGACTCGCCAGGGGGGACGGACGGACAGAGCACCGGTCCCACTCCAGCGCGCCCCTCATCCCCCTTCACTCAACCCAAACCAAGCAAACCTACCACATCCTACTCCAGGATCAATGCACAATACTGGAAATGCGCCAATCAAGTTCACTGTAAGTAACGAAGCCCATTCCTTAATCTCTGTTTCCACTCAACCACGCTGCCTTCATTCTCATACACTCAAAACCACACAAACCTAACAGCTGCTGCTCCACATTCGCCTTTTAAATTCTTGCTCCATCACAAACAACTCTACAGCTGTTGTAACTGGGAGGGAAGGTGGCCCTCGAACTGGGAGGGTGGGGACACCCTCGGACTTGGACACACCCTGGTACTGGGACGGGGGACGACCCTGCAACTGGGAGGGAAGGGAAGGGATGCCCCTGCAACTCGGAGGCAGGTACAGGGCACCCTGGAACTGCGAGGGAGGGAGGGGCCCCTGCCACACACACTGATTCTCCTACATACACTGTCACTCTCACAGGCACACTCGCACCCACTCACACTCTCTCTGTCACACACACACACTCTCAAACATTCGCTCGCTCTCACACACTCTCTCACACATACACACTCCAAGGAAAACCTTGCTAGCGCCGGTTTCATTTCTCAGAAACGGGCCTTTTTTACTAGTTATTCAATAAAACACAAATAAACAAAAATAGTTTAAAAATAATAAGTGATCAGACAATATAATGTACATGCATTCTCAAAAAATATATAAGCACCCTTTGTGCATCTTCACACTCAGTTTGGTCTCCAAACAATAACTGACCTTATCCAGTGCTTCAGTTTTTAAACGTCACTCCAAGTTCTAAGATGAAAATGAATGGAAACAACTTATCTTTCTGTACTAGCAACTCCACTCAACCAAACTGGTGGAAGCGTTCTTCAGTAAGGGTGATTTTAAAAGTCAATCTGAAAGTTTTGAAATCATCCTTACAGTTTAGTGATTGAATTATGTTGGTGTTGAGAATTTACATCTGTTGGATTTATTTTGCACTGTACAGGAGGACATGCATGTCTTTCTATTTCTCTGATGTTGCTGACATGCTGAGCCTGGTATCTTTGCTTTCAGTTTTTGCATGTTTTTTGTAGTTCCCTGTTTTGTATCAGGTGAGAATCATGTTCTTCATCTGCAACTGAGGTGAAAGTTTCTGCTGGCATGTGGAGTCTGTGTAGGAATCTTAACAGTCCATCTTGTTCCAGTTTCCCAGTAGCCAGGTATATTGGTATAGGGTCTGTCTTCATACGTGGGTTAGGGCTATCATGGTTTGGTAAGTTTTCTAAATAGGTTTTGTGCCTTTTTGCATGGTTTTGTGCTATTTTTCAAACAGGCCAGCCACTTTTTCAGTGTCTGGCCTGTTTGAAAAATAAAAATGCTCAGGACTAGTGGGGTCTCCAATTCTGGTAGAACCAGTTGGGTTTTCGGGTTATCCACAATGAATATGCATGAGAGAGATTTTTATACTACGCCTCCTTGGTATTCAGACCTGTGTCTTGCATCTTCATTGTAGATATTCAGACAACTTGACTGGCTGGATGTGCCCCAAGGACTGGGTTGAGAAGCACTGCGATAGAGTCCTCACGGCACCACACAAACAAAAACCCATCTACTTTAAACAAAGTATCTGGCAATAGAAGGAGTGTGTGCTGTTCCTGAGTTGATTATCATAACTTGAATGTTTTGTGTGGCCAATTGTAAGGGGGTAGATTCTTTGTTGGGTAATATGGAGGTTTTTTTTTTTGTCTTAGTATTTTTATTGATTTTCAATACAAATACAAACAGGAAGCAACAACTATGTAACAGTAAACAATTGTACAAAGTTGGTAAGAAATCAAAAAAGGGGGGAGAGAAAGAAAAAAAAAGGGGGGGGGAGGGTACATAGCAAAGATACTTTACATGCAAAGGCCATATGCACCTAAAGAGGAACAGTTAGCGTTATTTAGCACAACATGTCACACTAGGAATCTTTGAAGTAAGATAAAAGTGGGAACCATCTCTCTTCATGCAGAACAAATTTAAATGATTTTTTTGCAAGGTATGTTTCATATTTATAAGTCTGATACAGGACTGTAGCTTCAAGGTTTATATTGAGATTCTGACCAATCCTATAGAGCAGTGGTTCCCAAATCTGGTCTTGGAACCACCCCAGCCAGTCAGGTTTTCAGGATACACACAATGAATATTCATGAGAGAGATTTGCATGCCGTGGAGGTAGTGCATAGGGGGGACCAGGTTTGAGAACCACTGCTGTAGGAGAATCCAATCTTCATGCTCACATAGAAGAATTTATTGAATGATGCTATCAGTTATAATGATGGATTTACCAGGTAGTTTAAACAGGCTGGAGAGGGTATAGAAGATTGCTAATTTAAAAGTGGAGGGGGGAATGGGGTTATGTATGGAAATGTCACTTTGACTTGCCCCTCCCCCCCCCACGCATACCTAGCTTTTTATTAAAATGAATGCCTGAAACACACAAAATGCCTAAAAATCAGAAAGATCCTAAAATGAATAATGTTTTTTTCTTATGTTTGATTGTTATTGTTTTTGTTTTGTTTTGATGATTCTATGGGACATTAGAAATAAGCAAAATTATTAATATGTTTTCACAGTTAATGTTGAGAGAAATGTTAGAGTAATAAAGATAGAAATAAACAGGAAAAATCTTAAAGGTAAAACAGTGATATATAAAAATGTAACTAGAAATAAGCAAATAGAAGATCTGATTTCTCCTGTGCAAAATTTCTCTCTGTTTGGAGGAATGTAAGGGCCATTTTACTAAAGCTTAGCACATGGGCTAAGTGCCATGTGGCCCATAGGTAGAAAACAGGGTGTGCAGCATTTAGCGAGCTCTGTCCATTAGTGCACGCTAACGTTAGGGTTTAAGACGCTAGCGCAGCTGGCTGTGCACTAGTGCCGATACAGCCCATTCACTTTGAATGGGCTATGTTGGCAATGCCATGTGGAAGCCACTAGCGTGGCTTTGTAAACAGATTCCTAAGTTTTAGAAAACGAGAACCATAATGATTTCAGATTTCCATTTCAGATGGAGAGTCAGAAGTACATGGGGTCTTGGGCCCACATCTGGACTTATAATGCAATAGACCACTGCTTTTCTAAAATTGACAATGTTATTTTGGTTAGGAGGTCATTGAAATGTGTTACTCAGCTGTTGTAGCGTTATTGAAATGGCAATTTAAATTACACTTACAATGTATTAAATATCATAACATCAATATTTCTGGGTCATGGCATTTAATCTTGTTTGCTTTTGTTTATGAACAGTGCCAAAAATAATTCTCTGGATTCATAAAGTAGAAATTTGCTTATGTGGAAGGCAACAACGAACTCTTTGTTTTGTTCTTCAATCAGCAATAAAGGTGTTTTTTTTTTAATGTGGAAGTCTAATCTGCAGTAGATGTTGTACAACAAGGAAGCAGTAATAAAAGCCTCAGTGCATCTTTTGTTCCAGTGTGGTAATAACCGGTTTCTTCAGTTATGTGTTTTTTGACTACATATATATACATCCATCTTGAGAGAACCCTGTCATGGGCAACTGTCCAAATTTTGTATTTCAGGATCTGTCTAACCATAGTAATGTCAGCCCATGGTCATTCTACGAATATCGCTAGAACTTCCGCAAGCTTAATTTGAAATGCTTCCTCTTGCATTAGATAAAAATATGCAACTCAGTGTAAAAGCTGAAGCAGTAAGCCATGTCGGTATAGCTGATACGCCTCTTAAAATATTATAACTACTACTACTGGTATTTATCATTTCTATAGCGCTACTAGACGTAAGCAGCACTGTACACTGAACATGAACGAGACAGCTCCTGCTCAATCAATCTAATCAAGACAGACAAACAGGACAAATAAGGGATAAGGGAATTACTTAAGGTGGGAATTATAAAACAGACATGGATATTGAACAAGTGAATAGGAGTTAGGAGTTAAAAGCGCTCTCAAAAACATGGTCTTTTTAGCCTAGATTTGAAGACGGCCAGAGCTGGAGCTTGATGTACTGATTCAAGAAGTCTATTCCAGGCATATGGTGCAGCAAGATAAAAGGAACAGAGTCTGGAGTTGGCAGTGGAGGAGAAGGGTACAGATAAGAAGTACTGAGGAGTTGCAAGAGTGAATGCACTTGCATGTGGAAATGGATAGGGAGCCAATGAAGTAACTTGAGGAGAGGGCTAATATGAGCATAGCAACACTGGCAAAATATAGGTCGTGCAACAGATATTGAGCAGATTGAAAGGGAGAGAGATGGCTTAGTGGGAGACTTGTGAGAAGCAAGTTGCAGTAGTCTAAGCGAGAGGTGATTAGAGTGTGGATAAGGGTTTTGGTAGTGTGCTCAGAAAGGAAGGGAAGTTCTGGTATGTTTCTGTTCTCGGTTTGAAGAGAAAACTATCAATACACTTTTGTGTGAGTAGATCATTTTTTTTAGAGTAATAACAATAACAAGCTGTGGCAGATATAGTTGGTGCATATCAGATTTGTTTCTTCTTCCCTTGTAGCTCAATGCTTTTCGTAATATGTAGAGTCCGTACATAGACAACAGGATATAAAGCAGGCTGCTGTCACATTTGGGGCTAGATTATATATATGGTGCCAAAAAACGTGGTGCCGAGAGAAACCCTATTCTATAAGGCGTGCTTAAAGTTAGGATCAGTTTATAGAATAGCACTTACGTGTGGGAATCATGCCTAACTGGAGGTGCAGCCATTTGCAGCAACTGAAACATGGTGCAAATATATATTCCTATATTAGGTGCGTATCCCCGTTATTCTATAATAATGCTTGTTAATTTTAGGAACACCTACGTTCTTGCCCTTGAACCTCTCATTTCCATGCCCTCTTTTGTCCAATCAGATGTAAAATTCAATTAAATTTAATTAGTGCCAGTAACTGCTTAAATTTAATTAGTGCAAGTAATTGCTTGTTAGAAAGCCAATTATTGGTGCTGATTATTTAATTAAATTGCATGTACAGATTGGGCACATGCCCAAATTTGCATGCACAATTTTTGGTGACTTTTACAGAATTAGGGGGCTGGTGCAGTAAGCATAAGGATGACTTATTGAGATTTCTGAACACAAGAGGGTAATTTTATTAAAATTTTCCACATGTAAAAAAGGCTTTTGTAAAATTACCACAGGGTATACGTGCATAAAAGTGTGTACTTTTACGTGACCTGCATGAAGGCTTGTTCTGGGGCTGAGTTCAGGTGGAGTAATAGAAGCCATAATTTACACATGTACTTTATAAAATACACACTAACATTTACATCTGCTCCCAAGCACTACTACTACTACTACTACTACTAGCATTTATATAGCGCTACCAGTCGCACGCAGCGCTGCACATTTGACATAGAGAGACAGTTCCTGCTCAAAGAGCTTACAAACTAGGTAAAACAGACAGACAAGACATTACGGGCAAGGGAATTACAGGGTAAAGAGGAACAGGGGAGGAGAAGGGCAAATGAGTAGTGGTTAGGAGCCAAAGGCAGTAGTGAAAAGGTGAGCTTTCAGCACATGTACATATCGTTGGCGCCAATCTAGCTTTGATTTCTGGCAGTTTACCCCTAGTATGTTATAAAAACATATAGGCGCTTGATAAGAGAGGCTGGGAATTATCCACTAAGAATGATACATTGTAAGATTGTTTAACTTTCTCTTATGTTATGCTCGATCTTATGTAACACTAATTGTCTATTTCAGTCTGTTATCCACCAAGAATGATACATTGTAAGCCACATTGAGCCTGAAAAAAGGTGGGAAAATGTGGGATACAAATACAATAAATAAATAAATAGATGCTTTCTTGCCCTTTCAACCTAGGTAACTTGTTTTAAAATTTCCCTTATGGGGCGATTCTATAACCTAGGCGCTAATATTTACACACACATTAACAACCCTGGATTCTATATATGGTGTTCAAAGTTGCACACCCAAATATGGACGCGCTTCCAAGATGCACGTGCAAATAAATTGGATAATGACCTCTGAAGCATCAATAATTGGGTGCTGACAACCAATTATTGTTAATTGGCACGCATTAAAATTTGCACATGCATCTGGATGCGCGCTATTCTATAAGGTACAGCGCCTAACTCCCATAGTGCGTATGTCAAAAGGGGGCATGGCCATGGGCATTCCGAAAAGTTGCATGTGGATTACAGAATACTTTCTAACTGTGCCTAGCTTGGGCGTTGGCGTTTACACCAAACGTCCTTTGCACTGTTGGTCCAAATGCTGTTCTTACCACATCTGGATTATTGTAATGTCTTATTTTTCAGGATTAAGTGAAAATATCAGGAAAAAAAATGCAAATTATACAGAACATAGCTGCTACACCGATTTTCAAACTGAATAGATACACTAGTGTTTCATCATATCTTGTCAAATTGCATTGGCTTCCTGTAGCTGAATCAGGTTTAAAGCTGCTATGTCTAGTTTTCCAAATTTTACATGACTTCACATCTGAATTGTTGATTAATGTCTCATCATTATGTTTGGTTCAATCTAAGAGACTGAAAGAACAATTAGTGTTAGCAGTGCTGCTTTACAAGGGAATCTGGTCTCAGAAGATTTTTTTAGCTCTCTCTTCCCTGTATTAGGAGTCTCATTATGGAATTCTTTACCCACTGCTATTAGGTCAGATAACAGCTACTTCAGCTTCTGGAACAGGTTACAATCTTTTCTCTTTCCAAAAACGGTTATATAACAAACCATTACTACTGTTGTATCCAATTCCATCTACAAGACTATTCATGATGCACCTTTATTACTTTTATATACTTTAATCGGTCTATGTCAAGTCCATTTAGGGTGTCGGCTGCACTGAACCCTGAAAAGGGGATTTTAGTGGTATATAACCATTCCATATTCTTCAACACGGGTATTACGTTCTATAAATGACCATCTTATGGTTTTACGAGGGCCCTGTCTTGCCCAGTTGGAGACGGCTCGTTGTTGTGCATTCTTTTTTTGCTGTCCCTCATCTCTGGAATTCCATGCTTCTATCTTTATGAAGTGAACTTAATACAAAGAAATTTATGCCTATGTTGAAGGCTTGGTTATTCGAGCAAGCTTACACTGATTGATTGATTGATTGATTGAGACGATTTGCTGAGAGTATCAGTACCTGTGAGAGGGAAGATTTATGTTTGTCTCTAGTGGAGTGCTTGATTCTGTTTGTGTGTGTTGATTACCTTTCCTGTCAAAATATTGTAGTTCCTTTCCCTTGCTTTTATTTTTATTGTTAACTGCCTTGCTGTGTTTGTCTGTTAAAGGTGGTCTATCAAGTTACAAATAAATACAAATACATAGTCCAGCAGCAATAGGGGTGCTATCCAGTCTTTTGCATTGAGTGTTACATGTATGATTATCTCCTAGTTGGTGAGAGGTTATGTGTGTGCTCAATGCAAAGAGCTCAGCTCTCAGAGAACGAGTCTGTTCTTTTGAGGCTAGAGTAGCAGACTTGGAGGAGCTGAGAGAGACAGAGAGGTACATAGAGGAGGCCTACAGTGACGTTGTAGAGAAGTCCCACCTTCAGTCTGGCAGCCCCTGTGCTGCCTTGGAGGAGGGAGATCTTCTAAAAGGAGAGCATAACCTCATGCAGCTGGAAGTAATCCTGTAGCCATCCTCTCGCATCAAGGATGTATCTCCATGAGCTTCTGCCCAGGAGGGAAGGGTTAAGATGGCTGTCATAGTTGGTGATTCAATTATTAGGCATATAGATAGCTGGGTGGCTGGTGATGTGAAGATTGCCTGGTCAATTGTCTGCCTTTTGCGAAGGTGGCGGACCTCATGCATCACCTAGGTATCTGGGGGGGATAATGTATTCCATACATGGGAAACTTCAGACCTACTTTCCCTTGCATGAAGTAGCCCAGGCATTTAAGATGCAGCTACATCTACATTGGCACGAAGGCCAGTGAGCAATGTCCATTGCCCCTTCTCCCAACTTAATCTGCTAGTTCAATCACCTCATTAAATAACGTTTAGCGAGAACTCATTTTCCTGAACCCATTTTGCCTGAGGTCCTATAATTGATTGTGTCAAATTATTTCTCTCTCCTTTATATTTTAAAGGTTGAAAGCGTCTGAATCCAGTTCGGAGTCTGACGTCGCAGCACGTCAGACTCCGAACTGGATTCAGACGCTGAACTCCAGCATGTTGGCCACGGCGGAGGAAGAACTTGCAAGTTGTCATCTCGGGTTGGCTGGCGGGGGTTGGGGTCCCCCGCCAGCTGAAGAAATATTTTTAAAGGCGCAGGAGGAAGCGGACGCAAAAGTAAGAAACGGCAGCGGGGGAGGGCTGGAGGGGGGGTGGAGAGAGTCGTTGGTGGCAGTGGGGGGGGGGGGGGGGTCCGGTAATGGCGGAGGGGGGGGTCGGTGGCGGCAGGGGGGGTAAAATGTGCCCCCTCCCTCTGGCTCTGGCCCCCCCTTCTGCCGGAGGCCAGATACGCCCCTGGTATGCCTGCTCAGGCCTAAACATTAACGCGTACGGCTGTGCTTTACCCAAACTCCACACCAGAATATGCCTACCCAAGTGTCATGTAATTTTAGGTGCTGTTTTGTCACCTTGAACCCCTGGGATATTTTCTTTAAAAGCCCTTTTAAGTGGATAAAACAGGGTTTGACACACAGAAAAGTTGATATACCTCATATGATCAGTATACAACTTTGTATTTGTTATCCACCGACTGGACAAACGCCTTTGATGGTACTATGTAAGCCACATTGAGCCTGCAAATAGGTGGGAAAATGTAACAAATAAATAAATAAATAAAATGACATCCTAAATTAGGAGTATTTCTATAGTCTGGTTCACTGCCGAAATGAACATGATGGATAGTCTGCAGTTATTTGCTCCATGATTTTATAAATAGCACCCAAAGATAGGCGTGGAAGTGGATACACCATTATAGAATAGGGTCGACTGGTGCTTAATTAGCAATAACTATCAATTATTGGCCTTAATCTGCTAATTAGCAATAATTAGGAGTTATGTATGTAACTGAAATATTCCCCTTTTCTATAAACAGTCCCCCTGATATTCAAAACTATTTAACTGGCTGGTTAAATAGTGTTTAAGTACTAACTGCGGATATTCAGCGGGAGATAATTATCTCCCGCTGAATATCCCAATTAGAGGCGAGCTGCTGAGGAGGGGATTGTATATATGGCGCCTAAAACATCGGCGCTGAAATCAGTGCCGACTAATCGTATTCTTTAATCGGCACATAGATTTAGGCGCCAATTATAGAATATGCTTAGTTGATATTTCAGTACCAATCAATGAACGCACCCATTTACGCCAACAAAAAACCTGGTGTAAATCTCAGTGCATAGATTTAGGTGCCCTGGGCTATATTCTATAACTAGGTACCTAAATTTTGGAACGCCCATTTCCCTGCCTATAACCATACCCCTTTTTGCCTCCGCACATTAGAAGTTTGGTGCACATCATACAGAATACACTTAACAAGTTGTGCACCTAAATTCTAATCAGTGCCAATTACTTGCTTGTTAAGTGCTGTTATCAGCACTCATTAGCTTGTTAAGCCAATTAAGTTACGCACGGTGTTATAGAATCCGGGGGTAAACAGCTATATTGCGTGACATAGCCAGGTAGGCACGAATATTTAGTACCAAATCAGCTATGTTGAGCAGTGAAAATAGGCCGCTTAAATTTCAGGCCTATCTTTGACCACTAAAAAGTTAACTGGTTACATTTAAACTACAGTCAATGTATTTATATAAATCCCCACCAATAACCTGGAAAAATCGATTGGAAATAGCCCTAGTAAGCAGCGAAGAATGTTGTGCTGATCACTGCGAGCGCTTGTAGCTGAAGTGGCCAAGCTAATCTTGGACGCAGTTTTTTTTCAAAACGCTGGCCATTGTCGGAGGCAGGAGAATAGCAATAGCAATGCTGCTATGCAATGGGCATTCACATATGTTAAGTGTGTTTTCACAGAAGTTTAAGTAATATGATTCACTTAATTGGTGTTCAAGTATCATATGGGAGGCTTTTTATACCGATGACTGCAACGAAGCCTAAAAAAGACTTTGTTTAAGAGAGTCATGGCTTGCTGAGACTTTTTCCTCCTTGTATTTCCAATCGATTTTTCCAGGTTATTGATGGAGATTTATATATATATATATATATATATATATATATATATATATATATATATATATATATTGAGTGTAGATTACAGTATCTCACTTTCTTCAAAATTGTTTTGATAGTTTTAAAACTACAACAAAAAGCAAAATAATCTTTCTGCTTACAAAGAGAGGAGCTTATTCCAAAGCATAGCTGCCTGCAAAGGGAAAGCAGAATGCAGCTTCTTTTTTAATCTTAAATAGTTAACTTCTGGAAAACGTAACATTAACCCCCCCTGATTCTATAATGGTCACCATAACTTGCATATGCAAATTTAGGCACATTCCCAGTTTGCACGCACAATTTAACAGAATGAGCCAATTAGTTTCAGCATTTGGTGTGGATTTGTCTGTGTTATTATTATTATTATTATTCGTAGCATTTGTATCCCACATTTCCCACCAATTTGCAGGCTCAATGTGGCTTACATTTGCCGAAATGGCGGTTGCCATTTCCGGGTAACAGAATTACAATTGGTAATGCATACGTGGAACAGATAACGGTATACCTACATACATTCTGTGTGTTGCCAAGGTGTGGTATTCTGTCTGCATGTAGTTTCTGTGTAGAACTCTGTAGCTCTCCCCCTTGTTCTATTTTACTTGTAGTAGGTGTATTGGTATTTTAAGGCCTCATATAATATTTGTAGTGCTGCCTGCTCTTAGGTAAGGCTCATGTTGTTTGAAAAATTAGAGCTGTAACGAATAGCATATTTTACTATTCTGCTGAATATGAATACTGAATATGAATAATGGGCACTGACCTTTAACATAAAAAATACTAAAAGAAGCAACACAAAATCATAGATCGAGTGTTTATTTCAGTAAGATTTAGCACAGTAGAGCCCTGTATTATTCATATAACGTATTCGGGCACTATTTGGGGCTGAATCGAATACTAATATTCGGTACAGCCCTAGTTTGAATCATAGGAACTAGTGTTACTGTTGTATGGTAGATCTGCTAGATGGATTTTGAGTTAGGATTTTTTAAAAATTATTTTATTTATTAAATTTACATTTTATTTCAAGTACAATTCTTGAAATTGGAGAAAGTTGATTATTAGTCAAAAATAAGCACAAGGAAATTTGGGTATTACATAATTATTTCAAAATATTGATCTATTACTCATCTTAAGTCCACAATTTGGAGGCATTACACAATACTTAAGGAAACTTAGAAACATAGAATAGAATAATATCTTCTATTACAGAAAAAGGCGGCTGAGAAGAGCACCCAGGAATATTAGTACTTTTTACGGAATTGAAGTTGTTATAGACCTTGGTTGTAACATAGGTGACTCAGCCAGCTTAGCTTCCAAAAAAGAATTTAACTGTTTAGATTCAAAGAATACATATTTAATAGAATTTAACTTTAAGACACATTTACAGGGAAAGTTCAACCAAAATAAAGCGCCCAATTGCAAAGCTTTCGGGCTCAATTTAAGAAGCTCTTGTCTTTTCTTTTGAGTAATCTTGGAGACGTCTGGATACATTCTTATTTTACAATCCAGGAAATCTTGTTCTCTAAGAAGAAAATATTGTTTAAGTCTCTGTCAGGTTGTAGTATGAAAGTTACATTAAGTGTTGCTGTTGTCAATCCCACTTTATCATCTTCAAGTATTTGTGTTAGGTTCATATCTAAAGTTTCAACAGGGACATTTACTCTCTCTTCGTGTTGAGTTAGGATTTTTAACGTTTTGTATTTCACAACGTGCTTGGTAGTGGAGAGATATTGATATTACACTCTAATGACATGAGAATCATAATTTTATTTATTGCATAGGCCACAACATACATCAACCTCATTGCTTATCTCTGTACCGAAGCAAAATAGGATACCAGCCCTCCCCCCCCTCTTTTTTTTAAACTTCTCCACCTCCTGTTTCTTCCCCTTTTTCTTAATGTGATTCTAGTTGTGGATAGTTGTTTCTTAAATGTGAGCTCCAGTTTTGCCATGATTTGTAAATGTTGCATGTTGAACTGTGGTGAGCTCTTGCTTCTATTGTATTATATTGAAATCCAATAAAAGATAATAAATAATTTTATTTATTTATTTTTGTAGGCAACTTCCATTTAGAAAATATGCTAGTTATGATCTGTGCCTGTTGTTGTGGGTGCAGAGCATGTTTACATTTAACTCATAAGAATTGCCATATTGCATAAGACCAAAGGTCCATGAAGATCATGTATGCAGTGTGTCACGTATGCAAGTATCATCTGTCAGGTATGTCCCTACTGAAAAAAAGGTTGAGAACCACTACTCTACTGATATTACTGACACTGACATTTGCAAAATGGGTGATGCCAGCACACATAGCTGGCACATGAACGTCCATTCCTGCGTGCCTTTTAGAAAAAGGCTCTACATTTGTAGATCCCTTTCTAAAATGCTAGTGGAATTTGAGATATCCTGACCTGGATATCTCATTTCTAATCTCTGCGTTCTACCTAAAGTCCACCTTCACATCTGTTAATATCACCATAGCAATCTCCTTCCCGTAGCCTGGCTGAAAATCCAACTGACAAGGATCCAGGGTATCTTGTTCTAATGACCCTGTCCTGCAACTGGACCCCTACTACTTTTTCAATAACTTTCTCCACAAAAGGCAGAGTAGAAATGAACCAGTAAGAATTAGGATCATTTACATCCAAATTATTTTTTTTAAGTATTGTGGAAAAACATAACCTTGTAAAGAAGCATTAGCCTAAATGGCACAAGCAAAGCAAGAGAGTGGAGGAGTGGCCTAGTGATTAGGGTGGTGGACTTTGGTCCTGGGGAACTGAGGAACTGAGTTCGATTCCCACTTCAGGCACAGGCAGCTCCTTGTGATTCTGGGCAAGTCACTTAACCCTCCATTGCCCCATGTAAGCCGCATTGAGCCTGCCATGAGTGGGAAAGCGCAGGGTATGTAACAAAAATAAAATAGATACTATTGGAGATTCTACATGGAATGTTGCTACTATTGGAGATTCTACATGGAATGTTGCTATTCCACTATCAACATTCCATGTAGAAGGCTGCACAGGCTTCTGTTTCTGTGAGTCTGACGTCCTGCAAGTACGTGCAGGACGTCAGAGTCACAGAAGCAGAAGCCTGCGCGGCCACATTGATGATCTGCAAGGGCCGACTTCTACTTCAGGCACAGGCAGCTCCTTGTGACTCTGGGCAAGTCACTTAACCCTCCTGAGAGGGGCACACAGATGCACTAAAGGGGGAGGGGTGAAAAATCAAGTTTGAATAAAAAAGGCTAGTGAGGTTCTCAGGCTCTTCCAGCTGTACCAAACTCTGACTGGGGCATCCACTCAGTGGTCCTTTGGGTGATTTGCTGTGTGATTCAGAATGCAGCAGCAAGACTCACAGAAGATTGCAAGTGACGTGACAACATCACACCATTTTTGCAAAAACTTCATTGGCTACCAGTACAATACAGGGCTAAATTTAAAACTCTATGTCTGATCGTCAAGGCCCTGAAAGGGAAAGGCCCCCGAGTACCTGAAGAATAGGATAATCCTCCACACACCGGCAAGGACACTAAGGTCCTCCCAAGGACTATCACTAACCACACCCTCTCCAAAAGACATTACACGATGTGATACCCGCAAGCAAGCCTTCTCTGGAGTAGCCCCCACACTCTGGAATGCACTGCCTGAAAGGCTCCGCCTAACACAAGACTATCTCTGCTTCAGGAAGCAGGTGAAAGCTTGGGTCTTCAACCAGGCCTTTAATGGAAGAAGTAACTAACTTGTCAGTCTCACTCACACACACAAGGAGTGACTCGGGCTGCACATACTGCAGCAGGACATGTTTATCCACTCCTACCCTAGCTGAGATAATATTTAACCATCTCCCTGACCTCGTGTGCAACTTTCTTTAAATCAGTCACCTTACTTTCTAACTATAATGCATATTTTCAAAGCACTTAGCCTTCCAAAGTTCCATAGGTTTCTATGGAACTTTGGAAGGCTAAGTGCTTTAAAAATATGCCTCTTTATGTTCCATCTTTGCTTTACCCTTCACTATCACTTAAAATGTTCTATTACACATCGTGTTGACATTGTAAGTAGTATATGATGCCATATTTTGTATTGTTATTTGAATACTTTTACTGCTGTAATGCTTATTGCTCATGTTTGTTCTATTCTTACTGTACATCGCCTTGAGTGAATTGCTTGAAAAGGGCGGTAAATAAATCCTAATAAATAAATAAAATATGAACCCCTGTTCTACTTTGTCAAGAACTTCCTACCCTTACAATTGCTTTCAAAGATATTCCCCTATCTTAAAGTTGACACTCATGAAGGTCAAGATGCTCACATTTGTGTGATCCAACTCTCCCTTTCCATTCATAGTATACTTCATCATGCATTCAACTGAGATATTACCGTTAAAATTGAACACAGTATGCCAAGCATTATCACCACCTTTTTTCTGCTAACTGTATTTTTCTCTATGCAGCTCATCATCCCTGTTTTTGGCCTCCTTGACATCATCAGATATTAGTACCCTGAAGTCTTTCTCCTGATCTGTTCACATTAGTCTCTCACCCCTATCTCATACAACTCCTTTGAAATTCTACAAGTCGAATTCATCACTCTGCTCTTCTCTGCATTCAAGCCTAACTGGCAAATATTTGACAATTAATAACGCAGATGAAGAGAACATTTGAAAAGATCTTGCCAAAAGGAAAAAAAAAACCCCTAGTAATAATATTTTTTTCCAAGTACATCAGAAACAGGATGCCTGCAAAGAGTTCAGCCAGATCACTAAGCAAACAATGAGTAATGAGTGCTCAGAGAGATTAAGGAAATGAATTCTTTGCTTTGGTCATACGCTTTGTTGAAGATGATGTTTGTGGAGATACCCACATTGGAGCTCTTTGAAGGTAATGTTTCTGAGAAACTGAAGCAAACCGTTGCAAAACTGGAATACATATTAGAGCAAATTGCTAGTTTAATAGCATCATATGATCAAGCCAGAAGGTATATATCATCTCAGAGTTCTGACAGAACTGAAATATGAAATTGCAGACCTGCTAGGATAATCTGTAATCTACAGAAGAACATGAGAACAGCAACACTGGGTCATCTAGCCCAGTATCCTGCTTTGGCCAATCTAGGTCACAAGTATTTGACAGAATCCCAAAGAGTAGCAAGATTCCATACTAGCAATCCCATGTCTATCTTAACAGCTGCTTTACCCATGTCTATCTTAATAGCAGGTTATGGACTTTTCCTCCAGGAACTTCTCCAAACCTTCTTTTTAAACCCAAATATACTAACTGCTGCTACCACCTCCTCCAGCAATGAGTTCCAGAGTTTAACTATTTGTTGAGTGAAAAACTATTTTCTCTTATCACTGAAATGAGACCATCATGCCTGAAGAATGGAGGATATCAAGCCCAATGCAAATTTTAGAAACAATTTCTAAGGTGCCCTGGGGAACTATAGACCAGTTAGCCTGATACAGTGCTGGGCCAAATGGAGAAAGCTATTGTTAAGAACAAAATCACTTTATACATGGATAAACATGCATTAATGGAGAAAAGACAGCATGGATTTAGCAAAGTAATGCCATTCCTTACCAATTTACTTGAAATTTTTGAAGGTGTTCACAAACATGTGAATGGAGGATTGCTGGTTGATTGGAAGCTCATTTTAGACATAAGAACATAAGAATAGCCATACAGGGTCAGATCAATGGTCCAGGTAGCCCAGTATCCTGTTTTCAACAATGGTCAATCAAGGTCACAAGTACCTGGCAGAAACCCAAATAGCAGTAACAATCCATGCTACCAAACCCAGGGCAAGCATTGACTTCCCCATGTCTGTCTCAATAGCAGACTATGGACTTTTCCTCCAGGAACTTGTCCAAACCTTTTTTAAACCCAGATACACTAACAGCTGTTACCACATCTTCCAGCAAAGAGTTCCAGAGCTAGAAACAGGAATGTAGAAATGGGAATTGAGACGCTCAGATTGGGACGTGAGCTAAATCCATACATAAATAAACACTACAATTTCCATCAGCAATGACCACCTTTTTCAGTGGAGCAGTCTATTTTGAATAAGACTGAATCATAGAATTGCTTTCACCTGCTGAAGCTGATGTTACTAAAGAAATGTATTGAGCCAGCTGAATAAAAAAAGGTATCCCCTTTTATTTATTTACTTTTATTTGTACATATGCCATTGGACCTAGCATGGCAACCACACTACTTTGTCCATTATGGATAACCAAAATTATTCATGATGACCAATGTGCTTTTTAAGAGAAATACAGATTTTATACTTCAGAAACCTGCTTTTTAGAGTCATCATTTATATCTGTTAGGAGGAAATAAATAAATTGTAATTAATATTCTAAAGAAGGTATCTTGAAAAACAAAGAAGATATTGCAAAAAGTTGAGAACAGTAGATCTTCTACCCCTGCCCCCACCAAAAAGTACTATTAGTGAGAAGCCACAGAATAAATCAAAAATAGCCAATATATATTTAGAAAGCCTTCCTAGAAATATCATGGAATTCAGAGAACATAATTCAATTTAAGTTCTCAAAAACCAATGAAGGGGATTACAAAAATCATAAAAACAATAGCCCGAAAACATTTCATGGTGCTATGAAGCATTTGCATTTCAAATTACTGAAGTGGATTCTCTTCAAAAGAATACTGGGCTAACCTTGTAGCTGTGTGCCGCCCTGCAGAAGGGCCTGGGCTTAAGTCACAGCTCAGGAGCTTCGCTCCCCAGGTAAACCAGGGCTAGGATGCTGCAGAGGCAGAATTCACAGCTCTTGAAGGATGGGGGAGTCATAAAATCATTGATAAGAAAGAAATGTAAATACAATAAACTGGTCAAACTGCGTATATGCTCTAGTAGTAAAACATAATAAAAATACAACACAAATTTATATTTAAAAATATACCAGCATCAATTAAAAGCAGCTACAATAACATTCTGGAAGCCATACTTATAATTCACTGATTAGCATAATGCAAACATATTTAAAAAAAAGGTCTTGGTGAGCAGACCATTATCATAAGGAGGGAAGGCACCAGAATTCCTAGATTTGCTCTCTATGGTCACCTAAAACGTGGGCACAGATCACAGGTAAGTCCATATCTGTGATTCAAGGACACACTCAAGCATAATCTTAAAGCTTTTGAGGTAAACCTCAACAGCTGGAAGGACATGGTTTTTGGACAGGTCAGGTGGAGGTAGTTTTGTCATTTGGCAACTTGAAGCAGGGAAACCAAGCAACACAAGCACAAAAAGAAGAGAATGAGAAAAGGCCATTTATACATCTCAAATGCAAGTTTCATCTACATCACCTGTCAAGACTGGTCTTATATCAAATCAATGAACCAATAAACTTAGTCAAAGAGAGTTGATGAAAACTCAATACATTGTCATTGAGAGAAGGCTCCACCCACCATCATCATAATTATCAATTCTTTTTGTAATAAGTGCAGGTATTTTTATTATATCATTCTTCAACAATATCTTAAGTTGTGTATGGAGTCTCAACTGACTGTAAAAAGACCTATACACTGCCATTATTTGTGGTGATACCTACTGGCCAGGTTTTGGGACCATAATTTCAAGGTTCTGGAAAGACTACCACTGCAATGACTTGTGCTAAAATAAGTTTAGGGGATATAAAATAGGTAAAATCTCTGGAAAGCTATAAGGGAAGGCACATGACACCATGTCCCAGCTTTCATTCTAACTGATCAGGAAGATCAAAGAGATTAGAGAGAACTACTGGGTCACAAAAAGGTATATTAATTTGGGGAGAGGGGAATTAAATTTGTACTTTTCTATAATATAAGAATGAATAACAATGTCACATTTTTAATATTAAACTACTAGAAACTAATAAATTTTCAAAAGCACCAATTTCTGGTAGACAATGCTTAGGTTTAGCTTCTGCATGCGTGTGTTTCCAATTGGATTTTTAAATGGTACCAAGCATGCGTTGATCTTTCAGTTGGAATTCTCTTCTTTGACTATCTACTTACTGGCCTTTGCTGTTTATTGGACGTTGGATCTCTCACATAAATAGTTCTTTCAGATTTACGTACTGGTTGCTTCTTCAATTCTTGCCCGTCATTCTGATTCTCTTTGCTTTTTGATTTGATACATCCCATATTTTCTGTAGGAAATTTTAAAAAAAAGAAACAAACTCAGTAATGTATATATCGTTTATCCATTTACTATACCATTACTTCTTACATAACAAATCAGAACGGTTTACCTCTTTAAAGTATAAATGACATATAATAATATTTTTAAAATACAAATAAAAAATACAACAATGTTCTAACATAAAAAAATCCATTTATGATAGGACAGCTCTAACACAACTTCCGTACCAGAGAAAGCAAACCAATTACCGTATTTTTCGGACTATAAGACGCACCGGACCATAAGACGCACCTAGGTTTTAGAGGAGGAAAATAGGAAAAAAAAATTTGCTTTTTCCCTCCTCTAAAACCTAGGTGCTCCGGTGCGTCTTGTCCGAATCCCTCCCTCCAAGTTCGGGATCGCCCTCAGGGTTACCTCCTTCCCCCTCCCCGGCCCTGTCACCACCTCTCCCCTTACTCACGCGATCTTCCCTGGTGGTCTAGTGATGTCAGGGCAAGAAAGAGCCCCCTCTTTCCTGCCCAGCGCGCTGCTCTCCATCCTCCTGTATGCATTGCTGCCTGACGGGTCTCGGCGAAATTCAAAATGGCCGCCGAGAATTGAAGTCTCGGTGGCCATTTTGAATCTCGCCGAGACCATCAGGCTGCATACAGGATGGAGAGCAGCGCGCTGGGCAGGAAAGAGGGGGCTCTTTCCTGCCCCGACATCATTAGACCACCAGGGAAGATCGTGTGAGTAAGGGGAGAAGCGGTGACAGGGCCGGGGGGAGGGCGATCCCGAACTCGGAGGGAGGGCGGGCAGCCTGCCAGCCAGCCAGCCAGCCAAATCTCTACCTTCGGACTATAAGACGCACCCCCCCATTTTCCTCCCAAATTTGGGGGGAAAAAAGTGCGTCTTATAGTCCGAAAAATATATCACTCATACATATCACATTCAAAAAATGCTGCTACCGTAACATAATATATTCCCTGTTCAAATGAACCATATTTCATTTCCTGAGTGGTTTCCTCCAACAAATGACACTGAATTTCCCCTTATAGACAGCACTAGATATCAAAAGCTATTTGAAAGAAATATGTTTTTAAAGCTTTACGAAAGAGCATAAATGATTCTTCTACCCTAATATACTTTGGGAGAGAATTCCACAATGATGAGAAATGGAGGATTATGGTGTGGAATTTTTTTGAGTCGGAGTGAAAATTGATCCCGACTCAATACACTACACCACTGGAATTAACGGATGTATTGAAAATAAAGATTATAGAGACATGGTGCGAGACCACATGAGGAGCTAAGTATTTTTTTCAATTCCGGTTTTTGATATTTGTATTTGGTACCTTTCTGACCTCTTATCTTCTAACTAGCTTTAGAGTTTCAGCGGCTGTAGTTAGATATATATGAACTAAGATCTAACAATTAGAGCAAATATATGGTTTAGTTTCTGATTGGAATTGCTCTATGCAGTTACATATTTTTGGAATTAAGGTGTGGGGGAAGTAGAATACTTGCATAGGTTGCTCAAAAGAGGCCCCTTAGATTCAAAAGTATATAAAGAGGGAAGGTCCCACTGAACTTTCTTTCTGAGAAGTTCTGAGAGAAGAGGACATTTCTCTGGTAAGTGAACGCTACTTTGCTTGTGCTTTGGGAACTTAAAGATTGGGGTTTAAAGGAGGAATTGTAGGTTAGTGTTAGGCAAACTTAAAAAGCAAATTTCAACAGCTAACAGAAAACAGCTAATCTCCATAGTCTTTTCCACTTAGTTTTAAAAGCCTTGCACCACAGCATTAACAGATAGAATCTAACAGCCACTGCAGGATCTAATTTAGTATTCCCACCCACCCCTAGGACAACTCCTCATTTATAGTCAGTTATTGTAATTAGGGTAACAAGCAAGGAGTGCTCTTATAGAGTTTTAAATACATTTCATTACTATCTAAGAAGGAAATACTAAATAAATCATACAATACACTATATAAAGTAAAAGACACTTTTATATTAGGCTAATATCCTTAATACTGTAGCAAGTTTTAAAATATTGGAAAACTCAAAAACACTAAGATGGAGTCAGCAGTCCAGCAGCGAGAGGGGTGCTATCCAGTCTTTTGCATTGAGTGTCACATGTATGATTATCTTCCAGTTGGTGAGATGTCATATGTTTGCGCCCGATGCAAAGAGCTCCTAGCTCTTAGAGAACATGTCCGTTCTCTTGAGGCTAGAGTAGCAGACTTGGTGGAGCTGAGGGAGACAGAGAGGTACATAGAGGAGACCTACAGGGATGTTGTAGAGAGGTCCCACCTCCAGTCTAGTAGCCCTTGTGCTACCTTGGAGGAGGGAGGTCTCCTAGAAGGAGAGCATCACCCTGGTGAAGTAAGAAGTACTCCTGTAGCCAGGACCTGCCCACCAGGGGATGTACTATCCTCTCGCACTAAGGATATGTCTCCAAGTGCTGCCCGGGAGGGAAAGGTTAGGACAGCTGTTGTAGTTGGTGATTCGATCATTAGGCATATAGATAGCTGGGTGGCTGGTGGACGTGAGGATCGCCTGGTGACTTGCCTGCCTGGTGCGAAGGTGGCGGACCTCACGCGTCACCTAGATAGGATTTTAGATAGTGCTGGGGAGGAGTCTGCTGTCTTGGTACATGTGGGTACCAATGACATAGGAAAATGTGGGAGAGAGGTTCTGGAAGCCAAATTTAGGCTCTTAGGTAGAAAGCTCAAATCCAGATCCTCTAGGGTAGCATTTTCTGAAATGCTACCTGTTCCACGTGCAGGGCCCAAGAGACAGGCAGAGCTCCAGAGTCTCAATGCGTGGATGAGACGATGGTGCAGGGAGGAGGGTTTTAGATTTGTTAGGAACTGGGCAACATTCTGGGGAAGGGGGAGCCTATTCCGAAAGGATGGGCTCCACCTTAACCAGGGTGGGACCAGGCTGCTGGCGTCGGCATTTAAAAAGGAGATAGAGCAGCTTTTAAACTAGAAATGGGGGGAAGGCCGACAGTCGCTCAAAAGCGCATGGTTCGGGAAAAGGTATCTTGCAAAGATACCTCACAAACAGGGAAGATAGGGTTTCTGGATAGTGAGGTTACACAACAGACCGTGGTAGGCCAGGTGCCCTTAAATACAACTAAAGATCAGACAAAAGATGTCAAATCAATAGTGTCAGGTACTAAGCATCATGCAAATAAGAACAACAAACATACTCTGAAATGTCTATATGCAAATGCTAGGAGTCTAAGAAATAAGATGGGAGAGTTGGAATATATTGCACTAAATGAAAAATTGGATATAATAGGCATTACTGAGACCTGGTGGAAGGAGGATAACCAGTGGGACACTGTCATACCGGGGTACAAAGTATATCGTAATGATAGGGTGGACCGGACTGGTGGAGGGGTAGCATTGTATATTAACAAGAGCCTTGACTCAGATAGATTACAAATTCAGCAGGACACAAATCACACATTGGAATCACTGTGGGTTGAAATTCCATGTATAAAAGGGAAAAAAAATGGTGATAGGAGTGTACTACCGTCCGCCTCGCCAGGATGAGCAGGTAGACACAGAAATGATAAAAGAAATCAGAGACGCGAACAAAATGGGCAATGTGATAATAATGGGTGACTTCAATTATCCAAATATAGACTGGGTAAATGTAACATCGGGACACGTTACAGAGATACAATTCCTTGATGAAATCAAGGACAGCTTTATGGAGCAACTGGTGCAGGAGCCGACGAGAGAAGGAAAAATTCTAGACTTGGTCCTTAGTGGAGCGCATGATCTGGTGAGGGACGTTATGGTACTGGGGCCGCTTGATAACAGTGACCATAATATGATCAGTTTTGACATCGACCTTGAAGTAACTGTACACAGAAAGTCAAATACGTTAGCGTTTAACTTTAAAAAAGGAGACTATGATAAAATGAGAAGAACGGTAAAAAAAAAACTTAGGGGGGCAACTGAGAGAGTAAAAACTGTACAACAGGCGTGGACGCTGTTCAAAAATACCATCCTGGAGGCCCAGGCCATACATATTCCGCAAATTAGAAAAGAAAGACGGAAGTCCAAAAGACACCCGGCCTGGTTGAAAAGTGAGGTGAAGGAAGCTATTAGGGCTAAAAGAAACGCCTTCAGAAAATGGAAGAAGGAACCATCTGAAAATAACAAGAAACAGCATAAGGAGTGTCAAAGCAAATGCAAGGCGCAGATTAAGAAGGCCAAGAGGGAGTATGAAAAAAAGATAGCATTAGAGGCAAAAAAACATAGTAAAAAATTTTTTCGGTATATTAAAAGCAGGAAGCCGGCAAAAGAATCGGTTGGGCCGCTGGATGACCGAGGGGTAAAAGGGGCGATCAAGGAAGACAAAGACGTAGCGGAGAGACTGAATGAATTCTTTGCTTCGGTCTTCACCGAGGAAGATTTGGGTGGGTTACCGGTGTCTGAAATGGTATTTCAAGCGGACGAGTCGGAGAAACTTACTGAGTTCACGGTAAACCTGGAGGACGTAATGGGGCAGTTCGGCAAACTGAAGAGTAGCAAATCTCCTGGACCGGATGGTATTCATCCTAGAGTACTGATAGAACTGAAAAACGAGCTTGCGGAGCTACTGCTAGTGATATGCAACTTATCCTTAAAATCGAGCGTGGTACCGGAAGATTGGAGGGTGGCCAATGTAACGCCCATTTTTAAAAAAGGCTCCAGGGGAGATCCGGGAAATTATAGACCGGTGAGTCTGACGTCGGTGCCTGGGAAAATGGTAGAGGCTATTATTAAAAACAAAATTACAGAGCACATCCAAGGACATGGATTACTGAGACCAAGTCAGCATGGCTTTTGTGTGGGGAAATCTTGCCTGACCAATTTACTTCAATTCTTTCAAGGAGTGAACAAACATGTGGACAAAGGGGAGTCGGTTGATATTGTGTATCTGGATTTTCAAAAGGCGTTTGACAAGGTACCTCATGAAAGGCTACAGAGGAAATTGGAGGGTCATGGGATAGGAGGAAATGTCCTATTGTGGATTAAAAACTGGTTGAAGGATAGGAAACAGAGAGTGGGGTTAAATGGGCAGTATTCACAATGGAGAAGGGTAGTTAGTGGGGTTCCTCAGGGGTCCGTGCTAGGACCGCTGCTTTTTAATATATTTATAAATGATTTAGAGATGGGAGTAACTAGCGAGGTAATTAAATTTGCTGATGACACAAAGTTATTCAAAGTCGTTAAATCATGACAGGATTGTGAAAAATTACAAGAGGACCTTACGAGACTGGGAGACTGGGCGGCTAAATGGCAGATGATGTTTAATGTGAGCAAGTGCAAGGTGATGAATGTGGGAAAAAAAAACCCGAATTATAGCTACGTCATGCAAGGTTCCACGTTAGGAGTTACGGACCAACAAAGGGATCTGGGTGTCGTCGTCGATAACACACTGAAACCTTCTGCTCAGTGTGCTGCTGCGGCTAAGAAAGCGAATAGAATGTTGGGTATTATTAGGAAAGGTATGGAAAACAGGTGTGAGGATGTTATAATGCCGTTGTATCGCTCCATGGTGCGACCGCACCTTGAGTATTGTGTTCAATTCTGGTCGCCGCATCTCAAGAAAGATATAGTAGAATTGGAAAAGGTGCAGCGAAGGGCGACTAAAATGATAGCGGGGATGGGACGACTTCCCTATGAAGAAAGATTAAGGAGGCTAGGGCTATACAGCTTGGAGAAGAGACGGCTGAGGGGAGACATGATAGAGGTATATAAAATAATGAGTGGAGTGGAACAGGTGGATGTGAAGCTTCTGTTCACGCTTTCCAAAAATACTAGGACTAGGCGGCATGCGATGAAACTACAGTGTAGTAAATTTAAAACAAATCGGAGAAAATTTTTCTTCACCCAACGTGTAATTAAACTCTGGAATTCGTTGCCGGAGAAAGTGGTGAAGGCGGTTAGCTTAGCAGAGTTTAAAAAGGGGTTGGACGGTTTCCTAAAGGACAAGTCCATAGACCGCTACTAAACGGACTTGGAAAAATCCAAAATTCCAGGAATAACATGTATAGAATGTTTGTACGTTTGGGAAGCTTGCCAGGTGCCCTTGGCCTGGATTGGCCGCTGTCGTGGACAGGATGCTGGGCTCGATGGACCCTTGGTCTTTTCCCAGTATGGCATTACTTATGTACTTATGTACTTATGGAATATAAATAAATATATAAAATATCAGCACCTGTGAATGTTAGGCGTCCCATAGCAATTTTTGCTAATGTATATTTATATTTATTGATATGCATTCTTCCATGTCACAGATTAGACACAGTATTCATCATAGTGTACAATTAAATAAACAATCATTTAATTTAATAATAAACATATTCAAACTTTACAGTTCATCAGAATGTACAAGGTGGATTATATCAACAAGATATAAAACAATCACCACATAATATACAAAATGACTATCATGCAATTACAGAAGTGTATCTGAACTTTCAGAAAGCTTTTGAAAAAGTCCTTCATGACAGCTCTTGAGAAAATTAAAAAGCTATGGGAAAGAAAGCAATGCTTTGTTGTGGACTGGGAACTGGTTAAAGATTAAAAAAAAAAAAAAACAACAACCGAGAGGGTAGGGTTCAATGGCCATTTCTCTCAATGGAGGAAGGTGACTAGTGGAAAGCACCAGATCTGTATTGGGATCGGTGCCATTTAACATGAAATGGGAATGATGAACAAAGTGATCAAATCTGCAGATGATACAGGATTATTCAAAGTTCTTAAATCACATGCGGACTATGAGAAATTGCAGGAGAACCTTGGGACACTGGAAGACCGGTCTTCCCAAGGTCCAGAATGCAGATAAAATTTAATGTGGATAAATGTAAAATGATGCACACTGGGCAGGATAACTGAAATTATAGTTACGTGGTGCTATGTTCCAAATTAGGAGTCACTGCCCAGGAAAAGGATCTAGGTGTCATCATGGACAATATATTGAAATCTTCCGCTCAATGTGCAGAGGCAGGCAAAAAAGCACACTGAATTTTAGAAATTATTAGGAAAGAATTACTGAATAAAACAAAGAATATCATAATGCCTCTGTTTTGCTTCATGGCGAGAGTACTGTGTGCAATTTTGGTCGCTGCAGCTCACTAAGGGGGTCTTTTCCTAAGGCACGCTAGCGGTTTTAGCACGTGCTAAAATAGGTGTGTGCTAAACACTAGAGATGCCCACAGGAATACATTGGCGTCTCTAGAATTTAGTGTGCGTCTATTTTTAGCGTGCTAAAAATGCTAGTGTGCCTTAGTAAAAGACGCCCTAAAGATATAGCAGAATTAGAAATGGTACAGATAAGAGCAACCAAAATGATAAAGGGGATGGAACTCTTCTCATATGAGAAAAGGCTAAAGAGGTTAGGGGCTCTTCAACTTCAATTTGTCCAGACCTTGATTAAACACAGCTACATTATTAATTGTTTCTACCACATCCTCCAGGAACAAGTTCTAGACTTTAACTATGTATTGAGTGAAAAATATTTTCTCCTAGTCTTTGTACTTTTAAAAGAGTAAACAATCAAATTTTGCATTTACACGTTCCACTCCATTCAGGATTTTATAGACTAGTGGTTTTCAACCTAGTTCTCAGGGACCATCTGGCCAGTTGGGCTTTAAGGATACCCACCATGAATATGCATGAGAGATATTTGCATATTCATTGTGATATCATGGAAACCCAACTGGCCAACTGGTCCCTGAGGAGGGTTGAAAACCACTAGTCTATAAAATCCTGAATGAAGGGGAACAGGTAAATGCAAAATTGATTGTTTACTCTTTCAAAAGTACAAAGACTAGGAGAAAATATTTTTCACTCAACACATAGTTAAAATCTAGAACTTGTTCCTGGAGGATGTGGTAGAAGCAATTAATGTAGCTGTGTTTAATTAAGGTTTGGACAAATTCCTTGGAGTGAAGTACATAAACCATTATTACAGGCCTGACAAATTTTCATTATATCTAGAAGCTAGCACCAAAACGTAGGAGCCAGCAGCTGAGACCTCTCTTACTTCTTCTTCCCCACCACGCCAACATTGTCTGCAGTGAATTTAATTTTTCTTTGGGGGCTGGCGGGGAGGGGGAGAAGAGGGATGGGAATCCCCTGCCAGATCAGCACTAGCTCTTTTGAAACTGATTTACTAAGGCTCTTTTCCTATTCTATGTCCCTGGGCAAAGAAACTTTAGTAAATCTGTTCCTCAAGGTGCCTTTGCAAGTCACTGGCAGAAGTCAGCAGTCTCCCTTCCCAAAGCATACTGACAGCACTGCCTTGATAGGTGATGCAACTGCCTCTTTGTTTCACATATCACCATGGCCTGGGTCCCCATCAACCTCTCTTTCTCTCTCTCTCTGTCATGCCACTCTCGAGCCTTTACCCAATTTCTCTCATGCCTCGCCCCCCTCCAGCTTTCACCCAGTCAGTCTCTCTCATCCCCCCCCAGCCTTAACCCAATTATTCTATTATGCCCCCCTCCAGCCTTCCTCGGTCAGTCTTTCTCATGCCCCACCTCCAGCCTTACCCAGGCATTCTCTCATGCCCTCCCTCCAGCTTTCCCCAGTCAGTCTCTCTCATGCTTCTCCCCCTCCCCCTCCAGCATCCTCCCCCTGGGCATTCTCTCTCATTCCTCTCCCCAGCCTTCACACAAGTTTCTCTCTCTCTCTCTCTCAGTCACTGGCTTTTGCCTCCTTATTTGCAGTGCTGCCTCTGGAACTGCTTTCATGGGTCTGCACAGAGATCGGGCTCTCCACATACTTGAGCTGCGCTATGCAGGAAAGTCCCACGAGACTTGCCTCCCTCAGTTCTCTCTCCATAAACCCCAGCACAACTCTCTCTCTTCTGCCCCTCCAACCAAGTTCTTAAGGTTCAGCTGTGCCTCTCCTTTCTTTTCACTTCTGGGTCCACCTCCACTGCTTCCTCTTGTGATCGCATGAGATTCCACTGCTACTGTAGCATTTTCTCTACTGCCCATGCAGCTGTTGCTGCCCACAAAGACATACAGCACGCTCCCTCCCTCCCTTCAGCCTGCACAGTTCGATACTGCTGCTTCCTCCTATTAGCCCGGATGGATTAATGCCAGTAGTTCTTCCTTCCAGCTCGTAAGGCTGGTGCTGCTGATGTCTGCTTCCCACGTACAATTTTGCAACTCAAATGCAGAGAGGAAGTTTGCACAATTCTGCATTGTGCAGTATGTCCATAGAAGTACTAAGGAACGTAGGTTTTAAAATGCATCGCAGCTCACTTTAAAATTATCTACCATGACTGAATATAGTTATAAGAAAGTCTATTCTAACAAAGAAGATGAGTACACATTTGCAAGGTGCACAAAAGATGTACGAATTAAACTAAATTCACAACTAAACGCATAATGAAGTGACAAACCAAAAATAGAAATTTGTGCAATGCTGGCAGCTGGTTCAGTTACTTTGACTAACACATATGACTGCCGGACATCCTGGACTGTTCCTGCTCTCACCACTCAGAGTTGCATTCATTGCCCAGTGCACAGTCTGCACATCTCACTCAGACTGGAAATAAGTAGGGATGTGCCTCCATTTGAAACAAAATGGAAATATGAACGGTTTCAAATGAAAACAGGAAAAATTATAGAATTTTGTGGGGTTTTTTCCTATGTGTCATTAATAGCACACACGCTTTCAAAAGAGTCTGTGCTGTTTCAGAAGAAGAGTATGCACTATTCACAAAGGCTGCATTATTTGCAAAGAGGAAACACTCTTTCGAAAGAGTGCAAACTCTTAACAACAATGACAAAATTGCCAATTTCCCAGAACAAAAAGACTATTCCCATAAATGACACATCAAGCTGCACACCCCTAGGGCAGGGACGAATCACAAGTCTGGAGGCCCCTGGGCCAACTAGCACATAGGGCTTCCCCCCCCCCCCCCCCCCCTCTTCCTGGTCACAACTGTCAAGTACACAAAGACACAAATCCAAAACTGAGATATTGGTTACACACGTTTTAAGAATTCCGATTCTTTCTTATCTTTTTCTTTTCAAAGTTTGCGCTTACCAATGCCGCTTAAAGGCTTACGATCCATTTAACAATAACAGTATTGACAAAATGTTAATGACAAATGATGTAAATGATGTTGTAAACTGAAATATGTAGAGCCTGGTAGATTTATCATATTCCTGAAAAACACAACCATCAGACTGGTATGCAAAACCTGCCTTGATAATGAGAAGGGCCCACCAGACCTTTCAGTCCCTGGGTCTGGAGCCAGTAGGCCCAGGCCCTAGGGATAAGACAGAGAAGGGACTCAAAGGAGAAGGGTCAAGAGGTGCTGTGTGCAATGTGTATGCTGCATAAAATCGGGCCAGTTAAATCCCACACTGGAGCTCGTGCATATTTAAAAACCAGCACCAGTGGTGTAGTCACGGGTGGGCCCAGGCCCACCCAGAGATGGTGCAACCCGGCCATTCACAAACCGGTCGGGAATTCTTTCCCCACTGCTATAGTGCTTGCAGCTTACATTTTCAGGACGTCCGGCAGCGATTCACACAGGAACTCCAAGGCCTTCCCTCTGCCGCATCTTGCTCTCCTTAAACAGGAAGTTGCATCAGAGAGGACCAGATGCGGCAGAGGGAAGGCCCTGGAGTGCCTATGTGAATCACTGCCAGGTGTTCTGCAAATGTAAGTTGCATACACTGCAGTGACAGCAGGGGAAGGATAAGGAAGCGGCAGTGATCCTGGACCTGCAGGAAGGAAGCCAGCAAGGGATGCTAGATTATGGGTGGGTGGGTGGCTGAACTCAGGGGAGGGAGAGGTGTGCTGGACTTGTTGTAGGAGGAAGGGGGCTGAATGGAAGGGAGAGGTATGCTGGACTTGTTGTGGGAGTCTTCAGGAGGCGGGAGGGAAGAGAAGGAAAGGAAAAGAGATGCCAGATCTAGAGGATGAAGGAAGAGGGGATCAAATACTGAACCCATAGCAGGAGGGAGGAGAGAGGGGGAATGGGCAGGCAGGCAAGCAAGCCAGATGCTGGAGAGGGGTGGGGTAGAAGTAAGAGGGAGAGAAGATGGATGGCATGGGGGAGGAAGAGAGGGGAGAAGCTGGACAGGGAAATACAGAGACACAGAGAAAGAGCGATGCTGAACATAGAGGAAGATAGAGATGGAAGAAGATGGATAGTGGAAATGAAGAGAGAAGAAATGCCAAACGGACAAGAGACCTTAGTGAGCAAGTTAAGAGAAGACAGAGAGAAGGGATAGTGGAAATGAAGAGAGAAGAAAACAGAGCCTGGGACCAACATGATTTCAAAAATAAAATGACTTATTTTTCTATTTTGTAAATATTTGAAATGGGCATCCTGCCAGAGCTGGTGTTAGCCATGGCTGGGTCCCCAAGAGCAGAAATTTGGGAGGGGATCCCAAAGCTTACTACCAGGCCGCACTTTCTTCAGCTAGGTAGACATGGCAAGAACTGAGTCCAGACAAGGCAAGGCAAGCAGGACAAGAATTGGACCCAGACAAGACAGACATACACTATTCCACCACATATTATATGACAGTTTGGTGAAGCCTTTCCAACATTGGCAAATCAACTTAATCGCTATATGTAGTAATATGCGTAATTTGGCTGAATGAGGTTTGATGGATGTGCCAACAAACAAAAAGCGGAGAGGAAATCCTCACGCAAATTGGAGACAATAAAAACAAAAAAGTGAGGACAAGTGTGGAGGAAATCCGAAGAACTTTATTGATAATCATGAAAAGGTCCAACACGGCTGTGTTTCGGCATCTAAGCCTGCATCAGGGGTCAAACAAATTTTCTTTGGTTGTTACGCGATTAAAACCAAGGGGAAAACTGGTTATGGACTTCTGGAAAGGACAAAGTACACTCAAATTCAGAAGTTTAAGAACTCAACTATGATACGTCTCAACGGCGATACACAGAAGTGACGTCAATAGTACTTGGTTTTTAATTGAGTAACAACCAAAGAAGATTGTCCTCACTTTTTTGTTTTTATTGTTTGATGGATGTGGACATGCCAAATTCACCCGTAATAATAATATTATATGATAGAGATTCCAATATGTCCAAAATCTTTGTTATAGTTTTCCAAATTTGAGACCAATACTTAAGCAATAATGGGCATTGATATATGAGGTGATCCAAAGTGCCAAAGTTAGAACTGCAGGACCAGCAGGTATTTTGTGAGCTTTTAGAAATTTTGGAAAGTTTCCAAAAAGCTCTATGTAGAACAAAAAAAAAGGACTGTGTATATAGTAACGAACATAGTAGATGACGGCAGAAAAAGACCTGCACGGTCCATCCAGTCTGCCCAACAAGATAAACTCACATGTGCCATTTTTTGTGTATACCTTACCTTGATTTGTACCTGCGCATGGAACGGGTAGCATTTCAGAAAATGATACCCTAGAGGATCTAGATTTGAGATTTCTACCTAAGAGCCTAAATTTGGCTTCCAGAACCTCTCTCCCACATTTTCCTATGTCATTGGTACCCACATGTACCAAGACAGCCAGCTCCTCCCCAGCACTATCTAAAATCCTATCTAGGTGATGCGTGAGGTCTGCCACCTTCACACCATGCAGGCAAGTCACCAGGCGATCTTTTCACAATGCTCCATGAACCAAATGTGGACTTGGTGCCATGGGATTTACAGAGGGCTGGGTGGTAGCTCTTGAGCCATAGGTATCGTTTGCTTGCTTAGGGTCCTGTTTATTAAGCTGCGCTGTAGGCGTGCAAACTTTTTAGTGTGTGTTTATCTTGTTGTATGAGTTTATTTTGTTGAACAGACTGGATGGACCATACAGGTCTTTTTCTGCCGTCACCTACTATGTCATGTGATCTCCATTCTTGTCTATTTGTTTTATCTTACGGGATACATAGGGAACCATTACATATCAGACATTCCTAGACCTTCCTACTCTGGGCACTGTCATTAGTCCAAATTGTGCCGTGCCCTCTTACAAATCTGTAGTACCATCAGTATGCACAGATGGTCTCTCTCCTGAATGACATATTAGTTGTGTGCAGAGTATAAAAAATATTTCTTCTGAATGCCCTATTAAGCACATTAAATAAATGTTAATGGTCTCTTTTGAACAACCTTTTATCACTTTAAATACATGAATATTGTAACTTGTTGCTACAGTATATGTTCTCTCTCTCCAAAGTGTGTGTGTATATATATTTTTTTCCCTAAAATGACTTTTACTTGGAAGACATCTCTGGTACCATACCATGACCCTGCTTTTGCTTATTATTAATGAGACATCCTGTAATCTATTAAATGTAACTGTAGATAACTTTGCTCTTATATTACCCATTATAGAACAGAAATTGTGACCTTAGCACATGAAGAATATAGGTTGGGAAAGAATATTTCATGGGCTACGGCCTGTGGTCAAGTACAGATTGAGCTTATTACTATCTTAAAGGAAATTCTGATTACTGCTGTTAGGCCACTGGCCACCATCTCTTGTTCAGATGGCTAGAACCAGATTGCCTGAATTTGCTATAGCCCACCTTGACAATTAGTGTTCCAATCTGTTCACCACATGGATGCTGTATCTGTACTTTGATCCCATGGTCAGGACAACACACTGTTATTTGCCCTGTTGTTAACATTGGTGTGCAGTTTGATAATATACTAATGTATCCTTTGGACCATCTCACTTGGGTGCAGCTGCTGGATGTAACTGGACTTTGTTCAAGCCTATGGATGCCAGTTTGTGTGAACAGACACCCTTTCATTTCCAGTGTGAACCACATCAATTTAAAGAGATTGACAATTCTTCCTCATGCTCCCTGACTGCCAAACTTTCATACTCACCATTTGCCTCACACATTTTGTACTACCTCGGAGCGGGACACTTTTGTTTTCATCTGTTCTTTCCCCCAAATATTTCTATCTCAATTGCTCCAGAGGACATGACATCCACTTTCTAAAGAACACTGTGTTGTACAGTTTGAACTATTTACTGAACAATACATGCTGCAGTCATACACCTCTGGTCTCCATCACTATTAATGGGAGAGCATATTCCAAACCTCTGGTTACCAAGAACTCTATTGACATTCCAGACTTTATACCATATGCTGTGCATCCATTACCTCTTGGCATGGGAGAAGAGACTTTACATAAACTGCTGATCTCTACAGGATTCCATGCCTATATTGATCACCTTAAGCCAACCTCCAAAGAAGTGAATCATCACTTATCAGAACGGAGCGATTCAACAAACTGTTGAAAATTTGCTTCAAGATGCTCATGATGTGAACTTTTATTTGGGTATTCACCTACTGCTGATAGGGGACCTGCTGGAACAGCATTACTGGAGGTACATGAGGCAAACAGATATGGCAAGCTGGCCACTGCTGTGTATAAAGCAGTGGCAGATGTGAATGGTGCATCAGGTTTGCTTCCATTTTTTCCCCATTTAGCAAAAACAAAAAAGGGCCTATGCAGAGTAAAAAAAAAAAAACACACACACACACACACACACACACACACACACACACACACACACATTGGCTTTGTGTCATCTGCAAAAAAAAAAAAAAAGGCAAAACGTTTCCCTCTAACCCTTCAGCAATATCTCTCATAAATATATTAAAAAGGATCAGCTCCAGTACTGACCCCTGAGGCACTCCACTGCTCACCTTCCCTTCCTCCGAGTGGATTCCATTTACCACTACCCTCTGCCACCTGTCAGTCAATTAGTTTCCAATCCAGTTCACCACTTTAGGTCTTAAGTTCAGCCCTCTCAGCTTATTCAGGAGTCTTTTGTGAGGAACCATATCAAAGGCTTTGCTGAAATCCAAATAGATTACATCTAGCGCATATACTTCATCCAGTTCTTTGATCATCCAGCCAAAGAGATTACTACTACTACTATTTAACATTTCTAAAGTGCTACCAGGGTTGCGCAGCGCTGTACAATTAACAAAGAAAGACAGTCCCTGCTCAAAGGAGCTTACAATCTAAAGGACAAAAAGTGCAGTCAATCAAGATTGAGGCAGTCTAGAATTCCTGGATAGAGGTACAATGGTTAGGTGTTGAAAGCGACATTGAAGAGGTGGGCTTTGAGCAAGGATTTGAAGATGGGTAGGGAGGGGGCTTGGTGTATGGGCTCAGGGAGTTTATTCCAAGCATAGGGTGAGGCGAGGCAGAAAGGGCGAAGTCTGGAGTTGGCGGTGGTGGAGAAGGGTACTGAGAGGAGGGATTTGTCCTGTGAGCGGAGGTTACGGGTAGGAGCATAAGGGGAGATGAGGGTAGAGAGGTAGTGAAGGGCTGCAGATTGAGTGCATTTGTAGGTTAGTAGGAGAAGCTTGAACTATATGCGGTACCTGATCGGAAGCCAGTGAAGTGACTTGAGGAGAGGGGTGATATGAGCATATTGGTCTAGGCGGAAGATAAGATGCGCAGCAGAGTTCTGAACGGATTGAAGGGGGGATAGATGGTTAAGTGGGAGGCCAGTGAGGAGTAGGTTGCAGTAGTCAAGGCGAGAGCTAATGAGAGAGTGGATGAGAGTTCGGGTGGTGTGCTCAGAGAGGAAAGGGCGAATTTTGCTGATGTTATAGAGAAAGAAGCGACAGGTCTTGGCTGTCTGCTGGATATGGGCAGAGAAGGAGAGGGAAGAGTCGAAGATGACTCCGAGGATGCGGGCAGATGAGACGGGGAGGATGAGGGTGTTATCGACTGAAATAGAGTGGAGGGAGAGGAGAAGTGGGTTTGGGTGGAAAGACAATGAGCTCGGTCTTGGCCATGTTCAGTTTCAGGCGGCGGTTGGACATCCAGGCAGCAATGTCGGATAAGCAGGCCAATCAGATTCATTTGGCAGGATTTTCCTTTGGTAAAGCTATGTTGCCTCGGATCCTGCAACCCACTGGATTCTAGAAAGTTAACTATCTTTTCCTTCAGCAGTGACTCCATTATTTTTCCTTCAACTGTCATGAGGCTTGCCAACATGTATTTATTTTAGATTTTGCTCACACCTTTTCAGTAGTAGCCCCACGTCTTCCCTGTCCCTGCTGTGAAGAGGGACCACATCCACTCATTGCCAATCCCATGGAACCTCTCCCATCTCTAAAGATCTATTAAATAAATCCTTAAGAGGTCCCGCCAGAATTTATCTGAGTTCCCTCGGTATCCTGGGATGTATCCCATCTGGCTCCATAGCTTTGTCTACTTTCAGATTGTCCAGTTGTTTATAAACACTTTCTTCTGTGAAAGGCACAATATCCACTCCATTCCCAGATATACCCAGAGTCCTTCTCCAGGATTTTCTTCCATGAAAACAGAAGAGAAATATTTGTTTAGCAGATTCGCTTTATTTCAGCACTTTCCACTATTTTCAGCGGCCTTTCAGTCTACCAATTCCATTCCTAGCTTTTCTCCTTTCTCCAATATATCTGAAAAAGTTCTCGTCACCTCTCTTTATATCTTTAGCCATTGTTTCTTCTGCCTGGATGTCTATATTTTACAAAAAGCCTGTGTCCTGTATTGAGAGGAAATTATGAAAATGACAGAGAGGGCTGTAGAGGTAGAAGTAGAAGAAATTCTGGGGGTGGTGCAGTGACCCTAAGCAATTGCTTCTGTGTCTATGGCCATGTTCAGGTTATGCAGTCATTAACGGTGGACATACTGTGTAAATTTAACGAGTGCTTGTACCACAGCTGTATGACCTATTTTGTTTCTAAACAACAGAATCTGTTGATCGGCAGCACCTTCGGGGTTCTCGACTACAATACACAATGCAAAGCAGATTACCTAAAAGTGAAAGGGTTTAAGGTCATCAGTATTTGGGAACAAGAGTGGGACCATTTGGTTAAAATGGATAGGGAATGTGTGGCCTTTCTGAGCAGAGCCGAGTTACCAGAACCTTTAGTTCCACAAGACACCCTTTTTGGAGGCAGAACGAATGTCATATGTCTGTACTATCAGGCTAAACAAGGTGAGAAAACACACCATTATAATTTTACCAGCATGTACACTTTTGCTAGTAAAACCAAAGAATATCCGATCAGATACCCCCAAATCATCTGTGAAAATTTCAGCCCCCTCTTTAATTATTTCAGGCTTGTTAGGCTGCACGGTAAACTCATGTTTCCGTTGTGTCACACGTGTGCCATAATGGGTCAGCAGGAGAAATGTGGCTACAATGACAGTGAGAGAGCCCTCGTGGGGATGTGGTGTACCATAGAATTGGAAATGGCTATCACTAAACTGTACAGGGTAGGTGAAATCTACGAGGTCTGGCATTTTGAACAGATCTATACAACTTTCTGCAGAATACATAAACGTGCATCTATGTCAAAAGCAGGAGGACGGAAGACCAAACGACAGCTGACTTGGTTAAATGGTGAGGTGAAGGAAGCTATTAGAGCTAAAAGAAAATCCTTCAGAAAATAATAAGAAACAGTATAAGAAATGGCAAGTCAAATGCAAAGCGCTGATAAGGAAAGCTAAGAGGGACTTCGAAAAAAAAGACTGCATTGGAGGTAAAAACACATAGTAAATATTTTTTTTTAGGTATATTAAAAGCAGGAAGCCGGCAAAAGAATCAGTTGGACCGCTAGATGACCGAGGAGTAAAAGGGGCGATCAGGGAAGACAAAGCCGAGACGGAGAGATTAAATGAATTCTTTGCTTCGGTCTTCACCGAGGAAGATTTGGGTGGGATACCGGTGTCAGAAATGGTATTCGAAGCTGATGAGTCGGAGAAACTTAATGAATTCTCTGTAAACCTGGAGGATGTAATGGGGCAGTTCTACAAACTGAAGAGTAGCAAATCTCCTGGACTGGATGGTATTCATCCTAGAGTACTGATAGAACTGAAAAATGAGCTTGCGGAGCTATTGTTAGAAATATGTAATTTATCCTTAAAATTGAGCGTGGTACCAGAAGATTGGAGGGTGGAAATTTAACACCGATTTTTAAAAAAGGTTCCAGAGGAGATCCGGGAAATTATAGACCGGTGAGTCTGACGTCGGTGCCGGGCAAAATGGTAGAGACTATTATTAAGAACAAAATTACAGAGCATATTCAAAAGCATGGATTAATGAGACAAAGTCAACATGGATTTAGAGAAGGGAAATCTTGCCTCACCAATCTACTACATTTCTTTGAAGGGGTGAACAAACAAGTGGCTAAAGGGGAGCCGGTTGATATCGTGTATCTGGATTTTCAGAAGGCTTTGACAAAGTAACTCATGAAAGAGTCCAGAGGAAATTGGAGAGTCATGGGATAGGAGGTAGTGTTCTATTGTGGATTAAAAACTGGTTAAAAGAAAACAGAGAGTAGGGTTAAATGGTCAGTATTCTCAATGGAGAAGGGTAGTTAGTGGAGTTCCCCAGGGCTCTGTGCTTGGACCGCTGCTTTTTAACATATTTATAAATGACCTAGAGATGGGAGTAATTAGTGAGGTAATTAAATTTGCTGATGACACAAAGTTATTCAAAGTCGTTAAATCGCGGGAGGATTGTGAAAAATTACAAGAGGACCTTACGAGACTGGGAGGCTGGGCGTCTAAATGGTGAATGACGTTTAATGTGAGAAAGTGCAAAGTGATGCATGTGGGAAAGAGGAACCTGAATTATAGCTACGTCATGCAAGGTTCCACGTTAGAAGTCACGGACCAAGAAAGGGATCTATGTGTCGTTGTTGATGATACGTTGAAACCTTCTGTTCAGTGTGCTGCTGTGCCTAAGAAAGCAAATAGAATGTTAGGTATTATTAGGAAAGTAATGGAAAACAAAAATGAGGATGTTATAATGCCTTTGTATCGCTCCATGGTGTGACCGCATCTCGAATATTGTGTTCAATTCTGGTCGCCGCATCTCAAAAAAGATATTGTGGAATTAGAAAAGGTGCAGAGAAGGGCGACGAAAATGATAAAGGGGATGGGACGACTTCCCTATGAAGAAAGGCTAAAGCGGCTAGGGCTGTTTAGCTTGGAGAAAAGGCGGTTGAGGGGAGATCTGATAGAGGTCTATAAAATAATGAGTGGAGTTGAATGGGTAGATGTGAAGCGTCTGTTCACATTTTCCAAAAATACTAGGACTACAATGAAGCTACAATGTAGTAAATTTAAAACGAATCAGAGAAAATTTTTCTTCACTCAACGTGTAATTAAACTCTGGAATTCGTTGCCAGAGAATGTGGTAAAGGCGGTTAGCTTAGCGGAGTTTAAAAAAGGTTTGGACGGCTTCCTAAAGGAAAAGTCCATAGACCGTTATTAAATGGACTTAGGGAAAATCCATTATTTCTGGGATAAGCAGTATAAAATGTTTTGTACATTTTTGGGATCTTGCCGGGTATTTGTGACCTGGATTGGTCACTGTTGGAAACAGGATGCTGGGCTCGATGGACCTTTGGTCTTTCCCAGTATGGCAATACTTATGTACTTATGTACATCAGGGTTTCCTTCAATGGTGTACTGATGCTGACAACAAAACAGGTACATAGATGATCAGATTACTATGAACCCTACAAAACAAAATTGCAAAACTGGTCTTAAACCCTTTATGGAGGAAGTTTGGTCAAAGAAGTACTCTACCTACCACAAGTATTGTGAAAGACCCCGATGAGCTATATATGTACCTATTTTCCCCTGAATACACCATGAGGCATATTTTCAAAGCACTTTGGGAGGCTAAGTTCCATAGGTTTCTATGGAACTTTGGGAGGCTAAGTGCTTTGAAAATGAGCCTCATTGTCATCTTGCGATGTTACAGTTGATGATGTGGCTTGGAAGTGCCTGAAGGAACTTTGTGCACCGCTAGGCAACACTAACATCTTCATAGCCTCATTTACAACTGCATAGGCCTGACTAGAGCTCCACAGGTTTCTTGACGCTTTACAAAAATGCTGTCTTTATCACAACACAGACTTTGTGATATTTGTGAGCAATGAGGTTAGGTGGAATCCTCCTTTGGGTGACTATTTAGGTGAATTAACGAGTAAGATACTTAAGGGTGAGCATATCACAGAGTTGGTCTTGGCTGGTCCTAAAACATACAAGTGCAGGCTATCCTGAAGGTAAAAGGAATCACACTCAACAAGGGTATCATTGGGTGAACAACCCAAAATATCCATCTAGCAAAAAGGGATAGTCAGAAACAAGGCCCAGTGGCTCATTGAATCGCATGTACTTAAAAAAAATTCAAAGAGTTGTGTATGTCAAATGGGTTTTGATTCAAAAATTTATTACGTTGCCTTATGGCTATTGTCCACACTTCTTGTATAATGTGCTCAAAAAATTCTTTTTGTATGCTTTATTTAACTTTTTTTTTTTTTACTGCATACTTCCTAGATGGATACTATTAGAGCAAACCCTTTATTTATTTGTAACTTTCCCTGTCAATAAAATATATGTTTTCATTCATGTTAACATCCCTAACTTTGTCACGTACCCTGGTGGGGAGGGGGAAATGTACATGTTTGGTGAGGAGGGACAAGGCACAGCATGATGTTAATCACCACCTTACCTTTTTTTAAAGCAGCCAAACTTGCAAACAGCGTAAAATGTGTGGGATGTGGATTCTTACACAGGAAGCAGCACATCGCTCCATCTCTGTTTTAAAATTCAACACTAGTTCTTTTGTCTATGTGGCTTTTAAAGTCTAAAAAAAAATTTAATTTTGATTTTTCCCTGCATCGGTCAAAAATTGCCTTTTTTTTCTTTGTCATGTCTTAAAAGCAAAACAGCTCTTCATGCACAACAAGCAGAGGGCTGTGAGAGGAGGGGCACAGAACATCTCGTTCACACTAGTTATTTTGTCTACGTGCCCTTTAAAGAAAAGAGGAGGAGGAGGAGGGTCTGGGGTTAAGCTTTAGTTTTAAAGCCTAAAACAGCTGTTATTCAGCAATTAGCCTGCCACTCTTAAAACCAGTCGGACTTGATACAGCTTAAAATAAGCACAAAGTATCCTTTTGAAAGAAAAAAAAAGAAAAAGAAAAAAATGCCTATTTCTTTCCCGTGAGAAAAAAGTTTAAGCTGCACACATTCCTCCATGGATGTACGGGGCGATGTCGGGGGCATTTGATGTCACGTCCCATCACATGACCACATTCAATATGACAGCTAGTAGTAAAAACAGGAAGTGATGTGTCCAGTGGTAGCAGCAGCCATCTTGGAAAAGGGGTGTGGCTATGAGGTCACTTCTCATGACATCACCAAAAGGAGTGGGGTTATGTAAAGGGGCATGGCTATGCAAATAAGGTGGGCAAGGGTTGTGGTTATACAAAAGGGGTGGGGCTATGTCACATCCAGTGATATCATCAAAGGGGGCAGGGAGTGGGCATGGCTTGGGCAGAGCGTGAGAACCTGGAACTGGGAATGTCACCTGTCAAATCAATTAATTTGACAAATACCAGTGAGATATACTACTGCTGCCCTTAACAGGGCCCCTGGATAAGTGCTAAGAAGCTGGAATTAGCAGGTTGGCCTAGTTAAGTTACTTACGTGCATTATAATTTAACTTAACTCATGACTTCACAAAATCTACCTAGGGGATGACTGAGACGTGTAAGGATCAAGCTATAGGGAGAGAATTCAACTGCATGGCTGCTAGCCACAAGCAATCTCAAATGTGAAGAAATTCATTGTGTAGGTTGTTTGTTAAGAGATAAAATGCTCTGACAAGGTGAAGACTGTGTATGGGATCTGCTCATCCTGCAAAAGACATCACTGAATATTAAATCTAGTAATAAACTCTTATTGATTGACAACGAAGTTAAATATATGTGACTGCCTAAATCATTTGCCCACCTCCCCCCTCCCCCCAGATTCCTCCATCTCAATATACACTGGACTAATGAGTTATAAGAACTGACTGACTGCTCTATTCAAGCAAGAGGCTAGTTTCTGGGATGGACAAAGGCTGTATTTTACTATGAACAAGTCCTCAAAAACAAAGGGTTTTTTTGCTTGAAAAATGAGAAAATAAAAGAGGAAGCTTTGAATTTCATTCTAATTGCATTAGTGAAAGGAATAGAGAACATGATGACATATAAAGCTCCCGATACCCAGCTAGTCTGCCCACTGTTCCTTCCTGTTGCATCTGGCTTTTCCATCATTTCCGCACAGCTAAGGATCCTCTGTGTTTATTCCTGCTTCCTTGAATTCCAATCTTGTTCGCAATGCTAATTGGATATTACAAGCCAAATGCAAAGGCGCCTAACAATAATAAGGTTGATGGAGCCATCTATTAAGAGAACTACTGTATCAGTTTTAGAAAACAGAAATGTTAAAGAAACACATGGAATCAGATGAGCTTTTTTAACTGCTCTCCTGAGCTTCAATTCCACTTTTACTAGAAAGCTGAGTGCCCCTCAATTTGCTGCAGACATAAGCAACGTTGTTTTAATCTCTTTTCAAAGTTGTGGTATTCGAATGGCAAGTATTGCTGTAAACATTCCTATTAAGCTCTTGAATGTTCAGTGGAAGAGTGGCCTAGTGGTTAGAGCACCAGTCCTGCAATCCAGAGGTGACTGGTTCAAATCCTGCTGCTGCTCCTTGTGATCTTGGGCAAGTCACTTAATCCTCCATTGCCTCAGGTACAAACTTAGATTGTGAGCCCTCCTGGGACAGAGAAATATCCAGTGTACCTGAATGTAGCTCACCTTGAGCTACTACTGAAAAAGGTGTGAGCAAAATCTAAATAAATATGTAAACATAGTTTGATATTCTAAGGGATTTATGAGGTCTGCACCTAATATGAACCACATAAGTAGGCATATCTTTTTAATTCACTGCTAGTGGATAAATTCTGGACGGACAAATCCATGTTCAGCCAAAATATATTTGTTTAAATTTAGGAGGGAACTAGGTAGTCCAGGGGCTGGGCCAAAATTTTTGCAGATAGTGGCAATATTCAACAGAATTCCAGATAAATTTATCTATTTATGGAGATAGCACCAATAGTGGTCCTAACTGGAAATGGATAAAGTTGCCTGGAAGGGCAGGAACACTGAATATCATATGCAATTATTTGCTTATTTATGCGGTAATTGTGTATTTGAATATTGACCCTACAGGACTCAGTTTTCAAATGTTTCACCACGTTAAAAAAAGCCTTTAAAGGGGGATCCAAGATGGTCACAGGTGGTGAAAGCCATGAACATCTTACATAAAAAGTTTTTCCTCCTTTTTAACAATGGGGAAGCCAAAGGGTGCCCAGTCAACTAAAGGTTCTAAGCTGAAAACCACCAAAATATTCATTGTGCAGCTTCACACATCAGCACCGCTAAGTACAATACATACAAATGTTCTCATTAATTTCTTGAAGACTATCCAGCTTATAATTGAAAAAGAAAAACGCTTATATTGCGACCCAAATCGGGAGATAGACGTTTATCTCACAAAAACGAATAAAGCGGTATAATCGAAAGCCGAATTTGGACGTTTTCAATTGCACTCCGTCGCGGATGCGGACAAAGTTGATGGGGGCGTGTCGAAGGCGTGGTGAAGGCGGAACTGGGGCGTGGTTATCGGGCGATCAGAGATGGGCGCCTTTTGCCGATAATGGAAGAAAAATATGCGTTTTTAGCGAGAATTTAGGGCACTTTTCCTGGACCCTGTTTTTCCACGAATAAGGACCCCAAAAGTGCCCTAAATGACCAGATGACCACTGGAGGGAATCGGGGATGACCTCCTCTGACTCCCCCAGTGGTCACAAACCCCCTCCCACCACAAAATATGCCGTTTCACAACTTTTTATTTTCACCCTCAAATGTCATACCCACCTCCCTGGCAGCAGTATGCAGGTCCCTGGAGCAGTTGTTAGGGGGTGCAGTGGACTTCAGGCAGGTGGACCCAGGCCCACCCCCCCTACCTGTTACAATTGTGCTGCTTAATGCTTAGTCATCCAACCCCCCCCAAACCCACTGTACCCACATGTAGGTGCCCCCCTTCACCCCTTAGGGCTATAGTAATGGTGTAGACTTGTGGGCAGTGGGATTTGAGGGGGATTTGGGGGGCTCAACACACAAGGGAAGGGTGCTATGCACCTGGGAGCTCTTTTACCTTTTTTTTTTGTTTTTGTAAAAGTGCCCCCTAGGGTGCCCGGTTGGTGTCCTGGCATGTGAGGGGGACCAGTGCACTACGACTCCTGGCCCCTCCCACGAACAAATGCCTTGGATTTATTCGTTTTTGAGCTGGGCGGTTTCATTTTCCATTATCACTGAAAAACAAAAACGCCCAGCTCACAAATTGTCGAATAAAACATGGACGTCTATTTTTTTTTTTCGAAAATACGGTTCGGTCCGCCCCTTCACGGACCCATTCTCGGAGATAAACGCCCATGGAGATAGACGTTTTTGTTCAATTATGCCCCTCTATCTGTTCTAACTTTCATAAAGTCTCTTTGCTATACTGGTCAAATCACTGATTCTTTCCCAGTTGGATTGATTCAATGCACTATATTTTGACATATCTATTAAACTATTCAAAAAAACCCCAAAAAACCTTCCAGTTCTTAGAGAATACCGCAACAAGTTTGGCTTATAAGCTAAAAGATTTGACAGAGTAACTCCACTGGTTGCCACTACAGGCTTCATTATTTTCAAAGTTACGTGTTTGTTTTTTGAAAATATTATGTGGACAGGACCCCTAGGGCACTGTTTACTAAGCTGTACTGTAGGCGCATTAACTTTTTAGTGCACACTAATGCTAGAGACACCCATTATATTCCTATGGGTGTCTCTAGTATTAGTGTGCACTAATTTTTAGCACGCGCTTAAAAGAGTTTGTGTGCCCACAGCATGGCTTAGTAAACAGGGCCTCAAATGTTTAACTTTCTTTCTTAGGATTTATTCACCACATTTTTGAAGGAATTCACTCAAGGCGGTGTACAGTAAGAATAGATCAAACATGAGCAACAGGCAATTACAGCAGCACAAATATTCAAAAACAATACAAAGTATGGCATGGTATACTACTTTATTTTACCTATAGATAGGAACCTTGGTTTACCCTCTAAATTCTATTGTCTCCAAGGGTATTTGAATGTGTTTACCAGGAATCATGTTCATAAACACAAATCTTTTTCAATCTGACCTCAATACTGCCACCCCTGGTCTAACACCTTACTGGTGAAACAGAACCCTTTCTTCTAAAGGGTATCCAAGGTATTTTGTGGGGTTAATATTATCATAGGTCTATTATTCTGTAGTCATCATTCATTTAAACCACTGCTGGAAAAAAATAAACGCACAGAGCAGAAAAACATCTAGCAAGTGGCCATTTTCAAAAAAATAAAAAAGATAGATGTTTTTCTGTTTTGAAAATGGCTATATCCACTTGAATTTTGGACGATTTGCAATTTGGACTTAGACATCATATCAAAAATACCCCTCCAATTGTCCTAACCAAACCCTGACCAAATTTAAAGCCTATATTTCCATCCAATAGAACTACCTCACCACCTCTCCCTCCACTAGTCCATTCCCCTCTCTCTCCTTCCCCTCATTCCCTTTCCTCCTTTCCTGAAGTTACTATTGAGGAAACTACACTTCTCCTTTCTTCCTCAAAATGTACCACCTGTTCCTCTGATCCCATTCCCACCCACCTTCTTAATGTCATCTCTCCTGCTCTTATTCCTTTTATCTGTCACATTCTCAACCTCTCACTTTCCACTGCGACTGTCCCTGCTGCCTTTAAACATGCTGTGGTCACACCTCTCCTTAAGAAGCCTCCACTTGACCATACTTGTCCCTCTAATTACTGACCCATCTCCCTCCTTCCTTTTCTCTCCAAATTACTTGAGCGTGCTGTTCACCGCCGCTGCCTTGATTTTCTTTCCTCACATGCTATTCTTGACCCACTACAATCTGGTTTTCGCCCTCTCCACTCAACCGAAACTGCGCTTACTAAAGTCTCCAATGACCTATTACTGGCTAAATCCAGAGGTCAATATTCCATCCTCATTCTTCTTGATCTATCCGCTGCTTTTGACACTGTCGATCACAGCATACTTCTCGATACCCTGTCCTCACTTGGATTCCAGGGCTCTGTCCTTTCCTGGTTCTCTTCCTACCTCTCCCTCCGCACCTTTAGTGTTCACTCTGGTGGATCCTCTTCTACTTCTATCCCTCTGCCTGTCGGCGTACCTCAGGGTTCTGTTCTTGGTCCCCTCCTCTTTTCTATCTACACTTCTTCCCTTGGTTCATTAATCTCATCCCATGGCTTTTCCTACCATCTCTATGCTGATGACTCCCAAATCTACCTTTCTACCCCTGATATCTCACCTTGCATCCAAACCAAAGTTTCAGCGTGCTTGTCTGACATTGCTGTCTGGATGGCTCAATGCCACCTGAAATTAAATATGACCAAAACCGAGCTTCTCATTTTCCTCCCCAAACCCACCTCCCCGCTCCCCCCGTTTTCTATTTCTGTTGATGGCTCTCTCATTCTCCCTGTCTCCTCAGCTCGAAACCTTGGGGTCATCTTTGACTCTTCTCTCTCCTTCTCTGCTCATATCCAGCAGATTGCCAAGACCTGTCGTTTCTTTCTTTACAACATCCGTAAAATCTGCCCCTTTCTTTCCGAGCACTCTACCAAAACCCTCATCCACACCCTTGTCACCTCTTGTTTAGACTACTGCAATCTGCTTCTTGCTGGCCTCCCACTTAGTCACCTCTCCCCTCTCCAGTTGGTTCAAAACTCTGCTGCCCGTCTCATCTTCCGCCAGGGTCGCTTTACTCATACTACCCCTCTCCTCAAGACCCTTCACTGGCTCCCTATTCGTTTTCGCATCCTGTTCAAACTTCTTCTACTAACCTATAAATGTACTCACTCTGCTGCTCCCCAGTATCTCTCCACACTCGTCCATCCCTACACCCCTTCTCGTGCACTCCGCTCCATGGATAAATCCTTCTTATCTGTTCCCTTCTCCACTACTGCCAACTCCAGACTTCGCACCTTCTGTCTCGCTGCACCCTACGCCTGGAATAAACTTCCTGAGCCCCTACGTCTTGCCCCATCCTTGGCCACCTTTAAATCTAGACTGAAAGCCCACCTCTTTAACATTGCTTTTGACTCGTAACCACTTGTAACCACTCGCCTCCACCTACCCTCCTCTCTTCCTTCCCGTTCACATTAATTGATTTGATTTGCTCACTTTATTTATTTTATTTTTTTTTGTCTATTAGATTGTAAGCTCTCTGAGCAGGGACTGTCTTTCTTCTATGTTTGTGCAGCGCTGCGTATGCCTTGTAGCGCTATAGAAATGCTAAATAGTAGTAGTAGTAGTAATGTAGAAGCTTTGGTAGCTACTTCACTAATAAAGGTACAGAGCTGAGACAAACAAGTAGCCAAAGTTCCTTCCATTTTAGAAACTGCCAAATTTCAATATTAGAGATCTCCTTAAGGGGTATAACTGAAACCCCCATAGTCCCCATATATTCCCCAAACGAAACTGATTTCAAGGAGGTTCTGGGCATTAATACAACATTAGTGAGGATTTCACTGAGAGAATCTGGAAGAACAGTAACCAAATGAGCTCCTCCTAAGAGAGGTACATCAGACTCAACTTGCTGACATAGCTCCTCTCCCAACACACGTACCTAGGACTAGATGTGGTGGTGGTTGGGGGGGCAAGTCTGATGGAATATTAGATGGCTTAGGTGGTAAGCAAGTATGTGGACATAAAGAGGGCTTCAGGGTTCACTGCTTCTTCCACCAATGGATTCAGATCTTTAACAGCACACAAAGCAACTCCCTTAGTTGTAGCAAACTTATCCATTGGACCCTGAATCTTCTCTTCCTTCACTTGAATAATACCCTTAGTTACTCCCTTCCTCTTGCCCATGATGGAATAAAGAACAAGAAACACAGTACTTGGGGACAACGTCCTTCCAAAGATTATTCAATACAAAAATCCTCAGTTGGCTCTGAAGGGGATACAAAGAGGTGTGCCCATTTAGACACACCCCTTTGGACACACACCCATGGGCACATGTCCATGGGCCAAGTTCCACAACAGTTCTCAGATTTTGAAGAAGACTGTAACATTAATAGGTGACATCAAACACCTCGATGTAACTCCCAGTCCCTGGTTCAGTTCAGGGTAACTCACTGCTCTCCTCTGGTTCTCCTCGCAGCAGTGCTCAGATTTTGAGGAAGACTGGGGTGTCTATAGGTGACGTAAGTTTCCCTGATGTAACTCCACTTCTGGGACTCAACCACCTCCTCTCCCAGTCCCCAACTCAGTTTACAGTAACTCACTGTTCTCCTCCTTACTATTCTTTTTGAAGGCACCTGAAAGCCTCTCTCTTTCATAAATATTTCATTCAGAAATATGCTTCTTGATTTTAATTTTTTGCAGTTTTAACATTATTTTTTATTGTAATTGCCAGTGATTTACTGGTCTCTTTCTCTGTAACTCACTTTGAACCTTATTTGAGAGAAGAGAAACTAGAAATGTTGAGCTACATCTATGAAACTAAACTCCGGATAAAAACAGATGGAAGTGATAAGAAGAGTATCTTTAACACTGTAACTACATTATGAGTCGTCATCTTTGGTAAGATGGATGATTGCCAATATTTTGGTCTTACAAACTGTTAAAAATGTAATCTTAACAGTAAGAGATTATGCCACTTTGTCAACTTCAAGGCAATATGATGGTTTGAGAAGAGACCCATGCTACTGGTTCACTTACTGTAATACTAAGTTTTACCTTCTGACAAGAGGAGCTGCGGCTAATACATGGATGCGGCTTATTCACATTCCTGTTTACATAAATGTACAATTAAACTATATAGTGTGACGTTTGTCATATAATTTTGCTCTTTGCAGGAAGCTACAGCCCAAATACTGGATCTACTTTTGTCAAATGAAACATATGAACTCAATACAGGTCTTAGGGCCCTATTTTTACTAATGTGCGCTAGCGTTTTTAGCACTTGCTAAAAATTAGACACCCATATATTTCTATGGGTGTCTCTAATGTTTAGTGCGAGCTAAAAACACTAGCATGGCTTAGTAAACAGGGCCCTTACCCCCGGATTATGGCACCTAGATTCTGCACAGAGATACGCACGTATGTTAATTGGTGTAACAAGGAAATCAGAATTTTTACAGCACTAAACAAGCAATAATCAGCATTAATTGGTAATTATCACAATTTATATGTGGATATCACTACGAGTATTCTATAAAGAACTGCGCCTAAATCGCAAAGCATGCAGTTCAAAATAAAATGCACATAGTTTTAAAAGGATGTGTTTATGGGCGTTTTGTGAGCATTCCAAAATTTCCACCTGTAATTACAGAATATGGGTCAGTGCGCCTAAATCTATTTCTTGAGTGCTGGAATTTACACCAGGTTTTTATTGGCATAAATGGACATGCATAGATTTAGGCACTATGGCATCGACTAAGCATATTCTATACACCGTGCCTAAATCTTATAGAATACACTTAATTCTGCACGGATTTTTTAGGTGCCATATATAGAATCTAGCCATTAGTGTCTAAATTGTAACTGGAATAAACTTATACAAACTAGCTTATTTTCGAAAGGGAAGGACGCCCATCTTCCGACACAAATCGGGAGATGGGCGTCCTTCTCTCAGGGTCGCCCAAATCGGCATAATCGAAAGCCGATTTTTTGCATCCTCAACTGCTTTCCGTCGCGGGGGCAACCAAAGTTCACGGGGGCGTGTCGGCAGTGTACTGAAGGTGGGATTGGGGCGTGGTTAAGAGATGGACGTCCTCGGCCGATAATGGAAAAAAGAAGGGCGTCCCTCACGAGCATTTGGCCGACTTTACTTGGTCCCTTTTTTTTCACGACCAATTTTGCTGGCTCAAGGAAGCTCTTACAAACTAATTGATCCATTAGCAAGCAGCCCACCCAGGACACATATGAAACCAAAGAACTGAAACAACTTTAAACACCAAGTATCAACGTGTATAAAAGCAGATCAGGAGAACGCATATTACATTAATCATTACAGTCCCCCTCCCCCCACATGAATTAGAAGTTTAGAAAACAGCCCTGAATTTACATTTGAAGGCTTGTAAGGTCTATAGCAAGTAATGAAGGAAGTTTTATAACAAGCACATGTTAACTGCAGAAGTTGTGATGTCTATGCTATACCAATTATCAAAGGAACAGTATGTGCATTTGGTCCTTTTGAAAAATTATCTCACTGAAAATAACCACATATGTTTATAGCTGCTATTTAGTAATACAAGATTTGAGAAAATGTATCTGTATTATGCTCTCAAAAATATAAAATAATGTGTAAGTCCAAATCCAACCCAACTCCACCCATGGCAAGGCCTCTGCTTACACATATATGCTAAATGGCAAACAACATAATCCTCAAAATGGCACCCCGAATTCTCCCTCTATTTAAACTAGAACATGGTCATGTGACAAATGAAGGCCAACCAAAAATATACCCTATGGGTGCCCCGGGAACCCTTTACTAATTCCCAACTTCTTTAAAACTATTAATGAGTTCCAATTCATTTTGAGAATTAAACCCTTCAGGTAAATAGTGTTTAATATGAATATCCAGCGTTCTTTATAATTCAAGAGCCTCTCGGCAGAATTCCCTTCCATGCCCGTAAGGTCTGGGCAATGTTATAACAATCCATTCTTGTACATAAATCTCTTAATTTTAGAAATCACCACTAAATTCAATGACACTGGGTAATGTTCAAAAATCCAACATAAATCAATAAAATCTACTAAAGTGACAGAAATAGCAGAAAAACTTTAGAAAAATCTTTTTAAGAGGACCATCATAGAGAGAAGAGCCATAGACAATTTCCTCCTAATTTGATAAACGTTGCCAACCACACTGCAGTTGGTGCAAATGGCCTAGCCTAAAATTAGGCACGATTCCCAGGCATAACTGCTATTCTATAAACTGCATCTAACTTTAAGGTAACTTTTAACTTTTTTTGGCACCATATATAGAATTCATCCCTTTGTCTTTCATACAAGGCTCATTAGAGTTCTAATTGTAAAGTAGATCCAATTAACTGTTATGATTATTATTCAAAAAGGTTGTTAATGTGCAAATTCAAATTTCATACCTTGCAACCCATATTTCATCAATAAGTTAACTCCTCAATGGTAAAAAAAATTACTGATCTGCAAAATGTCTACAACGAAGACAGTCAGGGTCACACGCCAACATGATCCTGTTTCAAGCCTTAAAGCTCTGCCTCAGAGAAACTTTTGTCAACTGATCACCAACCAACCAATATCCATTGTCCTATAGAGAAAAACTTATTTCACACCATAGCTTCCGTCTCAGCAGCACTATTTTATGCATGACAATCGGCATGGAATATTACCCATATGGTATAATAGGCCTAAACTGCTACTATTGTTTTCATACACTCCAAAAAATCTCTCATTCAAATTCCCCTGTTCCCTTTTGGGTAAGGCCACCCTTTCCATCTTCTTAAAGCTCAGCTAGAGGCTGAGCACACAACATACCAGCAGGGCCGTCGAGAGGGGAGGGGCAGGGGGACAAAATTCCCTGGGCCTCCAAGGGGGGCCCAGCGCCATAGTCCCACCCGCCCTCTGTCATTGACCATCTGCCACCAGGCCGGGCCCCCTGCATTGAAATCACAGCGCCTCTCACCTCTGTGTGAAAGCGCTGCAGGCAGCAGGGCAAAAGATCGCCTCCCTTCGGGCCTCCTTCCCTCCCTGTGTCCTGCCCTCATCTGACGTAACTTCCACGAGGGCGGGACACAGGGAGGAAGGAGGCCCGAAGGGAGGCGATCTTTTGCCCTGCTGCCTGCAGCGCTTTCACACGGAGGTGAGAGGCGCTGTGATTTTAATGCAGGGGGCCCGGCCTGGTGGCGGATGGAGGGGGAGTGGTGGCGGGTCCCCGGGGGCGGCTTGCCCTGGGCCCGGCCCAGTAGCTCGGTGGCCCTGCATACCAGGTTACTCATCCACACTAAGAACAAAGATTCTAATTCACCCCTTCCCAGAAAAAGGCAAAAAAGGCCCGAAATTGTTCATATTCTGTGGATGATGGCTAACCACATAAATGTGCAATACACAGATATCACCGACTTCTGATATAGTTAGCAACTGAAAAGAGGCCTAAAGGAAGGTGCTTTATAAAGTCAGGGGGTGTGGATGATACACCTATATTCTAATAAAACGGTAAAAACTGTTGCACGTGCAGATTCCTCTGTCCCTCCTGACACTGAGGTCATGGGTTCAGTGGCAGTTTGCAACAAAACAGTTTTAGGTAGGATGGGTCAAAAACTTTATTAGGTGCATGTAGGCATATTAATTGAGCTCTATAAGGCTGATACTAAAAAAATGATGGAATGAAAGCAACAAAGTTAGGTACCTAGATCTTTTGAATCTTGGGCTCTAGGCACTGACTCAATGCACTGCAACCTTCAACTCACTGGTTTTTATCTGGCTAGTAACTGCTTCTCAGCACTCTGGTTCACATACATTGACTAGCACAGATGGATACACTGGCCCCCTCCTGATCACAGAGACCTGGTCTACCCAGCCTTGTTAATGTTCTCCCTCCCAAGGAGCCCTTCCACCTCAGAGTCCTGATCATGCTGTCATAGAGTCTCAGGTCCTCATGTCTCTACGTTGGAAACAAGAGATAAAGGTGAAGATGAATTACTTGGAAGAACAACTTTGCAAACACTCGTGGAGGGGCATTTTCGATGTGACATCTAAGTCTGACTTTGGACATTTTGCTCAAAACGTCCAGAATCCAGATGTCTAATATAGCGATTTTCGAAACAGCAAAACGACTGTCTTTTTTTCCCCCCAAAATGGCCACTTGCTAGATGTTTTTGTGCTCTGTGTGTTTATCATTTTGGTCCATTAAAAAAAAAAAAGTCCAAGGAAAAACTGCACAAAAACAAGCTATTGTGATGTAAGAGAAGCCAGCATACTTAGAGGAGCCAGCATTTAGTAGACTGGCCACACAGACATCCCAGCAGAGCAGTGGGGCACCCTAGGGGACACTGCAGTGCACTTCACATAAAAGCTGCCAGGTACACATCTCACCCTAGTCCCCACCAAAAACTTAGGGGCCCTTTTACAAAGGTGCATCAGGGCCTGTGCACGTCCAGCATTTGCCACATCAACATTATTGCTCAGCTATCATGTGCCCCAGGCGGTAACTCTGAATTTGGCGTGCACCAAAAACATGTGGTAGAAAATACTTTCTATTTTCTACCATGTGGCACTTACCCGGTGGTAAACGGCAGTGGGCGCACGCTGCATGCCTACCGCCCAGGTAGCGCGTGAGACCTTACCGCTAAGTCAATGGGTGGCGGTAAGGTCTCAGGCCGAAAATAGATGCACGCTGGTTTTTATTTTGCCACATGTCCATTTTCCAGCCCCAACTATACAACACTACAATAGCCGTTATGGCTGCAAGTGACATGTATATAGTAACATAGTAGATGACAGCAGAAAAAGACCTGCACGGTCCATCTAGTCTGCCCAACAATTTAAACTCATATGTGCTACTTTATTTGTATACCTGACCTTGATTTGTTTCTGCCATTTTCAGGGCACAGACCGTAGAAGTCTGCCCAGAACAAGGCCCGCCTCCCCCCACCAGCTCTGCCACCCAATCTCGGCTAAGCTTCTGAGGATCCCTTCCTTCTGAACAGGATTCCTTTATGTTTATCCCACCACCTCCAGCGGGAGGGCATTCCAAGCATCATCATATGTAGGTACAGCAGGTTTTTGGTGGGTTTTGGAGGGCTCACACTTTCCACCACAAGTGTAACAGAGTGGGATATGGGCCTGGGTCCCCTTCTCCACAGTGCTTGCTGCTCTAATAGGACTGGTTATAACATCTGAGGCTGTCATAGAACCAGGTATGTACTGTTTCTTTCACATTTTGGGGGTGGGGGGAAGGAGTCCGTGATCACGGGGAGAGAAAGGGGGTGTAATTCCTTTATTGCTCCAGTGGTCACCTGGTCATTTAAGGCATTTTGTTTTGTGGCTTAGTCATTATTAAAACAGGTCTAGCTCAAAATGTCTTAGTTTTAGTCCTGGATATTTTTGTTTTGTTCCATTATGGCAGAAAAACGTCCGATTGTTAGGAACACCCAAATCCCACCCTTAACACCCCCCCCACGCGCCCCCTACATGACCTCTTGTGATTTGAATGCACTGCGGATGAACAGCATAGAAAAACATATATAAAATATGTTTCAAAAACAGCGATTTGAATGTTTTGGCAAGCAAAACATCCAAATGCTGTTTTATGTTACTTTTTAAATGTTTTTCTCTTTTGAAAATGAGACCCTTAGTTCAATAAAACCACTAACCTAGAAAAAAACCCCATAATAAATAGAACATCGATATAAAAAGATCAAGGACCATCCGAGTTGCTGTGAGCTATCTTAGGCCCAGAATTTGTGCACTCTACAGCTACTCAAAAAGGAATGGAGAAGAAAACCAGGAATATCAATATGCCTCTATATAGATCCAAATATAACTACTAACCTCACTCCCACTTAGTGAAAAACTATTAAACCAAACACCATTAAAAATATTAATGTCTGCTCATCAATTGCCACAGAATCTCTGCACATACGCCTCCTAATTTTATAAATCTGCGCTAACCATTTGACATTTAGGAGCAAATCCTATAAATAGCGCTGAAAAATCAGCGCCAGAAAAAAATCAGCTCACAGTACTATTCTATAGACAGCGCTGAGTTGAGCACCGTTTATAAAACAACACTTAGAGCCAATTCTCATGCCCGCAGCTGGATGTTGGCATTCATGCCAGCTGAACCCTGGTGTAAATTCTGGCACCCACCTCTTGGCATTTGGGCACAGGAGTGGTACTATTCTATAACACGTGCAATATTTTAGAAACATCCCTCCCCCTTTTGAGTTGCGCGCTAGTGGATTTGAGTGCCCGGTATTATACAATAGCGCGCAGGAAGATGAGTGCAAATTCCAATTACTGCCAATTAGCTGCAATAACTGATTAACATCAATGGTTAACAAGTTAATGGCTCGTTAGCTAAATAATTTGCTCGTGCATCTTTGATCTGTGCAAAGATTTCGACACACACTTTTCGGCGCCATATACAGAATCCGAGGTGAGCATGCAAAGCTGGGCATTCAAGTTACAGAATAGTGTCAGTTACACACATAATGTCATTAGCTGATAATTGGCATTAACAAACAATTATTGGCTATAATTGGTGCTAATTGGTGCTAATTATCAGTTACACGCAAAACTGCCCTAGGCCAGTATTCTATAAACTGTATGCGCAAAATCCATAACATGCACTGCAAAAGGGCATGGACCTGGGAGAGACATAAGTGGGGCAGGGGTCTGCCAAGCACCTGCGCACAGAAGTTATAGAATACTACCAGTTATGCACCTAACTGCATACAGTTAACAGCACTTAACAAGCAATAATGTGCATCTATATAAAAACACAGCTTCATAATAATAACTGCAATAAATCACTTCCTTATCACATACTTATTACAGAGCAAAGTCTTTAAATCCCTTCTTAATTTGAGTAAGAGACTGTCTGATAAGCAAATAAGCATAGAATTGTCCTATGGTTGAGTAATAAAGAAAGCATATATTGAGGAATCAGACCATAAGTAGTCTTGAATAATAAACATCCCATTTTAAACAGCACCCTTGATTCTATGGGAAGGCAATGCAATTTAATAAAATATAGTGTAATTCTGTCTGATTTCTTAACCCAGTAGTAACCAATGTTCCCATAAGTCATATGGGAACAAATTGATTTGCCATCGGGTACTAATGGGTTAAGGTAGAAAATCAGGTGAGCAGCCATATTCTGAACAGTTTGAATTTTTCTCAGCAATCATTTTGGAAGGCCCAAATATACGATGTTGCACATCATCCTCATCCACAGACCGAATCAGCTTGGCTAGTGGCTTGGGGTACATATTAAACAGAATAGGTGATGGTATTGATCAGTGTTGTTCCCCACAGGTCAGTGCCCATGGTGAAGATGAAATGCTGCTGAACACTATGGACTGTTGCCTATCTGATAGATAAGGTCTGAACCAGGCAAGTACTGTTCCACTGATACCTGCTTCTGCCAATCATGCTAGCATGATATTGTGAAATAAACGAAGCAGATTGTTACAAAACAAACCGTAATTTATTAATAAAAAACAATTAATTAAAATATATGTATATACAAACAGCCCGACACAGGCCGTGTTTCGCCCAACAGGGCTGCTTCAGGGGGTACACAACAATCCTTTACTGTCAAAGTGTAATTGATATATATCGGATATATACTGAAATAAAATGTACAGAAGATCACCTTGATTATGTTGAAAAAGATGCCAAAAAAATGCTGACATTTCAGAGATATGAGACTGTCCACAAAAAAATGCTGACATGAAGTCATTCGGACAGTCTCATATCTCTGAAATGTCAGCATTTTTTTGGCATCTTTTTCAACATAATCAAGGTGATCTTCTGTACATTTTATTTCAGTACTAGTAAAAAAGCCCCGTTTCTGATGCAAATGAAACGGGGGCTAGCAATGTTTTCTTCTGTGTGCATGTGGGAGTGTGTGTGTCCCTGCCCTAGGCTCTGGCCTCTCTCCCCTCCCCCCTCTGAGTCCTTCACTGTTACAGAGCCAGCGATTTGATTTCGTACTCTGCTGTTTTCCTTCACTGACTGTGTTACAGAGAGGGCGGGGCAGACACTCATAGGGAAACCGGATATCTCGCCCCCTTCACACTTCCGGCTGGAGGCTTCATAGAACGTTGGTGTTGCCTTTTATATAGAGAGATATATCCGATATATATCAATTACACTTTGACAGTAAAGGATTGCTGTGTAGCCCCTGAAGCAGCCCTGTTGGGCGAAACACGGCCTGTGTCGGGCTGTTTGTATATACATATATTTTAATGGTTTTTATTAATAAATTACGGTTTGTTTTGTAACGATCTGCTTCGTTTATTTTCCTGCCTTGGAGTTTGCAGATCGTTTGCCTTTATGCTTTCTTGAGCATGATATTGTTATCCACAGTGTCAAACGCTGCTGAGAAATCTAGCTGTACTAACACCGAGGCAAATCCCGTCTTGGTTTCTGTGAAGATCATCTAGTAGGGATACGAGGACTGTTTCTGTTCCATAACCTGGTTTGATTCCAGACTGACATGGATCTAGCCAGTTTCTCTTGAGCAGATTGAATCCAAAAGTTGGTCCAGTTATACAAAAGGTTCATAAGCACTTTTTCCTTGGGCATTGGTGGTCCTGATTTGAAGATTTTTTTTTTTTGAGATCATGGATTATAACTCTAATTAGGTTTATGGCTCTCCGGAAGAGCTGGTGATGAAACATGACCCATATCAGCGGCCATAACATGCATTAACATGTTTTAATTTTTAGTGCATAAATGCAAGGAGGCATTCACATGGGCAGAGCATTAAAGGGCATGGGAGGTGCTGTCAGTTACACATGCTTACATAATAATATGCACAACCTCGCCACATTTAGGTACCTGCAATTAGGTTATGTCTATGGCTGGTGTAACTGTGGGCACCATTTCAGGTGGGCTCATATCAGGTTGCAGTGTTATTCTATAACAAACTCCTTGCACCCAGATGCCATTACAGAATGGGCTCTCACTGCACAACAGGAGTGGAGGAGTGGCCTAGTGGTTAGAGCACCGGTCTTGTAATCCAGAGGTGGTCGGTTCAAATCCTGCTGCTGCGCCTTATGATCTTGGGCAAGTCATTTAACCCTCCATTGCCTCAGGTACAAATTTAGATTGTGAGCCCTCCTGGGACAGAGAAATATTCAGAGTACCTGAATGTAACTTGAGCTACTAATGAAAAAGGTGTGAGCAAAATCTAAATAAATAAACATCAGGGTGCCCAAAAGAAGGCACCACTTCTAGAATTACCTTCATGTGTACGTTTGAAAGCACAACCTGGCGATGCCCCTGCTCCCTGCACTTGGGGTAAGGGCTGTGCAGTTTTGAAAGGGTCTTTTTCCATGGAAAAAGATCGGTTTACCTACAGAGTCTCACTTTGAAAAATTGTCCCCAGTAGTGCTGAGGAAAAGTGGGTTGTGAACACATTTAACGTCAAATAGGTAAACCTTTTGAATCTTGTAAACTGCAAGCTTATTCAAAAAATTTCTGATCTGAAGAAGGGGGTTACCTTTGAAAGCTAATCAAAAATGTATTAAGTTAGTCCAATAAAAAAGTATCATCTTATTTTCTTTTCTATGGTTTTATTTCTATTTATTACCTTCAAAAAAATTAGAAAACCAAGAAACTGCAACTTTATTCATAAGTAAGAAATGACAGATTCTTGCACAAGTGTGATGTTTCAACCGATTCTCGTCATAGGAAAAAGAAGCAGCTGTTGAGGAAGGACAGGGCAGGCAGAAAAGGGGAAGGAGCTGCACTTCATGTGAACCATAGTGTTAAAGTCAGTAGGAAACAAAGGTTTGGGGCAGTGAGGAAGTTTTCTGGGTTACACCCATGAGATCTACAAAACTCCAGCACATACAGATGACTTTTAGATTTTAATAAAAGTGAATATGTTTTTGATAGGAGATTATCATCTGCTCAATGTTAATTTGGGAGTTTTTCAATAGCAGAAATAGAACCAGTTCGGCTGATATTTAGCCGACGGTACTCAGCGGTTTTTTAAACACTGAACATCGCTGGATAAATTAGCCCGCTTGCCGCTAGCACTTACACGGGTTCTGGGCGATACTCAAATAGGACCTGCATAAGATACTTATGAGGAGTCCAAGTGAATATCAGCAGGGACCCACATAAGTGCTTCTGTCATTTTAACCCTCACTAATTTTTTTTTTTGCTACATTTGTACCCCGCGCTTTCCCACTCATGGCAGGCTCAATGCGGCTTACATGGGGCAATGGAGGGTTAAGTGACTTGCCCAGAGTCACAAGCAGGGGCGTATCTGAACTGCGGCGGTAGGGGGGGGCCAGGGCCAGAGAGGGGGGGCACATTATAGCCCCCCCCCCCCGCCGCCGCCGCCGCCGCCGCCGCCGCCATTGCCGATCCCCCTCCCCCCAGCCGCTGCCATTGCTAACCCTCCCCCTCCGTTGCTCGCCTACCTTCGCTGGCGGGGGACCCCAACCCCCGCCAGCCGAGGTCCGCGTCCTCCTGCCGCTGCCGGCTGCCTTTGGTCCTTTCATTCTTCCATTGAAGCTGGCGCCGACGAAAAAGTTTCTTTTGAATCTGACGTCGCTGCACGTTGCACGTTGTACGTGCAGGACGTCAGACTCAGAAACAATTTCTGAGTCTGACGTCCTGCACGTACAACGTGCAGCGACGTCAGACTCAAAAGAAACTTTCGTCGGCGCCAGCTTCAATGGAAGAATTAAAGGACCAAAGGCAGCCGGCAGCGGCAGGAGGACGCGGACCTCGGCTGGCGGGGGTTGGGGTCCCCCGCCAGCGAAGGTAGGCGAGCAACGGAGGGGGAGGGTTGGCAGCGGTAGGGGGGTCCAGGGCGAAATCTGCGGGGGCCCAGGCCCCTGAGGCCCCACGCAGATACGCCCCTGGTCACAAGGAGCTGCCTGTGCCTGAAGTGGGAATCAAACTCAGTTCCTCAGGACCAAAGTCCACCACCCTAACCACTAGGCCACTCCTCCTTGTGACACTGTTCCTGACGATTGCAATCCGCCTCCCGCCCCCCTCTCCCAAGATGAGTTTACAAGTTTTCAATTTTAATAAGGTTTAGTTCCACTCTTTGTGAATGCCTTCAGAGTGGCTTACAGTCCAACAATAGGATAGAAGAGGTACAGATAATGAAAGTAGACAAGACATGGATAGCAGGGCCAGCCCCAAGAAAGGTGCCTCTGAAATGGCCCCCTCCCTAGACTACCCCCATCCGGATCTACCTATTATCCCTGGTAGTCCACAGGAGGGTCTGCCATCCAGGAGCGATTCCCACTCTCTCCTGCCCCTAGTGGCTGCATGTGTAAAAACCCCTGGGAATGCTGAGGGAATCAGGATTGTCAGCCCAAGGTGCAAAGAGAATTAAAAATGATTAGGCAGTAAAACAAACTGACAAATGTTTTCCAGAGCTAGTGTGTGGGGGGGGGGGGGGGGGGGGGGGGAGGGGGCTGTAATACAGGTGAATGAGAGGACTGTCTGGAGAGCAATCATGGAAAAAAGAAAGCACTGAATAAGTATTTGTTTGCAGTATTCTTGAAGGTGTAAACAAATGTGTATAAAGGTGAGCCGGTTGATATAGTTATTTGGATTTTTTGGAAGAAATTTGATAAAAAGTCCCTCATGAGAGACTTCTCGGGAAATTAAAAAGTAATGTGGACTGATAACTGGTTAAAGAAAGGTAACAGAGAAGTAGGAATAATTTGTCAGTTTTCCAAATAAGAAAAGATCTAAGAGTGGCATGCCCCAAGGACCGACCTAGCGGGCCCCGCTGTTTGACATTTTCACAAATGATCTGGAAAAGGCAGTGGTGACTGAGGTGACCAAATTTGCAGATGACAAAAAAATGATTCAAAACAGTTAAAACAGCAGAGGATTGCAAGGATTTGTGGAAGGATACATGACAGATTAAATTTAATGTGGGCAAATGCAAAATGATGCACACATGGAAAAATAATCCCAGTTACACATACACAATTTTGAGTTCCATGTTATAAGTCACCACCCAAGAAAAAGATCTTGGAGCTATTGCGGATAATATGTTGAAATTTTTCAGCCTAGTCTGCTGCAGCTCCTAAAAAAGCAAATAGAATATTATGGATTATTCAAAAGGGATAGAGAATAAAACTGAGAATATCATCATGCTTCTGTACACATCAATGCAGCAGCCACACCTTGAATATTGTGGGCAGTTCTGGTCACCCCATCTCAAAAAGGATAGAACTAGAATAAAGGAAAGTATACAAAAGCGGAAGAAAGGGGAAGCCTATATGGTTCTCCAAACAAATGTCTTAAGAAATAAAGACACAAGAGGCAGCTTTCAAGAAATACAGAAAACCGCAATGAAAAAAAAAACAGATTACCAGGTAAAACTCAAAGAAACAAAGAGGAAAATATGGCTAGTGAAAGCACTGGCAGAAGAAAAATGACTAAAGATATAAAGAGAAGTGACAAAACATTTTTTTTCAAATATGTTGGAGGCAAGAGAAAGGAGAAGGCTAGAAATGGAATTGCAAGACTGAAAGATGCCGAGTCCCACTGTGTGGACAAGGAAAAAGTGGAGATGCTAAACAAATACTTCAGTTCAGTATTCAAGACAGAAAATCCTGGAGAAGGACTGAGGATGGCTGCCAAGGGTATATATGGGAATGGAGTAGGCACTGCTCTGTTCACAGAAGAAAGTGTTTATGACCAACTTGAAAAACTGAAAGTGGGCAGGGGCCGGATGGGATACATCCCAGAATAATGAGGCATCTCAGAAATGATGGCGGGACCTCTCAAGGATTTATTTAATAGATCCTTGGAGACAGGAGAGGTTCTGCAGGATTGGAGATGAGTGGATGTGGTCCTACTTCACAAAAGTGGGACAGGCAAGAAGTGGGAAACTACAAGCTGGTAAACTTCACTTTGGCGTTTAGAAAATTAATAGAAATGCTGTTGAGGGGGGGAGGAGCTCAAGATGGTGGCAGCAATGAATGTGTGAGTGAGTCACGGGTTAAATTGCTACTGAAAATTTCCATTCTACTAATGCCGCATACGAAGAGGAAAAGGGTGGTCAAGAGCACACCCTCCATGCTTTGGGGGGCCACCCCCGAGTCAGCAACTCATCAAACACTACAAAGTCAGAACCCCCTTAACTTTTGGGTAAGCGCACCCTGTTAAGAGTGAGGAAGGAGGATCGCCTTCACTTTGTATGTGAACATCTCTTTCACCCCCATCGTCCTCAGTGCTTCCTTGTCTGGCGTTTGAGCTAGCGTCAGATCAACGGGTAGAGCAATCTGATGCTAGAAGTGCTGTGGGTGACTGCTAAGGAGGGAGTTCCAAACAGCGTTATGCTCCCGGAAAGAAAATCATCTGGCGCTGGTGTTTGTTCACTTTCTCCTCTGGAGGTAACACTTGAGAATGTCTGGAGACTCTTACAAAAACTAGATTTAATGAGAACACTTCTAACAAGGTTAAGGATCTGGGGCAGAAGATGCGAGGATTTAACCAAAGCAGTGGAACAAGTTAAAACTGAATTTTCATCCCAGATTGATCAAGTCCAAGGTGAAATAAGAACACTGCTTCAATTTAAAAGTTCAGTGGTGAAAGATAATTTAGCGATACACAGGAAATTGGAGAATATTGAGAATTTTAATCGCAGGCTGAACTTAAGGTTCCTAAATTTTCCAAAGACTCTTGGAACGTTACCTTATGATTTGTTCAACAATCTTATTACAGTTTTGAAATATTCCCTAGAAACTATTCCTCCAGTTAAGATTTATTATGTGCTTATACCTATACGAAAATCCCAGGGTGACTTGGAAGGTGGATGGGTCCAAGAGACTCAGCTAGATGTGAATAATATTTCAGCTATCTTGGAAGAATTTTTGTGTGAATCATCAGAAAGGGCTACACTGCTGGTTTCTCTGGTTTTTGAGCAAGACTTTAATGCAATTTTGAGATTATATTTTAGCATGCATCGGAATTATTTTGTGGTAAACGTGTATGGATTTATCTATATGTAACAAAATCTACCCAAGAAAGAAGGAAACAATTTCTAGTTATGATGAAAGAAACCAGAGATCTTGGTGCCACTTTCTTATTGGCCTATCCGTGTAAATTAATGATTAAACTATGAGGAACCAAATATGTCTTCTTTGAACCCGAGTGGAAGAGTAGCCTAGTGGTTAGTGCAGCGAACATAGATCCTGGGGAACTGGGTTTGATTCCTATTGCAGATCCTTGTGACTCTGGGCAAGTCACTTAACCCTCTACTGCCCCAGGTACAAAAAGTACCTGTATATACTATGTAAACCTCTTTGAATGTAGCTGCAAAAACCACAGAAAGGCGATATATCAAGTCCCATCCCCTTTCTTTGTACCAGAACAATTAAGGAGTTTTCTAGATATGAAGAAAATCATCTGAGTGTTTGCTTTTGGACTTTTCTATAATATAAGGGGGGTAATCTGTTAAACCTTATGCTTCTTATATGGGATGTTTTATATCCACTATTCTTCCTTTTGCTTTCTCCTGGCTTGGAGTTTCTCCTCCCTCCTTCTGTTTTGTAGTGGTCTAAGGAAGATTTAAAATTGTTTTCTTCTATATTAATTTGTATGGAATATATTTTGTTCTGTGTTACTTAAACAAGAGATATTCTTGTGAATGTATAATTTAAATTTATAAACAATAAAAAAAAACAGTGAACTTTCTAGAATCTAACGGGTTATAAGATCTGAGGCAACATGGTCTCCAATGGAAAATTGTGTCAATCAAATATGATTGATTTGTTCAACTGGGTGACCAGAGAACTGGATAAAGGACATGCGCTAGACTGTAAGCCCACTAGGGATAGAGAATGTACCTGTCTATAATATGTGAACCTCTTTGGTTGTTCCATAGAAAGGCAGTATATCAAATGCATTACCCCTATTACCCCCCCCCCCCCCCAACATGAAAGCACCCATACCCCCAGCACCCCAAATGACTATTGCCAGGAATCATGTTTCTATATAAGGCAATTTCACCACAGCAAATTAAATCGACCTGCGTTAGGGCCCTTTAAGTCGCATTAAGGAGCACATAACATGACTTAAAAAGCACCAACACAGATTGATGATTTCTCCTCTAACCTTCCATTGCCTCAGATACAAATTTAGGGGAAGACGATCAGAAGCAAAAGAGGGCACAAACTAAAACGTATTACTTTTTGACCCTAAACCACTATTAATGTTTATTACTATAAAGGAGGAACTGAAGGTCCATGTGAGAAATCCTAGAGTTAAGAAATCACTGTTTGGACAGTCTGGGATGACTATACAGGAATGTCTCGTACTTGAATTTAATTTAATTTTTATCTATACAAGTTTCCTTTCTTCTTTTCCTATTTGTGGTTAATTGTTTTATCTGTTTTCTTGAACTAATGTTTTCTTTATTATGCTGTATTGCTTTATTTCTGGTACCACTGACCTTGGAAATGACTGTAATTTTGAAATGTATAAAAATAAAAAAATACAATAAAATGGCATCTCACAATAAAACTGAGTCACACAATAAAACTGGACACGGCATGTCAAGTTTTATCGTGTGACTCAAGGTTTTATTGCGAGACTCAAATTTATTGGCTTTTACTTAAAGTGTTATTAATAGCCCTTGTTTATTGGTCACAAGGTGGAATCAGGCTGCTGGCATCAACATTTTAAAAGATAGGGCAGCTTTTAAACTAGAAACTGGGGAAGGCTGACAGTTACTCATAAGTGCATGGTACAGAGCAAGATATCCTTAAAAGATATCACCAAGCCAGTGAAGATAGGGCATCCCAATAGCAAAGCTGAATTAACACCATAAAAACCCAGGTGACTTTAATAACCCTTTAGTGCCCAATGTTTCCGTAATAAGCCATATGGGAACAGATTGATGGGAACATTTGGACAGTAAAGGGTTTTAAATAAAGAGCAGATAGATTTTAAAGACTGTAAATTATCACTGTCAACTGATAAGCAACTTGTAACAAGGAATAACAAACACTGTTTGAAATACCTGTATGCAAATGTTTAAGTTTATGTAAATGTTTATTGCAATTTCTTGATATACCACAATATCTGAAAATAACAGGTCACTACAGTTAATACTAAAACATCAGGTACAGAAACGAACGCCACAAATTTGACAGGATAGTAGTATGCATACATTCATACAAAATCAAAACTATGAAAGGATAGAAAGCTGGAGGACAGGGACCGAGACGACTCTTATCAACCAGGGGTAACAAACACCACCAATTATACCAAAGGTAGGCCATAGGCTCTTTCAAAAAATAAGCTTTGAGATGCATCTTAAACCTAGATAAGAAGGACTCAGATCAAATATACAGTAGAAATGAGTTCCATAATTTTGATGCCATGAAAAAAAAATGCTGAATTCTTAGTAAGTTCAAAACAGGCTTGTTTAGGCTGCGTACGTCTAGTAGCGCTATAGAAATGATAAGTAGTAGTAGTAGGGTAAGACTAGACAGTGAGAATCCAAAGAATGAAGAGACCTATCTGGAATGTATGGAATGACTACAGCAGATACATAGGCAGGAATGTTCAGGTGGTGAGCTTTAAATGCTAGACAAAGAATCTTAAATTTGATTCGAAATTGGAATGGAAGCCAGTGTAGTGAACATAAGAGATGTGTAATGAGGTCTGTTCTCCTTGCCCAACAAAGAAATTGGGCTGCTATATTTTGTAAAGTCTGAAGACAGCGGAGCTCATTTTTGATGATACCGGTATAGACAGTGTTGTAGTAATTTAACCTAGAAATGAGAAATGCATGAATCAGAGTACGGAGAGTAGGTGGACTCAATGAGCTATGGATAGATCGAAGGTGCCACAGGGAGAGAAACCCAAGTTTTAGGACCTCTGATATTCAATCATGGAAGGAAAGACCAGAATCAAATGCCAGAAGCCTAAGAAATAAGATGGAATATATTGCACTAAATAAAAAGACAGAGATAATAGGCATCTCTGAGACCTGGTGGAAGGAAGATAACCAACAGGACACTGCCATACCAGGGTTCTACTACTACTTATCATAAAACCAAATAAAAAAGCTTGTATATACTTAGTAACATGCATATAAAAATATAATACAAAGAAAGCATATAGAGGTCCTGTTTTGGTGTTCTTACATACCCTCAAGGAGGGTATAGGGCCCCTACATTGCTAAGGCTGGCCCAACCCACATTCTTCACAAAAACTAAGTAAGGTTATCTTAGTCCCTGATGCAGTAAGTTCTGGAATAACCACTCTTGCCTGCAAACCTTTCTCTAAGCCAAGGGCCTAAGGGAGAAGCAGCGAGGTGTAGCTGTATGACTCAGCACAGTTCCTGGGATGTTGTGTTCATACAATATGCTTGTACTGCCAGTCCCAGGATTCATTTGTGTTTGTAGTTCAAGTTTCCTGGTCCTGCCAGAGTTACCTGGCAGGGCAAGTACACGCCTTCACACTTACAAAACATTTTCAAATGCAGAAAAAAAGTGATTAAGTTACATAATAGCACACAATACTCGTGAGCTTTAGACTAGATGAAGCACTTTATTCACCCCTAATCCACCTGCAAGCTCCCAAGTATTTGTAGCCTTGACATTACTAACACTGAGCAGGTGCAGCTAAGACACCATATGGTGATCTGCCAAATATTTATTTAAGTTCATCTTAAATGTTTATGCATCATCTGCCTGAACTCACTGACCAACCAAAAACAAAACAAAAAATCAGATGGGGTGAGGAGAAACAGAGAGAGGAACATCCATCGGTGGAGGTGTGGGGGGGGGGGGGGCGTGGGGGGATCTCAAAAAGGGAGTAACGTTCCTTTCCAAACTTTCCGATGCTAAATCACCGAGAAAAATACAACCCAGTCAGGGCCAATTAAAGGGTATTAAGTATTTTTTAGGCTCTGCACACTCCTTCCATTAACTTTAAGGTTCCCCCCAATAATTAAACGAAATCATGATCACCTCACCCCTCCCAGAACAATTCTGTAAAAATTTATAATTGGGCGTCACATTTTCAAATTATTAAACCTTGTATATTTTATATATATGTATAGTAAATGACACCGGCTGCACATATTAGAGCAGGACATGTTTATCCACTCCTATCCTAGCCAAGATAATGTTCAAGCAACTTTCTGACCTCATTTGCAATGCTCCTTAACTAGTCCTTTATTTTCTTACTCCTGTTACTCTGTCTTATCTATCGATTTGTTCCATCTACGCTGCCTATTAAAATGTTGAATATTTTTACTGCTGTAATTGTCTATTGCTTATGTTTGACTTATTCTTGCTGTACACCGCCTTGAATGAATTCCTTCAAAAAGGCGGTAAATAAATCCAAATATACACACACACATATATATATAGAGAGAGAATTAATTCTTGACTGAGTGTAACTGGGTCTAATGCCACTTGGCACGCGTCTGTTACGTGCGCCCGAAAATAAAAAGTATTTTTCAGACCCATGTATCAGACACGCGCCAAAAGATCAGGGATGGGGCTGATGTGGAGGAAAAATGGAAGAGGAAAAAAGAAAGAGGGAAACAGGGTGGTGAGACAGATAAGGAGAGGTGGAGGTGGGAGAACAGGATGGTAGGGGAAGAGTGAAGAAAAGAAACAGAGAAGGGGAAGAATACAGGAAGGTCAAAAGAGGGGAGATGAAAGTATGAAGGGGAAGAAAGATGAAAGAGGATAAGTGGAGGAAGTGTGACAAGAAATGAGGGGTTGATAAAATATGAGGGCGAGGTGAATGATCTGCACCAGGAAAGCTGTATGTAAGAGGTGGGGAAGGATAAGTGCTGGGAGAGAGGAAATGCCTTTGAATAGGAGAGGAGTAACAGGGGTGTGACAGAATAGGTAAGATAAAGCAAAAAGGATAACAAAAATGGAACACAGAAAAGAAGCAGGATGTAAAAAAATTTAGGGGAAAGGCCAAGAGAACAGAATAAGTAAAAGAAAAGGCTACTTAGAAATCAAAGAGAAGAGACAGAAAATGAATAAATAAGGAAAAACTATGAGAAAACTGGAAACCTCACTTGAGGAATAAAGAAAAGAGGAAAAATTGCAAAAGGCCCAAGAAAGAAACATAAAAGGAGAAAAATCAAGAAATGCTAAGGTTTAAAAGTATTGGACATCTCTGTGACAACTGAACAGGTGGAAGGACTGAAGTAAGGGTGTGCGCGTGCATTTGTGTCGGAGAGAGAGAGATAAGGAGGAGGGAGGGCCAAGGGGGAGAGAAATTCGCCATTTTATGTTCTTCCCTTCCACTCCTAAAGAATGCCCGTCTGAGCAATGTAAAGCAGAATTAACCTTCCCTTCCACTGCACTTCCTTACTTCTTATGTCCCCAAACTAAACAGGCAAATTGATATTATTGGCACATGGAAATGAACAGAACCAAAATAAGGGCTTGTCTTTGCTACTCAATTGTTCCATTTTAAATTAGCCATACTCCAACTAAAGCAAAGCTATGTATCCAAAGTCACTTGTTATTAAAAACCCTTCTTTCTAGATATGTCAAAATGTAGGGCCCTGTTTACTAAGGCGCGTTAGCGTTTTTAACGTGCCTACAATTAGCACGAACGCTGCCTATAGGGATTATTGCAGGCATGTACATGGTTAACGCATATACACGGCTAACTGGCATTAAGGATGCTAACGCTCCTATAATGCGGCTTAGTAAACAGGGCCCTAAATATTTGTCAGAATTAAATAAAACACTAGTTATGCACTGAAACTCGAGCAGACGTACCTTAGCATTTAAGAAGACTCTGAAAAAGTTCGGTTGATGTTCAATATTATTAGGTTTTCAACATATTCCAGTTTAAGACAGCTGGAATGAAAAATAAGACTAGTGATTAGTTAAGTTTAGTGCATCTGGCCCTAAGTCCACTGAACACAGAATTCCATGACAAGGGGCTGTAGTCCGCGGCCCTGCATACAGCACCATGGAAGATGAGAGGCACTGATCTCAGAATTCAAACAGAACACATCTATGACTCTTATCGAACAGTGGCAACCACCAAAAATTCAGACAAACCAGTGTTACATAAATACATATAAAGGAGGGCAACTATGGTTACTTCTCTTGACATTTAACACCCATCTCTAAAGTACAAAAATGAGAAATTTCTAGCTTGGATTCCCTTGAACAGTTCTGTCAAATCCGGAACCAACGCGTTCAAATCTTCGAGTGATTCTGCTCTTTTATGTGCTTCTTTGTAAAACCGCTACTCCTGATAGGGAACCCAACACTGAATATTTGCTAAACTATGCTTTCTATAAACTATACTAAATGACTGTACATACATCAGAACAGGCATGCTGTCACCAAGATTTACTATTATAAGCTATGGTTAAAGAAAAATTCTCAGCCTATTCTGAATATCACAAAACAATTGTGTCTTTGTGGCTAAACTGAATAAATACTAATTTATCAAGACGTTTTTATTAAGTGTGTGGTGGGCAATGACAAAATGTTGACACAAATATGGCTTTCTTTAGCCCAGATAATTTTGGATGTTGCAACACACCATTTAAGACTAATGAGAAGGTGAACACCAGCAGAAAGTCCTCAATTTAACATGTCACACAGGATCTGTGCAGCATTTTCCCAACTTTGGAGAATCCTGCAGTTTGGCAAAAAGTGTATTTTCCCTCTTTAAGAAACTTGCCAGAGCTCTGCAGGCTGAATCGAAACAAAGTATTTGTAATGACTATTGTAATACAGCCATGAGCTGTCTCCTTTTATCTGGCAACATTTTACACTTCCTTGATAAACTGATGTAGCCTAAGCGACAAAAAAGGCTGGCATCAGCAAACTTTCCATGTCACATGTTCTCACTGGGTTCTTTTATTGTTCTTTTGCTTGCTCAAGGTGCTTTAAAACAGCAGCATCAATATGATATATCAACGTCTGTGTCAGCAGAGCTTGTGTCTATAAAAAAACATTGGTCCTGCATTTGCTTAAGAATATAAGATAACCCAAAGACAGGAGCGATTCCTTATTGCTCACTTCAATGGACAAGCAGTGGCTTTCCTTACGTCCACCTGGCTAATAATGGTTTATGGAGTTTTCCTCCAGGAACTTGACTAAACCCCATTTAAACAATTCCAGATGCCTTGACCATATCCTCTGAGAATAAATTCCACAGCTTGACTGCACATGGAGTGAAAACAATAATTTCTCTGGTTTTCAATCTGCTACTTGTTCATTTCTGGGAGTATCCCCTAGTCTTAACTATTTTAAAAGTGTAATCAATCATTCTCTATTTTGCCTCTTTGACCAGTGGCATAGCCATGGGGGGGTCTCGGGTGGGCCTTCTCACCTTCGGCTCGGGCTCCTTCTGCTTTCATGGCTGGCGGGGGGATGCCAAGCCCCATCAGCTGAGGACGTCTCCTGCACGAGTCCTGCTTGTGCAGAACGAGCAGCACTTAATTCACCAGGTGCGCTTTGGCCGCTAATGCCGGCTCTGTCATGGATACTCACTTCAGTGACTGAACTGAGCATGTGCGGGAGTGCCAATGTCAGCGGCTGAAGTGTGCTGCCAACTGCAAAGCTGCTCTGGCAGCACAAGTGGGACTTGCACAGAATACATCTTTGGCTGCTGGGGCTTGGCATCCCCACCACCAAAGATAACATTTTAATATGTGGCAATGGCAGCAGTGGTGGAGGAGGAGAGAGGAGGAGAGAATACCAGGCCCCCTCAGTTCACCTTTGGGACCCCCCAGACATGGACTTCTGGCTACGCCTCCGTCTTCAACCCCACTCATGATTTCCTAAACTTCTACCACATCCTCCCTTACTCATCTCATCTTCAACCTGGAGCCCCAAACTGCTTAGCTTTTCTTCATAGGGGAGCCATTCAATCCTCTTTAGCCTTCTCTTTTTCTGTATCTTTCCTATTTCCACTGTACCCTTTTTAAGATGTGGTAACTAGCAGAGATGGGAATTTCAGTACTGTTTAAATTATAATGTGTGTTCTTACTAGACAGTATATGCCAGTGTTTCCCAAGTCCGGTCCTAAAGGACCCCTTGCCGGTCAAGTTTTCAGGACATCCACAATGAATATGCATGAAAGAGATTTGTGTATAATGGAGGCAGTGTATGCAACTCAAGTTCATGAATATTGATTGTGGATATCCTGAAAACCTGACTGGGAAGGGGTACTCTAGGACTGGACTTGGGAAACACTGCTGTATGCTATTACTACTACTACTACTTATTATTATTTCTAAAGCACTACTAGATGTACGCAGCGCTGTACACTTGAACATGAAGAGACAGTCCCTGCTCGACAGAGCTTACAATTTAATTAGGACAGACAAACAGGACAAACAAGAGATAAGGGAATATTAAAGTGAGGATGATAAAGTAAGGGTGCTGAACAAGTGAGTAAGGGTTAGGAGTTAAAAGCAGCATCAAAAAGGTGGGCTTTTAGCCTAGATTTGAAGACGGCCAAGATGGAGCTTGATGTACCGGCTCAGGAAGTCTATTCCAGGCATATGGTGCAGCTAGATAAAAGGAACGGAGTCTGGAGTTAGCGGTGGAGGAGAAGGGTGCAGATAAGAGAGATTTACCCAGTGAATGGAGTTCCCGGGGAGGAATGTAGGGAGAGATGAGAGTGGAGAGGTGTGACACAAACAAAAACAGAAACAAAAACAGCAAGATTAAAAGAAAAGGGTAAAAATGTAGCATATAGCCGTCAGCATTCTTTTTAAAAGCGCAAGCTGCGTAAGACCCAGATAGCGCTAGGTCTAATCCATCTGCCAGCATCAAATACCCAGGTCTTTCTGGGCCACTGGAAGTTATCCAGGTCTGGATAATATTCATGCTCGAGTAGCCAGTTCCTCGAGTAGAGGGGCATGGACACTAAAACACCACTGGGATCTGTACTGGGAATGGGATTAGTCCTTTATAACTTACATGAATGATGTGGTACCAAAAAAATACCTGTGGAGCTTAATCTGCAGGCGACTCAAACATCATTCGAATTTGTTAAATCACAGGTAGATGGTGCGGAATTGCAGGGGACTCTAGGAGTGAAATTGGTTTGGACAACTGTGGAGCGACGCGCATACGGAGAAGTAACCCAAGTTGCAGCACCTCAATGTTACTGTACTCTCTGCATTAGGAGTTGAAGAAGATATAGGTGGCACTTTACACAACACCTTATGATTTTTCACCTACTGTGTGATGGGACCCAGAAGGGAATAGTGGGTCAACTATTAAAAATATATATATATATATATATCAATCATTATTCCTCTGTATTGCTCAATGATGTGACCAGGTTGCTCAGTTATGGCCACTTAGGCATCCTTATTAAATATGTGCCAGTCTTGAGGCTTCAGCCCCACAGCAGCTGGACTGAGCAGAGTCGATAGTGAGTTCAAATATCATGTTTTCACTGACCTGGTGCTGTGCCACATGCACATACATAATTATGGCCCTTGGTAGTGCATTCCCATTCACTCATCTGTGACTAATCTTTTGAGTATTATGTGTCTTTACTAGCAAAAAAGGCCCGTTTCTGACACAAATGAAACTGGCGCTAGAAAGGTTTTCGTCGGAGTGTGTATGTTTGAGAGAGTGTATATGAGAGTGACTGTGTGAGAGAGAGAGAGAGTGAATGTGCGAGTGTGTGTGTGTGAGAGAGTGAGTCTGGGTGCGAGTGTGTCTGTGTGAGAGAGAGTGTGTGTGTGTGAGAATGAGAGTGTGTGCAAGCACGTATGTGAGACACAGTGTGAGAGAGAGTGTTTCACACAGATACAGTGTGTGCGAGAGAGAGAGTGTGTGAGACACAGACTCTCTGTGAGACTGAGTGTAGGAGACCAAGAGAGTGTGTGAGTGACTGTGTGACACATAGAGAGTGAATGTGATACAGTGTGAGACATAGAGTGTGTGAGAGTGAGAGAGAGAAAGACATTGACTGTGAGAGAGAGTGTGTGTGTGACAGTGATACCTCCCTCCCCCTCTTTGGTGTCAGGCCCACCCCCCTCTCTCTCTGGTGTCTGAGCGTTACTGTGCAGGACGCTGAGCTCTGGCTGTGCTTCAAGGAACTGACCAATCCTATTTAATAGAATGTACCTCCAACATTCTGAAGCCGAGAAACCTCGTGTGGTTGGTCACTTCTGCTTGTGACGAACCCGGAAGTATGTGATGTCAATTCAGGAGATGGATACAGAGAGCAGGAATGCCTCAGCCATGCAGTGAGCTTCAGAATGTTGGAGGTGCGTTTTATTATATATAGGATGTGTGTCTCTGGTTAATGCATTTAAAAAAAAAAAGAAAAAAAAACACCCAAAAAGGGGCCAGTAAAGCATGTGTCGCATTGTGGTTTGTTGTGGAAGGGTTTGAGAAAGTTCGGAGAGATCATGGTAGGTCAACACACTACCTGGGCCCCAGGCAAACACATCCTTTGGGGGAGTCCAACACTGGATTCCCATTCACTCCTCTGTCTTTCCCTCCTGTCTTTAACAAATTTGTCTCCTCTTCTCCTATATTAGAAACTGACTGAGTCCAGAGGTAACATGGAGCATCTATTTGAGGGCAGGCATTGGTACATTTGTATCTTCGGATGGCATTTCTTCATACAGGAGGTTCTCTGCTAGGGCGTTACTCCTGGTTATGGATAATGCCACTTTAGGTGGTGTCATCATGACAAAGTGGAGCTGTTGCAGGTGCCATCAGGTCATACCAGGTGATGGGATTATTCCCACAATCTATGTTTATTGGTGACAACACCACCTTCTAACTTGTTATAATAGGGATTATTACACCTTTCAGCGAACAGAATTCTGATGTTCAGAGTTTTAAAACAGGTCCAACATAGGGATTTGAAAATCTTGACTTTAAGTAACAGATATAATGGAATACTTACAGTAGGGTATGTGTTATCTATTGGTGTATTCTGGGAGGTTGCAAGTCACCTCAAACCTATATAGGGAATAAGATGGCACTTTAGACTGGCATAGTCTGGGGAGAGGTTCGGTCAAGGATGGTCCATAAGCAATTATTAAGACGGTCCAAATAATAATAATAATAATTTCCACAACTTATTTTTGGGCAAGCAACAATAACCTAATTTTCTAGTTCAGGATCCTTAGCAGATGCTTGCGACCTGAATTGCTCTCTGTTGGGATTTAGGATACCTGCACTTCTACTGGGGAGTGATGGATCCTTGAGGCACGTTACCTGGGCGTTCTTTACTGCATCACAGTACTGCCAGGGCTTCAAAGGTTGGTGGATATCCATCGCCAATCCTAAGATACACTTGGCGGGGTCATAACTCCCCGAAAGGTACAGATATGCTCCTAGGCCAATGATTTATTGGGCTTTATTCACACAGCTAGTTATCAGGGGTTTAACATGTGGTCTGCATTCTGTATTCAGTGGGTTGTACTTTGATCGTGGGGCTATATTCATTATAAGTTAATCATGGCATCTAATCAGGTAACAATAATCCTTTGCTGTATTCTTCCTTAAGGAAAGGTCTCAATTCTTCACTAAGGGTAGGTCAGTGCCTCATCAGGGCATTGGGACAAGCGGGAAAAATCCTTGAATGAATTCTTTACCTAAATGGAGGTTTTGATTCTGCTAATTTGTAACCTTGTGTCATTGATGCTGACTTTTTGGCAATAACCTACGGTATGTATCGGGATTGCATCATGGAGAAACCTTCCATGATCTTCTGGTCAGTTAACCCTATAGTCCCTCTGTTGGTTGCCCAGGATATTACTGGGTTCTTTCATTAGATACTTGCCTTCCTTATTAAGGAGTGGCAATGGCGGGGTGCTTTCCTATGATATACACATTGCTTCTAAGGTATTCAGGTTTATCACTACCTCACTTGCCTTAATTCGGATCCACCATGCTTACCTTTGCCTACGTGAGTTTTTGGCCATGTGGACAATATCTGGGCAATGAGCTAGATCTAAGGGCGCATCTTTCTGCTTTCTCTGATCACCACGCTTGTTTTATTACTGGTACCTGGTAGTTAGACCGATTATCATATTTCAAACCCCCTATACTTACCAGCAATTATGGTTAGGCCCTGACTGGAAATTAGAGGTGCTCATTGAGATTCTAACCTGTATCTCTTCGATCATGAATTGTGCTGTATGCTTGCTCAAACAAAAAAGTCTTCAGATTCTTTTTAAATAACGATAAGCTTTCAGTACATCTTAATTTTGAACTAGTCATGAAATCTCATTGCAAATTCTATTTTGCAAAATAATTAACTATGCCTCAGGGAGCGGTAGTTAGGCTTTAATGATAAAGTTGATAGTTAAACTACACCGCTAGTTTGCTACTGGGCTATTTGGATAGAGTACCTTATAGCCAAATAGCTTGCACTAGAGAGTAATTAGCCCTTCCATTTCTACAGTGTAGCTCACTTTATTATACAGCTGGAGTTGTTGGAAAAGTCTCTTCAGTAAATACCATTTACCAGTTTGCGTTACAGCAATGAGCCAGATTCCTTGCGTAAGCATAGAAAAACTCATCCTCAACTTCAGGAAGTAGTGCTTGTTAAAGCAACTCTTCAAAGCAGGGAGGTAAAAAGAAGCATGTTAAAATGCTTTTGTATGGGTAAAATTCAAGGGTGCAGTAAAAGCTATCTTTCAAGCCTCTTGCTGATTGCAAAGTTTTCATTTGCTTTCTACTTAGCCCACAGTGACATAAGCTTTACTGCAGCCGGGCATCCCATTAACATGTGTCTGTAGGTGAAAATTTTCTGCAAGGGTTCCGTTTTCCTAGGCAGTCCAGGGCCTACAGTATGGCATACAGATTCTGTAAGCTTATTGCCCAAAAAAAGCATTTGGGGGTTTGTATCCTCTAGTAGGCCCCAATTCACATAGTTACTGCTTTTGAGGCATAAGGGCTTTCAAGGCATCAGTATAGTGATGCAGGGATTTTAGTACAATTTAACTTCATCCAATATAAACTGGATGTCTCCGAAGTAGGCTGCGGAGATAAGGGATGTCCTATTTACCTCAGGAAGAGTGAACTCTGTACAGGCTGCTGGTTGTATCCGACCCATCGCGTATCTCATGAATCCATTTTGTCTTCTCTGCTTCCCAGATAGGCTACAAACAGTGGTGATGCGAAAGAACTAGTAGTTACAATGTCGATGAGGGACTTTACAGACTCATATTGTTGAGAGATGTCTATATATTCACATATTTATACGATGATATGGCTGGCCATAGCCACTGAGTGTATTCCTAGTGGGGTACGTCTCTCACCACTGAGCGGAATAAGCGTCTTCCCCTTAGGCTTACCTGCTATGAGTGGAGGAGTGGCCTAGTGGTTAGGCTGGTGGACTCTGGTCCTGGGGAACTGAGGAACTGAGTTTGATTCCCACTTCAGGCACAGCTCCTTGTGACTCTGGGCAAGTCACTTAACCCTCCATTGCCCCAGGTACAAATAAGTACCTGTATATGTAAGCCGCATTGAGCCTGCCATGAGTGGGAAAGCGCGGGGTACAAATGTAACTAAAAAAAAAAAAACTGAAGTGTGAGTGGGCAACTAACATAAGCACAATTCAAAGGGCATTCACTTTCGGGTGATGAAAGTGGGCACAATTAATCATCAGTGGGTACGTGTTCAATCTTATTTTCTTTTGTCCAATCTTTCTGCAGGTTTTGATGGTCAGAGGCACAATCACAGGAAAGTGTGGGCAACATCCCTGTTCACGGTGATTCAATTGCCTGAGCAATTACGGACTGTGGGACCCAACATCATCCTTCGACGGTGCCGTTCGGCACGTTAAGTGGAGAGCGAGGAGGCTTAGGAATGTGATTGGATGAATTGATGCTCAGGCGTTGCAGGGCAGGGATTGGCAGACGTCAACACTTTTGAGCACAGGTCCTGTGCAGGGAATCTTCTCAGACAGAACAATCACATCCGTGAGAAGATGGCATGCAATAACTCATTTGAAAAAATGGTCCCGTCCCTAGCCTCCTTGACAAAGGTTGCAGGAGGTGTGTGAGACTCTTTCCCTTGGGCCACAACTGACCACAGCTAATAGTGGTTGCCTGGAACAAGTTGTATTTAACTACCCCAGGCTAGTGGCAGGAATACCCGAGCCTGAGTGATTAGAGGAGCGCCAATTCATCAAGCTGCGGTTTGGTGCAGATGGGTTAAATGCACCTGGGTTGGACGCACCTTGCTGGGTGGTGGGAGCATCTACAGCATATAGCTCATTGATCAGTCTTGCTTATGGTGGCAGACTGGGTGCTTTATTTGTGAGCTTTTAAGAGCTTACAGTGTGGCTCAGGTATCCTGCGTTGATTGTTTGTATTTAATACAATCATGTCTATTAATAAAGCTGTGGCCAAGTTGTTCCCACTTAATTAATGTGTGTGATTTATATTGGGTTCAGAGTGGTAAAGGGCTGGGACAGGGTGTCATGGCTGCCTATGTTATGAGAAAAGATGTCTACACTGACTTTTTCTCAAAAACAGCAGCAGTAGCTAAAGGGTGGGGGCTGGGGAGGAAGATATTCTGTTCTAGGCAGGCTTGTCCTGCTTCTTTAAAGAAATTGTCTTATGTACTGTGTAGGTTTTTAGTCAGGCCATGCAAAGAGCAAATTCAACTGAATTTCATGCATGACACATCTGGGCAGACCTAGGATTTTTAAAAGTGATGTGGTATGTCAGAATCTCCCTTCTACCTTTGTCTTCTCTGATCCCTCCAGTTTCATTGAAGTGATGAAAAGTTCAGACTGGACCAATTCCAGTACCAAAGCATTCTGGTGCTCGTCCTTCAAAATGTGTTAAGAAGGATTACCTAGTTACTAATACAGAACCACTAAAATTTTAATTTTCATGAATTAGAATAAGGATATACAGCCAAAATAGTTTCCTTGAGCTGTTTATGGAAATTTTCATTTGTATGCACAATTTGCAAATAGTGAACACTCTTTACGACAGGAAAAAAACCCAACTATTTCAGGTGAAAAATGACATAAAACAAATGAGAATTCCCCATTTAGAAAGATGTTAAGGATGGTCTTGATGTATGACTGCCACTGAATTGACCTTTAAACTACTCTCCTGTTTTCAGCCCTGGGATTTCCTGTTATATGTGGTAACATAGCAAAGGTCACTCAGATACTTGGATACAGTAGGAATAGATCGGTTCACAAAAAGGAAAAATAACCTGACTTGTCAATACTAATTATTACACATTCAGCAGATTGTAGTAGAGAGTGGACTTCAGCTCCAAAACGTGGTACACAGCAGAAAGAGAGGTAAGGCGCCACAGGCAGGTATAAACCTTGGTCTGACTCAGCATGGGTGATCAGACAGCTGGATCAAGGGAGAGTATTAGATGGTGTACTAAGATTTTAGCAAAGTCCTTGACATGGTTCCACACAGGTGCCTTATAAACCATGTGATCTCAGTACAGATCCACAAGTGACTGGGTTAAGAACTGATTGAGTGGATGGCATCAAAGGGTAGTGGTAAATGGAATTCACCCTGAGGAAAGAGATGTTACCAGTAGCATGCCATATGGATTGGTGAACTGACCACTGGAACAATGGGCAGTGCCTCAGGGCCCACAGCAGTAAGGGGCCCACTCTCCTCCAGCTTCCATCTAATTTAATCACTTTTGATTGGAGGTTAGGAGCCCAAGGCCCTTATTGCCAGAGAGCCCAGAACAATCAGTCACCCCTGGTTCTTGGTCCAATTGTTTTAAACATTTTTGTGAGCAATATTGCCGAAGGGCTCTCAGGTAAGGTTTGCTTCTTTGCCGATGATACCAAAATGTGCAAGAGTAAATATCGACAGTATAGACAGAATAAGGATGGATCTAGCGACACTTGAGGAATAGTCCAGAATTTGGTTGCTAAGATTTAACGCTAAAAAATGCAAGGTTGTTCATCTGGGCTGCAAAAACCAAAGAGAGAAGTACAGTATAGGGGGTGAAATACTCCTGTGCATGAAAGAGGAGTGAGACTTTGGGGTAATCATATCTGGCAATCTTAAGAGACCTCATTTAGAGTACTGTATACAATTTTGGAGACATTACATTCAAAAAGATATAAACAGGATGGAGTTGGTCCAGAAGGCAGTGGTCTTAATCATATAGCTTATGGGAACGACTTAAAAATCTTAATATGTATATATTGGAAGAAAGGTGGGTGAGGGGAGATATAACAGAGACATTTAATATAACTGCGCAAGAGGCGAGTCTCAACTGAAAGGAAGCTCAGGAAAGAAGGGACATAAGATGGAAGGTGAAAGGGGATAAGTTCAGGAGTAGTCTAAGGAAATACTTCTTTACAGAAAGGGTGGTGAATGCATGGAAGAGTCTCCTGGTAGTAGTAGTGACGAAGACTGTATCTGAATTCAAGAGAGTGTGTGACAAGCATGTAGGATCTCTAAGGGAGAAAAAGGAACAGTGAATGGTATGGTTGGGCAGACTTGACGAGTCATGTAGTTTTATCTTGCATCATTTTCTCTTTTTGTGTTTTTCTATACTGAAAGAATGTTAGCCAGATTCTGAAAACAAGCGCTTCAGAGTATGAATTGAGGTGGTTCAAAAAAGATTTTGTGTTGGCAAATTAGGAACTTCGAGAGTGGAGGTAGTAGTAGTTTGGTGTAAGGTATGAACAAGATTCTCTTGTAGAAACTGATGGAAGCAAGGTCCATTTCCAACTACTTAGGTCAAAAAATGAATCAACAAGGTAAAACGCAGCTGATAGTTCTTCATAGAATCAGGGAGTATATGGTGTACCCTGCATGGAAGAATTTGTAAAAGGTTTCTGGTACAAAGAGACATATCCCCTTTTACCAAGTTTCAGTTTAAAAGCAATTCTGAAAAGGGCCAGCAATAAGTCGGGAAGGGTGGCTGGGACTTAATGAACCCATTCTTTCAAGACAGACGCAGCCACAATTGTGGTGGCTGCAGAGTTGATGGACCCAGAGGAAAGTTAGGGTTCTCTCATTTTATATGAGACCCAAAGGACTGAGCAATGCAAGGGGCTTTCATTTCCAGGTGCTGGGAATGGACAATGTACCTAAGTTGTGGATATTCCTTTGTATACTGAGTCCACAGAAGAAGTTCCGATATAACTGTATGGAATGTAGCTGGGCTTGGTAGCACACCAGATGATACTTCGGTGGCCAGGTGTGAAAGGGATGTTGTGGTACCATTTCAAGGATCTGAATTGGCAAAGAGCTGAGTGGGGGACCCCTGCCCTTTTCTGTCGTATTGGACCCCAACTATCTTATTTCATCATCAGTCCAGCTCCACTTTTTATTTAGAACATATATAACTCCTTTATCACATCATAATCTTCAACGTCCTTAATCTTCATATAATTATAAATAGATTATTTATCTTTATAAATGTTTATGTTCACGGAAAACAACATATGTGCCTCTAGGGGATAAAGTGCCTGACTCAAATTCATGTTTCACCTCTGGCTCCTTAACTGGCTCAGTTCCCTTCAGGCTCTATACTCCCAAGTTAAAAGGTCAACAAACCAGCAAATCAATTGTGCAATTCTGAAAGAACACATTTTTAGCTCAAATGATTCAATTTCCCATAACCCCAGGGAAGGGAAAAATAATGCATAGGAAATCTTGTGCAAGCCAAAAAGCCAACTCACTTCCAGGAAAAAAAAGTGAGTTTTTAGACCTACATTGCTAAAATTGAGGACCTAGCCAAGATTAGTTTTTAGCTTGTATTTTTTTTTCTCTGTGAAATTGTTTTTCTTTACCAAATGTTGGTCAACACACTTAAATTTGGCCCATATGGAAGAAAAGAAATCAGGTCTCACCTTTATTTGGACGTTTACAACAGTGGAAGAATATTTGGATGGTCTTACAGACAAGTGGGCTAACCCTCAATGTTGCCAATTTACAGCTTTTTGGATCTAGAGCACCAAGACATCAATATTTACCTATGGACTAAGCATCAATGGGAAGTTTACTATCTGTATGAGGACTGCAACTGACTAGGTATGAGGTCAAAGAAAATTCCAACATAATTAAAAAAAAACTGAAGAATTAGTAAATATATTTACTAATATGCTGGCAAAAGATAAAGTTATAAAGTTTTTTTTAAAGACATGTTCATTGTGTTCTTCTAAGTGGTGATTTCACCAAGTAGAAAGTTTGTCCTGTTTGTCTGTCCTAATTAGATTGTAAGCTCTGTCGAGCAGGGACTGTCTCTTCATGTTCAAGTGTACAGCGCTATAGAAATGATGAGTAGTAGTAGTAGAAAAAAACAGTAAAGGGTACACACAATCTTGTACTCCCAGTGAGAAAGAATCCTCATGTAATCTAATGAGCCAGATGGTTACAACAAAACCCAATATAAATGAAATGACAGCTCTGTCTTCCTGTCACAGGAGAAAAATTTAAAGCCGTTTTTGTTAAGAAAGATATATTAAACAAAATATTGAGTGCTGTTGTATATAACCATTGGTTGTAACATGCTGGAATACAATCAATAACCAAGTCACAGATCATTCACAAAAGAAAAAAATAATATAGTAAAAATTAAAATACCATAGTAATGTTAGCAGACCACTGCATCAAAAGATGGGAAATTCCAAAGCCAAATCAACTCTACTGCATGCTCCTATGGAAAAAAAAATAACATAAAGAACTCATGTGTATCTACCACTTCATGTTACCGACTCTCACTGCTATAAAACCTAACCTCAACCTGCACTATCCCAACTGTAAAGGTCTCAAGTACAAAACTTATTATGGATCCAATTTCTCCTTCCTGGGCAGCCAACTCTGGAATGCCCTTCTTAGACATATCCGATCAATCTTTGACCATCTACCTTTCAGGAAAGCATGAAAAACCCATTTATTCAAGCAAGCCTACCCTAAAGACCCTGATTAAACTTATGAACCGATCTACCTAACAAACACCGAAGAAGCAACGACAACGACATTGACCCAGACCACATCTCCCACATCACCCCCCACATCACCTATTGCTACCAACCCATCCATTCTTCTATTTCTCCATCCAATCACTACCCCATATCGCCTATATTTACCGACCCATCCAAGCTACTCCTATGCTACATTTAATTTTCCTACCTGTCGAACAAAATTCTGTATAACCTAATACTATGTAAGCCGCATTGAACCTGCTTTTAGTGGGAAAGCGTGGGATACAAATGTATTAAATAAATAAATAATAAACCTGGGGATATGGAAATGCCTGCTGTACCTGACTGTAACTCACCTTGAGTCACCAATGAAAATGTGTGAGCTAAAGAAAAACAAAAGATCTCTACTACTTACTACTTATAATTTCTATAGCGCTACTAGACGTATGCAGCGCTGTATGTTGGACAAAAAGAGACAGTCCCTGCTTGAAAGAGCTTACAATCTAACTAGGACAGACAAACAGGACAAATAAGGGATAAGGGAGTTACAAAGGTGGGAATGATAAAAATGGGTGCTGAACAAGTGAGAAAGGGTTAGGAGTTAAAAGTGACATCAAAAAGGTGGGCTTTTAGCCTAGATTTGAAGACAGCCAGAGATGGAGCTTGACGTACAGGCTGAGGAAGTCTATTCCAGGCATACGGTGCAGAAAGGTAAAAGGAACGGAGTCTGGAGTTAGCAGTGGAGGAGAAGGGTGCAGATAAGAGATTTACCCAATGAATGGAGTTCCCGGGGAGGAGTGTAGGGAGAGATAAGAGTGGAGAGGTACTGAGGAGCTGCAGAGTGAATGCACTTGTAAGTCATTAAGAGGAGTTCTTGACTTACAAGCGCATTCACTTGTTTGAACTAACTCTCTACTCAGCCCTATAATTTAATTACATCAAACAAAAGAGATGTATTATGCCAACTCTAAGACAGACAAGGAGGGCAAGAGGATAGGATGATCCCATGAAAACCCTGCCAAGACTTTCATTAGTGCATATGTGCAACTACTCTACGATGAAATTCTTTACTTTTAAGTTAGATTAGTTAACTTATCACAATACTTGTAATAAAACAAAAACAGAAAAAAAACCCTGTGTTTTATATATTGGGTCAAATCTGTGCAAATTAGATTATTAAAGGGTTTTAGGAAAGCTTTAGAAACCTACGCGCCTTAGTGTTTTTAACACGCCTACAATTAGCACATGCACTAACTGTGTAGGCACGATCCCAAAAATGTACAAAACATTTTATACTGCTTAACCCAGAAACAGTGGATTTTCCCCAAGTCCATTTAATAACGGTCTATGGACTTTTCCTTTAGGAAGCCATCCAAACCTTTTTTTAAACTCCGCAAAGCTAACAGCCTTTACCACATTCACTGGCAACGAATTCCAGAGTTTAATTACACGTTGAGTGAAGAAACATTTTCTCCCATTCGTTTTAAATTTACTACATTGTAGCTTCATCGAATGCCCCCTAGTCCTAGTATTTTTGGAAAGCATGAACAGACGCTTCACATCTACCCATTCAACTCCACTCATTATTTTATAGACCTCTATCATATCTCCCCTCAGCCGCCTTTTCTCCAAGCTGAAGAGCCCTAGCCGCTTTAGCCTTTCGTCATAGGGAAGTTGTCCATCCTTTATCATTTTTATTGCCCTTCTCTGCACCTTTTCTAATTCCAGTCTTTTTTGAGATGCGGCGACCAGAATTGAACACAATATTCGAGGTGCAGTTGCACCATGGAGTGATACAAAGGCATTACAACAGCCTCATTTTTGTTTTCCATTCCTTTCCTAATAATACCTAACATTCTATTTGCTTTCTTAGTTGCAGCAGCACACTGAGCAGAAGGTTTCAACGTATCATCAACGACGACACCTAGATCCCTTTCTTGGTCCGTGACTCCTAACGCGGAACCTTGCATGACGTAGCTATAATTCGGGTTCCTCTTTCCCATATGCATCACTTTGCACTTTCCCATCCAAAATAGTGGGTCTGGCTATGCCACTGCAGTAAATGAGAAGAAGCCCATTCAATTCCTATAAGCTTCCTCTCATTTGCTGCGCGGCTTTGTAAAGGAAGCTCCTAAATTGCATGTGCAAATCGGGCGCACAATACATGGGTCCCCGTTTACTAAGGTGCGCTAACGTTTTTAGCGCATGCATAAAATTAGCGCGTGCTGTGCAGGCACCCATGGGAACATTGTGAGCGCAAACACAGCACGCGCTAATGGTTAGTGCGTGCTAAAAATGCTAACGTGCCTCTAGCGCAACTTAATAAATAGGGCCCTCAGTGACTTTTATAGAATTCGGGGGGGGGGGGGGGGTAGGTATGTGGGGTCAATAGACTGGAGAAAGCTGAAAAATAGAATAGAATGGTGGTGGGGTGAAGAGGGGTTGGTGGTTGAGAGGCTAGGATAGGGGAGGGCAGACTTATACGGGGTCTGTGCTGGAGCCGGTGATGGGAGGCGGGACTGGTGGTTGAGAGGGCTGTGCCCTGAAAAAGACAGGTACAAATCAAGGTAAGGTATACACATATGAGTTTATCGTAGGCAGACTAGATGGACCGTGCAGGTCTTTTTCTGCCGTCATCTACTATGTTACTATGTAAGCAAGGAAAGGGTCAGCACAAGATACTAAGGTCAGTCTAATCATTTGTAGCAAGAGTTTTATCTAACAAAATAATCAGACACCTATGCCAAGTAATTTTACTTACAAAGATTATGGAAAAAAATAAGCAAAGCTCTGTATACTCTGCAGAACAAAAGGCTGCTGTGTTCAAAGGAGCACACAGAGAGAAAACCTGAAGCTGAAAGAGGTCACCTGTGCTAAAGCACGGTTTATTCACACTGTAAGAAGTCAGCAAAAATGTAAGAAAAAAAAAAAGCATTTCAATCCATGGCCTGGGATCTAAGTCATCCATACAGTGTTCCAAAGACAGAGGAGGATTTCAGCTCTTGAATGACAGTTGAATCTGTTTGGGTAGATGTGTATGATTGGTCATATACAACTGTTCATATGTCAATGAAGACATTTTTCTACTAGAACTACATCAAAAAATAAAAGTGCTTTGGTTTATTGAAGAAGCAACAAAGTGAATTAGAATCAGAATGATACAAATATCAACATATACAAAATATATTTATTAATTTTACCTATCCTTCAAATGTTTTATTTCTATTGATTACCTTAAAAAGTGGACTAACATGGCTACCACACCTTTATATCCATGGTGGAAATCCTGAAAATGTGAAATGACTGTAACCCTCGAGGGCAGAGTTTGAAGACCCCTGACCTACAAGGTGGAGCCACAGCACCAACCTGCTGCCAACTTTTACTGTCCTTCTACTTATCTGTAAACAGGAAGTCAGATCCCAGCTTTTAAGAAGGGGTAAATTCTCTAAATGGTGCCGAAAGATCGGCAGAGAAAAAAAATGTTAGCACTATTCTATAAATGGCGTTCAAAGTTAGACGCTGTTTATAGAATAGCGCTTAGTACCGTGATCCATGACTGCTTTTAGGTGTGACCATTTACACCAACTGAACCCTGGTGTAAATCCTCTTGCCCAAATTAGGAGCGGACACCCCTTTTAGGAGCCACGTGTAAAATGTAATTTTCATTAATTAAAATCTATGTAAGTAAATTTACTTGCGTAGATTTTAATTAACGGCAATTAGCACTGATAATTGATTGTTAGGGCCCAATTATCAGAGTGGAGGAGTGGCCTAGTGGTTAAGTTGGTGGACTTTGGTCCTGGGGAACTGAGGAACTGAGTTCAATTCCCACTTCAGGCACAGGCAGCTCCTTGTGACTCTGGGCAAGTCACTTAACCCTCCATTGCCCCATGTAAGCCGCATTGCGCCTGCCACCAGTGGGAAAGCGCAGGGTACAAATGTAACAAAAATAAAATAGATACTATTGGAGATTCTACATGGAATGTTGCTATTCCACTAGCAACATTCCATGTAGAAGGCTGCGCAGGCTTCTGTTTCTGTGAGTCTGACGTCCTGCACGTGCAGGACGTCAGACTCACAGAAGCAGAAGCCTGCGCGGCCACATTGATGATCTGCAAGGGCCGACTTCTACTTCAGGCACAGGCAGCTCCTTGTGACTCTGGGCAAGTCACTTAACCCTCCATTGCCCCATGTAAGCCACATTGAGTCTGCCACGAGTGGGAAAGCGCAGGGTACAAATGTAACAAAAATAAAATAGATACTATTGGAGATTCTACATGGAATGTTGCTACTATTGGAGATTCTACATGGAATGTTGCTATTCCACTAGCAACATTCCATGTAGAAGGCTGCGCAGGCTTCTGTACGTGCAGAACGTCAGACTCACAGAAGCAGAAGCTTGCGCGGCCACATTGATGATCTGCAAGGGCCGACTTCTACTTCAGGCACAGGCAGCTCCTTGTGACTCTGGTCAAGTCACTTAACCCTCCATTGCCCCATGTAAGCCGCATTGAGCCTGCCATGAGTGGGAAAGCGCGGGGTACAAATGTAGCAAAAATAAAAAAAAAACTAATTGATTCATTATTCAATTAAACTGGGCATGTGCCCAAATTTACACACACAATTTAAAGCGCCATTTATAGAATCTGGGGGGAAATGTCTTATTTTTAACTCCTCATTTCCAAGCTACTTTACTTGCTCTTTGGATAGATGGGGGTGGAAAGATAGTTCCAGATGAAGAAATGGATGTTCAGACAGGTGGAAGGATGCAATGGATTCTGCTGACCTGTGATCGACAATCTTATTCTTTAGACTAAATTTTAGGAGCATTTGTGTTTGGTGCAGCATAGCGACACTGATGTCACAACTCCTCCACAGATCTCCCCCCCCCCCAAGATAAAAGGGGTACAGCTGACATAATTACAGGAGGTATCCTCTATCTGTTCATTTTCCTTTCTAATTAAAGTGAACACTAATGGCAGACTTCATTAGAAAATGTTTAGAAATATTAGGTGAGGAGCCAGAGTCCAAACTTCCTCACCCCATTCTGCTGATTTTACTTTAACTTAAGTTTTTAAAACCTTCTGAAAATAGGAATGTGGAAGTAATGGACTTGTACTTCAGTTAGAAGTTTTGAAGAATAAAACTAGGGTGTTATTTCACCTCATTCAACCCCCATCCAAACTCGTACTGGTTTCCTAAATTTTCATGTAAACAGTTTGCTAAGAAAAAAATGTAAAATATAGCCATTTCCATCAATAGATTGTGTATTTATATTTCCTTTTATGTATCAATTAAATAAAATGTGTTATTTACTTAGCCACCAAGGGCTTGTCCCGAGCAGCTTACTTAGCTAAACTAGTAGCAACATCATAAGATACGTTAAAAACCATAGGAACAATTTGTATTTGTGAAGAAGGATTTAAACACCAAATGCAATGGTACAAAATAACTGTTTTGACAGAAAGGTTAAAAAAAAAAACCAACAACTCCTTCACTGACAGTCTGATAAGATCTGTGAAAACAAAAATAGCTGTGTGTCTCTTGTTTTTTTGGCATCTTGACTCTGGTCATCATATAATGAAATTACTCTCTTCATCTTTCTTAAGCATAGTTTTAGAAAACGAATCATAGTGTATCAGCAGAAAAACAAAATCATTAGATTTTTGCACAATGTCTGAAATTATGAAGCACCATAATCCCCTTTAAACATTTTCGCATAGCTAAGAATAGCTTAAGCAGTATTTAGCGACCTAACTAAAGTTCAAAGTAAAAAAAAAAAAAGCGGAGGCGTAGATCAAAGTCTGCCTATGTCCAGTCCTTTATGTAAATGTCTTACAAAGTCCCATATCCTTGAAAAGCAAGCGTGGTGCGGACAGAGGAGGGGGGGGGGGGGTGCCCTAAGCCCTCCGGCCACAGGGTCTGGCCGCGTCTCTTCTGTCACTCATAGTAAATGACGGCAGATAGAGACCTGTACGGTCCATCCAGTCTCCCCCAACAAGATCAACTCATTTTACATGGTATGTGATACTTTATATGAATAGCCGAGTTTGAAATGTCCTTGCCATTCTCAAGTCACAGCTTTTCTTCCTCTTTCGGACCCAGCATTAACCAAAAAATGAGTTTTGATCACCAACATAGGCAAAAGAAAGCCTGGGTGGGTGGGTTCCCCCTTTTCTATAGCTTGCATATTTTCCATTTAAAAAAACAAACAAAAAAAAAGAGACAGGAGAAAGACTTAAACAAATGTTATTCCTTTTCTAACATCGATGCACGTCTGACGACAGCCAAGAGAACCTTTCCTTGGTTTGGGAAGAGTCACCTTAGAATACAAGATATATATTTTTTTAATAACCTGCAAGGATAGTTTTTGAAAGGGAAAGAAAGCCTTAAGGGAAGGAGCTACTAACATGGAAGTGCCAAGTGCCTGTCTCTCACCGGCTCTTCCACCCGGCTAACAACAACAAAACGAAACGGATAACACGTTTCTAATCCCTGGGTAGAGGACGGGCTGCACCACTCGCCAGAACAAAGTCCACAAAGGACGCCAAACCTTTTCTACAGGAGCCATAAGAAACAAAATCACATTTACACTCCCAAACTTTGAACACCAACCAAAAAAAAAAAGTCACCCCCCCCCCCAACCTACCTAGTGACAAGTTAAACGGATTAGCGCCCCTCCCCCTTCCACCTGCACGGACATCTCGGAGCCCTTCCGCTCCAACCCCCCCCCCCCCCCCCCAAGGTTTTATCAACCGGGCTCCAGCTGCGACGTTCAGCTATACAGAAAGAGGAAACGAGAGGCACATCTATACGTACTTTCCTCCCCGGTCTCGAAGTTTTGGCAGAGCGAGTCCAACCGTAGGGATCCGGCCGGCTTCTGGCTCCCCGGGGGAGCGGAGGGAGAAAGGCGTTCACCTCGGCTGCTGCTCGGTGCAGATTCAGTCCCAATCGCAAGTTGAGCCCGGAAAAGTGGGGGAGAGAGGGTAGGTGAGAGCCCGTCTGGGTGTCTCTGCACTCCGATCAAAGCAAAATTCCTACTGCTGCGGCCGGTCACTTAGAGGAACTTCTTCTCACGGAGTTGGTTAACATTTTTTTTTTTACTGCTTTACTTCCTGGAATAGTAGCCCACTATTTGCATGAAGAGCTGGTGAAGTCCCTGCTAGTTGCACTCAAGAAGAAGAGGGGGGAGGGAAGAATCGTGTACCGTGTTGTGCCTGAACAAAAAGGCAAACTCATAAAGTAAAGCTTTTAGAATCGTATTGCAAGTCCTCTTTGGCAACAGGACATTAGGATTTCTGTACTACTACTACTACTATTTAGCATTTCTATAGCGCTACAAGGCATACGCAGCGCTGCACAAACATAGAAGAAAGACAGTCCCTGCTCAAAGAGCTTACAATGTACTGAGTGCAATTTTCAAAATACTTTTGTCAGAGGGGAATAGGCTGTCTGAAAATCGCCCTCCCTAGTGACAGGCCCGCCGAGAGGCCGGGCCCGGGACAATGCTGCCCCCGGCCCCCCGGCCCCGCCCCCACTGCCACCCCCCAGGTTGTGGGGGGGCCCGGCGCCACAGTCCCACCCACCTCCACCACCGGGCCGGGCCCCTTCCACCCGAACCCCCACCAGCTGCAGTGCTGTCTTCTGACTCCGGCGTGCGCAGCCCACAGATGCGCTCCTCTCAGCTGATCTTCGCTGTACTCTGCAGGGCTTCTGTGCGTCTGACGTCCTGCAGAGTACAGCGAAGATCAGCTGAGAGGAGCGCGTCTGTGTGGGCCGCGCACGCCGGAGTCAGAAGACAGCACTTCTGCTGGGGGTTCGGGTGGAAGGGGCCCGGTGGCGGGTGGGACTGCGGCACTGGGTCCGCCTTGGAGGCCCGGGCCCCTGGAATTTTGTCCCCCCTGTCCCCCCCTCTCGGCGACCCTGCCTGGTGATGGATAATAAAAGGCTCTCAGAGGAGGGTTAGGTGGGAGACAACAATAGGCCTAATTCAGAGGCCCTTTTACTAAGTGGCAGTAAGCCCACTGCAGGCTTACCGCACACCAAACAGCACAATCCTCCCGCACTTGTTTGACAAGTCTGGGCTGTCAAAAGCTAGACCTGTCAAACACAGAGGCAGGAGGTCTGTGGGACCACCAGACCTCAAACAGCAAGGCCCTGGACCTCCAGTCCTCCTGCCCCCCCCCCCCATCCAGACACAAGGCTTCACACCAGATAAGGGAGAATGTTGCACCATTCGTGCTCAGAATTGTGAATATGTGTTTGAGTGAGGAGGTGGTTCCTGCTGCGTTGAAGCTGGCTACTGTGAAATTCCCTTATTTGGTACGAAACCCTGCCCAGCACATCCCAGGATGCACTGGGCAGGATGGGACGCCGCCATTTTCAAGGCAGCGCTGGAAGAGGAGGGAGTGTATTACCACCTTCCTCCAACAAAGGTGCGGGGGGCAGGGAACAGGGCTGCTAGACCACCAGGTTGAGGATGCTTGATTTGTAGCCCAGTGACCCACCAGGGCTTTTGGGAGGGGGAGATGTGAGGGGGGTTAGGAGGGCTGGAGATCCACCGGATCTCTAGCCCCCCATGAACTTGTGTCAGGGGGACTGGCCCCGTGTTGCTGGCTTGGGGAGTCAGGGTGCCTGCTCCTGCAGGGGGGGGGGTGCTGTATTGGGGGAATGGGGGGCCTGCTAGCATGCAAATGCATGCTTTACAGGGCTCACCATTTCTCCCCAATGGTCTGTAAACCCTAACCCCAGCTCTGAGTTGGCATAGAGTTTGCCATGCCCAGCGCACCAATGTTTGGTGCGTTGCTCGCTGATCATTGGGGAGGAATATGTTTAGCACTTTCGCTAAGAGCCCAGTCTAGCATGCATTCGCATGCTAGTTGCAGTCAAAGCCTGCGAGGGTGTTGTTTCACATGCTCGGGGGCTCTGATCATGGGGCGGTAGCAAGCGCAGCTGCTAGTATGGCACTAATAGCCTCTAGTGCCTGCGTTTGCTTCTGATCGTCGGCCCATGAATTAGGAGACAGGACTGATTTTCATATGTCTGTCTGTAAGATACTGCTCATTTTATTTCCCTCCTCTTTGCTTCGGTTCTTCCAACAATGATGAATTACTGTACCTGAATGTAATGTTTAGCATTGTTAGCATTTTTGTTTTCTTAAAACCATTTATGCATTTGCTTTGTCTGTCTGTGTACTGTACATCTTATCTCTGAACTAGATTTCCCCTAGTGCTGTCAAGTTACTCATTTCCAGGAGGGAAACTTTTGACCATCCTTGGGTTTGAACTTGTATCCAAAAACAGTGTATTTGCAAGTCTCAATCCTATCCCTTTAAATCAGTGCTGCGGGTCCCATAATGCATCAGGATAGGGTTGCCTAAAGATCCAGAAATGGCCAAAAATCTTCCTATTGGATCTAGGTAACTTGCAGCATAGGTATACTTTTATGACAGCTAGAAACTGAAATAACATTTCTCAGGGAATTGTTTCATACTGTGAAGTATTTGTCTATTGGACGTAATGATCAGATAAAATGTGAGGGACTTGAAACTGAGGCGTTTGCTGATTTCCCCCCAATTATACCTACCACACATGTACCTCATTCTACTACAACATCACCTTGTATATTCGTTACACATTGTATTTGTTCAGACCGGAACCAGCTAACTCCGTAAACGGAACTATGTAAGCCACATTGAGCCTGCAAAATGGTGGGAAAATGTAGAATACAAATGCAACAAATAAAATAAAAATGTTCTGGTCAGAAAGATGCATGAATTGCAGTAGAGACTGAGAAGGTTGTCTGAAGGGATTTTGTGGGAGGAAGGAGAGGGGGATGGTAGTAAGAGAATTTTGGCTAATAACAGAGTCATAAGTGACCACTATTGTTCGCTGCCTGCTCCCTACAAGAGCAATACAGGATCCCTGTTCCTCCGTGATTGTTAGGTGTCTGGCAGAGAATGTTGCACCATTTGTACAGAGAATTGTGAATTTGTCTTTTGAATGAGAAGATGGTTCCTGCTGCGTTGAAGGTGGCTACTGTGAAACCTTTGTTGAAGAGGTCAACTCTGGATTCCAAGATCGTTGAGAACTATCAGCTAATTTCAGTGTTGCTTACAGTGGCTAAAATTGTCGAAAAGGGTGTGTTGGATCAGTTTACTGATTTATGTGGAAGAGTGACCATGGCTGGACTCTTTCCAATATGATTTTAGGAGGGAATTTACCTCAAGATTCTATATTTGGCAATTAAAGTTGTGCGTGTAAATCAGCGTACATAACCAATTTGTGCATGCAACTTAATTGATTAATGAGCCAATCAGCACCATTTGGCTGCTAACAACCAATTGGTGTTAATTCAATTCAATTCTTGTATACTGCTAATATCCCCATTCCAGGGTTCAGTGCAATTTACGTTCTAGGTGAGACAAAAGCAGATAGTGTTAGTATGAGGTACGAATAACATTAGAGACCAGTGGTGTAATACATGAGACTAAAAACATTAAAGGAAAGGATAATGGATGATACTAGGAAGTAGAAGTCATGATGGATTATTATGAAGCAGTCTTGTCTTTGGTTTTTAAAAGGCCTCTTCCAGAAGTTGAGTTAGCTGTAGCTGTTTTCCGTTCTGATGGAAATAGGTAGAGAGTTCCATATTTTGACTCCAAGAATGGGGAATAGAGAGCTGAAAATCTTCTGATTTGGCGTTGTCATTTGAAATGGCCTTAATTGGGAGTTACACACATGTTGTATTCTATGACGATGCGCGCATAACTCCTATAGCGTGTAATTTCAAGGGGGAGTGTATAGGGGGCATTTCAGGGGCATTCCTATGAGTTACATGCATTTTTTTTTACCGATTTCTTCTTTAACTGTAAACAATTTTTTATTGAACAGATAAATAAAGATACATTAATTCAAACAGAAACATGTGTTGTTCAATATTTTTACAAGATTCATTCCTTCCCCACCTCCTGCCCAGCCCGTATGCCCATCTGATTCCAAGATTTTATAAAGAATCTAGACAGGATTAAATTGCCAAACCTATAAACAACTATTGTAAGCAAAAATGTCAACCTAATACAGAACAATAAACACTCAAAAAATACTTTTGTAATCCTGATTTACTAAGTCACACCCCATGCCCACCCTACTGTAATCATTACCTATGAACTACAACTAAGGTGACCCATTATCAGGACTCTAATGACCCCCGGTTGCCATAGAACAATAACGTCTATTTCCTACCCTCCGCCCCCATCCCCATCCTGGCAGAGAATCCCAAGATTACCTTTACTAAACTTATGAACTTAGGGAACACTTGGGAACCTAGTTAAGACAGCAGAGTTACATGCATTTTTATAGAATACGCCTAATTGAGGCACCGGCATTTACACTTGGTTTCAGCAGGCGTAAATTCAGGCTTCTTAAGTTAGGCGTGGATTAAGTGCTTAGGTGCTATTCTGTAAAGTGTAGATACCCTTTCTAGAATAGCGCTTGATGCATAATTGGCACAATTTACTGAATCTAGTCCTTAGTGTGGAGAGCCTTTTAGTACCTAAAGTACTACTACTACTACTACTTATCATTTCTAAAGCGCTACTAAGACGTACGCAGCGCTGTACACTTGAACATGAAGAGACAGTCCCTGCTCGACAGAGCTTACAATCTAATTAGGACAGACAGAACAAACAAGAGATAAGGGAATATTAAAGTGAGGATGATAAAATAAGGGTTCTGAACAAGTGAATAAGGGTTAGGAGTTAAAAGCAGCATTAAAAAGGTGGGCTTTTAGCTTAGATTTGAAGATGGCCAGAGATGGAGCTTGACGTACCGGCTCAGGAAGTCTATTCCAGGCATATGGTGCAGCAAGATAAAAGGAACGGAGTCTGGAGTTAGTGGTGGAGGAGAAGAGTGCAGATAAGAGAGATTTCCCCAGTGAATGGAGTTCCCGGGGAGGAATATAGGGAGAGATGAGAGTGGAGAGGTACTGAGGAGCTGCAGAGTGAATGCACTTATAGGTCAAGAAGAGGAGTTGGGAGATGAAGCATGGGATGGATAGAACTGCCACTTACTGTTTTGTTATGCTGGATATTTCCTCAGCTTTTGATACCACTGATGTTGGGATTTTATTAGGTAGATTGCATTCCATGGGTGTGTGCGATTGTGCGCATGAGTGGTTTGTGTCATACTTGAGTGGACATTCTATGCAGGCAAAAATTGGTGATAGAGTTTCCCTTGTACAGTGGTGGAAATAAGTATTTGATCCCTTGCTGATTTTGTAAGTTTGCCCACTGACAAAGACATGAGCAGCCCATAATTGAAGGGTAGGTTATTGGTAACAGTGAGAGATAGCACATCACAAATTAAATCCAGAAAATCACATTGTGGAAAGTATATGAATTTATTTGCATTCTGCAGAGGGAAATAAGTATTTAATCCCTCTGGCAAACAAGACCTAATACTTGGTGGCAAAACCCTTGTTGGCAAGCACAGCGGTCAGACGTCTTCTGTAGTTGATGATGAGGTTTGCACACATGTCAGGAGGAATTTTGGTCCACTCCTCTTTGCAGATCATCTCTAAATCATTAAGAGTTCTGGGCTGTCGCTTGGCAACTCGCAGCTTCAGCTCCCTCCATAAGTTTTCAATGGGATTAAGGTCTGGTGACTGGCTAGGCCACTCCATGACCCTAATGTGCTTCTTCCTGAGCCACTCCTTTGTTGCCTTGGCTGTATGTTTTGGGTCATTGTCGTGCTGGAAGACCCAGCCACGACCCATTTTTAAGGCCCTGGCGGAGGGAAGGAGGTTGTCACTCAGAATTGTACGGTACATGGCCCCATCCATTCTACCATTGATGCGGTGAAGTAGTCCTGTGCCCTTAGCAGAGAAACACCCCCAAAACATAACATTTCCACCTCCATGCTTGACAGTGGGGACGGTGTTCTTTGGGTCATAGGCAGCATTTCTCTTCCTCCAAACACGGCGAGTTGAGTTCATGCCAAAGAGCTCAATTTTTGTCTCATCTGACCACAGCACCTTCTCCCAATCACTCTCGGCATCATCCAGGTGTTCACTGGCAAACTTCAGACGGGCCGTCACATGTGCCTTCCGGAGCAGGGGGACCTTGCGGGCACTGCAGGATTGCAATCCGTTATGTCGTAATGTGTTACCAATGGTTTTCGTGGTGACAGTGGTCCCAGCTGCCTTGAGATCATTGACAAGTTCCCCCCTTGTAGTTGTAGGCTGATTTCTAACCTTCCTCATGTTCAAGGATACCCCACGAGGTGAGATTTTGCGTGGAGCCCCAGATCTTTGTCGATTGACAGTCATTTTTTACTTCTTCCATTTTCTTACTATGGCACCAACAGTTGTCTCCTTCTCGCCCAGCGTCTTACTGATGGTTTTGTAGCCCATTCCAGCCTTGTGCAGGTGTATGATCTTGTCCCTGACATCCTTAGACAGCTCCTTGCTCTTGGCCATTTTGTAGAGGTTAGAGTCTGACTGATTCACTGAGTCTGTGGACAGGTGTCTTTCATACAGGTGACCATTGCTGACAGCTGTCTGTCATGCAGGTAACGAGTTGATTTGGAGCATCTACCTGGTCTGTAGGGGCCAGATCTCTTACTGGTTGGTGGGGGATCAAATACTTATTTCCCTCTGCAGAATGCAAATAAATTCATATACTTTCCACAATGTGATTTTCCGGATTTAATTTGTGATGTGCTATCTCTCACTGTTACCAATAACCTACCCTTCAATTATGGGCTGCTCATGTCTTTGTCAGTGGACAAACTTACAAAATCAGCAAGGGATCAAATACTTATTTCCACCACTGTATATCCACTGAAAATGAGGGTGCCACAGGGATCCGCACTGTCAGAGTTGCTTTGTAACATCAATGTGACACCTTTGGGACAAGTTTTTCAAGAACCGGGTGTTGCCTATAGATTTCATGCTGACAACATATAGTTCTTTTTTCTAGTTACTGGGTTTTGGGGGGGGGGGGGGGAGGAAGCTGGTTGAGAGACTGAGAACCTGTTTGGATAGAGTATGTGATTTGATGAGTAGAACTAGAAACAAATTGGCCCTGAATCTGGAAAAAAAATGAGGTTATGGTGGTGGGAAAATGAGATTTGTAGTTGCCAATGTGTATCTCTGTTGCCACCTTTTGAATTCCAGTGAAAACACAGGTAAACAGTTTGTGTGGCTGGATGCAAAATTAAATATGCAGTATCAGGAAGACCATATCATTCTGTCTTCATTTTTCCAGCTACATATACTGCACAGACTGAAGCCAATGCTGCCTCCTTATGATTTTATCTCTCTCGTATGCTAACCCCATACTCAAATACAAGAACATTGCGATCATCGTTCCAAAATCTACTGGTAATACCATCTTTTCGTGAAATCATTCACCAACACACTAGGAAAGCAATTTTCTCAGTTCAGGGTCCTGAACATTGGAATAAGCTACCTCAGTCTCTTTGCCATCTCTCCAAAACTTAAGAACTGAAAATATTTCTTTTCCTTGATGCATACTCCTAATTTCACCATTGCAAGCCATACAAATGGAGGAAGTTGTACCCAACAGATCCTTTCCTATCCCCTTCTCTTCTATCCTATTGAAAATTGTAGATCTACCCCACCCCTCCTTTCCCATACGTTACTATTTTTTGCCTTCTAGATTGTAAGCTGCCTAGACATGCTTTTGATGGGCGGGATAGCAAATCCTGAATTAAACTTGAAACTTAAAATTCTTGTACAGAATTTAGTGTTAACAAAAATAGACTACCACAATACATTGTATTTGAGTATTTCAGCTATAAGAAGTCAGGCTTTGCAGGTTACACAGAACTCAGCAGTGAAGATATGTTTCCAAGTCTGTTCATGTGACTCCCATTTTAAAACAGTTCCACTGGTTACCGTAGCTAGCAGGATTACATTCAAAGTTTTGATACTCATTCACTACAACTCCTTGGTATGTTTCCCATGTGTTACAGTTGCATCGTCCAATGCACTCTTTGAGGTCTGAAAGTGCAAAATAATTGAACATTTCTGTACTACGGACTGTTATGGAATCATCTGCCAAGGTTCTTGCGTCTGTGTGTAAATTTGATGCAGAGACATATTTATTATTTCTTGCTTTTCCATCTGATTAAGCCATATGGCTGCTGGTCCCGTCCTGTTGATGTCACTTCCTGTCCTGGAGCAAAGCCAGCAGCCTGCGCCAGTATGGAGTCTGGCCCCATGTTGGGTTTACCTTCTTTTGTCGCCACTGTTGCTGCTCTAGAGAGACAGCAGCAGCTTGGGTGATGGCAGGAGGGAGGTGGGGAAGGCTCGATATTTTTTTCAAAAGCAAATCAATTCACGAATCAATTCAGATCGTGAATTGGACAGCCCTAGTGCACTCTTTTTCTCCTTCCTTTTTGACAACTATGTTTCCATCTTTCACCTTTCCCAAAGAGTCTTTTCTTTGTGTTACTTTTATTTTACAGGTACCCCGAATTCAGGAGAAACTTCAGGTTACTCAGGTAAGTGTTTAAGCCCCGTGCACCTATTCCTCTTTCCCCTTTTTAGTCCTCAACTAAGAGTCGCTTTGAAGCAGCGGCTTCTTCTTGCTTGGCTGAACTTTGGTTTTGCTTGAACGATGGGGCCCTGCAGCGACTCCAACGATGTGATGTCCTATCTGTTAATCCATTGCCCAGGAAGACTCTACCTCCCTAACTTTAAAACAATAAAATAAAATAAAACCCTAACTACCTCAAGTCACAGGTTTAACTGTTTGAACTGGGACTTAATTTAGTAGTCCTTGTGGCCTTTCTAACTACATGAAAGAAAAGGTTAATATCTTGACTATTAAAGCTTATTCTGTATACTGGCCCTACACTAGAGAGCTGTTTGTTTTGTTTCAGGCTTAACAACCCTCTCAGCACAACAGTCACTCAAACTATTTAAGCTGGAACTAGATTTTCAAATACAGCGCTGTCACATCTACCACAGATGCCAATATTTCAAAGCCTCAGCTCATGCAGCCAGGTTCAGGGTCACACTATACAGGCTTAACCATCTCAGGCCTAAAACCTATGGAACCTAAATGCAAGATTTTAAGGAGGTCTTCCCTCGGTACACACTAAGATGTCGGAACCTCCTTACAGTAGACTGCCATTTAACATCTCATAAAAGAGACCAGTTTCACAGTCAGCTTCAATCACAATACTTTCAGCACTGTTACAATTTAAAGGAAAAATTTATTTATTTCCCAAAATTCACTCTGAATCTGTTAAGCCAGTCACTCATACAGTAATGATAGTGGCTATCACAAAACTATACTTTTTTTTTTATTTATACTTTATTATAATTTCAAATATATACAACTTATCCAAGAAGTATACAAAAACAATAAACACCAAAACCCAAATCATTCTTTTGAGACAAATAAAAAAAAAAAACTTGTCTCACTTAAGGTAATAAATCATACATTTTCGACCCCCATATGGGAAATACATAAATGGAACCAAGATATATATTTAACATAGTTACCAATTAAAGTAATTAACAATCAGAACATTACAAACTCGAGTGATATTCTCAGCCTATCTTACAGCGATCGTATGGGCACCTAAACTTTCACAGTTACATTCTGAACTTCCTTGGAACAGACAAATTCCTCAAATTGTTTTGGATCAAAGAACTGGTAATTATTCTGTTGGTAAACAAACCGACAGACACAAGGAAATTTAAGAGTAAAAGTTACCCCAATATTTAAAGCTCTTTGACGCAGTGCCAAAAAGGCCTTGCGTCTACTTTGGGTCTCTCTTGCGAGATCCAGAAAAATTCTAACTTTAGATCCAAAAAACAATGAGTCTAAATGTTTGAAAAATAATTTTAACACCACTTCTCTGTCCATCTCAAGTGCAAATGTTACCACTGCTGTTGTCCTTTGGGTAACCACCTCTAGGGAAGACTCTAAAAAAGGACGTCAAGTTCATTCCTCCATCCACAACAGCATGATTACTTCCAGATTTAGGTGTTAAAGTCTGAAGGTAAATTACCCTTGTTATGGGTGGCAGAGACTCACCCGGCATCCCTAGGACTTCCATCAAATACTTTTTAACCATATCAATAGCCGAAATAATAGGAGATCTGGGGAAGTTGATAAGCCGCAAATTAAGCCGTCGCTGTTGATTCTCTAGATATTCCATTTTCCGTTTAGTAAAATTACTATTCTTAATTGTAGCTTTATTCAGTTTCTCCAGTCTCTGAAATTTTTCTTCAAATTCTTGAGTCATAGACAACTGGTGGGCATTAATCTGCTCTTGGACCGATAGAGCTTCAGCTAAAAGCTTAATTTCTCCTACATTTTTAACCAAAACAGCTTGTAGTGAAGAATGCATTGAAAAAGTTAGGTCCCATAGTGACTCCATTGTCACTACGGCAGGTTTTGCAACTACTACACTCAAATCAGGAAGGGGGGCATTGGTTATCTGTTTCAAGCCATCGCTCAACGCAGAAGAAAACATTTTAAGTCTCTGTCCTACCAGATAACCCTCACTTCCATCGCGTTTGGTTGGGCTCCCTTCCTTGTGGGTCCTCTCCACTTCGGGCATGGGATCCACCAAGGCACAACCCTCTCGCTCACTTCCTGGTTGAGGAGGTGCCGTACGGACGTCGGGGCTGAGAGAAGCCCCGTCTACGCTGCTGACCGAGTCGATTGAAGCCGGTCTGATAGCAGGAGATGATGTCACCCGAGGTCCCAGCGTTACTCCGAAATTTTCCAGCTTCGTCTGCCTCGAGAGGGGGATTTCGGCGGCGGTAACAGGAGCCTCCCTTACCTTTCCTCTCCTTTTCCCCATATCTTGGGTATTCAGACACCTTTCGGGATTCTGTGCTGGAGCGTTTCTTGGTAGGTCTGGGGTAGCGTCTCACATCAGCGCCATCTTGGTTCCGGTTCACAAAACTATACTTTTTGAAGAATATTCTCTATTGCCACACCTGCGCTTCCTCGTTCTCTCAGGATCACATGTCTTCTGAACAACTGCCCGCCAAGCTGTTTCCAAAGTGACAGTGACTCAGATGACATCAGAGCGTCTTCCCATGGGCCCGAGCACCAATCAGAAGCATGCATGTAAACATATTCTAAAACGTTTGTATGCAAACAGTTCGTAGTTGCAAAAACCTCAGAAAGGCAGTATATCAAGTCCCATTTCCCTTCCCCTATTCTGCAACCGTAATCTCCATTTTGAAAGTGTAAAATCCCATTGAAATGAATGGGAAAATAAACTTTTAAGTGAAATTTAAAAAAAAATCATTACATATTTTAATAAAATCTATATCAACATACCATTTTACCGTATATCAACCATACCCTTTTTTTTTTAAATTTAAAAGTAACACGCAGTATAAGACGTTGCCAGATTTCTTCACAAAAAATTATTTCAAATACACCCAAAACTACCCAACATCACTCATAAAAATTAAAGCATTATCTCAGCCATCAGCACAAGTGACGGGAGCCCAAAATGCGCACCTGAAAGCCAAAAACCTGTCTGAACACAGGACAACCAGAAAGAGAATTAAAATAATTTTATAAATATTTACACTATATGTGGTTTGGGCAAATTTGATAAGAGTTTCTTCATGTTATGAAAAGCTCCATTGGTTGCCAGTTAAGGCCAGAATTCTTTATAAGCTTTGTTGTTTTGTTCATAAGATTTTGAAAGGAGTGGCACCTTGTAACATGTTTCCAATGATGAATATACTGACTTCTAAGTATGATACTCGTAACAATTTAAACCTTTCTGTCCCTTCACATAGAGGTTCACATTCAAAGAAACATTTTATAGCTTTATTTTCAGATCAGGCCTCTCAAGTTTGGAACTCTACCAAGTTTTGTGAAATCTCAATCATGTTGTTTGTTTTTTGTACATATTATTGAGAAAAAAATGCAAGACTACTACTACTACTTAACATTTCTAGAGCGCTACTAGGGTTACGCAGCGCTGTACAATTTAACAAAGAGAGACAGTCCCTGCTCAAAGAACTTACAATCTAATAGACAAGTGAACGGTCGGTCCGATAGGGGCAGTCAAATTGGGGCAGTCTGGATTCACTGAACGCTCTATAAGTTTTGACAACAGATATTGTAGAAAGTTTAAGCCTGTGGTACTATAAGGTTTTTTGGCCTATGATGAAGAGAAGACCTTTTAGGTCTGTTTAAGCTCCGTGAGATTAAAATTGATCTTGGAGCTCTTTAAGGCCTTTTTCCTTTAGACCAAGTCATTTTTTGAAGAAATGGATTTTTTGAGTGTTGGTTTGATTGTGTCGTGATTCCACACCACGATCTATATCTGTTCTAGTGGATTTTAAATCTGTTATAGTACATATTACTTTAATGATGTGTTCTCTAGTCTTAGTACTATCTGAAAATGTAAACAACAGTTCCCTGTTTACCTGTTCCACCCCACTATCATATCTCCCTTCAGTTGACTCTTCTCCAGGTTGCAGAGCCCGAACCTACTTGGCCTTTCTTCTATCTGTTGTATGGAATGGCCAAAATCCACATAACTACAAACTCTGTTTTGTTTTGTTTTTTGCTTGTGATGTTTGTATACCTTGGATTTACTGTGAACCATCTTCTGCAGCCGCAAGTAAAATCTGGAATAACTCCTGGCACACTAAGAAACAGTGGCCAAATAAAGAAATAGATGTACGTAGAGGTGACAAAAATAGAGTATGCTTTGGTTTCTTTTCCCAATTGTAGAATGAGACCCAGAAAGAGGAACTGAGATACAGTTACGTAGTTTCATCTCTAGTTTGACAGCAAAGAAGACGCTCCAGGGCTAAAATGTCTGACAGATTCTGACTTCCCAGTGGAAGCAGGAGACTCAGAAGACTCAGAACTAAGACTTGGCATGGTTTTCTAACATATGGCATATTTATTAAGAAAAGGAGGAGGAGGGGGACTCAAAAAGATAGGCTGTGACTGGCCTATTTAAGGTTAAATTCCTCCTGCTCACCCAGTCAGTAAAGAGGAACATTCAGCTTTACTTCCTGGTGTACTGGCTACAATTTGCATGAGTGCTGGTAAAGTGCATGACGCTAGTCTTCAGTACTCAGAGGAAAAAAAACATGTTAGTGTTTGTTAATATTATACAGGAGAGACCTATTAGATTGCAGATGTTAATCCAGAAAATAAATATAGCCTGAACCTAGAAAATAACCGTTAAACTCCACATTTTTCTGGTTCACGATATAAACACCAGCTTATATCATATGTTAGGTCTGCAAAAAAAATATAAAGTTTTTCCATGGGGGTAAACAGCAATGCTGAGACTCAAGGAGATTGTGGTGTAGGTAAAGGGGCTAATTTTCTAATAAAGAAAACATTCGAAAAGTGGCATAACAGGCAGAAAAACATCTAAAGCATAGAATTAAACAACCCCCACCTCCCCTGCTCAATTCCGTTAGCTGCCAAAAAGAAGACGTTCCTAGAGGGGGCGTTTCATAGGCGTGGCACGGGCAGTGTTACGTGATGAACAATTACTGCCAATAACGGATAGCAAAATGACTTCCTGGGGGTGGAAAGAAAAATGCCTGAAATTAGGCCCGCATTAAAAGTGTCTACAGTTAGGCTAAACCAGTCTTTAGAGCCATTTGTAATTTTGCTGAGTTGGAGAGTGGAGACGTGGAAGTGGTCATTTGTGACAAATAATGGAGAGTTGCTGAGTGTTTTTGGTATCTTTTGTGTGCTTGCCCTAGTCTGAACCTTTTGACCCTGACTTTTCCTGCTTCCCCTTCTCTGTGTCTCGCCTCCTCAGGTCCTTGCCCACACCTGCTAGCCCCCCAGCCACACCCATCCCTTCCTCTGTATCTTGCCACCCTTTCATCACCAAACCCTCACTGTCCTAAACCCCCACACCTCCCATTATACCTCCCTACCTGCTTGTCTTCTGTCTCTCATTGTTCCTTTGTTTGTCCATCCCAGTTTGTCACTGAGCTCTGTGTTGCGGCTGTGTGTGTGAAAACTGTTTTGCTGGTAGTGGGAGTTTTGGGCATCTGGTGTGTGTGTCTCATGACTGTGTGCTGGTGCAGGTGCTGGGTCTCACGAGGTGCAGTAGATGGAAGTGTGCATAGTGGTGTTTCTGGAGTTAGTGAGTTGTACCTGTGGTGGGACATTTGCACGTGAATCATGGATACGCTGAATGCTTTGGTGACTCACGCCTTGCTGAAGGTGTATGAGAGTTTGGAGGGCAGGACCCAGAAGAGATATCCCTATCAGAGAGTCTTCAGGCCCTCCACCTGCTTCCTGAACCTCACTGATAAGTTCCGCTTGTCAGGGCTGCCATATAGCACCTTTTTGACCAGCTACAACCCCTCCTCCAACCCCAGTCCAGGACATGCAGAAATAATCCTACGCCAGTCCACCTGAAGGTCACTGCCTCCCTTTCCTTTCTGGCCACTAGCACTTTCCAGTCAGTTCTAACAGTCAATGCAAGCCTCACCCAGCCAGCCATCAACAACTGTCTTGCCCAGTGCCTGAATGCCTTCCTCACTAACTCCTCACAGTGTATTCCCTTTCATACTACCGCCCAGGCATTTCAGAACAACGTGGCTCGGTTCTAAGCCATAGACCGCTTCCCTTCAGTGATAGGTGTCATTGACTGCACACACGTAACACCCAGACCCCCCCCCCCCCCCCCCGGAACACAAGGACACCTATAGGAATAGAAGAACATATCACTCCATGAACAAGCAGGCCATGTGTAATGCCCAGGGGAAGATTATGGATGTGTGTGACTGCTACTGAGGCTCCATCCATAATGCCTGCATCTTCCAGCATTCAGGAATCTACCACTGGTTTGACCAATGGGAGATCACCGGCAGCTGCCTCCTAGGTAAGCAGAACAAGGGTTCCCAAACCTCACCCCCTCCTACCTTCGACAAACTCCCTCCCTCCAGATGCCCCCATTACCCCACCTTCACAAGGTCACCAGACCAGCCAATACACACCCATGTCTGTGATTCTGCTTCCCTCCACAGGTGACAGAGGCTACCCTCAGTGAACCTGGCTTATGACTCCCATAGTTCACCCCCAAAATGAGGGGAGAAGGAGTACAACAAGAGGCACAAGAAAACCGGCATCATCATAGAACAGACCTTTGGCCAGCTCAAGAATCGTTTCAGATGTCTGGACAGTTTCAGAGGGGAGCTCCTCTACAGCCCTGAAAAGGTTGCTAAACTTTTCATGGCCTGCTGCATGCTGCACAGCCTGGCTTTCCAAAGAAGACAGACCCTGCCAGAGGAAGGCCAGCAACCACTAGTCCCAACGAATGAGGAGTCCCCTTCTCCCCTGCACACAGAGTTTATCAGGGAGCATACCCCTCCCCTTCGCTGAGACGTCCTGCGAGGACGTCCTGTTCGATTATGCCCCTCCACGCCATACTTTGTATTGTTATTTGAATATTTTTACTGCTGTAATGCTTATGTATGATTTATTCTTACTGGACACTGCCTTGAGTGAATTCCTTCAAAAAAGGCGGTAAATAAATCCTAATAAATACATTTCATTCATATTTCCTGACTTCTTCAAGCAAAATTTTCAACTCAAAACTTTAGAAACTTATCTCTTGTGAAGATCTTAAGGACTCAACATAATTTCTGAAGTTTGAACATTGGTACATTTGGGCTCATTTTCAAAACAGAAAAACATCCAAAAAGTGGCATAAAGCAGTATTTGGATGTTTTTCTCACAAAAAAGTCCAAATCAGCATTTTCGAAACATATTTTTAGATGTTTTTCTATGAAGTCCATCAGAAGTGCGTCCAAATCTCAAGGGGGCGTGTCAGGGGTGTGTTCAGGGCAGGACTTGGGCGTTCCTATGACTTCGACGTTTTTCAGCCATAATGGAACAAAACAAAACCATCCAGGATTAAAACTAAGATGTTTTGAGCTAGACCTGTGTTCATAACGAATATGGTACAAAAAGGTGCTTTAAAAAAACCAAATGACCACTGGAGGGAATCAGGGATGACCTCCCCTTATTTCCCCAGTGGTCGCTAACCCCCTCCCACCCCCCAAAAATGTGATTAAAAACATTACTTGCCAGCCTCAGATGTTATACTCAGGTCCATTAGAATAGTATGCAGGTCCCTGGAGAAGTCTAGTAGTGGTGCAGTGCACTGCAGACAGGTAGACCAAGGCTTCTACCTCCCCCTATCTGTTACATTTGTGGAGGAAACGGTGAGCCCTCCAAAACTCACCAGAAACCCACTCTACCCACATATTGGTGCCCCGTTCACCCATAAGGGCTATGGTAGTGGTATATAGGTGGGAGTAGTGGGTTTGGGGGTGGGGGGGGCTCAGCAGACAAGGTAAAGGAGCAATGGTGAGATGTGTACCTGGGAGCATTTTATGAAGGTCCACTTCAGTGCCCCCCTAGGGTACCCTATTGCTTTCCTAGGATGCCAGGGGGATCAGTCTAGTAAAAATGCTGGCCCCCTCCTACATCCTAATGGCTTGATTTTGTACGTTTTGCACTTGGACTTTTTTTTCCCGAAAATGTACCAAAAAAAAAAGTCCAAATTACAAAATCATATTATAAACAGTATCTTCGAAAAAAAAAGATAGACATTTTTCTTTTTTTGAAAATGAACGTCTTTGCTATTCAGATTTTGGACGTTTTGCAAGACACCGCATCAACTTCCAGTCCATTCATCAACCCACTATCATCATAATAATAAAACCATATTGGCCATACCTTGTTTTCAAACCTTACCTCAGGAATGAGGAAATACATATCTCGTATTCTGAATCAATTAAGAATGGTGACTGCCTGATCCATGACTGCCAGCAACTCAATGCACAGTTAAACCAGTTTAGCAAGAAATCTAACCTGGTATAAAGAGTTTAGGGAATGCAGGGAATGGATAAAACAAATTTTGAATATAAATAAAAAGAAAAATGGCAAGATTGAAAGAAATAGAATCTAATAACTCTGTGTTGCTTGGATAATATTAGCCATTGGTGGCTCTAGCCCTACCTTTACTGATGCAGCTGGATTATGACCCTTATTTTAGAAGCTCTGGGGGTCTTTTACTAAGCAGCAGTAAGCCCAATGCGGGCTAATTGCTCAGTAAACCAGAAACACCACTGGATTACTGCAGCAGCCCGGCGGTAGTTCCCACCCCCAGTGGGTGCCATTTCCGGTGCTACAAAAATACTTTTATTTTTGTAGCGCCAGTGTTTGCCTGGCGGTAATCGCGCAGTGCTGTGTGCTGCCCGGTTACCACCAGGTTAGCGTGGGAGCCCTTACCACCACCTCAGTGGGTGGTGGTAAGTGCTCCCCACCGAAATGGTCATGTTAAAAGGGGGCCTCAGTGCACGTCAAAAACACACACTGAGGCCAGTGCAGGCCCCCTTTTGCCACAGGTTAGTAAAAGGATCCCTCTATTTGTGATTTACACGTGTGTACCACATACATGTGAAAAAGCCTGATTTTAGAAAGCCATTATTTACACATCTATATTTGCATTATGTGTAGGTTGGAAAGGGACATGATTTAGGTGGGGTTTGTGCAGAACAAAATCTACATGTGTATTCCTCATTAAGAAAGGGAATGCGCATGCACATCCCCATATATCACAGGAAAACAAAAAGGAAGGAGAAAAATCCTCATGTACAACAAAAGCAATGGACAAAAAAGTGAGGACAGCTCGAAGAGGATATCAGGAAGTCTTTAATATGGATAGCTTAAAAATGACCCAACACGGCCGTGTTTCAGCACCAAAGCCTGCATCAGGGGTCAAACACTGACATCATTGACGAGTTTTGCAGCTGCGGCATTCTACAGCTGAGAGTTTTTTTTGTTTCTCAATTCAAGGAAGCCATATCTCTATATATAAAAGGCACCTCCAACGTTCGAATAAAGCCTCAAGCCGGAAACTTGAAACGGCTGAGATATCCGGTTTTGTCATGAGTGTCTGTCCCCCCCTTGCGTCACAACATGATGACGTCGAGGGCGGAGCAAACACACTCAACGAATCAAGGAAGCCCATTGGTTAATCTTTGTTTCCACTCCCCAATGCAGCCATCATTCCCATAGACTGAAAACCAAACAAAATCGCCACTGCACCCCATCCCCCCACCCACACTCCCCCTCACCCACCCTCCCGCAGCCGCTCGCTCACCATTCCGCCGCACCCCCCTCTCCTCTCCAACTCTGGCCATGCAGCAGGACGATTACTACACACGAGTGGAACTGACCCAATCAACTACAATGTAAGCAAGGAGGCCCATTGGTTAATCTCTATTTCCACTCCCCAACACAGCCGTCATTCCCATACACTCAAAACCAAGCACACCTACCAGCTGCTGATACACATTGTCGTTTTTTTCCCCTTCTTCCATCTGAAACACGTCTAAAGCTGTTTCTACTGGATAAACTGCGCCTTTACAGGTAAAGGACAAAAGGTTTTTGTTTTTGGTTTCTTACTGCACACCTTTTTCATTTATTTGAAAGCTACACATCTGTACATACAGGTATCAATATCATGAAATCTAAACTACATATCACTAAAACAGTTTATCCAGCCGTTCCCTGTCAATGTGTGTCACTGAAAGAGTATGAGGGAGCTCCAGCTGCCTGTGAGTCACGACAGGACTTAGCTTCTGGACGCCAGAAGCAGTGTCTCCTTAGGTTGACAGCAAATAGCTACCCCCCCCCCCCCCACCAAGCACCTCGGAGGGAGGGAGGGAGGGGACAGGACCATGGAACTGGGAGGGGGACCCTGGAACTGGGAGGTGCACTATGGAACTGGGAGGGAGGGAGGGAAGGTGACCCTGGAACTGGGAGGGTGGGGACCCTGAAACTCTGAGGGAGGGTGGGGGGGACCCTGAAACAGGAAGGGACCCTGGAACTCGAAGGGAGGGGGGATGACCCTGGAACTCAGAGGGGGGATGACCCTGGAACTCGGAGGGACGGAGGGAGGGATGGAGGGGGGACACTGGGATGGAGGAGGGAGGGGCCCCTGGCACACACTCTCTCTCTCTCACGGACACACTCGCACCCAGTCTCACCCTCTCTCTGTCACACACACACACTCGCACATTCACTCTCTCTCACACACTCAGTCTCACACACACTCAAACATACAAACTCCGAGGAAAACCTTGCTAGTGCCCGTTTCATTTCTGTCAGAAACGAGCCTTTTTCACTAGTAACTATATATATCTCTCTTGGGTAAGCCACCAGCCACCACACAAGAGATTTTTTTTTACCCCTGATGCAGGCTTTGGTGACGAAACACGGCCGTGTCGGGTCATTTTTAAGCTATCCACATTTAAGACTTCCTGATATCCTCTTCCAGCTGTCCTCACTTTTTTGTCCATCCCCATATATCAACATCAAGATGTACAGCTGCTCCCTTGAATGTGTAAATTTGTAAAAAGTGCTCATTTGGACTAGCCTTTAACAGGAGGGGTTAAAGGGAGTTCTTCTTCTTGTTCCCTAGTGTTTATTTCTTCCTTTCAATTTGAAAATATGGATTGAGTCCTCTGTTGTTAATTAGACACATGTATACATGTAGGTTTGCAAAATGCCAAGTATATAGATGTAAAGAAAGGAATAGCCTAATGGTTGAACCAACAGGCTGAGAACTAAGGGATCCTACTTCAAATCCCATTGTAGCATGTTGTGATCATGGGCATGTAACTTAACCTTCCATTACTACAAGATTATCAGCCCTCTGGAGAAAGAGAAATACTGTTGTACCTGAAAGTGACAAAAAAAGGCCAACATGTATGTGTGTAGACTGTGGAATACCAGCTTACATGTGTAAATTGCTGCATTTTCTCTATTCAGGTTTTCAACATGTATCTTTGTAAGATGGCTTCTCTTATAACACATGCATTCCTGCATGTATTCAAAAAATGACTCTTTGACATCCTGTCTATGGCAGATCCTTTTCTAAAATAATACCAGAATTTTGCACAAACAAACTTGGGCATATCAGATGTGATTTATTGTATACTAGTAAAAAAAGGCCTGTTTCTGGAACGAATGAAACGGGCGCTAGCAAGGTTTTCCTGGGAGTGTGTATGTTTGAGAGAGAGAGCCAGAGTGAATGTGCGGGTGTGTGACAGAGTGAGACTGTCTGTGTGACAGTGTGTGTGTGAGAATGAGAGTGTGTGACAGGGCCCCCTCCCCTGTTCCTAATGCCCCTCACCCGTTCCCTCCCCTCCTTTTCCTCCTCCTTTCCACACTTTGGGTTCCTTAAGGCTTTCAAAAGTCTATGTACCCTCGTGGCCCTAATGCCCAGTATCCGGATACCCCACCGCTTTCCTCCTCACCCCTCCCCCAAGATGTAATACTTTCACATCCTTCATTTTTTTAAAAAAGTGTCCTATCTACCCTGTGTACAAATGCCTGGCATTCAGATTGTGTTCCTCTCGTAAATTTTCATTTCTTTCATTCGTTCATTCATTCAAAATTCTACTACGTGCCATTGTTCCAAGAGTGATCCAAAATGGTTCTTAGATCTGATGAAGTTTCTCATCAAGTTGGGAATCCATATTAGTAATATCATATCATTCCGTGGTATGCAAGTGTATCATTTGAATACGCCATAAAGGCACTGTGGGAGGATCTTCACTTATCTAAAGTAGCAAAATAGTTTTCTTGCCCATTGGCTTTCTCCAAAAAGGGTATAAGGCTCCTAGGAACAGGGTGGGCTATCCGATATTGACCAAATAACACGTTCATACGGATTGTTATAGAACATGTGCATGCAAATCCAAAGTGTTGCCAATTAATGCCAATAATTTATTCTTCACATAGAGCTGAACAAGATTACTTAAGGCAGTGCGGGGATTAACACATGTCAATATCTTCAAAACCCATCCCGAGCACAAATAAATTTATAGTGTAGTTTAGCCTATCGTGAAGGATCATCAGAATTCCTGCATCAAGACTGCTAAACTCACAGTTTTCTGTGCACATCGTCATTGATCCTTTAGTGTGTGTTTTTTTTTGTGTGTGTGATTTTTTTTTCTTTTTCTATAAACATCCTTTATTCAAAAATTTCATGCTTCATTTCATACTTCATTTCACCCCTCATTTTTTAATTATACCATTACTTCCATATATTACTTCACTTAACTGGCAACAGAGTGAAGACCTCAGGAACCTCAACCGACTTGGCCAGGTTTCGCGACTTCGTCAGGGCAGAGGTTCTTTTTTGCTATCCTGCTTCAGTCTTCTTGTTAGACAAAATGGCAGCCAACAATCTCAGGATTCAGTTTAACTCTCTCTTGTCTTCCATAGTCCTCCCTGCAATAGAAAATGCCTTCTTAGAAGATGTACTGCTAGCAGGAATTGGGGATTACAGCTATAAAACATCTTTCTCTTCCTCTTGTAGCCCATTGGTCAGATATTCAAGCCAATAGGCTACAAGGAGAGATGGGGGCACTTACAGAAACACTTCCTTCCTGCTTACCTTTGCAGCCCTGTAGCATGAAGATTTCAGCTTCAAATTTGATAAAGTATATCATAAAAATATTGTGGGTGTCCAGTACTAGGTCAAAGTACTTAAGTAAAAGTAAAAATAAATGTATCTTTTAATACTTAAGTAAAAGTAAAAAGTACAGTGAAGAACACGTTAAAAATTTACTTAAGTGAAAGTAAAAAGTTATTGCCTAATATGATACTTTTTGAGTAAAAAGTAAAAGTACTGCAACCACAATGAATGCAGCTATTGTTAATGTTTTTATCCCAATGGCTTTATTGCTCTACAATTCAATCCACTTTGCTTTTAGTAAAACTAAATTTTGAAAATGACTGTCACTTATGTGAGTCTGCTTGTGAGTAATGGTTCAAACAACTGCACTAGCACAAAATGGATTGTTCAGTCTGAAAAAACGTTCCTTCAAATCAGGCCAAGTTGCAATATTACTGATACCTTCTGACTGGGTCTGCAGATTATAATCAAGGGAATCTCTGAAACACCTGACTTCCATATAGCAAAGAGTACTTTATCTTATCATTATTGTTATTATCATCTGCATTAAAAGTAGTACTGTCTAATTCATCACTTTCATCTTTATCTTCATTATCATCGTCATGCTGTCCAATTACAAAGAAGGCTTTAACAAAGTTGGAATCGTTGTTCTAACAATTTTTCATTTGATGGCAAACTCTGAATATCTTTGAGAATTGATGCAAGAATGTCAAATTTGTGGGAACCCTTCAGTCTTAAGGTCTGATAAACAGACTTCCTCCTTAAAAACTCTTATCAATCCAATGGACAGTTACCCCAATGTAAAATGTCCCATGGGATGACGAGCAGTCTGTTGTGAAAGACGTGTGTCTGTTCACTAAGAACTGCTACCAGCTTTAGCTTCAACTCCACTTTAAAGTGACCCAACTCATCACTGTTCTGTTTGGCTGGAGACCAGTAGCCACTTCAACAAACACAGGCAACTCTACTGTTCTTATAGGTTACTAGTAAAAAAGGCCCGTTTCTGACACAAATGAAACGGGCGCTAGCAAGGTTTTCCTCGGAGTGTGTATGTTTGGGAGAGTGAAAGTGAGAGTGACTGTGTGAGAGACAGAGTGAAAGTGTGAGTGTGTGTGTGTGAGAGAAAGAGTGAGTCTGGGTGTGACTGTGTTTGTGAGAGTGTGTGTGTGTGAGAATGAGAGTGTGTGCAAGTGTGTATGTGAGACAGTGTGAGAGAGAGTGTGTGTGTGTGTGTGCGAGAGAGAGAGTGTGTGTGAGACACAGATTCTCTGTGAGAGTGAGTGTATGAGACCAAGCGAGTGTGTGAGTGACTGTGTGGCACATAGAGAGTGAATGTGATACAGTGTGAGACAGAGTGTGTGAGAGTGAGAGTCAGAAAGACATTGTATATGAGAGAGAGAGAGAGTGTGTGTGAGACACAGATTCTCTGTGAGAGTGAGTGTATGAGACCAAGCGAGTGTGTGAGTGACTGTGTGGCACATAGAGAGTGAATGTGATACAGTGTGAGACAGAGTGTGTGAGAGTGAGAGTCAGAAAGACATTGTATATGAGAGAGAGAGAGTGTGTGTGTGACAGAGATACCTCCCTTCCTGTGTCTCTCTGGTGTCAGGCCCCCTCCCCTCTGTCTGTGGTGTCTGAGATTCCTGCCACTGCACCCAAGCAATTGGTGTGCTGGAGGAGGGGGAGGGGGGATGTGTTGGGGGGGTTCAGGTTGGAAGAAGAGGGGTGCGGGGGGTTCAGGAAGCGCTACCAGATGCGAGTGAGAGAGTGTGTGTGTGGGGGGGTTCAGGAAGCGATGCCAGATGACTGAATGTGTGTGGGGGGGGGGAGGGCAGTGGGTTCAGGAAGCGCTGGCAGATGAGAGAGAGAGTGAGTGTGTGTGTATGGGGTTTCAGGAAGCGCTGCGAGATGAGTGAGAGTGTGTGTGTGTGTGTGTGTGGGGGGGGGGGGGGGTTCAGGAAGCGCTGCCAGATGAGAGTGAATGAGTGTCTGTGTGTGTGTGTGTGTGTACGGGGTTTCCGGAAGCGCTGGCAGATGAGAGAGAGAGAGAGTGTATGTGGGGGGAGGGGGGTTCAGGAAGCGCTGGCAGATGAGAGTGAGAAAGAGAGTGTGTGTGTGTGTTGGAGGGGTGTGTGTGGGGGTGTGTGTTGGGGGTTTCAGCTTGGAAGAGGAGGGGTGTGTGGGGGTGTCTGTAAGTGCTGCGAGATGAGTGAGTGAGTGAGTGTGTGGGGGGGGCGGTTTATCAAGTGTTTCCACATGAGAGTGTGTGTGTGTGTGTGGTGGGGGGCTTCAGGAAGCACTGCCAGATGAGCGAGAGTATGTGTGTGTGTGTGTGTGTGGGGGGGGGGTTCAGGAAGCGGTGTGATATGAGAGACTGAGTGTGTGTGTGTGTGTGGTGGTGGTGGGGGGTTGCCACATGAGTGAGTGAGTGTGTATGTGGCGGACAGGGATTTCAGGAACCGCTGCCAGATAGAGAGAGAGAGAGAGAGAGAGAGAGAGACTGAGTGTGTGTGTGTTGGGGGGGGGGGCGTTGAAGTGTGGCCAAATGAGAGTGAGTGTGTGTGTTGGGGGGGGGGGTCAGGAAACACAGCCAGATGAGTGAGTGTGGGGGGGGGACAGGGGTTTCAGGAAGCGCTGGCAGATGAGAGTGTGTGTGTGTTGGGGGGGGGGGGGCGTTGAGGAAGTGTGGCCAAATGAGAGTGAGTGAGTAAGTGTGGGGGGGGGGGGGGGTAAGGAAGCGGTGCCAGATGAGGATGAGAGTGTGTGTGTGTGTGTTGTATGGTTCAGTTTTTTTGGGGGGGAGGGAGGATTCTGCTTTTTAGAAGAAGAAGTAATGAAGCGTGTCCTCCGCGCGATGCCCCCCCCTCCCGCCGCCATCCCACCCACAGTGATGCACCCGGTCGCCGCCATCCCACCCACCGTGGCCATTGCACCCACCATCGCGTAGTTTAGCTGGTGGGGGACCCAAAATCCCGCCAGCAGAAGTCTTGTGTGTGTGCTGAGTGAGTCAGACTCCTCCAGCGATCTTCGGCGTTGCTAGCCTGTGCAGGGCGGAGTTCTTTGCGTCTGACGTCCTGCACGTGCAGGACGTCAGATGCACAGAAGCCCTGGCTGCCTGCACAGGCTAGCAACGCCGAAGATGACGCCGTAGTCAGCAGACAGGACTTGTGCTGGTGGGGTTTCGGGTCCCCCGCCGGCAAAGCAACGCGAAGGTGGGTGGCTTAGTAGGGGGTTGTTGCGGGGGGGTGTTGGACCTCCTTCTTTTGACCTGCAGCTTGGGGGGGGGGGTCGGGGCGGAGGTGGGCGGATCTACCATTATGTGGGTGGGGCTTCTAGTTTTTGACGTTTGGCGTGCGGGCGGGGGGGGGGGGTGTTGGATGTCGGGACTGTGGACTGTGGACTCCGGAGCTTTGGAGGTGTTTTCCCTTTCCGCGGGTGGGTCGGCAGGGGGAGGAGTAGGGAAACACGCTCCACGTGTTTCCCTACTCCTCCCCGTGCGTGGGTGCAATCCGTTTTTTTTTTTTTTCCGCCCTCGACGTCATGACGTTTGACGCGAGGGCGGGGCAGAGACAGCTGGCTGGCTTCACAGGAATCCACGAACCCTTCAGGGAGTGTTTGAGTGACTTCAGAACGTTGTCTTCAGAACGTTCACGGTGCTTTTTATTATATTAGATATTCTCTGAACAGCAAAATTTAAGATGAGATGATCCACTGTTTGCGTGACAAGGTTTACAATAGCAAAATCCTGTTCCCAGTTTTGCTGTTTTATTTGGTTTACTGAGGAATTGTCATTTACATCTCCCCTCCTTTTTTTTACTTTTAACCGCAAGAATCAGATGTAACTGAGTAAAAGTAGTAAAAATTGGTGAAATTATTACTTTTACTTGTAGAGAAGTACAGGATGACATTTGTAATACAGTAACTAGTTACATTTGCATAGTTACTATACAACACAGGGGGTGCCTAAACACCCACAGAGCAGGAGTTTATGTGCCACATCAGAAAGAACTTCCAAGCACACCCAGGTAAGTAGCCTATCCATATTACATCTTATGAACTCCAGAAGGAAGCTCTGTTTTGCACAATGCAAGTACTACCATGAGCAATAGCAGTAATTTGTGAGACTCCACATATCCTGGTTTAAGACGGAAGTTAGAACATGTCTGCTATTGAAACAACATGGGGGAAGCCACTGCTTGCCCTGGAATTGATAACATGGAATGTTGCTACTATTTGAGTTTCTGCCAGGTACTTGTGACCTGGATTGGCCACTGTTGGATATTCTTATGTTCTACTGGGTTTTCCAGAAACTTCTACAGATGGAAGCAGGTGTAGGTGACCACATGCACTCTTTTCAGGTAACATAATCAAATGCACTTTCTCTTCAAGAATCAGTGCATTAAAAAGCATGCCCAGTCTGTGTCCCCGAGTGGATAGTGTGAAAATTGCCCTCCCCTAGGATCTGAGTAAGAAGAGCTTTTCTCCCACCTTGTCTCTGTAGCAAAGGTCTTCTATAAAGAAGCTTAAGTGTTCCCCTCAAAGGATTTGTACTGTGCAGTGCTTCCGCCAGTTATTATATGTCTTTTGTTCACAGGTGAGTCAGTTGTCACATTCAGGCACCACAGAAAAATGGAGCTAAGTAACTGCTATCTTGACTTTTGGTTAATGTGCTGATTAGAGAATTAGAGGCTTATAGAAAACTGCAGAACCTACAGGATATCCTACTGCATTATCAGTTTACACAGGCACATGAATCACCACAAGTATGTTTACAGCAGAAATTCCCTAACTCCCTAGTGTGTACCTCCCCCCACCCCCCAGCTGATGTTATTCCAGTGCATAAACTCAAGTTCAGTACAAATGTCTATAACTCCTGAGTAATGGTGGACTCAACAGAACCCTCTGCCATATACCCCTATTTATTGATCCTAGGAATTAACTGGGAAATGACTGGATGTTTATAGTCACTCATGGTCCAATGCTCAAAACCTAAAGCTGGCATCAGAGGTAATTAGTGCCAGACTCACTCCATCATTAGTGTGTACAGAATGTTGAGAGGGCTCCAGCACAGGGAATAACATGGGCACCAAAGATGGCCAATGAAGTGACTTCAGAAGAGGGCTAATATGAGCATAGTGACACTGGCGGAATATAACTCACACAGCAGAATTTTGAACAGAATGAAGGGGAGAGAGATGGCTTAATGGGAGACCTGTGAGAAGCAAGTTGCAATCATCTAAGCGAGAGCTGATAAGAGCGTGGATAAGTGTTTTGGTAGTCTGATCAGAAAGGAAAGGACGAATTGTGGTGATATTATAGAGAAAGAAACACCAAGTTTTAGCAGTATCTTGGATATGTGCAGAGAAAGAAAGAAAGGAGTCAAAGATGATCCCAAGGTTACGAGCTGATGAGACAGTGAGGATAAGAGTGTTATCCACAGAAATAGAGAATGGGGGAAGAGGAGAGGTGGATTTAGGGGGAAAGATAAGAAGTTCAGTCTTGGTCATGTTTAGTTTCAGATGGTGGCGAGAAATCCAGGCAGCAATGTCAGACAAGCAGACTGATACTTGGGCCTAGATTCCTGCTGAAATTTCTGGTGTGGAGAGGTAGATTTGGGAGTCATCAGCATAAAGGTGATACTGGAAACCATGGGATGAGATCAGAGCACCAAGAAAAGTATAGATGGAGAAAAGAAGAGGCCCCAACTAGTTGGTATGGTGGGATAGAGGTGGAGGAGGATCCACCAGAATATACACTAAAAGTGCAATGGGAGAGATAAGAAGAAAACCAGGAAAGAATAGAGCCCTGAAATCCAAGTGAGGATAGTGTATTAAGGATTTTAGATAGTGCTGGGGGGAAGCCGGCTGTCTTGGTACATGTGGGTATCAATGACATTGGAAAATGTGGGAGAGAGGTTCTGGAAACCAAATTTAAGCTCTTAGATAGAAAGCTCAAATCCAGAACCTCAAGGGTAGCATTTTCTGTAGTGCTACCCATTCCACGCGCAGAGCCCAAGAGGCAGGCAGAGCTCTGGAGCCTCAATGCGTGGATGAGGCGATGGTGCAGGGAGGAGGATTTTAGATTTGTAAGGAACTGGTCAACATTCTGGGGAAGGGGGAGCCTATTCCGAAAGGATGGGCTCCACCTTAACTAGAGTGGGACCAGGCTGCTAGCATCAGCATTTAAACAGGAGATAAAGCAGCTTTTACCTGGGGGAAGGCTGACAGTCATTCAGAAACGCATGGCTCGGAACAAGGTATCTTTCAAAGATGTCACCAAAAAGGGAAGATAGGGTATCCCAATAGTGAGGTTGGAGGGACCAGAGGTCCGCCGGTCCTCCAGCCCCCATTTTGCTTGGCTCGGGTGGGGGTAGTTGGGGTCTTGTGGTCCCATGGACCTCCAGCCCGTGTTTGACAGGTCTGGGCTTTTGACAGCCCAGACCTGTCAAGTGCGGGAGGATTGCACTCAGGCACAATCCTCCCGCACTTTTACCCCATGATCAGAGAGAATTGTGTGCTTAAATTTGCATGTAATTATCTCTGATCATAGGTCCTGTAAAGCCCTGCACTGTTCCAGCGCTATTTTTAGAGCGCTGTTTGGAACAGCGTGGGGCTTTTGATCATCTGCCTAAGAGTTTGCAGTTCTAAGGTAAACCAGGAAGAACAACTCTGATCTTCATTAAATCTCCTTCTCTGGGGCAATCTCATTAATCAACTTTTTTCTTTAACTTTTATACACAATAAGACTCAATCACCTGTTTTATGGCAAAACTCCAATTCCCAATTAAATAGTGAGAGGAACTAGTTTCATTAATCAAACTCTAATCAAAATTATCCAAAACCCTAGAAGCAATCCCATTTTTTACATGTTTACCCATGAAGGTTGATGGCACAGAATCTTGACCAGGTGATCTAAATCTGATTAAAAAATTGTTTTTTTTATTTTTTGTTTTTTAACTGACCTCAGCTGGGGATCTATAACAGCATCTAAAATTTGCCCATTTAGCTGAAACCACTTTGTGGGAAAACCAAGATCAAGTATGTGACCTTTGGCACGTGTCAGATTTAAATCTAGACATGCATGGGATGGAGGGGAGGAGGGAGGAGAGAGAGAAGAAGCCCAGTAGAGGACTATTACTACTACTACTATTTAGCATTTCTATAGCGCTACAAGGCGTACGCAGCGCTGCACAAACATAGAAGAAAGACAGTCCCTGCTCAAAGAGCTTACAATCTAATAGACAAAAAATAAAGTAAGCAAATCAATTAATGTGTACAGGAAGGAGGAGAGAGGAGGGTAGGTGGAGGCGAGTGGTTACAAGTGGTTACTTATGTAACGCTTGAGTCAAAAGCAATGTTAAAGAGGTGGGCTTTCAGTCTAGATTTAAAGGTGGCCAAGGATGGGGCAAGACGTAGGGACTCAGGAAGTTTATTCCAGGAGTAGGGTGCAGCGAGACAGAAGGCGCGAAGTCTGGAGTTGGCAGTAGTGGAGAAGGGAACAGATAAGAAAGATCTATCCATGGAGCGGAGTGTACAGGAAGGGGTGTAGAGAAGGACGAGTGTGGAGAGATACAGGGGAGCAGCAGAGTGAGTACATTTATAGGTTAGTAGAAGAAGTTTGAACACGATGTGAAAATGGATAGGGAGCCAGTGAAGCGACTTGAGGAGAGGGGTAGTATGAGTAAAGCTACCCTGGCGGAAGACGAGACGGGCAGCAGAGTTTTGAACCGATTGGAGAGGGGAGAGGTGACTAAGTGGGAGGCCAGCAAGAAGCAGATTGCAGTAGTCTAAACGAGAGGTGACAAGGGTGTGGATGAGGGTTTTGGTAGAGTGCTCGGAAAGAAAGGGGCGGATTTTATGGATGTTGTAAAGAAAGAAACGACAGGTCTTGGCGATCTGCTGGATATGAGCAGAGAAGGAGAGAGAAGAGTCAAAGATGACCCCAAGGTTTCGAGTTGAGGAGACAGGGAGGAGCTTGAATAAAAATGTGGAATTGTGGAACTCTTTTCTTTAAAAAAAAAAAGGGGGTCTCTGATAATCAGGTTTTAATATGGTGGTATTGAGTGATACGGAAAAGTCCTCATGATTTTTGAAGAAATTAACCTGTGCTAAGAATTCTCTCCATCAGGTTGGTAGCAATGGGGATGGATGTGGGCTTCCAAAGTAAAAGAAGGGGACTTTCTTAAAGATCTCAATATGTATACTTTGGAAGATAGGCAGAACAGGGGAGATATGATAGAGACATTCCTCTGTGGCATAAATGCACAGGAGGTGAGTCTCTTTCGATTGAAAGTAAGCTCTGAGGGGCATAGGATGAGGGTGAAAGGGGTTAGACTCAGAAGTAACCTGAGGATATACTTCTTCAAGGAAAAGGCGGTGAATTTGTGGAATGGCCTCCCAGTGGAGGTGGTAGAGTTTAAGACTGTGTATCTGGGCACATATCCCCTTTATTCTATAGTAATGTGCTTAAAAGCTAGGAATGCCCCCATTCTGCCCATGACCCTCCCATTTCCATGCCTCTTTTTTTGCCCATGTGTAAAATTTAGGCATGTAAATTCCAATTAAAATGAGTGGCAATAATTGCTTGTTAAAAAGCCAATTATTAAATTAGTTCGTTATTCAATTAAATTGCATGCACAAATTGGGCATGTGCCCAAATTTGTGTGTGCAATTTTGGTGACTTTTATAGAATTAGGGGGTAAGTACTTAATGTGGGTTAGTAAAAGGGCCCCTTATATTGTAATCGTTATAGGGACAGGAAAATAGCTAGTGTACCTGGAAGTAACTCACATTGTGCTACTACTGAAAAAGGTATGAGCTAAATTCAAACCCAGACAGTGTATGAACATGAACAGAGATGGTGAACTATTATTTACTGTGTTATTGTTATTTAGTACTCATTGTATATGCAATGTTGACTGAGTTAAACATGGATATGTCAGTGTAGTAAGTTTTACTGTTACTGTATCTTATAGCCACATTTAATGTGTTCTCATTGGGAAAAGCTCTGTGTTAACTGTTAGAGGCATTTCCAGCATTTTGGGGAAGGCTGCTTTGTAGCTAACACAGAGGAAAGTTCACTATGCTCTGCTAACTGCTTGGCAGATAATGCGTTATGCTACATCGCTTGAGGTGGCGTTAAACTGGCTTGCTTTATCTGCCCTGTTAATTGTTAATTCACGGTTATGACCTGCACTTGAACTGTAATGGGCAGTCCCTGCTCATTCCCCATTAGTTGTTTATCCTGGGAATTAGCATGCACTAGCAGTTAGAGGGTAGTAAGTCCCATATTAAACAGTTAACATCGCGTAGTAAAATAGGCACCTGTTAATATTAACCTAAGTTACACAGATATACACAACAGAAATAAAAGGACAGACCAGGGCAAGTGGAAGGAATGGCTTGTTGATACATTACAGAGGGAATGGTGCGTTCTGAGGCGTCACTTATGTAACGCTTGAGATTAGGTGGACAGCAACAGAAAGGGAAAGGGGTAAGAGTGAACTCAGCCGGCAAAAGGAAGCCAACAAGAATGGTGGTGAAACACAGAATAAGAGAAGTGATATAATGTGAAATTTTGACCAGGGAGTGGAGAATGCTGGGGAATGCGTGATCTTCAAAGTGAGAAGCAGCAGCTCGTATTTCACGTGGAACAGTAGATGAGTCAGAGAGAGTGAATCCTACTTTCCACTTACAGGTGGACAAGCTTGGACTCGTTTAGGTGTATGATCCCTGGTGTCGGTGGAAGAAATCTATAATGCGGCTGAGGACAGCTCTGTTAGTATCAGCCTTAAATTGCCTACATCCACACTTAATAATCCAACCCAGTTATTGATATAACACATGCACTACTATTCTGAGATAAGGGAGATGATTTTTAAAAAGACTAAAGTTCAGTCTTATCAAACAAATTATAAAATAGGTGACTGCTGCTTCCTTTCTTCAAATCATTTGTCAGAAGAAAATAAGATTTGCTATACTGGGTTAGACCAACGGACCATCAAATCTATTGTCCTGTTTCCAACAGTGTAACCACACTCGGATCTATTTCACTAAAATTAAGAGATAATTCACACCAAAACAGTGAAGATTCAACAAAGTTCTTTTTTGAGGGAGGAAAGGGATCTCATCATACTGTGGCAACTGGAACACACGTTTCTTAGAAGCCAACAGTGAAAAAGTAATCAGTGATCCCAAAAACCTTCCAATTGGGGTTTTAAAAATATTTTTTTGAGGTTTTTCAAAATGTTTTCAGGTCATCTATGAATGATTTAGCACGGGGTTCCCCACGAACGTGCAGTGTGCTACGAGAGAGAGGCGGCACCCTTCTGTCTGTGCTCTGGTCCCGAGGCATGAAGCTCTCTTTTGAAAAACCTCAAAAAAATACTTAACCCCCCCCCCCCCATTGGGAGGTTTTTGGGATCAGTGATTACTTTTTCACTGTTGGCTTCTAAGAAATGTGTGTTCCAGTTGCCACAGTATGATGAGATCCCTTTCCTCCCTCAAAAAAGAACATTGTTGAATCTTTACTGATTTGGTGTCTGTTTCCAACAGTGGCCAATCCAGGTCACAAGTACCTGGCAAGATCCTAAAAGGTAGTTAAGATTCTATGCTGCTTATCTCCAGGGGTAAGCAGTGGATATTTCCAAGTCTACCTTAATAAAAGTCAATTGACTTTTTCTCCAGGAATTTGTCCAAACCTATTTAAACTCAACTGGACTTTTACCACATCTTCCAGCAATATATTGCAGAATTTAAATATGTATTGAGTGAAAAAATATTTTCTCCTAATTATTTAAAACATACTATTTAGTAACTTTATGGCATGTTCCCTTGTCTTTGAGTAAACAATCGATTTACATTTACCCATTTCACTCCACTGGGAATTTTATAGGCCTCTATCATAGCTCTCCTCAGATGTCTCTTCTCCAAGTTGAAGAGCCTCAATGTTTAAGCCTTTCCTCATGTGAGACTCATTCCATTCCCTTTATCATTTTGGTTACCCTTCTCTGTATCTTTTCCAATTCCACTATATAGCTTGTGATGTGGCGACCAGAAATGCACATAGTACTCAAGGTGTGGTCACACCATGAAGTGATACAGAGCCATTAAGATATTCTGTGTTTGATTCTCTGTTTCCTAATAATTCCTAACATTCTGTTTTCTTGGTTACTACTACTGCTACTACTACTAACATTTGTATAGCGCTACCAGGCGTACGCAGCACTGAACATGAGACACACAGAGACAGTCCCTGCTCAAAGAGCTTACAATCTAGGTAAAAACAGACAGACAAGACATTTACGGGCAAGGGAATTACTGGTAAAGAGGAACAGGAGAGAAGGAGGGCAAATGAGTAGGGTTAGGAGCCAAAGGCACTAAGCAGATTTCAACAATGTCCACAGTGATGCCTAGATCCTTTTCCTTAATGGAAAACAAAGGGAAACAATCCTCAATGAGGAATTCCAACTAATGTTCCACATAAACAATCATAAATGAAAAAGGAACAAAAGAACTTGCGATGTTGGACAAAAAGAGGAAAAAAGGGAATGGAGGCATCAGATTTATATCAGTGGCCAGGCTATTAGATCCTTTTCCTGCCCGGTGGCTTCTAATGTGGAATTTAGCATTGTGTCGCTATAATTTGGGTTATTCTTCCCTATGTGCATCACTTTGCACTTGTCTACATTTGGATGTCCAGTCTCCAAAGCTTTTCTTGCACTTTTTCTCAATTCATATGTGATTTTAACAGCTTTGAATAATTTTGTGTCACCTCCCTTGTTCCCATTTGCAGATCATTTATAAATGCATTAAAAAGCAGTGGTCGATCTACAGATTCCTGTGGCGCTCCACTATTCATCTTCGTCCATTGAGAGAACTGGCCATTTGATTCTACTCCCTATTTTCTTGTCTTTTAACCAGTTCCTAATCCACAACAGAGCATTGCCTTGCCTCCTATCCCATGGCTTCTAATTTTCTCTGGAGTTTCTCCCAAGGGACTCACGTCAAACACTTTCTGAAAATCCAGATACACTATAACAACAGGATCACCATTCACATGTTTATTCATGCCTTCCAAAAAGTAGCAGATTTAGGAAACACCTGCTCCTCCATCCCATTGTTAGTTTTAGGGACTGAGCAGCAGGTCTGTGCCAAATCAATGATTTGAAATGTTTGGTTTCTCAGAATCAAGCTCCACTGGAACAGATAAAGGAGACCTGGAGAATATTTCAAAAACCACGTGAATAACATACTAAGAGTTCATTTTGCTAAGGTGCACTAACGGATTTAGCACGTGCTAACGATCAGTGTGTGCTAAATGCTAAGATGCCCATGGGAATAAAACAGGCTTCTTAGCATTTAGCATGTGCTAATTGTTAGGGCTCCTTTTACTAAACTGTGGTAAAAGGGGCCCTGCGCTAGTGAAGGCAGTCATTTTAGCTGTGCGCCAGGGCCCTTGTTACCGCAGCAGGTAAAAAGGCCAAAAAAGAGAAACAGCCATGTGGTAAGTTTGCACTTGCAGCATGGCCATTTTGATTTTTGGGGGGGGAGCACTTACCACCACCCATTGAGGTGGCGGTAAGGGCTCCAGGTCTAACCTGGCAGAAAGCAGGCAGCACGCAACGCAGCCTGATTACCACTGGGGGTGGAATACCACTGGCACCCACATTGGGCCAGCCGTAGTTCCGGGTTGCCACACAGCAACCCTTTAATAAAAGGGCCCCTCAGTGATTTACCAGGAGTGGACCTACAGGTATCTTTAGTTCTGTCACAGCCAGAGGTCCCCAAGAAAGAACATAGATTCCACTAATCCGCAGTATATTTTCTTAGCATGTGGCTGCTGCTGCTGCTGTTGATTTACACAGCACAACCTTAACTATCTGCATTCTTATTATATATCTCCCAATGACCAATGTAAGGAAATGCAGTCATGTGAGCAAATGTGATAATACTGGCAGCTGTGTTTACCAGCACCACAGTATCCAAGAAAAGACAGCAGTTATGTTTCCTGCAAAGAGTAAACAGGACTCTCATTTGGGCTCTGCCAAGATAATTTGCCAGAGGCTTTCACTCTATTGGCAGCAGGGCTGGATTTAGCAGGGCAACCTGACAGCCACTGATAAAACCCGGCCACACAGGAATTAAGGGAATGATTGTCCTGGAATAGCGGCTTTTCCACTCATTAAATGAAATTTAACAGTGCCTAGAGCACAGGCTTTCTTCATCTCTCATGCAAATGCTATCGCACCAAGCACAGAGCGGTGACATTCATGTTTCAGCATTGGTTATTTTACGATTACAGGCTTTGTTTCCATATAAAACCAAATAAACAGAAAGACTAGACTATTTGGACTGATCCTTCTGTTTTAAAAGCATTTCAGTGTAGTGTCTCAAGGAGTTATTTTATTTATTTATTTATTTATTTATTTATTTAGATTTTGCTCACACCTTTTTCAGTAGTAGCTCAAGGTGAGTTACATTCAGGTACTCTGGATATTTCTCTGTCCCAGGAGGGCTCACAATCTAAGTTGTTTGAAATGCTTCTTGAGGGTCTAATCTGAGCCAAACTACAATATACATTTGAAAGAACCAAACAAAATTTACAATAATAATAATACATTTTGCTTAATTAGGTCTTTTATATATGAAGAGAATTCCTGTTCCCTAGTCAGTCCATACTCCTGGAACTTGGTGGGGCACCCAGCCCTTCTGCTACAGATGACTAATTTGCTAGGATGTGAAGGGCAGTTCTAGAACTGGGTGCCTGTATTTACCTGCTGCTTACATGCGTAAATGTACAGAATACCAGCACTTTCACAGGTAAGTGGACACTTACGTGCGTAATTAGCAGCAAAGTGACTAAAGCCCAGATGCACAAAACTTACTTAGCCAGCAATGTGCTTTTTTTTTACTGGTTCTAGCTGGTTAGCGAGCACGGAGTTCAGCGAGACATGCACAAAGGGGTTCTGCAGGCTCTTTTGATGTCACGGTAGCAGCCAGTGAGAATTGTATGCAAAGTTATTTTATTTTAATGAGCTAATTACTATTCAAATGTGCATTCCGAGTGATGCACAGCTGTTTTCCGAGCGATGCACAGAAAGGACTGCCCACCTTTAGAATGAAATTTTTACGGGTGGTCAGGAGCTGTCGTTGCATGATGGCTGATTCTCAGCAGTGCTGTCAACTCCTCACGGTGTAGATCTGTGATGATCTTGGGCATCCAGTTCCTGCTGAGGAAGGGCGCCAGTGCCAGGCACAGGAGACACTCGTGGTTAGACTGCCGGGCAAGGGAAGAGCACATCTCTCCAGAAATCAGGCTCACTGCCATCATTACTTTGTAGAACTTCCTGTGAAAAGCATTTGTGCTGCTAATAAGTTTGAAAAAAAATAACTGCACATGGCTTTCATACATGGAGCTTGTATGTTTGTATGAAAGAAGACATAGTAGCACGTGGTGCTGTGAGCCTGCTCAGAGCAGCCGTGCTTAGTAATTGGCTGTTCTGCACAAGCTCAACTAACCGATTGGCTTCCCTCCTACCGAGCTGTTTGCTGATTTTGTGAGCAGCTCAATTGCATTCGGCTTTTTTTTTTGGGGGGGGGGGGGGGGCATCGCTCGCTATTTCCACCTTGGTAATTTTTACCAAGGTGGAAATAGAGATGCATAACATGTAAATGCAAGAGGCTGTTCACATGGGCAGAGCACAGGTATGGCTGCCCGCTTACATGAACAGCTTACAGAATGATCTATGGAAGTTACATGAACCATTGCCACATTTAGGTGCGAGTGCATCAATGTTTGGCACAACAGTACCGGGTTATGTTAATATTCTATAACAGAATCTGGTCAACCTGATGCTGTTACTCTCACTGCATAGCATCAGGGAACCTAAAAAGAGATGCCCACTTATGGAATTGCCCCCTTAGAGGGCAGAGGGTGTACAACACTGAAAAGGGAGCCTGCATTGGCATTATTATTATTATTTATGCAATTTTAAAGATAATAAACCAAGCAAACCTTGCAAGACAGGGCATGAATAGCAAATCACAGCAAAAACATTAGAAAGTAAAATGAAATAAAACATAATACAAAGGCAAGCACTAAAGAAGAAAATATTGAGGATCCCAAAAATGAAAAGGGAGATCTTGTCTTCATTAAAAAAAAGAAAGAAAAGCTACAGCAAAAATAAATAATGTCAGGATGAAGAACATACATTTTATGTGACTTAATTTAAGAGAGTTTTAGTGATACATTCTCAGGGGATGTTTCTTTTCTTTTTGAGCCAACTGAGTTTGACATGATTGACCCTTTGTTGGCACTAGGAAAACAAGTACGTTGTACCCCTCTGTAAAATAAATATATTGTACACCCCCCCCCCCAGCATGTCTCCTGCCCAACAACTCCCCTCTTAAGTTGCTCTGCTGCCCCACATGTTCCCCTTTCCCCCTGCCTCCCATCCCATCCCTCTCTGCATACTGCCATCACTCTCCCACAGCAGAGTTATCCTCAACCATACAAAAAAGCCTCCCTCCCTCCTCCTGTCTCAGCATTTCTCCCTCTGGCAGTGGTGGGGGCTCCCAGGCACACGACAGCTTAAAACAGCTGAGGCAGAAGCTATTTCAGCATCAGAAGAAGACTGTCCCAGACAGGAGATGGCTTCAATACCATCAGTCGAGCACCGAAGCACCAGATATTTCAGTCGCCAAAAGGAGATCTGAAGAATGAGGAGGCTTCGTGGGGGTAGAGGACTCTGAGGCAAAGGATGGCTTCATTTGCAGTGGTTTGCAGAACTGGTTTGCCTCCTGCATTCTGCCCCACTCAGTTCCAGGACTATGGACTGGATAGGAGTTAAGCACCTGTGCAGCTGCTCCTGCTTCCTCACATTAACTGCTGACCCAAATAATGATACAGTCCCCGTCGCTGCTGAGTCTGAATCTTTTAGATCTGTGTTGGCTAATGATACTGCGATTCACAGAATAAAGAGGGGGAAAATCCGCCAGAAAAGCGGAGAACTCAAACACCCCACGGTAAAAACAGAAATGTAAACCTTGCTAGTTGAATTGGTCTACGAAGTGTGATTCGTGACTCCTGATGCAGGCCTGACGGCCGAAACACGACGTTGTGTCAAGTCTCCATATTATTAATAAATTGTATTTTATCGAACATCCTCCAGTTTCTGGTATCCTTGGTTGCTCTCCCACTTTTTTTTACATTCACAGAATAAAGAACATAACTAAGTTCACCAATGGTATAGATATAGACAATGTGTTCTTATTGCAGAATTGCAGGAACCAAATCTAATTTCAAAAGAACTGTTTCTCAAGAGTACAATTATTGAAAAAAATAGGGAGGAAGTCCTCATAATGACCCAAACCCACACACCTTGCTGACTCAAATTCCAGCATTCAATAAATATGGTTTGTCCATCTATAATCATGGGTCAAAAAAAACCCTCCCTTGGGAAGTAAACATTTAGTGGATCCAAAACACTTTTCAATTTTATTGTACTATTCACATCCACTAAACTGAGCGAAAAAATTGAACTTAGCTTCTTTTGAAGTGCACAGCTGATTTTCCGTTCGGCTGAGGTCTCGCAGCAGCTTCTTCTGGAGACTCAGCCTAGGAATGTCTGATGCTGCGCGTTCATGTCCTAGCTAGCTTATAGCAACTGGCTTATGGTATACTGATCCTGAAGGTTGTTGTTGTGAAACAAAAGGAAATAAAACATGGCAGTCAGAGTTGGAGTAAAAGAAAAATTTGCATGGAAACGTTTGCATTGTGGCCACACTGAGATTCAGATTGGCACATATCAACTTTCTGTCTTCTACTCCATCCTTTCACAGTCTTTTTCTCACACACAGACCTACACACATATTTTCTCTCTCACTAGCTTCCCCTCCCACCTAGAATGATACCAGCATCTTCCACTCTACCCCATAGGTGGACAGTGCCTTAGTTGTTGGTCAGTGACTAAGCTGTTTTGGGAGGGTAAAATAGGGCAGGGTGGGAAGCAAAATGTATATCAACAATAAAGAGACAGTGAGGTCATTTTGGAACAGAGCAGGAATGACCCCTTCACTGTGTCTCTGGGTCAGCTGCACCAGCAGCCTCCTCCCCTAGTACCTCTGTTACTGATACTACATATGCACATCGAACATACTCTCGGGAATTATGTGACAAAAAATCAAAATAATGCACCAAAATAATACAACACATTCAACAAAACAATATTTGCAACATTCTGAAAATATATGCAAGTACTTTAACATATTGTAAGATACGCTGGTACTCGGAATGCAGCCTTTTAGATTGCTGGCCCACAAATTTGGAACAAGTTACCAGGTTATCTAAGATTGTGTAGCAGCATGGATCAGTTTTGTAAACAGTTGAAGACATATCTGTTTCTGAAAGCATGGGGCTGATACTTTTGTTTGGTTTGTGATTGAAGAGCTTTTATCTGTCTGTGATTTATGTTTGACGAGCTTTATTTGTTAAGATTTTATTATGTATGTTGTTTTGTGATCCACTTAGTGGCAGAATAGACAATTTTAAATAAAATAATAATAATAAATTTGGCTCCCGGTCAGCCCTAGCCTCCCAGTCCACCATCTTTCTGTTGGCCATTCGAACAGTGATGTTTATTTATTTATTGCATTTGTATCCCACATTTTTCCACCTCTTTACAGGCTCAATGTGGTTTACATAGTACCGTAAACGGCATTAACCGGTTCCGGTATGAACAAATACAAGGTGTGAACAGTTACAAGGTGATTTCATGGTAGAATGAGGTACATGTATGCTAGAGACAATTGGGAAGAACTTAGAGATGGAGAGGAAGAATTAGGATATGTCCGTTACGGTCTTTGGTTACGTTGTGTCGCAAGTGTCCAGGTTTTTTATATTGGGTCGGTGGGATATGCCCTTCTGAACAGGTCTGTTTTTAGTGCTTTCTGGAAATTCAGGTGGTCGAACTTTTATTACTTTTGGTAGTGCGTTCCACAGTTGTGCGCTCAAGTAGGAAAAGCTGGATGCATAAGTGGATTTGTATTTCAGGCCTTTGTTGCTTGGGTAGTAGAGGTTTAGGTATGATCGTGCTGATTTTGTGGCGTTTCTGATTGGCAGGTCGATGAGGTCTGTCTGTATCCCGGTGCCTCGCCATAAATGATTTTATGAACTGTCGTGCAGATTTGAAAACGATGCGTTCCTTAATTGGAAGTTTAGCAGCACTATAACTGAAATCCTTATGGTTACTGGCAACCATAAAATGATTTGTCTATTAGTTTTTTTGGTAAGTTGGCAAGTTTAGATCTGCTGGCTTTTAGTTTATTGTTGAGTTACCAAACATGTTTGGAATATGTATTATTTGTATTAGCTATAGCTAATGGTTATAGCAGCAGGTTAAGAACCAGGGAAGCCAGGATTCAAATCCCACTGATACTCTGAGAGATGTTGGACAAGTAATTTAACCCTCTATTACCTCAGGTACAAATTTAATAATGTAATCCTTCCAGAGACAGGAAAATATCTAGTGTACCCGAATGTAACTTGCCTTGACCTACTACTGAGAAAAATGTGAACCAAATCCAAAATCCAGTGTCAGGCATATTGAGATGTAACAAGACACCCTACAAAAGTCACTCATGATCTATAAAGCAGTTGTACCATACCATAATAGAACTAACTTCCAGAAGACACATAAGGGCCTACCTAGGAAAGGCAACACTGTAAACATTGCAGAGAGTAGTAGAACATCAGTATACCTATCGAGAAACTTAAACAACCTGGATTAATACATAATCAATTTTACACAGATGTTCAATGCTGACAAAGTTCCTGGTCTTTTTCATACATGAATACAGATAGAACCCAGTAAAGAATAAATAACCACAAGCAAAAAAATAGAAATATATAGACAAACTGAAACCACAAGAAGCCAGACTCTGCATACAGTGCAACAGCAGAGAAATAGAAATAGTGATGCATGTCCCTCTGTGCAAAATATAAAGATAAGAGATGTAAATTCCAAAACATGAATATTCCACTCACTAAATTAAAAATAAAATAAAAAGGGAAAATAAAGTGATACCTTTTTATTGGACTAAAAGTACATTTTTTGATAAGCTTTCAGAGGCTAAAATCTCCTTCCTCAACTCAGGATACTGAAGAAGGTGGATTGGCCGCTGAAAGGTAGTCAAAAATTATTCATATTTTTTTTTGCTTTAGTTTTATCTATTAACCTTTAAAGCAGACTAACTCAGCTACCACACTACTCCATCCTAAGTTAAAAATACCACCCCCTCAATATTCAGCTGACCACGGTCAGCATTTTTATAAAAGCTGACTACTGTAGACTGATTTGTGTCAGGTATTCAGTGCTGGCCCATATCCAGGCACTTAATGGCTCCCAGAAGATACCTACGTACCAGCAATATTCAATACTGGCACTAGGTTACCTTCCCTGGGCAACTTAGGACTGCTATTTATGTGGTCCTATTTGCCCTGATATTTATCTGGGCAGTAGCACTGAACATCGCCAGTGCCTAGAAGACTGTAGGGATCACGCTGACTCCTCATCAAACCACCTGGTCTGCCCAGATATTCAGTGGCACTATCCAGGTAAGTTCTGCTGACTCTTTGGGTTTTATCAGAGTCACCACTAAATTCTTCTTTTTTTTTTTAAATCTTTGTTGTCTGGTTACTGCCCTCATGTCTTCTCTTAGCTCTCTCCAGGGTCTCCTGTCAATTTGTTATTTTTCTTCACCTCCTCCATTATATCCATCTCTGACATTGACCTGTTCTTTTCAGCTTCCTTTCATCTATTTTTCTTTTTTCCTATTCACTTAGATTTCATTAATTTTTTACTAGCTAGTCTTTCTTTTAATTGCACCTACCTATAGCTTTCCATCTCTTCACATCACCCAGGCCCTCACATTTCCCTTTCTCTTATCCCCTAGTGTTTCACTAACTCTTCCCTCTCTACTCCTTCCATCCAGCATCTCCTCATTGTCTCTCACTCTCCCTCTGGCATCCAGCATCTCCTCGCTGTCTCTCTGTCCCTCTGCCATACAGCATCTCCTTGCTGTCTCTCTTTCTCCCCTTACAGCCTTTGTGTGATTTTTATTACCATCTGCCCTTTGGAGTAAGTGCCCTTTGGAACCCTAATAGGCATGTGGCCCTTTTACTAGTTTTTATATGTATTAGTATGTATATCAGTATTGAGTGACTCCTCTATAAATGGATTAACTATATTTAAGTATTAATAATATGGTTTTGAACAGTTTGTATGTCCTTTTAAGTGTAATGTCAAATATGTCAAAAAAGGTTCCAGGGGAGATCCGGGAAATTATAGACCGGTGAGTCTGACGTCGGTGCCGGGGAAAATGGTAGAGGCTATTATTAAAAACAAAATTACAGAGCACATCCAAGGACATGGATTACTGAGACTGAGTCAGCACGGCTTTTGTGGGGGGAAATCTTGCCTGACCAATTTACTTCAATTCTTTGAAGGAGTAAACAAACATGTAGTCAAAGGGGAGCCGGTTGATATTGTGTATCTGGATTTTCAAAAAGCGTTTGACAAGGTATCTCATGAAAGGCTACAGAGGAAATTGGAGGGTCATGGGATAGGAGGAAAAGTCCTATTGTGGATTAAAAACTGGTTGAAGGATAGGAAACAGAGAGTGGGGTTAAATGGGCAGTATTCACAATGGAGAAGGGTAGTTAGTGGGATTCCTCAGGGGTCTGTGCTAGGACCGCTGCTTTTAAATATATTTATAAATGATTTAGAGATGGGAGTAACTAGCAAGGTAATTAAATTTGCTGATGACACAAAGTTATTCAAAGTCGTTAACTTGCGACAGGATTGTGAAAAATTACAGAAGGACCTTACGAGACTGGGAGACTGGGCGGCTAGATGGCAGATGACGTTTAATGTGAGCAAGTGCAAGGTGATGCATGTGGGAAAAAAGAACCCGACTTATAGCTACGTCATGCAAGGTTCCACGTTAGGAGTTACGGACCAAGAAAGGGATCTGGGTGTCGTTGTTGATAATACACTGAAACCTTCTGCTCAGTGTGCTGCTGCGGCTCGGAAAGCAAATAGAATGTTGGGTATTATTAGGAAAGGTATGGAAAACAAGTGTGAGGATGTTATAATGCCATTATATCGCTCCATGGTGTGACCACACCTTAAGTATTGTGTTCAATTCTGGTCGCCGCATCTCAAGAAAGATATAGTGGAACTGGAAAAGGTGCAGCGAAGGGCGACTAAAATGATAGCGGGGATCGGACGACTTCCCTATGAAGAAAGACTAAGGAGGCTAGGGCTTTTCAGCTTGGAGAAGAGATGGCTGAGGGGAGACATGATAGAGGTATATAAAATAATGAGTGGAGTGGAACAGGTGGATGTGAAGTGTCTGTTCACACTTTCCAAAAATACTAGGACTAGGGGGCATGCGATGAAACTACAGTGTAGTAAACTTAAAACATCGGAGAAAATCTTTCTTCACCCAACACGTAATTAAACTCTGGAATTCGTTTCCGGAGAACGTGGTGAAGGCAGTTAGCTTGGCAGAGTTTAAAAAGGGGTTAGACGGTTTCCTAAAGGACAAGTCCATAAACCGCTACTAAATGGACTTGGGAAAAATCCACAGTTCCAGGAATAACATGTATAGAATGTTTGTACGTTTGGGAAGCTTGCCAGGTGCCCTTGCCCTGGATTGGCCACTGTCGTGGACAGGATGCTGGGCTCGATGGACCCTTGGTCTTTTCCCAGTGTGGCATTACTTATGTACTTATGATTTTATATCAACTGACTACCCTGATTTCTAATTATGTTTAAGTTTATTGATTTATGACATTTATATCACACATTATCCCAAGGAGTCTTAAGTTCAATGTGGCTTACATCAAATAATCAAAATAGCTGTGGAAAGGAACAGAGTAGTACTAGAAACATTATACCAAGGATATAGATGAAAAAAGTTGCTTTTATTTATATTTTAAAATGTTTATAATTTACATTGATTGTATATGTTTCTGTTGTACAGTATTAATCCCTGATGCAGTCTTTAGGAAGGTGAAACGTGGCCATGTCAGGCACTGTGATCTCTCAAATTGATTGGAATAAAAGTTTTTCTATATTACAAGATGTGTGTTCTGCTCTTTGTGGACTGCTTGGCATCTTTTGCAGACTACACTTTCCACTTCTTGGATTCCTCTTTTTCTCCCCCTGCCATCCAGCTTCTTTTATTCCCCCCTACCTCTTGCTGTCTTCCCAGGTCTGAGACAGTAAAAAACAGAAAAAACATATGGATGGGAGCAGTAGTGTAGCCCCATTTTGGGCTCTGGTCCCCTCCCAAATTGCGGCACTGAATGCATGGCTAGCAGGGATGCTCAAGCCCCGCCAACCAAAGATATTTTCAGCTGGAGCCACTGCCTATGCTGTCTGAAGTTGGCAGGGTGCTCCAGCCGCAGATGCTGGCACTTTTGCGCATGCTCAAATGATGCAATTGAACTGAACCTGCGCAGAAATGCTGGTGTAAGAGACTAGAGCAGCCTGCTTGTTTCCTTGCTCCTCAGGCAGCACAGCCCTGGCTCCAGCAGAGAACATCTTTGGCTGGCAGGGCTTCAGCATCCCCACCAGCAAAGGTATGATGGGGGTGTCAGCAGCGGCAGCTGGGGTAGGGGGATTGAGAGGAAATGTTTAGCCCCCCTGTACACCCCTTGTACCCCCCCCCCCCCCAAAATCAAGTTCTGGCTACCTCTCTGCATGGGACTATTACTCTGTGTATGTCGCTGCTAGCTCTGTCCCACTCCTCTGAACCAAGAAGTATAAATCAGAGGGGATGAGACTGGCAGAGCTAGCAGCAGCACACACAGGGCAATGGTCCCATCCATCTTTTCTGTCTTATGCCATTGCAGATTTGGGAAAGCAGTGGACCCAGCAGATGGGGCAGCAAGCAAATGGACAAGCAGGAGGAAGGGGACGGTCATGGTTGAGACCGGGGAAGCTTAGCCTTCCTTAGCTTCTTATACAGGACATCTATGTCTATCCCTGATCCTGACTGGATCACACTCCCCTTTGCAGGCATGCACACACAGAGTTGCTGCAAGGATTCACATTTTACAGAGAACAGCCCCCTGCATCCTGTTCCAGCTTCACTACCCTCCTACCCAGGGCAGGGAATCGAATGAGAGGACTAAAAAGACTAGAGCAGACAGAGAACTGAAGAGCCACTCTACTCCCTACCACAGCCAATTCCATTCTCATTATCCCTTGCCCCTCCCCCCACGTCGCATTTAGCAAGGAGTAGCCCAAGAGTATTTGACACCATAAGTAGACCTTCAGTTGTGCTCCTCCCCCCAGAGTTACCAACGTTTTGGAAGAAAGACCTTATAACTGCCCATCCCTACCTCACCACCTGCCATGCCCCCAAAATACATGCAGTGATGGCAGCAGTGCAGACATTAGGGAAGGGGGATACATGAGACTGCACTCTTCAACTCCCACTGAGCCGACGTCCCCTCCTCAGTCTCTCAGTATATACATGCTCCCCCACATGGTGTTAAATTCAAATATATATTCTGTCTCCATAGACCCACTCCCCATCCCTCCCCCAACAATGGTGCTGAATACAGATGGGACATTTACCCATAGAACTTACCAAACAAAAACATTTCTGATTCTAATGTAATCTCAGTAACAGCAACATAAACCCTCTCAATTCAAGGCATGCTGTGAAGTAATGCAAAACTACAAAAATAGTCACTCAGGACCTACAACAAATCTATTCATGCCAGCACTAATTTCCAAATCTCACACAGTAAGGATCCTACGTACAAAAAGACAGCACCCTAAATATTCCAGTGAGCTCTAGAACATCAATACACTTATTGAGAAAACTAAACAAGCCATATTGCTACAAAGAAAATTCATGCTAACAGATTACTTGGCCGTGGTCACACATACAACAGAGACAGACCCTCACCAAGTACAGAAAAAGTGACCACAAACTGAAAATAGAAATATGTAGACAAAAATTAAACTGAAACCCCAAAAAGCAACACGCTGCAACAGAAGAGAAATAGAAAGAGATGCACTTTCCCTTCTACTGCGCAAGCTATAACAAATGCAGATGTCAGAGCTTGTGTTAAGGGTGGGGTGCAAGAAGAACATTTACCCTGGGCCTCTAGACCAGAGCAGACCCCAAGCCTTTCTAAAGCTGAAGAAGACACAGCCTGTTAGTGGGCTTTGGGATCCTCTTCAAAATGTCTAACCCCTGTTCTGGCAGATATACATTCTAAAAACTGACATATTCCAACCATTAAACAGAAAATAATTTTTTTCCTGCTTTGGCCATTTAATTTTTCTAATTGTGTTGGTTCCAGGCTCTGGTTTCTGTTTCCTCTGACTTCTTTTAGTTCTGCTTCCAGTGTTTCTTGTCCATTGGTCATTTCTTCGCTCTCCTACTGTCTTCATTTCCACCCTTAAATCCATCTCCAACATTTATCTCTTCCCTTCATAAGTTTTTCTGTTCCTCTATCTAGATTTCGCTCCTCCTTCATATCAACTAGTCCTCAGTCTTCCTCATTTTACAGCTTTCCATCTTTCTCTCACACCGGCCCTCCCATTTTATATCACTCTTTCTTTCCCCCTTCTCTCTCCTACCTGGATCCAATATCCACCCTTAAGTTCAGCATCTCCCTTTCCCACCACTACAGGACCCTGAGTCCAAACCTGCAACTCAAGGGCTACAACTCAGTCAGATTTTCAAGATTTCCACAATGAATATGCAGGGGCCACAAACCATCAGGGGAGGATGGCCACTTAGAACAAGCTCCCTTACCTTCCCGAGCCCCTCTCATCGGGACTACATTAATTAAACATGCAAGCACTCACCCCGGTTACCGCTGAATCCTCGTAACGGCTCCCTGAACCCACCGCTATGTTATTTCCTTCTCTTATACTCATATCAAAGGCTTTAGGAACCGGGAAATCTCCACTGTGCAGATTTCCCCTGGTACATGACTCACCGGACCTGGTCCTAGCATGAAGGAGTTAGGTACTGGGTCTTTGCAATCTCTCCTTTTTCTCGGGATGTGATTACTGGACCTGTCCCTGGCTTGCAACATGTTGGCTTGATGGAAGCATACTCTCCAACTGGCTGGAACCTGAGGTACAGAATGTGGACACCCTCAACAGATAGCAACTCTCAGGCTTGCAGGGCTGTGCTATACGAGGGATCTCCACCATCAATACACAGTGTCTCCTGGCCTATTGTGCAGCACACCATGAAAGATTCCTACAGTACAATCAGCACCCTTCCACTGGACAGCCCCCCCATGTGAATCCGTTTCCAGTCCAGGAACTCCTAGGCCTCCAACCTGGGATTGATACACTTTCAGTCAGAAACTCACCTAAAGAAGAAGGAACTGAAGGACCTCACATGACAACTAGCATTCTCTTACCAGTAATCCCCAACAAAAATCCTTCTCTGTTTAGCAGACAGACCAGAATGGATTATATACAGCCAAAGCCCTGCATGCCACACAGCACTAGGGGAGACCTGCTTTAAACCAACAAACTGACCCAAAGTGCTGCAACAAGAGCTGCACGACTCCCCATTGAACAACGGCACCCTACCACAGCAGAGATCAACGCCTAAACTCCCAAATCCACGAGATTTACCCACCAAACCCCCAGACACACACCATAGTTCTAAGCAGAATAGAGTTCCGTCAGAGGAGTACAATTGTTACAAAGGCACATATTGGGCACAGAAGTGTCTACTATACACCCACTGAAAATCCCTCAATATAAGAGCGGTCCCATCTTAGCTCATGTAGCAACTGGAATGGTGGTGAATGGTGGTGAATGCAATTCGCTCGGAGGAGGGAAAGTTGAGTAGTGGTGTGCCTCAGGGATTGGTGCTGGGACCAATTCTGTTCAATATATTTGTGAGTGACATTGCCGAAGGGTTAGAAGGTAAAGTTTGCCTATTTGCGGATGATACTAAGATCTGCAACAGAGTGGACACCCGAGAGGAAGTGGAAAACATGAAAAAGGATCTGAGGAAGCTAGAAGAATGGTCTAAGGTTTGGCAATTAAAATTCAATGCGAAGAAATGCAAAGTGATGCACTTAGGGAATAGAAACCCTCGGGAGATGTATGTGTTAGGCAGGGAGAATCTGATAGGTACGGACGGGGAGAGGGATCTTAGGGTGATAGTATCTGAGGATCTGAAGGCGACGAAACAGTGTGACAAGGCGGTGGCCATAGCTAGAAGGTTGTTAGGCTGTATAGAGAGAGGTGTGACCAGCAGAAGAAAGGAGGTGTTGATGCCCATGTATAAGTTGTTGGTGAGGCCCCACCTAGAGTATTGTGTTCAGTTTTGGAGGCTGTACCTTGCGAAGGATGTAAAAAGAATTGAAGCGGTGCAAAGAAAAGCTACGAGAATGGTAAGGGATTTGCGTTACAAGACGTATGAGGAGAGACTTGATGACCTGAACATGTATACTCTGGAAGAAAGGAGAAACAGGGGTGATATGATACAGACGTTCAAATATTTGAAAAGTATTAATCCGCAAATGAACCTTTTCCGGAGGTGCGAAGGTAGTAGAACGAGAGGACATGAAATGAGATTGAAGGGGGGCAGACTCAAGAAAAATGTCAGGAAGTATTTTTTCACAGAGAGAGTAGTGGATGCTTGGAATGCCCTCCCACGGGAGGTGGTGGAAATGAAAACGGTAACAGAATTCAAACACGCGTGGGATAAACATAAAGGAATCCTATTCAGAAGGAATGGATCCTAAGGAGCTTAGCCGAGATTGGGTGGCAGAGCCAGCCGGTGGTGGGAGGCAAGGATAGTGCTGGGCAGACTTATACGGTCTGTGCCAGAGCCAGTGGTGGGAGGCTGGGCTGGTGGTTGGGAGGTGGGGATAGTGCTGGACAGACTTATACGGTCTGTGCCCTGAAGAGGACAGGTACAAATCAAAGTAGGGTATACACAAAAAGTAGCACATATGAGTTTGTCTTGTTGGGCAGACTGGATGGACCATGCAGGTCTTTTTCTGCCATCATTTACTATGTCATTTACTATGAATGAGCTACAATTGAGCTGCATGACCCCCCAAGAAGAACAGCAGCTCAACCCTATCACCAACCACAATTCTTAGCCCAGCTGCAACCAACACAGTGGCTCCCAAATCCATAAAACCATCCCTCCAAATCCACCAGTCTCGGAAAAGGCATAAACCACAGCACCGAGCAACCCATCACTGCAAATAAGGACTCTAGCAGACCTCTCATTGTACTCACCACCCCAAAGTGACACCAACTAAAGAATTACCAGAGAGGAATGAGGTTAGTCTTCAGCAACATTGGAAATCCTCCCCTCCAAGTAAACCCAGACTGTGCCCCCTAGCGGAGCATGCAACCTTAGACTGAGACCTACTGGGTCAGCCACAGTGCGCCTAGATGACACCTCCCTATCCACACAGCCTACAACACCCAAAGACCCATAAGACCAGTTTGGACCTCCAATAACCAATTATGGTCAACCTAACAAGATGCGTAACATATCTTCTACTCATAGCCTGGCTACTCCAATTCCTAACTGGAACCCACGATCACCAATACAATGTACCAGTTCTTCAAACAACTGGTCACCAATTAAGACTCCCCTGATGCTTAAAATGTGACCCAACACCCACTGAGCGAAACTTTATCACCTCAGTCCCACTCCCACTGGGCTACATCAACATATGATCGATTGTAAACAAACCTGTACACATAAAAGACTGGATCGAAGATGACAACCTAGGCATTATTGTGATCACTAAAACCTGGCTGAAAAACAATGATGATCCAATAATAAATAAGATGTGCCCTCCAGGCTACAAAATCCTTCATATCACCAGAGGCACAAAAAAAGGAGGAGGCATAGTGAGCATCTACAAATATTTCTTCAATATCACCCTAGAGTCCAAACTTACTACACCCACCCTAGAAATCCTCGTTTGTACAATTAATGATACCACTCTCAAGGTTCAACTCTTGTAGCATTCTATCGCCCACCAGGCAGCTGGCCCAATGTCCGAGATGACCTCAATGAATTTATCTCCACCTCACTCACGTTCCACTAAAATGTAATAGTAATTGGAAACATAAACCTGCACCTGGACAACTCCACTGACCCAAACACAAAGGAAGTCCTAGAATTCCTGGATTCAAGGGACCTTACAATACCAACTCCGACTATCATTCATAACAAGGACCACTCACTAGACTTATTTGCATACAGACTACCTGACTCTGAAAACCTCAACATATCCTATAATAAATGGTCCCCAGTCCCATGGTCAGACTACTATAAACTGTCCTGCACCTTAAACTGGAGGGAGAACCCAAATTCACCAAAACCTAACAACTCCCTAACACATACCCAAACTATAGACAAAATAGATACCAAGGTATTCTGGGAACAAATTATGATGGAGCAACTAAGAAACCAGACAGAAACTGAAGACTTCCTAACTATCTGGGACAAAGCAAGCAAGGAGTTACTAGACATAATAGCTCCCCTGAAACATAAGCAGATGCCTTCACGCAGACCAGTTCCCTGGCTAACTCAAGAAGTACTTGAGATGAAAATAGCATGCTGGAAACTGGAAAGAAAATGGAGAAAAGCTGATTGAGTAGAAAATAAAATTCAATGGAGAAATGCAGCACAGACCTACAAGAACATCAAAAGGCAATCCAAATGAAAATACTATGATAACCACATAGAATTGGATCAATTCAGCATTAAAAAAACTGTTTGGCCTGGGGAATAGCCTTCTTGACACCCAAAACACAATATCCTCCAATGAAACACAACTCTCCACCACTGAACTAGCCTACTACTTTGACAGTAAAGTAGCAAAGATCAGGCAATCTCTACCCACAGCGGAACTACATCCTATCGATATCAAACTCATCAACAAGGGCCACTAATACATGGACCACCTTCGCCCCACCAACATCAGACATTAGACATTATCCACAAGCTGCTGAAAAAATACAGTAAATATCACTGCCAACTTGATGCCTGTCCTACTTTCATCATGAGAGAAGCCTCCGATAGATTCATAATACTTCTGACAAATCACATAGCGAAACTACTACAAGAGGGTCTCTTTCCTAGAGGCAAAGGCAGTATCATTCTGACCCCTATACTCAAGAACAACTTGGGCAAAAAAGACAACGTATCAAATTATAGACTGGTGATATCCATCCCTCTACTAGTCAAGATCATTAAAGGGCTAGTATCTCAACAACTGATGAAATACTTATTCAATCACTCCACCCTACACCAATACCAATCAGGCTTTAGGCCCGACCACAGCATGGAAGCAGCACTGATATCCCTCATCAGCAAGGTGAGGAAAGAAGTGAGCATGGGCTGAAAGGTCTTACTCCTACAATTCAATCTATCCAGCTCCTTTGATGTGGTAGCCTACTCTACCTACTTGACAACTTAGGCATCAGAAGAACTGTGCTGAACTGGTTCTATGGATTCCTGAAATCAAGAACCTACCAAGTCAAACTACTCAACAACCTTTCCCCTCACTGGACCCCAAAATGCGTAGTACCACAAGACTCCCCCATCCCCTATATTAGTTAATATTCTGATGATCACCTTAGGCAATACACTGGAGGCTACAGGATTCAAGTCCTAAATATACACTGATGATATTGCCATATCCATTACTTGCAAGGATGACATTCAAGAAATTTTAGCTACAATGAAAAATGCTATGGACATCAGGTATCATGGGCTTCAACCTTCAAATTAAAGCTGAACAAGGAAAAGATGAAATCAATGGTAATATCTAGCTCCTACAGACCTATTAACTACCAAAATTTATCATGAAATCAAATCTATCTGCTGAACAATAACCTAAAAATTCTAGACATCACTATCAATATTTCACTTTTGATTGGCACATCAGATAGATAACAAAAAGGATATTCAGCACACTTTGGCGGCTAAAAAGAATCAGAAACCCATTATCAACAAATTCCTTCAAACTAGTGGTACAATCACTAATGATATCCAGGTTAGACTACTGCAACAGACTGTACACAGGCGCCAAAAAACAAAGCTTGAAAAAAAACTCCAAACAGCCCAAAACACTGCAGCAAGACTAATCCACATAGCCAAAAAAACTCCAAAGGTCACCCCCTTTACTACACGCCCTACACTGGCTACCAATAAAAGCCAGAATACACTTTAAACTCATTATACTTGTAGTTTCCATTCTACAAGGATCAGTACCAGCCAGCTTACATATACAATCTGTGGGGTACCATAAGGATCTATACTGTCACCTATTCTGTTCAATATCTACCTCAAGCCACTAGCTGAGCTGATTCGGTCAATGGACACTCAGTTCTACATCCATGCAGATGATATGCAGCTACTCATACCCATTGAACCTAACTTACCTACAGTCCTGAATAAACTGATTATACCTGTCTAACATCAATTCAAGAATGGGCTAAACAGAGCAAACTTTGCCTGAACCCAAGTAAAACCAAGCTTCTCTGGGTCCCTAACACAAGTGGATACATACCTGACATCAAAATCTCTTTTGGGAAGTACGAACTCCCCCTCGAATCACAAGTCAGATCCCTTGGAATACTATGTTAATCAGAAACCTTGGAACACTGTGTTAGTCACCTAGCTGTTCGATCAGGTGACTAACAAAGCACAGCAGCAGTTGTCCATAGGATTGGCAGGGTCTCCAGAAGAAGCCTTTTGCGAAACGGGTCCCCGTAGGGACCCTTTGCCTAGAAAAAGTAATTATTTAAATGTAACATGGACGACGCCTGTGGAGACAATTGAATTTCCAAGAATCCCATGAGAAGAGTAGTGAAGCCAGTTTTGCTGTGCAGCTTACAAGCAAAGATTAATTCGATCAATCTTTGTTTGGTGGTTGGTAGACGTTTTTGATTTGGATTAAAGTTTTTCCTACCACACCACCATTAAGGAGGTTTTTCAGACCTGTGATGACTTTTTTGACCAATCACATTGATATGTGGCGTTGAGACTCAGTATTGTTGATAAGGTCTTGATGAGGTCTTTTCTTCCTTATTTTTAGATAAACTAATTAAGATACCTGTATTTCCTGCAAACCCACCATAATTGATATTTATAAATATTCTGTTATAACACAAAATATCCTTCACTATAATTCTATATATAGTGCTCAAAATTGCACATGCAAATTTTGGCACGTGCCCAAATTTTCTGCACAACTTAATTGCTTAACAAGCCAATTAGCACCAATAATTGAATGCTAACAATCAATTGGCAATAATTGGAATTTACACATGCATCTTTATAATTGCTGTTCTATAAAGATGTGCGCATACATTTTTCCATGCAAATCTGAAAAGTGCGCTTAGCCATGGGAGGGGTATGGGCAGATCAGGGGCATCTCTAGGATTTGCATGCAGTGTTATAGAATTCAGTGTAACCCCATCTAATTTAGGCAATGGAGATTTACATCCGGGTTCAGTTGGTGAACTCCTCGCACCTAAAATTGGGCATGGATCCCGGTACCATATGCTATTAAATGCTACGTTTCTTTATCTAGAGAATATCTTGTCTTACATTTCCCTATCGGGATATATAAAACAATTCACTCTGCTAATTTCTCCCAGGGGCGTAGCTACATGGGGCCATGGGGGCATGGGCCCCTATAGATTTGACCCTGGCCCCCCACTGCCAATCCCTTCGACCCCCCCTCCTGCTGCCAACCCGCCGCTGCCATCGCCATCGGGTACCTTTGCTGGTGGGGGTCCCCAAACCCTGCCAGCCGAAGTTCTCTTCTCTGGTGTGGCCGCATTGCTGATCTGCAAGGCTTCTGTTTCTGTGAGTCTGATGTCCTTCACGTTCCTCTTCTCCGGCGCGGCCATGTTACTGATCTGCAAGGCTTCTGTTTCTGTGAGTCTGACGTCCTGTGCAGATCAGCAATGCGGCCGTGCTGGAGAAGAGGACTTTGGCTAGCGGGGTTTGGGGACCCCCGCCAGCAAAGGTACACGACGGCGGCGGCAAGAAGGGGGGGGTCGAAAGGGTTGGCAGCGGGGGGCATCAAAGGTGGTGGTGGCGGTGGTGGGGTAAAAAATGGCGGGGGGGGGGGGTCAAAAATGGTGGTGGTGGTGGTGGTGGTGTGGTCAGCAGCGCTAAAATGTGCCCCCTCACCTCAGGCTCTGGACTCCCCTCCCGCCAAAGTCTGGTTACGCCCCTGACTTCTCTTATCAAGGTATCAAAATTTGGAATTCTCTTCCTAAATTAATAAAGTTTACAGATGATTACCTAACTTTCAGAAGTCTTCTAAAAACACATTTCTTCAGTCTGGCCTGAACTCTATCTAAACTTTACCCACATCCTTTTCTTATTCTCTTTTCATCCTTTTTTCCCCATCTAGTCCTGTCTAATTATGCTGTCACCTATCCACCCTTAATTTTTTTGTTTGTCCATGAGACAGTCTGGGGGTCTTTTTACCCACTGCAGTAAAAAGGGCCTTGGCGTGTGAGAAAAATGGCCCTCGCTGCCAGCATAGGGCCCTTTTTCCCATAGATTGGTAAAAGGGCACCTTAGTGAGTTATGTGCATAAATTCTAATTAATGCTAACTAGTGCTCAAAATTTCTTCTTATGTGCTGTTATAATTCGGGGCCCCTATGGCATGGGGACCCAGGGCAATTGTCGTGTTTGCAATTGAATCCCTCTGCCCAAATGCTAGTCCTTGAGATTCTCTTTGTCTGTGCTGTAAACAGCAGCAGTCATTTCAGTTATCTCCTTTCTTCTCATCAGTGGCTAAACTCAAATAATGAGTCCTCAAGCAACAATTCTGAAAGGGGTCCCAGACTAGGAAGAGCTTATTTCAGAAGATCCAGGAGCAGCTACAAGTGACCCCCCCCCCCTTCTTCCTTGGGCCCCTTACACTGTAGGGGCTCTTTGTGCAGTGGAGGAGTGGCCTAGTGGTTAGGGTGGTGGACATTGGTCCTGGAGAACTGAGGAACTGAGTTCAATTCCCACTTCAGGCACAAGCAGCTCCTTGTGACTCTGGGCAAGTCACTTAACCCTCCATTGCCCCATGTAAGCCGCATTGAGCCTGCCATGAGTGGGAAAGTGTGGGGTACAAATGTAACAAAAATAAACAAAACAAAATAAATTTATACCACTGTCTCTCATGACTCAGCGATTAATTGGTTCACAATGAGTTAACTTGTGAAAAGTGAACAAACAGAGATAAAGTTATTGACAAGATTGGTTTCAGAGAGCTGTGAACTGTGTTCAATGCAGTTAAAAGATAGGGGTCTATGAGGTCCAAGTTGAGGACTTTGAAGCTGGACATGTCCTCCTTCTCCCCCTCTTCTAGCCCCCCCCCCCCCCCCCCAAGAGTTCCAGGTTGACACACAAGGAGACATCACTTCCAGTCTCCACTTACTACTACTTTCATGCAGAAGAGACATGCTCTGGGACACATATCACTACCATTGACCAGAAGGAACCCTCCTAAGGACTGGATGAGGCCCATTGACCATTGTGTGTTCACCTCTGGTTTGGGTTCTGATCCAAGATGATGTCATTTTGAGGCAAGGGTGAAAGGGTCATAAAGTTAATTTTTCAACTAGGAAACAAAAAGAGATTATGACAAGTGTTTCTTTTTATCCTTCTTCTGAATCATCAGAAGGAAAGTCAACAGGAAGGAAATTGAAGAGGGTTAATCATGATAGACGTTTGGTCCCCTTCAACTTAACCTTACATGAAGTAAACTATAGCTGAGCCCATCATCTTGTTAATTACTTTGCTTTTCTTTATCAAACAAACAAAAAAGCTCAGCCAGTTGGAAAACAGATACCTATCATTCACAAAGGCATTATTACACTTTGAATTAAAATAGAACACCAGCCAAATGACAAAATGTTAATCATAATATAAAAATTGGACCATAATGGAAAAGAAAATGCCATTTTTTAAAAATCATAGCATGAAGAGTAACTGCATCTATACCATCACTGTGCCTCATTGGGAAAGGTGGTATCAGCATGAATGTTGGATCTTATATGGTTTTACTGTTATTAATACCTTTCAAATCCTTTAGTGAAATGGAAACAATATGACTGCAAGGAGCCTATGCAAGACAGTCTCCTCCTCTGATAATAAATAACTTGGCTTCTCCTTGAGCTTTATTTACTGCAAAAGCTTCACTAGTTTATGTAATAGCAGAAGGCCATTATCTTGCCACAAGTTTTCATTACCTAGATTTAATGCCTTAATTATACAAAGAACCAAAGAGCTTCATTTCACTGCAAATGGCTAAAATTATTTTGCTGATGTTGGTGAATATAATTAAGCTCTATGTTAAAAGAAAACCCATGATACCTAGGCCTTGAAATATCCTGGAAAAGCTATGTAAGCCCCCTAGAACAGCATAATACATTATCAAGTTCTTACCATAATTAGGACTTTCATTATTTCTTTAATATATACAAGGTATCTAATGCCCTAGGCAAATCCCTAGGGGTGGCTAAAGGACCTAACCCCCCCCCCCCCCCCAAAGTGGCACACAATTCCCTTTCTCTCTGTATGCCTCCTTCCCAGTGGCCAGCATCTCTTCTTCCTCTTGCTACCCTTTTCGAGTCCAACATCTCCCCTTTCCCTTCTTACCCTCTCCCAGTCCAACATGTCCCCCCCCCCCCCCAAGGTGGCCTGCAATCTCCTTTTCCCTCTCTACTTCTCCAGATGGCCTGCAAATTCCATTCTCTTCCATACCCTCTTCTGACCCAACATCTCTCCTACCCCCTCCTACTCCCCTCTCAGTCCAGCAATTTCCTTTCCCTACTCTTCCCCCCCACAGACACACACTGGCCAGCAACTCCCTTTCATCTCTGTACTCTCCATCCAGGTGGCCTGCATCTCCTTTTCCCCTCCCTTCCTCTACAAGTCCAGCATCTTCCTCCACTCCTCTTCACTTCTCTAGCCCCTCCCAGTCCAGCATTTCATTTCTCCTTTCCTTTCTTCTCCCTGCCAGGGTTGCCACCCTACTTCTTCCTGGGTTAAAGCTCCAAAGGACTCAGTGCCAGTGTTGGGATTTACAGTAGAAACCTGTACTCAAATATTGCAGCTCCTGCCCTCCAACCAATACAGAATTTTCTGTTGGAGGGGAGAGCAAGTGAGGCAGGGCTTGAGTGTGGGCCTCTATTGAAAGGCCCCATGCTGACGTGGAGTACTTTGGAGCTTCACCCAGGGAAGAGGTAAGGCTGCAGGAGGATGGAAAGAGATGCTGGCAATGGGCTTGGGATAGGGAAGGGGAGATGTTCTCCTACTATTTATTTATTTATTCATGACATTTATACCCCACATTAGCCTGAAATAGACTGAAGTTCAATGTGGTTTACAAACAAACAATAAAGTGAATAAAACATAATAATGTAAAGAATATAACAGAAATTACAGTAACGTCAAGAAGCAAATTAATACATGTGCAATAAGTAACCAAGGATTTAGACTATCTCAAGGACAAACAAATAATTAAGGGTGAATAGGTGAGAGCATAATTAGGCAGGACTAGATGGGAAGCGAGATTAAGAAAAGGGTATGGGCAGAGTTCTTTGTATTCAGAAAGGCCAGACTGAAGAAATGTGTTTTTAGAAGACTTCTGAAAGTTAGGTAATCATCTGTAAACTTGATTGATTTAGGAAGAGAATTCCAACTTTTGGTGTCTTGATAGGAGAAATTAGCAGAGTGAATTGTTTCATATATCACAACCTGCTCAGGACTATTAATTCATTGGTGTCCATGACATATTTTTGCCTTGGTATGTCAGCTCCCAGCAGACAGAAGAGTAGGGGGAGACCAGAGCCATTCTTGGCAGTGGAACTCTGTCTAATCATCCACCATCTATGTATTGTCCTTTTGGAAGCAGGAGAAATTGGTGAGCTGTGCTTCTTACCTGCTGTCTCATCCTTTGCGGGTTTTTCTCAGCAGTCAGAATGAGGTCCTATAGCAGTGTTCTTTAATGAAAGGTCTATGGGCCAATGCTGGGCCCCTAAACAGTGTTATGAGATATTGCATTACAAGTAACACATTACAGTAATTAATAATTTTTTATGGTAATTAAATTAGCAATTAGTTACTTCTCAACTATAGTAATGGAGGGGGTGGAGCAAGATGTCCGACTGAGAAGATGTGTGGGGAACAGCTCTGCTGAGAGTCCTTTTTCTTGTGTGATTATGCCATCTAAGCGTAAAGGGAAAGTGAGGGTCTATTCCCCTGAGGCCACCTCTACCCCGGTCCAACAGCAGAAGCTCCATACCTTCATTGTCCCTAAGCGGGATGTACTGCAGGAGGGGAGGAATGTCCTAGCATTGTATGAGACTCAAGGAGAGTCTCTACTATGGAAGAACCATCACTACTTTCCCCTCTAGACCAAGTTGCCTCGGCACTCCGGCAGATATGGACTACAGTGGAAAGTGGAAGTGCCGGGAAATGTAGCGGCACCTTTGACTGTTGTATTGGGGAACACTGGAGGTCCTGTTTTAGCCCGCAGGAAAGGTATGAGAGAGGCAGGGAAGGTTCTTCCTGGACCTGGGAGAACTGAAACAATGCAGCTATCCATGCGGGTGATTCAGATGGCAGTTCCAGGTAAAGAGCCTCCTGTTTTACCTTCTAAAACCTTTACTTTAGAATCACTGGGTGAAGCTTTGGCCTTGTTTGGAAGCATCTATTTCTAAGTGTTCACTGGAACTATCAGCTTTGGTTCAATCTGTGTCTACATTAAATTTATCGCACCAAGATAGTGTGAAAGAATTCCAGGAACAAGTTAGCACAATGAAGACAGAGACTGGGAAAATGAAAGAGGTTCAACTTGCTATTATTAAAGATAAAGAATTGCTGCATAGAAGATTGGAAAATCTTGAAAACCAAGTCAGACATTTGAAGATTCATTTGTTAAACTTTCCTAAGCTAAGTGTACTTTCTCCATTAGAAACATTTAAGAGATATTTTGGCGGAGGTTCTAGAGTATCCTACGGAAGCTTTACCACCGGTAGGCAAAATTTATATTTTTGTCTACGAAGAAGAAGGGAAAAGTGGCTGCATGAGAAGCTTGGAATGATTTGACTGTTTCAGCAGCTTCATATGATAGTTTGAATACATCTGCAGTTCTGCAACTGCAGTAGAAGAAAGAGCCACTCTATTGGTTACCTTGGTATTTGAACAGGACCTGAACTCCTTGATGCTTATATACTTTTGGAAGGCTCCAAGTCTGTTTGAGGGACAAAGTGTTTGGATTTTTCCTGTCCTCTCTAGGGCTACCCAAATATATCAAATATACACAACTATATATGAATGCAAAAATGCACCAATACAAAATCTTTATTATATACTGCCAACAATTTACGTAATCTTTAATAATAATTATGTCACATATCCACTCACTCTTACTCATGCTCCTCTCTCTCAACTACACCATACCACTCATCAGTACACCATACAGCTTATCATACCTAAAATCATGAATACTAAATGATACAATTTGTCCCATATACCTCTGAACTGTCACCCCAATTTAAAGTCCAATTATACTTGTGTCACTCCTCTGCTCACAGAAAGCCGGACAGCTGGGTGAACTTCTCGAATGCTGGCACAGTCACAAGAGCTGTATATTCCGTGTTCCAATGGTTATATCACCTAGCCCAAATTCAAATCTTGACTTCAGTACTTATATAACTCCAGTTCTTGCCAAGGGACTCCACACTTCCTTCTGACAGCCTCAAATTCCCATAATTGCCAGAGAGTGTGGACAAGCTTATTTAATCACTCCATATATTCTTAAATCCAACTGTCTTTGGACCAAAGCTGCCACTGTAGCATTTAGCTGCCATCGCAACCAGACCCCTACAAGAATCGTGTTTCACAACATATGCATCATCAGGGTTCGGTCATCTAAATATAGAGCAAAAGTCTTTATATCTACAACATTTGTCGTGATTACGACAAAATGAGAAAAATGGTGAAAAAAAGACTGAAAGGAGCAGCTCGCAGAGTAAAAAACTTGCATCAGGCATGGATGCTGTTTAAAAACACCATCCTGGAGGTTCAGGACAAATATATTCCACGTATTAGAAAAAAGGGAAAAAAGACTAAACGTCAGCCGGCGTGGCTAAACAGTAAGATAAAGGAAATCATTAGAGCCAAAAAACAATCCTTCAGAAAGTGGAGAAGAGAACCAACTGAAAGTAACTGGATAGATCATAAGGAATGCCAAGCCAAATGCAAAGCGGAGATAAGGAGGGCAAAAAAGGACTTTGAGAAGAAATTAGCGTTGGAAGCAAAAATACATAGTAAAAATTTTTTTAGATACATTAAAAGCAGGAAACCGGCCAAAGAGTCAGTTGGGCCGCTGGACGAAAATGGTGTTAAAGGGGCGATCAAGGAGGACAAAGCCGTAGCGGAGAAATTAAATGAATTCTTTGCTTCGGTCTTCACCGAGGAGGATTTGGGGGGGACACCGGTGCCGGAAAGAATATTTGAAGCGGGGGAGTCGGAGAAACTAAACAAATTCTCTGTAACCTTGGAGGATGTAATGGGTCAGTTCAGCAAGCTGAAGAGTAGTAAATCACCGGGACCTGATGGTATTCATCCCAGAGTATTAATAGAACTAAAAAATGAACTTGCGGAGCTACTGTTAGAAATATGCAATCTGTCCCTAAAATCGAGTGTAGTACCGGAAGACTGGAGGGTAGCCAATGTTACTCCGATTTTTAAGAAGGGTTCCAGAGGAGATCCGGGAAATTATAGACCGGTGAGTCTGACGTCGGTGCCGGGCAAGATGGTGGAGGCTATTATTAATAATAAAATTGCAGAGCATATACAAAAACATGGACTGATGAGACAAAGTCAGCACGGATTTAGTGAAGGGAAGTCTTGCCTCACCAATCTAATGCATTTTTTTGAGGGGGTAAGCAAACATGTGGACAATGGGGAGCCGGTTGATATTGTATATCTGGATTTTCAGAAGGCGTTTGACAAAGTGCCGCACGAAAGACTCCTGAAGAAATTGCAGAGTCATGGAATCGGAGGTAGGGTATTATTATGGATTAAGAACTGGTTGAAAGATAGGAAGCAGAGAGTAGGATTGCGTGGCCAGTATTCTCAGTGGAGGAGGGTAGTTAGTGGGGTCCCGCAGGGGTCTGTGCTGGGTCCGTTGCTTTTTAATGTATTTATAAATGACCTAGAGATGGGAATAACTAGTGAGGTAATTAAATTCGCCGATGACACAAAATTATTCAGGGTCGTCAAGTCGCAGGAGGAATGTGAACGATTACAGGAGGACCTTGCGAGACTGGGAGAATGGGCGTGCAAGTGGCAGATGAAGTTCAATGTTGACAAGTGCAAAGTGATGCATGTGGGTAAGAGGAACCCGAATTATAGCTACGTCTTGCAAGGTTCCGCGTTAGGAGTTACGGATCAAGAAAGGGATCTGGGTGTCGTCGTCGATGATACGCTGAAACCTTCTGCTCAGTGTGCTGCTGCGGCTAGGAAAGCGAATAGAATGTTGGGTGTTATTAGGAAGGGTATGGAGTCCAGGTGTGCGGATGTTATAATGCCGTTGTATCGCTCTATGGTGCGACCGCACCTGGAGTATTGTGTTCAGTACTGGTCTCCGTATCTCAAAAAAGATATAGTAGAATTGGAAAAGGTACAGCGAAGGGCGACGAAAATGATAGTGGGGATGGGACGACTTTCCTATGAAGAGAGGCTGAGAAGGCTAGGGCTTTTCAGCTTGGAGAAGAGACGGCTGAGGGGAGATATGATAGAAGTGTATAAAATAATGAGTGGAATGGATCGGGTGGATGTGAAGCGACTGTTCACGCTATCCAAAAATACTAGGACTAGAGGGCATGAGTTGAAGCTACAGTGTGGTAAATTTAAAACGAATCGGAGAAAATTTTTCTTCACCCAACGTGTAATTAGACTCTGGAATTCGTTGCCGGAGAACGTGGTACGGGCGGTTAGCTTGACGGAGTTTAAAAAGGGGTTAGATAGATTCCTAAAGGACAAGTCCATAGACCGCTATTAAATGGACTTGGAAAAATTCCGCATTTTTAGGTATAACTTGTCTGGAATGTTTTTACGTTTGGAGAGCGTGCCAGGTGCCCTTGACCTGGATTGGCCACTGTCGGTGACAGGATGCTGGGCTAGATGGACCTTTGGTCTTTCCCAGTATGGCACTACTTATGTACTTATGTACTTATGTAACACTCCAACCTACATCCACACATGCAACATCCCCATTTCAATAATAAACATAGTGAATGACACTCCTTACTGGCACATCGGGCTGTGGGGAACTCACTGCAGCTTCTATATCATGGCGTCATGGCGACCAAGAGAGATGAAAAATGTTTTTGACAATGCGCCAGTAGATTTTGGCTTTTGGCGCAGTGTTTCAATTACATTTTCTCTGTAAATGTTTGGTGAAGTATGAGAATGTACAATATGTTTTTTTCATCCTTCAGCAGCTTAGATCATTTCTGAATGTTAAGAAATTTGTTTCTGAGGGAGTAGCTCCAGTACCTGCTGCCTCTGCTGTATAAGGTTAGAAGAGACTATGGTCTGTTAAATTTGATTAAGAATCCTGCTTACAGTTGGTTTTGGTTTATTTTTTTTCCTTATTTAGCTCCCTGGCTATTGAATTCTTTGTGGCCCTAGTATTTGTGGGCTAAATTTGTGTAGAAAGCATGCATTGTTCTTCTTTGTAATATTATATATCTTTTTCCTTTTTATATACTTTTTATATGTTTTTTCTTCACTATATTTCTTGTAAATTATTTTGAAAATGAATAAGTATAAAGATTTTTTAAAAACCTATAGTAATGGAGTAACTATAGTTATTTACATTGTGGCAGTAAGGATTACAATTTTTACACACTCTCACTTGCTTCCCTTCTCCACAATCCCCCCATTCCAGTCCAGTCATCTCTCACTCCCTCCAAAACAAAGGTGCTTCCTTTTCTCTTTGTTTCTTCTTCACCACTTGCACAACAGACCAGAGAACACTCCATTCAGGCAATCTCCTGCTGACCCGCACCATGGGTCTTTCCCTCTACGAGATTCCAATCACTGAAAACAGGAAGTTGTATCAGAAGGGCAGGATCTGGCAGAGGAAAGGCCTTGTGCTGCAGGTCGGCCAGAGACAGGGGACGTATTCAGGTGGAGAAGGAAGGATTCTTGGTAAGAGAAAAGATTTGGGTTGAGTTTGATAAAGAGGAAGTGAAGAGTCTGGCTGCAATAAGGGCAGCCACAAAAGAGAACAAGGTAGAGTTCAGGTCTGTGAAACAGATATAAACATAGTATAGCAACAGCTATATAAAGCATAGGCAGAAACAAAAAGTAAGCTGGTGCAGACGTCACAGCTACACAATTTATAGAAATTTTGTGATGTGACCTTTCTGTGCTAAAACGGGCAGAGTCTGGCTGCAATCAGGGCACGCTCAAGGGAGAGAAAGGGAACAACGAGATCTGTGAAACAGAGATATAAACAGTATAGTAACAGATATGTTGTATTTATTTATTGTATTTGTATCCCACATTTTCCCACTGTATGGCAGGTTCAATGTGGCTTACATATTGCTAAAAAGGCAGTTACAAAATTTAGATTTGTAGAAGTCTAGTACATAATACAGAAGTACAATAAATGCTTAGGTTGATATATTAGCATATTGCGAAAGAGGTTAATATTATTGTTTTCCATTTTTGAACTTTTTGTGATGTATGGTGGTGTGGGATTAGGCAGATCCATGGGAGAAAAGACTTCTTGAAAAGATGTTTCAGGTTTTTTCTGAATTGTAGGTAGTATTCTGTGAGTTTCAGGTCTTTGGGTAGTGTTCCAAAGTTGTGTGCCTATAAAGGAGAGGCTGGTGGCATGTGAAGATTTGTATTTTATACCTTTGCAAATGGGGTAGTGAAGGGTTAAGTAGGTTCTTGCTGTTCTCGTCACGTTTCTTAATGGTAGATCGCTAAGTTCAGTCATGTAATTTGGTGCGAGTCCGTAGATGATTCTGTGGACTATTGTGCATATTTTGAATGTTATGCGAGTGTTAATAGGAAGCCAATGTAAGCTTCTTAGGAGGGGTTTCAAGCTTTCGAAGTTTCACTGATTTGAAACTTGATATAATAATAATAGCATCAAATAAGATGTGTCAGTTATAGAGTGGCTCGCTTTAATTTTGTGAGTTTATTTCAATAGGAAATGAAGGCCTTTTTAGTGCTGCAGGTCAAATTTTGATACCTAAATGCAGTCATCTTGGTGACGAGAATGCTGCTGTTGCTATGGGCAAATACAAGTTTTGTTAATTGTTAAGTACTTATTCCCGCTGTAACACATTATGCTCTCACAAACTCTTCAGAGTCTGCTCTCACATATTGCTGATAGAAGACTTTTTAGTGCTGGTGAGCCAATTTTGACACCTTGTAGTTGTCTAATTTTGTATGCCCTCGTGTACCGTTGCATCCATCACATATGTTTTTATTAAACTATGTTTATATGATTGAATAAAACTGCTACACTCATGTCGTGTTCAAAAGTAAAGGAAAAGTAACTAGTTACTCTAAACTCGTAATTATAATCAGTAACTAGCTATTTTCCTAGATGGGTATTTCAACCATGTAATCCCACTCTTTCGAGAGGAACATTGGTTGCCTAACACCCATCGGATTACCTTTAAAATTCTCATCTTGATTCATAAAATTCATTACTCTGGTATCCTACTACAAGAACATAAGAATAGCCATACTGGGTCAGACCAATGGTCCATCTAGCCCAGTATCCTGTATCCAACAGTGGCCAATCCAGGTCACAAGTACCTGGCAGAAACCCAAATCATGGCAACATTCCATACTACCAATCCCAGGGCAAGCAGTGGCTTCCCCATCTTTGTTTCAATAGCAGACTATGGACTTTTTCTCCAGGAAATTGTCCAACCTTTTTTAAACCCAGATACGCTAACCGAGGTTACCACAACCTCTTGCAAAGAGTTCCAGAGCTTAACTATTTGTTGAGTGAAAAAATATTTTCTTTTTAAAGTATTTGTATGTAACTTCATTGAGTGTCCCCTAGTCTTTGTACTTTTTGAAAAAGTAAAAAAATCAATTCACTAATTGTTCTACACCGCTCAAGATTTTGTAGATTTCAATTGTATCTCCCCTCAGCCGTATCTTGTCAAAACTGAAGAGACCTAACCTCTTTAGCCTTTCCTCATAGGAGAGGAGTTCCATCCCCTTTATCATTTTGGTCTCTCTTCTTTGAATCTTTTTAAATTGTGCTATATCTTTTTTGAGATACGGTAACCAGAACGGAATACAATACTCAAGGTGAGGTCGCACCATGGAGTGATACAGAGGCATTATAGTATTCTTGGCCTTATTTACCATCCCTTTTCTAATAATTCCTAGCATCCTGTTTGTGTTTTTTTTGGCCACTGCCACACACTGGGCCAAAGATTTCAGCATATTGTCTACAATGACACCTAGATCTTTTTCTTGGGTGCTGACCTCCAAGGTGGACCCTAGCATTAGGTAACTATGATTCAGATTATTATTTTCAATGTGCATCACTTTGCATTTGTCTACATTAAATTTTATCTGCCATTTGGACGCCCAGTCTTCCAATTTCCTAAGGTCTTCCTGCAATTTTTCATAGTCTGCATATTTTTTAACAACCTTAAATAGTTTTGTGTCATCTGCAAATTTAATCACCTTACTCGTTCTGATTTCCATATCACTTATAAATATGTAAAAAATCGCACCTGTCCCTGTGCAGATCCCTGCGGCACTCCACTATTCACCCTCATCCTTTGAGAAAAATGGCCATGTGACACTTCCCTTTGTTTTCTGTCCAATATATCTCTCATGACACTTGATTCCCTATGTTCTCTGTTGAACACTGAGATCTTCTCAGTCTAATTCATTAACTGTTCCTTTATTTCGTCAAATATGTTTTCACTTTATATGATCCAAGGCTTTCAGTATCATTGGTCCAATTTATGGACTACTATTTCATGATGTCTTTACATTTTTACTTTCACTCTCTACTGCTGGGACTTTTGGAAACTCGACGAGGGGATATCTGCATGTTTTATCTCTTATGATCATTCTTTCTGTAAATGTACTGTGTATGAATGGAGTTCCCTACTTCTCTCTTTTCTTTCTTTTCTCCCTCTAATACGTTCTATTATTTGTTTTTATATTATGTGAACTACCCTGAAAGAAAATTTTCCAGGGCAGTATATCAAGTTTTAATAAACCTGAAACCTGAATTACAATAGCTAATTACTTTGGGCTGAGAAGTAAAAGTAGTTGTAATTAATTACTTTTGAAGAGAAATCAGCACAACCCTGCCCCTAGAGACCTCTGGGGTGGCCAACATTGTCTTTCAGATCTTTTTTCCACAATTCTGCCTCTCTACCCAGGTTCAGGACAGAAAGGGGAAAGTGAATGGGGGATGAGCAGCATGCTTGAAGGACAAGGCATTCCTCAGTAGACAAAAGAGAATGCATTTGGAAATACTCAAAACCTTGAGGATACCCCCCCAATGAAGTTTGAAGGGGGCCGGTGGGGATGGATGTTGTTGACAAACACTGATCAGCAGTATTGTGGTCCCACATAGGAAAATATTTGGAGGCTCTCCTTCAGCTCATTAGAATCCAAAGTGGTTCCAGCTTAAAAATGAACAAAGACCACTGTTCTACAGTAATGCTGCCTGAAGAGGAGGCAGGGGCAGGTAAGCACCGCTCACTGATTCTTGCTGAGTTAGCAGGAGCTGATGAAATGATTGTGTCAGGAGTATAGGGATGAGGAGGGAGATGTGATTATGCTAGGAGGTGAAATCGAGGTTAACTTACTGATTGTGGAGGAGTAGCCTAATGGTAGTGCAGCAGCTTAAGAGCCTGGGGAGCTGGGTTTGATTCCCACTGCAGCTCCTTGTGACCCTTGGCAAGTCACCTAATCCTCCATTGCTCCAGGTACAAAATATATACCAGTATATAATATATAAACTGCTTTGATTGTAATCACAGAAAAGTGGTATATCAAAAAAAAATTGTGCAGTTTTAAACATGTCTTTGTATTATAGAATTAATCCTGCTCTGTGTCCAGGTTCTCAAGATGTGTCCAGGAAGTCATTTCTTTCATTGTGAGACTTGTTTAGAACATTGCAGTGCTGGAATCCATCTGATTATGTGAGAGCCAACAATGTCAGGCTACATGCAGGTAACATTCAATAGCTTCCATTCACTTGCCTGATTCCTGTCCTCTCTGAAGGTTGCAATATTATGTCAATTGTTCCCATTTACGTCAATTTTGTCAATGCTTCTGATTCATTTTAATGACATTAACAATATTAAATTACTTTAAATGAATCCCATGCTATTTAATGACAAATTCTAATTAACATCAGTGGTTAAGTAATAACATCTTGCTTAGCTTTTTGGGCAGCTTCAGCAGTGTTACTCTGCTCCTTTGATGTTCCAGTTTAATGGGAATTGGTCTCTGTGTTTGCAGCATCCCGTGCTGGCCCACTGGGCAAGGGAGAAAGACAGAACAGCACTGATAATAGAGATATCAGTGCCGAGTGATTAGTCTGTGCACTGAGTGGAGACAGGGCCACCGAGAGACTGAGATGAGCTTGGGGCAGGGCTGCCGTCACCACGCCCCCCCTCAAAATCGTTATCGCTACCACCCGCCCGATGTACCTTGGCTGGCCCTGCCAGCTGCAGGCAGCATGGCTCCTTCCTCTTTCCAGCATTGCCTGTCCCTGTGGCTGCTTTCCTCAGGCCACACATGCTCAGTCTCAAAGCTGAGCATGCATGGCCTGAGGTCCCAGCAGCTGCTAGGCAGGCAATGCAAGGGGGGACCGAACGCTGGAGTTTTCTCGCTCCTGCTCCTGTTGGGACGTGATCACCCGGGTCCCGTCAGGAGCAAAAGAGAGACCCCTGAGCCGGGTCCCCCCCTGGAGGCCCGGGCCCAGGGAATTTTGCCTCCCCTGCCCCCCCTCTTGGTGGCTATGAGTTGAGATAGAGAATATCTTTAAGTATCATATGTGACAGAAAGGTATAGAAATATTTCCCATTATTTTAGGTGCCACAAGCTCGATGAAAAGGAATTTTCACGCACATCTTGATTAAGTTGCCTATCCATATTACATCCTATAAACTCCAGAAGGAAGCTCTCTTTGGGATGATGCCAGCACTCCAGGAAGCATTAGCAGTAAATTTGACAGACTGAGATCATACTCCATATATACTGGCTTAAAGTGAGGTTCATTACTATCATGATATTTGCAGAATGAATCAATTTGAAGACATGACCCCAGAAATCAAATGTGGATCATCATCATGTCAACCTATAGTGCTTTCACTGGCTGATCAAGTCAGCCCCCAACTTGTATCACCTTTGATAACAAAGCACTTCATTGTGTTAACTGTACTGCTGCAACTAGGGAACTTGGCTTTTGCCAATGCTTGTCCTCAAACATGGAAACAGACTCATACAGTCAGCAATTCAAGATAGATCAGAGACATTAATAGAAACAAAATTAAGGTGCTGGAACATGGCTTGAGATACCAAGGTGGCAACAGGCTTGTGAAGCTCACCAGTGTGCTTTGCATGTTTTTTTGGTTTACCAGGTTATGCTCAAATAAAAGGTGAAGAAATAATTTTTCCCCTCAGTGCCTGGCTGCTGATCACCCGTGGGACTGATGAATACTTTTGTTCAGTGACCAGTGGCTCACAAGTAGGATGTCAGTGCTCAGTGATGGCTCCAAGGGAGACAGGAGAATCCTTGGGAACTTCGGAGCATGAGACATTGCTCGGCCTGGACATGAGAGTTCCTCCACCTTAGCTATTGCTGTGCAGCTTTTCAGTTGCTCTGGTTGGAGCACAAACAGTATGAAGGCATCAGATCTTTATAGAGGTCAAGGTGTTGGGTTTTGCAGCAGCATAGAGTAAATGAGTAACGGAGGTTTGCTGCAAAGTGCCAGGTGCTACTGAAGAAGCGAGAGACCAACTTCAGCTACATACTTAAGTAGTTTATTCTATGGAGGCTAAAGTTGCTGGAGTTTCATGTTTGTTATCATCCCAATTTGTGCTAGCTTAACTAAACTTTGGATACGATTTGGGAGGCAATTTTTGACTTCTGGAAGGTTTTAGTCCCCCAAATTAATTTGTTGGCACAAAAGGGTGAATTTTATAAACCATGCTTAAAAAATCAGCAACGAAACACCCCCATTTAAGTGCTATTCTAAAAGCCACACCTACAGTTTGGTATGGTTTATAGAGTAGCGCTTAAGTCCCGGGGACCATGTGTAAATTTAGATGTATCCATCTGCAGCAACGAAAATGTGGTGCAAATGTCCCCGCTTAAATTTATGCATGGAACCCCCTTGTTCTATAATTACATATGTACTACTACTACTACTACTACTTGACATTTCTAAAGCGCTACTAGGGTTACGCAGCGCTGTACAATTTAACATAGAAGGACAGTCCCTGCTCAAGGTGCTTACAATCTAAAGGACAAATGTACAGTCAGTCAAATAGGGGCAGTCTAGATTTCCTGAAAGGTTTAAAGGATAGGTGCCGAAAGCAACATTGAAGAGGTGGGCTTTAAGCAAGGATTTGAAGATGGGTAGGGAGGGGGCTTGGCGTAAGGGCTCAGGAAGTTTATTCCAAGCATAGGGTGAGGCGAGGCAGAATGAGCGGAGCCTGGAGTTGGCGGTGGTGGAGAAGGGTACTGAGAGGAGGGATTTGTCCTGTGAGCGGAGGTTACGGGCAGGAACGTAAGGGGAAATGAGGGTAGAGAGGTAATGAGGGGCTGCAGACTGAGTGCATTTGTAGGTAAGAAGGAGAAGCTTGAACTGTATGCAGTATCTGATTGGAAGCCAGTGAAGTGACCTGAGGAGAGGGGTGATATGAGTACCGTGTTTCCCCGAAAATATGACATCCCCCGAAAATAAGACCCTGTAGAGGTTTTGCTTATTTTGTAAATATAAGGCCTCCCCCCGAAAGTAAGGCCTAGCAAGGTTTGAGGGAGAAAATCGCCGAGGTCGCTACCGCCCCCCCCCCCCCAGAGTCGCCATCGCCCCCCTCCACCCGGCCCAGGCCCTCTCATCACTATTAAACTTACATCGTTGAAACCGCAGCAAGCAGATCAGCTTCAGCTACCGTCGGCCTTCCTTCACTGCCTCTGTCCCGCCCTCGCCGACGTGACGTCACACGTGGGCGGGACAGAGGCAGTGAAGGAAGGCCGACGGCAGCTGAAGCTGATCTGCTTGCTGCGGTTTCAACGATGTAAGTTGAATAGCGATGAGAGGGCCTGGGCCGGGTGGAGGGGGGCGATGGCGACTCTGGGGGGGGAGGGGTGGCGGCGACCTTGGGGAGGGGGGCAGGAGACATGGGAGGTCTGAGGGGGCCTTGCAGCTGGCTGGGAGGGACGGAGGGGGGCCTTGCAGCTGCAAGGGGCCTTGGAACTGGGAGGGAGAGCAGGGGGGGGCCTTGCAGCTGGGAGGGACAGAGGGTCTTGCAGCTGGCAGGGAATGAGGGGGGCCTTGGAGCTGGGAGGGGTGGACAGAAGGGGGGCCTTCAAGCTGGGGAGGGGGCCATGGAGCTGGGGAGGGGGGCCTTGGAGCTGGGAGTGAAGGGCAGGGGGCCCTTGGAGCTTGGAGGGAATACGGCCTTGGAACTGGGAGTGTGGGGGGGGGCCTTGCAGCTGGGAGGGACAGAGGGCCTTGCAGCTGGCAGGGAATGAGGGGGGCCTTGGAGCTGGGAGGGGTGGACAGAAGGGGGGCCTTCAAGCTGGGGAGGGGGCCATGGAGCTGGGGAGGGGGGCCTTGGAGCTGGGAGTGAAGGGCAGGAGGCCCTTGGAGCTTGGAGGGAATACGGCCTTGGAACTGGGAGGGAGTGTGGGGGGGGGGGCCTTGCAGCTGGGAGGGACAGAGGGCCTTGCAGCTGGGAGGGAATGAGGGGGGCCTTGGAGCTAGGAGGGGGGGGGCCTTTGAGCTGGCTGGGAGGGAGGCACGGGGGGCCCTTGGAGCTGGGGGGGCAGGGGGCCATGGAACTGGGAGGGGGCAGGGGGTCCTTACAGCTGGGAGGGAATGGGGTCTTGGAACTGGGATGGAGGGCAGGGGGTCATGGAGCTGGGGAGGGGGCCATGGAGCTGGGGAGGGGGCCATGGAGCTGGGGAGGGGGGCCATTGGAGCTGGGAGTGAAGGGCAGGGGGCCCCTTGGAGCTTGGAGGGAATGGGGCCTTGGAGCTGGGAGGGGTGGACAGAAGGGGGCCTTTGAGCTGGCTGGGAGGGAGGCACGGGGGCCCTTGGAGCTGGGGGGCAGGGGGCCTTGGAACTGGGAGGGGGGCAGGGGGCCCTTACAGCTGGGAGGGAATGGGGTCTTGGAACTGGGATGGAGGGCAGGGGGCCTTGGAGCTGGGGAGGGGGGGCCCTTGGAACTGGGTGGGAGGGCAGGGGGCCTTGCAGCTGGGAAGGGGGAGGGGCCTTGGAGCTGGGAGGGAGGGAGGGACAGAGGGGGCCTTGGGCCTTGCAGCTGTGGGGGGAGGGGGGCCTAAACGAAGAGGCAGAGAATCTGACCCGCGACTCCTGTACTACCGTATGGACCGCTTCCTAACATCGAATGTGATTACGGGACTAACCTCGCTGCCGGGAGGTTCAGGGGAAGGGTCCTCGTTCCCCCGGCTTGAGGAGGAGATTTCCTCCTCCGTTGCCGGCGATGGCGTCAACTGCGGCCCAGAGTTCCCCGGACAAGCGAGCGTCGATAGGGTTTCCTGGAGCGGGCAAAGTGGTGCGAGCGGAGGAGTGGATGACATGGGGAAGATCTCGGAGAGATAGGGGTTTGCTCGAAGCTTTCTACGGTAACGTAGAAATTTAATTCTGAACTTGGGAAAATACCTGAATTACGGAAAAAGACAATAACTTCTCTGATAAATGACATGATAAAAAACTCTACTGATATATCGTACAAAATTGTCAACAGAGGGAGGGGGTCTGCAACTCGGAGGGGGGAGGCCTGGAGGGAGGGGGCTCTGGAACTACCAGTAGGAGGGGGTCTGGAATGGGGGAGGGGAGGGGGAATGCACCACCTGTAAAAATAATTTTTTTTTTAAATTCAGCACCCCCAATCAATTTGAAAAGTTGGCTCCTGGTATGGCTGAGCCAATGGCAGCCGAGGTGGAGGAAGGTGTCTGCCAGTCCAGCGGAGGTGAGCTCTGGTGACAGAGGATTTCGGAAGACCAAAGTACGGTAGAACGCACCCATACCGGTACCGGTAGGAGTCGGTCCCAAGGGACTTTTGCTCTTTTTCAAGGGAATTTGAGTAGAACACTTTAAAAGAAAACACCACAAACTTGTAGTGAGGGATTACAGTTGTGACACAGGTGCTGAGGTCCGTTGACAGCTGCCAACGCGGTAAGGTTTATTTTTTTTTAATACAACTTGCAGGCAGGCACCCCCCTGCAGTGCTTACCGTGTTGGCATGGCCCTGGCCCTAGACATGAGCGCAAAAAGAAAGAGCTATTCTGTCGAGTACAAGAAAGGAATCGTGGAAGACTCTTGGGGCAAAAATCTTACTGCTTTCTGCAAAGAGAAGATGTTGAGTATCCGATTAGTCCGAAAATGGCGAGCAGATTACGGTAACCTCAGTCAACAAGTGGACAACGGAAATGCTAAAAAGCGCAAGTGTGGATCAGGTCGGCAACCATTATTTTCCGAGCTGGAAGACCTGATCTGTGAATGGGTTGTTGACAGGAGAGCAAAGGCTTTGGTTGTGAATAGGGCTCAGATTCAAGAATTTGCCCTTGCAATGGCACCACAGTTCGAAATAGCCTCCAAAGAATTCAAAGCATCACAACACTGGCTGGATAGTTTCCTTCAGCGAAGTGAACTGTCTTTAAGAAGATCCACAACACTGTTTAGGCTGGAAGATGCTGAAATTATTAAACGTGCATTTGCATTCAAGTCCTTTATTGATGACGCTGACTTCTCTAAATACAATCTTTCCAACATGATTGCTATGGATGAAACTGCAGTGTTTATGGGCCAAGCATCTCAAACAACAATTGAACAGCGGGGTGCCTCCTCAGTGTACATTCCCTCCACTGCTTACGAAAGTGCACGTGTTACCTGTATTTTGGCAATTCGTCTGGATGGCACTAAAGTCCCACCTTTAATAATTTCTAAGGGCAAGAAGGATAAGATTGAACATGTTTCAGGCATTTTTATTCTTGAAACTGAAAAAGCCTGGGCCACACAAACAGTTATAAGGAAGTGGGTCGATGTAATGCTGCCGCTTGTTATGCGAGGGAGCCAAAGAGGTCTGCTAGTCTGGGATGCAGCCAGCACACACCGCGCGAAAGACATGAAGAAATTTCTTCACGAAAGAAAAATAGATCAAATAATGATTCCCGCAGGAATGACGGCCTATCTCCAGACTCTTGATATTGCAATAAACAAGCCATTTAAGGACAATTTGCGCATGGAAATTAATGACTACATTGAAAATAGAATGGAGAGAAATCAGCGTGGGAACTTTGTGAAGCCTAAACTGCAAGAAGTTGTGACTTGGGTGAAGAATTCATGGGAGAAAATCACTGACAGTTGCATTGCAAATGCACTACGAGCAGGCTACCTTGACAAGAAGTACTCATTTAAGGGCAGTGCTATTGCTAGACATGAGAGATTTGGGCCAATGATTCTGAAAGAAATGGAGTCACAAGAAATTCACGAGGAAATTCAGGGTTTGGATTGTTATGATGATGTTCCAGAAGATGATGACATCATTGTCATTGAATAAATCTTGCTTTGTGTTCATAAATATCGGGATCGGTAAATGTACCATAGATTGTTGTACATGGAAATACCGGTAATGGTAGTAACAAGAAATTCTTGATAGGATTCACAGTTTGTCTGGTTATGCTGGTTTGTGATGACAACTATTGTATAGTATATAATAAATGTTCATTTTTTTTGTTCAACAATAAATGTGAATTCTTCTTCATGAAAAAATAAAACATCCCCTGAAAATAAGACCTAGCGCATCTTTGGGAGCAAAAATTAATATAAGACACTGTCTTATTTTCGGGGAAACAGGGTATATCGGTTCAGGCGGAATATAAGACGTGCAGCACAGTTCTGAAAGGACTGAAGGGGGGATAGATGGCTAAGTGGGAGGCCAGTGAGGAGTAGGTTGCAGTAGTCAAGGCGAGAGGCATATGTAACCAAAACCACACCCACAATGCACCATGAACCACCCATGACCCTCCCATTTCTGCACAGGTGTCAACTTGTGCAGAAGACAAAGCCACAAGTTGTATGAAAATATATGCCAGAGTTTGTTTAGGTATTCCGTGCTAGGCAGAGAGTAAGCCGCCCACTTTTAACACTTGCATAACACAAGAAATTTATTGCGAGGGTCCAGGGTAGCATAGGAGGTTTTACAGAGAAGATTTCTCATCAGTCTTTCACATTTAAGTGCTGGTTTTGTCTTGTTAGCAGTCCTGCCAAATCTCTCACTTTCAGTGGAAGACTCCTGCTTTTGTGGGTCATCTTCCGTACTGTTGCCGGGATCTGAACTGCCTCCCTTTCCAGTGATAGCAAGAAATACCTTCATAAAATGTCATCTCCTGATGCTGCTGGTCCTTCAGCCGCAGGAAATGACATTTCATGAAGGAGTCAGAGTGTGCTGTGGGTGGGGCTGGGTAGTGCTATGGGCTGACCCTAAATCTCCCACTTGGAAGATCAGCCCCCTTGGTAACTCTGCGAAGCAAGCCTATGCAAGTTTTAAAGGCCACAGGGGGCCTTGGGGGCTTGGGCTCCTCAATTTGGGTTCAGGACACCCCAAAGTCTGCTGGTTTGGCTGGCAGGGGTCTCCAAGCCTCACCAGCAGAAGCTTTCCTGTGGCAATATTCACCGCTTTGCTGCCTGCCCTGCATTCCCGTCCTGGCATATTTTTTTTTTCTGCACCAATTTTTTAGGCATGATATATAGAATCTAGTCCTTAGCACCTTCTAAATAAATGGCACCACGTTAACTCTCAGCAGATATCACATGCTAATGGGAATATTAATGCATGACCTGTACTAAAATAAAAAAAGTGGGAATGCCCCTTCTTGATGTAGCATTAGCTTTGGGCTTGCTGTTCGTTAAAACAATGCATTAGCCCACATTAAGCCCAAATTTTAGTGAACTTTAGTAAAACTACCCTAGGTATACATTTTAAAAGTGTGCCATACATCATAACCATCTCTGCTGAACCCAAACTACACCCACAGGAACTTCTAAGCACAGACTGCGTGAAAGTAGCATGCGTTTGTCAACACATATACGTGTATGCATGTATACCCCTGTACATTTTTATAAGAGCCATTTTCTACATATAAAACATACTTTACACACAGAAAATGTTTTATAAAATTACTGTCAAAGTGATCACATCTTGAGCACTTGAACTTCAGCTTCATTCACACTTCTCTCTCAGGTGACATATGAAAATGGATAGCTTTATAGAAGTACAGTGCACTTCATTTGAGTGCATGTCGGAAAAGCGCATGCTCTGTTTAACTGCATGCCGTACTTTGTTCCCGTTTTTGGTGCCATTAATTTCTATGGGGACAAAATTCGGTTTAGCGCACCACTGATAAGTGCAAGATTTGCTTATATGCATGGTTTAAGACCGCTCCTCTGCAGGAAAGACTCCACATAAGTGCACGCGCGGAATATGGAAGCCAGTTGGCGCGTGACAAAGGGGCGGTAAATTTGAAATCTTGTTGGTTAACTGCCACAGGCAGAAGAAGCGAAAGAATGTTGTTAGAGTGTACACTGGAGTTGTCATCTGCAACTGTAAGACTTTAACACTGGCTGAACGAGTAGAAGTTCTTAAAAAATTAGAAAACAAACAGTCAAGCATCTATTGCTAAAGAATATGGTGTCAATCCCAGTCAAATTTCACGTATCTTGAAGCAGAAAGACCAGCTTCTGGAAGACTAGCAAAACAATACAAATCCACAACGGAAACAAAAACGGGCGGGAAAAGCTGAGGAGGTAGAAGATGCTCTTCTTCGGTGGTTCTCTCAAGTCAGGAGCAGACAGTTTCCTGTCAGTGGGTCATTGCTTATGGAGAAAGCTAATCAGCTAGCTGAAAGTCGTGGACTAACTGAATTCAAAGCCACTGTTGAATGGTTGGAAAGATGGAAGGAGAGAAAAATTCAAGAAACAGCATGGTGAAAAACAAGATGCTGATGACTTTGGTGCTGAAAATTGGGTTGTTTCAGTTCTTCCTACCATCTTGAACGAGTTTGCACCTCATGACATTTTCAATGCTGACGAAAATGGTCTCTACTGGTGAGCGATTCGTGATGGAACACTTACATTCAAACAAGCTGAAACGACAGGAAGTAAAACATTGAAGGACCGACTGACAATCCTCCTTTGCTGCAATATGGATGGGAGTGAGAAGTTGGAACCACTCGTCATTGGAAAGAGCAAACAGCCCTGTTGCTTCAAGAAAGTTAAGTGATTTCCTGTGTCATATGAGGCTAACGCAAATTCATGGATGACTGGGGAAATTTGGAAGCAGTGGCTAAAGAAGTTAGACACTAGAATGCGGGTACAAAAGCGTCAGATTTTGTTGCTTTGTGATAATTGTGCTGCACACAGTGATGATGTCAGACTGTCTAACATCAAAGTGGTCTTCCTGCCACCAAACATTACCTCTCTGATCCAACCCATGGATCAGGGTATAATAGCCAATTTCAAACAACATTATCGGGCTCTTGTGCTACGTCGTCTGATGAGCGTTATGGATGATCAGACTGGCAAGGATAAACGTGTTGTTGAACTGGCTTGTAATCTATCACTGTTGGATTCCCTACATATAAAGAAGCCTGGAATCATGTTACACAGGCAACCATTGTGAACTGCTACAAGTGGGCAAGCTTTGTTAGGGATGTGGAGAGTGATGAAACAGATGCAGCTGTTGCAAACGCGTCAGATGAACAGGCTATTGACATCCCAGCCGGTGTTACTGAAGAGGGGTTTCATCGCTACGTAGCTGTTGATTACAATCTACAAACAGCTGACGACAGCACTGATGTTGAGTTATGCGCTTACACGCAGGCAACGGCTGATGATGAAACAGATGATGAAATGAGCAGCGAGGCACATGCTGACGAAATTCAACAACCTCCTGTCACTTTTGCAAGAGCGCTGGAGAGTCTCAACACCGTGCGGGCCTATCTGGAGGGCACTGGATGTCAGTGCTATGACAGTTTTTACCGTCTGGCAGATGTAGTCTATGGAACTCACAGACACAAGAGTGTACAGAGGACTATGACTGATTACTTCAAGTAAGCGTAACATCAGTTAACGGAGACTGTATACTGTACGTATAATAAACAGTACTGTACATATGTTTATCAGATGTCAAGCTTCTTTGGGTCACAATGGTTAAGTGCATGCTCCGGTTAACTGCATGTATTGCTTTGGTCCCAGACCCTTGCACTTAAGCGGATTGCACTGTTTTCCAGAGATGTCAAGGGCTATCCCTCCCCTAGAATGAGAGTTGCTTAGGGCATAAATTAGGTTTGCAAGAAAAGAGGAATAAAAAAAATATTTAGCTTTCTTTGATGCTTCTGAAAAGTTATAGACAAAGTGGAGGCAGATACCAAGGTTAAGGCCAGTTCCAGAGCAAAGAGTGCCCTAGGTGAAGATTACTAATGGTGCTTCATTCTTCTCCACGTCTTCTGTTCCCCTTCTCCCCTATCTCTAGGCATTTTCACTTACCCTCCTATCTGGCAAATTTCCCTGTACATCCATTCTCTCTCTTCCAGAGCATCTGACTCTACTCCCCCTCACTCATAAGCAGTCGGTGGCCCAACTGTTTGAGGAGGCTAAAGGGGCGGGGTTAGGGGTGGTGCTTACATTCATAATTGTCTGACAACACACAGGAAAAAAAATAGTCACAATACCTTTAACAATTCAACATCAGGTCCTCCAAAATATTATAAAACCATTTCTGATGTTATGACAAATAAACTAAAATTAATTTAAAGTGTTGATGTCACCTTAGTATGGCCAACACACAATCTCTCCACTGCAAAACACTATACACAAACTTGTGCAAAAACACACTCAGAACCTTACCAAACCATGACAGCACTAATTCAAAGGACAGGACGAGCTACAACCTTATGCGTGGAAAGGCAGGACTGTAATTACACCGGGCTCTAAAACACCAGTACACAACCTAATAAAAAAACAAAAAGGGCTGCAAATACTACACAGTAGCAGAATACTGCACCTTGATCACACATGAAAAACACATGACAGCAGATATGACACAAGGAACTAGAAATCAAAAGATATGAAAGCAAAATACTGAACTGGAAAGTTACCTCAAGAAGTCAGACTCGGCATGCAGCAATAGTAGAAAAATTGAAACTTAAATGCAAAATATCACAGATCCACATTTCCAAAAGCTGACATATTCCAATAAATAAACTCTGAATAAAATACTTTTTTTCTACCTTTATTGTCTGAGCATTTAGTTTTTCTATTCGCTTTGGTCCCAGTGTTTTCTGTTTTATGGTGTCTTCTTTCCATTTGATATTTTTTCACTCACCATCCTCCTGTGTCCTTATGCGTTCTGTTTATCATCTGTAGCCTTGTCCCTTATCCTTCCTCCAGTTGCAGCATCTGCCCTCAAAGCATTCCGATCCAGCCCTTAAATTCAGCAGTTTCTCCTTCATCCATATTCAGCATTTCTCCTCACTCCCCTCCCCTCCATTCATGTCCAACATTTCTCCTCTCTTCCCAGCCCTCCACTCCATCCATGTCCAGATTTCTCCTCTCTTCCCCTCCCCTCCATCCATGTTCCATGTGCATATCCTTCCTGTCTTCCCTCCCCTCCATCCATCCATGTCCAGCAACTCATCTCTCTTTCTTGCCTTCCCCTCCATTCATCCATCCATGTCCAGCAACTCTCCTCTCTCCCCTGCCCTCCATCCATATCTAGCAAATCTCCTCTCTCCCCTGGCCCCTCCATCCATTCATCTAGCAAACCTCCTCTCCCCTGGCCCCTCCATCCATCTATCTATAAAGTGGTGGAAATAAGTATTTGATCCCTTGCTGATTTTGTAAGTTTGCCCACTGACAAAGACATGAGCAGCCCATAATTGAAGGGTAGGTTATTGGTAACAGTGAGAGATAGCACATCACAAATTAAATCCGGAAAATCACATTGTGGAAAGTATATGAATTTATTTGCATTCTGCAGAGGGAAATAAGTATTTAATCCCTCTGGCAAACATAAGTACATAAGTACATAAGTACATAAGTAGTGCCATACTGGGAAAGACCAAAGGTCCATCTAGCCCAGCATCCTGTCACCGACAGTGGCCAATCCAGGTCAAGGGCACCTGGCACGCTCCCCAAACGTAAAAACATTCCAGACAAGTTATACCTAAAAATGAGGAATTTTTCCAGTCCATTTAATAGCGGTCTATGGACTTGTCCTTTAGGAATCTATCTAACCCCTTTTTAAACTCCGTCAAGCTAACCGCCCGTACCACGTTCTCCGGCAATGAATTCCAGAGTCTAATTACACGTTGGGTGAAGAAAAATTTTCTCCGATTCGTTTTAAATTTACCACACTGTAGCTTCAACTCATGCCCTCTAGTCCTAGTATTTTGGATAGCGTGAACAGTCGCTTCACATCCACCCGATCCATTCCACTCATTATTTTATACACTTCTATCATATCTCCCCTCAGCCGTCTCTTCTCCAAGCTGAAAAGCCCTAGCCTTCTCAGCCTCTCTTCATAGGAAAGTCGTCCCATCCCCACTATCATTTTCGTCGCCCTTCGCTGTACCTTTTCCAATTCTACTATATCTTTTTTGAGATACAAGACCTAATACTTGGTGGCAAAACCCTTGTTGGCAAGCACAGCGGTCAGACGTCTTCTGTAGTTGATGATGAGGTTTGCACACATGTCAGGAGGAATTTTGGTCCACTCCTCTTTGCAGATCATCTCTAAATCATTAAGAGTTCTGGGCTGTCGCTTGGCAACTCGCAGCTTCAGCTCCCTCCATAAGTTTTCAATGGGATTAAGGTCTGGTGACTGGCTAGGCCACTCCATGACCCTAATGTGCTTCTTCCTGAGCCACTCCTTTGTTGCCTTGGCTGTATGTTTTGGGTCATTGTCGTGCTGGAAGACCCAGCCACGACCCATTTTTAAGGCCCTGGCGGAGGGAAGGAGGTTGTCACTCAGAATTGTACGGTACATGGCCCCATCCATTCTCCCATTGATGCGGTGAAGTAGTCCTGTGCCCTTAGCAGATAAACACCCCCAAAACATAACATTTCCACCTCCATGCTTGACAGTGGGGACGGTGTTCTTTGGGTCATAGGCAGCATTTCTCTTCCTCCAAACACGGCGAGTTGAGTTCATGCCAAAGAGCTCAATTTTTGTCTCATCTGACCACAGCACCTTCTCCCAATCACTCTCGGCATCATCCAGGTGTTCACTGGCAAACTTCAGACGGGCCGTCACATGTGCCTTCCGGAGCAGGGGGACCTTGCGGGCACTGCAGGATTGCAATCCGTTATGTCGTAATGTGTTACCAATGGTTTTCGTGGTGACAGTGGTCCCAGCTGCCTTGAGATCATTGACAAGTTCCCCCCTTGTAGTTGTAGGCTGATTTCTAACCTTCCTCATGATCAAGGATACCCCACGAGGTGAGATTTTGCGTGGAGCCCCAGATCTTTGTCGATTGACAGTCATTTTGTACTTCTTCCATTTTCTTACTATGGCACCAACAGTTGTCTCCTTCTCGCCCAGCGTCTTACTGATGGTTTTGTAGCCCATTCCAGCCTTGTGCAGGTGTATGATCTTGTCCCTGACATCCTTAGACAGCTCCTTGCTCTTGGCCATTTTGTAGAGGTTAGAGTCTGACTGATTCACTGAGTCTGTGGACAGGTGTCTTTCATACAGGTGACCATTGCCGACAGCTGTCTGTCATGCAGGTAACGAGTTGATTTGGAGCATCTACCTGGTCTGTAGGGGCCAGATCTCTTACTGGTTGGTGGGGGATCAAATACTTATTTCCCTCTGCAGAATGCAAATAAATTCATATACTTTCCACAATGTGATTTTCCGGATTTAATTTGTGATGTGCTATCTCTCACTGTTACCAATAACCTACCCTTCAATTATGGGCTGCTCATGTCTTTGTCAGTGGGCAAACTTACAAAATCAGCAAGGGATCAAATACTTATTTCCACCACTGTATCTAGCAATTCTCCTCTCTCCCCTGCCCTCCCATCCATGTCCAGTGATTTCTCTTCTCGCCCCTGTCTTCCCCTCCCATCCAGGTCCAGCGATTCTCCTCTGCACCTGTCCTCCCCTCCATGTCCAGTGATTTCTCCTCTCTCCCCTGTCCTCCCCTCCATGTCCAACGATTCTCCTTTGCCCTGCCCTGTCCTCCCCTCCCATCCATATCCGGTGACTTGCCCCAGTCCCCCTTTTCAGCCCCCCAGTTCGAGGTGTAACCCAGCCCCATCTGCCTGTCCTCAGCTCCCCGACAGCCCACCATTCCGTTCCTGCTGCAGCTGCCCTGCTTTTAAAACCTGTTATTTTAATTCGCAGCGGCAGCTCACCTCCAGCCTTTCCCTTCCCGCTCAATGTCCCACCTCGCAGAAACAGGAAATACCTCATCAGACGAAGGCAGGAAGGGAAAGACTGGACTCGAGCTGCTGCTGTAATTTAAAATAACAGGTTTAAACGCAGGGTGTCTGTGTCAGGAACGGAATGGAAGGCATGTCGTGGAGTTGAGGGCGGGCTCAGTCATGGGGGGGGGGCGGAGTTGGAAGATACAATTTGTTCTTGGCTGTACCGGCGGGGCCACATTGAAGGAGAAAGCAGGCGGGGAAGGTCACAGCTAGGCTGGGGAGGCTTTGCCTCCCCAAGCGTCATATACGGGGCGCCTATGTCCTCATTGTCCTTGTGGTTTTCAGCTGTTACACTTTCATAGCCCAAGTTAGCACTGAAAATACTGAGCAGCTATGTGCCATACCTCCATCGCCTCTGCTCTTGTACTCTTCAGGCAAGCAAGAAGTTGCTCAAAGTCATATGAATGCTGCATTGCCATTAGTCTGTTGGCATTTTTCTACCTCTACCAGGGTCAACAGCAAATTAAATCACTATGGAATGTTTTTTGTTTTTTTTGTGTATTATGGCAAGACCAGGCCAACTGCCTGGCTGTGCTGGTGCATATTAGACCAGGTTTACACACAGTGGGGAAAATTATATAAATGGTGCCCAAAGTCAGCCGCTGGGAAAAGCTGCACAAAACTGGGAGTGCGGCAGATGTGGTATAACTGGGAGTGCGGCAGATGTGGTATATTTAGATTTTAGCAAAGCCTTTGACACTGTTCCACTTGGACTAATAAATAAACTGAGGGTCCTTTTTACTAAGCTAAACAGGAAGTACTGCCGGGCTACCGCAGCAGCCCGGTGATACTACCCACCCCGAGCACGCTGTCATATCCGGCACTACAAAAATATATTTATTTTTAGCCACCTTAAGGTCATCACCTTAAGGTTATTTTTGTAGCGTCGGAATGTACCCGGCGGTAATGAGGCAATGCCACATGCAGCCCAGTTACCGCCAGGTTAGCGCAGGAGCCCTTACCGCCACCTTAATAGGTGGCGGTAAAGACTTCACCCAAAATGACTGCACAAATGTTTTACTTGCTGCACGACCATTTCCTACAGGAAAGAGAGACTTCCCTTGTATCCGCTGTGGTAAAAGGGGGCCTCAGCACATGTGAAAAACGTGCCGATGCCAGCGCAGGCCCCCTTTTGCCGCAGCTTGGTAAAAGGGGCCCTGAGTGCCCTTAGTATTGGTTCTAAAGTGACAGAATGGGTTAGGAAATTGCATGGTAGTGGTAAATGGAGCTCACTCTAAGGAAAGGGGTGTTATCAGTGGTGTCTCGCAAGACTTGGTTCTTGGGTTGGTTCTTTTAACATTTTTGTAAGCGATATTGCTGAAGCACTGTATGGTAAAGTTTTCCTCTTTGCAGATACCAAAATCTGCAATAGACACCCCTGATGGTGTGGTTAAAATGAGGAAACACCCAGTGAAGCTTGAAGAAGGGTCAAGAATTTGGCAACTAAGATTTAATGCTAAAAAATGCAGGGTCATGCATTAATGCTACAAAAACAGTTAGGGGGTGAAGAACTTTTGTAAGGAGTGGGATTTAGGTTGAACGTATGTGATGACCTTAAGGTGGCTAAATGGGTAGAAAAATCAATGGCAAAAGCTAGAAGGATGCTTGGGTGCATAGGGAGAGGAATGGCCAGTAGGAAAAAGGAGTTGATGATGCCCCTTTCTAAGACTCTGGCGAGACCTCATTTAAAAATATTGTGTACAATTCTGGAGACCGCCCCTTCAAAAAGAATTAAACAGGATGGAGTCTATCTAGAGCAGTTGTTCCCAAACTTGATCCTGGAGGCACTGCAGCCAGTCAGGTTTTCAGAATATCCACAATGAGTATTCATTCATGAGATAAATTTGCATGCAGTGGAGACAGACTTAAAGATCTCGATATGTATGCTTTGGAAGAAAGACAGGAGAGGGAAAATATAATCGAGACATTTAAATACCACAATGATAACTACACTTTTTACTATTTATAGCTAATAAATAGAAATAAATCAAAACAAAGAAAAGAAAATAAGATATCTTTTTTATTGGACTAACAATACATTTTTCAATTAGCTTTCAAGTGTAACCCTTCTTCTTCAGATCAGAAATAAGCAAATGTTGACAAATATCAGAATATATAAGTGAAACATAAAAGCATTCCAATGACAGTCTCACAGGAAGAGGGTGGTGGGTTAAGTGAGAACGAGGGAGAGATGGACAGCTGATAAGAGGGTGACACCAGTATAATTTTATAGGTTATAGTGGAATAGAAATCCTATATCTTTGTTAAGTCCTGTCTGGTGGGAGTCAAAATATTTCATTATTTTGACTTCAAAGATCTTACATTCCTGGATTGTCTTTAAATTTCTTTTTAGTATTCTCACTATAAGATCATAGATGCAGTGTTCTGGTTTTGCAAAGTGCTGTTCCACATTGATATCATCCTGGTGTGGCATTGGAATAACAACATAAGGATAGCCATACTGGGCAGACCAATGGTACATCTAGCCCAGTATTCTGTTTCCAATAGTGGCCAAGCCAGGTCGCAAGTACCTGGCAGAAACCCAAATAGTGGCAACATTCCATGCTACCAATCCCAGGGCAAGCAGTTGCTTCCTATGTCTATCTCAATAACAGACTATAGACTTTTCCTCCAGAACTTGTCCAAACCTGTTTCAAACTCAGATATGCTTAACTATTCGCCGAGTGAAAAAATATTTTCTCCTATTTGTTTTAAAAGTATTTCCAAGTAACTTCCTTGGGTGTCCCTTAGTCTTTGAACTTTTGGAATGAGTAAAAAATTGATTCACTTCTACTCATTCTACACCACTCAGGATTTTGTAGACCTCAATCATATCTCCCCTCATCTGTTTCTTTTCCAAGCACACATACTTTAATCCAGATATGTCAAACTCATGACTAAGGATGGACTGCTACAGCAGCCATGCATTCGTTGATGGGCCACACTAAATTATTTGCCCTCCCTATTCTCCCTTTTACAAATTCTTAGGAGCCAAGTTTATATTATGTAATTAACCAGATGTTAAATTTTGAAAGAACATTAGATACTATGATGAAAGCCTGCATGTTTGACATGCCCACTTTAATCCATGATTCCAGGAAAGGAGAGAAGACAGAGAGAGAGAGGTATAATAAAGCACATAGATCTCATCATACAAATACATACATTTTGTGCTAAATTACCACCTACGGCTGTGTTCACATCCACGGAATGCCCGGCATTCTCCTCCACCGATGTTCCTCCATGGGGGTCCTTCCCAGCTCTCAAGAACTTGACTGCCGCTCACGTGCAACTTTCTCCTGGCGCCAAGCCTCCCCGGCGTTCCTCTCAGTTTCAGTCTGGCCCCAATTGGCTGGCATTCTCGCATCTCCATCTTAGCTCGCGTCCGCGACCTGCCCGGCACACTTCTCTACTCTGGCTTCAAATTTGGCCTGAAATCGCCATGATCACTCGTGACAGGAACTCCCATCTTGCATCAAGGACCAGATGCTGCTGCCTAACTCAGTTCCTGCAGTTGGTGAGTTTTTTTTCCCCTATTCCCGGAGGCTTGATGGCCACTCACCTGTAGTGTGGCCCAAGCACCACACTTTCCCGGTGTTCCTCTCTGTCCAGTCCTGAGGGTTGGTGTTCACGCGTCTCCAGCTGTGTCCATGTCTTTGGGATGCCTGGCTCCCTCCACTGTCGATGTTCCTCAATGGGGATCTTTCCTGGCTCCCAGAGGGTTCGATTGCCGCTCCATGGGAGGTCTTTCCTGCCTCCCATAGGGCTCGATCGCCACTCACCTACAGCATGCTTGTAAGTGCCAGGCTTCCCCGGCGTTTCTCTCAGGGGCTTGCAGCCTTGTTCCTCCGGCTGTTTTCACATCCACACATAGGAGCCGACTCTGTGGGTGCTTCAGCACCCCCAATATTGAGAAAATTCCTTGTATGTGTCCAGGGAGGGGTTATTTCCACTGGCCTTAGCACCCCAATAATTTTGAAAAGTTGGCTCCTATGCATCCACAACCTGCCGGGCCCGCTTTTTCACCAATGTGTTGGCACCTAGGGATTTCTGCTGCTACTCTGACTCTGGATTTGGATTGAATTGCTGCAGTCTCCTTATAGGAGTTCCTGTCGTGCGGCCATCTTGGACAGTACCTGGTATGGTTACAAGTGGAGCATGAGGGCTCCTTGCATTTTCTGGAATCTGTTTCAGTGGGAAGGAAATTCCTAACTCACATAGTAACATAGTAGATGACGGCAGAAAAAGACCTGCATGGTCCATCTAGTCTGCCCAAGATAAACTCATATCTTGTCCCATAGAGAAGGCATCCCTGCAAATAGAGCCTGGAAAGAATTTGATACCCAAACTATTCTCAAAGTATGTTCCGTTCCTACTTAACGAATACAGCCCCATCAGGATCGAACAGCAACTGTCACGTGGAATCTTTCCTCAAAGCTTGGCCGACATCATCATTACAGCAATACCAAAAGATCCCCAACCAACCTAGACAAATGGTTTCTAAGTATAGACTGTTGACCTCCATTCCATTCTTTGCTAAATTAATGGAGGAAATGGTGACATTACAGCTCACTCACTACTTGGACTTGCATGATATCCTTCCAGCATCTCAATCTGGATTCTGTGTGCTTTTTTTTAGCACAGAAATAGTTTTGTGCTCCATCTTGGACCATGTCTGACTACTGTTAAGTGGAGGAAAAAGAACATTGCTACTCCAATTTGATTTGTTCTTAGCGTTTGACCTAGTGGACCATACTCTCATACTGTGGAACCTTGAGGAAATGGGAATCACAGGAAATGTTTTAAAGTGGTTCAGAGGCTTCTTGGAAAATAGGTCGTACAGGGTCAAATTGAACAGAGAAATCCCTAAACTGGAGTAATAGGTGCGGGATCCTACAGGGCTCCTCTCTTTCTCTGGTACTGTTTTATGTTTTTCTCCAATCACTAAGTTCACAGTTTGACAGAAATAGCTTTCATTATTACATCTACGCTGATAACATCTCAGTGTCAATTTTTATCCAATCAATTTTCAAAACTGACATATTTAGGGTCCAACAATGTATTAAGCTATTAGACAAATAGATGTATGCCCAAAAGTTAAAACTTAATATAGGAAGAAACAATTTTTTATATTTTAACTCAGAGCCAGAACAAATCCCTAAGATGCTTACCATCAATCAACTGGACTTTACTCTTTCTCCAACCATTCAAATCCTAGGCGCTCAGATTTATTATGCTCTTTCCCTGGAAGCACATTAACACCTTGGCCAAAAAAAATGTTTCTTTCTAATGAGAAAGCTCCGTACCATTCAGAAGTACTTTGAAATCAGTCAATATGAACTATCATCTTGATTACTTTAACTTAAAATACTTGGGCTGCACAAAGACCTTATTTAAGAGGCTTCAAACCATTCAAAATACTACAATTAGACTAATCTTTGGGCTATCAAAATTTGACAGTCTCTCCCCTTTTTATATCAAACTACATTGGCTACCCATTGAGGCAAAGTGTTTTTTTTAAATTGGCATGCTTCCTTTATAAACACCTAGAAGGACTGATCCCTATTGCTAGTTCATTTCTGCTTTGCAGCCTCCACCAGAACTAGAAGACAGGAAGCTATTTTTTTCAGTTTCCCCTCATCTAAGGGTAAGAAGAGACCAGCATCCTTTGACAAATCTCTTGCCATTCAAACAGCCAGACTTTGGAAAGATATTGCCAGAAGGTTTTCTCCTTCACAATCATAAAACCTTTGTTCCCGAGGGAAATCTTTCGAAATCTAATATAATCAATGGTCCTAAGCCATTGTGAGAATCAGAGAAGCCACAGAGTCCAGAATGCAGGGGGGGAGAGAGAAAAGCCAGAGTGGAAAAACTACAGATCCCAGAATGCATTGCGGGAGGGGAGGAGGCAGGAGAGTAGAGAACACAGATTTCAGACTGCCTGGAAGAATAAGAGGGATGAGGACAAACGAGTACCTGAGCCGCAGGAGAGGAAAGGAGAGGGGGCTGATTGGGAGATGGAATCAGCTGAGGAGAGGATGGAACACCTGAGGGAGGGGGTGGAGAATGAGGGGATGGAATGGGAGGAGTTGGAGCAGGTAGGAGAAGGTGTGGAAGAGGAAATGGAGGTGGGAGAGGAAGTGGCTGGAAAAGAAGAGTGACTTCTAGAGGAGTCCAAAAGTATCAAGAGAGGAATGATAGTCAGGAGAGATCCGGCGGGTGGTTGTCAAGAGGTAAAGTGTTGACAAATGAGGGTGGTGGATCTTTAAAAGCCTGGCTAAGCTGTGCTGTGTAAAAAGCCTAGCTAAGCTGAACTGTTTTGAGGCCTTGCTGAAGAGGGCGGTGTGGGAAAGCCTGGCTAGCCGAACTGTGTTTGAAGCCTGGCTAGCAGAACTGTGTTTAAAGCCTAGCTAAGTTGAACTGTTTTGAGGCCTTGCTGAAGAGGGCGGGGTGGGAAAGACTGGCTAGTCGAACTGTGTTTGAAGCCTGGCTAGCAGAACTGTGTTTAAAGCCTGACTAGCTGAACTTTGTTGAAAGGCCTGGCTAGCCGAACTGTGTTTGAAGCCTGGCTAGCAGAACTGTGTTTAAAGTCTGTCTAGCTGAACTTTGCTTAAAAGACTGGCAAGCTGAACTGTGTTGTACTGCCTTGCTAGTGGAACTGTGTGGCAGTGAGAGCAAACTGAACTGACGAGTGTGGAGTCGGAAGCAGACAGCACGGATAAGAGAGACAATTACGCGGCCGAGAGGAGCGGCTGACACCATGCAGATTACTGCAACACAATCTGTGCGGGGTGTAAAGAACAACTCACAAAAAAAACTCCAGATTTGGTAAATCACGCTTCGACAGTGCTAAACCCCTCCGAGAAAAGTTGCACTGGCTCCCAATCAAAGAATAGATCATCTTCAAAATCTGCACCTTTGTCCACAAAATCATCTACAGCGTAGTCCCAGGATACATGGTAGACCTCATAGACCTACCAACCGGAAACAGAATCGGATCTTCATGATCATACCTAAACTTACACTACCCAAATTGCAAAGGACTTAAATACAAAACAACATACGCATCCAGCTTCTCCTATGTAAGTGCACAACTATGGAATGGACTCCCAAAAGCTGTAAGAGCAATCCATAACCATTTAAACTTCAGAAAATCACTAAAAACCAACCTCTTCAAAAAGGCATACCCCACTGATCCAACGTAAATCCCCACATCCAGCAACACAGCACAACCAATGATCGTACTGACTAATATACAATCCTCATTCCCTTCTACCTTCACGGTGCCTGACACACACCTAACCTCATCTGACCACAATACAACCTTGCTTTGTTATCAACCGACTGGCGAACGCCTTTACCGTATTATGTAAGCCACATTGAGCCTGCAAATAGATGGGAAAATGTGGGGCACAAATGTAACAAATAAATAAATAAATCTCATGTTTCGATAGAAGATAAACATTTTATTTAAAAAATATGTATTATAATTAGATTTCTGCTTGCCTCCAATGCAACCATTGTAATTCTCAGAGGAATGTTCTGATCTCTGTATCCCTTTAAGATGTTTGTAAATCACTTAGAACTGAAAAGGTGTTAGCAGGATATAAGCCCAAATGTACTACCGCCTCCCTACTCAAATGAGTTCAGGGCGGTTTACAATTATCTAGAAATTAAAACAATGCATAATATAATACAAAACAAACATACATAAAATCAATTATACTTCCTTAGCTGGGATCCACCACTCTCTCTTACCTGAAGACTGGGTTTTTAAAAATTTTTAATTTATTTTATGCTTTCTTCCGGTGCCCCATGTTTTTAAATGAGTGCATTTGGGTAAGCAGTGAACACTAGAGCATACAACTTTAGTTTTGTATTTCTGTTGCTGTGTGGATCTCCTGTTTCTTGGATGTCTGGTTGGCTATGTTTCTTCTTATCTTTCTGCACTGGAGATACAGTTATTGCTTATTGGGGGAATATGAGTATGCAGATAATACTTATTACTTGATGTACTGGGCACAGATAACGTTGTGTGGAAGACTTGTGGGCTCAACCTCCGTTTTATTTTCTTTGCCCTGGGACACCCCCTTTTTCTGCATTTGGGGATAGAGCCAGTAAGAGAGATATGAGGGGTTTTCCTGGGGAATTGAGGAGGGAGGGGGGGGGGGTTGGGGCAATTCTTATGTGGTCATTCCCTATTGGGGAGGTTAGGGATGGGGGGGGGGGGGGGATAAAGGATTTTGTTTGAGTAATTTTTCTTTTTGTTTCTCCATGGGAAAATGGAGAAAGATGTGCTTGTAGGGGGGGGGGGGGGGGAGGGAGGGGAGGGGGGGTTGGGGAGTACAAATGTGTTGAGAGAGAAGAGGGGAGCTGGAGGAGGGAGGGAGGGGTTGGGGGCTTTTTTTTAGAACTGTGGGGTTTACTGGGGATGCTGGGTAGCTGGCTGGGATGACCTTCCTCATTTAAACTGACAAGTTTCATTTATTGGTTGTGTCAATGACCCTGCATCATATGACATGCTGAACATTTTTTCTTGGAATTTTGGAGGTATTTCTATTTTCTACCACAGGGGTGTTCCCAGTGGTAATCGGCAGTGTGGCCCCATTGGCGTGCGCTGCCTGATTACCGCCGGGTTAGTGCGTGAGCCCTTTTTACTTATTAAATAGGAAGCAGTAAGGACCAGCGCGGTAAACGACCATATGCTAATTTTGAACTTAATACGTGGCATTACTGCCATAAATAGAAAATTGGCTTTTTTTGCAGCCGCGCTAAGAGGTGGCCTGAGCGTATGGGAAAACCATGACTTACAGCTACCGCCGGCCATTTTTTACCATACCTTCGTAGAAGGCCCCTTAATATCCATATATTCCTTAAAGCACTCTTTATCTGGATTATCTCAATATTCAAATTAATTTCAGCATCTTAGAAAAATATGGACATCTGTTAGGTGTAAGGCTGGGCATCCAATTTTTTTCATAGGGAAAGCAAGATCATTGCTCTTCTCATTTCCATTAAAAAGCTGTTACAAATAAAGCAATCAAATTGTCAAAAATAAAATAAAGATAAAACATATAGAACCTCAGAACAAAAAAATATTAGCAAACAAGGAATAATCTTTTTAATAGCACAGAATGAGAACTTACATTTTTACAAGCATACTGAAAATATTCACCATGGTAAATAGATTTACAGATTTGATGAACTAAGAGTGAAGCATACAAAACATCAGCCTCAGTTACTCAAGTCTCTTTTTACTGTTGTCCTTGCTAAGTAAATGATCTTACAGAGCAGTTTCTTTTTCATAGCAAGATCCTGCACACTGCAGTTTTTCGTCTCTTCGGATTAAATCACCAAAGTATACTGTTATAGTTTTCAGTTTGTTGTTGAGGAAATTTTGTTCTATTTCCACTTGTCCTCCTGGTCCCGCTAAAGATGCTACCTAAATACAAAATTAAATAATCAGTGGGCAGATAAGCAAAAATGAAAAGGCAATATTTTTTGAAAAATCACTGGTGAGATCCAACGGTTACTTCATGATGGTGGCAATCCAAGGGATCACCTCATTTATAAGGTGCACATTTACAGTGAAGTAACACCTTTCAGAATAATTCTATTTTTTAAATGTGGCAATTGATTGTAGATAGGCTTGATAATTAAGATAAATTGTCCTTGCTTTCACAGGGTCTAACCTCCAATGCATAATTACACATCAGCAGAGACAAATTTTGAATTATATTAAGGACGTAACAGACCATGAAACCCCCCCCCCCCCCAAACTAAAAGCAAACCTTCTGCTGGTTAGCAGTTGTTCAGGGGATCAATGTAAGCTCTTCTGAGCAGGGACTGTCCTTATTTGTTAATTTGTACAGCGCTGCGTAACCCTAGTAGCGCTCTAGAAATGTTAAGTAGTAGTAGTAACATAGCAGGATTTAATCACCATTAAAATACACAGAAAATAGATGACAAAGAAAATGATTGCTATAACAGAAGACTTATTAGAAAGCATCACAATATCTACTACAGTATTAGGAATGTGTTTTTGAACATCCCCACTTTCTACAAAATGTCACAGAAAGGGCTACATCTGATCATTTACAATTTTTCTAAAACATCACAAATAGAACATTTCAGTTGTGGTCAATGATTTGCAAATGTGTCCTCTGAAACCTGTACCACTCAGATTTTCAGGATATTCAAAATAATTATGCCTTGGGCGAATCTCTTCATAAGGCAGTTAATAAATCCCAATAAATAAATGCTATGACTGCCATACGACTGAAGCAGCACATGCAAACTTCTCTAAGGTATATTCATTGTTGATTTCCAGAAAACCTGAATGGGTTGGGGTATAACTCAAGACTGCTGTAGGCACAATGACAACGCGGGCAGACGGCACATACTCATTCATACTTCTCATCTACTAATCAAATACACTGGAGTCTACTTCAGATATCATTTGGAGTTTATTTGGCCGCAACCAGGTGACCTTACATTTACACTTCTAATCCTTACACACATAATTTCTAATACTTGACTTTATAACTAATAACATTACTTATGCATGTACGGGTACACAGCTTCCTCTGTCCCACAGGTTGTGCCGTTGAAGCAGCCTGTTCTCCCGCTGTGGTGCCTCTTGCGGCACCCATTGTCTGTGCGGTGTATCCCGTTAGAGGACACACCTACGATCCTTTTCTTCCAGTGTATCCCGTTGAAGGATGCACCCCGTCCTCTCTTGATCTGATGATGTGGGCCTCCTGGCCATCAAAGCCAGGAGACAAGCTGTGACTCAGCTACCATGCGGCATATGGCTCTTGGTTACATTTTAACTTTACACTAAGCTGTTTTACTTAACAATACCTATCACGTCCCTCCTCTTCGTCCCTGCCTTTTCCCTTCTTAACCCTTTCCTTACTTTTCCTGAGCCTCTTCCCTGACCTTATCTCCTTCTATCCCTTCTTTCCCCTTTTATCCACTGGCCTTCCACCCGTTTGTGTGTGGCATTCCCTTAGTGGGGTCTGCCTTCTTCTATACATTTATTTGTTTTTTAAATTATTTACATCTCAATAAGGGCCTCTTTTACTGAACTGCACTAGCAATTACTGTGCGGCAAATGAGAGGAAGCCCATTCAATTCCTATGGGTTTCCTCTCAGTTGCCGCACTGGGAATCGTTTAGTAAAAGAGGCCCTAAATGAGAAAGTAAATAACAGAAATATTACAGAGGCTCAAGGTCAATCCTGAATTGATTTAACTGGCTAACTGCTATTACATATCTAAACTAGCTCAGGCAGTTAGCCAATTGAATCAACTCAGGATTGACCTGAGGAAGGAAGCAAGGCCTTCTGAAACAAGTCTGAAATTTATAAGTTAGTCCACTAAAAAGTTTATCATCTACAGATTATTTGCTGACTTAATTCTACGAAGCCAAGTTGATTAGTACAGCAACCATGCTGTTTTAGTCAAACACAAACAAATGGCACATCATCCTATATAATAATTCTCACCTCCAACATTCTGAGGCTGCCTGGAACCATGGATCCCTTGCAGGTGGTCTGGATCATGTTGTAGTAGATAATAGTGATGTCACACAACCCACACCATATTGGCCAGTAGAAGGGAGAGGGGCGGAGCCACGATACAGGGAGCAGCGAATCAGTACAACACGGGGAATGCACAGCAGCAGGAACAGAAGCCTCTCTCACACAGTCACTCTCACATACACTCTCTCAAACATACACACTCAGAGGAAAACTTTGCTAGCGTCGGTTTCCTTTCAAACAGAAACAGGCCTATTTTACTAGTGGCTGCATAAAATTATAAATGTGACAAACCTGATCATTGTAACAAGTATGAAAGATCGGTTCTTATACACAGGGTTGTCAATTCATGAAACACGCTGTGCAAGAGGCAGAAACAATATGCCACTTTTACTCTACTATTATCAGACTGGACAGGATCGGGTAAGGATTTCACAAAGGAGGTTCTATTTTTCTTAAGGCATTCATCATTATTAAAATTCTAAGGGCTAAGGGCCCCTTTTACCAAGCTGCAGCAAAAGGGGGGCTAAGCTGGCGTCAGCATGTGTTTTTCACGTGCGCCAAGGCCTCCTTTTACTGCAGTGGGTAAAAGGGAAGTCTCTCTTTCCTGTAGGAAATGGCCGTGCGGCAAGTAAAGCATTTGCCACATGGCCATTTGGGGGGGGGAACCCTTACCGCCACCCATTGAGGTGGCGGTAAGAGCTCTGGTGCTAACCTGATGGTAACTGAGCAGCGTGCAGCATTGCCCGATTACTGCTGGGTACACTCTGGCGCTAAAAAATTAAATATTTATTTATTGCATTTGTATCCCACATTTTCCCACCTATTTGCAGGCTCAAAATATAATTTTGTAGTGACGGATATGACAGCGTGCTAGGGTGGGAGTTACCGCAGGACTGCTGCGGTAGCCTGGTGGTACTTCCTGTTTAGTGAACGGTAAGCCTGCGTTGGGCTTACCACTGCTTAGTAAAGGGGCCCTAAGGGGTCCTTTTACCAAGGTGCGCTGAAAAATGGCCTGCTCTAGTGTACGTGTGTGTGTTGGACGTATACAGAGCTTTTTTTTTTGGGCCAAAAATGGACACACGGCAAAATAAAAATTGGCATGTGTTCATTTTGGATCTGAGACCTTACCACCACCCATTCACTTAGCAGTAAGGTCTCACGCATTAACCAGGCGGTAATCATCAACGCACGTAAACTGCCGATTACCGCCCAGTTATCACCGAACATTCGAAAATAAAAAGTATTTTTGGACATGTGTAGCGGACGTGCGTAAAAATGGGATTACCGGCCGGGCCACATGGTGGACGGGCACTAATTCCAAATTGGCACATGTTGTGCGCACACCAACGTGGCTTAGTAAAAGGGCCCCCTAAATTTGCTAAAGCACATTAATGAACATTATTAATAAATCGACCTGAGGTAAATGTGTGTTAATTTTAAGTGTGCCTTTTAGGAAACCTAACTCTAAAAAACCCAAAATGTTAAATTATTCACCTACTACAGAATCTGCTTAGTGCTCCATAATCTTTAAATAAAAGAAGAGACTTTTTATATTCATAGCTGTATGAACAGAAAGAAAAAGTGACAAAAACTCAGCAGATATAAAGGGAAAGGGAAATGGGACTTGATATACCGCCCTTCTGAGATTTTTGCAACTATATTCAAAGCGGTTTACATATATTCAGGTATTTATTTTGTACAAGGGGCAATGGAGGGTTAAGTGACTTGCCCAGAGTCACAAGGAGCTGCAGTGGGAATCGAACTCACAGCTAGATGCACTAAACAATCGTTACAGCCCTTCCCTTAGCGAATCGGTAAGGACCGGGCATGCATCAAGGAACAGGAATGCAAATGAGCTGCTCATTGTAGCTCACTTGCATTCTCTATTCCATCGTTAAACAGTCGGCCGGTCGAGCATGCGCAGAGCAGCCAAGCGTTATGCTGGCTGATCTGCGCATGCCAAGGAAATCTGAGATCGCCGCCCATCCCCCTCAAGATCGCTGCCGCTCGAGACTGCCGCCTATCCCCCTCCCCCCCGCACTGAAATGACAGCGTCTCGCAGCCCCGGCCTCCCCGCCATCCGAGGCACCCCCCCCGCCGCCCCCCTTGAGGTCGTCACCGCCGCTCCCCCTCCACCCACCCCCTTCCGTCTGCCACCGGACCGGGCCCTCACAGCGCCTCTCACCTCCATGTGAAGGCACTGCAGAGGGCAACAGCTGATCACCTCCCTTCGGACTTATCTCCTTTCCTCCCTGGCCCGCCCTCGTCTTACGTCAGATGAGGGTGGGCCAGGGAGGAAAGTCCGAAGGGAGGCGATCAGCTGTTGCCTGCTGCAGCGCCTTCACATGGAGGTGAGAGGTGCTGTGAGGGCCCCGGCCTGGTGGCAGACGGAGGGGGACGGGTGGAGGAGGGGAGTGGCGGTGGCAACTACCTCAAGGGGGCGGCGGGGGCGGTGCCTCGGATGGCGGGGAGGCCAGGGCTGCGCGAAGGATGTCCATAAAGGACGTCCATAGGCACAGCTTTTTTTTTTTTTAATATAGTGAAGGAAGGACAAGCTTGGGGAGGAGGGGCTGAGCTAAACACGCTGTGACTTCCAGGCTGAGCACTTTTTTCCCCGATTTTGTTTTTGTAACATTTCAATCCCGCGCAGCCCCAATGACAGGTACAGATCTCTCTTTAGATTTTCCAGCGTTAAGGCAATCGGAAAAGGTTAGTGCATCTCATTACAATGGGGTTTCTACACAATTTGCTCATCTGTATTCTACGTTTTAGCTGCTACCGTCGTTGGAAAATGGCCTCTAGTGCACGCCGGGGTTTACTACTTGCTCATTAATGGCTCGTTAAGTTTAGTGCATCTGGCCCTCAGTTCCCCAGGATCAAAGTCCACTGCACTAACCACTAGGCTGCTCCTCCACTAGGCAGCATCAAGCATGTTTATCACTGAGAAGATTATGATGAGACTAGTCAAGAGCAAAATTATTAATGTATATAATAAAAAGTCACAACAGGAGTTGAAGTTAAGCAATGAGTTGGAACCTTAAGCACATGTCAATGTTTCTGCTCTTACTGATTTGCATTTATTGTACTCAGTGTTCTATAAGTACACACAACTGAACTGGTTATTTATTTAAACAGACATACATATGCATAACCGTAATAGTTATGAATCGCCTTCCAAGAACAAAAGCTTTGCCTAAGGGAAATGTAGCAAATACATAGAGGGGCATAATTGAACGAAAACGTCTATCTCCATGGGCGTTTATCTCCAAGAACGGGTCCGTGAAGGGGCGGACCGAACCGTATTTTCGAAAAAAATAGACGTCCATGTTTTATTCGACAATTTGTGAGCTGGGCGTTTTTGTTTTTCAGTGATAATGGAAAATGAAAGCGCCCAGCTCAAAAACGAATAAATCCAAGGCATTTGTTCATGGGAGGGGCCAGGATTCGTAGTGTACTGGTCCCCCTCACATGCCAGGACACCAACCGGGCACCCTAGGGGGCACTTTTACAAAAACAAAAAAAAAAGGTAAAAGAGCTCCCAGGTGCATAGCACCCTTCCCTTGTGTGTTGAGCCCCCCAAATCCCCCTCAAAACCCACTGCCCACAAGTCTACACCATTATTATAGCCCTAAGGGGTGAAGGGGGGCACTTACATGTGGGTACAGTGGGTTTGGGGGGTTGGACGACTAATAAGCATTAAGCAGCACAATTGTAACAGGTAGGGGGGGATGGACCTGGGTCCACCTGCCTGAAGTCCACTGCACCCCCTAACAACTGCTCCAGGGACCTGCATACTGCTGCCAGGAAGGTGGGTATGACATTTGGTGAAAATAAAAAGTTGTGAAACATCATATTTTGTGGTGGGAGGGGGTTAGTGACCACTGGGGGAGTCAGGGGAGGTCATCCCCGATTCCCTCTGGGGGTAATCTGGTCATTTAGGGCACTTTTTGGGGCCTTATTCGTGAAAAAACAGGGTCCAGGAAAAGTGCCCTAAATTCTAGCTACAAACGCATACTTTTCTTCCATTATCGGCGAAAGGCGCCCATCTCTGTTTGGGTGATAACCATTCCCGCCTTCACCACGCCTCCGACACGCCCCCATCAACTTTGTACGCTTCTGCGATGGAGTGCAGTTGAAAACGTCCAAAATCGCCTTTCCATTATACCGATTTATTCGTTTTTGTGAGATAAACGTCTATCTCCCGATTTGGGTCGAAATCTAGGCGTTTTTCTCTTTCAATTATAAGGTGAATAGTAACATAGTAGATGATGGCAGAGAAAGACCTGTACGGTCCATCCAGTCTGCTGAGGAGGAAGGAGGTGTTTTAGAGAGCTCTGCTGACTTCCAGTGGAAAGGGAGTGAGACCTAGCTCCCTCCCCAAAGATGAGGAGGGTCCCTGGGGAGAAGGCCTCAGGAAAGTCCCAGGCTATGGGGCCTCCTGGGGCCCGGGACCAGAAGGCCGAAAGGAGTGGCTCTCTCCCTGGTTTGACTACCGGGAGAAGGGAAAGGAGTCCAGTGGACCGAAGGGAGAAGCAGCCCAGTGGAGGCCACCAGAGCATTTCCCCCTCCATGGCCCAGCTTGCGGAAGGTAAGCGAGAAGACAGTGGAGGGGGGAGGAAGATAGTACAGGCCCCAGAAGGGCGCTTCCAAGGAAGGGAGAAGGAAGAGGCGATGGAAGTTTGCCAGAAGCCTTTGCTGGAGGCAGCTGAGAGTGAGAGTGAGGAGAGTGGATCGTCAGATGAGGAGTTCCTTGAAGTGAGCTATGACCCTGATGATCCAGCAAGTAGTGTGGTAAATATTGTAAGACGAATTAAGCTGGTGGAAAAAGAAGTAGTGGAGCTAGGAAAACGTCTGAAAATGGCAAGAACTATGTGTAAATTTGCCCCAGCGGAGCACAGACAAATGTATGTTAAAGAGGAAGCCCGGATATCAAAGTTGTTGGGGAAAAAAGAACACTTGTTGAACTGTTTAAAAAAGGGCTCTGTGAATCCTTTGAGGGAGCTCTATGTTAACCGAGAAAGGATGGCTTCAATACCACAGTCTGGGGGTTCAGGAACACTACAGTTGCAGCAAGCTTCAGTGTCTTCAGCAGCATTAGACTCAAAAGAGTTGTCTGGGTTCAGAGGTGACCCCACTTTAAAATACATGAGACAGTTGGCAACACAGTCTAGAGCACTTACCCAGCAGCCAGAGGATAAGGAGGCAGCGGCAGGACATGGCTCTGAGGTGGGGGCTGGAGTAGAGATCCTACCTGTGGAGGGGAGGACAGAACTCAGTAACTTTTCAAAACTCCAGATAATGGAGGCAGCAGAGGGAGACGCAGGTAGCAGCCTGTTTTCTACAGAGGTGGTGGTCGAAGTCTCAGAGGGCTTACCTGCAGTTGTGCAAACAGCAGAGACAGTTGCCGTGAAGGAGGCCCTGTTGGAAAAGGGTCAGCAGAGGCAGACTCCGGTATTTTTGGCCGGGTCTGCAATGACTGAAGTGGAAACCGAAGCAGCATGGCATCTGGAGAAGCCCCGCCCACGAAGTCCGGGAGCAGGGGATGTCTTCCCTGAGCATGGAGTAGCTGGCGGTTTACAGGAGAGGGGTCGGAGAGAGAGGAATAGGAGCGGGCAGCAGCTGGGAGCTCATTTGACCAGCTGTCCATTACAAGAGGTGAAATCGGGGGGTGCTAACAGCCAGCCTGTGGCGGAATCAGGAACAGACAAGCCATGCCCCCGGGAAGCGCCAGCCATTGGGAGAACGCAGGAGGGACTGCACCAGAAGCAAGAGGGAAGTAACCCGATTGTTGAGAGACTTTCGTTGACTACAGAAGTGGACATGGCAAGTCTAACAGATGTGCAGCGGGTGGTGGAGCAGACCTGCCAGCAGGACGGCTGGGAGCGAGGAGCCAAGGGGAGCGGCGGAGTTCCGGAGGCTTCGCCCCTGGTGCCGGAGGTTGGAGGGAGTTCGGGGGGCAGAGCGAGCAGGGAGTCTGGTATCGCCAGCTGCAGACCTGACTGGGCAGGTGCCAGAGTATCGCCAGGAGACAGAGGAGAGGAGGCGATTAGCCCAGAGGCTGGAGCCTGCAGTGGCAGGGACGAGCAGGGACGTTCCAGGAAGTGGTGATGGGCAGGACAATCAGTTGGAGGCAGCCCAAGCCGCAGAACTGACTATGGACGTTGCTGGATGTTTGTCTGAGAGGGAAGGGGACGGGGGACAAGGGGAGGGGGGGGGGGCGGTGGATATTGAGGAAGGGAGAGGGATGAGGGGAGGGGCAGAGGGACAGAAGGGGGGGGAGGCAGAGGGAAGGGCTGGAACAAGTGTGGAGGGGGGGCGGTGGGGGCTGGGGTCCAAGTCCTTTGCGGCAGTAGTCCAGGGAGGGGGAAGGAGGGAGGGGGGGAGATCGGGTGGTTTTGAGGGCCCAGGGAGGGGTTGGGGGGGAGCGGGGACAGGGGGTGGACAGCTGCCTAAGCGGCGAAATGTGGTACAGCTCAAATGGATAGGGGAGGGGGCAATGCCCTCCAGGGATCGGGTCTTGAGGCTGGTGATGGGATGGGGTTTATACCCGAGGACTTTTACGCGTGTATACACCCCATCAACATCCCAGAATATGACTTGAGCTTCATGACCCAGAGGGGGATGGAAATATTCTGGGAAAGGTATGAGGGGGTGAGGGGAAAGGGGGAGTGGCGGGACCTCAGGGCCATTCCAGTCAGCAAGCCGGACCTGGTGCAGATCACCCTGCTCGTGAGAAATGAGTCTATCTCTGGGGCAGATTTAGCCTACTGGCTACAGAGGTACGCGGAGCTGAGATCCCCACTTACAAAGTTACCGGATCCAAGCAGGGTTTGGGCAGGAGGTTGGGGAGCCCTGGTCAAATTGAGACAGGAGAGCCATGTGGTCCAGCACATTCCTTCGGCTGCCTTTATCGGTCGTGACAGGATACTGTGCTTTTACAAGGGGCAGCCGCGGCAGTGCTTCAGATGTGGTTCGTTTAGGCACTTCAGCATGTCATGCCCAGTGGTAAAGTGTGGAAGATGCGGGGATCAGCATGCCACAGAGGACTGCACCGCGATCAGGTGCAACCTCTGCGGCGGGTTAGGCCATGCATATCGGAACTGCCCTAGGGCGGCCCATAACGAGTGGGATATGTGGGGGAAGGGACGGGGAGGGGGGGTAATGGAGGAGGGGATAGGGCAGGGGGTGATAGGCAGGGAGGGGCAAGGGGGGGAGAAGGAGGGGATGCAGGAGGGGGGGCGGCAGGGGGCTGGGTCAGGAGTGGAGCAGGGGGGAGAGGGGGAGTGGGTACAAGTGCCACAGAGGAAAGGGAAGTTTCGGAGGGGGGGGAAAGTAGGGGTGGGCAGGGAGGGGTCGCTGCAGGGGAAGAGGGGGAGGAACAGATTTCAGGTGTTGGAGGAGGAGGAGGAGGATAGGGAGGTTGGGAGGGAGGAGGAAGAACAGGGGGAAGGAGAAGAGGTGGAGTTAATGGAGGAAGAGGGGGCGGCAGGGGGGATTGGAGAGGGCAAACGGAAATATGAGGAAGCACTGGAGGAGGGTACTGGTGGTAGGAAGAAGGGCGGGAAGGCTCTGGGGGGGGGGGGGAGGGGTGAGGGAGGAGGAAGAGGGAAGGGAGGGAGGGAGGGAGGGGAAAGGGGAGTAAGAGGAAAGCTGAGGGGGCCGGGCAGGTGGTGAAGGCCCAAGTGCAGGCTTGGGGGGACAGAGTGGAGCTAGAGGAGGATCTGGAGGACTTGGAGGACTTGGGGGAGGTGGAGGACTCGGAGGAGGAGGTAGGGGGCGGGGGTGAAGAGGGGAGAGGGAGGGATCAGGGGGTGGGTCCGGATAGAGCAAAGAAGAAAGGAAGGAAGAAAGGGGGAGGGGGGGGGTAAGGTGCAGACAGGACGGCTGCGGGGGGGGGGAGGGGGATCTGGCAGGGGATGATGTAGACCGCATAGCAGAGGACCTGCTTCAGGGTAAGAAGGGGGTATCCCAGGAGATAAGGAAAGAAGTTGGGAGTGAGCAGACCCGTGACTCGCAATGAGGATGGCAGGCTTAGTGTTGACATTTGCCACGCTGAATGTGGCCAGCATCGCCTCTCCGAAGAAGCAGGGTTTAGCGTATGACTGGTTCGCGAGGGTCCAAGCAGATTGCTTCCTGCTCCAGGAGACTCGGCTGCGGTCCATTGAGGTGATCAGGCGGGCAAGGCGGGCCTGGAAGTGGGGTCCCTCGGTGTGGGGGTTGGCGGGGGAGAGGTATGGTGGGTGGGGATCTTATTTAAGTCCCACCGGGTGAATATTCAGCGAGTGGTGGAGCTGGGGGTGGGGGAGATGTCTTGTTGTGGATGCGATTTGGGAGGATAGAGCACTGAGGGTGGTGAATGTGTACGGGCCCCAAAGCAAGAAGGAAAGGGTGCTCCTCTTTGGGAAGATCAAGCCCTACCTATACACTTCGCGCCAAGTAGTCTGGGGGGGAGATTTTAACACCATATTGCGGAAAAAGGATAGTGGGGGACGATCGGTACAGGTGGGCTATGACGGGGTGAGGCTGGCAGGGATCATGCGGGAGGCGGAGCTGGTAGACCGCGCATGTGGCCTTCTGTGAGGAACAGGAGGGGTTCACGTTCTTTCGAGGGCAGTGTAAAAGTAGAATCGATAGATTCCTGGTAAAGAAGGGGGTTTGTCTGGGGGGTCCACGAACCGTGGACGTGGACTTTTCAGACCACCACATGGTCCTCCTTCAGGTGGGGGGGGCGGCAGCGCAGAGGCCAGGGAGGGGGTTATGGCGACTAAATTTAAAGTGGTTAGGTAGCGAGCAGGTGCGGGAGGAGTACCGCCGGTTTTTGGAAGATCAGGTGTCAGTGCAGGGGGCATTTCAGTCATTGGGGGAGTGGTGGGATACAGTGAAAAGACGAACGCGGGGATTCTTTCTCAGACAGGCGAGAAGGGAGGGGAGGGAAAGGACAAAGTTGGGCATGGCAATAAAGAAAAAGAGGGACACATTGATTTCACAAGGGGGGAGGGAGGAAGAAATACATGATCTCCAAGCACTCCTGGAGCAGGTACAGTACAACCGCTACACCTCCTTGGTGTATGAGCGGGACTTCGGGAAAATGTGTAGCCCGGACCCCTTCGCATGCTGCCGGGAGCGGAGGGCGCGCAGGGTGATGGAGGGGGTGCGGGATGCACAGGGGGTCCTGCAGGACACCAAGGAGGGGATTCTGGGGGCAGTGAGGGACCACTTTGCGGCGTTCCTTTCAGCCCAGCAGATTGATATGGAGCAGATGGAGTGTTATGTGGAAGGAACCCCGGGGATAGGTCACAGGGGACCCCAGCTTCAGGCCCTCTTGAACCCGTGGACAGAACAGGAGGTGGAGGAAGCCATCGGGGCGCTCCACAGGAAGACCTCGCCGGGGCCGGATGGGCTAACAACTGAGTTCTACCAGGCCTTTAAGGAGCAGCTGGTGCCGATCCTGGTGAGGGTATGGGGGGCAGCCCAGTTGGAGGGTTCCTTGCCTAGTTCCTTGACAGAGGCGGCTCTTATCCTACTAAGTAAGGGGAAGGACCCGGCGATGCTGGCCAACTGGCGGCCTATAGCACTGCTTAATACGGATCGAAAAATCTTTGCGCGAATGCTATTCCAGAGAATGAGGCAGGTGTCTGGGGATTTGCTAGCAGCCTCGCAAGCATGTGGGGTTAAAGGGAGAGGGGTCTTGGAAGCTGCAGCGTGGGTGCGGGAGGGGGTAGAACGCAGTAGAGTGGGAGGGCATGGTAGGCTGTTGGTAACACTCGACCAGGAAAAAGCGTTTGATAGAGTGCAGTGGGGTGTCCTATGGAGCATTCTGGAGCGCTATGGGTTTCCGAAGGGTTGGATAGAGCAATTACAGCTACTCTATCGGCATGCGGGGTGTTTTCCCCTGGTTAACGGGTGGAGAGGGCAGGGGTTTGAGGTAGGGGCAGGGGTCCGACAGGGGTGCCCACTCAGCCCGCTGTTGTATGCATACGCCATCGACCCTTTTATAAGACGGCTGGAGAAGGGGGGGGCGGAGGGGCTGGAAGGGGTGGAGGTGGGGGACAATAACCAGTTAAGGGTCGTGGCGTATGCAGATGACGTTACAGTGTGGGGTAGCGGACCAGAGGGAGGGAGGTAGATTGCAGAACCTGATCCAGGAATACTCGCAGGCAACAGCGTCGCAGGTCAATTTTCAAAAGTCCAATAGCCTGTGGGTTGGGGATCAGGGGCTGCAATTTGAGTTGGGAGGTAGGTTTCCTACAGCTGTGGAACGTATACGGGTCTTGGGAATATACTTCGAGAAGGGGGATTATAGGCTCTACAACTGGGATAGGTGTCTCCAAGAAGTGAAGGGGAGGGTGGATAGATGGAAGGGGTGGAAAATGACCATGGGGGAGCGGGTACAGCTCATCAAGGCACACTTAGTTCCTTTGTTTCTGTTCGTCAGTTACATCTGCCTGCTGCCGGAGAGCCGGTACACGGCCTTGTATGGGGTGTTCTTCCGGCTGCTCTGGGGCAACAGGACGAATCCGGTAAAACGGAATGTTACCTATCTGCCTAGGAGGGAGGGGGGGGTGGGCATGATAAACCCAGTCCTGTTTTTCAGCGCTTTGTTCCTGCAGTTCAATCTGGGGAGGGCGGTAGGGCGGGAGCCACCGGGGTGGGCTAGGAGTGTCCTGCAGTGGTGGCCGAGATATTGGGACCTATGGCGGGAGGGGGGGAGGGTAGTGGCACTGCGAAGGGGGGCTCCGGGGGGGGGGTGAGTTATTGCAAGACCCTAGTGAAATTGGTGAGGGTGTGGGGGCTGACGGTGGGGGAGGTGAAGGCAGGACAACGGGGGGTCTGGATGGACAGAGTACGGGCGCAGGTGTTCTCAGCTCCTCTGGCGCTGAGGGACGCGCCGGCCCCACGGATGCAGCAGGGGTTACGGTTGATTGCTTCGAACCGCATCCCGGTGAAGTATAAAGACCTGGCGTGGCTGTCCTTTCACGGTAGACTGTACGTCCGAGGAAATTTGAAATATCGCAATGTGCGGGATAGAGGGTGCCCACGGGAGGAATGTGCTGGAACTGAAGAGACGATGGAGCATTTCCTGGTGAGGTGCCCATTACAGTCCAGGTCTCTGACCGGGTTTCCTCGTTGCTGCAGATCCCCAGTTTCCGCAACTACAGCTATGCGGACTGGGTGTATGGCCCAGAGGGTGGAGAGGGACGCGGGGATCCGGTAACACGCTTTCTGATTTCGGTGATATTGCGGTACTGCCTCTGGATGGCGCGCTGCAGGGTGTCCCTGTACCAGGAGGTCCGGCCGGCGGAGGTAGTCAGCTGGGATGTGGTAAGGGGGGTGCAGGAAGCGGCGAAGTGGGAAAGGGTGGAAAAAGGGGTGGGGGTGGCTTCGAGGTGGTGGAGACACGTGAGGCTTAAGCCGCCATGAGGGGACATGCTTCCCAGGGGATTGTGTGCCAGTTGTCTGAAGGGGTTGTGGGGGGTCGGGGGGGGGGTTGATCCATTGTATTATTGAGGAGGGGGTGTACATAGATAGGCAGACCATGTCTAGCTAGGAGCCTGGGGTTTGATTTGCATGTCCGGTTTTTTTCTTTGGTCTTTCTAATAAACAGTTTCCACTGTACTATTGAGGAGGGGGAGGGGGTGTACATAGATAGGAGGACCGTGTATAGCTAGGGGCTTGGTTTTGATTTGTATGTTATTTGTTTTTAGTTTTTTCCAATAAAAGAGTTTTCCAGTCTGCCCAACAAGATAAACTCATATGTGCTACTTTATGTGTCTACCTGACTTTGATTTGTATCTGCCATTTTCAGGGCACAGACCGTAGAAGTCTGCCCAGCACTAGCCCCGCTTCCCACCACCGGCTTCTGAACAGGATTCCTTTATGTTTATCCCACGCATTTTTGAATTCCGTTACCGTTTTCATCTCCACCACCTCCCGCGCGAGGGCATTCCAAGTATCCACCACTCTCTCCGTGAAAAAATACTTCCTGACATTTTCTTGAGTCTGCCCTTATATAGAATATATAAAGCAACTATTCATTAACATTAACCTCCAATATATTTAACACATACAAAACAGCTTTGCCCAACGGAAATGTACCAAATAAAAGAATTCTTCTAGCAATACCCAAAACTTATGACATTCAAACAAAGCTTAAGACCTGGCTGTTTCCATAGGCAACGGAAGACGATGAAAGGTATACATTCCTGTGCTTGACACAGTTCTACTGATACTCTATTCAACACTGTTGGAGCTACTATAGAAAAAGCTCTTGATAGTGCACCTTCCTCATATCTTTCACTGGAAGCAGCTCCAAAGTACATTCAGTCTCCATCGCAATACCTGCTCAAGACTAAACCACTTAATTCTGTCCTGTAAAAAAAAAAAATGTGAATCTCTGCCCCTCATCATTTGATAGGTCACTGCCATAAACTTAAAATATACTCAAGCCAATAGTGTTGTTCCAACAGTGGGTCAGCTGTAATTTGGAACGACCTTACCAGGGGTATCATTCAGAAGAATAAAGCTTCTACTGGCATATTTTCCGGTTTCAAAACTTACAGACCTAGCCCTCTCATCAAATACTGGATACCGACATAGTGGATGAGCATAAACCCTGCCCTCTTCCTCAGCCAAAGTCTTTGTCAGTAAATTAATGGAGTCATTGCTAGAGCAAGGAATGGTGCAGTTTCTGGAATCCTATGGATTAGAGGATCCGAGGCAGCATTTAAAAAAATCAGTAGTAGGTTTTGCCAGCTGAATCTGATCAATTTGATTGGGTGACTAATGGACTGATCAGGGGGAACTGGAAAAAAGATGGATGGAGTGGGGGACTGGAAAAGGTGTATGGAGTTTGGGTGAAGAGAGAGGGCTGACAGCACAGATTTCCCACTGATTTCTTTTTTTTAAAGATAAGAGGGTGATGAGTGGGTGGGAGAGTTTGCTTTAAAATTGTTTTGAATGCATGTTATTTGTGGCTATAAAGATAACACAATGTTTAAAATTTTAATTATTGAACTTTAAACACAATCTTAATACTCATTTGTTAAATGATAACATATATATCCTTACAAAACTGATGGCATGACTTAATTTTTGCATTTTGTATGTGTGCCACGAGATGAAAAAGGTTGAAAATCTTTGGAAATGGTCATATAGAAGGCATCATATAAAACCCCAAATTTACAAATAATTCAGAGCAGCATCTGTTAACATGCTAAACTCATCATGCATTAACAATGTTTTTCAGCTCCTTTGAGACTTTTCTTATAAAGCTCAAGTTTAAATTTAAACCTGAACTTCCTCTATTTTACTGCAAAAGAAAACAACTTTTAACAGGGAGGAAATAATTCTCTTAACCTTTAAATGCTCAGCTGCTCTAACAAACAGCAATTGCAAAAACATTTTGAAAGAAATAAAGCTGAATTTGATATAAAAAAAAAATCTCGAGCATTATCTTAATTTCCAGGAATTAATCAAGGTTACACAAGTTTAAGTAAAAAAAATACATATTCTAATTCAATTTTTAAAATGTTCCTAGAAAAAACAAACTCAAGAGGTACTAAATATCGGAGCAGGCTGCCTACAAATTCTTGAAATTCTGCTTCCGTGACCAACCATGAAGCACATTTATACCACAGATTATACCTATGTAATTCTGTCCTCTGATGGATACGAAATGTTTTGTGCGAATAATCATTCATGAATTGAAAATATTAAAAGGGAAAAGAAGTAAAAAAGATGAAATGTCCACTACATCATCTTCCCATACTGCATGTTACTTATTCTCAGTGCTTTTTTTGTAGGAAAAAAGGTACCGGTACTCATTATAGGTGGGGGTCACCATATATGGCTCCGCCCTTATGGTAGCCACACCTTATACCAGCTGTGGTGCATATAAGCAGAATTGTTGAAAATACTATACCAGTATAGGAGAAAAAAAATAACGCGTTTTTTGTCATTATAAATAATTTCTATAAGCTGTTACAGCTCTAGTATACCCAGTGCAAAATAAGACAGCAGAAATAAATTCTCAAATTGGACATCTTCCAAACAGTAAAATGAAAATGATTTTCTCTACCTTTGTTGTCTGGTGACTTTGTTTTTCTGAACATGTTGGTCCCAGTCTCTGATTCTGCTGTTCTCTATCTGTTCCCTTAACTCCATTTCCAGGGCTTCCTTTCCATAGGTAAAAGCTGGGTCCTCTGCAGACTTGACTGGAGTAGGTATAGAGTGGATCCAGCTGTTGCCTATTTTATTCATCCATGTACAGTTTTTCTCCTCTTTTCCCTTTCCCTCATTTAGTCAGTTATGCATCTCCTTCCTCTTTCCATCCACATCCAGCATTTTTCCCTCTCTCCCTCCATCCATGTCCAGCATTTCTCCTCTCTCCTCCCCTCCATCCATGTCCAGCATTGCAACTCTCTCTCCTCCCCTCCATCCATGTCCAGAATTTCTCCTCTCTCCCCTAAATCCATGCGCATCTTCTCTTCTGTTTTCCCTCCCCTCCATCCATGTCCAGCATTTCTCCTCTCCCCCTCCACTCCATCCATGTGCCTCTACTTCCTCTGTATTCCTTCTCCTCCACCCATGTCCAGTATTTCTCCTCTCCCTTCCCCTCCAATCGTGTGCATCTCCTTCCTCTGTCCTTCCTTCCCTCCAACATTTCTCCTCTCTTCCCTGCCCTCCACTCCATCCATGCCCAGCATTTTTCCTCTCTCCCCTCCACCCATGTGCATCTCCTTCCTGTCTTCCCTCTCTTTCATCCATGTCCAGTATTTCTCCTGCCCTTCCCTCCATCCATCCATGTCCAGCAACTCTGCTCTCCCCTGCCCTTTTATTTTTTTATTTATGTCCATTTATATACCGTATCTTATTACAACTGCAAAACAGAACGGTTTACATTTATAAAAAGAAAAATACAGCATCATATACACAGTTAAACAAACAATGGAACTCCATTCATGACAGGAAAGCACAGCAAGCAGAATTAACTACATAATATGACCAATACATCCATGTCCAGATTCTCCTCTGCCCTCCCCTCCCATCTGTGTCCAGTGATTCTCCTTTGCCCCTATCCTCCCCTCTCAACTATGTCCAGCGATTTCTCCTCTCTCCCCTGCCCTACCCTCCCATCGTGCCCAGCAATTCTCCTCTGCCCTCCCCTCCATGTCCAACAATTCTCCATTGCCCCCTATCCTCCCCTCCATGTCCAGTAACTCGCCCTAGCCTCCACCTGCCCCCCTTTTAAGCCCCGTTGAGTTCCAGTACCCCAGCCCTGCCTGCCCACCCTTAGCTCCCCGACAGCCCTGCTTTCTGTTCCTGCCACCCCGCGACGTGTTTAAATCTTTTTTTTTTTTTTTTTACCTGAAGTCGCAGCGCCGGTATTAGTGAAAGGACCAGGCTCGCCTCCTCCAGCCTTCCCTTCGTTCCCTCTCAGTGTCCCGCCTTCCTCTGACGTAGTTTCCTGTTTCCGTGAGGGCGGGACACTGAGAGGGAACAAAGGGAAGGCTGGAGGAGGTGAGCCTGGTCCTTTCACTAACACCGGCGCTGCGACTTCAGGTAAAAAAAATAAAAGATTTAAATGTGTCGCAGGCGGCAGGAACAGAAAGCAGGGCTGGCGAGCTAAGGGCGGGCAGGTGAGCTGGTCCTAGGAAAAAAAGGTACCGATGCGTACCGGCACAAAAAAAAGCACTGCTTATTCTTGTTTTTCATTTCCTTCTTTCATTTTTCACTTAAAGTCTCTTTCTGTAACTGTTTTCACATTACATCATCCCAAACTATTGTTGATCCCAGTTATTGATTGACTGTCTGAAATAACTACATTTATGGTCTACTTTCCAGTGTGTGAAAGATTGTTTTTGATTTTAATGTTTTAGATATTAAGGGGAGGAGTTATCAAGCTGTATTAGGGCAATAAACTGCATTTTTTTAGGACCCTATTTACTAAGCCGCGCTAAAAAAGATAGAACACCTTAGTAAATAGGGCCCTTAGTGGAGGAGTGGCCTTGTGACTCTGGGCAAGTCATTTAACCCTCTATTGCCCCTGGTACAAAATAAGTACCTGAATATATGTAAACCGCTTTGAATGTAGTTGCAAAAACCTCAGAAAGGCGGTATATCAAGTCCCATTTCCCTTCCCCCTTCTCTTCCCCTTAACATGACATAAAGGGCTCTAGCACAGATGTCTTGCCCTAACATAGATATTTAGGTAACTGTGGGTTACACAGAATGAGATGCAAAAACATAACACAACTTACAAGGAACATCAGGTGTTTACTGTGTTACACAAAGTAATACACCAACAGATCCGATACACTGTGCTCACGTGCTAAAACACAAAAACTATATAGTGATAGCTATGGCTAGCACATCAATATACTAGTTTAAACAAAAGGGGAGGAAAGAAAACCTCATGCTACTGCGGCCCCCACGGGGGGGGGGGGGGGGGGGGGGGGGGGGGGTTGAGCGGCCTGCCAAATTCGACAAGCCAGGGCTCACAGTGAAAAAGTAATCATAGGTTAAAAAAACCTCTCACAATTTGTGAATTGGAAAATGATCTTCATTCAAAAATAATGGCAATAACTTATGAATGGAATGAAAACAAAACAAAGCACTTAACTTAAATAGTGGAAAAGTTCTTGATTCAACGCTCCGGCGAAATCTGTTTGTGACAGGTAATTCCTGTGGTAAATCAAAGCACAGTAAAAGCCTGCCTTTTACTGCACCTGGATAACCTCCCCTCTAAAGCTTTTAGCCAATTAAGCATGTAGTATGACTGTACATTTTAGATAATTTTAATGGTTTCCTTTTGTGCATATGTGTAAGGAAATAATTAAATGTGATTCCACTCTCAGACAATTGAGTGATGCTATGATTTATTTTTACTGCTGAAGTTTCAGTATGTCTAATTGCTCACTTGGCAATGAGTTCCACAGCAATGGGATTATAAGTTTTCTTGTTATCAATTTGGCTTCTTCTGGTCCTGCAAGTACAAATAGATCTTTATTGGCTGACCTCAAATTCTGAGAAAGGTGATACAGTCATAGACATTGTTTAAGATAAGCTGGACCGCATCTGTTTAACACAGGGGTTCTCAACCCAGTCCTTGGAACATATCCAGCCGGTCAGGTTTTCAGAATATTCACAATGAACATGCACAACATAAATTTGCATTAAGTCAGTTTGTTACTGGATATCCAAAGCCTAATCTCTTCCATTCTATTAAGACATAGCTATAAGAATGTGATATGTAGAGCTAAGGACACAAATTCATACTGGCTCAAATTATTTGAAGTCTCTTTCTGAATCGATTCTCTGTGTCTAATGTTGGGGCAATTTGGTGCTCCCAGGGGCTCTTGTTCACATTTTTCCACACTGAGGTCTGGTAAGCTAGCAGGATCTGCTCCTGATAAGGCCATTAAAAAACAAGTAGGGGATTTTTTTTTTTTTTTAGCCGTATGTTGACTCTCCCCCCCCTCAATTATAGAGTTACAGTATATGGCTGGAATTAAAAAATCTGCTCTATCTTCACTGGAAAAAATAGCAAAAAGACTGGAATCTCTAGGTTAACAGAGGGCAGTGAGGATTAGTACATATCCTTGCTAATGAAGGGTTGAAACAAAAGGGCTTTACAGTCTCTACTTGGACCGCTATCTTCTATTATTTTTATCTCTGATTACAAGATGGTGAAGCCAAACTGGTATGTTTTTCTGAAGACAAAAGATAGTGGTAAGTGGAAAAAAAAATACAGCAAACAAAATCTGCTAGTACATATGAATGACATGATGAGCCTAGACTTTACAAACATACAGTTTATAGATTAGTATGGGGTCTTTAAGCACTCTAAAATTGTTTCTTTTATCTAAGGTATTAATTTTCATATATTATTAAAAAAAATTTAATTGGAGTTAGAGACTTCAGCACAATTGTTCCTCCAATAAAGAAATTTAAGGGAGGTGGAAGTTTTATGGACTGATGATGGTGTGAATTTCTTTATTTAATCTACTGTGCTTTTTTAGCTCTTTGACAATATTTCCTTAAGTATATCCAATTATAACTTTGTTGTGGTAACTTTTTTGTCGGCTATGCTCTACGGAGCCTCTCTGTTTCACAGTTCTGCTTCTTCAGAAGCCGCCAATAATGTGCATATCGCTAAGTATTCACAACCACATTAATTGTCGCCACCCTTCTCTTCCCATGTTAATCACATATATTGTCACATATATTTATTTATTTACATATATAACAGCAAAAGTCTGGTTTCTTCACTCCATGGATAATAAACTAAAGATATATATGGCTTTTCACAAGATACTGAAAACTTTTCTGAGATTTTTTTTTTTGAGTAATGCTTTTTCTTGTAGTATACACTGGTATGACTGTAATTTCCCAGTGAGTGACTGACCTCTTTATGCTGTAATCCACAATAAATCTTGGATTAAGGTAATTGCAGAATATAAGAATGGTACTGTATTGTATGTTAGATTCACTGCCTTTATAGATGACTTCAGCTAGGCCAAAATCCAGAGCACATGCCTTTTAATTGGAATGAATAATGTCAACTTACTGTGTTTATAATTTTCTGTGAGTGCTCCACTTTATCTCCAAAGGGATCATCTCAGAGATTTAGCTGTCAGAATAATTGGGTCCCACAGATCTATACAACTATTGTATAGATATTGTATATATTGTATCTTACATATGTTTACTATTGAATTTTCCTATCAAAACAATGAGCTAGTACTTGACAGTCTGGGTGAGATACTGCAGTCAGGACATCTAGTGGAGAACATAACAGTATGAAACAGTTCACATGGTTTTACTAAACGTTCTTTAGTAACATATGCCTTCTTTAGACTGTCTACTAAAGTTAATGGAAGGAATCAAAGTCGACAATAATGTTTGAGATGGTTCCCCAGTGGAGATGGTAAAAGCCAGCATTGTAAGAGATTTTGGGATAGACATGGAGGGCAGTAATAGGAAGAGTCTTGAGAGGTCAGATAAAAGAGATGATGGCAGGTAAGTTGGATAGCACATGCAAATTTGGGAACTTATATGCTCATCTTCTCAAAGTGAAGGAAGCTCAACTGAGCAAAATGGATGGACCAATTTAGTGTTTATCTAATGATATTAACTAAGTTAATATGCCAAAATTATTGAATGTTCAGAAAGACATAACCCCCCAAATTAGAGAGTTATTTATCACAGAATATGTTAGGCTGCCTAAGGAGATGGAAAACAAACAGGGAAAGGGGTAGGGGTAAGGAATGGGGAATAATGCCACCGTGTAAAGCTTCAGAAAGGCGCATTATTTATGAGGTGCTGCTTTGTATAACTATGTACTTAGTTGCTCAATGCTGTACTTGAAATGTATAGGTAAGATTGCAGAAGTGCTATAAAGTTTACAAGGGAAATAAAGTACTAATCATATCTCAACAGATTAAAAATATCTGTGGAAAGCAAACTAAGACTGCATTGTATGAGTAAAAGGGTGTGACGCTTGGGAAAATGTGGAAGTGATATGTGTTACATAAAATACAAAAGATCTTCAAGGTACCCAGGTGGGAAAAAATAAGAGCCAAAGAATTGTTCATGACTGCTGTAGTGTATTCTGAAATGGGTACGTGTTACTGTAAATTACTTAGAATTTTACAATATGTGTACAGAAGATTAATTAAGGGCCCTGTTTACTAAGTCGCGCTAGAGGTGCGTTAGCGTTTTTAGTGCGTGTTGTGTATGTGCCCACAATATTCCTATGGGCGCCTAAACTGCATGCGCTAATTTTGTGAATGCGCTAAAAAACCTAAGCCACCTTAGTAAACAGGACCCTAAATATTTTAAGTGAAATGTGCTATTTATCAGTTTAATTTGAAAATAAAAGTGTTTATTGAAGTACAAAAATGAACTGGAAAAACTATCAGATGTAAACCTCATCCCTCAAGTTGGTAAAAACATTAAAAATGAGGTAAATATTATAATTATGTGAGAACAGTGATATAATTCCCCGACTACAAGGTGTTACGTGTTTTGCAGACTCTGCTCAAACTATCTGGTTTAGCCAGTCCTCATTTCTGGGACTCAAAAAAACAAAAACCAGTGACTTTGTAGGCACCAGATGCTACTCCCATCTTCTCAATGCATTAGGAAAATAGCTTCTCAAACCCTTCCTGGCTGCTCTGTCTTTTCTCACTCATGAGATGAGCAAAAGGAAAAAGCAGCTTTGAAACAAAACCTCTGTCACTTCATTTAGAGCTCACTCCTGCTCAATATGTTTTTTTTTAAGGTCCCCCCCCCCCTAGCAAAACTAACTCTGCTTTTCTTCAACACTTCAAATACTACAACAGTCCCTAGAACACCAACACTCCTGTTATTTGGAGAACAGAACATACAGAACTGCTAGAGATCTCCATGCAGAAACTACACATTAGCAGAATACCGTCTCTCAGTCATAGACAGAACTGAAAACCGCATGAAGCCAGACTCTAAATGTAGACAGAAATAGAATGACTTTTTCTTCTGTTCCTTTCTGTTTCTCTCCAGGCCCTTTCTATTCCTTGAGGGCTGATGCTGAACCTCTGGGGGAAAAGGGGGAGAATGCAGCCAGCCAGCCTGACTGTAGGTTGGGCCCCCAACATGAAATTCTCTAATACATATGTTATAAAAATGACAGGGTGAGAGGGCTTGCAGCACACCACAAGGCTCCTCTCCCCCCTCTTCACACTGATAGGGCTCCACTTTAGAAATCACCCCTTTCTTTTCTCACCTTTTTCCTCCAGCCCTCATACAGGACAGAAAACAGCTACCTCAACTTCAGGAAGAGGATAAAACCTCTCTCTTCCCAAAAGACTGCTTCATAACAATCCATCACGATTTCTATTTCCTAGTATCATCCATTATCCTTTCCTTAATGTTTTTAGTCTCATGCATTAATCCAATGGTTTCACAATGACACCATTTCCTTTTGTCTCACCTAGAATGTAAACTGCACTGAACCCTGAAAAGGAGATATTAGCGGTATACAAGAATTGATATGAATTGAATTGAAGTCTCCCCAGCAGTGACTGAGTGGCCACAGGCAGCAAGTTCCACCTCCCCAAAATTGTCTTACCTCCCCTTTACCACCCCAAAAACTGCACACTTCTTCCGTGAATCTGGCATCACCTCCTTAACTCCCTCCTCCTGGGCACAAGCTTGCAGAGTTCACCAGCACTGTCGGTAGCGACTACAACAGGCTCTCTTCAGCCAGCCCCCAAGATCCTTCCCTCTGTTGCAACTTCTAGTTGCTGTGTGGAAAGGATGCGGCAGAGGGAAAGCCTTGGAGCTGCTGGAGGGAGCATGTTGTAATCAATGACAACAAACTCTGCAAGTTTGTAGGGCCTGTGGAGAGAGAAGTAGGGAGGTAAGAGACAGTTACCCATGGATGGAAGGAAAAGGAGAGGAAAGGGGAGGACATGCTGCCCACAAATGGAAGGGAAGGGAATGGAGGGGAGAAATGCAGTACATGGCTAGAAGGGGAGGGAGAGGGGAAACAGCAACACATGAATGGAATGTAAGGCAGAGGAGAGAAATGCAACACATGGATGGAAGAGAAGAGAAGGGAGAGGGGGAAATGCTGCACATGAACAGAAGAGATGGGAAGAGGTAGAAAACCAGGTAGATTTGGAAGGAGGTAGAAAATGGAAGTAGGCCAAAATATCAGTGCTAAAGATGATATAGTGCAGGAAGTGAAGAAGAAAGAAGGCAAGAAAAGAAATAGTAAATAGTATATTTTATATGAGCCTTCTCAGTTGAGATTTTTCTTGAAGGAAAGGGTTGTAAACTCTGTCTGACCCCCCCCCCCCCCCCCCACACTCAGTCTTGATTGTCTAGGATTATTGTTTGACCTCAGGTCTAGTGAATATGAGAAGAGATTTTCTTTTCTCCTAGAAATATCCATCTTTCTGTACATTTGCTGCTTTTGGATCCCCTCGCTTCTATGTGGACTATGTTTAAGGTTTATTTTCTACTTCTAATGTATATTTCAATTTATTTTATTAATCTGAATTTCTTATGAAAGAATTGTATCTTTGTTGTAAAATTAACATGCAAAAAAAAAAAGAAAACAAAAAGAAAGAAAGAAATAGTAAATGGACAGGAGCTTCTTGAACTAGTTAAGCACACAGAGGGAAGGAAACAGAACAAGACACTGGGTGCAAGATTACAGAAAACTAAAATCACCAGATAAAGGTAGGAAAATTATTTTCAGTTAGTAATTAAATAATGTCTGTTTTGAGAATTTAAATTTGCCAGCTTTATTTTGCACTGTACAGAAGGAAATACATTTCTTTTTATTTCTACTACTATGACTTATCACTTCTATAGTGCTACAAGGCATACGCAGCGCTGTATACCATACATGAAAAGACAGTCCCTGCTCAAAGAGCTCACAACCTAAGGTGTTGCACTGCATGCAGAGTCTGGCATCAAGTTTCTATTTAATTTTTGTCTACATTAGTACTTTTAGTTTGTGGTTGCTTATCCTGTATTTCAACATGGGCTCTCTGTGTTCTGCATGTGTGACTGAGCCCAGGATGGGGTGCTGTGGAAGAGTATGAGAGAGGATGGAGACAGGGGCTAAGTGAGGATGGAAATGGAGTTAATGTGGAACTGAGGTGAAGGATTCTGCTAGCATGCCATGTCTGTAGGAATGTGTAATGGTGCAGCTTGTTCCAGTTTCCCAGTAGCAGGTATATTGGTGCTTTAGGGCTCAGTCTAATATTTTTTACACTATCTTTTCATTGGTGGGTAAGGGCTATTATAGTTTGGTAAGTTTTTCCTGTATAGGCTTTTGGGGGTCTTTTTGCAGAGTTTTGTGTTATTTTGCAAAGTGTCTGGCCTGTCTAAAAGCAGGTTCTGGGGCAAGGGCTGCCTTGTCATGAAAGATAAAAGAAAACACACTAAAATCACTGCAGAACATCCAAAACATGGCAGCAAGATTGATATTCAGAAAGTCAAGGTATGATAGAGCAACCCCATTACTCATAATGCTACACTGGCTCCCAATCAAGGCCAGACTATTTTTCAAAACCTGCACAATTATCTTCAAAATACTGTTTGGCAAGTCTCCGGATTACATGCTAGACCTGATTAAACTATCACCAAAAAATGTAAACCCAGGAACCAGGGGATACCTACTACTTCACCTACCCAATTGCAAAAACAGTCTACAAATCCATTTACACAGCACAATTTAGCTACCTAGGCTTCAAATGGTGGAACTCAATCCCCATGGCCGCAGGGGCGTAGCCACGGGTGGGCCTGGATGGGCCTAGGCCCACCCAGTTTGGGTTCAGGCCCACCCAGCAACGGAGCGGAGGGAGCAGGCAGCGCTGATCCTGCATCTGTCTCCTTTTTTCTGACGGCAGCGCTTCCCAGACGCTGCCTACCACCGCCACGATCACACGATCTACCTCCTCCCTCTGTCTCACTAACAGCAGCGGTAGCGTCGCGATTCAAACACGCTACCTCCTGCTTCTAACCCGGAAGCATCTCCTCTGCAGAGGAGACGCTTCCGGGTTAGAAGCAGAAGGCAGCGTGTTTGAATCGCGACGCTACCGCTGCTGTTGAGAGTGAGACAGAGGGAAGAGGTAGATCGTGTGATCGTGGCGGCGGTAGGCAGCGTCTGGGAAGCGCTGCCATCAGAGAGAGGGCGGGCAGGTGGAATGGAATGGGAGGGAAGGATGCATGGGGGTGAAGAAGAATCGCTGGACTTGGATGGGAGCGGGAGGGGAGAGTCACTGGAGATGGATAGATGGATGGAGGTGGGGTCAGGGGAGAGAGGAGAATTTCTGGGGATGGATGGAGGTGGGGGGCAGGGGAGACAGGAGAATTGCTGGGGATGATGGATGGATGGATGGAGGTGGGGGGCAGGGGAGAGAGAGGAGAATTGCTGGGAATGGATGGATGGAGGGGACAGGGGCAAGAACAGAATTGCTGGGGATGGATGGATAGGGGCAGGGGAGAGAAGAGAATTGCTGGGTATGGATGGATGGAGGGGAGAGGAGAGTTGCTGGACATGGGTGGATGCAGGGGAGGGAAGAGGAGAGAGGAAGGTTGCTGGACATGGGTGGATGGAGGGCAGGGGGCAGAGGAGGGTTGCTGGACATGACTGGATGGAGGGAAGGGCAGGAGAGAGGAGGCTGCTGGATATGGATGGAGAAGAGGGACGGGAGAGAGAAGAAATGCTGGACATGGGATGGAGGGGAGGGAAGAGTGAGGAAGGAGATGAGATGAGGGAAAAGGAAGAGAGGAGAAAATTGCACATGGATGAAGAAAATAGGCAGAAGCTGGATCCACTAGACAGTCAAGTCTGCGGAGGACCCAGAGCGAGAAATGAAGAAGAAAGGCGGAAAGTAAAGAAATAAATGGAAAGGAAGCCCTGGAAACGGAGTAAAGAGGACAGACAGCAGCAGAATCAGATACTGGGCCAGTATGATCAGAAAAACAAAGTCACCAGACAGCAAAGGTAGAAAAAAATCATTTTATTTTCATTATAATGATTGGAACATGTCCACTTTGAGAATCAGGTGCTCAACATTAAAAGTTTATATTTATTTACTTATTTATGGCATTTTATCCCACATTAAACATGAATTAGATTGGAACCTGGGATCATTTAATGTTTTTTTTCCCTGGAGAGTGTAATGCTTTGCCTCCCCCACCCCCCAGGCTCTCTCCCCGGCTATAGCCAGCTCTGCAATTTTGAGGGGAGGTGCACAGGTGGACGGGGGTGGGGGGGCGCAGAGGTGGACCGGGGAGAGAGCCTGTTGTTAAACATTTACCAGCACACCACTGTCTAGTGCCCACCCATCCAACCTGTTGGCCCACCCAAAAATTGACTTCTGGCTACGCCACTGCATGGCCGTAAGAAGCATCACAATGGATCTCTGTCTGATCACACTTGTAACAAACGCCATAAGCCGAGGCAACAGCTACTAGAAGGAGAGATTTGACAGGAAGATCTTTCAAAGTAGCTACTTCAGAGGGGTTTTTTTTTTTTTTTTTTTTTGAGCCTGTGGAACCACACTAAGGTTCCTCTGGGGACAAGGACAATGACGAGGAAACCTAGGACGATGAGCTTTTTTCAAAAAATGAACCACATCTGGATAAGAAGTGAATGAAGAATCTGGAATCTAACCCTGGCAACAGGCATGAGCCACTTAAAGAGTTGTAAGCGAGTCCTTGCTAAGACAATCCTGCAAGAAGGCTAATATGTGTGGCCCGAAATGGAGACCACGCCCATTTGGAGAACCATGCTTCAATACTCACCAGGCATGAGCATACAAGGCTAAAGTTGAGCATTTTCTTGCCAGAAGTAAAGTTGCAATGATATCATTATCCTTTTCCATTTTGGCCTCTCAAGAACCAGACCATAAGACCAAAGTGGGAGGAATCCTCCATCCGAACGGGACACTGATAGAGGAGTCCATGACTCTGAGGATGGCAAACAGTTGCCTACCAGACAACAAATCAAGCAGGCATACCCCAGCCTCCTGGGCCAATCCAGAGCAAACCGACCAACTTCTGTCGACGAATGACTCTGAAGAACTTGTTCTATTAGGAGTCACAGCAGGAACACAAAGCAGAGCTGACTCCAGCCTAGGTTGAAGAAGGGCATCTATGCCTTATGAACTGACCTCCTGTCTTCTGCCGAAGAACCTGGAAACTCTGACAGTGTGGTGTGTCACCATGTGACCTATTAGGGGAGTGTCCCACCTTCGCGTTACCAGCTGGAAGGTGTCCAACATCAGCAAACGTTCAGTTGGGTCCAGGGATGTCCTGCTGTGGAAACCTACTTATGTATTGAGAGGAAGAGTTTCCAATAGGCGGGCAGCTGAAAGCTACTGAAAATGCCTTTCCGCCCAGTGAAATAGAAGGTACACTTCCATGCCAGAGGAAGACAGTGAGTGTCTCCCTGCCCGTTGATGGAATCCTCTGCCATCATGTTGATTGAGAGACCCAGAGCCAGTTTGCCCTCCAGAATAGATTGAAAGGCTTGAACAGCATTGTCCACTGCTCTGAGCCCGTGTCAACTGGACTGCCACAGCACTGCCGGTTGGTTCCATAGACCTCAAGCAATGTATTGAAAACAGTGGGCTCCCCAACCTGTCAGGCTGGTATCTGTGACTACAGCTATCCAAATAGGAGATACCAGAGATACCCCTTGGAGGAGCTTGTTCTGTTGAAGCCACCCTGACGTACTGTACTTCACCAGAGGTCCCCACACGAGACACTAATGGCAGCCCTGAGAAACCGGTAACCACCGGGGCAAGAAAGACTGCTGGAGCAAGTGAGCTCCAGCTTAAGACATCACCTCCACAGACACCACCATAGTGCTCAGTACCCAAACATAATTCCAAGCTCGTGGATTTGGAATTCACAATAAGGGGCGAATTTGCTCTTGAAGCTGCGTCTTCTCTGTTTTGAGAAAGACACCTGGCCCTGGGTCACATCGAATTGTACTCTCAGATATTCCAAAGTCTGTGTTGGGACCAGATGACTCTTGTGCACATTGACAACCCAACCTCGAGACTGCAAAAGGGCCATGACCCAGAAAGTCACTTGACAACTTGCCTGCTCTGATGAGGCCCTGAGTAGCCAGTTGTCCAGACAGGGATGCACGCCGATTCCCTCTTTTTTCAAGAAGGTGGCTACCACCTCCACAACCTTAGAAAAGGTTCTGCGTGCGCCATAGCTAACCCAAACTACAAGGCAAAGAACACACCATTGCGTGGGCTATAAATGAACAAGTAAGTCGTCCTCCTTGAGCTCTAGAGCCACCAGAAACACCCCTGGCAGCACCACTTCAGGGACAGATCTGATGGGGGTGGGGGAGGAATCTGGTTCCACTACCCAGGGGATGGGGCATGCTCCAGTGAGGGCTGGGTGTTATGACTTCCAACCAACTGGGAATTTTCAATGTTTTATTTATTTATTTTGCTGCGTTAATTGAGAGAGAAGAGAGAATTCTAACTGCCAATTTGTCCTGGCAGGAACAGTGTGAGTGCACATGAGTAGCCATAATGAGTCAGACCAGTGGTCCATCCAGCCCAGCATCCTGTCTCCAACAGTGGCCAAGCCAGGCCACAAGTACCTGGCAGAAACCCAAATCGTAGCAACATTCCATGCTACCAATCCCAGGGCAAGCAATGGCTTCCCCCATGTCCATCTCAATAACAGACTATATAGACTTTTCCTCCAGGAACTTGTCCAAACATTTTTTTAAACCCAGATACGCTAACCGCTATTACCACATCCTCCGGCAAAGAGTTCCAGAGCTTAACTATTCACTGAGTGAAAAAATATTTCCTCCTACTTATTTTAAAAGTATTTGTATGTAACTTCATTGAGTGTCCCCTTGTACTTTTGGAATGAGTAAAAAAAAAAAAAATCAACTTATTTTACTTGTTCTACACCATGCAGGATTTTGCACACCTCAATCATATCTCCCCTCATTCGCGTCTTTTCCAAGCTGAAGAGCCCTAACCTCTTTAGCCTTTCCTCATACGAGAGGAGTTCCACTCCCTTTATAATTTTGGCCACTCTTCTTTGAATGTTTTCTAATCTTTGAGATATGGTGACTAGAACTGAATGCAGTACTCAAGGCGCGGTGGCAACTTGGAGTGATACAGAGGCATTTTAGGTCTTATTCACCATCCCTTTCCTAATAATTCCTAGCATCCTGTTTGCTTTTTTGGCCACCACCACACATTGAGCAGAGGATTTCAGCGTATTATCTACAACACCACCAAATGTTTTTCTCGAGTGCTGACTTCCAAGATGGACCCTAGCATCAGGTAACTATGATTCGAGTAACAGCAATATATCCCTTTTTTTGCTTGGGGGGGTGGGGGGAGAACGGGAACAGCACCTGTAAAATGCTTACTGAGAGAAAGGCAGACAGACTGAATGAGCCACATGTACACACTAGAAAAATAATCCAGTACCCCTGCTCAGCTACTGGCTCTGAAGGCCACATAGTGTGTGCTGTCAGCATGCCCTACTCCATGGCAGATGCACACTGGCCTGTCTGACTGCCCTAGCCTACCTTAGCCCAGGGCTCCAGCATCTTTGCTGTCCCCTGCCCTCTGGGTGTGCCTAGAGGGAAATTCTCTACTGAGTACATTAGTCCCTGAGAAAGGGCATGAATCTAGCCAGGCCAACTGAATACATTTTCTTGTTTTTTTTTTTTGTTACATTTGTACCCCGCGCTTTCCCACTAATGGCAGGCTCAATGCGGCTTACATGGGGCAATGGAGGGTTAAGTGACTTGCCCAGAGTCACAAGGAGCTGCCTGTACCTGAAGTGGGAATCAAACTCAGTTCCTCAGTTCCCCAGGACCAAAGTCCACCACCCTAACCACTAGGCCACTCCTCAAATTAGTATTAACATTATTATTTGGGATATATGCTGCCGAAGGGAGCACTTCTGGAAAGCTTGAGAGCTATAGGGGGAGCCTATGAGGAATACACCCAATCAGGGTGAACAAGTAGGGGGGGATAGGGACCCACACTCCTCAGGCAAGGCCCTGCAGAATCGAGCTAAAGCCACACACAGTGGCACTAAGAAGAGCAACTCTGGGCTGCAGAGCCAAGTTCTGAGCACAACCAGGTATGGTCCTAAGACTGTGATTTGAGAGTGGCCGTTAGGCTAAGGACAGGAACAGGTCAAGCAGACTTCCAATGTCTCATCCTGCACATCCCTTAAGGCCATTCCACCCTCTCCTGGCAGGGTGTTTTTTTTTTTTGTGCCTGCAGCCACCAAAGAATCAACTTAAGATAATGTCAGCCTCACAAGCTCGTCCTGAGCAATAGAAGAAAGACGAGTCATGGCCCAGGCCACCCTGAGACTGGACTCTGGGGTGGTCCACAGAGTCGAAATGAGCATGTGTATAGCCTCATATACAGGGAACGCTTTAGGTGGTTTCCAGTGCACTAGCCATCCCAGGAGTAGAGATTGAGGGTCCCTTTTACAAAGTGTTGGCAAGCCCAATGACGGCTTACTACATGCTAAATTGGAAATACTTCTGGCCCAACGTGGTCACTGGCGGTAGTTCTCGAGCGTGCACCATTTCTGGCATGCCGAGATAGGGGTGGGGTGGGGGTGTGACCTGCCACCATTAGGCATACCCCCTAAAGGCAGCACTGCTTAGCTTAAGCGCCCCCCCGGCTCTACTGAACCGCTAAACCCAGAAGAGGAACCACAATACAGATGAAACCAGGAGCTTGCAACAGACCATCCACTACCTGCTGGAGATAGAACTGTACTGACTAACCAAGGAGCATACCGTACTATAAGACAACATTCAGTGCTCTCTATCTCCATCTACTAGTAGATGGTCATAACCCACAAGTCTCTGGATTCATCTGCTGCAGGTGCTACCAAGTGCACAATACTCTTCCCCTCAAAAGGGAAACTACCCAGAGATAAACAAATTGCCTTAAAAGAATAACTGAGGCTATATAAATGAAGGAACCAGAGCAACTTTATATACTGCTTCTCCCTATCTTTGTTGCAATAACAGCATAAGAGTAGGCATGCTGGGTCAGACCGATGGTCCATCTAACCCAGTATCCTGCTTTCAACAGTGGTCAATCCAGATCACAAGTACCTGGCAAAACCCCAAATAGTAGCAACATTCCATGTACCAATCACAGGGCAGGGCAATTAACAGACTGTGGACTTTTCCTCCAGGAACTTGTACGAAGCTTTTTAAAACTCAGATACGCTAACCACTGTTACCACATTGTGTGGAAATGAGTGCCAGAGCTTTACTATTCTTTGAGTGTAAAAATATTTCCTCTTATTTGTTTTAAAAGTATTTCCATGTAACATACAAGATAAAGACCTGAATGGTCCATCCAGTCTGCCCAACTGTCACACTCATTATCAATTCATGATTAAATCAACAATAATTTGAGTGTCCCCTGATCTTTGTACTTTTTGAAAGAGTGAAAAATCAATTCATTTTTACCCGTTCTACACCACTGAGGATTTTGTAGCCCTCAATCATATCCCCCCCCCTCAGCCATCTCTTTTCCAAGAGCCCTAACCCCTTCAGCCTTTCCTCATATGAGATGAATTCAACCCCCTTTATCATTTTATTCACTCTTCTTTGAGCTTTTTCTAATTCCGCTATATTTTTTTGAGATACAGCGACCAGAATTGAATGCAATACTCAAGGTGAAGTCACACAATGGAGCGATACAGAGTGGAGTGGAGGAGTGGCCTAGTGGTTAGGGTGGTGGACTTTGGTCCTGGGGAACTGAGTTCAATTCCCAGCACACGCAGCTCCTTGTGACTCTGGCCAAGTCACTTAACCCTCCATTGCCCCATGTAAGCCTCATTGAGCCTGCCATGAGTGGGAAAGCGCGGGGTACAAATGTAACAAAAAAAATAAATAACAACATTCTTGGCGTTACCATCCCTTTCATAATAATTCCTAGCATCCTGTTTGCTTTTCTGGCCGCCAACATCATCATTACTGTGCTGGTCATGCTGATGGAACCACTTCGAAGTGGTGTTTTACATTATGTTACTGATCCACAACAACTGTATACTGCCCTGGTGTCTCATCTGAAATTGTGGCCTTTTTACTAAGCTGCATTAGGCGCTAACGCTCATCTAACGCAGTTTAAAATGGTGTACCATGGGACGCACTCAGGCATTCTAAGTGCTAAATGTGTGCACACTAACTGCATGCTAAAAAAATACCTTTTTTGACGGTGTGTGTGTCCGTGGGCATTCCTGCACTATAAAGTTAGTGAAGCTACATTACTGTGCGTTAACTGGTTTGCGCACAGATAGCACATGAGTCCTTACCGCCTACAAAATGGGTGGCAGAATGGTAACATTAGCATATGGTTATTAATACAAAAAATACAAAAGAGGCCATTTTTATGGCTGTGGTAAAAACGGTCTCAGTGCACGGGAAAACCAGCATAAGGGCAGGTCACTTTTTACTGCAGCAGCTTAGTATAAGGACCCTATCGTCAGGAGTCACAAGAAGGCAATATGCTGTGTTATGAAAGACTTTACAATACAGATGAAGCCAGTTAAGCCAAGGGCAATTAAGGACATTATGCTTAACAGAAAGGGAAATTTATTTATTTTAATTAGTATTCTAGGTGCTGCAGTTCTCCCCCTTAATTTTATAACTACAGACTACAGCTCCCTCTGGTATATGGTGACATGGACCTTGAATCTGGTCAGTAGGCGTCACTGCTGAACAGTCAATGCTGATTCTGCGGCATCCAAGCCCTGCCTGGCACAGTGAGCAGAAGCTTGGCGATGAACTGATGCCAGGCCCCTCTGCATGGCAGTGAACATTTTTCATGATTTGTAACAGGTTTATTTCCTAATAATAAATACTGAAATGCGCAACAATTAAAATATAATATATTATGCTGACCTGTACCCTGCTTTGGGCTGTTAGTGGATTAGTGGGCCCTAAATAATCACTAAATTGTTCACCTCTGACATCACTGGCAATTTGCTTCCCACTGCTCCTTTAAGCAGTGGTACACATATAACCTCACAGAGTATATTTCTACTCTGGTGAGGGTTATGCAAAACCCCAAAATGCTTCCTTCCATTTACTGTGCATTTCTTGTGTTTTAGTTCCTCTTTCCTGGGGCTGGTGCAATATGCGTTAAGAAAGCAGCAAACAAGGATGTTCCTCTCTTTAGTTATTTCTCCACCTTGTCATGAATAAAGGCTAAGGCCCCCATGGCAATTCCACTCACTCTCTTTCCTCTGTCCTATAAATGCCCCTGCCGGGATTTAAATTTGCTAGTGCATCAAGGTTCTTGCTTCCTTTGCTTTCTTTAGGCATCTCAGCTTTCTGATGAAGTCCCTTAACTGACTCATACTCATTTTACTGTGTTGTAATTCTCCCCTTCTTCCGGGTTTACTTCCTGTCTTCTTCAGTTGGACCTGGTCGACAATGAGCTCAAAGGCAGTCTTAAAATAATTAGGAATATTTCTATTCTGTAAATCAGTGGTCTCAAAATGCAGTCAAGGAGATCTGCAAATTTTAGGCTAACCCTGAAGAATATACATGAGCTACATTTGTATACAACAGAGGCAGTGCATGCAAATCTCTCTCATGAGTATTCATTAGGGATAGCCTAAAAAAAACCTAGCTGGTTTGTGGCCTTGTTTGACACCCCTGCTGTAAATTAAGATGCAAGATTAGGTTATTCTTATTCTAGGGTTATTTTCTACAAATGCTGTCATAATTAAAGCAATAGTCTTTCAGGAGGAAATCATATGTCCAACACCCTTTAGAACTCTATTAAAGTGTTACTGCTGTGTGATAATGCTACTCCATCTAAGGTGTGAAAAAGATCGTGATCATTGAGGCCACGACACTTCCAGTTGACCCAAGAAGCAGGAGCCAAGTTCAGGAACTGCACTGTGCGCCCACTAGAAGACTGGGGTGGCCCCCATCTTGCAATTTATTAAACTTTAAACAAATTTAGTGCTGCTAAATTTCCTCTATGTGTATTAGGAATGTATAAAAACAAAAGACCTTTGGTTCATTTGGGGAATTTTCCAACTTTTACTCAATATTTGGGCATTTATTTAGGTTGGTTTCAGGAACTCATTTTAATAAGATTTTTAAAAATATGCACTAGAACTTTAATGCATGCTAATTGATTGTATATGTATTAAATTTATTTCATTGGGTCTGATATTTAGCTGGTGGTGATATGTGTTTTGCCAACTACTGCCAGCATCATCCCCAGAAATTCAATGGTGGGCTATATCCGGTCTCTGGCACTGAATTTCTGGTTATACAGAGCTAGTGAAAACATAGTCTGTTAGTGCAATATTCAGAACTACTGGCTACAGCAGACCGCATAAAGACAGGATTGACTTTTATGCGGTTACACTGACTAAATATTGGCACTGAATCGGCAATGTGCTGACTCCACCTCCTGGAACATCTCCAAAATAACCGGTTTCACATTGGGCACAACTGGTTAAGTATAGCTGAATATGACCTGTTAGCCCTGTACAAGTTTTGAATATCGAGCAGTGGGTTATTAGTTTGCATTCCGCCTAAAGCTAGATGGAACATACTTCACACATAAATGGAATATAAACACAACAACCTAAAAATAAAAGAAAACATAAAATCATACATTAAAATATTGAACACAAAATAAAAGCCACTAAAAATCTACAAAACATTGGGCCCTGTTTACTAAGGTGCACTAGCGCGGCTATAGCCTGGCTTAGTAAACAGGGCCCCTTATCTACAAAAATCTACTTATTGGTAAAAACAATCATTTAAAAATAAGCCACACTATGTACAGGTAAAGATGTACAATAAGTAAACTTTATGCTATGTTTGCAAATGCAAAAAAGCTCCTCCTTCAGTAATTTTCTAAATGCAGTTGTGTCTGAGGTGGCCTAGTGGTTAGTGCAGTGGACTTTGATCCTGGGGAACTGAGTTCGATTCCCACTGCAGCTCCTTGTGACTCTGGGCAAGTCACTTAATCCTCCATTGCCCCTGGTACAAAATAAGTACCTGAATATATGTAAACCGCTTTGAATGTAGTTGCAAAAACCTCAGAAAGGCGGTATATCAAGTCCCATTTCCCTTAACATGTGTAGCAAGTTGGAACAGCAATAGAAAAAGAGCCTTTCTACGTTTCTTGAAAGCGAATTTTTCTTAAGACTGCAATATAGAAGCGACCTGAATGGAAAACTAGGGAAATCAATGAGTTACAATAGTCTAATCCACTCAATACAAAACTTTGCACAACAGATCTAAAATTTTCCAATGGAATATAGCCCTTCAATTTACTTAACATCTGTATGCTGACAAACATTAAACCCTGGATTCTATATATGCTGACTAAAGTTGCGTTAATTGGGAGTAACACTCACATCATATTCTATAACGACATGCATGTAATATGTAATTTCAAGGGGTCATGTTTAGGGGGCGTTCCTGAGTTACTCACATTTTTATAGAATACGCCTGATCTGCATCTAATTTAGGTGATGGAATTTACATCTGGTTTCAGCAGGCTTAAATGCAGATACCCTTTACAGAATAGCGCTCAATGCATAATTTTTTTCCACCGGATTTTTCGGCACAATTTACTGAATCTAGTGCTAAGGGGCCCTTTTACTAAGGTGTGGTGAAATCTTGGTTTAGCTCATTCTAACACAGGACTTTCCCTCATGCAAACAGGCCAGATTTACCATGGCATTAAAGTCAAGCATTTTCTTTTCTTTTTTTTTTGCAGGTCATGCACTATGTACCCATTAGCTTGTGCTCCACATTAACCCTGCGTAACCCAGTCACATACGCTAATATGAATCTGATAGCTCAAGCAGAAATGCCCACTTCCTACCCAGGACACACCCCCTCTGAAAAACATAAAGTCAGTAGTGTACAAAACCACAAAACACTTTAATGCTTTTTGCAGTAGCCTGTTGTTCTATACTAAGCATTCATTAGGGCATAATGCCCTTTAGTAAAAGGGCCTCTAAATCAAATGTGTGCATTAAATTCTTTAAGGTGCATTAACAAATGCAAATTCCTAACATGTATAACAATTGTTGTTCAGTGGTTGACCCATGGCACTGCTAAGATGTCTCCCCCTCCAAGTCAGGAACAGTCGGGCCCCTTTTGGGACTGTACATTGCTGCGGTCCCTGAGATTTCCTCTTTACAGTCTACCATCAAAAAATGGAGTCACACAGGAACACCACTTCTGGAGACACAGCAGCCTCCTAATGGATGGGTGACTAACCCTCTAGAAAACAGTTGCCTAATTTGCTGACCAGAATGTGATTCGGCTTCCCTAAGCATTACTGTAGTAACCTCCCCCCTCCCCCAGGTTTCTTTTTGTCTACAGAAACCTGTACAGACAATTACCAAAATAAAGCACAAGCAAAATCATAATCACTCAACTTTGGCTTAGCCTAGATCATGATGGAGTTTACAGGTAGTTTATCTTTTTCTTCCTGAAAAGAACTTGCTGAACTGGTAAAACACTAAGATACATAAGTACATAAGTAGTGCCATACTGGGAAAGACCAAAGGTCCATCTAGCCCAGCATCCTGTCACCGACAGTGGCCAATCCAGGTCAAGGGCACCTGGCACGCTCCCCAAACGTAAAAACATTCCAGACAAGTTATACCTAAAAATGCGGAATTTTTCCAAGTCCATTTAATAGCGGTCTATGGACGTCCTTTAGGAATCTATCTAACCCCTTTTTAAACTCCGTCAAGCTAACCGCCCGTACCACGTTCTCCGGCAACGAATTCCAGAGTCTAATTACACGTTGGGTGAAGAAAAATTTTCTCCGATTCGTTTTAAATTTACCACACTGTAGCTTCAACTCATGCCCTCTAGTCCTAGTATTTTTGGATAGCGTGAACAGTCGCTTCACATCCACCCGATCCATTCCACTCATTATTTTATACACTTCTATCATATCTCCCCTCAGCCGTCTCTTCTCCAAGCTGAAAAGCCCTAGCCTTCTCAGCCTCTCTTCATAGGAAAGTCGTCCCATCCCCACTATCATTTTCGTCGCCCTTCGCTGTACCTTTTCCAATTCTACTATATCTTTTTTGAGATACGGAGACCAGTACTGAACACAATACTCCAGGTGCGGTCGCACCATGGAGCGATACAACGGCATTATAACATCCGCACACCTGGACTCCATACCCTTCCTAATAACACCCAACATTCTATTCGCTTTCCTAGCCGCAGCAGCACACTGAGCAGAAGGTTTCAGCGTATCATCGACGACGACACCCAGATCCCTTTCTTGATCCGTAACTCCTAACGCGGAACCTTGCAAGATGTAGCTATAATTCGGGTTCCTCTTACCCACATGCATCACTTTGCACTTGTCAACATTGAACTTCATCTGCCACTTGCACGCCCATTCTCCCAGTCTCGCAAGGTCCTCCTGTAATCGTTCACATTCCTCCTGCGACTTGACGACCCTGAATAATTTTGTGTCATCGGCGAATTTAATTACCTCACTAGTTATTCCCATCTCTAGGTCATTTATAAATACATTAAAAAGCAACGGACCCAGCACAGACCCCTGCGGGACCCCACTAACTACCCTCCTCCACTGAGAATACTGGCCACGCAATCCATTCATGTATGGAAAAAAAAAAACAAAAAACAACCCCCCCCCCCCCCCCAAAAAAAACAAAAAAAACAAACAAACTGGGATCATCACAGCTATTCAAATCTAAATGGACAAATTACAACCATGGGAGACAGTTAATTAAAATGCAGGGAGCATGTGGTGAAGAAAATTTTATTCTTTGTTTTTCCCCATTCCTTGGCATTTCTTCTTATATTAGAAAACAACAAGCAAACGGTCCACAATATCCAAGGTGTAGAACAGAAGAGAAGCAGACCTTTCAGAAAGCAGGCTTTATTAACTCTTTATAACTCCCAGGTTTCATAGGCTGAGGAACTGTATTTTTTGCTCCAACTCCGCCGTCTGGCAAAACACGGCCATGTTGGGCAACGCTATCTGTGATACTTGGGAGTTTTGAAGAGTTAATAAAGCCTGCTTTCTGAAAGGTCTGCTTCTCTTCTCTCACATGACAAAATAACAGCATCTTTGATGTTGCACTGAGTGGCATGAATAAGCTGTGACGAGCAGTTTAAATCTGCCCTAACAGGAAGAGATGCTTCCTTCAATACGAGATCCGGCTTTCAGTACAATGCGCTGTCAGCAGATTCTTCATTTAGTTTTATGGGAACTGCCCTCAAAGAGGAGATGTCTAGCTTTTGCTTCAGAATGGGAAATTTTCCTTATGATAAATTCCTGTTCTATTAACATGATCTTGAGGTGTCATGAAACCAGCAACATCTTTTTCCAATTGAGGTCATGGAATACATCACCTATTTCCCCCCTTTACTTCTAGCAATTAAACTACATTAATCTCAACAGAACATAATTATTAACCAGGCCATACAAGATCAGTAGCTGCATGTACATCATGAAAAAGACTATAAAATTAAACAAAATCAAAAAATGAGAATGTACTCTGATACCAGGGAAAGGAAAATCCTCAGTACTTATTTTTAAACCAGGGCTTCTTCCCAAATGGGGTCACAGAAACCATGTTTGGGGTCACGATCTAAGCAGATATTCGATAAAAGATAACTGTCACTCGTCTGGGGTGTCATGTTCTTTCTGTGCCTATACTAATGGGATCATGGCCACAGAAAATTTGGTAAGTGCTGGTCTAAGCTACAAGCAGCAATATGTGCTACTGAAGTCCAGCACAGAACTGCAGGAAACAAATCATGGGGGCTAGGATTGGTGGCACCAGGAGTGGAAGGCACTGGTCCAGAATTCTACTGGGAGGAGAAGGAAAGGGCCTATAACACTGGGAAGAATGAATCATGGGCCCACAGACCTACCACCAGGATAAATGGAAGCAGGCCAGGGGGTCCAGAATACTGCTCAGAGGAGCGCTGCGTACGCCTTGTAGTGCTATAGAAATGCTAAATAGTAGTAGTAGTAGTAGGAAAGGAGCGACTAGGAGCACGGAGAACTACCATCAAGAGAAGGAGAAGCAGGACAGGGACCCACGGCGGGTAGAAAAGGATGGCAAAAGCTAGAAGGATGCTTAGGGAGAGGCAAGTCTCTAGTGAGACCTCATTTAGAGTACTGTGTACAATTCTGGACTCTGCACCTTCAAAAAGATAAGTGTTTTTATTGTAACATTTTTTATTTCAGCACCTGTAGAAGGTGGGATAACTGAGGAGGCACTGAGAATGTACGCATGTGATCAAAGGCCCATGTGCATGCTCTCAATTCATGTTCTTCTTGGGCTCAGGATAGAAAATTGAGCCGGGGGGGAGGGGTGGGTGGAAGACACAATGGAAAGTTAAGAATCAGAGGCAGGAAGGTAATGAGCTTAAGATGCAGCTGAGAATTAGGAACGAGAAAGATGGAGGACTTAACTGGGAAAAATGTAGATGAGCTAGGAAGAAACAACAAAAGAAAAAAAAGATATTGAGAAAAGGCGAGGGGGAGAGACGGTATGGGGAAGAGGCAAGGTCAGAGACTTCAAGGAAGGTGGAACGCGTAAAAAAGGCAACAGGCAGATGAGATATGGAGAAATGGTGTTGGAACACAGAGCTGAAAGAGAAAAATGAAAAGTCAGATGACCGTTAGCATGAAGTAGAAGAGGAGAGAGAGAGAGATGGAAAAAGGAAATGCAAAGAAAGGCCCAAATGAATAAAACAATGCTTTTATTCCATTTGGTCCAATGCTTTAGGAAAAACAAAAAGAATGTATACCGCAAAGGTAGAAAAACATTTTTTATTTTTAGCATTTATTTGATGTATTAAACTATTAACTTTAAATATTGAAAATTGCACAGAAAATGTTGTAGCTAACAGGCACATTGCTCTTTAAATCTTGATATCAACTTTGAAATTTTTAGAGAACAAGGCTTCCCCTAACCACTCTGTAAGGTACCCAGACCTCAGAACATCTCTGGTCATTAATGACGTTACTAGCTTGCATCAGCCAAATATATGGTATGAGGAAGCTGGAGGGAACGCAGGAAGAGGATAACAATACATATGGGCTGCAACATCCTGCCTTACACAAAATTCACTCAGCCTTTGGTCACTTCCCTCTGCAACAAAACCTCACTGTTTTTACTTAAAAGTCTTTGCATGTATAAATGATACTGCCATAAGAAATATTTAAAAGCAGATATTTTTCACATATAAGTTCCCCCCCCCCCCTTATCTTGTTTAGTGGGCTCTCCCCCTTCCATGTCAGCTGGCCTGTTACATATATTTAGGTTATGTCACTAGGGAACATTTAATGAAACTGAGGTGAACAGTAAACTACATGAGCTTTTACTCTCACTGACCGAGAGGACAGCTGCTGCAAAAGGCGGAAGTTATCTCCCGTGAAGCTTCTTTGAGCAGTGGGCTGGCTGTATCAATGGAAGGAACTCTCTTCCCCAGGGTGTCATGCAACCACTCTGACTGACTGCATCATTTTTCAGTGCATATCACTCAAACAAGAGTGCCTGATGCCAACAATCTGTTAGTTTGAACTTTTAGTTTTAAAATATGCAACTGCTTCTGAAACTACTATTTCAGAGTGAAGGTATCATCCTAGCAAGAGAAACACTCTGAGGTGTGAAAGAGGGTTCCCATCCCCTGCTAACCAAAGCAGATGACTCCAGAGTAGGGAAAGTACTCTTGAAATGCTGGTGGTGTTATCAAGCCCAGCAGGCTGAAGCCATAGGAGCCAACTTTTCAAAATTATTGGGGGGTTCTAAGGCCAATAAAAAAAACCCTTCCTGGGTACATACAAGGAATTTTCTCAATATTGGGGGTGCTCAAGTACCCACAGCACCCACAGAGCCCAGCTCCTATGGCTGAAGCAAAACACCTTTGGTGGCTGGAGTAACCTTGAAATGGGCCATGAGAAAGTTAAGCAGAGTTTGTAAAGACATACAGTTAGAGAATTTTAGATTATTAGTTCAATCAGTAATTTTAACCAAGTTAAATTACTGTAATATAGTTTATTTGGGCACTTCTAAAATCATACAGAGAAAACTGCAGATGATGCAAAATGTAGCAGTTCGATTAATTTTTGGTCTAAAAAAAATCTGATAGGATAACTCCATTTTTTGTAATATTGCATTGGCTTCCAGTGGAGACAATATTGTACAAGCTGTACGCCTGGATATTCAAAATCCTATATGGCATAATCCTGCAGTACATGCTACAACTAATCTGTAGACCAAGGATTAATTTGTTTTGCTTTTGCTGTGATTCATCTATATCATGTTGTCAGCCCAAAGGTATTCATTCACGAAAATTAATCTCAGCTTTATTTTCCTATCTAGCTGCAAAGAACTGGGCCAGTTTGACCAAAGAAATTGGGCTTTTAAGTAATTACAATGTATTTACAAGAGTAATAAAATTTATTTCAGAAATATGCACTTCCAGGACATGTCTAATATCTTGTTTGATCATACTGCATGTGGGCCTTAAGTGAGGGAAATTTTCAGTATTTTAATCGATGATGTTGGTATGGTAGTTTTTATAATTATGTTTAGGAGTAATTTGAGTGAATAATACTGATTGTATTTTTCTTAGATTATTGATCTAGCCTTTATCTGTAATCCGCTTTAAACTTTTACTAGCAAATAGCAGAATATAAAAACTGTAATTGTAACTTGTAAGGCTATGTCCGCTTACCTGTCCATATCTATTTTTATGCACATATGGAATCAGTGCAGAAGGCTTAGGATAGGCTTTCCATGTATGAACAGGAAAGGCTAAAGAGGTTAGGGCTCTTCAGCTTGGAAAAGAGACGGATAAGGGGAGATATGATTGAGGTCTACAAAATCCTGAGTGGTGTAGAAGTAAATTGATTTTTTGCTCGTTCCAAAAGTACAAAGACTAGGGGACACTCAAGGAAGTTACACGGAAATACAGTGGTGGAAATAAGTATTTGATCCCTTGCTGATTTTGTAAGTTTGCCCACTGACAAAGACATGAGCAGCCCATAATTGAAGGGTAGGTTATTGGTAACAGTGAGAGATAGCACATCACAATTAAATCCGGAAAATCACATTGTGGAAAGTATATGAATTTATTTGCATTCTGCAGAGGGAAATAAGTATTTGATCCCCCACCAACCAGTAAGAGATCTGGCCCCTACAGACCAGGTAGATGCTCCAAATCAACTCGTTACCTGCATGACAGACAGCTGTCGGCAATGGTCACCTGTATGAAAGACACCTGTCCACAGACTCAGTGAATCAGTCAGACTCTAACCTCTACAAAATGGCCAAGAGCAAGGAGCTGTCTAAGGATGTCAGGGACAAGATCATACACCTGCACAAGGCTGGAATGGGCTACAAAACCATCAGTAAGACGCTGGGCGAGAAGGAGACAACTGTTGGTGCCATAGTAAGAAAATGGAAGAAGTACAAAATGACTGTCAATCGACAAAGATCTGGGGCTCCACGCAAAATCTCACCTCGTGGGGTATCCTTGATCATGAGGAAGGTTAGAAATCAGCCTACAACTACAAGGGGGGAACTTGTCAATGATCTCAAGGCAGCTGGGACCACTGTCACCACGAAAACCATTGGTAACACATTACGACATAACGGATTGCAATCCTGCAGTGCCCGCAAGGTCCCCCTGCTCCGGAAGGCACATGTGACGGCCCGTCTGAAGTTTGCCAGTGAACACCTGGATGATGCCGAGAGTGATTGGGAGAAGGTGCTGTGGTCAGATGAGACAAAAATTGAGCTCTTTGGCATGAACTCAACTCGCCGTGTTTGGAGGAAGAGAAATGCTGCCTATGACCCAAAGAACACCGTCCCCACTGTCAAGCATGGAGGTGGAAATGTTATGTTTTGGGGGTGTTTCTCTGCTAAGGGCACAGGACTACTTCACCGCATCAATGGGAGAATGGATGGGGCCATGTACCGTACAATTCTGAGTGACAACCTCCTTCCCTCCGCCAGGGCCTTAAAAATGGGTCGTGGCTGGGTCTTCCAGCACGACAATGACCCAAAACATACAGCCAAGGCAACAAAGGAGTGGCTCAGGAAGAAGCACATTAGGGTCATGGAGTGGCCTAGCCAGTCACCAGACCTTAATCCCATTGAAAACTTATGGAGGGAGCTGAAGCTGCGAGTTGCCAAGCGACAGCCCAGAACTCTTAATGATTTAGAGATGATCTGCAAAGAGGAGTGGACCAAAATTCCTCCTGACATGTGTGCAAACCTCATCATCAACTACAGAAGACGTCTGACCGCTGTGCTTGCCAACAAGGGTTTTGCCACCAAGTATTAGGTCTTGTTTGCCAGAGGGATTAAATACTTATTTCCCTCTGCAGAATGCAAATAAATTCATATACTTTCCACAATGTGATTTTCCGGATTTAATTTGTGATGTGCTATCTCTCACTGTTACCAATAACCTACCCTTCAATTATGGGCTGCTCATGTCTTTGTCAGTGGGCAAACTTACAAAATCAGCAAGGGATCAAATACTTATTTCCACCACTGTACTTGGTAACAGCGGTTAGGATATCTGGGTTTAAAAAAGGTTTGGACAAATTCCTGAAGGAAAAGTCCATAGTCTGCTATTGAGACAAACATGGGAAGCAACTGCTTGCCCTGGGATTTGTAGTATGGAATGTTGCCACGATTTGGGTTTCTGCCAGGTACTTGTGACCTGGCTTGGCCACTGTTTGGAAAACAGGAAACTGGGCTAGATGGCCCATTGGTCTGACCCAGTATGGCTACTCTTATGCAAAGGTTTTCATGACTGGTTACTTTGAGGTCAGTAGGACACTGACCTTGTTCATTTATACAGAATGAAAGGTAGCAAGTGTGTGGGGGTGCACATTCACTTGCATCCATGGAAGATTTCCTACAGTATCCATGCCCAATTTGAATGGATGTTTTTGATCTTGTTCGGGAAGAATTTTGCTACTTTACTACAGAGCCCTTCTGATTTCCAGATTGAAGCAGGGGTTGGGGAATGTGTGGATCATAGGAACCTTTTTGCAGTTGGAAACTATCCTTGGCTTGATCAATTGGTTTTGTGAAGAATGCCATCTTTGAATCAATAATGGCTTTGCAATAGGAATAACTGCAGATGACATCAGAAAGTATCTCACATTGTTCTTTTTGAGTACAGAAGTTTAAAGGGAGATGGGATGTGGTTTTTTTTTTTTTTTGGGGGGGGGGGGGGAGTTGGGAGTTTTATTTCCAAATGTTAATAGAAAAAGAAAATCTTGTTTCATAAACTGCACAGATTTTCAAGCAACAATTAAAAATGAAGACACACCCTTTACAATATTTTACCAGTAATAAAGCACTAACTCTTGTAGAGAACAAAAGAATAGCCAGATCTGTCAGCATGTTAGATGTTACGTTTGCAAACTATCAGTTAAACAACGTTGGTGGCAATAACAAGAATTTTTTTTTATGCAGAGGAAACAAAAGTGCAAACACAAGATTTTGCTAATCTATACAAAAATAACCAACATTCACAATTCCTGCTGCTTCCTTTATTTCACTGCTGACAGTGTTCAATAAAGTTACAATGATGCATATGGTCCAGAATGTGTTTTTTTCCTCTCTATATATCTTGATACTGTGAACGTTTAAACACTTTTGACGACACTAATATTTCAAATAACTTGGCCCTAAGCAAAAAAGTGTTTTAAATGCAAGGCTTTCCTCTTCTTTAAAATGCAACTCAATGTAATTGCAGGATATTATAATTACTGGAGTACTTTAATTAATTTAGGGGACTTTTTAGTAAAGCTTAGTAATGGAATTAGCACACGCTAAATGCTAAGAATGGACTTCTTAGCATATAGCTCGTGCTATGCTTTAGTAAAAGGGCCCCTTAATTTTTTATGCTGAGATTTATTACTAAACTTCATTCAGATATAAAACATCCATAAAAAAAACAATTCCAGTTAGAAAAATTAGCAGCTGATGTGAAGAGTATTGAAGCTTGCTTCATTTTAAAGTTGAACTTTTCTTGGGTTTTCTCAGTGCAGCTGCTCCCTCCAGAGACTGGAAACTGAACTGGAAGCACATCACAAACTTTGCATACAACAGACTACAATAAAACTTACCAAGGACTGAGAAGTTGCAGTTTGCTATGTTAAGTCATACGTTCACCTTTCTCCATTATAAAACGAGTGGAGGAGTGGCCTAGTGGTTAGGGTGGTGGACTTTGGTCCTGGGGAACTGAGTTCAATTTCCACTTCAGGCACAGGCAGCTCCTTGTGACTCTGGGCAAGTCACTTAACCCTCCACTGCCCCATGTAAGCCGCATTGAGCCTGCCATGAGTGGGAAAGCACAGGGTACAAATGTAACAAAAAAAAAATTATAAACGAACAAAAACACTGAAATAATTCACAGTGAGCCCAGCTGTAGATTCTAGCTGTTTTCCAATAAATCAAGTACTCTTTACATATGTCACCAGCAATTTTACCTAGTGCAGCCACTACTCCATATGAAATATACAAGTGTATTTCCTTTGGATGCTTGAAAACGGATTTATAAAGGAAATAGCTTATTTTATCTATTCGTCGACGCATAAGACTAGTCCATTCTGCCCAATTTACTTCCTGTTAAATGTCACAGTTCCAGCTTAGCTTTCCTTATTCCATGCCTTCTGGGTTCTGTTGTTTTTAGTTCCTGTCCCCCCTCCGTCTATCTCCACTGGGAGGCTGGTTCCATTCACCTACTACCCTTTCCATGAAGACATTTATCTTCCAATGCTAATTCTACATCTCTAAAGTTCTTTAAGTCTCATATCACGTCCTCTTATTCCAAAATACTTCTATTTAAAGATATTTAGACTTCTGAAATACGTGAATATACTATACTCTCTCTCATACTAACTCTGAGAGAAGACAGATGGAGGCAGGGAGATGTCAACTGGTAATACTGAAAATAGCTTCTTTGGGTGATTAGTTGCATTGACACGAGAAGTATAGTAAGATCTCTTACAACAGTCAATCTCCCAATGGTAACATTGAATGCCGATAATTTTTTACAAACTAGTAAGAGAAGTCAAGGTGTGATGTTTCCTCCGATGTATTTCTGTATTGCAGACCTGATGTTTTAAAAGCCAAAGACCAGAATGGTACCAAGGACAATGAGGATGAGAAGACCTAAAAGAAGTGCTTGCAGACACATGGGCTTCAAATGAGCGAAAAGAATAGAAGTCCATAAATCAGTCTGAGCTTCCAGAGTATATCCTAAAGTCAGACAGAAATGCAGGGAGAAGCGAGGGTAATGTAGATGGGTTTAACATAACTTAAATTTGTAGAGGATGGCAGAGATGAAGATACATTTTGCTTAAGACAGGGGGTACAGAGTTCGAATGAAACTAAGAAATGGCCTGTCCATGGGATAAAACTACTTTTAAAGTCATTAAGTATCAGAGAAATAAGACATGACTAGATCAAGAGTATGTCCTCCTTTATGAGTTCGAAAAGTTACAAGCTGGCGCAAACCAAGATCAGAAATCAGAGGCAAAAAGCACTTTTCCTACGGACAAAGGGATTCATGTGAAAATTCAGATCGACCAGCACAATTAAGTTGGGAAACTTAACTACCACAGCTGATGGAGTTTGAAAACAAGGAGTCTAGGAAAAAAAGGACTAGTGGAGGTTAGAGAAAAAAGGTAGACTGGGGAAGGAAAAAAAGAGCCATAACAGAAGGTACTTGGAATAAGACAATATGTCCGTATAAAGCTTAGTGGTGACAAAGAGCCATCCTTCCCCTCTGCTGGATGCTTGAGATGTAGAAAAAATGGTAAAAGTCATCTGGGAGACAATGTGCAAGGACTGGCTCTTCACCAGCTTTTAGCCATGATTCTCCAAGACAAAAAAACCCCACTGAGCCTAAATCAACAATGGTATCATGAATTGTCATTGTTTAGAAGAGAGGCATGAATAAACTCAGATGGAGCAGCTGAGTAGTTCTCCATAACCGAGTGATCCATAGTGATACATGGTGTTAAACCTATATAGATTTCCAGTCTTACTTTAAAGGCCTTTTTATACAGAGAATGCATTATTTGGTAGTTCTTTTCTGGCTCACATCTACTATCTATTAAATTGGAGTTACAGTCTCCAATACTGGACATTATTCCAGACAATGTCTCACCAAAACACCTGTACAGAGGCACTATCACCTTTTCTTTTATTGAAAGAAAAATAAACAACTTATGTCGGGGTCCTGTCTGGGACATTCACCCATCTGTGCATGGCCCGGTGCGCATATGTAACTTCTGTTGTGTACATTGACAGGCCCTGGAGGTGGCACTGTATTGCATTACAGAAAAATAGCACAGTATTTCCAGGTTAAAAGAAGGTAAAGGCAAATTCTGCTAGCTGTGGGGTGAGAGTTGGTTGGAAGAGCTGGGATAAGTTGTTGAGGAGGAATTGGCAAGTCAGTGGTATTAAGGGCTGCCAAAGGACGTACAAGCATGGAGGCAACAAAGTTGGCTTACAGTTTGCCAGAAAAGAATCCAAATCTTTCCTACTAACAGCACTAAAATAAGTCAAATATATGAAAACAACTCTCGTCACAATCCTGTATACTAAAACTGGTGTAATTTAAACCTGTAGCAAACACCTCGCTTATCACTTAAAGATACTAGAAATCTAATCTCCCTTCCAGAGAAACAAAGACAAGAAGATTAAATTTGAAAATTTTTTTTAAAAATATGCTTCAAACTCAAAAAAAGATGTATCTTTTTCAGTCTGAAGCACATTTTTAAAATGTCCCTGACCTATATGTATTCTCATATATGAAGCACTTGCAGACAAAACAAAAATTAATCTTCCTTTTTTCGACCCTTTGAGCATGGCATCCAGTTTATAAACAGAGAATAATTGCATTTTGTAGGCATTTATTTTGATTCTCTCCCTTATTCTCCTTTCAGTGTTACAGCTTTTCCTCTCAGCTGGGCTGAGGTTCTGGCCATCTGCTTGCCTCTGGGGTGGCTAGATACAGACTATGTGCAGAAGGCAACAATTCTCTTCTAAGCAACTGAACTGTAAGTTGGATTTTTCTTTGTTTATTATGAGTGCTACGATAAAGATGATTTGTTTAAAAATTGAGAGTTAACTGGTAAAGCTTCTACTTGGGGATGGTTTAAGCTGGCTGTTTAGCAACACTATACTTTGCCTAGAACAGTACACCCTTAGTTCCATGTTTAAGATGACTTTTTCTACCCAGATAAATCATACCACTTTACCAGGTACATCCCTGACATTTATATTTAATTTATGAACATTAGTTCTGCAAAAGAGCTTTTTTCTAATTTCAGAGTTTCCTTTCACCTGGCAATCCTGATAACCACTTATGTTAATATCTTCAATCTAAATAATAATAATAAAAATCTTTTGAATATATGATAAAGGGACTTGGCAGTTACTCATTTTTCTGGTCCTTTTTATTCAGCATTGTATCTGAATTCCAAAACACCATCTGCAAATATACACCTGGATTATAGGAAAGGTTTGTAATCATGATCCTGAACTGGTACTTGTAGCCTCTCCCTCTCTCTCTGACAAGAAAGCTGTGATCCAAGACGTTTAAATATAGTTTTGTAATACAAACAGAAAGGACAACACATACAAAACACAGTTCATAGATAACAAAACCAACCAGGTAATCATACCACTATACCAGGCACATCCCAGACATTTATATTTACCAGTTTATGTATATTAGAAACAAGCTTGTTGACCTATATTTCTCCACTTATTTTCCTCTTAGTGTTGAAGTGGTGGCTAAATATTGCAAGACAATTCACTGCAATATTTTTATGTTATAAACCTAGATCCCAGGTGAGAAACACTTATGTCATGTCGTTGTACGCAAAAATCTTTGAAAGATGGGGCTGGATGTGACCTCAAAGGGATATAAGGATTACAGCAAAGAGTGAATTTGTTTTCCTATACATGATCTTTTAAAATTTCCACAAGGGAAGTTAAGAGTACTCATATCCTCTGAAGCAGTCCCATGACCTGAATATGAACATTCTACTTCTTAAAATCCCACTTTGAGTCACAGAGGGGCAGCTGCCAGCATGTACCAGGCCAGGCACCATTCTGTTCCTCTCAGGCAAGGGTAAAGAGAGTTTCCTTAGCATACTGGACATCCCATGGCAGGCACAGATAATATTAAAAACTTAGGGGTCATATCTGAATAGAGTCGGGGGTGGTCCAAGGGCAGTATCAGGAAGGAGCCAGCAGTTACATGGACACCGGCCATATTCAGTGCCAGCCTCCAAAAAGCTAAGCATGTAGGTCTTTGCCCACTTAGCTGTAAGGGTGATGGCACTGATATCAACCAGCATCTGTTTAACACCTGGTTCAGTGCCTGACTCAGATATTCAGTCCGGTACCTGGACATGACCCGGCACTGAATATCTACTACTACTACTACTATTTAGCATTTCTATAGCGCTACAAGGCGTACGCAGCGCTGCACAAACATAGAAGAAAGACAGTCCCTGCTCAAAGAGCTTACAATCTAATATCTGGGCTTAAGTCTGCCAACGGTTGTCAGCGGCTTATAAACCACTGACTGCCGTGGGCTGAATATCAGCCCATTGACTTCTTTCTAGCAACAGGATAGTTTAGAAAGGACAGTACTTCCCCACCCTCAACGATCCATTAGCTGGAAACAAACAGCCCAAAACTGAACAGCAGTGGTTGAGGAGATTTAAGATGAGCCACTAAACCCCATGAAACAAAGATAAGGGATAGAGAATACAGCAGTTGGGGAAAATATGAAGGAGAGACAGCAGTTATACAAAACATCTCAATAACAAACCAAATGACAGTAATCTTACCTGGTTGATGTCAGCATTCCGTGGCAGGAAATAGACAATGTTGTTTGTGATCTTCTGGGCCAGTTTAAAAATTGCAAATGTGAAAGCAAGTAAAGGAAACAAACTGGTGCAAGGGATCTGATTTTTGTCAAAAGTGTGCACAAACCAGTTAACACCAGAAGAAGGTACATGGAGAGAGAAAAATGTGGTATAAATTATGTTTTAACATTTACGTACACTATGAGGCATATTTTCAAAGCACTTACAAAGTTACGTGGAGGGGCATTTTCGATATGACGTCTAAGTCCGACTTTGGACATTTTGTAAAAAACGTCCAAAACCTTAATAGAGAAGGCGGCCATTTTCAAAAAAAGGAAAACGTCTATCATTTTATTTTCGAGAAAAAGCAACACTGGGCCTTCAAGAAAGAGACAATCCTTTTGGCAGTTTTCACAGCATCTGGTAGGATTGAACAAACACTCAGTGGTGGCTGGCAATTTACTCAGACTGAACATTCCTGCTCATATATTGTGAAGACACACTTTGACCACTGAGGCAGGTGCTTGTGCGCCGAAACATGGCCCGTGTCGGGTCTTTTTCACAATAAAGGACTGCCATTGTCTCTTTCTTGAAGGCCCAGTGTTGCTTTTTCTTGTTTATATTGTATGCTGTATTACCCTCTCTTTTGTGATTACATCATTTTTTTTCAAAAATACCGTTTTGAACAAGGTTTTGCGATTTGGATGTTTTGTTTTTTTGGTCCATTTTTGAAAAATAAAAGCCCAAAACAAAAAACAAAACCCGTCCAAGTGCAAAACACACAAAATCAAGCCACTGGGATGTAGGAGAAGCCAGCATTTTTAGTAGACTGATCCCCCTGACATCCCAGAAAAGTAATAGGGCACCCTAGGGGGCACTGCAGTGGAACTGTTCCTGGGAGCAATTTATGAAGTCCACTGCAGTGACCCCTAGGGTGCCTGGCTGGTGTCCTGGCATGTGTAGGGGGACCAGTGCACTTGAAATGCTGGCTCTTCCCATGTCCAAATGGCTTGCATTAGGACATTTTTGACATGGACGTCTTTGGTTTCGAAAATCACCGAAGTCAGAAACGTTCATGTCTAGGGACGTCCAAATTTAAGGATTTGGATGTCTCTGATGGTATTTTCGAAACAAAAGATGGACGTTCATCTTGTTTCGAAAATATGGGTTTCCCCGCCCCTGGATTTTGCCATTTTGCAAGGACGTCCAAATCGCAACTTGGACATCCCTTTCGAAAATGCCCCTCCACATCTCTTATATTCTGCTTATAAGGTGCCACCTCTCTATCTAGGATAAATTATCAGCACCCTGGAGGAATTTTCTTGTGCTAGTCAGTACCAAGCATTTACCTTTGATTATCCCGTACTTTTCTTTTCAAAACACAATATTAGTGCTGTAGGGAAGATTAAATGCTTAGCATAATTAATATTACCACTATAGTCATGGATTAAGTGTCAATTCCATTTAGTGATAACCATTTTAAATCTGAAAAGTGCTCTTAAATTGTGGGAAGGAAATACACCTGTCTCCTGTCCTCTTCCCATCTGAAGATACCTTAAAATGTGCCCTTAAAAGTAGTCAAGGACAAGAGCCACTGATACCTGACATTTAAAGGATATCCATCAGGAGTCATCATTGTACTGATATCAAAGGTTTCAGCACTGGCATAATCGGGCCCTCCCCAGGGGGGGCTGAGGAACACCACATCAGCCTTTATTGTAGAAGCCAGCAACATGAAGTCTCCACAGATAAACTCAATCTGTTCTGAGACACCATAAACTTCTGAGTTGTTTCGAGCAAGATTGATCTTAACAGGATCAATGTCAATAGCAATCACTAGAGGGAGAGAGAGAGAAGCAGGAGATGTGTTAAGAGTCACTCTGGGGGGCACAGTTGGACTTCTAGGTAAGAGACACAAAAGACCCACACACAAACATTTGAGGAACACAGATTTCTTTAGAAAATAACATCTAGAAAGGAAAGTCAAACCTAATTAAGAAAAAAAAAACAGAACTCTTCTGTCTTCCAATTTTTGGAGGTACAAGGAAAGTTTTTGTCAAACTACATGACAATAATAAACAGGCATAAACATGGGATATGTTAAATTGGCCCAGGAAACACTTCCATACCCTCAAGAATTTAAACAAGCAAAGTACTGCACAGGATAATGGAAGAGTTAACAAGATTTATTTACAATTTTATTTTCTTAAAAAAAAAAAAAAAAAGTCAGTCAGACAGGTTTCATGGGATCTATCAAAGCCTTTAAACATTTGCCAGACCTAAAAAACATTAGGAGCATTTTTTTTGGCTGTGATGTAGTCTGATTTAGAACTTCTGTTAATCAAGATTTCATCTAAGGACTCTGCATTAGATTCTCTTGCATTTTGGTTGGTAAAGCCTGCTAAGAATGCGTATATCCTGTTTATTATTATTATATTTTTAATAAAAGGCAATTTTTTTTATTACTGCCATGAGTTTATCCTACAGTGTTAAAGGCACGGTTCATCTTTTGTGTCCAGTCTTTCTCCATTGAAGCAATAGATAAATAACTCCGTATACAGCAACAACTGAATAGAAAGATAATTAGTGAATCTGATAAATATAACATAGTAAAACAAAAACAGATTAACAAATACATAAATATAAGCCATACACATGGCTGAATACTTGTCTATAATTATAGTAAGATATGTTTAATTTATAGACCAATTCCTAATTATCTACTTCTGGAAATGGTATTCAGTAGTTGGCTAATGCGATTCAGCGCAGTAATTTGTCATGGTAGGCATACAGCTCCTGAGTGTCAAGGGTTTTCTTTTTTTATTTTGTTCTAATTTTGTGATTGTGATGTGTGTGTGTTTTTTTTTGGAGGCATTAGCTTAACAACCTTGGATGATACCTTTTGCAAGACCTGCGGTATCTTTTTCAGGATACCTTTTGACAGTTCTGCTTTTGTATTTTCTTTTTAATCCTTTACACAACTAATATTACCCTTTTTTGGTACCATTTTTCCTCTTTGCCCTTTTATTTTAGGTTCCCCAGTCCTGAACTATCACCTTGATTCCTTCTCTCTCTCTCTCATGCACCATCATTTGTTTGAATACAGTGCCCTGAGCCAGACCATATGTTGAAACATGTTGGACAACTGAATAGGCTATGGACTTTGTATACATTTGATGATTTTATATATGCATTTATGATTTTTTTCTATTTTTAAATCTTTAATGCTTACATAATTCAATGTAAAAGTACAACTAAACAAGTAAACATCAAGGGGAAGCCCCCCCCCCCAAATCAGGAAAACAATTACATCAAAGAAATTCAGGAAAGAATCCCTACATTTCTGTACCTAATATCTAGACCTAGGGCTTCTTTTACAAAGCCGTGCGGCAAATGAGAGGAAACCCATAGGAACTGAATGGGCTTTCTCTCATTTGCCGCACCGAGAATTGGTAGAAGAGGCCCCTTAATTACCTCCATTAGATGGAAATATACTACTTAACTTCAATAGCAGTTGTTTCAACTGGATTGAATTAAAGAAAATATATTTAGAATCAGGAAAATTAAGCAGACATTTACAGGGGGAATTTTACAAAAAAAGCTGCCCCTAGAGCTAAAACCCATGGTTTCAACTGAAGAAAGGCCTAGCGCTACTGAGTGGCATGAGTCACAATCAGGAAAAATTTGCAATTTACCATCACAAAAAAGGAAATCTTTCTTCTTCAAATATGATTTCAAAACAGTAGCCTTATCCTTTCAGACAAAAAGGTTACAAGGAGGGTTGCCCATTCAGAAATATTGTCCTGCAACGTTTCAAGAAACGTAGTCAAATTAAAACAAACATCCAATGACAATATATCCAAATGTATCCCCCCTCCCCCCCCCCCCAGTTATGTGACTCACTTGTTTAAGTACTAACTAATAACAACTCTCGGCGGCCATTTTGAATCGGCGCCAGGACCGAAGCAGCAAGGAACAGTATGCAGGCGCTCCAGGCAGGAAAGAGGAGGCTCTTTCCTGCCCCAAAGAAGTCACTAGACCACCAGGGCAGTATAGTAAGGTAAGGGGAGGGGAGGATAGGACACCCTTAGGGGTGTGTGAAAGGGGTGGGGCAGTATGTGGCAGAGGCGGGGCAGGTGTCCTCCTTTTTGGGGGGAGCAAATATGGTAACCCTACCTCTTACTAAATTAAAACATTAAAATTTATCTACTTCAACCTTCAAACACCGTTTCTATCAGACACAACTCTTATTAACAAGCCCTGCATTTACCAATGGGTTGACAAAAAGCACAACAATAACAAAGGAATGGTTTTCCTTCAGGGATGAACTAAACAGTTCTTCTTACTGGCTAGTCACAAAAACAGCTTATGACACTGTTGAGAACCAAGCACAGTGCAGGAAGAAACTATATGGCAAATCCATGCACTCTGCTAGACCTGGGGCAGGGCTTCTCAACCCAGTTGTCAAGGAACTCCAAGCCAGTCTGTTATTCAATATATCTACAAAGAATATGCATGAGATCTGTTTGCCTCCATTGTAGTCAAATATACTGAGATCTCATGTATATTCACTGTGGATATCTCAAAAACCAGACTGGCTAGGACTGGGTTGAGAAACTGTGGCTTGGGGGTTAGACATGCTTGAAGATGCCATGCCCCTATGCAATAGATGTTTCCCAACAGTTACACTAGGTCAAAATCTGCAATCACAACAGTACAGGTATTCTATGCTGTAGCAGGGAATGATATTTCAATCATATTATATTGATGTCTCAGTGAGAAAATCTACACAACAACCCACTCCATACAGAGAAAGGAAAGGATTTATGAGCTTCAACTGATGGCGCGTTACAATTCTTGCTGGTCAAAAGCCAGACTAATCTTTAGGCTATACATAACGAATATTCATAACGATACGTCAATGAGTGGAGGAGTGGCCTAGTGGTTAGAGCACTGGTCTTGCAATCCAGAAGTGGCCGGTTCAAATCCCACTGCTGCTCCTTGTGATCTTGGGCAAGTCACTTAACCCTCCATTGCCTAACCCTCCATTGCCTCAGATACAAACTTACCGATTGTGAGCCCTCCTGGAACAGAGAAATATCCAGAGTACCTGAATGTAGCTTACCTTGAGCTACTATTGAAAAAGGTGTGAGCAAAATCTAAATAAATAAATAAAATAAAAGGCTTGGCTTAAACTAGGGCTGTTCACATTTCCAAGGACCAGAGCTGATCATCCCAACTGTGTGCCGTTCACAGATTACCTCTTTTTCCTGCCAATGCAAACTGGATTGCATTCCCTCCAACGCCACAGAAAGCGTCCACGATGATGTCACAACTGAAGGGCTGTCGTACGCGGTCTGCGATGTGCTGAGCAATCTTCTCTGGCGTGACGGAAAACCAGCCCTCTGACAAAGAGAAATTTTTAAAAATTGCCATCACAAAGTCTAACTACTGGAGCCTGAATTCCACATATGTGATTATAAATTAAGCAAAAATGGCCACATAATATAAATCAAACTATTACAAATAGCTTACTGCTTCTGTGAATTGCAGTAGAATGCAAGGACAGCAGAGAGGATGGAACACATCTTTTACTACAAAGCTTGTCTTGTTAGGTCAATCAATTTTTCATTACCTTTACAAGGTGATTAAAAGCTGCCACTCAGCTTAACTGAAAAAAAAAGTCACTGGCCTAATAAAACATTCAGTGGAAGCAGTGCTATTTTACCGTGTGTGTGTGTGTGTGTGTGTGTGTGTGTGTGTGTGTGGTGGTGGTGGTGGGGGGGGGGGGGGGCTTTAATGTTTCTTAAGCTTGTAAAATATCAGTTGAGTGAAGGGACAGAGAGCACAATGAACGTCAGAATAGGATGGACAAATGTTTTGTCTCTGAAATTAAGGTCAATCTGCAAGCTAAAATCTCCTAAGAGGGAAAGATCAAGGGCTTGGTCTCTCAGAAATACCTCTTAAATTGTGCAATCATATTCCACTGGAGTTGAGGAGGATTCAGGGCCGTTATTCATTTTGGCATAAACTGAAAACATTTGAGAGGTCAAATTTACTATAGACTATAAAGGGAAATTTATAATAAGCACTGATTTTTTGTTTCTGAGTAGCACTGGCCAGATGTTTTTACATGTTTAGAGTTATATGTTTAAACTGTACTGAACTGCTGGATTTTATGGGTTTTGTATTCTATGTTCTGCTGTGTACTCTTTTCAACTGAAAAGACAGAATATAAATCTTTAAAATGTAATCAGTCTGCAATTCACTAGCCAAAAAAGAAAAAAAAAAAAAAAAAAAAAAAGAGACTTGCCAATACCGTTTCTTGAGTGAAACCCCAAGGGCAGCCAAAGCATCAGGCAGACTAAGGGATCACAGCCGCACTCAAAATAAAAAAAATTAATAAAAGAAGGCTCTGACAGCCACATAAAGTCAAAGAATTAACAGCGTATACTTTTACCTGCAGGAAGAGTTGGCATTTTTACCTTTGTAAATGGCTTCTGGACATTGCCTTCATTATTGGGCCTATCTACTAAGCCATGACAAAAAGTGTTCGGCACCGTTGCCAGCACATGGGTTTTCCACTCCCTTTGGCCACTTTTAGCATGGTAAAATGTTCGCATTTCCTTAGTTCTTTAATGGCGATGAGTTAATTTCCCAATTAGCGCGTGGCCATTACTGCGGGAGCCCTTACCGATACCTATTTTGTTGGCATTAAGGGTTCCCACGCTAACCCCATGGTAATTGGACAGCGTGCAGCAATGTGCCCGTGCAACCCGATTCTCCACTCTTAGTCGTGCCTCCTGCGCTGAAAAATAAAAAATATTTTTTTGGCACAGGATTAATTGCAAGCTGATGAGCAAACTATCGAACGACGTCTCAGCGCATCCTGCTGCAGTGCTTTTTGCCGTGCGAGTGCTTACCGCAGCTTAGTAAAAGGGCCCCTATCTTATCTATTATCTATATGTAGATACAGATTTAAATATTACATTTTTCTTTTGTAAATATATGTAAGCATGAAGAGCAATTTTACAAACTAGACACCTATGGTTATGTGCACCTTTACGCACGTAAATGCTGAAAGAATTAACACTTACATGTGTAAGTGCCCTAAATGTTATTCTATAAGGGTGTACATAAGTGTTGCAGCATGAAAGTGCAAGGGGGATGTACATGTGTGTGGCTTCCAGTTACACACGGCACCATTGCAATGGATGCCTAGTTATAGAATTGTCCTAAAGGTGTTCATCAAATATGCATTTTTATAGGATTGTTCTGGGAGGAATGGTATTGGGATGGCCACGACTGTTGAGTTTAATTATCAAAAGCTTTGGGGGTGAGAGTGGGGAATGACAAGAGGCGCTAAAGGTCTAAAAGTTAATTCAGTGGACTGCAAGGCTGATGGTTTGGCTAGGGTACCTAATACCCTTACGCTGGCTTTGGAAATACATGAGCTAACATCATTAGCTGACTGCCACTGCATAGCCTCAGCATTTCAGCACCATCCTGAGCTCTGCTTTCTAACACTCTATTCAAATTCTGGTATCACTTCAGCAACAGCAACATAAAACTGCTCCTTGTGAAATTACTCAAACCTATGCAGCAAACCTTCCATAACATAATAGCATTAATTTTCAGGACACAGACTGCAAGAACATCAATACACCTCCTGTCGGGGAAGCCAAACAAATTGAACTGCTATAGAAACCCACCTAGAAACTACATGTGAAAAGAATCCCTCACCTTGGTAATGCACACAGGACACAGACAAACCCTCACCAATTACAGAATAAGAGACAAAAAATTAGAAAACAGAAATTCTGAGAACCCAGTCTCTGTGACTAGTACAACCCAGGAAAAATAAAAATAAAATTACTGTAATATGTAAAATACAAAGATGTAAGAATCACACATTTGCAAACTGAGCACTTTACCAAACACTGAAAACTGAAAATAAGCCTTCTTTTCATACCACTGTTGTGTAGGCAATTTATTTGTCCCCGCCTCTTTCTATGCGCCTTTTGTTGGTCTTCTCTTAAATCCTTTCCCCAAGTTTCCTTTTGTTTTCTTCTGTCTTTCCCCTTCCTTATCTGTCTGACACTGATCTTTCCCTTTCATTTTATGTCCATTTCTTTATTCTGTGCCTCTCTATTCACTTATTATTATTATTATTACATTTGTATCCCAAATTATCCCACCTTTTTACAGGCTCAATGTGGCTTACAATTCATCGTGGATACTGGAAATAGAAGAGAATGTACATTTGGTATTACAGCGAGTTTTGGGTACATGATGGTGAAATACATAATAATATTAGAGATAGAAAAGAGTATACATTTGTTTTAGCAGAAGTTTTGGCTACATGATGGTAAAATACATAATAGTGTTAAAGCCATAGACATTAGGTGCGTGATAGTGTGAAAGCAGAAGACAGTAAAGAACATTCCTGGGTAACTTAAAGAAAGTAGAGTTACGTGTGTTGTTCTTTAGGATATATTTTGTCAAAGAGATAAGTTTTCAGGAGTTTGCGGAAATTGGTCATTTCATAGATCGATTTCAGGTTACGTGGCAGTGAATTCCAGAGCTGTGTGCTTGTATAGGAAAAGGTTGATGAATGCACTGATTTGTATTTCAAGCCTTTACATTTAGGAGGATGAAGATTGAGGAATGTGCGGGAGGATTCTTTTGCATTTCTGGGTGGTAGTTCTATTAGGTGCGACATGTAGGCTGGGGTGTCGCCATAGATGATTTTATGGACCAAGGTACAGAGTTTGAACGTGATGCGTTCTTTGAGTGGGAGCCAGTGTAGTTTTTCGCGAAGGGGTGTTGCGCTTTCGTATGTTGGTTTGACGAATTTAAGTCTGGCTGCCGTGTTCTGGGCTGTTTGGAGTTTTTTTGAGTATTTGCTCTTTGCAGCCGGCGTAGAGTGAATTACAATAGTCCAGATGACTAAGTACCAGCGATTGTACCAGGTATCGGAAGACGTTCCTTGGGAAAAATGGTCTGACTCGTTTTAGTTTCCACATTGAATGGAACATCTTTTTAGTTGTGTTTTTTGCATGGTTCTCAAGTGTTAGGTGTCGGTCGATGGTGACTCCAAGGATTTTTAGGGTGTTAGAGACTGGTAGACTTAGATTAGGTGTGTTGATTGTGGTGAATTCCTTCTTGTTGAATTGTGAGGTGAGTACTAGGCATTGGGTTTTTTCGGCATTTAGTTTCAGTCGAAATGCATCTGCCCAGGAGCTCATAGTGTGTAGGCTTTGGTTGATTTCGTCAGAGATTTCTCTTAGATCTTGTTTGAAAGGGATAAAGATTGTTACATCATCAGCATATATGTGTGGGTTTAGGTTCTGATTCGATAATAGCTTAGCCAAGGGTGTCATCATTAGGTTGAATATGGTTGGTGAGAGGGGGGATCCCTGTGGAACTCCGCATTCAGGTGTCCATGTGGCTGATGTTGTCGAATTTGATGTCACTTGATATGAGTGGGTGGTTAGGAAACCCCTGAACCATCTGAGAACGTTACCTCCGATTCCGAAGTATTCGAGGATGTATAATAAAATTCCTTGGTCGACCATGTCGAATGCGCTTGACATGTCAAATTGTAGCAGTAGTATGTTGTTGCCGTTTGCTATCATTTGTTTGAGTTTGGTCATAAGTGTGACTAGTACGGTTTCTGTGCTGTGGTTAGAGCGAAATCCTGACTGGCAGTCGTGCAGTATTGAGAACTTGTTTAGATACTCTGTGAGTTGTTTGGTCACCATGCTTTCTGTTATTTTGGTGAATAGGGGAATGGATGCTACTGGTCTATAGTTCGTTAGTTCATTAGTATTTTTCTTATAGCTAGATTTCACATATCCATTCACTCCATCTCTACCTTCTAGTCCTAAGTCTCCTTTTTTGCACCTCTTACCTAATAACTTTTCATCCTTCATTCTCACTCTTCCCTTCAATCTATTCTATTTCCTCCTTGATTTCTCACTCCTTTCCAAGCCTTCTGTTTCACGTCTCTTTCACACAAACTCTGTAACCTCTATTTTCAACCAGCCGACTCAACCACCTCCCAGCCCTCATATCTTTTTATGCCACTTGTCCCCTCACCAGCTAAAAAAAAAAAACTTCTCCTCTGTTACTCATCCCTCTTTCATGGCCTCCAGCCCTTTCTTCTGATTCTTAGTCCCTAAACTTCCTCTCCAGCTCCTCTATTTCCACCTTCTATCATCCCTTCACTAATCCATCCCTTTCCTCATTCTAACCCCTTCCCCAGTACTCCGTGTCCTTCACAGTTTTATATCATCTCTCCACCCGATCCCACTTTTTTATGCCTTGTCTCAAATATCCCAGGCCCTCTGATACACCCTTACATTTACCCCCACCCAGGTGTCTTGCCCTCATAGATACACAATCCTTAAATCTCTACTCACATCTCTCATTCCTCATCCCCACCATTGCCAAGTCTCCATTCAGTCACTAAGACTCCACATTTTTTCTTTCAAAAGATGATAAATTATTGTTTGATTTTTTAGTATCTGTCGCATTAACATTAATAATATCGCATTGAAAAGATAACTCTCAACTGAATGTTTACCTTTGGTGGAACTGGATCTTATTATACAAAAAATATGAACAGCCTATTACATATTCCTTGCCTGGTCCTAAAACTGGTCTTAAGAAACGGAAAATTTTAGACCTTTTTCTCTCTTCTATTGCTTAGCCATATAGCATTGTTTTTAAAACTCAGCTTTGCCTATTTCATTATATTGTATTATATGCTTTTTTTCTCCTGATTTAAAAATGTTTGTTGTATTTTTTTAAAAAAATGTAATAAAAATATTTTGAGAAAAAAAAGACTCCACTCTCTCACCAAGTCCAGAGTCCTCATATAATCCCCAAGTTCCTGTTCTCCCTTATCCGAGTCCCCTCCTAATTTCAAATCATTACAGCCATTTTTCCTGGGGGGGGGGGGGGGGGGGGTGCGGGGTAAGTACTTGCCATCCCTAGATTTAACATATTTATAAATGAGTTAGATATGGGAATAACTAATGAGGTAATTAAAATTTCTGACAACATTCAAAGTTGTTAAATCACAAGAAGATTGTACAAAATTGAAAGAGGACCTTACGAGACTGGGCATCCAAATGGAGTTTGACGTTTAATGTGAGCAAGTGCAAAGTGATGCATGTGGGAAAGAGGAACCTGAACTGTTGCTACATGATGCAAGGTTCCTCATTAGGAGTCACCAATCAGGAAAAGGATCTAGGTGTCATCGTCGATGATATGTTGAAACCCTCTGCTCAGTGTATGGCAGCTGCTAAGAAAGCAAATAGAACGCTAGGTATTATTAGGAAATGAATGGAAAACAAAAAAATGAGGATGTTGTAATGCCTTTGTATCGATCCATGATGCGACCACTCCTTGAATACTGTGTGCAATTCTGGTCACCGCATCTCAAAAAAGTTACAGTGGAATTAGAAAAGGTACAGAGAAGGGCAACAAAAATGATAAAGGGGATAGGATGACTTCCCTATGAGGAAAGGCTGAAGCGGCTAGGGCTCTTCAGCTTGAAGATGGCTGAGGGGAGATATAATAGAGGTATATAAAATAATGAGTGGAGTGGAACGGGTAGATGTGAATCGCTTGTTTACTCTTTCCAAAAATACTAGGACTAGGGGGCATGCAATGAAGCCTCAAAGTAGTAAATTTTAAACAAATCAGAGAAAATATTTCTTCACTTAACTCTGGAATTTGTTGATAGAGAATGTGGTAAAAGCAGTTAGCTTAGCAGGGGTTAAAAAAGGACTAGACATCTTCCTAAAAGAAAAGTCCATAAGCCATTATTAAGATGGACTTGGGAAAATCCACTGCTTATTTCTAGGATAAACAGCATAAAATATATTGTACTGTTTTGGGATCTTGCCAGATACTTGTGACCTAGATTGGAAATAGGATACTGGGTTTGATGGACCTTTGGTCTGTCCCAGTATGGCAACACTTATGTTCCTTTTCCTGTAGCGATACCATTTAACCAGGCTCATAATTTCTCTCATATGCTCCCCAGGATCATTCCATCTCTCTCAATTCCCAGACTCCCCCATCTGTATGCATAACCGCTCTCTTTCACTTTTGCTTACTTTACCAATCATTTTATAATTCACCTCTTCATCCAATGACCAGAGGTGGCAGAAGGAGAAAGAGCACAGAGGGATTCTTCTTTCCTTCTTTCTCTGCAGCCAGTAATTGCAGTGATTGTGGTCACACAGAAGGGAACAGGACCCCACACTTCAGGGCCAGGCTTGCAGCAGCAATTATGGTCACAGGAGAGAGAGCAGGATGCAATATTCTGCTGGTAGCAATGATTGCAGTGGATGCACAGGTAGGTTCTGGATGAGGTTATTCTGACTGCTAGAAGAGGGCTAGGGAGAAGCAGATCTGTAACACTTCCAACTCTGGCTGGTGGCAAATCACCACTGGAGGTAGGGAGCAGCAGAATTAAGGAGTAGTTATGGGGATTTCAAGTATCCGTCTCTATACTTGTACGCTCCCCCGCCTGCAGAACCACTGGTGTAGCCATATCATGGCATGATCAGACACCTCTATAGCACCAATCTCTATCTCTCACCTTCTCAAACCAGAAAACCTATATGAAATAATCCTATGTGCTTGCAAGATATCTGTCTAGTTCTGCTGTTGGGTAAAGAATTCTCCACATCTCAGCAAATCACATCCTTCACAGACACTAATCAATATACTCATTTGGAGTGGGCTGGCTCCAGCAGACAGATCCATTGCTGTGTCTAAAATACAATTAAGTCTCCCCCTATCAGAGGTTATCACAAGAGCTCATGGTCGAAGCTGTTATGTGAGGACACATTCAAACTTTTCATCTAAATGACACCTCTCAAGGGCAAAGTCAAAGAAGGGAACCAGATCTTCCATTAAAGCTGGCCATTGCTGCAAGACAACCAGACCTCTTAGGAGTGTCACAGGTGAGTCTACTAACAAATGAATCAGGTCCGCATACCAGGGCAGAGAGGACAGTCCACAGCCACAAAGCGGACCAGAAACATGTACATTGCCTCCTTTTGAAGGTCTATCGGAGGCCATGATGGAAAGACATCATGTAGTAGTAGTAGTAGGGATCCTGCCTGAGCCAGGGCTGAACTAGCAGGTCTATCCCTGCCAACCTCAATTCATTCCTGTTGCTGACTAAGGAAGGGCACTTCACATTCTGCTAGGTCACCATCAGATTGAAACACGGACGCCTCAAATGGTTCACCAGTAGCTGAATTACCGAGGGGTTCAGTTTCCACTCTCCTGGGTTCAGGGACTGCCTGCTGAGATAGTCCACCTGAATACTCTCCACTTCAGTAAAATGCACCACTGAGACTGGTGCAAGATTGGGCTGTGCCAAGCTGAAAAGCTAGTCAATCACTCTCCTGCACCATTGTGGCACTTGTGGTTCCTCCCTATACATTAATGTCTATTACTGTAGATGCATTGTTGGACCTCACCCAAACTGCCTTTCCTTAGATCAGTGGAAGAAGTGCTGTAGAGCCAAGCATAGGGCTGTTGCTTCCCAGTGATTGATGGTCCATGATTTGTCCTACATAATACCACCCCCCCCCCCCCCCACCAAAGTCTTGCAGATGTCACTACCACTCAATCTGGAATGTCCAGAGGAACTCTTAAGGAGACGAAATGGAACATCCCACCAAGCCAACTACCAAGGAATGACAAGGAGAACAGAAGCTAGATCACAAACTTATGAAACTTGGGGGACCACCAAGACAAGGCACACTAGATCAGCCTCGTGTGAGCCTTTGCCTACAAGACCACTTCCAGTGTCTATGCCATGAAACTAAGGAGCTGCAGGTAGGTAGTTCCTAGTCCTCGGGGCCTGCTTTGTGTAAAAATTCTCCATCTGGCCCCTTCTTCACAGGAAAGCCCGGCCACTCTCTGTTTTGTATTGAAGCACTTTCTAAGGGACCAGCTGACTCTTAGCACAGTTCACCACTCAGCCCTTATGTTCTCACAGCTGGATTACTCTGGCTAACGCCACTTTTGAATTTGCTTCTGAATCAGCAAGAATCAACCGATCATTTAACAGGATGAACTCAAATGTTTTCCCTAGAGACCACAAAGAACAGGAAAACATCTCTACGCAAAGCAGAAAAGCAGAGAATACAATACAAGCTTCACTGCAGCGAGTGTTGAATAAAACACCTTTATTAGCACCAAACAGAGACCCGACATGGGGCAATCTCTACTTTTTTGCTTCCTTACAGAGATACATGGCCTCTACCTTTCCTTACAGAGCTACATGTATCACTACCTTGGAAAAGGTTTTGGGAGCTGTTGCTATACCAAAAGGGCAGCACCCTGAATTGAAAGTGCTTGCCCAGAATGTAGAAATGCAGGTATTGCTTGTGGTTGTCCATCATCACAATGTGGAACTGCAATTTAGCTAGATCCAGAGGTAAGACATTCCCCAGGATGGACTATGACTGACAACATCTACCTGCAAACATGCAGAACATAAAGGGATGCATTGACCCTTTTCAGGTCCAGAGTGGATAGAATGTGCTTCCTTTTCTTGAGCACTACAAAATAGATGGGAGTAGTGCCCCCCCACTGCTCCTGGACATGCATGATCCCAGCTGAATCAACCACCGTAATGTCACCTCTACAGACTGTCTTTTGAGAGATGAGCCATAGAAGGACAGCAAACATTACAAAACAAAACAGGCTTTGAGAGCTACAGGGCATAGCCCTGTTGAACAAACTCCAAGACCCACTGGTTAGAGATACAGTCTCATTTTAGATGGAACAGGCAGAGCCACCCCCTACATGCACCCTCCATGGAGAGGGCTTGTTGACCCTCACTGGGGCCCCTTGATTTCACTCCTCAAAAAGGCTGTCCTTTCTGATATCTTGACCTAGAGAAGCCATATAAAGACCTCCTACTGAAACAGTTTTGGCCCGGGACCTGCTCCCAAATCATTGAATTGAAGACACCATCCTGTTTCTCTGGAAGCCTCCGAGGCTGGCTCTCACCCTGGTCTTTAACAAGCTTCTCCAGATCCTCTCCAAACAATAAGCAGCCCCAAAAAGGGAGCCTGCCCAAATGAGATTTTGAGAACAAATCTAATCAGAACCAGAGCCACCTGTAGGCAAGAGCCTATACCAGTGATGGCGAACCTATGACACGCGTGCCAGAGACGGCACGCAGAGCCCTCTCTGTTGGCACGTGCGCAGTCGCCAGGGCTGCCGAGAGGGGGATGCAGGGGGGACAAAATTCCCCGGGCCGTCACCGCAGTCTCCTCCACCCAGTGGTGTGCTGGAGCCAGCTTGCACGAGCTGGTTGTTCTTGAGGGCAAGCCGGCTCTCCTCTCTCTCTCTCTCTCTCTCTCCCTCCCCCGAGCTACAGGGTCCATCAGAGTACCTGAAGGCGGCATTCTTCGGGGCAGGCAGGAAAGATCCCCAGTCTTGCCTTCCCGCTGTCGGGGCTGACCCTCCCCCACTGCCAGATCGCTCTTTAAAAATGGACACCGAGACTTCTAGTGGCGGCCTCGCGAGACTTCTGCTGAAGTCTTGGAGTCCACCCTTGTAATTCTCGGTGGCAGTAGCGCCGCGGGAGAGTCAGCGCTGGCAGAGGGCAGGCAAGACTGGGGTTCTTTCCTGCCTGCCCCGAAGAATCCACTGGACAACCTGGGTGGCTGAAGGGGGGGGGCAGGGGAGTGAGGAAAATCGCTGGGTATGGGTGGCTGGAGGGGGTGCAGGGGAGAGAGGAGAATTGCTGGGCATGGGTGGCTGGAGGGGGGCAGGGGAGTGAGGAGAATCGCTGGGTATGGGTGGCTGGAGGGGGGGACAGGGGACAGGAGAATCGCTGGGTATGGGTGGCTGGAGGGGGACAGGGGGAGAGAAGAGAATCGCTGGACATGGGTGGATGGAAGGGAGGGCAGGGGGAGAGGAGGGTTGCTGGACATGGGTGGATGGAGGGGAGAGAAGGGAGAGAGAAGAAATGCTGGACATGGATGAAGAAAACAGGCCGAAGCTGGATCCACTGGACAGTTAAGTCTGCGGAGGACCCAGCTTTTACTTACGGATGTTGGGCAAGAAATGAAGAAGAAAGGCGGAAGGTAAAGAAATAAATGGAAAGGAAGCCCTGGAAACAGAGTTAAGAGGACAGATAGCAGCAGAATCGGATACTGAGCCAGCATGATCAGAAAAACAAAGTCACCAGATAACAAAGATAAAAAAAATCATTTTATTTTCATTATAGTGTTTGGAATATGTCCACTTTGAGAATCAGGTGCTCAACCTTAAAAGTTTATATTTATTTACTTATTTATGGCATTTTATCCCACATTAAACATGAATTAGATTGGAACCTGGGATCATTTAATTTGCAACAGCAAAAATCACATTAATTATTCAAAAGCATGCCAAATGCTTTTAAAGTTCTGTTATTCAGGTTAAATTGCCCTATTGGCACTTTGCGATAAATAATTAGATTTTGGGTTGCTGTTTGGGCACTCGGTCTCTGAAAGATTCGCCATCACTGGCCTATAGGCTAAAGCTCAGGATCTCAGAGGAATGGACATCTCTGGACTCAATAAGGGAAGGGCCCATGGACTGATCCCTGAGAGTCAAACACTGGACAAGGGACTTGACTCTGGACCACAGGTTCCATTCTAGGGAGTCAGGCCTATACTAAAAAAATCCTGCTGCACCAGTTCAACCTGCACCATTTGCTGGAGGCAGAGGAATACTGACAAGTTCCAGACTTTAGCTTTTCTGCCTCTATCTGCTGGTAGGGGGGCATAATTCATTGGTCTGGACTGGTGTAGCAGGAAGAAAAGAAGTTTTTGTAATTGAGATACAACAATTCCAGTCAAATCAAAAGCTGCTAGTAGTGGCTTCTAAGGACTTTCCTCTTTTTGAATAGATTCACACATTTCATCTGAAATAGTTCTGAATGTTTCTAGCAGATATGAGATTGCTTTAGCATTTTTGCTGGATCCTTTTTATTCTTTCCAACCCAAGAGAAGTTGGAAACAATTATACACAAGGGATCAGGAATGTCAGTTATTTTGCTCTTAGAAAGGCAGACAATCTGAAAATTTAACAAACTGGAAAAAAGCAGTAAGGCACACTAGGTTGAAAACTGGACGAGAGGTTGGAGAGAAATAAGCTCCACAAAAATGGCTGAATGCATTTTTATGGGAGATACCCTGAAAACCCCGACTGGCTGGGTGTGCTCCGAGGACTGGGTTGAAAACCTCTGGTTTATGCCCTTCATTTCATTTACTGGTTACATGCAAGGTCATCTAAAGCTCTTGTGGCTTCACAAGCTCCATGCACACAGCCATCCTCCACTGAACATTACTTATATCTGCCATGTACCTGCATCCAACTTGATGCCATCATCGAAACGAGAGAAGAGGCGGTATCGTTGGGCCCAGTACTTGGCCAGTTGTGGAACGGCAGCAATCTCGGGAGGCAACGATGGCATCTTTTTCTGCTTCCTCCTCTTTCTGATCCTTTTTTTCGGGGTGCTTCTTTCAGCTAAAAAAGAAAGGTCTATGTTTTTATTTTCAGTTTACTTTCACGTTACAGAAATTATATATTCTTGAGTCAGTACAGGAATTAAGAACTCAATCGAGCAAAAATCACTCACAACCAAAAACAAAACACTTTAGCCTAAGAAATTCAAGTAAGGAAAAACACAGGGACCAGCTTAAAACAAACTGCTATGAGCTCCAGCCCTAGATGAGAACTAAGTGAGATTTCCTGTGCTTACTACAGCTGCATAAATAAGAATATTGCTTAAAAGTATGACCTACTTCTTTATTTATTTATTTGTAACACTTATACCCGCAGTTACAGCAACAAGGAATCTCTTAAGCAGTTTTTTTGCAGCAACATAAGAATGTAAGAAAAGCCATGCTAAGTGAGACCAAAGTCCACTGAGCTCCACTGATCTAAGCATTCTGTCTCCAGCAATGGATCGTTCAGGTCACAAATAGCTGGAACATACCCAAAGGTAGATCTATTTCTCACAGGCCATTTCCAGAGATAAGCAATGGCTGTCCCAAACCTATCTAATACAATTTTAATGGAATTTTCCTCTAGGAACATGTCCAAATATCTCTTCGACCTTGCAGTGTTACTTACCTTAAGCACATTCTTCAGTTTAATTATGCACTGCATGAAAAAAAAAATAATTTTTCCAATTCATTTTCAGTCTGATGGTGGTTAATATCCTTTCGTTTTAGTAGATATCTCTTTTCCAAGCTGAAGAGCCCTAACCTGATTAGCCTTTCTTCATAAGTGAGATGTTCGATCCAATTCATCATCACTTTTGTTGTTCTTCTCTGGATCTTTGCTGAAATCAAAGAGGTGTAAAAAAAAGAGAAGGCATCTAAAACAGCATATGCAAGGCTATGAGATTCACACAGGCATCACTGTTTCTTAATGAGAGAAATCAGAGAAAAGAAACCCAAGCTGATGTAAGTGTTCAAAGGTAGGATGGAGCACTATACACTTGGGTGCAACTCCCAAACCACAAACCAACCAGCACATAGTCAGAAAAGTGGTAGCTGAGACATAACCCAATGAAAGGTGCAACTACGAATACCATCAATAATAATACCCACAGAACCAAACATCAAGCCTGTCAAGTAGGAGAGCGCTGGGAACGCCTGCACACCCGGGACACTTTCTGCCAGGATGAAGATCCACCCGCTGATGAACCCGAAGCCTCCGGGGAATGCTCTTCCTGTGGCAAATCACTAAAGCCCAGCTCATGCAAGTTTTCCAAGCCTCTTTAACTGTAGACAGCTTTTTTGATGTACCTCCCACCGTCAGCAGGAGTGCAAAAGGAAATAGCCACTGGTATCGCAACTATGCTTGCTGAAGACACCATGTAACTGCACGAAAGTCTCTACAGCACTGCAGAGTGCGACTGGCCAGATCTTGGTAAACTGAGAGTTTACCATTGTTCCACACTACTTTCTTCAATGCTTTGGCTTTTCTTAAAACTTGCTCTTTCAAAGCAAAATCCGCAAAGCAGGCTATTATACTTCTCGGGCGGGAATCAGCATGAGGACCCAAACTACTATGCACTCGGTCCAGTTTGACATGATCAAGTCCCTCAGCAGGTGCATCCAGAGAATCAGAGTGGAGTATAAAAGTGCACAAATCTTGCACAACCTGCGAACAGTTAACATCCTGATCCGACTCAGGGATGCCCTTGAATCGCAAGTTAGAGTGCCGGGAGTGGTTTTTGAGGTCCTCAACCGCATCTTGTAATTCGGCCTTCTCAGCAGCGCTTTGTTTTTGTACCGCGCACAGGGAATCTGGGTCAGTTCCCACTGAGTCCATCTGCTCTTCCACCTCCTACAGGCGAGTCCTGATCTCTGAGGTCTTGCTTCATGTCAGCTAGCATGCTGTGAACATCTGCATGCTAGCTGACATGTCAGTCTTTAATTCCTTGAACCACCACTGAACATTAACCTGGGAAATCCCTGCTTCGCTCCAGTCCCATTCCACAAGTGCTTCCTTGTCAGACTCTGAATGGTCAGATGCCATCTTGCCTGCATGCTCTGAGGTCTGATCAGCTCTAGAAGAAGTCGGGTGAACCTTCTGAGGCATCACATATTTATACTTTTCCAAACATTTGCAGGTATCTCTCCACACCACAATCCAAACACTTGCTACCAAAAAATGCTCACGAACAAGGGAGAAATCACTTTTAAAAGCACTCCAACGACAGAGCTCAATGCTCAGGCTGATCTGCTGCCGTAACATCACTTCCTCTCTTGTCTTGTAAACTTGGGGCGATCAGTGATGCATCTCTTTCATTTATGCATATCTAAAAAATGTGTGTTTCTTCTTTTTCAGTATTGCTAAAATCCACCTCTTTCTGGGCATACCACCAAAATGTTCATCCATTCTAACATTGTCTCCCTACTCCTCATGGGTATCCCATGAAACCATCTTTCCCCATTCTGATCCTAACCTAACACTCTCAGTGCTTTCATACCAATGTTGGTTCTACTTTATCCCTCACAGTGGCTTGGAGTATCAAACTACTGTTAGAACTTTTTGCCTTTCTTTTGGTGCCTATGGGATCCTTCAGGCTGCTCGTAGTCTTGAAGGGCTGTTACCTCTGTGGCAGATGCCTACCAGCAAGTTTTAAGCAATTTTCAGTAAAAATGGACAAAAAAAATTTCCACTGTTAAAGAGTGTGAAATTTCTTGTCTCAATGACTTTAATGGACCTGAATCAAGTTTTTGGAACCTGAAAACAAACTGCACAGCTGATTGGAAAAATGAACCAATCTGAAAATTTCTCCCATGCATATCCCTGGGACTTACAGAGGTCACTCATTTGTATGAAATTTCTTTATAACATTGTCACCCTACAATATTTACTAATACACAGATTTTGGAAACTAGTTGTATTCATCACATGCTTAACAGATGTTGTCAAAAATGCAAGGGGGGAGGGGAGGAAAAAAATTGATGAGCCAGAAAAGAATTACAATGTAGGAACAATGAGATAATAAATCAGACACAGAACACTGAAGAATTATACCTACCTTAAAAGTCGTTATTGGAATCTCTTGTTTACTGCTGCATTAGTAGAAGATCAATAAAGGATTAGCTTTAACTATCTGCTTTTAGTTATGGTATGCTGAGCCCGAAAGCAGCATTCTCTCTAGGGTACAAGATCAGTCCTGTCTGCAGAACGCCCTCCTCTGCTGTTCCCAGTGCAGAGCTTTCATTGCCATTAATATTAATTGGGTTGTCTGACTGAGTGTTTGTTTGTTTTACCTTTCCTATTTTATGATGGAGTTTGTTTCCTTTTTATCTAGGTTTTTTTTATTTTTTTATTTGTAGTTATAACCCGCTTAGATCCCCTAGCTGGGAATATGTGGTACAGTAAGTTTTTAACATCTGCATGTGAATATGCATGGTAGAAAAAATGCTTGTGGCCACTGCAGGTGTAACTTCCATATCAGAGCTCTGCATCGTGAATATTCAACCAATTTAGCAGTCAGAAGAATCCCTAGGAGCTATGCTCAAAAAAGAGAGATGTTTTCTGCTGCTTTTATGGCAGACCATTTTAACACTTATCACACCGACCTTAAATACTTTTATAAAAAGTATCAACTGTCTCCCTGAAGGCAAAAAGCAACCACCCACACCAAGTTACATTACACAAAAGACAAGCAAAATATAGCATAAAGCAAAATACCTACTTTAACTTATTTACTCCTGGAGGAATTTTGCACAGGCAACTACACACAGCAGAATTTCCACAAAACTCCCCGCCTTCGCATAATTCTGTATAAGGACCAAGGAGGCACAGCAACTGGCACCACTGACCTGCCCTGATGCTCACACAACAAGCCCTACCCAAGTGTGCAGCCCTCACCCATGCTACACCCCTCGGCTTCATGCCCTGTGCTCTTCAGCACAAGCACAGGAGGAGAGTGGCTGTACTTCTGAATGCATCTTCATTTGCCATGATGGCTGGGACTGCTAAATTTGAACTGTGCGGGACACCCTAGAGTCCTGTAGTTCAAATTCAGCCAGTCAGAACCAGCACAGCAGAGTATGATGTGGCCCAACAGGCAGACCCTCTCCTCCTCCAGTTGTGAGGAATGGTGCCAACAAGGGATGATGAGCAAACTACATGTGTGAGGAGCAGAAGTAGATGGAAGGGGCAAGCCGGGGTGGGGTGGGGGGCAGGAGGGGTGTTTTGATGACAACAGAATAGACTAACAGTGCTCTTTGATGAACTCCAATGGAAGAAGTCTGCAGTCCATGTCAGTAAAGATGGTACAGGTATTGGCATTGGGAGGGCACAAAATGGGACTGCGGCCATTGTCAGGGCTAGAGATTTTGAGCTTTGGATGAAGGATGCTCGCTGCGTGTGCTCAGCGATAGAAATATCTGAAGCCCACATGGTGAAAGAACTGCATGGTGAGAAGAGGGAACCAGTTACGACAAGGTCAGTATGGTGCTGTGAAAATCATTTTGATGAAGTTATGTCTCTTTGGTGCAGCATTATTTAGGGGCAATATCTTGAAATGGTTTAGTTTTGTGAATATATTTACAGTAATGAACCTCATGCCTAAGCCAGGGTATGAGGAGTATGATCCGAATCCCTCAAACTTAGTGCCAACATTAACCACAGTACTTGCATCATGCCAAAGAAAGCTTCCATAAGATGTAACATGTGTAGGCAACCTACACAGATATGCTTGAAAATTCTTTTTAAATCTACCCCATTTTTGTGGTTTCGGACTGCGTTTGTCATTTAAGAAATCTTCTTCTGAACCTAATTCACAGAGTAATATAGTTTGGGAGTGACACCACTATGATCAATACCATTTCTCTCTTTCAAAATTATGCCTGGTTTCCATGCATATTGGTTGGAATGGGGATATCCCAGGTGATCATAACCTCTTCATTCTACATAATTCTGTTAGGGCCACGATCCCAGTGCTTTTCTGGTACAAAGTTTCCAACAGAAGAGATGTGTCACCTTATTTTTTATTTTTGTTACATTTGTACCCCGCGCTTTCCCACTCATGGCAGGCTCAATGCGGCTTACATGGGGCAATGGAGGGTTAAGTGACTTGAAGCAAAAACAACAGTGGATCCAAAAAAACCTCTCAGATGGTGTCTTCTTAAACAAGTTCTTTATTGTAAAGTGAATAAAAATGAATAAAAACAACAGCCCGACACGAAATCGTGTTTCGGCCGTATAGGCCTGCGTCAGGGGTCTATTTCCTTCCAATCAAGAAAGAAATATGTAGATAAAATTAGCTGAACAAATTTCTGCAAATTGAAATGCTCGATTCAAGGATACTGCCACATAAACTTTCCTGTCAAGCCAGTGATTACACAAATGTAAAAGCGGAATCACTGGCTTGACAGGAAAGTTTATGTGGCAGTATCCTTGAATCGAGCATTTCAATTTGCAGAAATTTGTTCAGCTAATTTTATCTACATATTTCTTTCTTGATTGGAAGGAAATAGACCCCTGACGCAGGCCTATACGGCCGAAACACGATTTCGTGTCGGGCTGTTGTTTTTATTCATTTTTATTCACTTTACAATAAAGAACTTGTTTAAGAAGACACCATCTGAGAGGTTTTTTTGGATCCACTGTTGTTTTTGCTTCATTGCTCTGCTGTGGAGAAAACACCTTCTGTGCGGGTTGGGTTAAGTGACTTGCCCAGAGTCACAAGGAGCTGTGCCTGAAGTGGGAATCGAATTCAGTTCCCCAGGACCAGAGTCCACCACCTTAACCACTAGGCCACTCCTCCACTCCTTCTGTCTTTCTATATAGAAATTTTCAACCATCAGCACTTTGCAGCCAGCTAAGAGATGAATAACCATGTCGGACAGACGAGAGAGGGTGGTGGTAAATGGAACCTGCTCGGAGGAAAGGAAGGTGAGTAGTGGTGTGCCTCAAGGATTGGTGCTGGGGCCAATTCTATTTAATATATTTATGAGTAACATTGCTGAAGAATTAGGAGGAAAATTTTGCCTTTTTGCAGGTGATATGAAGATTACAATAAGAGTGGATACCCCAGAAGAAGTAGAAAACATGAGATGACAACAAAAATTAGAATGGAATAGAGACTGGCAGATGAAATTTAAAGCAAAGAACTGTAAAGTGCTGCAGAAATCCAAAAGGAGATATACCGGATTTGAGGTGAGAGGGACCTTGGGGTGATCATGTCTGAGGATCTCAAGGCAGCGAAACAATGTGACAAAGTGGTGGCTATAACCAGAAGGTTGCTTGGCAGCATTGAAAGAGGTATAACCAGCAGAAGAAACGAGGTGCTGATGCCACTGTACAAGTCATTGGTGAGGCCCCACTTGGAGTACTGTGTTCAGTTTTGGAGGCCATATCTCACTAAGGGCTCCTTTTGCAAAGCTGCGCTGCCGATTAGGGCATGCCAAACATGACGTAGCCCATGGGAATAGAATGAGCTTCTTTGTATTCAGCGCTCCGCTGATCGTTGGTGCAGCTTTGCAAAAGGAGCCTAAGGATGTAAAAAGACTTGAAGCAGATAAAAGAAAAGCAACAATAATGATAAGGGGTTTGGACCAAAAGACTATGAGAAAAGACTTGAGGAAATGAATATGTATACCCTAGAGGAAAGGGACAGAAGTGAAATGATACAGATGTTTAAATATTTGAAAGGTATTAATATGCAAACAAATCTTTTCTAGAGAAGGGGATGCAGTAGAATTAGAGGACATGAACTGAGGTTGCGGGGGGGTGGGGGGTGGGGAGGGGTCAACTTAGGAGTAATGTCAGGAAGTAATTTATCATGGAAAAGGTGGTGAATGCTTGGAATGTCTTCTCGTGGGAGGTGGTGGAGATGAAAACGGTAGAAAAATTTAAAAATTTGTGGGATAAACACACGATTCCTATATGGAAAGAAAATGAAAGCAAAATAAAACTTAGTGGGGCTTAAGACAGCAACTCCAGTAACAGGAAAATAAGGCCAGTGTGGAGTAGACTACTATGGTCTGTGCCTCATTTTTGGCTAGACACATCTGGATACACTGGAGTGGGCTTAAATGGCAACTCCAGTAGTTGGGGTGTATTATTCAGTTCTGGACAGACTTCTATGGTCTGTGCCTGAAAATGGCAATCAAGATAAAGAATATGTATGTTATATTGCATCATATGCTATGAATTTGTCTTACTGGGCAGGCTGGATGGACTGTGCATGTCTATCTGCCATCATCTACTATGTTATGTTACAAATATGTCTGTTGTACTAATTGTTTTTTTTCTGTGCTTGCTGGGAACCATCTTATTCGCAATCTGGGCTGCAACTATCAATTCCTCATCCTTAGGTTTTCCATTCCTTTTTTCTTAACCATTCATGTGTCATGTTGTCATAATAAATGCCTCTTGGAGAAATACTTCCCCACTGTATTTGTGCTTTTGGTACTTGTTTCTCCACATTTGCTGATCCAATTCTTTGAAGGTGTTTTTCCTCTTTTTTTTTTTTCTTTTAATTCTGTTGCTTCCTTCCACTGATGATTCTCATTTATTCCTTCTACTCATCAGAACACTTGTCCACATTTAATGACAGAGATCGTTTCCGGATGTTTACTTTCATATTTCAACATTTTTAGTTTATTTGGATCAGAGGATTATGTTAAGCAATCCTGGAGGATTATGATGGTAGCTACTACTACTTAACATTTTTAAAGCGCTACTAGGGTTACGCAGCGCTGTACAGTTTAACATAGGACGGTCCCTGCTCAAAGGAGCTTACAATCTAAAGGACAAATGTACAGTCAGTCAAATAGGGGCACTCTAGATTTCCTGAAAGGTATAAAGGTTAGGTGCCGAAAGCAACATTGAAGAGGTGGGCTTTGAGCAAGGATTTGAAGATGGGTAGGGAGGGGGCTCGGCGTATGGGCTCAGGAAGTTTATTCCAAGCATAGGGTGAGGCGAGGCAGAAAGGGCGGAGCCTGGAGTTGGCGGTGGTGGAGAAGGGTACTGAGAGGAGGGATTTGTCCTGTGAGCGGAGGTTTCGGGTGGGAGCGTAAGGGGAGATGAGGGTAGAGAGGTAATGAGGGGCTGCAGACTGAGTGCATTTGTATGTAAGAAGGAGAAGCTTGAACTGAATGCGGTATCTGATTGGGAGCTCTATATGTATAATATGTATAAAAACTTTCATTCCTCTGGTTTGTGAACTACACCAGTTCTTATAAATATCCTTGTGGGCATGGAGTTTTCTTGTTCATGCATTCTTTTTTTTTTACTATTTTTTATTTGCATTTCAAATACTTCAAGACAATATCTTGATAAGACATTCAGAACAATTCATAACAATACTACTTGTTTATATATTCAGTGGAGCAAGGCCAGTCTACAATTCCAAAACTGTATGAATGTGAAAATTGCTAACCGATTAACGGCTTGTAGCTTATTTTGTGATCTTAGGTACTCTTCAATATCAATTTTAGTCTCCTGTAATACCTACTGATCTTTTCTCTAAGCTATTTATGTTTGTCGCTTCTTCCCCTGTTCCTACATATTTATATACACCTTCCTGTTCAAGTTCTTTTACCTTACAATCAAGCCGAGGGATGCTTTTACTTTTGCTTAATGTTCCCTTAAGGAAGTTTGCCTTACCCCATTTGTCCAGACCAAAAGTCATCTTAATATCTGAGAAGCTTTTTACTACACAAAGTTGTTTCTCTAATTGTTCATCACTGGAACTGTACAGCTTTAAGTCATCTACAAATATTACGTGTGAAGTCATCTCTGATCATTACCATCTTTAGGATTAAGGCTAAATCCATAGCAAAATGTTTGAGTTTTTAAACTCATCAAATCAGACATACTAAGGAACACAATAAGACTTTATTAATTCAAACTGTTTTTAGTATCAGCAGCCTGAATACACATCCTACTAAAGTACTACAATTCAACCATTTTTTCCTGAACCTTGAGGGCTGATTTTACAGTGCCAGCCAACAGACTAACAAAGTAGTCTTCACAAGGACAGTGAAAGTACAGGTCTATTTGTGAAAGCGGAGCTTTAACTGTTGTCTGCAGCAGCTGGCTATTCGCAAAGGCCCCAGCCACTTCATAATAAAGCTAAGTGTGCTGATAATGACATGATATAAACCTTGCAAATGTTTTATGTTGGTTTTTCTAATTTCATAAAGGGATTTTCATTTTTGGTGCATATTCTTTGGAGTGGAGCTTTTCTGACTAGGTTTTCCCCATTATTTATTTTTTTAATTGGTAGGGGTTTTCTCTTGGCCTTTTTTTTCTCCACTCATAAAAGATTATTTTGAAAACCTTTTACAAATATTTTTGAAAGCAATGTTAAAAGAAGTAAGGTCAAGCCAGTAATAAGAATGGAGATCCTTGATAAACATGTATTTAAAGAGCAAGGTTTTGTGGGCGAGGCTTTCTGTGGTCCTTGGGAGTAATTTTTGCTTGCAGCAGATATGCGCTAGAAGGAATAACCCTTCAAGCAAACGATTAGTTTTGGATGGTGGATCTCTAGATTGTTTGCTTTCTCTTATACAAAGGTCACGAAGAGTGCCAGTACTAAGTGGGAAATGAATGCTGGCTTCCCTTGCTCTCAGCCCACTGCTTGGCTGGCCATCTTCTCTCCAGAGTAGGTGAGTACATAAAAAACATAAGAGTAGTCAAACTGGGTCAGACCAATGGTCCATCTAGCCCAGTATCTTGTTTTCCAAATAAATACCTGGCAGAAACTCATATCGTGGCAACACTCCATACTATAAATCCCAGGGAAAGCAGTTGCTTCCCATGTCTGTCTCAATAGTAGACTATGGCCTTTTCCTCCAGGAATTTGTCCAAACCTTTTTTAAACCTAGATACACTAACCGCTGTTACCACATCCAGCAAAGAGTTCCAGAGCTTAACTATTCATCGAGTGAAAAAATATTTCCTCCTATTTGTTTTAAAAGCATTTCCAGGTAACTTCCTCGAGTGTCCACAAACCACCCTGGCACTAACCAGGCAGTGTAGTTACAGTTGGAGACAATATTCATCAGCACTGCATGATTAAGTGCCACTGAATAATTGGTGGCTGATATGCTGAATGCAATTAAATTGAGCTGGAACTTTGAATATTGGGATCTAAAGTTGCTTATTGATCTCTTTGCATTATGACCTCTGAGTAAAATGGTATTTATTTATTTATTGGGATTTATTAACTGCCTTTATAAAAGACATTCACCCATAGTGGTGTACAGCAGGTACAGTTTAACACAGTGGTTCCCAAACCTGGTCCTGGAGGCACCCCAGCCAGTCAGATTTTCAGGATACCCACAATGAATATCCATGAGAGAGATTTGCATGTTGTGAAGTCAGTGTATGCTGATCTCCAATACAATGTCAGCATAATACTAATGAAATATCTAATTAGCACACAATGAGAACATTCAAATAACGTTGCTGTGATACTAATGCTTTTCTACAATACAGCTTACTATATAGCTGAGGGCCCAAGTATAGATATATAGATGGGGACAAGATGGTCAGTTGGGATAAATAGATGGGTGGCTAAACTAAAGGCAAGTTCTTTGTACAGTTAAACAAGATATAAGGAACTGATTAAGTTACAGTGTGTTTGAGGGAAAGTTTTCAGACTATTTTATTATTGAAGAATTTATTCCCCTCCAAATCACCTAGATTTATGGCAGGTTACAATCAAACATCCATAAGCAAGATAAAAATACATAACACAAGAAGGTATGTCTTGTTTCTGTGTTTGCTGCAAAATCAAAATCATTTGAGCACAGATCATGTAGTACAAGAGCCACTCCTGTCCCAAGCCCAGTTTTTGTATCGTATGTAATTCACAATTGACATTACATGGAAAATTATATAAAAAGATTCTTACCTTCTTTTTCAACCTGCAAGTAGTCTGGGATATCTAAGGCCACCAGCTCTCTTGAAGAAGAGACTTCAGTCCGCCCCAAATTGTCAATAGCTGTAACACCAGTGTCATCCTGCACATCTGAAGCTCTGTTCACTCTGGGCACGCATAAGACAGAATCTGAGTGTATCTCCTCACAGCTTGCTTGTCCTCCATTTGGACTCTGTGGCATGGTGGGACACTCCCTCTCAGTGGAGCTCCCCGGTTCAGATTCACTGTCCGTAGAAGAGCCTGATGCTTTTTCTGGAAAGAGGCAGTCGTCCACATTATTCTCCACAGGACCACTAATCTGTTTTAAGAAGTTCTGAACCTGGAAACAGCCAAAGAATATAAATTAAGAACAGAAAAAAAAACAAAAAAAATCAAAATGGTAACTTTTTGGTGATGGTTACATTTGTGCCATCACACTAACTGCAAGGAACAAACATTCAACATTAAAGACTTCTATTCCAGTTTATCATTATATATTTTTGATATCTAATATAATAAAACGCACCGTGAACGTTCTAATGAGGACAACGTTCTGAAGTCACTAAAAAACACTCCCTGAAGGGTTCGTGGGGTTCGTGGAGTTCGTGGTGTGAAGCCACCCAGCCATCTCTGCCCCGCCCTCGCGTCAAACGTCATGACGTCGAGGGCGGGGAAAACACACGGATCGCGAGGGCAGAAAAAAAAACAAACGGATCGCACCCACGCACGGTGCGTTTTACTATATTGCATTTACCTCTGTGGTGGCGGTTCCGGCAGCGCAGCGTCAGGGAAGGAGGCGGCGCTCCCGACGTCTAGCCTTCCCTTCGCTGTGTTCCGCCTTCTTCTGACGTCAAACGTCAGAAGAAGGCGGAACACAGCGAAGGGAAGGCTAGACGTCGGGAGCGCCGCCTCCTTCCCTGACGCTGCGCTGCCGGAACCGCCACCACGGAGGTAAATTAAAAAAAAAAAGAAAAGGGATGTGGGTGGGCAGCAAAGTTGAACACTGGGAGCAGGAGGGCAGGGGAAAAACGACAGCATGGATGCGAAGAGGAGGGGGGGGGGGAAGAAGAGGGCGGGCCAGGCTGGGACATGGGACAGAGAGGAGCATGGATGCGAGGAGGGGTCATGGAAGGAAGAGAGGGGAATTACATGAAAAGGAAGAATGGAGGGGGCAGGGGACAGAGGAGCATGGATGGGCATAGATTGGGAGGGCAGAGCTCAGGGAGAGAGGGAAATTGCTGGAAAGGGAAAAATGGAGGGGCCAGGTGACAGAGGAGCATGGATGGACATGGATTGGAAGGGCAGGACTCAGGGAGAGGGGAATTGCTGGATAGGGATGAATGGAGGGGACAGATGGGCATGGATGGATATGGATTGCAGGACAGGCCTCAGGCAGAGAGGGGAAATGCTGGATAGGGAAAAATGGAGGGGACAGATGGGCATGGATGGATATGGATTGCAGGACAGGCCTCAGGCAGAGAGGGGAAATGCTGGATAGGGATGAATGGAGGGGACAGATGGGCATGGATGGATATGGATTGGGAGGGCAGGCCTCAGGGAGAGAGGGCAATTGCTGGATAGGGAAAATGGAGGAGCCAGGTGACAGATGAGCATGGATGGGCATGGATTGGAAGGGCAGGACTCAGGGAGAGGGGAATTGCTGGATAGGGATGAATGGAGGGGACAGATGGGCATGGATGGATATGGATTGCAGGGCAGGCCTCAGGCAGAGAGGGGAAATGCTGGATAGGGATGAATGGAGGGGGCAGGTGACAGAGAAACATGGATGGCCATGGATTGGGAGGGCAGGGCTCAGGGAGATAGGGGAATTGCTGGAAAAGGATGAATGGAGGGGGCAGGGGCCAGATGGCCATGGATTGGGAGGGCACGGCTCACACTCTCTCTCTCATATACAATGTCTTTCTGACTCTCCCTCTCACACACTCTGTCTCACACTGTATCACATTCACTCTCTATGTGCCACACAGTCACTCACACACTCGCTTGGTCTCATACACTCACTCTCACAGAGAATCTGTGTCTCACACACACTCTCTCTCTCGCCCACACACACACACACTCTCTCTCACACTGTGTCTCACATACACACTTGCACACACTCTCATTCTCACACACACACTCTCTCACAAACACACTCACACCCAGACTCACTCTCTCTCTCACACACTCACACTTTCACTCTAACTCTCAAACAGTCACTCTCACATACACTCTCCCAAACATACACACTCCAAGGAAAACCTTGCTAGCGCCCGTTTCATTTGTGTCAGAAACGGGCCTTTTTTACTAGTTTTATATATTTTCAAAAGTGACTTTCTTAAAAAAAAAATCATTACTACTCAGGTATCTGAAGGATAATGAAAAAGACATGGATGCGAGTACAAGGCAGAATCCTTGACACATTCAACCTATCTAGTCTGTGCCTGTAAAAAATCAATCTGACCTGTTTTCACAGTTCAGTAACAAAGACAGCAAACTTGCAAATGATTAGCAATTCCTTCCTAAACTCAGAAAACATCAACAATAATCTCAGGTGTATTCATAGTCATTCAGCACACATGTTACTCTCACTCATTTTTGGGTTCAGAAATTCCTGCTTTCTTGTGCAGTAATCTGCAGAATCAACTTTCCAGTCAGTGCCTACCCGGTGATTGTCAAGTTGACATTTAAAAAACATATTGTATCTCTCTTCTGCCCCCCCCCCCCAAAAAAAAAAATGTTACAAACAAGGCCTGATGATTTTGTGGACCCCAGCCCACCTCCTGACCACCCCATGTTTAAAAAAAAAAAAAAAAAAAAAGAATAAAGCCTAGTGGTCTAGGGGATCCCGGCCCCTCCAAAACTCCATGGTGGTCTAGTGGGACCCCAAACCAAGGGCCCTCATACCTGAAAGGAGGCAGGAGTGATGCCCACTTGCTCCTGCCTCTGAGCGCCGTCATCTTCAAAATGCATTGGGATGCACTGGGTGGGGCCTATTCACCACCTAAGAGAGTGTCTCCCTTATATGGTAGATAGGATGCACTGGGGCGGAGCAGGGTGGACATCACTCCTGCCTTCTTCCAGGCATGGAAGCTGGCCTTCAGTTGGGCTGGGGTCCTGAAAGACCACTGGGGAGGTTTTTGGGGAGTCTTGGGGGGGGGGGGGGGGGGGAGTCACATCAGGAGGTGAAGGGCTGGATTTTGGGTGGTCGAGTTGGAGGGTGAGAAGGGGTGCCGCTAGACACCTCTCCTCTCAGACAACCTTTCTATGCTACCCTGGAGAAAAGTTTCCAGCGCTAAATGCACAAGGGAAACTATTTTTTTTTCCTTTAGAACATATCTGTAGGGTTAATGACCACATATAAATGTGGTCTGCGCTGAAACCATTTGTGCATGCCACCCAATCCAATCTGCGTGCAGACCTGGCATTAACAGCCTGTTAACACCGGCAGTACTTTTCAGCATTGGCTCACTGAGATTTTACAGTATTATTGCTATGCAAGAGAGCCATCGATTGAGTCCTGGCTCCTGCATATGGATGCACTGAGCTAAGGTCAAATTGATAAGTACCTTATGCAGTGTTTTATTCTTCTTCAGTGGTGCCTCCTCAAACTCCTCTGGGAAAAAAATGTGCTTGTTTTTGGATCCTATTGGCCTGTGCATGTCTAGAAACTTGGACTTAAGTTTCACATCCTTCTCCAGGTATTGCACCTTCCGGCAACTGAGCTGTGAAATTCCACCATACCTACCAACACACAAATCAAGTCAGTTAGGCCAACAATAAATGCAGTCAAATGACCTCCAAGGTCCCACATATACAAGCAAACTGCCATCTACTGAGCAAATATTTAAATAAGGTGACACCACCACTCCATAAATCCATGGAAAACCTCACATGTACTGCAAAGGCTCAAATTTGATATACTGCTTATAACGTATCTATGTGGTTTAGAAAAAAACAACAACATTAATAGGGGAAAAAGTAAAAACACAACAATACATTGATAAAAATAAAATTATTATTAAATCTAGTAGTTACCTAGACATCTATATATATAAAACTCACCCTCAACGTTCTATTGGCTGCTGACGTCACTGAAGCCAAGGTTCGTATGTTCGAAGCTCTGAAGCCTTGAAAATCACAGCCTCTGGGCCCCGCCCTCGCGTCAAACGTTATGACGTTGAGGGCGGAGACGGAGCAATTCACCGCCCTCGTGTCAATCGTTATGACGTTGAGGGCGGAGCTGGAGCAATTCACCCACATCGACGACAGGTGGGGAGGGGGCCACAGGAAAGCCTTGCTAGCGCCCATTTCATTGGCTCCAGAAACGGGCCTTTTTTTTACTAGTAAATACATAAGTGTCATCATACTGGGATGGACCGCAAGTCCATCAAGTCCAGCATCCTGTTTCCAACAGTGGCCAATCCAGGTCACAAATATGTGGCAAGATCCCAAAAAAGTAAAACAGATTTTATGCTGCTTATCCTAGGAATAAGCAGTGGATTTTTTTTAAATGAAAATTTTTTTTTTATTGAAATACATTATATAGGTATATAAATGCACAAGACAACAACAACAACAACAACAAAACAAGCCATAGCGATACCCGAGTCACACCCTCTCTCGCTCCTCCCGCCCGCCACCTTGACCCGAAAGTGAAAACAATCCCAAGGGCACACCGCTGTTAAACAGTGGATTTGTTTTTCTTTTAGAAGTTGTCCAAACCTTTTAAAAACACTGTTAAGCTAACTGCTTTTACCATATTTTCTGGCCAACAAATTCCAGACTTAACTACACGTTGTGTGAGAAAATTGTTTTTCCATTTGTTTTAAACTTGCTACTTAGTAGCTTCATTGTGTTCCCCCTAACCATTGTATTTTTGGAAAAAGGTAAATGATTCATGTCTACCTGTTCCACTCCGCTCAGTATTTTATAGACCTTTATCATCTCCCTTCAGCCGTATCTTCTTCCAGCTGAGGCGTCCTAGCCCCTTTAGCCTGTCTTCATATGGAAGTTGTGCCATCCCCTTTATCATTTTGGCCACCCTTCTCCGTACCTTTTCTAATTCCACTATATCTTTTTAGGGATGCAATAACCAAAATTGCACACAATATTTGAGGTGCGGTTGCTTGGAACTCTCATCAGTTCACGAGATTTAATATTTTGTAAGCAACTTAAAAAAAAATGTCTAAAAAATACATGGGCTAATTTTATCAAAGTGGATGTGTTGTTTTTTAATATTGTAATTGCCAGATGTAGTGTTCTGGTTTTTGTTATTGTAATCCACATGGAACAGAGTAGGCTTTTGTGGAATATAAATTTTAAGTGTAGTGTAACGTAATCATTGAGTGATACAAAGGCATAATAATATTCTCAGTTTTGCTCTCTATTCCTTTCCTAATCATTCCTAACATTACATTTGCTTTATTAGCCGCTGCTGCAACTGAGCAGAAGGTTTCAACGTATTAATCATGACAACTCTTAATGTGGAACCTTGCATCATGTAGCTATAGTTTGGGTTCTTCTTCCCTACATGCATCAATTTGGACTTGAACACATTTAACCCTGCATTTTATATATGGCGCTCAGATTAGTGCAACAAAGATGTGCGTGCAAATCAACTGAGTAACAATTGGCACTCAATAAAATTTACACACACATCTGGTTGTGCTAACCTATATAATAAAACGCCCCTCCAACGTTCTGAAGCTGACTGCGTGGACATAAGCCTTGAGGCATTCGTGCTTCTGTATCCATCTCCTGAAATGATGACGTCTCCCACTTCCGGGTTCGTCAGCAAAGACAGTGCCCAATCACAACATAGCAGCGTGAGCCAACTCCGTCGCGTACCTGTGCTGACGGGGGGACCCCAACCCCTGACATCCGAAGTCCTCTTCTCGGCTGCCGCGGCGTTGCTTGCTGAATGATCTGATCAAGTTTCTGTGCGCGCGTCTGACAAACAAAATCCAACTTCTCCCCCCTCCCCCATTCCACATAATTATAAGGCAGAAGTTCAGAAGTCCCAGGCACCTAGAAAACATTTTCATCTGGACACCTTAAAGTTTAGATGTCTCAGAAGTGGGTGTGGCTGAGTAAGGAGTACGAAGTATAGCCACCAAACTCCCTCCTGTCCACCCAACATACAATAAAATTGTACAAGGAGGATGTCTCAATCACCTCTGCATGAAAATCCTGTCACCCTAGTTAGATAACAGAATCTAATGGTCCTTCAAGCTTAGTGTTTACCATTCCTCTTTCAGCAGCACTATTAGCATTACTGTCACTGCAACAGTAAAAGCTAAGGCTGGAGGACCATAATATGATGTCCTCCCAGCTTAGCTAGGGAATTTTGAAGTAGCAGGTTTTTGGGGCTGGGAACAAACTCGCTATGCTTACATACAGTAAATGTTTAGGCAGGTGGTGGTTTTGTGGAGCTGCTAAACCCACAATTACGTATTGTTTGGGAGGAAACAACTAGTGCTGATTTTCAATACCAGGTAGCAAAACTGAGACACCTCACATTAAAAAATTTAGGCTCCCATACACAGTCCAATTTTTAAGATCCTTAAAAAAAAAAAAACACAAAACAAAAAAAAAAAAAACCCCAACCTGAATATAGGAGACTATAGGGTGCTTAAATATACACCAGGCTGTGCGACTTGTATAACTACACTGTCAAAACTCACATTTCTGGGGACTTACTTTTGCCCTTTGCCATATTTGTATCCCAACACAGAGCAGGTTTCTTCTAGGAGTGTAGTAGGATTCTCCTCCGCATCCAGCTCATGGCTATAAGAGAAACAAGACAACAATGTCACATCTAGGACACTGCTGTGCCATGAGAATCATTAAGAAAACAGCCACTAAAGTCCCTATCAATTAAAGCTTCATGGCGCCAATTATTAGTATCACCATCAGGAAAAATTAATTGGCGCTCCTTAAGTCCCAACTAGAAGATTTTTTTTTTTAAAACACTGGGTTGTTCCAAGACAGGAACTGTTAGTGAGAATATCTAACAGCAAATAAAAATCTTTTATAAAAGGGAACAGTGCACACATGAAGGAGAAATTAGACCTTACCTGACGATTTTCTTTCCTCGAGTCCCTCCAGACAGGGCCGCCGAGAGACTGGGCCAGGCCCGGGATAAGGCGGTCCCCGGACCCCCCACCCGAGGTCACTGGGCCCCCCCCTCCACCGGGCCCTCTGCACTGACCTTAAGCGCCTCACCTTCGAACGCCTTCTGTGTCCCGTCCTTGTGGCAGTTACGTCAGGCGAGGGCGGGACACGGAAGGAAGGAGTGGTCTGCTGCTGCGCTTTCGAAGGTGAGGCGCTTAAATTCAATGCCAGGGAGCAACGGAGGGCGGGCGGGCCAGACTGCGGTGGCAGCGCGGCCCCCCCCCAGAGGCCCGGGTCTGAGGAATTTTGTCCCCCCTGTCCCCCCCCCCCCCCTGCCTCCAGATGAGTGGGCTTATGTTTTCCTTCCAGCAGATGATGTCTGAGAACTAGCGGTTTGATAACATAACCCTACAAGTGCTTTGTGCAGGCCACAGCCAGTCAGTATTTTTGTAACAAAATAACAAAGAGATAACTCCCTTTAACTATCACTTAGAGCAGCGTTTCCCAACTGGTACTCCCTAAAGTTGAACAAATATCAACCAAGCACCCTCGAGCTCTGATCAGCAGAGATTTTACTACTGGACATTTGATTATTAAATAATTAACTAACTTAGCAACATACATAACAAATACAGATCAGATCATTGCAACTGGCATAAGAAGACACAGTTGGTATGATCGGTTATATTTCACTCCCATATAAGCTGTCTGGCCCCTTGATAGTTAATGTGGTGCTCCTACTGAGTAAAAATTAGGATTGCTTTTCTGAAGTAGGCTGTGAAAACTGTAGGCTGTTTATAGCTATTCTATATGCAGTTTTAGATTCTTTAATTTGTAATTTTTCAATTTGTATTTCTTATCTTTTCATTACCTTTTATTCTTTAAATTTTTTAGGGCTGCATTTTGTTTAAAATTTGTAATTGCAATTACAAGTTTAGGACTTCTTTTACGAAGCAGTGCTACTGATTAGCACGTGCTGAATGTGAAGAAGCCCGAGGGAACTGAATGGGCTTCTCTGCCTTCAGCGCACAGTAAATCTGTAGCTTTGCTTTTTAAAAGTAGCCCTTAACTGAAATGAACAATGAGATTTACAGACAGGGCTTATTAATAAAAACCAGAGAAAACAAAGTTATTACCCATTCTTCACAAAAGTGGAGTGCTTGCTCATAATGACCAGATTTCTTGTTTCATTTTCCCAGAGAATAAAAGATGAAACTCGACTGGAGAAGTTGTCCATAGTTATTAATTTTGCGAAGAACTTTTTTTTTTTAATTTAATAAATAGGCTCCAATAAACTAACAAGCTCATTTTCAAAGCACTTAGCCTCCCAAAGTTCCATAGAAACCTATGGAACTTAGCCTCCCAAAGTGCTTTGAAAATATGCTTGCTCGTCACCCTTCTATGCACACAGAAAATTAATAGCACTTTTAGTAATGACTAAGAAGTAGAAACGGTCTTCAGAACACTTAAAAGTGTGGACTGTTAACTCTTTTAGCATTCTGTGCTCAGAAAATCTGGAAATTATCTCAGTTGGCACGATCTACATATTTCACTTTCATATAGACTGTCTGGCCTCCTCCTGTACTGTGTTAAATATAAAGAGAGGGTCCCAAGCCTGCCTGGTATCACCAACAGCTGCAGTGTTTACCACAGGCTGCCTCAGGCCACTGTGGGCCATTCCCTTTGCTGGGTCCCATTGGAGCAGAGTCCAGAAGTGGAATCAGAGGGGGCAGGATGCCACAGAGGGAGGGTCCCAGAATATCCAGAGGCAGCCTGTAATGATCACTGCTGCTGCCAGTGGTATATCAAGAAATTAAGTCTTACCTGATAATTTTCTTTCCTTTAGTGCAGATGAATCCAGAGACTAGTGGGTTGTGACCATCTACCAGCAGGTGGAGATAGAGAGCAGCAAATTGAAGTGCCTTATAGGACAGATTGCTCCTTGGCCATTCAGTATTTCTCATATGAAGAAGGAAACGGAAGCATAACATTTCTCCTCCCCCCACATAAAAATTGAAATGTCCACACTGGAAACCCAAACCTGAATGAAACACTGCATCCAAACAAAACATGCAACAATAAGTTCCAACAGGGAGAACTAACTGAAAGGTTGTACAGCAAAGGGTTTTTTTTTTTTTGGGGGGGGGGGGGGGGGGGGGAGGGGGCCCTCTGGATTCATCTGCTGCACTAAAGGGAAGAAAATGATCAGGTAAGACATAATTTCCTCAACTTCACCCACTCAATAGCCAGGCCGTAAGACCAAAGTGGGATGGATTCTCCAATTGAATCGGCCCCTGCACCAGAAGGTCGGGACTGAGGGGCTCTTGAAATGGCTTGTCCACCTGAAGCTGGATCAGATCTGCCTACCACGGCTGACATGGCCAATCCAGAGCGACTAGAATTACCAGACCTGGATGGAGAAAAGTCCTCTGCAGCACCCTGCCAGTCATGGGCCTTGGAGGAAAAACACACAAGAGAACTTTCTCCAACCACAGTTGAAAAAAGAGCATCTAGGCCCTCTGAACCGTACTCCTCCTTCCTGCTGAAAAACTGGGGAACTGGCATTTCAGTGGGTCACCATGAGGTCCATGACTGGCATCCCCCATTTGCACATGATCTGCTGAAACGCTGCCGCCGAAAGTTCCCACCCTCCCTGGTCCAAGGCTTTTCTGCCTAAGTAATCCACCTGGATGCACTGTATGTGCCACAGAGAGCTGTTGCAGATGCACTTTCACCCAACTGAAAAGAAGCTGAGCTTCGAGTGCTAGGGTCGTGCTGCATGTTCCCCCTTGTGATTGATGTAGGCAACCACCATAATGTTGTCGGCCAGTACATGTACCGGCTTGCCCACTACAAGGGCCTAGAGCTCCACTAGAGCCAAGCAAAGTTCCAGCCAATTGATCACCCACCGAGACTCTTCCTTGGAACAAAGGCCCTGAGCCATGTAGTGAAGGCAATGAGCCCCCCCCCAACCCATAAGGCTCGCATCTGATGACCACCGTTCATATTGGAGTCAACAGAGGGAGACCGCAGTGCTAGTTCGAGGCCTGTAGCCACCAGTCCATGCTGCGGTGTACTATTGCCGTCCATCGGAGGGGGAGCTTGTAATTCTGAGACATCGGAGAGCAGCAACTCAACAGAGACTGTTGCAGAGGATGCACATGCACCAGGGCACCTCGTCTGATGTCATTGTCATCAACCCCAGAACCTGAACATAAACCCAAACCAGAGGCCGAGGAGAGTAAGGAGGAGACATACCTGTGACTGCAAGTTGACATACCTCTGAGCTGACAAAAAGACCTTGCCCAGAGCAGTGTCGAAACAGACCCCCAGGTACTTGAGGGTCTGTGTGGGAACCAGCTGTCTCTTAGGCATACTGATTATCCACCCCAATGACTGTAAGAAACAGATGACACGAGACATGGCCTGATGACTCTCCTAAAACTAAGATGCTTTGATTAGCCAGTCATCCAGATAGGAGTGGACCTGGACACCTTGTTGCTGCAAAAAGGCAGCCACTACCTCAACTACCTTGGAGAAAGTCCAAGGTGCAGTGGCGAGCCCAAAGGACATCGCCTGAAACTGGAAATGCCGATCTAGCATGGCAAAGAATTTCTGATGTAGAGGCCAAATGGGAATGTGCAGATATGCCTCCTTGAAGTCTAAGGCCATGAGGAAATGCCTCCAGCTGTTCCGCCACCAGAACGGACCTCAAAAGTTTTCATGCGGAAATGGTGGACCTTCAGAAACTTGTTGTACTGTCCAGTTCTCAATCTCAAAAAAGTCAAGCCCCTTTCATGAGAACCACAAAATAAATGGAATAACGAACCATCCACTGTTCCTAGGGCAGAACTGGAGTCACAGCCCCTAACTCTAACAAAGATTTACAATAGAACGAGTTGCTGCCTGCTTGAGTGAGCTCCCGCACAGGGACTCCAAGAAAAAATCTGCAACAGGAGAGGCAAATTCTAACTTGTAGCCTTTTTGAATAATGTCTAGGACCCACTGGTCTGTGGTAATGCAGACCCACTCCTCAAAGAACAGGGACAGCCGTCCGTCGATCGGAGCGACCTGGAGCCCCATCATTGGGGAGGCAGAAATCCTGAGGGGGCTCGGGCTACTGGAGCAGAGGCCCACTTGTCTGCCTGAAAGGCTGCTTGTTCTGATGTCTAGGTCTTTGATTAAAGGTAGGACATCCTGGACGATACTGGCACGTCTTAAAATGAGGGCGAGACTGAGAGGATGCCTCAAGCTTATCCTCCAGCAGACGCTGATTCTGGGAATCCCCGAGGTCCTTGACTAACTTCTCCAAATCCTCCCCAAACAACAACAACAACTGGTCTTTAAACTAGCCACTATTTAGAAGCGGCATCCGCCACCCAGTGATGTAACCACAACAAACGATGGGCTGTGACTGCCAAAGACATCTGTGGCCGATGCCTGAATTAAACTGAACAATGAATCAGCCATGATATGCCAGACCCATTTTGGCATCTGGCAATTTGAGGGGAGGCTGACCGTTGGATTCCTGCTGGGAAGCCACAAACTGCTGCACCCACTAAGGCAAGCTTGAGCCGCGCAGGAGCTTCAAATAGCCGCCTGCAGTGAGAGGACTCTAATTTCCTATTCTGGACATCCTTTAAGGCAATGCCTTGCTTCTGAACTGCTGCTGCCACCACAACCAGGACCTTGGAAAAGGTCCTCAGAACTGTGGCCAGTTCTAACAGAAATGCCTGGAAATGGAAGTGTTTCCCCAGGACCGCAAACCATGTGAACCTCTGGTAATCTGGGTCGACAGGAATATGTAGGTAAATATCTGTGAGCAATACGCAGGGAAGTAAAAAAAACAAAAACCTGCCACAATGATGGAGTTTAGAGTTTCCATTCAAAGCTTCAGTACCCACACCACCTTCTTGACCTGCTTCAAGTATAACACCACGTAGATATGCCCTCCTTCTCTGGAACCACAAAGTAAATGAAGAACTTTCCAAAGCACTGTTCCCTCTTGAGGAACTGGAAGGATGGTCTCAGAGTAACAGTTTCTGCAGAGTTTTCCCCACCACGTCTGCCTTTGAAGGGAATGGTAGGGAGACTTCATAGACCTCCAACGCTCACTGCCGTCCACAGATGCTGCCTATGCAACTGAAAGCACTCATAACCTCCTTTCCTGCCCCCCCCCACCCCCGGTCCCACTCTTCTATGTGCAGAAGTACTTCGCCTCCTATACTGTACCACTCTCTTGGGTTTTTGCAGCCCAAAAGCCCAACCCTGCATTTTTTTTGTATTAAATTTTAGCTACCGAATTCCAGACCAGTCTTCAAGCTTCGCTAAGTCTCTCCTCATGTTGGTACCATCAGCAGTATCACAAACATGTTAAAAAGAATGGGACCAAGAATTGAACTTTGTGGCACACAATTGGTAACACCTCTTTCCTCAGAGCGAACTCCATTTATGACTACTCTCTGAGCCTTCCACTCAACCAGTTTCTAACCCAGTCAGTTTAGAACCCATATCAACAGCACTCAGTGTAAGGTGCCTTTGCAGAACTGTGTCAAAGGCTCTGCTAAAATCTAAGTACTCTTCCTTGATTCAAGCCTCTGGTCACCCAGTCCAAGAAGTCAGATACATCTGAAAAGCCCTACCTCTAGTAAAATCATACTGCCTCGGGTCCTGCAATTCACTGGATTCCAGAAACTGCCCTATCCTCTGTTTTAGAAGTGCTTCCACTAATTCCCAACCTCCTCCTTACTTATGTTTCAGTAGAGAGGGACCACATCCGCTTTGAAGCCACCATACCTTTCCCAAGTTCCTTCAATATCCTTAGATATTAATGTGTATCAGTTGGCCTCCACAAGGCAGCTGATACACATAAATTATGTAGACTGTAGCCTTCTGGAAAAAGCAGGCAATGTAAAGGTTCAACCTTGGAAAAGGTTTCCAAGAGTTACTTGTTAATTAGACATTAACAGCCATTATCAGCACTAAACTCGCTAACCGTATTCTGTAATGCGGTGTGCCTAAATTATAAGTTGCATAGTTGAAAAGGGGGCAAGGCCACGGGTGTTTCTAAAATCTTTGTACATTGTTATAGAATACACCTGCTCTGCACCTAATTTAAGTTTCTGGATTTATGCCAAAGTAAAACATGGCATAAATAGCTGCAAATACATTTGGTCATGTAGAGAGGCACTCGGCGTTATCCTATATACCACATGGAAATTTACGCTTATTGTACAAAATTTAGGCGTACTTTACGGAATACGCTTAGGTGTATTTTTTTTCTGCGCAGAGATTTCAGGCGCTATATTATAGAATCTAGTCCCATGTTCTTAATACTACTGAAAAATAACTAACTGCATTAAATCTCAGAATATTCCAATCATCACTATAAGACTTCCATGCACAAGATGCTCATTCCCTACATTAGAGGTCCTTGAAAACTGTGCTAAACAGATCTCAACCAGCACTTTACTTCTTACCTCCTCTTTAGTTTTGCCAGACTGTTTTCATGTGGTGGTTCTTCCTCATCTTCCTCCCCATCCTCTTCTCTTTTGATTGAGATTCTCTGGTCATTGGGCTTGCTTCTCGACACTGGCTGAGAACCTAAGAAAAATAAAGCAACTGTGGAATTTCTGTGCAACCCACTTTAAAATATAACTACATGACTAATTAAACCAAGATAGTTATAATTTGACTGATCCTTCAGTAAGGGAAGGAAAGCTCAATGTTCCTAAATATTGACAAAATATTTTGGGATTTCAAAAGGAGTATGCACACTTGGTACTCAAGGAGGGTAAGACTGTAACACATGGGCGTAGTTTGGGGGTGGGGGGGGCAGTGACTCCCCCAAACGATAGTGATTAGTGCTAGAAAGATAGGACTGGATATCTCAAAGGAGGAGGATGGGAGAGTCAAGAAGGAAAAGGCTACGAGGGGGAAGCAAGGGAACTTGGAAAATCAAGAGGAAAAGCCCTCTCTAATTTCTTCACTTCTCTTGCCCACCCCACAAACCTCCACTCAAGGAGTGTTGGGGGGGGGGGGGGGGGGGGAAGGAAGGACCCTGGGAGCCATGAGAACGCCATTCAGATTTGTGTGTGTGGCCTTTGTTTGCTTATTTTACAAATTTGACAAATTTTTTGCTTTTTGACGTTTCTCCCTCAAAATTCTTGGGCATCACACACTGGTCCCACTTTTCCCCGGCTAATCCTTTTTCCTTTTTGCACTTTTACACACTTTCCCAAATTTGCACTTTGCTCATCTTTTTACAATATTTTCAAACAGAAGAAGTTGATTATTGCTTACTCCAGAGGAAAGAACTTGAGATCACTTCACTGGCTTCCAATCAGATACCGCATACAGTTCAAGCTTCTCCTTCTTATCTATAAATGCACTCAGTCTGCAGCCCCTCGTTACCTCTCTACCCTCATTTCCCCTTACGTTCCCGCCCAAAATCCCTCCTCTCAGTACCCTTCTCCACCACCGCCAACTCCAGGCTCCGCTCATTCTGCCTCGCCTCACCCTATTCTTGGAATAAACTTCCTGAGCCCTTACGCCAAGCCCCCTCCCTACCCATCTTCAAATCTTTGCTCAAAGCCCACCTCTTCAATGTTGCTTTCGGCACCTAACCTTTATACCTTTCAGGAAATCTGGACTGCCCCTATTTGACTGACTGTACATTTGTCCTTTAGATTGTAAGCTCCTTTGAGCAGGGACTGTCCTTCTATGTTAAATTGTACAGCGCTGCGTAACCCTAGTAGCGCTTTAGAAATGTCAAGTAGTAGTAGTAGTAGTAGTAAATTAGTTCCCTCTGCCCTTCCTTCCCTTCCTAATCAGAATGCCACAACGAGACATACCAGTCATCTAAGATGTAACAAATGCAGCGTCTGTCAACACACAATTGAAGGTACCACATTTACACATCCACAGACTAATAAGGTTTATACCTTACAACATTCTTCCAATTGTAACAGTGACCATGTGATATATATTATTACTAGTAAAACATGCCCATTTCTCACACAAATGAAACGGGCACTAGCAAGGTTTTCCTCCGAGTTCCAGCTTGGCCCCCTCCCTCCCCCCTCTCATCCGAGTTCCAGGCCCCCCTCTCTCTCCTCTGAGTTCCAGGCTCCCCTCTCCTCCAAGTTCCATGCCTCCCTCCCTCTTTCTCCTCCAAGTTCCAGGCCCCCCTCTCCTCCAAGTTCCAGGCCCCTCTCTCCTCAGAGTTCCAGACCCCCCCACGCCTCCCTCCCTCCCTCTCTCCCCTCCAAGTGGCAGCCCGACCTGCATTGCCCGCTTTCTTCTTCCAGTCCTCCGCCTGCCCCTCGCCTTCCTGCGTGCTGCCCAAAATTTATAAGTTCTTACCTTGGGGTCCGGCAGCAGCAGTGAAAAGCGAGCAGGCACGGCGCTTTAGCCTGCCTTCCCTTCTCTCTCAGCTCTGCCTCTGGTCCCGCCCTCATTTCCTGTTTCCAGAAGGGCGGGACCAGAGGCAGAGCCGAGAGAGAAGGGAAGGCAGGCTGAAGCGCCGTGCCTGCTCGCCTTTCACTGCTGCCGCCGGACCCCAAGGTAAGAGACCTGACATTGATAAGCTACTCCTCCAAGAGGAACAAAGACTCATATTTTATTTCAAAACCCATTCACCATGGAGCCTTAATTTAGAAATTGACTTTTCACCTTTCCTTTAAAACGGTTCACTCATATCCGTTCTCATTATTTGTGTCCAGAAAATCTTTTTCACAAGTTTAGCACCTTGATTTTACCTTTTTACACACACACACACACACACATACATATATATATATATATATATATATATATATATATTAGTACAGGTGATATACACATAACGTATATAATTTTTCCATACATGAGTTTTTAGAAGTGTCATATGAAGTCCTATTTGCAACTATATAGCATTACATCTGTATTTATTCCGATAGATTACTTACCATATAACGTATGCATTGCCTATGTCCTTTGTATATACTCATATTATATCTTTCATTTCATTTCAAAATTATTATATAGATTTTATTTTTTCATACCTATATGGTTATATATTGTCTTGAATTTTGTTTTGTATAAATGTTAAGTTTATCTATATAAAAGTACAGATTATTAATGTAAAGTCTGTACTATTTATTATTTGCTGTCAATCTTATTAAGTATTTCTTGGAATTGTTTCTGTACTACACATATACACATTTTATGGTTTTAATATTATATATCTTTTTAATATCATATACCTTTTTACTGTTTAAGATTTTATATTCATATTCATTTTTCTACAATATATATGTACAACCATTGAAATTTGTCACAAAATTTCTTGCACATGTGTAAAAATGTCATTTCATATGTTCTGTCCGAAAAGTAATGTTATTTATTTATATATTTGTTATACATATATACTTTTTCAACATTTTATATTTATTATTTCTTCAATTTCTTTATCATTAATTGTTTTATTTGTTTAGGCCCCTGAAGCAGGCATCTGGCTGAAACACAGTGTCGTGTCGGGCATTATCAATTACAGTTTTTTCTTCTATTACCCAGTCGTCCTGTTGTTCCTGAAGGTTTCCTGCTGGTCTCACTACTCCTCTGTTTTGCTTCATCTTTTTACTTGCCATTTTTTATCTGGCTTAGTGGTGCCAGCAGCCTTTATTAATTTTAGGCCCAGAACAGATTCTTCACCTCAGGAAGCAACAGCCAAGGCAACTCCTCCTAGTTCAGATCTGCTACACCTATAACAATCTGCCATCAAGGAGTGAGACAAGAGCTATGATATAATGAAGAAGTGCACCTCCTCCATGACACAGCTGTGGACAAGTGCGTTCTTACTCTGTCTAGACTTATTAAAAAAAATTTTTTTTTAAACCCTGTACCTGCTGGGCTTCATCAGGAGCAGTGGGTAGGGAATGGTCTTTGGGCAAGGTGGCACATCATTTGTTGAAAACCAGAAAAAAAATGTTTTACCAATAGAACAAAAAATGGATGAATGCTTAAGTTCAATCTCAGGAAAGGAAGGAAGTTCAAAACTACTGCAGCAAACCCCGATCATAAGGGTGACATCCCTGCATGCCTGCAAGGCCAGCAAGAGAACGTGTAAGGCATAGACAGACAGAAAGATGGACACCACAAAAATGTAACTGACAGGCTTGTTTGTACTGTACTGGCCTGTTTTATAACTATATGCTCGTACAGTAATTCAGAAACTGGCAAACTGAGGCAGGAGAAGTTCAAACAAATGTTTCTGAAATACCAAAGGCCAGCAAACTTTATCAATGCAAGTTTAGTGCACCACAGATCTTATACTTATTTAAGCAAGGCTCTGCTTAAAACCACCCAAAAAAAACCCCAAAAACAAAACAACTAATTTAATCTTAGAATGGTAAAAATCAAGATTCCTAGCACATGTGGCAGGAACAACAAGCTTTTCATTGTCTATTGGGAGTAAGCAGGATACATTTTCTGCTGCGCCTGTCCTGGCACAATGACAGAAAACATCGACCCCTTCACTGGAGCGGTACCATGGCTCATGAATGCTATTATCAGACCCATTACAGGGAGACGGCTATCAAGATTTATGAAGTAGGCACAAGTATTCTAGGAAACACATTCTTATTTCTGAGTGCTGCCAGCACAAGGAATGACGTACAGGTGGCTGGGGAGAACAAAAGTGTGTTAAAATAAATACTCATCACTCAAGACAACGCTTACTCGCTAGTCTTAAAGCATGTAATAAAGATAGTGGCAAGGTCAGCACTGCCGATTCATCCTCATTTAGATGTGCATTACCAGAATCAATCTCAGCTGTGCGCACACTGACCTGGCTGATCTGTGGATTCACGTCCAGATGATGCACACCTTTTTTCCGTTCCCCCACCACTTGGCTCACTCCCATTTGGAGCAGAAGGACGCTGCCTTCCACCAGGAGTCTGGCTCAGCTGCTGCTGGGCATCATCAATAACCCTTAGAGCTAATTCGTCTTGCTCCATTTCCTCTGAATTCAGATTTATGATGCTAATCCCATCAAGGACTTCATTACACTGCTCATCATTCAGACAAGGACTTTTTCGGAGAGCAGTGTTGGCCACAGGGCACGGGGATAGTTCCGAAATGTCACTAGATGTACCAACAGAGTCTACTCCGGATAGGTTAGTACGTATTCCAGATGTGCTAATGCTGGTGTTGCCACTGCAGAACGTGTCAATGGTCCATCCCTGTGCTGCCCAGTACCGATACAACTCCCAGTACTGCCAGTACACGTCAGTGTAATGTTGCTCCCACTCCTCCTTGGTGTCGGGACAGCTCCAAGGCTCAGACTTGGGGGCTGGCTCCACTGATGGTGGCTCTGGGTGCTTATCTTGCCAGCTTTGCCAAAGAAGTCCTTCTCCATATTTATTCCAGTAATGTTCCCAGTCTCCTTCAACAGGGAGACTGTTGGGCAACATGTGGTCAGCGAGGGGGTCTTCACCTGTTGGTGGCTGGCACTCTCCTGCAGGGTTCACTTCAACAGTTAAAGTGAAGTCGTCAAAACCAACCAGGCTACAATCTTCAGACACTTCTTCCTGTGCCTGTCGGAGAATTTCATTCAGATACTTCCGCTGTGCTTTCTTCTTTGTTTTCTTAACTTTAGGTCGCTTGTTAGACTTTTCTGAAGGCTGAAAACAGATTTAAAAAGGTAAACAATAAACAAACCAACCGTATAATGCGTGTATGCTTTTTCTCTCTGGTAGAGACATTTACACCTGTTTACCATTGTACATACATTAAAGATTTAGAGATTTTTTTTTCCCTTATAGAAAGCGGGACAAGAAATAAAGTCAGCCTGTTACTATGGACACTAATCAAAGGTGAAGAACACTTAAAACTTTATTATTAAACTTTCATAGTTAAGATAAAATGCTTGATGTCAATCAATGGCAGAGCAGCTTTAAAACTGTTTCATACATAGTAACATAGTAGATGACGGCAGAAAAAGACCTGCACGTCCATCCAGTCTGCCCAAGAAGATAAATTCATATGTGCTACTTTTTTATTTGTACTGTCCTCTTCAGTGCACAGACCGTATAAGTCTGGCCAACCCTATCCCCGCCTCCCAACCACCAGCTCTGGCACAGACCATATAAGTCTGCCCAGCACTATCTCTGCCACCCACCACCGGCTCTGGCACAGACCTTATAAGTCTGCCCAGTACTATCCCTGCCTCCCAACCACCAGCCCCGGCACAGACCGTATAAGTCTGCCCAGCAGTAGTCCCGCCTCCCAACCACCAGCCCCAGCACAGACCGTATATGTCTGCCCACACTAGCCCCGCCTCCCAACCACCAGCTCTGCCACTCATTCTAGGCTAAGCTCCTGAGGATCCCTTTCTTCTGCACAGGATTCCTTTATGTTTATCCCACGCATGTTTTAATTCATCACATCACAATGTGCCCTGTCCTCCCTGACATTTCAGCAGAACTCAAACAGTTGTTTTTCCCTAGAGAAAAGAGAAAGAAGATAGGAATGTAAAGTGTCGGCTCCTGCTCTTAAGATGCACATCACACCCCTGAGGATCATGGAGCACTCTCTAGTGCAGGGTAGAAAAATAAGCAAACTGAACAAATGGCTCAAAAGTAATCTGGGGGTGGGATGACAGATGTACACTGAGACACAGCAGCAATGTAGGCAAGAATTTTTAACAGGGGGTGCATCTCCCGCCTCACCCCCACACGTTCCACCTCCAGTTTTCACCCGGGCAGCATCAGCAGCACTCATAGGCTTCCTGCGGCCTGCATCCGGGCTTTCTCTCTGAACCGTCCCAACCTTCAGAAAACAGGAAGCTGAATCAGAAGGAGGCAGGACGGTAAAGAGAAAAAAGCCCTGGTGCAGGCCACTGCCTGGGTGAAGATTGGAGGCGATTTTAAGGCATGGAATGGGAAGCAGGGTGGGGGAGGGGGAGGGATAGAATTGTGAGAGCTTTGCAGGGCTGGGAAGGGAAATATGCCAGATCATGCGTGGAGGGCAGGAGGAAGGGAGAAGTGAAGGAACTGCATGGCACCATTAACGGTAATCGACTGACACTCTGACAGGGGATGCATACGCAATACACGCACCTTAAATGGTTACACCACAAACACAGTGATCTTAAAAAGGCTATTTTCAATAGAGGAACTAGGCTGAAAACAGGATGCAATATAGCATTTTAGAATGTCACTTTCAAAACAAGAAAAAAACAAAAAACAAAGAAAAAGATGGAGAACACTGTGTTTGCCTTTTCATCCCAAACACAATGTTCACCCTCCAGATATAGATTTACACCAAGTAATGGCAAGTGTGGTCAGGGCTGGTCCCAAGCACTAGGCAAGACTAGGCAGTTGGTGAAGGCAGCAGCTTCTGTGGCAGTAAAGAGCAGCTAAAGTCAAAGCTGACAGCCACACAAACTCAAGGAACCACCAATGCATACATTTAGCTGCAGGAAGAACAGGCAACTAGCAAACCAATTTACATTTGGAAACTGCCTTCATGTGTATGTATGAATCATACAGATATACCGAAGTTTGATGTCTTGGGGGATAGGGGGCTAGGGCAGAACAGGGGCTTAAAAGTTAATGGAGTGGAGGGGCATAAGGCTGAAAGTTTGCCTAGGGCAACCGATACCTTCGTACCAGTCTCGGGTGTGGTCGGGATGCACACTGTGCAAACCTGTGACTAACGTAACTGTGGGAAAACCATCTCTGGCTTCAAAGAAGCCTCTGTTAAACCAAAGGCCCCAACCAGACTTCTCTTCTCAGTGATACCACCCCCTAGACTGCATAACCCTTGTGCAATCATAATCTGAATGCAATTACTTCCAGGAGCTGAGAATGAGTCCCTCAACTCAACTGTTCCTGCTTTCCATTCATCTGTTAATAGGTTACTTGCTCACACAGGTATAACTACTACAAATCATTCCTACAGCACTACTAGATGTACCTTCTCTGTCCCTAGTAGGCTCCCAATCGAAGGTGTTTTTTTTTTACCTGGGGCAATGGAGGGTTACGTGACTTGCCCAGGGTCACAAGGAGCTGCAATGGGAATCAAACCAAGTTCCCCAGGATCTCTGCCCTCGGCACTAACTAGTAGGCTACTCCTCCAAGGCCTTCTTAGTTGTTCAGGTGGGGTGAACAAAAACACAAGAAAGGGTGTGATGGCTCTCTGCAAAAGGAAGCATAAAAAGGATAAAGCTATCCCTGCATTCTATTTACAACTGCATTAGGCTTTTCCAGGGCCGACTGCAAAGCAGCAAAGGGTGATCCTTTTTGGATTCATACGATCCATCCAGCTGCCCCCAAACAAATCCACTGATGGCCCACATTTGAGCTATACAGTAAAATAAGGCCCACAACAGGTATAAAAAGTGTATTTAAAGAACTGTCAGATGGAGCCAGACCAAAGAAAAAAAAAAAAGAGTCATCTAGATCAGGATTCCATTTTATGCCGACAAGAAGTGAAAGCTTTCACAAAGCACATACAAAAAACAGGACATGGGGAAAAAATGTCCACCCAATATTATATACCAGCTCAAGTGACAGGATGTTCATTTCAGTAAGGTTGGATCAATCAATGTGCACAGGGATTCACAAAAGCATCACTGCATGCATACAAACAACAAATAGTCTAGTTATTGCATTTGCAAGCAAAAAAAAAGTTTGCATGCCAGTAGGCTGTGATTTTGGGTGCAGTATTTTTATTTTGCAAAGGGCACATATAAAACTGCTAGCAAGCCGAGACATCATGCAAATCAGATATAGTAATTTTGCATGTTACACTTCGCATGCATCACTTCATATAAGCAAAAACCAGTGTGACCACCATCTTCAGTTAGTAGAATGGTTTTACATTCACATGTACACAGCTTATTTGTACATCAAGGAAAAAAATAATAGCTCTTCAAGACTTATCTCCATTTGATAAAGCTAAGAATGAGCTAAGTTTTAATGCATCCCTTCCCATGGATATCAAACAGATAAAACAAAATAAATATTAAAAAAAAAATCTTTTCAAGTTAACAGCTTTGGGGCTTGATAGTTATCAAGATAACTCTTAACGGATCCAAGCTGCCGCTGAGAATGCTGGGAAGTGGCCTGCTCTGCCAAGTGCTGCATGTTAATTATGACAAAAATAACTTCTCTTTTTTGGAGATATGCAGGATTGGTTACCTTATTTTGAAAATGCCACTGTATAAAAAAAGCTAGTAAATCAAAAAATATATAATAATCCAGTCTACATTATTACTTTGATATGCCCTATTTGATTTGATTTATTAATTTTATATACTACTTAATACAACCAGGGTTTTAAAGCAGTTTACAACAAAAACAAATGATAAAAATACCAATACCATGTTACTAATATCATATTTCTGACAATTTTATATAATTACATCAGCATATGCAGTTTTATGCCCATAAAGATAATATGAAAAAGTTTTAAATAGTGGTATTGTTTACAGCCTCTTACTGTGCTCCAGTATTCATTACAAACACAGAGCTATGGGACAGAAATAGGAGATCTATTAGGCCAGAAAATATAGCACCAGATGGAAAGCCAAAACAGTAGGAACACACCAAACCCAAAGAAAAAGGTCACAGCGAAGGGGACAAGACAGATGATGTCGAATAACTTCTACTGGACTCGAAGAAAGTTCACAGCAAAAGTTTTATTAATAAACCTGGACTCTACACGAGTTGTGTTTCGGCCACTCAGGCTTGCCTCAGGAGTCCCTACAATCAATACAGAACATAAATATGACATGAATTTGACAAAGAGGCATATTTTCAAAGCACTTAGCCTTCCAAAGTTCCATAGAAACCTATGGAACTTTGGAAGGCTAAGTGCTTTGAAAATATGCCTCAAAGTCTTTATACTGTTCATGTTATACAGAAGTGTCTCAAAATGCTAAATTATACAAAAACTGCTTAACATATGTACAATAAGCAGGATGAACTGGTGGTAAAAGACCAAAATTGACATACAAATAAAAACACTAAAAAAGTTAAATAATACAAACACTAGTATATGTATAAATCTCCAATTAGATTGTAGCATGACTTGCAACTTAATATGAAGAGATGGCAACAGACCAAAATGGACATTCAAATAATAACACTAAAAATTTGTCAAATAATACAGACATTAGTACATGTATAAACCTACACGGTGAAATACAGATCTAGTCAAAATAGAACTTGCACTTTAATCTGGAAATGTGAATTGTATGAGAGCTAGTACATACATAATGGTACAAAGGAGGATGCATATAATATCCTGCAACTTTGATACAAAAGTAAGTCACATATTTTAAGACAAATGTAAACAGTCAAAACGTAAAAGATGAATAATAAAAGATTCAAAATGATGCAAATGCCTATATAAGATGCAGCAGATCTATGGTGAACATCAAGTCCTATTTTGACTAGATTTATTTTTAGTGCTATTATTTGAATGTCCAGTTTGGTCTGTTACAATCTTTTTACATTAAGATGAAAGTCCTTGTTTGGCCCTCACACAACTGATCTGATTGGATTTTTATTTCACCATGTATGTTTATACATGTATCAGTATTTGTACTATTTGACAACTGTTAGTGTTATTTGTATGTCTATTTTGGTCAGTTGCTATCTTCATATTAAGTTGCAAATCCTTTTTTGGCCCTTTCACAATTAATCTAATTGGAGATTTATACATATACTAGTGTTTGTATTATTTAACTTTTTAGTGTTTTTATTTGTATGTCCATTTTGGTCTTTTACCACCAGTTCATCCTGCTTATTGTACATATGTTAAGCAGTTTTTGTATAATTTAGCATTTTGACACACTTCTATAGAACAACAACAGTATAAAGACTTTGCCAAATTCATTTTTATGTTCTGTATTGATTGTAGGGACTCCCGAGACAGGCCCGAGTGGCCGAAACACGACTCGTGTCAAGTCCAGATTTTATTAATAAAACTTTTGCTGTGAACTTTCTTCGAGTCCAGTAGAAGTTATTCGACATCATCTGTCTCGTCCCCTTCGCTGTGACTTTTTTCTTTGGCTTGTCTAGTGCGGAGGTTTGTTTTCTTCTGTTTGTCGCCACACACCAAACCCAGACATCTTACATTACACTTGGTATTTGTATACTGTAAATACCTTGCAAGTCTAGTTCACTGAGGTTTACATAAGAAATTACAGAATTACATTAAAATTACAACATACGTAAAATTACAAAAAACATACATAAGAGGTAAACCACATTTTAGTTGTTCAACACATATTTTTGAAAAAGATATGTTTTCAAGGACATCCTAAATAGTCTATAGCTGCTTACTGATGTAATATGAGATGGTAAAATTTTCCAATTTTTTGCAGCTTGATAAGCAAAAGTGGTGTTAAACAACCTTCTGTATTTTTTTCCCTCTAGGATTGGAAAAATTAAATGGAGATCTCTCTTGTAATGCATAAACTTGCTTTGCTGGAAAAATTTGAAATAAAGCATACATGTAGCAAAGGTTCATCTCCACATAAAATTTTAAACAATATGCAATAAAATTAAAAACAAATTATCCTTGCCCCTATTGGTAGCCAAAGTAATTTAATCAGAAATGGAGTAATTCTGTCATCTTTTGTCATAGAGAAAATTAGTCGCTCTGCTGTGTTCTGTATAGTTTGCAATTTCTACAATAGTAACCTAGGTCAGTCTAGATACATAATGTTACAATAATCCATTTCGGATAGCAATAATGTTTACACCAAAATATGAGAATGATGTTCTTTAAAAAGTTTACAAAAACATCTTAACTTTCTCATCAAATGAAAGGTTTTCTTTATCAATAAATCAATGTGAGGCTCCAGTGATAGCTTAAAGTCGACTAAAACCCCTAAGATTCTGATTACAGGTGATAAAGTATAATCAATATCAACTATATCCCAAAAGGTTGGGTAGAGGAGGATGAACTGATCCAACCAACTACTACTACTACTTATCATTTCTATAGCGCTACTAGATGTACGCAGTGCAACTACACTCAATATAATCTTCAATAAATAAGTCTGTGAAGTAAATCTACAAATTTAAACAAAGTGAAAAGTAGGTGGAAAAAAAGCCTAAAAGAGCTCAAGGTAGAACACCTTTGGAGTCAATAACTCTTCATCATTGGCCAAAACAAAACAAATCAAAAAAACAAAACCACACCACAATTTACATAAGTGCAAAAGTACCATCCTTTCATTTCTTATAATATTTTTTAACAAACTGAAATGCACTTATCCAGCAGAATAAAGTAGTCCCCAAACCGACGTTGGCCACCATTTCAACTGCTGTCTTAAGGTCAGGACTTTTCTTATCTTGAGCTAAAATGTAGCTGCTGGGAATCAGCAACTTAGGATGATTTCCTCCTATGATCTACTTAGACAGCATCTGCAAACATGGCTTTTTCGATACTATTTTTTTGCTGAATTAACCTTACTGAAGGGAATATTATGATTTATTGTTTTAAGAAGGTTTTTTTTTTTTTTAAGTAAGATGGGGAAGTATGAAAGAATTGCTTTGGTCTTATTAATTAAAAAAATGTTTATGCTATTTTATTATGTTATCTGCCTTGAACTGAAAGAGAATATATGTGAACATGTTAAGTTTGCCCATCTGCTGATTAACAGCTAGCCAAATCCAATGTGATGGTCACTATTGGATTCAGATAAGGAAAAGAAATGAAAACAAATTAGTTTTTTTAATTTGAAATGATAAAATAAAACTGGGAAAAACCATTAGCCTTCGAAAAACATCAGTAAAAGGAAAACCAACAAATCAGCTGGGTAATGACACTTCTGTAAATCTGCCAAATATCTAAGATACAAATTTTTCGGAACTATTCAGATCCCTGTTTGGGGCAATGAAATTAGCTTACGATGAGGGGGGGGGGGGGGGAGGAAGATCCCTGGCACCTGGTCAGTCAAAACTGTACTACTGATATCTGCAGCTTCACAGACCTTCAGGGAGCAGGAGAAGTTGTCACAGCCAAAGATGGCCTCCTGCCTCTGACCCACCCAAAGCTGAAATATCCGCAGCTTGAGGCAGGCTTCTAAAACTGGCCTGCACCAACTTCTGCTGTAGTTGTTGGAGTTTATAAGACAAAGAACCAGCTGCAGTTTAAGGAATTAGGGATCAAAACGGAAAGGAAAAAGTATGCACAAATAAGCCAAAGCAAGCCTCCCCCTACCGCCCCCAAACCACTGAACTCAACAACACAGCAGCAATCTCACTACAGCCCATAAAATGAAGTAAAATAAGCAAGCATTAAAAAAAAAAACCCCAGCAAGTTAAGGGGGTCTTTTACTAAGCCGTGGTAGCATTTTTAGCTCACGGTAGAAATCAGTGGGCAGTAAATGACAAGTTGCCCATCAAACTTATAAATGGCAAGAGGCGTACTCACTCGCAAATGCGCAGTAGAGACCCTCTCTGTCCTGCCCCCGCGTCAATACTTGATGACGGGGGCGTGACAGAGAGGGAACCTGCGCACCTGCGAGTGAGGGAACCGCCGTCGCCACTGCTCCCCCCCTGGAGTCCCCTCCGCCACCCCTCCACCCGGCTTCACTATTCAAACCGCCGGAACGCAGCACACAGCTCATCTGAGCTGCCCTTGGCCTTCCTTACCTGCCTGTGTCCCGCCCTCACCGACGTTACGTCACACAAGGGCGGACCACACGCAGAGAAGAAGGAAGGCCGACGGCAGCTCAGATGAGCTGTGTGCTGCGTTCCGGCGGTTTGAATAGTGAAGCCAGGTACCCGGCCCGGTTGGAGGGGTGGCGGCGGCGACCTATCTGGGGGGGGGGGGCTTTCAAACCCCCCCTTCCTTTACTAGCCCGTTTTTACGGGCTCAACGGCTAGTAGGAATATAATGGGCATCTGAGCATTTACCGCCAGCTGATTTCTATTGTGGCTTAGTAAGAGACCCCCTTAAAGAAAAAAAAAGTGAAAAGGAAACTTAAATTTCAATAAGAAACAAACTAAATATTTTCTCGTCTGCCAAGCAACTGTGACAAAAAAAAAAAAATCCCACTGCTGATTGTGGGATTCAAACTTAAGTTTCTACATTTCACAGCATTTGTCTATGGTCTATAATGAAAAGCCTAACAGAAAAAAAAAATATTGGAAACTTACCACAATATCCTTATGAACAGAGGTCCCGCCAAAATGAAGGGGTAAACCCATGCTCAGCATCAGCTCAGCCTCTGAATCCAGCTCACACTCTTCCACATTGATATCATTTGTTTTTATTGATTCTACCATTAAGGTTGGCGAGTCCTCTTCTTGCTCTTGTTGCTGTTCTGTTAACAAATGTAAGTTTGCAATTGTCAGCAAGTAGGTGAAAATCAAGCTAAACCTGTCTTTGTACTGAATGAGTCTAATGGAGATTTATGGTAGCAAACCAACCGCCACCGTTTAAGAGAATATATTCCCTTATTATTCCACAATAGTCCCCAATTACTTTCAATTCTGGTTTCCCTTTCTGCTTCTCTTGGCGTGCTGTGCTAATCTCCTTTTTTCACGTCTTTTAACTCTCATTTCAGTCAACATCCCTCCTCCATTTCCGTGCTCAAAGGTCTCTCTCCTACCTCCTAAGCTATTTCAGCTCTTTCACCTGCAGGTATTCTTTTCTCAAACATCCTAACACATCCTTACTCTTGAGGTTTGAGCTGCATCGTTGAGCTGGATGATATAACAAAGGGGTTTGATTGGACATCGTCTGCTGTTCTGTCACCCTTGTGACTGTTTGGTTTGTGTCTACAAGGGCTACTGTTCTTCTATCTTCCTGCCGCATCATTTTACTGTCAGTCACTTCAGTATTGGCATATGCCAGTGATCTTCACTTGTTTTTCAACCAGAATCAAACGTTGGACAAAATGACTTGACACTCAGCACCATGCTCTCTATAAGGCAAAGAGGGGCATTTTCGAAAGAAACGTCTAAATCAGAATTTGGATGTTTTACAAAGAAGTCCAAATTCCGAACAGGAAAGAAGGTCATTTTCGAAAAAGATGAATGTCTATCTTTTGCTTTCGTCCTGCCTTAGGATGCACAAAGCCCAGATTCTAAGGCCCTTCATTTATTTATGCATGCATTCTTGTATCCCACTGTTATCCAAAAACAGGTTTAGGTTCAAAGTAGCTAACAATAGTTAAAGGGCCCCCTAAGTATGTACCCAGGGTGACAGAGAGCAAAGGGGCCCTTTAAATAAAGCACAGGGTGCGCCAATGGACAATAGCATCTGCAAGGCACCTTCATGATCCACAGGTATAAAATAAGATGTGCCAAGTTTAATGCACACTAAAACTGACTTGCCCGAAATCACAACTACTAGCTACAGTGGGATTTGAACCAGGCTTCCCTGGTTAGAATGTGAAAAGTAGTACTTAAAATGTTAAGTTGTACTTCCACTATTGTGGGCTTTATTATAATCATAAAACAGTGTTACCTATTTTTTCTTGCGACTTTTAAACTCATCAAAATATAAATTCCAGCAAATGTAAAACTCATTAGGAACAACAGTAAGTGAAGCACAATAATATCACACCATACCAGTTCTGTCATCTTCTTTAGAACACAGCCCTTTCAACCCAAGATAGTACAAATCTCGATCACTGGAAGAGATGGAAATAAAATTACTAGTTTTACCACATAGTGTCCAATTAAACAGTTATCAGATGTATAGATCATAAATTTAAAAACAATTATATATATATATATATATATTATATATACATACATATATATACACACACACACACACACATACATATACACACTGTTTTTGTATTTTTCAATACACAAAACAAGGAGTCCTTTTACGGAGGTGTGCTAACTTATAATGCGCCCCAAAGGAACGTCTTATTGTTTAGCACACACTAAATCCATTAGCACATTTAGGCTCCCAAGTCAATACAAACAGAGTCAAATATTCTCTGAGATAGGAACTTTGCAACAATGTGAAAAAAATGGATTACCAGCTTTTTATAGTTACCCTTCCTCCTCTCCCAGGAACGGGTCCAAATCCAAAACCGGATCCTCTTCCAGGTCTAAGCAGACCCGAAGTCTTTTAGGGGGAGCAAAGGGTCTGGAGGCCGACTCCCCTATCCCTGCGACTCCCATCCCTGCCTTTTTCATGAAGAAAGCCTGGTATATCTGGAGGACAAACTCAGGGGGAAAACTCTCCCCTTGAGGCTCTCCAGAAACTGCTTCAGGCTGAACTGAAGGCTGTGCAGCCAATGGGAGCTCACGTGCTGCAGAGGCTGAAGTTGCAGGCAAGATGGCAGACTTCCTTGCCACACCCGATAGGCCAGCCAGCCAGCTCCACAGATGAATTGGAGGACGCTGAGACAGGCGCAGCGTGCGAAGCGTTCTTGGGAAGCGGCGGCTCTGGTACAGCAATTGCGGTGCAAAATTTACATGCCCCGAGCGAACCTACTCCCCTGTGCTGGCACACAGCATAACGCTTTAACTTCTCTGCCATAGTGTCATCGCTCTGTGTCTCTGTGAAATTTATTTTTTTTTGTTTACAAATGCAGCCGCTGCTGAATGTGAGGAAGAGAGAAAACTGAAAAGAAACCAGCAATCACGGCGGAGCTGGTTGCTCGTTCATGCCATGGGTATTTTTTTTTTTCAAACCAGGAGCCGAGAGGAACTGAAGCAGGTTCAGAAATCAGTGCAGCACGACAGAGCAGCTTGCTCATTTGTGCCTGGGGGAGAGGAAAGGTAACAAACTGGTGCTTTTTTTTTTTCAATCAAACAAGAAAGTGGCTGCCTCTCCCAAAGGCTAAACACCTTTCCTCCAAAAGGGTTAGCCCGTCTCTGCACCAAAAGGGAGATGGGGAGGAAGTGGGGAGGGATCCGGGACCCCCAAGTTTAGTACCCTAGAGGCTGGAGGGGGGAAAAAATTGCTCTCTTCCTAGCCTCTATACTGGATTCCCCAGGCATAGAAGGGAATTTTTTTTTTCTAAGTAGAGAAAAAAAGAGAGACTAATGGGCTCACCTTCTACCGCCTGCTGGAGACTGAGAAAATACTGAGGCTAGGGTCACAAGGCCAGGGCTCTTATTGGCTCTCTAGTCAGAAGTTTCTCAGTCTCCACCTGCTGGAAGGCGTGCACAACCCATCAGTCCAACCCTGGGCCGGTCCGGGCGGACGCTAAGGAAGTAGCATTTAGATGTTTCCTGTTTTGTATTTAGTTATACAGAGATGCCAAATTACCCAGTTCCAGGCTGGAGATTTTGGGACAGTCCTTGATTTCTGACCACCTTATCCTGATGCATTATGGGACTTGCACACTGGTTTTAATGCACAGGATCAAGTAATTACAAATTCCCACATTGCTTTGGGATACAAATTCAAAACCAGTACTCAGACCTGCCAAGTTTCCTGCTGAGACACACTGCCACCACCACCGCTGTGTAATCCGTTGGGTTGGTCGTGAGCCCTTGGGCCCTGGCCGAGGCCAGCAGGGCGCCGACCCAGGCCAAGGGGAGACCGACCCACCACCGCACACCCCAGCTACACAATACCCCCCCTAAGCTACCCCTCCCCCCAGTCCCTCAGGAAGAAGGGAAATAGGCATACAGGCGGGCCTCGCGGCCGAACCGGAACCCACGCAGACAGAGCCACTCGTGCGAGCCTCACGGCTGAACTGGAACCCAATCACACACAGGGAGGGGTGAAAGAACCCAGAGGGCCCCAAGATGCCAGACACGCGCTGAACACCAGCAATAGGGCAGAGGGGGAAACAAAGGACCAGAGCAGGCCACGCCCACGCAGGGGACTAGCGCAGGACAGGGGAACTAACACAGCAACCCCCCCACCAGGGTAGGAGCCCCAGGCAGAAGCCAGAGGAACCAAACACAAAAGGAAGGCAGAAAGCCCTTGCCTCAAACCCACTGTAGACAGAGGCACACAGAACACAAAGGGTTAAGCTTGTAGAGCCAGCAGACCGGGACACTGGGAAGAGAAATCCTTAAAACAAACAAACAAACAAACAAAGGAGAACACTCTCACTCAGCCCAGAGCCCCGAGGCTGAGCAATGCCCAGCCCCCACTAAACAACCAGCAGCTGACCCTGATTACAGAGCTAGGTACACACACACACACACACACACACAGCAGCAGCTAACCCAGAGGGAAGGAAAAGAATACTCTAAATCAACACAGATCATAAGTACATAAGTACATAGTACATAAGTACATAAGTAGTGCCATACTGGGAAAGACCAAAGGTCCATCTAGCCCAGCATCCTGTCACCGACAGTGGCCAATCCAGGTCAAGGGCACCTGGCACGCTCCCCAAACGTAAAAACATTCCAGACAAGTTATACCTAAAAATGCGGAATTTTTCCAAGTCCATTTAATAGCGGTCTATGGACTTGTCCTTTAGGAATCTATCTAACCCCTTTTTAAACTCCGTCAAGCTAACCGCCCGTACCACGTTCTCCGGCAACGAATTCCAGAGTCTAATTACACGTTGGGTGAAGAAAAATTTTCTCCGATTCGTTTTAAATTTACCACACTGTAGCTTCAACTCATGCCCTCTAGTCTGTCAGAACCTAGAGCACGTTCTGAGAGAAACCTATCAGGCTTTCCTGTTACTACCAAGTAACGCAAAAGCAGAGAAACTCCTCAGCTGCAGGCTAAAGTACTATCCCCTGACGTCAGCACAACCCCTGACAGCCAATCAGAAGAGACGTCCCCCTCCCCCTCAGCCAAACCGGCAGAATCATAACACGCTGCTTCTCCTGATAAGCAGCGGTGGTGGTGGCAAAACAACAGAAAGCAAGTATGGAGCTACAGCCTTCAGGCATGCGCAGTTGGCTCTGCTGGTTCTCTGCCCCCACTGACGTCAACTTCCCATTTTGGAGCAGAGGACCAGAAGAGCAGACAGTTTGTGCCTGAAGGCTGCAGCCTCACACTTGCTATTTGTTGTTTTGCCGGGGCTGTTGCTGCTCATCGGGAGAAGCAGCAGTGGCCAGGAAACAGAAGAAACCGGGTGGAAGGGGAAGTGGGGGTGCATGGTGAGACAGGCAAGAGATGCTGGAGAGAGGAGAGGAAAAATGATAGAAGAGTGGAGATGCTGGATAGAAGTGGGGTGTAGAGAGTAAGAGAGAGAGGAGTTGAAAGATGGGGACAGAAAGTGGGGAAGATGCTGGACGGAAAAGGGCTAGAGAGAGAGAGAGAGAAGATGCTGGATGGAAGGGAAAGGAAACAGAGGGCAGAGATAGAAGGTTAGGGTGAGATGGATAGAAGAGCAGAAAGAGTAGTAAGAGAAAGGGGGGAACACTGGAAAGATGGGGAGAGTGGGAGACACTGGATGGAAGGATCGGGAGAGAAGGTAAAATTATGTATCATACCTGATAATTTTCTTTCCATTAATCATAGCTGATCAATCCATAGACTGGTGGGTTGTGTCCATCTACCAGCAGGTGGAGATAGAGAGCAAAGCTTTTGCCTCCCTATATGTGGTCATGTGCTGCCGGAAACTCCTCAGTATGTCGATATCAAAGCTCCATCCGCAGGACTCAGCACTTAGAGAATTACATCCACAAAGGGACACTCTGCCCAGCTCACCACCGCCGAAACGGGGGAGGGGAATTAACCCAGCTCATCCCCACACAAGTGGGGAGGGGAATCCGTCTAACTCATCCCCGCGGAGCGGGGGAGGGACACCACCCCGCCGATGCGGGGGGATCTGGCTTATCCTGCAACCGCAACCGCGGGAGGAGCTGACTGAGCCTAACACCGCCGAAGCGGGAAGGGTACAAAGCTGCCCTACAGCCGCACGAAGCGGGAGAGAGCGCCGGCAGAATTTATGTCTCAATCCAGCCCCGTAAAACGGAGGGGAGAGGAATGCAGCAGCTCACTGTAACACAAACTCGTCTCAACTCTTGAAGAATCCAATTGAAAAAACTTGAACTTGAAGTCCTCCTGAACAGGAACTGAAGACTAAACTTGAACCTGAAATGCAACCAGAATATAAACAGTACAGATATCTGGGAGGGGCTATGGATTGATCAGCTATGATTAATGGAAAGAAAATTATCAGGTATGATACATAATTTTACCTTCCATATCATCATGCTGATCAATCCATAGACTGGTGGGATGTACCGAAGCAGTACTCACCCAGGGTGGGACATAGAAATCCCTGACCGCAACACTGAAGCTCCAAACCGGGCCTCCGCCCGAGCAGCCACAGACAAGCGGTAATGCCTGGAGAAGGTGTGGGCCGATGCCCAAGTTGCCGCCTTGCAAATCTCTTCCAAGGAGACGGACCCGGCCTCTGCCATCGAGGCCGCCTGAGCTCTAGTGGAGTGAGCCTTCAGCTGGATAGGTGGCACCTTCCCCGCGGCCACATAAGCCGCTGCAATGGCTTCCTTGACCCATCTTGCCACTGTAGGCTTAGCAGCCTGCAGACCCTTACGAGGACCTGCAAACAGGACAAACAGATGATCCGATTTCCGGAAATCATTGGTCACTTCCAAGTATCTGATGATGACTCGTCTCACATCCAGATATTTGAGAGCAGAGTATTCCTCTGGGTAGTCCTCCCTACGAAAGGAAGGGAGACAGAGCTGCTGATTCACATGGAAGCGAGAAACAATCTTGGGCAGGAAGGAAGGCACTGTGCGAATAGTCACTCCTGCCTCAGTGAACTGCAGAAAAGGCTCTCGACATGAGAGTGCCTGGAGCTCGGAAACTCTTCTGGCTGAAGTGATAGCCACCAAAAAGACTGCTTTCAACGTCAGGTCTTTCAGAGATGCCCTCGACAAGGGTTCAAAAGGCGGCTTCTGCAAGGCTCTTAGCACCAGGTTGAGATTCCACGCAGGCACCACTGAGCACAGAGGAGGGCGCAGGTGATTAACTCCCTTAAGAAAACGTACCACATCTGGCTGCGAAGCCAGGGAAGCACCCTTCAGGCGGCCCCTGAAGCAAGCCAGAGCCGCTACCTGGACTTTAAGGGAACTGAGCGACAGGCCTTTCTCCAGACCTTCTTGCAGGAACGCCAGCACTGAAGAAATTGGAGCAGTGAAGGGAGAAAGTGAGCCTGCTTCACACCACGCTGCAAAGGTACGCCAAATCCTGGCGTAAGCAGTAGAAGTAGAGCGCTTCCTCGCTCTCAGCATAGTGGCGATGACCTTGTCTGAGAAGCCCTTCTTCCTCAGACGCTGCCGCTCAATAGCCAGGCCATAAGACCAAAGGGGGAGGGATCCTCCATCACCACGGGACCCTGATGCAACAGGCCCTGCTCCACTGGCAGCCGCAGAGGGTCGTCCACTGAGAGCCTGATCAAGTCCGCATACCAGGGATGTCTGGGCCAGTCCGGACCCACCAGGATCATCCGGCCTGGATGCTTTGCCACCCGGTCTAGTACCCTGCCCAACATGGGCCAGGGCGGGAACACATAGAGAAGCTCTTGTGTCGGCCACTGTTGGAGAAGAGCATCTACTCCCAGAGATCGAGGGTCCCGTCCTCTGCTGAAAAAGCACGGCACTTGGCAATTGGCCGATGACGCCATCAGATCTAGGCTCGGCTGGCCCCAGCGCTTCGTGATGTCCAAGAACGCCTGAGCCGATAACTGCCACTCTCCGGGATCCAAGGTATGGCGACTGAGAAAGTCCGCCTTGACATTCATGACTCCGGCAATGTGGGCCGCTGACAGCTGTTCCAGGTTCGCTTCCGCCCACTGGCATAGATTCATGGCTTCCTTGGCTAGAGGGGCGCTCTTGGTATCTCCCTGGCGGTTGACATAGGCCACAGCCGTGGCATTGTCCGACAGGACCCGTACTGGCTTCAACGCCAGTACCGGGAGGAACTCCAAAAGCGCCAACCGAATGGCTCTGAGTTCCAGGAGGTTGATAGACCACTTTGCCTCTGCAGGAGACCAGAGCCCCTGCGCTGTCCTTCCCATGCAGTGGGCTCCCCAGCCCGTCAAAGAGGCATCCGTCATGACGACAATCCACTCCGGGGTCACAAGAGGCATCCCTGCAGACAACTTGTCTGTCTTCAGCCACCAGCTCAGCGCCTTGCGCACTGCTGGGTTCAAAGGAAGGCGCACAGCATAATCCTCCGACACCGGAGTCCAGCGCTGCAGCAGAGAGTGTTGTAGTGGTCTCATATGAGCCCTGGCCCAGGGCACTACTTCCATCGTGGCCGTCATAGAGCCCAACAGCTGCACATAGTCCCAAGCCCGAAGCGGAGAGGCTACTAGGAACTGGTCCACCTGAGCCTGAAGTTTGACAATCCGATTGTCCGGCAGGAACACTCTGCCCCACTTGGGTGTCGAATCGAACTCCCAGATACTCCAGGGACTGAGTCGGGCGCAGCTGGCTTTTCTCCCAGTTGATGATCCACCCCAGGGAGCTCAAAAGAGCAATCACCCGGTCCACAGCTTTGCCGCACTCTGCATAAGAGGGGGCTCGGATCAACCAGTCGTCCAGATAAGGATGGACTTGTACTCCTTCCTTTCGCAGGAAGGCCGCGATGTCCACCATTACTTTGGAGAAGGTCCGCGGAGCAGTAGCCAACCCGAACGGGAGGGCTCTGAAGTGGAAGTGTCGGCCCAGGACTGCAAAACGCAGAAAGCGTTGATGAGGAGGCCAGATGGGAATATGCAAGTAAGCTTCCTTGATGTCCAAGGATGCCAGGAACTCCCCTGCCTTCACTGCCGCTATAACAGAGCGGAGAGTCTCCATGCGAAAGTGCCGAACTTTCAAGGCCCGATTGACCCCTTTGAGGTCGAGGATAGGCCGTACAGAACCTCCTTCTTTGGTACCACAAAGTAAATGGAATAACGTCCCTTGCCAAGCTGATTTTCTGGCACCGGAACGACCGCACCCAGGCGGATCAGATTGTCCAAGGTCTGCTGCACTGCCACAGCTTTGACCGGAGACTTGCAGGGAGAGAGTACAAACCCGTCTCTTAAGGGTCGGCAGAACTCTAGCTTGTAGCCATCTCTGATGACTTCCAGCACCCAAGCGTCTGAAGTTACCCTGGTCCACTCGCCCAGAAACGAGGACAGGCGTCCTCCAATCTGCACTGGGCCATGGACCAGGACCCCGTCATTGGGTACGAGACCCTGGGGGAGGACCGGAGGGTGCACCTCCGGGACGGCGGTCTCTGCGAAAGGAATGCTGCTTGGGGGAGAAGTTCCTCTTGAAGGAAGAGGGGGCAGAGGAGCCCGACTTGCCCGGGCGGTACCGACGGGCTTCCTGAAACCGTCCTCTGGAGTTACCGGGGCGAGCACTGGCCCAAGCCCTGACCTCTGGTAACCTCTTGCCCTTAGACGTGCCGAGATCGGTCACAATTTTGTCCAGCTCGACCCCAAAGAGCAGCTTGCCTTTAAAAGGCAACTTAGCCAGGCGGGACTTAGAGGCGTGGTCAGCAGACCAATGTTTCAGCCAAAGCCAGCGCCGCGCAGAGATTGTCTGAGCCATACCTTTAGCCGAGGCTCTCAAGACATCATACAGTAAGTCTGCCAAATAAGCCAAGCCCGATTCCAGGGCCGGCCAATCAGCCCTCAAGGAAGGATCCGAGGGGGAAGCCCGCTGCACAATCGTCAGGCACGCCCTGGCCACATAGGAGCCGCAAACTGAGGCCTGCAAACTTAAGGCAGCCGCCTCGAAGGACGACCTTAAAGCCGCCTCCAATCTTCTGTCTTGGGCGTCTTTTAGGGCCGTGCCACCTTCCACCGGCAACGCCGTTTTCTTAGTCACCGCAGTGATTAAAGAATCCACGGTAGGCCAAAGAAAGGCCTCCCGTTCACTTTCAGGCAAAGGATAGAGGCGGGACATAGCCCTAGCCACTTTGAGGCTCGCTTCCGGGACATCCCATTGAGCCAAAATTAATGTGTGCATGGCATCATGCACGTGGAAGGTTCTAGGCGGGCGCTTCGTCCCCAGCATAATGGCGGAGCCAACAGGGGCTGAGGGAGAGACGTCCTCTGGAGAGGAAATCTTCAAAATGCTCATGGCCTGCACTAACAGGTTGGGCAAATCCTCTGAGCGAAAGATCCGCGCTGCAGAGGGGTCATCCGCTCCATCCGAGCGGGAATCCGTCTCCTCCAAGGAATCCCCAAAGGACCGTTGGGAGAACTCAGATACGCTGCCCTCATCTACATCAGAGGAGACAGAGTCCTCTAAGCCCTGGGAATCCACCCGAGGGCGTTTACTTCCGTGGGCCTCAACCCCTTTGTCGGACAAGGGAGAAGGGGCAGCGTTTTGCATAAGGAAGGCCTGATGCAGCAGCAAAATAAACTCGGGGGAGAAACCCCCCAGACTGTGTATTTCAGCAGCCTGGGCCACAGCCCTAGACGCACCCTCAACCGGTGCTCGCAAAAGCGGGGGAGAAACATGCTGCGCATCCAAGATGGCGTCCGGCGCGACACTCCGCGAAGGAGCCGCGCGGGAAGAACGGCGCTTAACTTTAGCCGCTTTTTTGCCGTCGCCCAAATCAAGGGCGGCCATGGCATGAACGTCTCCCAGCTCAAGGGCGGCCCAAGAAGAAGCCGTCCGAGCAGAGTGGCCGGCCAAGAGGGCGGAGGCGAGCAGCGGGGGATGGGCGTTTATGGCGGGAAAAACCGCCGCACCGGAGGAAGACCCGGGACACTGACCGGCCTCCAAACTGACACCCAACAAGGGCGAATCAGACTTTAAAACCCCCGCATCCCTGCTAGAAGCGCACACGCGGTCCGGGGAGCGATTCTTCGCGCCCTCGCCCTCCGACGCCATAGGCCACGTGGAGATCGATCGGGGAACCCCCTGCCCGCTATAAAAAGGTAAAAATTACCTGCTTCTCGCTCCGAGCTGTAACGACCTGGTGTCCCAGTGAGTAGCTGCAATAAATGTTTAAATAAACGGAGCCAGCGGGAGGGGGAGAAAAGGAGGGACCTGGCGCCACCAGGTTTGCACTTGCTCAAGAAGAGCCCTCAACCCCAGATACTCAACAAAACCTAAAGATTAGGCTTGGAGACCTAGCCAGAGCTGCTGCTGTGTGTGACCACCACCTGCTGAGATAGAGAACATACTGAGGAGTTTCCGGCAGCACATGACCACATATAGGGAGGCAAAAGCTTTGCTCTCTATCTCCACCTGCTGGTAGATGGACACAACCCACCAGTCTATGGATTGATCAGCATGATGATATGGAAAGAGGGACAGGATAAAGTTAATGAAAGACTGGAGAATAAGAGGAAGGGAATAGGGGATAATAAGGGTGAGGGAAAGATGAAAAGCCATAGGTAGATGAAATAAAGAGAGGGAAATTAAAGACTGGATAGTAAGAATGAATTAAATCGGGCCAGAAGCAGAAAAATAAATTAAAGAAAACGGAAAGAAAAAAAAAAAAAGAGAGAAATGACAAATGGACAGGAAACCCTGGCAAGAGAGTTAAGAGATGATGATGGAAAGCAGAAACAAGAGAACGGAACCAACACAATTGGAAAAAGTAAATGGCCAGTCAACAAAGGTAGAGAAAATAATTTTATTACTAATTTAGGAGAAAGTAATGTGGTAGCTGTGTTAATAAAGGTCAATAAATACAAATAAAACACAAAATAGAAAATAAAATTATACCCTTATATTGGACTAATTTTAATACATTTTTGACTAGCCTTCAGAGACCAATACTTCTTTCCTCAGGTCAAGAGAGGATACCATAACAGCAGTATACTGTCTTTACTTGACCAGAGGCAGGAGGTTTTGGCCTCTGAAAGCCAATAGAAAAAGATATTAGGCTAGTCCACTAAAAAGGTATCATCTTATTATTTTCACGTGCCTGAACTGAGCATATGTGGGAGGTCTGGCATTGGTGGCTGAAGCTCGCTGCCAACTGCTGCACCGCACTGTAGTGGGATATACTGTCCATACCTGTTTGTATGCATAAGGCCTGCATTGTCTAACTGAAGCCTATGAACTAAACTCAGAATAGGTCTGGAACCATCTTTTAAGGACAACACTATCATGGCTGTTACAAGACGTCCTGCGGCACTGGACACTGACATTCCAAGAGACATCTGTGTTGTCTCTCTCTGGTGTGAAACCTACAGAGTGAGATTTACACTGACATCAGTGTGTAATAATATTTGCTGACAAATCTCTTATAAGGTGCCAGCAGTACCAACTATAAGGAGGGCCATCTGCAAGGCCAAGGACCTCATTACATCATCTACAGGATAAGCATTCCTGTGCTAAGCTAATGACAATTACTATCTGGTTAGCTCAGTGATCCTAGTAACATAGTAACATAGTAGATGACGGCAGAAAAAGACCTGCACGGTCCATCCAGTCTGCCCAACAAGATAAATTCATATGTGCTACTTTTTATTTGTACCTGTCCTCTTCAGGGCACAGACTGTATAAGTCCGGCCAGCACTATCCCCGCCTCCCAACCACCAGCCCCGCCTCCCACCATCAGCTGTGGCACAGACCGTATAAGTCTGCCCAGCACTATCTCCGCCTCCCAACCACCAGCCCCGCCTCCCACCACTGGCTCTGGCACAGACCATATAAGTCTGCCCAGCACTATCCTCACCTCCCAACTACCAGTCCCGCCTCCCACCACCAGCTCTGGCACAGACCGTATAAGTCTGCCCAGCACTAGTGGGCCAAAGCTTCACCATCTACTGTCCACATGCACACCTCATGCAAGCAAGTCTGTGCGCCCAGCTCATTCAGAGAGCTGTTCAAAGGGTGATACCATGTCCTCTATATCAGCATTTCCCAAACTGTGCGCCACGGCACCCCAGTGCACCGTTGTAAACTCACAGGGGTGCCGTGGGGCAAACGGGAGGTTCACAGCCAAGCGCCGGGACATTGCTTAATTTCAACATATTCAAACAAAGTTAAGTTCCAGGAAACTACTACTACTACTTAACATTTCTAGAGCGCTACTAGGGTTACGCAGCGCTGTACAATTTAACAAAGAGAGACAGTCCCTGCTCAAAGAGCTTACAAGCTAATAGACAAGTGAACGGTCGGTCCGATAGGGGCAGTCAAATTGGGGCAGTCTGGATTCACTGAACGGTAAGGGTTAGGTGCTGAATGCAGCATTGAAGAGGTGGGCTTTAAGCAAAGACTTGAAGACGGGCAGGGAGGGGGCTTGGCGTAAGGGTTCAGGAAGGTTGTTCCAAGCATAGGGTGAGGCGAGGCAGAATGAGCGGAGCCTGGAGTTGGTGGTGGTGGAGAAGGGTACTGAGAGGAGGGATTTATCCTGTGAACGGAGGTTACGGGCGGGAACGTAAGGGGAGATGAGGGTAGAAAGATAGTGAGGGGCAGCAGACTGAGTGCATTTGTAGGTAAGAAGGAGAAGCTTGAATTGAATGCGGTATCTGATCGGAAGCCAGTGAAGTGACCTGAGGAGAGGGGTGATATGAGTATATCGGTTCTGGCGGAATATGAAACCTACATACACCATGGCTGGGGCAAGCTACCGATCACAGCTCAGCTGTCCGGCTCCTAAAAGGGCGATTCTGATTGGGAAGCAAGGAGTGAGGCTCTTTGTTTCCAATTCAGGATTGCTGTTTTAGGCGCCAGACAGGCTCCGTGACCAATCACAGCTCAGCTTTGATCAGTAGCTTGCCTCAGCCATGTTTGGCAGGAAAACAGCGGTCCTCCGTTGGTGACAGAGATTTTGTACGCAGCTGGCACAGAGAAAGAGAAACAAAAGTAAGCACAATTAATCCTGACCCTGTAAGACCGGCAAGTTAAAACAAAAACCATGAAACCAAGGGGAGGCTTCTAGGTTAGCGACAGGCACCATGTGGGAATCTCTGTCGCTGCTGGGGACCCGTTCAAGCAGAGGGAGAATTGTGGGTGGAGTGGGGGAGGAAAGGAGAGCTGCTGAAGGAGGAATGAGGGGCATAAGTGTTGGACATGAGCTGGAGGGGGAGGAAGGGGTGAAATCTTGAATATGGGGGTCAAGGGGAGGGGGGAAATGCTGCATGGACAGGGGCCAGACAGGAAGAAATGTTGGACACAGGGGTAGAGGGAAGGGATAGATGGTACATGAGGGGGAGAGGGAGAAATATTGGACATGATATGTAGCGGAGGGAGGTGGTAGAGACTTGTGTGGCCGGCGGGGGGGGGGGGGTTGCCGCTGCAAAAAAATTTCTTTGACAATAAGGGTGCGTGAACTGAAAAGGTTTGGGAACTACTGTTCAATATCATGCACTCCTGATGGACAAGGGATTGACAGAGGGCAAACAGAGTAGTTGGAGTTGGCCTGAGAGACAGAGAGAAAGACTCTTCTCCAATGCCTATCACTTCGCCAACCAAGACGTAGTTCCTCCGAGTATGACTGAGGGACCAAAGCCCTCAGTGCTCATAAAGGAACTGAATTACGAATGTGTGCTGTACTGAGTAAGAACTATTACTGGATAGCATCTTAGCTTCAACTAAGACAGTTCCAGAGCAGAGCTGCGTGCATTCCAGCCCTCTACAACATACACAGACAAGACAAGACAAGCCACAAGCTCTAATCAGAGTATTTATTAGCTAATTAGTTTATACGCTAATCTTCTAATTAGCTCTACAGCATAGAATTCTCCAGAAACACCCTGTACTTATTTCATGCATTTTTTGCATGAATTCTGTTATTTTTGCCTCTTCCATCTTGCCTGGAAGCCCATTCCATCTATCATCCCAGTTTATTTAATTTTTTTGCACCAAAATAAAGGATTTAATTCTTCTTTGTTATTTATACCTTTGAAATATCGAAACTTAAAAATCATATAAACGTACAAATATCTAGCATTTTTTCCATGTTAGGTGTCAAAATACTCAACCTCTGCAGCTTCTTTCATCTCATCCATTTTAGATCACCTATTAGTGAAACCTTTTCAAAGGTACAAACAAGCAGGCCAATGCTCAGAACTCTGGCGTTGTATGGAACAGCACAGAAAATAAACTTCCCAATGCTCAACACTAATATCATGCAAATTATATGTGCGCTGTTAGCATTGGGAAGATATTTTTCTGTAAGGGGGAGGAACGTGCCTGGTGAATGCGAACAAGAATCTTGCAAGCACAACTCTTGTAGCATGCGGGGGGGGGGGGGGGGGGATAACAGTCCGCTGGTATCATTCTCCTTGGGTCAGTATGCTTGAATGGTGGCACAGCCATTCAAGCATAACTCCAGAAAGAGTGGAATGAAGGATGACGAGCCTTATCCCGGTCAACCAGAGTATTTCTGAAAGCTCCGGATCAGACCCTCAAGTTGATCTGTTTATAAAACAGAACGGAGTGGGGCTGTAATTTTACTATCCGTCAAGCACTTATCTTTTCATACATTTAAAAAGGGAAAGGACCTCAAATAGCAGAATAGGTCTGGGGGAGCTCAGGTACTAAGAGAACTTGAGCTGTATTCAATTTTGCAAACAAGAAAGTGCTACATACTTGCCGTATGACAAGGAGCTATTTTAGAAGGAATACATGGCCAAGAAAGCCTCGCTTATAGAACATTCCCCTTTCATCAAACCATTCCAACACTAGCCCCAAGGTGGTAGTAAATTTTCGGTACTGTTTCTTTGGGCATTTGGAGGTAATACCTAATGACCTCTTTTACATCCCTTTGCCTACATTTAAATACAATTTGTGGTAATCTTTGTTTCCAGCATTAGTGCCCTCTAAACATTTTCTGTGCAGCTTAAAACTAGTGCCGGCATTAGGTTTTGAGCATCGGCCCATCAGAAACATATCTGGGAGGCAGGGTCCACTTAACCATTACATTTACTAGAGCGATACCAAGGCTACTTGCAGTCAAAGTAAAACAACAGGTCCTGACAACCACAGTGGAACGCCAATTACCCAGATGTCCAATTATCCAGAATGGTGCAGCTGTGTGTGTGGGCCTGGGTGGGAACAGGCCCACCCAGCAACAGTGCATCACTCCCTCTGCTCCGCTGGTGGTCCAGCATCCACCCGACCCGACCCCCCCCCCCCCCCTTGAATATTCCCTGTTGTACCATCCTAGCGATTCATCTTCGCAGCCTGCCCTGGCCCCTCAGGAATTGAGGTCAGTGAGCGCAGGGACGCAGCAGAGAAAAGCCCTGCCCTTTTCCTCCCAAGTCCGATGCAGAAAGGTTTTCTAACAAGACCAATAAAGGCGTCAAAGGAAAAACAGGTTGTTTTATCATTAAAAGACAAAAATCAGACATTGTGGAGAAGTTAAGAAATGGAGTATCGGGGAAAATCTTGCAGAACAGACTCAAGAAAAATATCAGGAAGTATTTTTTCACGGAGAGAGTGATGGATGCTTGGAATGCTCTCCCACGGGAGGTGGTGGAGAGGAAAACGGTAACGGAATTCAAACATGCATGGGATAAACATAAAGGAATCCTGTTCCGAGGGAATGGATCCTCAGAAGCTTAGCTGAGATTGGGTGGCAGAGCCAGAGGTGGGAGGCGGGGCTGGTGGTTGGGAGGCAGGGATAGTGCTGGGCAGACTTATAAGGTCTGTGCCCTGAAAATGACAGATACAAATCAAGGTAAGGTATACACAAAAAGTAGCACATATGAGTTTATCTTGTTGGGCAGACTGGATGGACCGTGCAGGTCTTTTTCTGCCGTCATCTACTATGTTAGTATGTTATGATGAAAGAACATCAACAATATCCAACATAAAAAGACAAAGTGATGCTATTGTTAGCTATGTTTCAGTTCATGAAAAAGAGTAAGGGCGTTGTTCCAGAAAAAACATGAAAATGTAATCTATTGAACAGGCAGATAAACCTCTATATCTATGGTTAAAAAAAAAAAAAAAAAGATCCTTGCGCCATCCAATTTCTGGGCCACTATTAGCCAAAAGGTGATGTATTTCAACCACCAACTTCATGGGGATTACGAATTCAAAGCTATCACTGGATGGCTTCAAAATTTTAACCACCGCCATGGAATTGGGCAGATTGAAATTCCTGGTGAAAAACTGTCCGGGAGTTTACCAGCGGCTAATAATTTTCTTGTACAATTTAGACACCTTATCAAGAACTATGACCCTGATTGTGTTTATAATGCATATGAAATGGGTCTAATTGGAAATCACTTCCCAGTAAATCTCTGGTTAGCCATAACAAACAATCGGCTCCTAGTTTCAAGTCATCCAAAGAACGTGTCACACTGTTGGATGGGGGGAAAGGCAACCGGATGTCATAAGTTGGAGTTATTGCCAATTAGTAAATCTAAAAAAAAGCTTGGATGGGTTGTGAAGTTTTCCTCAACTGGTATGACACTTGATTCATACCGGAGGTGAAAAGATTTAAGATTTGTACAGGAAAAGATGGAAATATCATTTTATCGCTGGAAATTGCACCGTTGCAGCCCACAGCTGAAAGCTTAAGAATGAGAGGACAGTAGATTCAAACTGTTTTTTTGCCTCTCAATTTGACATCTGTAATAAAGGCAATGGATCAAGCCATCCATACAGCCTTCCCTGTAACACAACTTCCTGTTTCTGCATAGGTGGAAACACACCAGAGGGAAGGATGTGGGGCCGGAAGGAGCAGTATGTATGATGGCTGCTCGTACTCACTGCCAGTGAAGAATTGCTGTTTTAAAAGGTAATTTTTTCAGAAACCACATTATTAAACTGCCTCAGCCAGCGAAAACAGGGGAAGGGTGGGAGCAGAGAAGGGGCAGCAAGTCCTTTAACATTACTTGCCCTGGGCCTGGCTTTGTCTCTTGACAGCCCTGGTTCTACCACTTCTTTTTCACACAATGCAGTGGGACTTTTCGATTCCAGTCCCTCTCTTCCAGGCAGCTTGCATGAAAGAGAGGGGCTACCTCTGGAACAGTCTTGAGAACAGTCACTTTACTCCCTAATCCACTCTACTCCCTCATCTTGTTGCTGTTGCTACCCCCCCCCCCCCCCCCCGGCTCAACTACTGCCCTTACCCCCGAGCTCCATAGTTCCTACTACTACTACTATTTAGCATTTCTATAGCGCTACAAAGCGTACGCAATGCTGCACAAACCACCTCCTTTTTGCCTACAAATATATATATATAGCTTCTAGCTTCTCATACATCTGCACACAATTATGGAATGAATTACCTGCCATGAGTGGGAAAGCGCGGGGTACAAATGTAACAAAAAAAAAAAAATTACCGATCAATATAAAAACAACACACGACTCAACAACCTTCCGAAAATTACTGAAGACCTACTTATTCACAAAAACATACAAAAAAGATCCCCCATAACGATCTGACTCCCAAATTACTCCGATACATCTATTATGGAACTCTCCAATTTGTTTATTTGAAGTACATCCTCATTATTGAATATTATTATTGAATTCTACATCTTGTCTTAATATCATTGTTATGTTTTTATCTATTTATCCACTTCCATTCCTACATGATATACTGTTGCCCCTTTATTTGTAATAATTCTGAAATGTTTATTCCGTTATATGATTGCTATGATATTCTTATGCACCTTTTCTGTATCTACATTCTGAAATTTTTATTCCATTAATGTGAATGTCATTGTAACATTTTGTAAGCCACATTCAGCTTGCAAATGGGTGGGAAAATGTGGGATACAAGTGCAGCAAATAAATAAATAAAATATATATAGTTAAAAATTGTCTATTCCACATGATCTTACAACTCCTGGCAGATCACAGCATAACATGCATAAAATAATTTTAAAAGAAGACATACACATGCAATAAAAGATTCTTGACTAAGGAGTTTATACACCCAGCTTTAAATCACCCTAAACGCCTGGGCAAAAAGGAAAGCCTTCAAATGTTTATGAAACTTTAGAAGTGAAGTTCATACCTCGTAAATTAAAGGGCAACATTCAATTAAACATTTTTACTGGGTTGTTCTGCTAGGGGGTGATCACAGAGTTCAATTATCAAAATTTTCATAGGAGGACCTTGAGAATTAACTGAACTCCCTAGGAACAAGGTTGCCGCTTTGTCTAGGTCATTGTTTCCCAAGTCTAGTCCTGGAGTACCCCTTGTCAATCAGGTTTTCAGGATATCCACAATGAATCTGCATGAACTTGATTTGCATAAACCTCCAGTATATGCAAATCCCTTCATGTATATTCATTGTGGATATCCTGAAAACCTGACTGGCAAAGAGTATACTCCAGGAAACACTGGGCTAGGGCACCTAATACCTGCACTGCTGGGAAATACAACACATTAAAGGTCTGAAATGGCTACATCTGCCATCACTCACTATGTTACTATGTAAACTGTAATATCTTAAGACCATGATGCAAATGACATCTAGGTTGTATCTTATCAAGAATCCAAAACAAAGAGCCCAAGGTCTTTCAGGCCTACGCCACACAGCATAAATACATCAGAAAAAAAATAGGACTGAAAACAAAACAAACAAAAACATTTCTTATGTCACACTGAATTTTCACAGCAATTCGGCAGAGGAACCAAACATGCAACGTAGATGGCACAGAACAGAAGCGTACATACTCTACAAAAGCTCTGGAGCAAAGGCACATGATGCCCAGAGCCTCATCCAGTTCCTCGATGCAGAGGACCATCTCAGCTACTTGGCTCCACTTTTCACAAATCATCGAATCTGAGCAGGGTTCTCAAAACACGCCGCAGGCCTCCCTCAGGCACTCGGAACAAGGGTGCACGCACGTGGACAAAAAGAAGGCAAATGTTCTACAGTCACACTACAAGTACCACCAGGCCACAGGATTCATCAAACCCTCCAGCATGACGTTCCAAACGTCACTCGGTCGTTGCGTTCGGTGACGGGGTGGAGAAAAAAAAAAAAAGAGATGCGATATTTTTGCCACACCTCTTTAGAGCTGGAAATGCAAATATGTTAAATTTCCTTGTGAAAATGAAAGGAAAGGGGGAGGAGCTGTACAGGACGCGCGGAGGAGGAGGGACTTTGCTGATTCCATTGGTGCTCTAACCTCCCTCCTCCCCGACCGTGTGTTACACTGAAAGTGGCTCGGGTGGGGTACCCATGGAGTTTTTAAAGCTCCCCGGCTCTTCTTGTACTGGCAGCAGATCTCAACAGCCGGAACCAAAGGGAGCATGTCGCCGATAGGAGATGGTAAGAGCAAAACAAGTACCGGTTCTAACCCGGCCAGAGTTGTAAACTATTGGGCTGAGCTTAGAAAGGGAAGGGGAATGCTTGTTGTTACAGCAGCTGTCAGGTAGGTAGTCGTTTAAGCTTGGCTTCAATAGTGGCTCGAATAAAGGTTAATAAAGGAAACTCTGGAATGAGGAACATAGGATGGAGGTAAAAGGAGATGGCTTCAGGAGTAATCTAAGGAAATGTATTGGAGTTGAGGAGTAGCCTAGTGGTTAGTACAGTGGACTTTGATCTTGGGGAATTGAGTTCAAGTCCCACTGCAGCTCCTTGTGACTCTGGGCAAGTCACGTAACCCTCCATTGCCCCTGGTACAAAATAAGTATCTGAATATATGTAAACTGCTTTGAATGTAGTTGCAAAAACCTCAGAAAGGCGGTATATCAAATCCCATTTCCCTTTCCCTTTATAGGAAGGTTGGTGGAATGGCCACAGTGGAGGTGGTGGAGACGAAGACTGTGGATTCAAAGAAAGAATGGTCTAAGCACATAGGATCTCGAAGGGAGAGGCAGGGATAGTAGATGGTGTGTGGATGAGCAGACTGTATAAGCCATATGGCTTCTATCTGCTGTCATTATTTCTGTTTAAAAGTATAATATATTGAGTTGTGATCTTTTCATTGGACTAACAGTAGCAATGTATTTCTGAAACAAGCTTTTGGGAATTAACACTGAATAGAGAGAATGAGGGAAGGAGTATTTATATGGCTCATGGAATGTTTTATTTGTTCGTACAGTTTAAAGTATTGCATTTGTGTGTATTAAACCAGTGACTCTCAAACCTGTCCTGAGGGACTATCAGCCAGTTGGGTTCTTAGAATATCCCTAATGAATATCTATTCAACATAAATTATTACCACTTAACAGTATTAAATCTTTATTCCACAAAACTGCAAAACTACTTTAAATGCACTTAAAGAATAAAAATAGCCTACCTACAGAACTCCCTCCAAATGCCATGTCACCACCCTGAGTCCAATGTGTACCTGCCCTAAACTGCTCAAATAAGAAAAATTAGCAAGTGAGATTATATTCCCAATGGCTCAGTTGGTAAGTCACAAATGTGGATAGCAGAACTCCAGCTTGCAGATGATAATTTTAGAAAACAGTTCATGCAGAGTGTAGCAAACTCAACTCAGCCAACATTGGCAGAGAGAATCAACCTGTGTTGTACTGAGATATACTATCACTATAGATTGTGAACCCAGTTTTTTGTTATCACATTAATGAATATCTACTACTCCCAAATCTGTTTAATACACATCCATAAGGGATATCCTAAAAACCTGAGTGGCTGGCGGTCCCCCAGGACAGGTTTGAGAAACACTATGTTAAACAGCATGGGATTCTAAAACGAAATTGTTTCAGAAGATTAATGTAGAGTAATGGGACAGTTTGGTTAGGTTGTGATTCAGGTGAGAAGGAGCACTCCCCCTGACAGGATTGTGTGTTCTGCACACTTAGCTCCACTTTTAATTATAACATAAGTGTTGCCATACTGGGACAGACTGAAGGTCCATCAAGCCCAGTAGCCAGTTTTTAACAGTGGCCAATCCATCACAGGTACCTGGCAAGATCCCAAAAGAGTTAAACAGATTTCATGCTGCTTATCCTAGAAATAGCAAAAAATCTATATGGCTTGACGTTCTCCAATTAGAAAGTATAGACTACTAAAAAATGTATATAAGAGAGAGTCTCTCTGAACACTTGCAATTAGCAACAAGGTGGAGTCTCATATCACTTAGCACGAATACTCATATCACTCCCATGGTGACTCTAAATACGTGCATTTGTTTCTAATCATTGACTATAGACCACCTCCACCCTATTGTTGCAATTACAATAATACTGGCTCGTGCTCTCACACCATCACATATAAGATATATATAAATGTTCAAAAGACACTTAGCTTAAAGAGCCTATACGCTCAACAATCCAAACCTTGTTGCTAATTGCAAGTGTTCAGATAGACTTTCTGTTATATACATTTTTTTAGTATCCTAGAAATAAGCAGTGGATTTTCCCCAGTACATCTTAATAGTATCTTATGGGCTTTTCTTTTAGGAAATTATACAAACCATTTTTAAACCCTGCTAAGCTAACTGCTTTTACAACAGTCTCTGCAACAAATTCTAGAGTTTAATTACATATTGAATGAAGAAATATTTTCACTGGTTTGTTTTAAATGTACTAATTGTAGCTTCATTGCATGCTCCCTAGTTTTAGAATTTTTGGAAAAAGTAAATAAGTGATTCATTTCTAAGTATTTTATAGACATCTATAATATCTCACCTCAGCCATCTCTTTTAGACCTCCTTTTCAATATTTACTGATTTATACAAATGAAGCCTTGGAAAGAGTCTCTGCACATTTATTTATTGGGCTTTATTAACTGCTTTTATGAAGAGATTCACCCAAGGCAGTGTACAAAAGTACCGCTTGACATTTTTGTTAAAATTATAAACAATAGTGAAATAACGTAGATATGCTAACATTCATAAAGTACAATACAATGAAACATCTTAATAGGTAGATGAAGGGGTCAAATTATAAGTACAGTTGAATAAGGAACTAGTTTGTTACAGAGTGTACTTTTAGCTGCATGTATAAAAAGGTTTGGGAGAAGAGCCAGGCTTTCACCTGCTTCCTGAAATAGAAGTAGTCATGAGTTTGGTGAGTGAGTTCCAGAGTGTTCCTGGTAAGGCTTGTTGGCAGGTATCATCACATCATCTTAAAAACATATAGGCCAAATGACTTGTTAAACTGTATATACAATACTATAAAATATAAGTCTGAGTTCTCACCACTCTATTTCATTAAGGTGACTTTTTAATCAGTTCACTTGGAAAGGAGAAAAAGATTTCAGTTACACAGTTGCCTCATTAATGTTTAAGGCAATCTGTGACATAAGTACATAAGTAATGCCACACTGGGAAAAGACCAAGAGTCCATCGAGCCCAGCATCCTGTCCACGACAGCGGTCAATCCAGGCCAAGGGCACCTGGCAAGCTTCCCAAACGTACAAACATTCTATACATGTTATTCCTGGAATTGTGGATTTTTCCCAAGTCCATTTAGTAGTGGTTTATGGACTTGTCCTTTAGGAAACCGTCTAACCCCTTTTTAAACTCTGCCAAGCTAACCGCCTTCACCACGTTCTCCAGCAACAAATTCCAGAGTTTAATTATGCGTTGGGTGAAGAAACATTTTCTCCGATTTGTTTTAAATTTACTACACTAGTTTCATCGCATGCCCCCTAGTCCTAGTATTTTTGGAAAGCGTGAACAGACGCTTATCCACCTGTTCCACTCCACTCATTATTTTATATACCTCTATTATGTCTCCTCTCAGCCGTCTCTTCTCCAAGCTGAATAGCCCTAGCCTCCTTAGTCTTTCTTCAAAGAGAAGTCGTCCCATCCCCGCTATCATTTTAGTCGCCCTTCGCTGCACCTTTTCCAATTCTACTTTATCTTTCTTGAGATGGGGCGACCAGAATTGAACACAATACTCAAGGTGCGGTCGGAGTGATACAACGGCATTATAACATCCTCACACCTGTTTTCCATACCTTTCCTAATAATACTCAACGTTCTATTTTCTTTCCTAGCCGCAGCAGCACACTGAGCAGAAGGTTTCAGTGTATTATCGAGGACGACACCCAGATCCCTTTCTTGGTCCATAACTCCTAATGTGGAACCTTGCATGACGTAGCTATAATTTGGGTTCTTTTTTCCCACATGCATCACCTTGCACTTGCTCACATTAAATGTCAGCTGCCATTTAGCCTCCCAGTCTCCCAGTCTTGTAAGGTCCTTCTGTAATTTTTCACAATCCTGTCACGAGTTAACGACTTTGAATAACTTTGTGTCATCAGCAAATTTAATTACCTCGCTAGTTACTCCCATCTCTAAATCATTTATAAATATATTAAAAAGCAGCGGTCCTAGCACAGACCCCTGAGGAACCCCACTAACTACCCTTCTCCATTGTGAATACTGCCCATTTAACCCCAATCTCTGTTTCCTATCCTTCAACCAGTTTTTAATCCACAATAGGACATTTCCTCCTATCCCATGACCCTCCAATTTCCTCTGTAGCCTTTCATGAGGTACCTTGTCAAACGCCTTTTGAAAATCCAGATACACAATATCAACCGGCTCCCCTTTGTCCACATGTTTGTTTACTCCTTCAAAGAATTGAAGTAAATTGGTCAGGCAAGATTTCCCCACACAAAAGCCATGCTGACTTGGTCTCAGTAATCCATGTCCTTGGATGTGCTCTGTAATTTTGTTTTTGATAATAGCCTCTACCATTTTCCCTGGCACCGACGTCAGACTCACTGGGCTATAATTTCCCGAATCTCCCCTGGAACCTTTTTTAAAAATGGGCATTACATTGGCCACCCTCCAATCTTCCGGAACCATGCTCAATTTTAAGGATAAATTGCATATCACTAACAGTAGCTCCGGAAGCTCATTTTTCAGTTCTATCAGTACTCTAGGATGAATATCATCCAGGAGATTTGCTACTCTTCAGTTTGCTGAACTGCCCCATTACGTCCTCCAGGTTTACCGTGAAGTCAGTAAGTTTCTCCGACCACCATCATCAGTTATACAAACCTTCTCCTCTCTGAATTAAATTGCTTAAACTAAGTTGTTTTTCAATTTTAACTTTTTTATAGAAAAATAATTGTTGAATTGTAACTACTGGCAGTCATTTTAGCTGCTCAGCCAGGCAGAATGCAATTTGATTTAAAGGACAGCAACTTATAGTGGGCTGTGCTCTAAGGAGCTTCTCTTTTTTACCAACGAGCTTCTTGAGGAGCTGCTCAACACAACTGGATCAACTGCCATACATAAAGATGTTTAATACTTATCACAGGGCTAACTTGTATATGCTAAATTAGGCTTACCCTAAACGGTGCAGATTACTCTGCTGTTCTTGCCAGCTTTGTTACAAAATGGTGCCGGCATTTTAACTAGGAAGCCAATACCACTCATCCAGTCGACACTCGTTTATAGAATACTTCAATTCTCATTGAATACTGCATTACTTATTGGATTCAATGTGCAACAAAGGTCTACAAAATAATGACTGGGGTAGAGCGGACAGATGTGAAGCATTTGTTTACACTTTCTAACAATAATAGAACCAGGGGACACAAGATGAAATTAGAATGTGGCAGGTTTAAAACAAATCGGAGAGAAAGTTTTTCTTTACTCAGCACGTAGTTAGACTCTGGAACTCATTGCCGGAGAAAGTAGTGACGGCAGCTGGCCTTGCTGAGTTTAAAAGGGGTCTGGACAGATTCCTGAAGGAAAAGTCCATTGATCATTTATTAAATTTTGGGGTTTTGCCAGGTTCTTGGGGCCTGGGTTGGCCGCTGTTGGAGATAGAGTGCTGGGCTTGATGGACCTTTGGTCTTTTCCCAGCGTGGCAATGCTTATGTACGTGTTGCCACGTTAGAGGAAGTTTCCTACAAATAACCTTTCCAGTCTATATTTACATTTAAGTTCATTGTAAGCCGCTTTGGAGCCGCAACACTGTGGCAAAAGGCGGGGTATAAATGTACTGAAATAAATAAATAAATCTGTGGGTTGCAAAGTTTTTAGTTTAAAAATCCATCTTTGCTCAAGTTGTAGTAATTTTTTTTTATCACATCATGCAGTTTCTTTTGATGATGGTACAGATAGTGATGTTGCTTGCAAGGATCATAGAAGCCTCCAAAGTGTGTAGAGAGCTAATTTATTCTTTAGGTACTCTGACTCATTTTGTCTACGTATGAAGAGAGGCTTGCTGACCTGAACATGTACACCCTGGAGGAAAGGAGGAACAGGGGTGATATGATACAGACGTTCAAATATTTGAAAGGTATTAATCCGCAAACGAATCTTTTCCGGAGATGGGAAGGCGGTAGAACGAGAGGACATGAAATGAGATTGAAGGAGGGCAGACTCAGGAAAGATGTCAGGAAGTATTTCTTCACGGAGAGGTGGTGGATGCTTGGAATGCCCTCCCGCGGGAGGTGGTGGAGATGAAAACGGTAACGGAGTTCAAACATGCTTGGGATATGCATAGAGGAATCCTGTGCAGAAGGAATGGATCCTCAGAAGCTTAGCTGAAATTGGGTGGCGGAGCAGTTGGGGGGAAGAGGGGGTGGTGGTTGGGAGGCGAGGATAGGGGAGGGCAGACTTATACGGTCTGTACCAGAGCCGGTGATGGGAGGCGGGACTGGTGGTTGGGAGGCGGGAAATACTGCTGGGCAGACTTATATGGTCTGTGCCCTGAAAAGGACAGGTACAAATTCAAGGTAAGGTATACACATATGAGTTTGTCATGGGCAGACTGGATGGACCATGCAGGTCTTTTTCTGCCGTCATCTACTATGTTACTATGTTACTATGTCTAAGGGCATTGAAAATCAAAGACAGAGCTTTACATGTGAACCATGTAACTACCGTGCCACCAACACCTGTTCCTGCCAGCCTTGTAAGCGTCATACTGTGGCCCTGCATTCCTCCAAATCTCCCACAGGCCACTCCTTCCTTCCTGAGATAGCTGGTCCATAGCAACTGACCTTTTTTTTTTTTTAATTTTCTTATTCAGGCTGCTCCCTAAAAGGATTTTCAGCAGGCGTCACTCCTTGCAGTTTGCTGCATTCTAAAGTTAAAGGCTCCATTTCTTGGCTGTGTTACTTGTGCTTTTGTTTACCTTCTTAGATTGTAAGCTTCCAGAGATAGGGGCTGTGAACCCCTGGTATTAGTAGCAGTAATAATACTACGAGGCTTTTGCACCTTGTCAATGGAATAGATCATTATTCAGCTGAGGAGCTGCTTTTATGTGCAGAAGGATTTCAGGGAGGGGATGATCATCTTACGGGTAGTCCTGGAGGGTCTTCTGAAATGAGACCAAGGTCACTGGAAGGGTTGATGCTGACACTGTGGTGCCATATTGGGCATGGGGAAAGAATCTTTTTCAGGCACTACCTCTGTGGGTTTCTCATCTCACACATTTGCAATCATCCAGTCGCTCCTGAAACATCAAGGGGTTAATTATATATGTATGTGTGCATGCATGTAAAGTCTTTCATAAAACTGCATGACCACATACATGCACAAAAAGTGAACCTCCTTTTATTTGGTCTGCCTATGGGTGGAGTGGAGGTGGAGTTGCGATGTGTATTCGTATTTTACAAAATACAAATCCACACATGTAGACAATTTGCATAGACTTGCACCTTTTTTGAAGCAGGCTAAATTTTTGCGGTGACGATTGTGAGCTATTGGTGCTGGATCTGGCAGCCTATTTTAGAAAGGTGCATCCATTGCCTTTGTACAACAGGCATCTTTTGGGACTTTTGACATGGGTGTGCTGTTTTATAATCAAGCCCCAAATGTCCAATTTCAAGAACTAGTAAAATGTCTTCAGAGAAGGTGTACTAGAGATTAGGTCTCTAACAAATTCCAAAAGATTATATAAAGGAAAGTAAGTCTCCACTTTAGCTGTCTGGATTCAGTCTCCATGCTGTAGACTTTAATTTTCACCTCTTCTTTTCTTATTCTTGTGGCTTCTTTATGAATGGCCAGTCTTCACAAACTGGCCTTTTCATATCCAACACATTCTACTCTTCTGGGTTTTTCAGACCTCTTTAAAGCCCTTGGTCCTCGAGTCCCCCTTGGTTGTGTGGAAGATTGAACCCACTCCCCTTTTCCTGGTACTCTCAAGGAAGGAAACAGGCCCTCCCTTATAAGAGTTTTTAATACTTGTACCTAGAAAATTCCTGGTATGGATAATGCCATAGAACGTCCTCCTTCTGCTGTCAGTCACTGCTAGCAGAGCTTGTCGGGCTTCTGAAGCTACTACTACTAGGAGAATTTATATGTAGAAGGAGAAAAATGCTCTTAAAATATCTTGCCAGAAATGCCAGATTTGAAATTAAGGATACACTATTCTTATCAATCCAGTAAACAAAGCTTCCCTGAATTGTGGACAGTCATTTTCAAGCTAAGAAAGGAGATCATATGACTACATAGATTTCATGGTGTGAAGTGACACGTAAAAGGGGTTGAATTGGCACAAATATTACACTTTTTATTGTGTGAACATAAGAATAGCCATAATGAATCAGACCAACTGTCCATCCAACCCAGTATCCTGCCTCCAACAGTGGCCAATCCAGGTCACAAGTGCTCGGCAGAAACCCAATTAGTAGCATAATTTCATTCTACCAATCTTGGGGCAAGCAGTGGCTTCCCCCATGCCCATCTCAATAACAGACTATATGGCCTTTTCCTCCAGGAACTTGTCCATACCTTTTTAAAGCCCAACCCCGCTGTTACCACATCCTCCGGCAATGAGTTCCAGAGATTATTCTTTGAGTGAAATATTTCCTCCTATTAGTTTTAAAAGTATTTCCATGTAATTTCATTGAGTGTCCCTTGGTCTTTGTACTTTTGAAAGAGTGAAAAAATCAAGTGCTGATAGAGTAGAACAGCTCTCTTGCAAAACTTTCCCCAAATTTATCCACAAAAATATTATTTTCATTAGAGAAAGAAAGTCTTGCACCCCCTCAAAACTAGGAGAAACATTTACTGAATCAACCCTATTGGAAATTAAGGGGCTCATTTTTGAAACAGAAAATGTTCAAATAGGGGCATAAACCGGCATTTGGACGATTGCTTGCCAAAACATTCAAATCAGTATTTTTGAAACTTATATTCTAAATATTTTCGTATGCAGTTTGTTGGCAGCATGTGCAAATCACAAGGGGGCATGTTTGGGGTGAGATTTGGGTGTTGCTAACACTTGGTGGGAAAACATCCATTATGGAACAAAATAAAAATTTCCATGGCCACAATTGAGATGTTTTGGTCTAGAGCTTTTTATAATAAGGCACAAAAGGTGCCCTAAATGGCCAGATGACCACTGAAAGGATTCAGGCATGACGCCCCCCCCAACTCCCCAAAGATATGAAAGATACTTAGCTCTATGGCAGCAGCAAATTTTATAGCTAGTTCTATTAGAGCAGCAAGCAGGTTCCCCTGGGGTAGCCTAGTGGTTGGTGCAGTGCACTGTAGAGAAGGGGACCCAGGCCCATATCCCACTGTACCTGCTACACTTGGGGTGTAAAGTGCGAGCCCTCCAAACCCACCAAAAACCCACTTACCCATATATAGGTGACACCTGCAATAGTGATTTCTGTTGGATTAGAGTTGAATGGTATGTAAATGGTGACATCATCCGTATACAGAAAAGGATTAAGATTATGCTTGTATAGGGCATGAGCAAGGGGGATCATCATCAGATTAAATAATATGGGTGAGAGAGGTGAACCTCGGGGTACTCTGCAATCGGTACTCCATGATGGTGATATGTTTGAGTTTGCTTTTACTTGATAACATCTCGTGATTAGGAAACCCTTGATCCTTTTGAGTATATTCCCTCCTATGCCTATCTTGTCGAGTATTCTTCGAATGCGCTTGACAAGTCGAATTGCAAGAGGAGTATGTTTTTACCTAATGTGATTTCCTTTTTTAACTTGGCTAGGAGAGTTACCAGGACGGTTTCCGTACTGTGGAGAGATCTGAATTGGAGTATATAGCACTAAATGAAGAGGTAGATATAATAGGCATTTCAGAGACCTGATGGGACAATCAGTGGGACACTGTGTTAGCAGGGTACAAATTATATCACAATGATAGAGTGGATCAGATTGGAGTGGGGGGTTGCGCTATATGTTAGAGGGAATTGAGTCAAACAGAATAAGCATTCTACATGAAACAGCAGAGTGGAATCTTTATGGATAGAAATTCCAGGTGAGAAGGGAAGGAGTATACTGGTAGCGCTGTACTACCATCCGCTGGGACAGAATGAACAGACAGATGAAAATATGTTTACAGAAATTAGGAAAGCTGGCAAATTGGGCAACATTATAATAATGGGTGATTTCAATTATCCTAATATTGACTGGATAAACGTTACATCAGGGAGTGCTAGGGAGGTAAAATTTCTAGAAGTAATAGATGACTGCTTCTTGAAGAAACTGGTCCAAGAACCAATGAGAGGGGGAGCTATTTTGGATCTAATCCTTAGTGGAATGCGGGGCATAGTACGAGAGGTAACAGTGTTGGGTTGGATCCTCTGGGAAACTGTGATCATTACATGATCACATTTGAGCTGAAATCTGGAGTGAAGTCACTAAGGAAATCCACTGTAGCAGCTTTTAATTTTCAAAAGGACAACTATAACAAATAGTTAAAAAGAAGCTGAAAGGATTGGCCGTAAAGGTTAGGACTTTAAATCAGGTGTGGGAGTTGTTTTAAAAATACCATCATGGAAGCCCAGACTAGATGTATTCCATATATTAACAAAGGTGGAAAATAGAGCAAACGACAGCTAGCATGGTTAAAAGGTGAGGTGAAAGAGGCTATTAGAGCAAAAAGAACACCTTAAAAAAAAAAATGGAAAATGGACCCGAATGAAGAAAATAAGAAGTAACATATGCACAGTCAAGGCAGATGCAAAGCATTAATGAAGAAGGCTAAAAGAGAATATGAGGAAAAAAAAAGCTTGCTGTAGGATCGAAAACTCATAGTAACACTTTTTTTCAGGTATATCAGTAGCAGGAAGCCTGCAAGGGAATCTGTGGGACTGTTAGATCACGAAGGAGCAAAAGGAGCACTCAAGGAGGACAAAGCCATAGTGGAGAGATTGAATGAATTCTTTGCTTTGATCTTTATGGAAGAAGATGTAAGAGATCTATCTGTACTGGAAATGGTTTTCAGGGGTGGCGATGCGGAGGAACTGATAGAAATCTCTGTAAACTTGGAAGATTTACTGAGCCAAATTGACAAGTTAAAGAGTGATAAGTCACCTGGACCGGATGGTATACACCCCAGGGTATTGAAAGAACTCAAACATGCTAGTGATCTATAACCTGTCGTTAAAATCATCCATAGTACCTGAAGATTGGAAGTTGGCCAATATGACAGATTTTTAAAAAGGGTTCTAGTGGTGATCCAGGAAATTACAGACCAGTAAGCTTGACTTCAATGCCGGGCAAAATAGTGGAAACTATTATAAAGAATAAAATTACAGAACACATAGACAAACATGGTTTAATGGGACAGAGTCAGCATGGATTCAGCCAAGGGAGTTCTTGCCTCACCAATTTGCTTCATTTCTTTGAAGGCATGAATAATCATATTGATAAAGGTGAGCTGGTTGATGTAGTCTGATCTAGATTTTCAGAAAGTTTTTGACAAAATACTTCATGAGAGACACCTGAGAGTCATGGGATAGGAGGCAATGTCCTTCTGTGGATTAAGAAGGGGTTATTGGATAGAAAACAGAGGGTAGGGTTAAATGGGCATTTCTCTCAATGGAGGAAGGTGAATAGTGGAGTGTCGCAGTGATCTGTACTGGGACCGGAGCTATTTAACATATTTATAAATGATCTGGAAATCAGAACGAGTGAGGTGATATTAAATTTGCAGATGATGCAAAACTATTCAAAGTTGTCAAAATGCTTGCGGATTTTGAAAAATTGCAGGAAGACTAGGAAGCTGGAAGACTGGGCATCCAAATGGCAGATGAAATTTAATGTAGACAAATGCAAAGTGATGCACATTGGGAAGAATAATAGGAATCATAGTTATCTGATTCTAGGGTCCACTTTAGGAGTCAGCACTCAAGAAAAAGACCTAGATGTCATTGTAGACAATATGCTGAAATCTTCTACCCAGTGTGTGGTGGCAGCTAAAAAAAAGTAAACAGGATGCTAGGAATTATTAGGAGAGGGATGCAAAATAAGACCAAAAATATTATAATGCCTCTGTATCGTTCCATAGTGCAACCTCACTTTGAGTATTATGTTCAGTTTTGGTCGCCGTATCTCAAAAAAGATATAGCAGAATTAGAAAAGGTTCAAAGAAGAGTGACCAAAATGATTTTTTTTTTTTTTTTTTTGTTACATTTGTACCCCACGCTTTCCCACTCAAGGCAGGCTCAATGCGGCTTACATGGGGCAATGGAGGGTTAAGTGACTTGCCCAGAGTCACAAGGAGCTGCCTGTGCCTGAAGTGGGAATCGAACTTAGTTCCTCAGTTCCCCAGGACCAAAGTCCACCACCCTAACCACTAGGCCACTCCTACTCCCATATGAGGGAAGGCTAAAGAGGTTAGGGCTCTTCAGCTTGAAAAAGAGACGGGTGAGGAGGGATATGATTGAGGTATACAAAATCCTGAGTGGTGTGAAGCGAGTGGAGGAGAATTTATTTTTCACTCATTCAAAAACTACAAAGACTATGGACACTCAATGAAAATGCATGAGAATACTTAGGAGAAAATAATTTTTCACTCAGATCTAGAACTCGTTGCTGGAGAATATGGTAATGGCGGTTAACAACATATCTGGGTTTAAAAAAGGTTTGGGCAAGTTCCTGGAGGAAAAATCCATTGTTATTGAGATGGACATGGAGGAAGCCACTGCTTGACCCTGGGATTGGTAGCATGGAATGGTGCTACTAATTGGGTTTCTGCCAGGTACTTGTGACCTGGATTGGCCACTGCTGGAAGCAGGATACTGGGCTGGATGAATCATTGGTCTGACCCAGTATGGCTATGCTTTTGTTCTTATGACCCGGGAGTTGTACAAAGGCTGCCTGCCAGGCTGCTGCTGCCACTGCAACCAATATAAACTTTACAAGACCATGGAAGAGTGAGAGAGGTGAGGGAGCAGTTCTTCACCCATGGTCTTGTAAAGTTTATATTGGTTGCAGTGGCAGCTCAGAGGAGATGGAGAAAAGAGAGCCTGGACCGGGGCAGGGAGAGGTGCCATCCCATGGAGGGGAAGGGTGCTGGAAGGGATGAGTTGGGAAGATTTCGGGGGGGGGGGGGCACAAAAAACAAGTTGGCTCAGAGCGCTACTATACATTGAGCCAGCTCTGGTTAAATAGAACTTGGAGGTCAGTGGGTTCCAAAGGGTTTGTTGACTCTACTTCCAAAGATGTTAATAATTCCTTTCTTTCATTTTGACGACCAGAATGAACACTAGATGGTAAATAAAAGGCTTTGCTACACTGCTATTGGAGGCAGCATTTCAGATGACATCTTTAGGATTTCAGTCAGATACAATTTAAATAAATCCAAGGGTGATATATACCTGGGACATTTGGAAAGTCCAAAATCCTAAGGTTGTCATTTAGCATAATTTACCAAATGTTAAAGCCTTTTATTGGATACAATACATTGAGCCAGCTCTGGTTAAATAGAACTTGGAGGTCAGTGGGTTCCAAAGGGTTTGTTGACTCTACTTCCAAAGATGTTAATAATTGCTTTCTTTCATTTTGATGACCAGAATAAACACTAGATGGTAAATAAAAGGCTTTGCTACACTGCTATTGGAGGCAGCATTTCAGATGACATCTTTAGGATTTCAGTCAGATACAATTTAAATAAATCCAAGGGTGATATATACATGGGACATTTGGAAAGACCAAAATCCTAAGGTTGTCATTTAGCATAATTTACCAAATGTTAAAGCCTTTTATTGGATACAATCTTATCCTTAACAAATGTTTCATTTAACTTCTTAAAGCCCTCCACTTCTTTTTCTAGTGATTCTAGCCTCACAGTTTGTCACACAAATCGATTTTCAAAGTCCTGCATTTTTATCTGAAAATCTGTAGACAAAGCCTTCAGATCAGCCGAGCAGGCAGATAGTGAAGTATCTAGTATTACGAGAACGTTCCATAAAAACTCCAGGGTCACAACCAGTGGCTTGGATGGAGGACGTGAGAGTTGCGAAGGAATTACAACCTGCAGAGTTGATACTAGAGCACCTAAAGCTCCTCTGGTCCCAAGTAGAGTTGCTTCCATTGGGCACTTTCCTTGCACTGCGGTTGTTCCCGAAGCTGCCTCTTTCAACCTGACTGCGTTATCATGAGTCACCTCGTCAGTTGTACATTCCTGCGGTACAGCAGATTGAAGAGCTGCCAGTGGCTGTTGGTGGGTTGTGAGGAGAACCTCGCCTCCCAAGCACAACAGGAGGATCTGGCACCCCACCTATTGCGGTTTGCTGCACTGCAAATGAGTCCAGCGTCGACTGAGATAAAGCTGGAACTGAAGGGGTAATCATTTGGGACTTCCTGTCCTGTCTTCTTCAGAGCCATGCTAAAGCAATAGCAAAAGTACCAAGTGGAAAACCTTTTTGAAGGTGAGAAAGATGCTGACTTGCCATCTTGACTCCACCTCTGAGGTCACATTTGAATTTTATGAAGAAAAGTAGGTGCCTATATATATATATATATATATATTTAATAGCATGGACTTTTAAATAGACACCTGCTTACACTGTTATCCTTGGTGCCGTGTTATAGAATTACCTTCCACCTGGCTAGGCTGGACAGAACTGCCTTAAGTGTCTGGAAGCCAGTAGGCTCCCTGTGTGGGGAGACACAAGGGAGCGTCTCAGTAACTGCAATATGTGCAGGCTTTAATTTAAGGACTCTCTCTACAATTATGATTGTCTGGTGGTGAAATAGGGGCAAGATTTGAATATAAAAATATAACCTTGAGTATTAGAATCGCCAGTGAAAGGATACCAGCTCTCTCAGAGAATGTCACTCTCTGGGAGATTCAATATAAGGTCTTGTTGCATCTCTGCATATCTCAGATTACAAGGCCAAGTTGGCACACACATATGAGTGTGGCATGAAGGAAGGCTCACTGGGTCATGCCTTTTAGCTGTGCCCTACCACCCAGTCTTTCTAGTCTAGGATAGTGCAATATTTGATGGGAATCAAAGGTACAGCATATCTGAGGGGTTATACTCTGTGATGTCTCAAAACTGCTAATGAAAGACAAATCTTTGAAGCTTTCCCTTTGGTTAAGAAAAGTATTTTAAGCTATTGGAGGGACCTTTACCCACCTACTCTGACACACTGGTGGGTAGCACTACACAGCATAATAATTATTGGCTAGAGGAGTGTTTCCCCAGTCCGGTCCTGGAGTATCCCTTGCCAGTCAGGTTTTCAGGATATCCACAATGAATATGCATGAACTTAAATCCACTGCCTCCATTATATGCAAATCTTTCATGCATATTCATTGTGGATATCCTGAAAACTTGACTGGCAAAGGGTACTCCAGGACTGGACTTGGGGAAACACTGGGCTAGAGTATTGTAAATGTGCGTTGATTGCTTATTGTCTTGAAAATTTAGATTCCCAGTCTGGAGTTATTACCAATAAGGCTAGGAGTGCAGCAGTCCTTTTAACTATGAAACAGTGACACAGCTGCATCATGCCACTCAGTCAGAAAGACTGTAGAGGTCTTCACAGAGTTGCTCAAGCTGAGGGGTGGAAGGGAGAAGTAGGAGGGTTGGGTGTATAATCAATGTCTACATTATTGGATAATGCTGAACAGAGATTGTTACGTTAAAGTGTTGAAACAGTTATAGCATGTTGAAAATGCCTACTTTTAATTTTAAAAAAGTATATTAAAACTAATTTTCTTCTGTTTCATTTCTAGGGTCTTGACTAGAAGCTGTTGTGATCTTGAAGGGAGTTTGATCCAGCTTGTTTCATTCTTCTGTGATCAGAAGATGAGAGCCGGAAATGAATCCTGTATGGCATGGTCATCCATGACCTACCTAACCTGTTTGGTTGATTTCTGGGAGGCATGGATAGGTTTGGATAACCTAGAGGACTATCTGAATTATGTAGACTACCTCATATGGGTCTTCATGCCACTCATAATTGTTTTTATACTTCCTTTTTTAACTGTTGTCTTTCTTTACCTCTCCATTCTTTTCCTTCTCGTTTACAAACGGAAAAATGAGCTAAAGGAAGCTTATTCCAATAGTTTATGGGATGGTGCAAGGAAAACATTGGCAACTCTGTGGGATGGACATGCAACAATCTGGCATGGTAAGCAAGATCTAACTGTTTTTTCCCTTTTGAAAATGTAAAATACATTTTCCAGATTTTATCATTGTTGATTGTAGTAGATGCGCTAGCAAGGTTGGCCCCCTCCCCCCCCCCATCCGAGTTTCAGGCTCCGCTCCCTCTCCTCTGAGTTCCAGGACCCTCTCCTCCGAATTCCATGCCCCCCTCTCCTCCGAATTTCAGACCCCCCGCGCCTCCCTCCCTCCCTCTCTGTCTCTCCCCTCCGAGTGCAAGCACAACCTGTCCTCCGCCTTCCTAAGTGCCAGCTGTAATTTAAAACTTGTTACCTCGTGGTCTGGCGGCAGCAGTGAAATCGAGCAGGCACGGCGCTTCAACGTGCCTTCCCTTGTATTTCATTTCTGCCTCTGGTCCCACCCTCATTTCCTGTTTCCGGAAGGGTGGGACCAGAGGCAGAGCTGAGATACAAGGGAAGGCACGTTGAAGCGTGCCTGCTCGCCTTCACTGCAGACACCGGGCCCCGAGGGCAGGCGGAGGACAGGTCGTGCTTGCACTCGGAGGGGAGAGAGAAGGAGGAAGGCGCGGGGGTCTGGAACTCGGAGGAGAGGGGGGCCTGGAAATCGGAGGAGAGAGGGGGGTCCTGCAACTCGGAGGGGAGGAGAGGTAGGGGGCATGGAACTCGGAGGGAGGACAGGGGGGAGGGGGCGATTCTCTCGCGAGTCTCTCTTCACCTCCAACGTTCTGTGACTGGCTGGTGTTGGCTTCCCTTCCCTCTCACTGATCCGCCCTCTGACGTCATCGCGAGGGTGGACCAATGGGAAGTGTGTTACGAACCCAGGCATCCAGACATAGAACGTTGAAGGTGCAAGTTGTTATATAGGACAAGGGTCTTATAGTCTTTAAAAATGCATTAAAGTTTGAGAAGTTGCACGAATTCATAGTTCTTTCATACCATATAAAATGCAAAGTTAGAGAAACAAGACTGATCTTTTTATGAAGACACTGTTTTCTTTGTTTATTGAGCTCTTAGTATATACACTTCAAAGTAAAAAGTAGTTTGTCATTAATCCACTTTCAGAGTATGTTCTCAGCTCAGCACTGGTTGTGCTCATTTTGTCCCCAAGAGCAGGCAGAGTGCAGAGATGCGTCCACATTCAATACATGAAAAAAATAGATGTACCCAACTGTTGAGCAAAATGTTGAAGCCAATTTATTACCAAACCACTTTGTAGCTATGCTAGTTCCTTAGGTGACTGCTGTACAATCTTTACATGGTATACTATGGGAGATCTGTAGGTGACTAACTCTTGTGGAATAGCTATTTCCAAATTGCATCCTACAATTCCTTTTTATGTCCAACGAGAAAGTATGTTCTTTGCTTGGTGTAGAAAATCACCTTACACTAAGGGGTAAATTCAATAAAGTATGCCAAAAATGTGGGTGCCAAGCACAATTCTATAATAACAATTATATGCATTAATTGCCATTACAGAATATTAGCATACATCGGCATTCTCGCACTCGCATCCAGTTTTAGACACAAGCACTTATGCTAGCCAAATGGCTAGTGTAAGTAAGCATTCCTAATTCCGTAGCATCCCTCTAGACCATCTCTCCTACCAGCAGATGGAGACTTGAGAACCACTGAGTTTCAGATACAGCTGTAAGTGAGCTGTGCAGAAAGTAGTATTGGTAAGCCTGTGCAGTCTTGGTCTGTTGGTTGGTGCATAGGGAGGTGCAGGTTCCCTTTTTTTTTTCCCCTAGTTTTGGAGCTTTATTGGCGTCAGAGGAGATAAAAGAAATTGGTAAGAGAAAAAAATATAGAATAATATTAATAAAAGGAAAATTCCCAAACCCATTCTTCTCTGCTGCTGGACTGGAATTGAGGGCCGTGGGAGTCTCTAGTTACCCCAGGGGTGTCGCACACGAATTGCTGTGTCCCTCCCCTCCTCCCCCTCCTTGGTTTTTAATCTTGGGGCCTCGGCTATCCTTCTCTGTCAGCTGGTAGACAGGCAGTCTTGAGCCTGAGGGATCTGCTCCTAGGCTTTTGGCCTTTAGTGAGAAATATCCTGCAAATTTACAGATTTAAATAAAACAAACAAAAAAACATACCGCTACACTAGAGTCTTAGCCTACTCCCTGTTTTTCCCTGGGCTGGATTTTAGCTGTGCTGCTTTGGCGTGGAGTCTCTGGGGCTGTTTGCTCTCTTCCTAGTGCTTGCTGCAGGGGCATGAGCTCCCAGCACCTGAAGCGCGGTGCTGTCAGTGCCGGGCCATTGATTCTGTGGTGCATTGTTCTGCCTATGTCAGCGGGAAGGTAGTGGTGGCTGTGCTCCTGACACCGGAAGCAGTGTCCCTTACGGCCTTTTCATTCACAGCCACGACCGTGGACCCTTCAGTGTCAGAAGTGGAGCTGGCGGTGGTGGTTCCGATTTCGGCAGGAACCATCACCATCTTGCCAGCCATGTCAGGGTCAGACCAGTCCCCATAGTTGCTGCCTATGTCTCCCTCTGTGTTGGGTCCACAGACCACAATGGTTTCTCAGGGTTCTGGGGTGGATTTTCTACCTGATATTTGTGTTGGCTATGTACAGGGCTTTTTGCCTGCATAATGAGGGCAGCCAGTCTTTACAGCCTCAGCATGGATAAGCACAGGAGGGACCGTACCCCTCCATCCTGCTCCCTCCCTCCAAAAAGCAGTGGGTGGCTGGAGGATTGTTTGGACTACATCTCTCCTCTGTCTGCAGCAGATCAGGATTGGATGGAGGAGGAGGATTTAGACACGGAGCTTGGGGTAGGAGATGAGACTTGGACGGAAGACTGGTCTCTGGGGAAGGACTCCTTGGTGGTCCACATTGTCCATCAGGAGGAGCTATAGGAAATTATTTCTCAGGTTTCATCCATTTTGAAATTTGAGGAGGCCCTCCCAGAAGCTCCTCTTACGGTGGATCCTCTTTTAAAGGGCATTAGGAGGTCTTCCAGATCTTTCCCTATGCTTTAGAACATTCGGGATGTCGTTCACACCCAATGGAAAGCTGCGGACTCTCCTTTTTGGGTGATCCGGTTCATAGTCCGTCTTTACCCTATCCTAGAACAGGTCCTGCAGTCCCTGTGTCCTCCGATGATAGATTCTGTACTTTTGGTGGTAACAAAGAAGCATACGATTCCTGTGGATGGGCGCAGAGCACTGTGGGATCCTCAGGACCGTTGCTTGGAAGCTATCTTGAAGCAGAGTTTTGATGTTGTGGCCTTGGTGGTGCAAGCGGCGTTTTGGTTGCATGGCCTTGCTTTTGCTAGTCTCAGAGGGTTTTGGATGAGAGGCAGATGATTTGGCCCTCGTGGATCAAGAAGCGGCCAAACTTGAGATGGGTTCTTCCTTCCTTTCTGATGCTGTTTACGATCTTATCCATACCTCGGGTTAATCTATGGCGCTCATTGTGGCAGCTCGGTGCTCGTTGTTTCAAAATGATGAACAAGAGGAAAACAAATGTATAATAACCCCCTCCCCCCCTACACACACACACACATATATATATATATATGTGTGTGTGTGTGCGCGCGCAAGGGAGCAGTTTTAAAAAAATATTGCTGTTGTCCACATGCCCCAGTCCTGCAGCTGTAGGATTATGCCTGTTATTCTTCTGATGACGTACCCTACCCGACACCCCCCCCCCCCCCCCCCATTCCACCCCGGTGCCTAGCAGGAGTAGGAGCAATTTGTACTCGTTCATGCTCATGTGGCCTGGGGTTCCAAACTGCCTGCCATATTCCCTAGTGGTAATCTTGTGATTTTACTTCAAGGGGTCAGTCTGTCAAAGGTGTTTTGGTTGCCAGGGGGAAGCAGATGCTGAGCAGGGGGTATCGGAAAGCCAAAAGGAATGATTGAGGATGATCTATGCCTGGAAGAGGTATCTTTTGGAGGGGGGGCGGAGAGGGCGGACCTTGACACTGACATCTACATGGATCCTCTTTGTAGGATGGGGAAATCCATGTCAATATGTCAGGCCCACCTAGACCATACTCCCATCACCACATGTAAATAGCCCACCCCCTTAAAAAAATGGCTTTTGCATGTGCATGTCAATCTATACATGTAAAAGCTGCTATTTATATGTTGATATGCATTTAAAATAGTGCTATAGTATTTGCATTTATGTAGTAGACATGTTGGCGTTCCTGGAGCTGGTGTTGGGTATTGCTGGGATGAAGTGCAGAGATATGCACGTATATTATAAAATACTTACCCTATATTCAAAGCAAATTAAATGGCCCAGAGAGGCTTCTGGCCATTTAAATCATTTGCCAGGGCTAACCACGAATATTCAGGGCACTTTGCCTGTTAGTGCTGCCAAAATCAGCTAACTTGTGGGTGTTCAGGGGCGAAGTTGGCAGTTAAGTGCCAAAATTCAAGTTTCGAGTTTATTTACATCTTGATATACTGCTCAAGAGCAAGCTATCTGAGTGGTTTACAATTTAAAATAACAAATCTGCAACTGTTAGCTGCATAAGATAACCACATAAATTGGGCCACATAAAAAGCTGTCCTGTCTTTATGGAGTTCATGTTATACAGTTAAGGGCTGAATATGGCACTTAACTGCATCGATTTTAGCCAGTCAGTGCCGGTGCTCAGATATGGCCCGGCATTGAATATCTGGGAATACAACCAGCGACGGACGTAAAAATGCTGACTGCCATTGGCTGAATATTGGCTAATACATGCTTATCCATGAAAACGTTGATGGAAAGAATTATACCTGCTACAGAGCAGGTGGGTCATTCCATGCCAAGTGGTCTAAAATTAAAAAAAAAAGTTCCCACCATCATGTCTCCAATTTTGTTCAAATTTTATCTGTTGCGCGAGTCAGGTGTTAAACGAAGTTTCCCAAAATTTGAGGTCTCTAACTGCAATAGTTGCAGATCTAGACCCCCTTTTCTGAAAGGTTGTCAGTCCATGAGCGCGCAACATTTACCAAAATGCCATTTTTGGGGTCTAATAAAATCCAAACACATTTATAAGTGGCTAAAAAATTCAAATCTTGTACAGTTTTTGATGCTAATTCCGATGAAATACATTTTAACATTACGGATGCAAAATCCAGTCGAACAAGTTGACTCAAAGTGTGCATCAAAATTGGTCGCGACTCATCGGAACATATTTGGACCAATTTTCAGACCGCAACAACTTCCATGCAAACAAAGATATGGACTTGAAATTTCAAACAAGCATTATGCTTGTGCTGGACATAATACTGCCAGATTTGCAACTAACCAGCATCTACAACCGCCCTGCAGGATCTCTTCAAAGTTGGCACTGTCAGCGCAAATGGTAAAATGTACCAAAGTTCAAAGCCAATTATTAAAAAAGAGTCTGCCTGAATCAGCTTGTGAACAGTATCATCTGAAAGAGAAAATTGTGCTCTACAACACTGATATGTTTTTGTTTTGCAATACCACCATTAAGCAGCCATTTACTCAGGTCAAAGTATGTTATATTTAGTACGCTTGATGTGCTAATTTTTCTTCATTTCTAGGAAATTGAGTCTTAATAGTCGCTTAAAAGTATTGATATAATTATTTATTTATTCATTTGTATTTTATTTGTTGATTGTCCAATCATTTATTGTGCGCTGTTATCAGTTTGGTCATGCCATCTCAGGTGAATATTCCAGCTTAAGAAATTAGTGATGATGAACAAATAAAGTCACAAATCTTCAGCCTGGGCAGTATGTTGCTTGCATTTATGGTAGATTGGAAACGTTTGTGAAACATCAGTTGAACAGAAAGATGCTTTCATAAGCTTTATGCATCCTCATGGTCCCGCTACTTCATTTTATTGGCCGGTAAGACGCGATACTTGCTGTATCCCAGAACAGCTTATCATTGCTGTTATTCCAGCTCCATCAGTGACATCATCTGGTCGGCAATATAGTTTCCCTGAAACTGTTCTCTTGCAGATCAGTGATGCTTTCAGAATGATGAAGTAACTGAAGAAGGCAGGCTTGGGAACCTGCAGTGAAGTAACTGAAAAAGGCAGGCTTGGGAACCTGCAGTAAAGAAACCCATGGCTGTTACTGCATGCCTATCGGGCATGGCCCCTATGGCGATGGGGATGTTGGTTTCAATGTAATAACCAGTAATGGCTCAGCCATCATGGACCAACGCAATACATCGCGCACACAAAATATAACATACTTTGACCTGAGTAAATGGCTGCTTAATGGTGGCATTGCAAAACAAAAACATATCAGTGTTGTAGAGCACAATTTTCTCTTTCAGATGATACTGTTCACAAGCTGATTCAGGCAGACTCTTTTTTAATAATTGGCTTTGAACTTTGGTACATTTTACCATTTGCGCTGGCAGTGCCAACTTTGAAGAGATCCTGCAGGGCGGTTATAGGTGCTGGTTAGTTGCAAATCTGGCAGTATTATGTCCGGCACAAGCATAATGCTTGTTCAAAATTTCAAGTCCGTATCTTTGTTTGCATGCAAGTTGTTGCGGTCTGAATATTGGTCCAAATATGCTCTGATGAGTCGCGACCAATTTTGATGCACACTTTGAGTCAACTTGTTTGACTGGATTTTGCATCCATAATGTTAAAGTGTATTTCATCGGAATTAGCATCAAAAACTGTACAGGATTTGAATTTTTTAGCCATTATAAATATGTTTGGATTTTATTAGACCCCAAAAATGGCATTTTGGTAAATGTCGCACGCTCATGGACTGACAACCTTTCAGAAAAAGGGGTCTCGACCTGCAACTATTGCAGTTAGAGACCTCAAATTTTGGGAAACTTCGTTTAACACCTGACTCGTGCAACAGATAAAATTTGAACAAAATTGGAGACATGATGGTGGGAAGGTGTGGACCACTTGGCATGGAATGACCCAGGTGCAATTTTGTGTGTGAGCTTTTGGGGAAGCTATCTTGGCAAACTGGGGAAATAGGGTGAGGAGGTGGTTTCAAAGAAAGAAGGTGGCTTCATTAGAGACATATCTTGTATTCTATGAAAGTTGTATTCAAAGTTGATAAATCGCATGTGGACTGTGTGAAATTGCAGAAGAACTTTGAGAGGCTGGACATTTGAGCTTCCAAATGGCACGTGAAATTTAGGAAGAAGTTATCAACATGGGCTACCATCAAAACATGTTATTTTATTGTTAACCCCAGTCACAGTAACTAGGTCTCATTGGATAAAAATGGGCCTGTGATAAAGTAGCATCAGTTAGTACTACGTCCCTTAATGTGAATAAGTGCAAAGCGATGGACACTGGGAATAATAACCCAAATTACAACTACATGATACCAGGTTCCACATTAAGAGTCACCACTGAGGAAAGGGATTTAAGTGTCATTGTAGACTGTATGTTAATCTTTTGCTAAATGTGCAGCATTGGCCAGAAAAGCAGGCTGAATGTTAGGAATTATTAGGAAACTAGTAAAAAAAAGGCCCGTTTCTGTCCAGAAATGAAATGGGTGCTAACAAGGTTTTCCTCGGAGTGTATGTTTGAGAGAGAGAGTGTGTGTGAGAGATGTAGAGTGTGTCAGAGACAGTGTATGTGATAAACAGAGAGTGAGGGTGCACCCCCTCCCTTTATGGTCTGAGGCCCCCCTTCCACCCCCACCTTTCTGGTCTTATGGCCCCCCTGCCTCCCCTGTAGCCACCCATGTCCAGCGACCCTGCTCTCTCACCTGCCCCTCCTTCATCCACCCAGGTTGTGTTTAACGAAATCTTCGTGGCAGGCAGGAAAGATCCACATTCCTGCCTGGCTGGCGCTGACGCTGCCCCGCTGCTGGATTGCTGTTGAAAATTGCCAGCGAGACTTCCAATGGTGGTCTCGTGAGACTTCTGTTGTAGTCTTGGAGGCCGCCCTTGTAAGTCTCGGCGGCCATTTTGAACAGTGATCCAGCATCGGGGGAGCGTCAGCGCCAGCAGTGGGCAGGCAGGAACATGGATCTTTCTTGCCTGCCCCGAAGATTTCGTTAAACACAACCTGGGTGGATGAAGGAGGGACAGGTGAGAGAGCAGGGTCGCTGGACATGGGTGGCCGGAGGGGGGGCAGGGGAGAGCAGGGTCACTGGACATGGGTGGCTGGAGGGGGGCAGGGGAGAGGAGGGTTGCTGGACATGGGTGGCTGCAGGGGGGGAGGGGAGGGTCAGTGGACATGGGTGGCTGCAGGGGGGGCAAGGGGAGATGTGCTTCGGGTGGGGGAGGGGGTGTTTGATGTGCCGGGGGGGGGGGCTTGGGTGATGCGCCGAGGGGAGAGGTTTCTTTGTTTCCGCGCTTGTAGTTTTTTGATGTACCGCTCCCTGCCACTTGCTCCGAAGTGGCAGGGAGCGGCGCACTGACAGCTGATTTCCAAGCAGGGGAAGGAGTAGGGAAACATGCTCCGCGTGTTTCCCTACTCCTCCCCTTGCCTTGGAAATCAGCTGTGAGTGACATCCTGGCTATGGAGCCTAGCACAGCCACTCCAGGAGCCACAGACACAGGCAGTCCCACATTAGAGCGTTGGTGGTGAGAATTATTATATAGGATGAATAAAACAAAGAATATCATAATGCCTATCACTCTATGGTGAGACTGCACCTTAAGTATTGTGTACAATTCTGGTTGCTGCATCTCAAACATGATACAGTGGAATTGGAAAAGGTACAGAGAAGGGTGACCAAAATAGTGAAGGGGATGGAATGAGACTCGTACGGGGAAAAGCTAAAGAGGTTAGAGAAGAGACGCTGAGGGGAGATGTGATAGAAGTCTACAGAAAATGAAGTAGAACAAGTAACTGCAAATCAGTTCACTTCTTCAAAGAGTACAAGACTAGAAGACATAGCAGCAGATTTAAATTAAATAGGAGAAAATATTTTTTTCACTCTATATATAGTTAAGCTATGGAACTCATTGCTAGAGCAAGTGACAAAAACAGTTAATGTAGCTGGATTAAAAAAAAAAAGGTTTGAATATATTCCTGGAAGAAAAGGCCAAAAACTGTTTTTAAAACCACTGTTGTTGCTTGTGACCTGGTCTTACCACTGTTGGAAACAGAATACTGGGCTAGATGTTGGTCTTTTGTTCTGGTGTTATGTTCTTATGTAAACAGTGTAGAAACAAAAAATGAAATATTAGGACAATATAGGAAGTTTAGAATGAGAGCATAAGCAAAACAATTTTTAAAAAATAAAGTGATAGTTTAATCTTGTTGCTGCTGGTACTTGAAATACAATACCAAACCCTTGTAGCCTTATTTTTATTTTTGTTAATTATTTGAGACACCAGCAGGGGCATTTTCGAAAGAGAAGGGCGCCCATCTTCCGACACAAATCGGGAGATGGGCGTCCTTCTCAAGGGTCGCCCAAATCGGCATAATCGAAAGCCGATTTTAGGCATCCTCAACTGCAGTCCGTCACGGGGACGACCAAAGTTCACAGGGGCGTGTCGTAGGCGGGACTGGGGCGTACTTAAGAGATGGGCGTCCTCGGCCGATAATGGAAAAAAGAAGGGCGTCCTTGACGAGCATTTGGTCGACTTTACTTGGTCCATTTTTTTTCACGGCCAAGCCTCAAAAAGGTGCCAAAACTGACCAGATGACCACCGGAGGGAATCGGGGATGACCTCCCCTTACTCCCTCAGTGGTCACCAACCCCCTCCCACCCTAAAAAAAATTTTTTTTAAAATTTTTTGCCAGCCTCTATGCCAGCCTCAAATGTCATACCCAGCTCCATGACAGCAGTATGCAGGTCCCTGGAGCAGTTTTAGTGGGTGCAGTTCAGTCAGGTGGACCCAGGCCCATCCCCCCCTACCTGTTACACTTGTGCTGGTAAATGTGAGCCCTTTAAAACCCACCCGAAACCCACTGTACCCACATGTAGGTGCCCCCCTTCACCCCTTAGGGCTGTGGGGTTTGGGGGGGGGGGTTGGGGGGCTCAGCACACAAGGTAAGAGCTGTGCACCTGGGAGCAATTTTTGAAGTCCACTGCAGTGCCCCCTAGGGTGCCCGGTTGGTGTCATGGCATGCGAGGGGGACCAGTGCACTATGAATACTGGCTCCTTCCATGACCAAATGCCTTGGATTTGGTCATTTTTGAGATGGGCGTCCTCTTTTTCCATTATCGCCGAAAACCGGGGACGACCATCTCTAAGGTCGACCTAAATATTGAGATTTGGGCGTGCCCGACCGTATTATCGAAACAAAAGTTGGACGCCCATCTTGTTTTGATAATAGCAGTTATCCCCACCCCTTTGCCAGGACGTCCTTAGAGATGGGCGCCCTTAGAGATGGTCGTCTCCGTTCGATTATGCCCCTCCAGGTCCACCACCATTACCAGTATAACCAGGGAACAATTTGTTCTACATGTGTAAAACTCTGTATGCCTGCCAATCCAAACATTTAATTGGCTAGATATTTTCATTCATTATAACAAATGATGATATCTGTTAAAGGATCTTGTACACAACACTTAGCAATCAGATTACACTTGCTTTGTTTTTGTAGTGGTCTTGAATGCTCTGTAAAAATCTGTACATAGGAAATCGCACTAAGAGTTGGTATATGTCGCTTGTTTCCAAAGTCACACCTCAAGAAACTCCTAACTTCTTTAAGAGCAACTATATGCAGGTTTATATCTTGTATCTACTGTGGATAGCCTGAAAACAAAACCAGATAGGGGATTCTTGACAGCCAGTATTTAAGAACTATTAGTCTGAATTAACCAATGAGAGGCATACTGCTGATATTGAAATGGCTGCATTTTATACTTTTTAACAGGTTATGAAATTTATGGTTTGGAAAAAGTACCGGACGAAGGACCAGCACTTATAGTTTATTACCATGGAGCCCTTCCTGTAGATTATTACTACTTTGTAGCTAAAGTCATTCTCCACAAAGGCAGAATGTGCCACTCAGTGGGTGACCACTTCATCTTTAAAGTACCAGGTAAAGTATTTTTGTTGTAGAAAGGATTTAAGGGAAACAATTTATCGCGGCTATTTTTTCTTCACTTTGGGGCCCTTTTACTAAGCTGGGGCAAAAAGTGGCCTTAGTGTGCCCTTATGAGAGTCTCTCCTAAGTGCTAAGGCCATTTTACCATGGGGTAAAATGGTCGATTGTTTCTTTAATGGCCAAGCGCTAATTTTTCCATTAGCAAATGAGTGCTTACTACCACCTAATTTGCAGGTGATAAGAGACTTAGGGGAAGATGCACTAAAAAATCGTTAGAGCCCTTCCCTTACCGATTCCCTTAGCGAATCGGTAAGGAACGGGCATGGATTAAGGAAAGGGAATGCAAATGAGCTGCTCGTTGTAGCTCACTTGCATTCTCTATTCTATTGGTAAACACTCGGCCAGTCGTCCGGTCGAGCATGCGTAGAGCAACCAAGCGTTATGCTGGCTGCTCTGCGCATGCGAAGGACGTCCTTCACTCAAAAAAACAACAACAAAAAAACTAATTTGATCTGTTTCAAAGCCTTTCAAAAGTCCCAGAAGCATGGTTAGCTCCCCCCCAGGCAGTTGCTCAGACTGCCTGCCTGCTGGGACGAGCTGCAAAGAAAAAAAAAGAAACATCTCCTGCAACTTCTTAGCAGCTCAAACGTCTTTTTTGGCAGTGCTTCACTCAGCTGAGAGACCTGGAAGTCTCTGAGCCAATCACAGCGCGTTTAGCTCGGCTAAACGGGTTGTGATTGGCTCAGGGACTTCCATGTCTCTCAGCTGAGTGAAGCACTGCCAAAAAAGACATTTTTATTATTAAGGGGGCCAAAATGGACGTTTTTTTTTTTTTTTTTGGATGGGCACCCATTTTGGTCGCCTTCCTCCCCCTTTCAATAATAAAAACGTCTTTTTTGGCAGTGCTTCACTCAGCTGAGAGACCAGGAAGTCTCTGAGCCAATCACAGCGCGTTTAGCTCAGCTGAACGTGTTATGATTGGCTTAGGGACTTCCAGGTCTCAGCTGAGTGAAGCACTGCCAAAAAAGATGTTTTTATTATTGCAAAGGGGGAAGGTGGCCAAAATGGACGCCCATCCAAAAAAACCAGTCTATTTTTGGCCCCCTTAATAATAAAAATGTCTTTTTTGGCAGTGCTTCACTCAGCTGAGACCTGGAAGTCCCTGAGCCAATCACAATGCGTTCAGCTGAGCTAAACGCGCTGTGATTGGCTCAGAGACTTCCAGGTCTCTCAGCTGAGTGAAGCACTGCCAAAAAAGACGTTTGAGCTGCTAAGAAGTTGCAGGAGATGTTTCTTTTTTTTTCTTTGCAGCTCGTCCCGGCAGGCAGGCAGTCTGAGCAACTGCCTGGGGGGAGCTAAGGTTAGTGCATCTCATCACAATAGGGGTTTCTACACAATTTGCTCATCTGCATTCCGTTTTCGTTAGTTGCTACCATCGTCGGAAAAAAGTATTTAGTGCATGCCAGGGTTTACTACTTGCTCGTTAAGTTTAGTGCATCTGGCCCTTCCTCTCTAAACCTGCACTAATCAGTGACAGGAATGCCGATGTACTAAGCAGTTTGCATAGATGTGAACACTCTCTGCCCCTAATCACGTCCCTTGCATCAAAAAAGAATTTTATTATTATTTTTTTTTTTCTTAGTGTGTGGGTAGTGCACGTACATGACAAAATTACCGTAGGATGCCTCAGCACGCCCCGCGGTACGCCATTTTTTTGCTGTGGTAAGCATGCATTAGTTCTTACTGCAGCTTAATAAAAGGGCCCCTATGCTTTATCCTTTTAACTTGAAAACTGAACTGATAAAAACTTTTAAGAGCCAGTAAATACAGTTGAAGCAAAGGAAGGTAGATGAAGGCTGGGGAGATTTTTCTTTGTGTGCATATCTTTTAGGCATTTGTGCATTGCATTCATGTAGAGCACAATATGTGACCCATTCAGAATATTTATTTTATTTTATTTTTTAAATTTTTATTTACATTTGTACCCCGCGCTTTCCCACTGATAGCAGGTGCAATGCGGCTTACATACTATATACAGGTACTTATTTGTACTTGGGGCAATGGAGGGTTAAGTGACTTGCCCAGAGTCACAAGGAGCTGTCTGTGCCTGTAGTGGGAATCGAACCCAGTTCCCCAGGACCAAAGTCCACCACTCTAACCACTTGAAACATTTTTTATCCACTCTTATCACATTTCTAGGCAGAGTACAAACTTTTCTATACATAAAAACAAAACAAGATACAGACAAACTTAGCAACAAGTACATAGGAGTACTTTTTCCATCAGGTTTACAAATCATTGTTTACAACAGATTGAATCTAGACAGCAAAAAAAGTACAATACTTCTCTATTTGTCTAAGATAAGTAGGTAATTTATTCCATTCATTGATACACGCTGTTGAAAAAGATCACTTACAAGTCTGAGCAAGGAAGCATTGTTTAGTATTAGGAAGCTGCAACCTTCCTGAATTTTCAGAATGTAGAGAGTGGATTGGAATATATGGCTTTAAAGATTTCACAAAGTAAGAAGGAATATATTCAGAGTTTTGTGAACTAGACAAAGAAAATGAATTGGGAGCCAGTGTAAAGATAAGAGAATGGGACTGACATGTTCACAACAAGAAGACCCAGTCAGAAGTCTTGCAGCTGAGTTCTGAATAGTGTGTAGTGCCTTCAGCATAGTGGATGGTAAGCCCAAGAAAAGAGTTACAATAGTCCAGGCGCACCAGGATGAGGGCCTGAAATACTGTTTGAAAATCTGATGTAAGAATCATTTAGAGTTTGCAACATAATCTTAGCTGAAAATATGAAGAAGAGATCAAATTTGTAAAGAATGGTTTCATAGAGATGTCCAAAATAACTCCCTAGTGTTTTAATTTGAGAGCATAATGGAATTGAGACACTGGAAGTGACAGTGTTTTTGTTTTACTATAGATCAGTATTTCAGTTTTAGAAAGATTTAGGGCACGCTGATTATTAGAAAGCCGTTCCGGAATCTGACATAAACACAATTTAACTTTTGAAAAGCATAATCGAGATTGTTTTGAAATGGGGAGAAAAATAAAATATCATCTGCATACAATCTAGAAAATTCCTTCAGTTCCTTTTTTTTTAATTTAAAGAAGTCTTTATTAAGCATTGATAAACATTAACGTACATGTGTGACACATTACAAACCGTATATTCTGGAACATTCAATATACATGACTCTAACACCCAGAGGGTACAACCATAAAATCAGTGCTGCAAATAGCATCTTATTTAACTTCAATTTTTATCCAGTTTTTGTGTTTTTAGACCTCCCTTCCCCCCCTCCCTCCCTCTCCCCTCCCCCCCATCTATTCCCTTCTACCCCCCATCTTTCGTCCATCACATATTTCAACCAGAGCACCTTTGTAAGAAAGGTTCCCAAATCTTATCCCACTTATGCACTGTTTTCCGTTTCACAGCAGTCAATCTTTCCATCTCACACATGTATCTTACTTTAGTAATCCATCTTCGTATCGAGGGTACTAACGGGGATTTCCAACTCTGCGCTAAGTTTATTCGGGCGGCGTGCAGGGCACACCTTGTCAAAATCCACTGGTCGGACGTTAGCCCTGCAGGCCTAGACCCAAGCAAGAAAACTAAAGGATGCCACTGCACAGACCGATCTAGCCACCCCTGCAGCCGAGAACGCACCCCCTTCCAGTAGGCCTGCGACTTAGGGCATAGCCACCATATATGACCTGCGTTTCCCAGCCCCCCACAGTTCCTCCAACAGTATTTTGATACCTGGGCGAACATGTGATTTAGCCGAACCGGGGTCAAATACCACCGGTAGAATACCTTTATAGCGTTTTCCTGCGTAGCTACTGACACTGATGACTTCAAAATCTGCTTTTCCAGGGCCACCCACTCAGGTTCTGGCAATGTGAAATGCAGCTCCTGCTCCCATCTCTGCCTATGTAGGATGGACTGCTTAGCTCTGTTCTCTTGATAAGCATACAGTTTAGTTATCATACCCCTCATGTCCTTGTCCTCTACACACATCTCCTCCAGCTGATGAACTTCTCGCTGCAAACATTCCACATATGTGGAGCTCTTCAAAAAGTGCACCAGCTGCAAATATGCATACCGATCCCCCTGTCTAAGCCCGTAATCATCCCTCAGTGTTTCAAAGGGCACCATAATCTCTCTCATGTGCAGCTGCCCCATGGAATCTAATCCGGCCTCCGCCCATCTGCGAAAAGTGACGCTCCCCATCCCTGGCTCGAACAAAGGATTGTCCAGTATCGGAGCCAAACCCGAGATCATTGGCTTCCTATCCGGAAACAGGTGATCCCAATAATGGAAAGTGGCCTGCACTGTGGGCGGAAATCTATCTACTTGCCCCCTATGCCTACCCACAACCCACATTAACTGTCCCAGACTACGTGAGCCCACCAACGCTTGCTCAATGTCAACCCATACATGATGGTCCTCCCGTTTAAACCAGGCTATTGCCGCCCTTGCCTGAGCTGCCCCATAATACCAGGCCAGGTTGGGTACCCCCAACCCTCCCATCCGCTTACTTTTATATAGCAGGGCCCTGGGCAATCGGGGTCTTTTCTTATTCCAGATGAAGCGATTAATCGCCTCCTGCAGACCTGATAAAAATGATCTGGACACTTTCATGGGAAGGACCTGGAACAGATAAAGAAGTCGAGGCAAAATGTTCATCTTTACTGCAGTAATCCGCCCAAACCAGGACATTCCCATAGACATCCATCTGTCCAGGTCCCTCTGTACAGCTCGCTTAAGTGTCGGATAATTGCTGGTAAATAGCTCAGATAAGTTCCCAGGCAACTGCACTCCCAAGTATCCCAGCGCTTTAGCCTCCCATTTAAAGGCAAAGGACGCCTTCAAGGTGTCCATCACTCTAGGAGGGACTCCCACCGCCAGACCAGTGGACTTGTTAGCATTCAGTTTGTATCCAGATATTGTCGCATATTCCTCTATCACCTGCATTAAATTAGGCAATGAGGTTAATGGCTTGGTTAAAGTCAAAAGGACATCATCTGCGAACAGGGCAATTTTATACTCCCTCCCTCCCACCCGCACTCCAGCAATGTTCTCATTAGTTCGCACAGCCTCCGCCAATGGTTCCATTGCCAGAGCAAACAAGAGGGGGGATAGTGGGCAACCCTGCCTAGTTCCTCTACCCAGCCGAAATAATTCGGAATTCCCTCCATTGACACGCACGCAGGCTTGCGGTTCTGAGTACAAGGCCCTAATCCACATTCTGTAAAATTGTCCTATTCCAAACTGGTGCAAGACCTTATCTAAGTACCCCCAGTGAACCCTATCAAATGCCTTTTCAGCATCCAGTCCAAGCAATACTAATGGTCTATCCTTCATCTGGGCTGCGTAGAGAAGGTCCACTGTTCTCCTTATGTTGTCTGCCGCCTGCCTTTTGGCTACAAACCCTACTTGATCCGGGTGTATCATGCTAGGTAGCACCTTCCCCAGCCGATTTGCCAGTACCTTAGCTAAAATTTTAACATCAGCGTTTAATATGGAGATGGGCCGATACGATGCACATAACGTAACATCCTTGCCTGGCTTAGGGATTACAGCCACCCACGCCTCCATCATGGTCTTGGGAAGGGCCACACCCTCCCTCACTGAGTTAACAATCATTGTCAGATAGGGGGCCAGCTCTACAGCGTATACCTTAAAAAATTCGTTGGTGAATCCATCTATCCCAGGCACCTTCCCTGTGGGCAAGGTTTTAATAGCCCTAATAACCTCATCTACCCGCACCGGAGATTCAAGCTCCTCCCTCTGTGCTTCAGTCAAACCCTCCAGCCCCCTAGCTCCCAAGTATTCATCAATTTTGTCTGACTGCACAGTGGCATCCTCCTTGTATAGAGTCTCGTAATATTGAGCAAAACACTGTCTGATCTGTGCTGACCTATGCATCACCTGCCCTTTACCATCTCGGACTTTCAAGATGTGACGAGTGGATCTCAACTGTCTTAATTTGATTGCTAGTAGCCTACCAGGCTTGTTAGTGTGTTCATAATAGACCTGCTTCATCCTTGCATGTGCAAATTGCAAGCTGTCTTCATGGAGCGAACCAAGCTCCAGTCTAACCGCCTGCAACCTACGCAGGTCTGACAGGGAACCTGTGGCCCTGTATTTAGCCTCTAGTCTCCCGAGTTTGTCCATACATAGGACTAACTGAGCTTTGTGTGCCCTCACCCTCCTGCTCGCTCCTTGTATAAAGTAGCCTCTGGAGACTGCCTTAAAGGCGTCCCACACCATTCCCAGAGAGGGTCCCGAGTCTAAGTTCATATCAAAGTATTCTTTCAAAACTGGACGAAATCCCGCTACTAATTCCGGGTCCTGTAGCAAACCATTGTTAAGCGTCCATCTTTTTTCTCTCGGTTCCTCTCTTAGGGACGGGAGCACAGACCAGATCGGGGCATGATCAGATATGCTAATGTGGCCTATAGAAGATTCCCCCTCTCCCCCAGACAGTGCCCTGTCCAAAAAAATGTAATCAAGCCTAGAGTATGACAGATGAACCTGGGAGTAAAATGTGTAGTCTCTCATCCTGGGGTGTGCCAGTCTCCATGCATCGTATAAGCCCAATTCATCCACACAATCTTTTAATGCCTGTGAAATTTTACAATCTAAAGGGGCAGGAGGAGTAGAACGGTCTAGTCCAGGTTGCATAGTGGCGTTAAAGTCTCCCGCCATTATTAATTTCCCCTTGGCAAAGCTCTGCACCTCTTTTCGGAGACGAAGGAAAAATTCCCCCTGCCTCTCATTGGGCGCATATACACTTGCCAAGGTATACTCCTCCTGCTCCAGCACAACTTGCAATAGAAGAAATCTTCCTTCCCTGTCCTTTTTAGAACGTACAATCTGCACCTGGACATCTCTATGAAATAATATCGCCACCCCCCTTTTTTTAACCCCCTTTACATCTGAGGCACAAACCGCCAGTGGATACTGTTTAGTGGCTAACAGGCCCTCATATTTTTGCATTAAATGCGTTTCTTGCAAAAAGACCACTTGAGGTTTCAACAACTGCAACTCTCGGGACAACGCATGCCTCTTATAAGGGGAGTTCAACCCCTTCATATTATAAGTTACCAATTTAAATCCCGTCATTGCTTATTCTATAGTTACACCCCGCTTCCATTGAAGGATGGCTATCCATCCTTTCACCCCCCCTCTTCCTACTCGCTTGCTTCCTGGTTGTTCTGGTTGTTCTCAATTCCTTATCCCTTCCCATCCCAGTCCCTCCCCCCCCCCTCCCATACCCTCCCTGGCCCCATGGCCAATATCCACCAACTGGTCCCATATGGCACCAGCTGGGTGTTGCAAGGAAGTAACCTCACCAGCCGAACTGACTCACTTTTAAATAGGAGCCTATCACCACACGACTGAACACTCCCTTCGGCCCTCCCCCTTGCCCCCTCCCCCTCCCTCATGCATTCTCAATTATATCAATATTTAACTCATATCATTCTTTATACTTCGTTTATCTCCCAAATGTCTCTCTGCATATCACCTCCTCTCAATGTCTCTCCGCTTCTGATTCCTCTCACCAGATTCTTGTTTTCGCCTCTGCAGCTCAGGGCCTGGGCTTCCTGGGTGCTTTCTCTACCCTTTTCCATCTCTGAAGTCTTGCTTTTGTAGAAGAAGCCACCTCAACTGGTAGGGTAGCTGCAGCGGCCAATCCAGCCTCGTATAAAAGCTTCCAGGCTTCTCCCACTCCTCGGCATCTATGCTGCGCGCCCTTGATCTCGAAACAGAGTGCAAACGGGAATGTCCACCTGTAGAGAATCTTCTCTCTCTTCAGGATCTCTATTACCGGTCTCATAGCTCTACGTGAGTTCAACGTGAATAAAGAGAGGTCCTGGTATATTGCAATTCTCGCCCCATTGAATTCCACTTCGGGGTTCTTTCTAGCTTTCTGCCATATCTGGTCCTTGCAATTATATGAAGAGAAGCGCACCACTATGTCCCGGGGGTTGTTGTCTCGAATTTTCCCCAGCGCTCTATGCGCCCTGTCAATGCCCATTGCAGCTGTATCAAAGTCCTCTCCCATCAACTGGGCACATATATTTCGCACCACCTCCGGTACTGCTTCTCGGTCTTCATTTTCTGGGACACCTCTGAATCTTAAGTTGTGTCTGCGTCCTCGGTTTTCTAGGTCATCTAGTTTATATTGGAATTCCTCCGCCTGTTCCATTAACTTAGCAAGCTGTTTATCCACCTCTTCGTTTTTATCCCCCTGCTCTTCTGCCTTCTCCTCTAAGACTTCCACTCGGCCTCCCAGCTCTTTCAAATCCACGCTCAGAGCGTCCACGTGCTCTAAGATCTCTTCTTTGGAGGCTCTGATTTCGGCGCGAATGGTTTCCAGGCAGCGTGTCAGGTCGGCGGGGATAGCTTGCCCTTGGGCCGCTTCAAGACCCCCGACACCATCTTCCCTCGAAGAAGCCGAACCCGACTCCGATGAGCAGCGTGTTTTGGGGGATGGGGGGCGCACAAGGCCCCGTTCCGCTTGCCTCGTGGCTGGCCTTTCGTGCTCGCGCTGCTGCGCTCCGCTTTTTTTACTCATGGCGCTTTTCCTGGGACGTTCGGCGATCACTTATAGTCCCGTATGCGGTTTTAGAGAGGTTTTTGATTCGGGAAGCACCTTTGAGAGGGTGAGGAGACACGGAGCTCAGAAGTTAAGCTGCCATTCAGCCGCGTGACGTCACTTCCTCTCCCTTCAGTTCCTTTAACAAAATGCAGAGCAGCTGCATATAGATGTTAAAATAGCAAAAAGAATTGAACCTTGTAGAACACCTGTACATACAGGTTGAACATCGCATAACAGACACAAGTATAGATTAAAAAGAATAGCAGACCACACTGACTCGGTGGGGGTGGGGGGGGGAGGCTCTTCTCATACCATGCATAGCACTATTAAATACGATAGAGATGTCCAAGAATATTACCATGATAGGACCTTTGTTTTCCATTGTTTTCCTTCCCAGAGACTTGTTCCGTACCCTTGTCCACTGGCTTGTCCTATCCCACCTGGACTATTGTAGTGGTATCTATGTGGGTTGCCAGGCCTCCTTACTGAAAACTTTCCAAACGGCTCAGAACACCGCGGCGAGGCTCATCCTAAACGAGCGGCGTTTTGCACACGCTGACCCCCTACGCTTTAAACTTCATTGGCTACCTGTACAGGAGCGCATTGCTTTTAAGATCTGCTCCCTAACACATAAAATCATCTATGGGGTTGCCCCGGAATACATGTTCCCCTTGATTGACCTTCCGCCTAGAAATGCCAACCCTGCTGCTCGGTCCTATCTTCACCTCCATTTCCCGAATTGTAAGGGAGTCAAGTATAAGAAAATCTTCGCCTCGTCTTTCCGTTACTGGAGTCCCAAATACTGGAACACGTTACCTCGCCACCTTAAAACTCAAGTGGACCATGCCCTTTTTAAGAAGTTGTTAAAGACATTCCTCTTTGCTAAGACTTATCCCTCAATTTACCATGTTGATTAAAACATCCCTTGTCCCTTACCCTACTTAGTTCACTTTGTTAGTTTCTTCCCCCATGTTTACTTCTTTATGCTTGCCTAAGCTGTTAAGTTTGTACTCTTATGTAATTCTCTGTAAGCCACATTGCGCCTGCATGTGTGGGAAAATGTGGGATATAAGTAACAAATAAATAAATAAATAAATAAATTGTCATCAACCAGTGATCAGAAGTGGAGAGTAATAATACCTGTACTGTAGTTTACTCAAAAACCATACAGATGTTCATTAAAAATACTGCTCTGCTCAAAGATTGTTTCAATTGCTGATGCTTAGTTTACCATTCTTGATGAAATTAACAAATTAACATAACAATTCATGTCTGCTTTGTCTCCTGCTTTTAAAGCAGGACAAATTAAGGCTTTTTTTTAAACAGGAAGATATTAGGCACTCATGAAGACATTGCACTGTGACAGCACACATGATATCATACAAATTGTTTCTTCGCTCTCATGACCAACATTATCAGTAAAGTTGATAATAGGTAATAAATTCTGAATTGGCAAAGATAACTGTTCTCCAGTTATGTTCAAAAATTCACTGTATTCGCATACTATGGGTCGGATTCTATATATGGTGCCCAGTTTTGCACGCCCAAGATGCACGTGCAAATTGTTTGCTTAATGAGCTCAGTGACATCAATAATTGGGAACTAACAACCAATTATTGATGTTAATTGGTACTCACTAATATTTGTGCGCATCTGGCTGTGCGCTACTTCTAATTCCGATAGTGTGTATTTTGAAAGGGGGAATAGCCATGGGAGGCACATAGGCGTGTCAGGGATGTCCAGAAAGTTTGTTCGCATAGTTATAGTATACTGGGTCAGTGCACCTAACTTGGGCGCAGCATTTACCTCAGGTTTCAGCAGGCATAAGTCTGGCATGCAAAGTTGGGCATGAGATCCATGCTTAAGTGCTATTCTGTAAAGAGTGTGTACCCTTTACAGAATATCACTTTGTAATGATTTTTTTACCAGCACCTAATTTTGTGCGCCATTTATAGAATCTGGCCCTCCTCCAGTGATGTTTTTCATTTTAAACAGCAAGCAATCAACAGAATCCTTCCTTGGTATCTACCAGTCACCTTTCACCCTATTTTTTGAACAGAAGTTAAAAATCTGATGGTCAAAAGCAATTTCCCATAGCTTTTTCAGTGCTGTGAGTTCTTGAACTAGTCTCCTTTTCTAGTTTCCTATTTCTTTGTAAATCCAATGCAACCTTCTACTCCTCCCTTGCACCTTCTGTTTTATACTATGTAGCTACTCACATCTGTTGAGAGAGCTCCAAAGCAATTAAGCTGAATCCACTGTATATGTAACTGAGGGCTGATGTAACACACAAGCCCCAGCCCTTAAACTAAAGCATAAGAATATCTCAACCCTACATTTACCAAAACTCCTTTTTTTTTCTTGAAAGAATTGAAAAAATGTCTGAAAATCTTTGCTTACTTGTCTGATAAATTGTTTAGAAGCACCATTGTAAATTTGGACAGGAAATGCATTTTGTGCCAAGCTAATCTTTCTTATGCCTTCCCCCATCAAGTAGGGGACCTACCGGTTCTTTATCCTTGTCACCGGAGAGTTCAAGAGAAATAAAACACACAGACACTCAAGATAAATATATACAGATCAAAGGCCTTTGGTAGAGAGAACTGAGGGTCTCACATAATGGAATTGAGGCCACCTAGAACTGTCTCACAATTCCTCAGGTCCTCTGCTGTTTTATTAAGAATGCATTGTCATAAATTAACTGGTTACATCACAAATCATGGGACACAAACTTTGAAAAAATCAATGCCTAGATTATATTCTGCTTACATCTGCAAGTTCAGGGGTTCAGGGTACTTTCCAAAACTGCTAGTGGTTCTAGTAAAAATCTAACCTTTATAGAAATGAGGAGATATCATACATTATTCTATATTACATCTGCATGCTCAAAACATCTGCATATTTCTCTCTTACTTCCCTATTCCCTTCCAAACATGCGTGTTCTTAGTGACTTCCCAGAATGTGAACAAAACATTCATTACTTAATCTTGTTTAACATGTTAATTCAGCAAATGTCAGCAATCTGTAATTAGGTTAAATACATCTGTCTTGCTCTGTCCTAAAATTATCTCAGTTTCACATTTTTAATGTTTAACTCTTGATATTCCCTTCTGAGCTGAGGGTGCTATCATTTCCATAGTACTTCTTAATATACAGTTTTTATCAATCTTAAAATATGTATTCATTTAAGAGAACCTAGTTTTTAAATCTGTTTTTACTACTTATGCTGAGAGGTGTGGTAGCCATGTTAGTCCACTCTTAAAGGTTATCAATAGAAATCAAACAAAATAAAACATGGAAAAGAAAATAAGATAATACCTTTTTTATTGGACATAATTTAATACATTTCTTGATTAGCTTTCGAAGGTTGCCCTTCTTCGTCAGATCGGAAATAAGCAAATGTGTTAGCAGATAGTATATATAAGAGAAACATCAAAGCATTACTTTGACAGTCTGACAGAGTGGGAGGGTGGGGGTATGCATGGGGACATCAAAGCATTTCATTGATATTCTAACAGGATGGGTGTTGGTAGGTGAGAGGAGGGTAATAAACAGAGAAATACAGCTTTATGTTTTATAATGGGTTAGAAAACCCAGATCCTTATTAAGTCCTGTTTGTTGGGTGTCAAAATATTCAGTCATTCTTATTTCAAAAGTCTTACTTATACATACTTATGCCAAAATTATTTTATGTTACAGGGTTGTTCCTTTAAGCAGCCAATACTATTCTAAACAATAAAAAATGAAGGACACTGATTTTTAAACAATATTGCTACTTGGTTCCTCATTGCTTTAGCTACCTTCCTTGCAGGCAGTGTCTGTGCAAGCTTAAGGTTTTTTAGATTCTATTATGTCCTTCCTAAAAAAAAAAAAAAAAAAAAAAGAATGACCCCAGTTCTTCTCATACTCCACAGGGTACATTGAATGACTTATAGTTCCATTTTTATGTCAAAATATCTTTTATTGAGTTTGAATACCATTGCAAGAGATACAGTAAGTGACTGTAGAAACATAACAGACCATAAGCACAAAAACAATTACAATGCATGTCGGCCAACCTTCAACTACTACGCATTCCCCCCCCCCCCCCCCCCCCCCCGTCTTTTAAAAGTATAAGATTGAAAACATTCCACAATGTCCCGAGGCTTATTATTTCTGGGAGTCCTTAATGCTCTGTGTGCACACTCCACAATAATGTCATCCATACCCGTCAGAGCAAGGGAAGCAAAGTCTGGGTCTCCCATTAAGATTTGATAGGTAGCTTGGACCAGCTCCACACAATTTTCCTCCTCTGTCAGTTCCGGGAGACCCTAGAAACGTACATTAGAGTGCCGGGCTCTATTCTCCAAATCGTCAAATTTGTCCATAATAGCTGCATATTGCACATCTGTGGTATCCAGACGCACTGAAAATGATGCAAGTTGGGAGGAATGGTTTTCAGTAGTTTTTTTTCAGCTTCCTTTACACATGTGCCCAGGTCCTCCATTCCCTCACGCAGATCCTGAATAAGAGCCTTCAGTTCTGCAGCACGTGCTTATGGTATCCTTTTTCAGTGCTTCTTCCAGCGCTGTCAGCATCTGTTTTAAATCCTGCTTTGTGAGGGGGGCACTGGACACTCCCGAGTCTAATTGCACAGAGTCAAGCTCGTTTTTTTTTTTTGGGGGGGTGGAATGGCGAATCCACACCTTCCACCAACGGCGCATGCACATTAGGCCTCATAATGGCGCCGTCATGTTCCGCACTTCGCTGCTTAGCAAAATACTGTTTTATTTCACTGGGATGGCGTCTAGACATTCCTTTTTCAAGTTGTCAAATTCCATGCACTTACCAAAAGTTGCATCACCGTTTGGAGCTTTGGTAGTAGCAGAGATGTGCTGATTACTTGGAGAAAACCCGGAGAGCACAATCAGAGCTTCAAAGTAATTCCATCACTCAGATGATGTCACCATAAGTCTATATTTCCATTTTTTGTATCTTAAAATTCTATTTTAAAAGTAAACCAGTATTTGCTGAGTGTACTAGAGGCGCACCCCATTTGACGAACCTCTGGTTCAGTTGTGTTCCAGGATGCAAATATTGAATGATTTGATGTCCCTTTTGATCTACTAAGTCAAAAAATGTACAGGGGCTGCCATTTTGTGTCAACTTAAGGTTTAACAATCAAATTGCAGGTAATACTTTTTTTTTTTTTTTTTTAATGAACTAGCTTAATACTTAACCAATAAGGGTATCTTGATACTTTGATAAAGATGAGTTGTACTTGAGTATCTCTACTCTGATTGATATGTTAGCCTTGGACTTTTAATTGGATTAAAGTAAGAAATTAAGACTAAGCAGTTTGGATTTATTTTAAATTACTGAGTAGGAAATTATACGGTCAGATTCAGTGAAATTCAGTTTTATATTTTTTTTTTAAAAGTGGGAACAGGGACATAGTTTAGGTCTTATTTTCAGTCTGTAAGCTTATAAAATGGTTGGATCTTGACCAAGCATAATGTAAACCCCCCGTATAATGCTTGAATGCTTCCTGTGAATTTGGTTTGTAAAATCTGTGCATTGATTTGCAGCTTTGATTTTCTACAAGCAGATCTTTGGGAATTGTAGGTGATAATTTTGCAATTGTATTTGCAGTATTGCCTATTTTATAATTAAAAATGCACCTATGTTTTTCAGGTTTTAAACCATTGATCGAAGCGTTCGGCGTAATTCATGGGCCAAAGGAAGAATGCGTTAAGGCTCTGAGGAATGGTCATCTGTTAGGTATTTCACCAGGTGGACTACGGGAAGCACTCTTCAGTGATGAGACTTACACCATTATTTGGGGCAGTCGGAAGGGCTTTGCTCAGGTGGCTATAGATGCAGAAGTGGTGAGTAAACTTACACATATTGCTAAATAGTATTTGCACTTGGAAAAAAATTAATAGTTTTAAACTGTGATTTGTTTTTGTAGAATTAAAGAATGTTGATACTCTGATGCAGAGCCACCCTCAGGGGTGGGGAATAGAAGTGACTGCCCAGTACAGTCATTCTCAAAGCCTGTGAAAAGACAACATTGCAACTTACACTGGTTCCTAGAATAGCCAGTCATGGAGTACCCCCCTAGCCAACCTGGTTTTCAGGATATTCTCATTGACTATTTATAAAATAAAACTGTATGCAGCGGAGGCAATGCATGCAGATTATCTTTGTTGATATCCTGAAGACCAAACTGACTAAGGGGTGCTTCCTGATCAACTTGAGAAACACTATCCTAGAACATCAATCTGCTAGAAAAGCAAAATAAGCTGGACTGCTATGATTCCTATTTATAAACTATATGCTAGCAAAATTCTTCAATTCATACAGAACACAGATTGCCCCTCACTAATAATGGATAATGGACCACAAATTAGAAACCAACTTGAAAACAGGAATCTAAACTCTATGAAGAGTAATTTTGTAACACGCCATTAGGTTGGAAAGTCCAACATGCATTTATTTAAGCCTATTTTAGATTCATAGGTGTTTATATGTCTCTATAATTGCTTCACAAAAATCTGAAGAAATCACAGCTATAATGAAGCTGCTCAGGAGTTGCAGTAAGAACTTCACTTCAACCAACTGGATTGGCCACTGTTGGAAACAGGATGCTGGGCTTGATGGACCTTTGGTCTGTCCCAGTATGGCAATACTTAAGTACTTATGCACTTGAAACTTGGCACATATACACCACAGGTAAGCAAACACACAATAATAAATGTTCTCACAGTGATCCTAAACACTAACACTTCTGCTAATCTCAGTGGTGTAACTTGCTAGTAATTAGTTTGAACCGCAAGATTTGCAACAACCATAAGTACATAAGTATTACCATACTGGGAAAGACCAAAGGTCCATCAAGCCCAGCATCCTGTTTCCAACAGTGGCCAATCCAGGTCAAAAATACCTGGTAAGATCCCAAAAAAGTACAAAACATTTTATATTGCTTATCCCAGAAATAGTGGATTTTCCCCAAGTCCATTTAATAATGGTCTATGGACTTTTCCTTTAAGAAGCCGTCCAAACCTTTTTTAAACTTCACTAAACTAACCGCCTTTACCACATTCTCTGGCAACAAATTCCAGAGTTTAATTACACATTGAGTGAAGAAACATTTTCCCCGATTCATTTTAAATTTACTACATTGTAGCTTCATCGCATGCCCCCTAGTCCTAGTATTTTTGGAAAGTGTAAACAGACACTTCACATCTACCCGTTCAACTCCACTCATTATTTTATCTCTATCATATCTCCCTCAGCCGCCTTTTCTCCAAGCTGAAGAGCCCTAGCTGCTTTAGCCTTTCCTCATAGGGAAGTCGTCCCATCCCCTTTATCATTTTTGTCGCCCTTCTCTGCACCTTTTCTAATTCCACTATATGTTTTTTGAGATGCGGTGACCAGAATTGAACACAATATTCGCGGTGCGGTTGCACCATGGAGCGATACAAAGCATTATAACATCCTCATTTTTGTTTTCCATTCCTTTTCTAATAATACCTAAGATTCTATTTGCTTTCTTAGCCGCAGCAGCACACTGAGCAGAAGGTTTCAACATATCATCAACGACGACACCTAGATCCCTTTCTTGGTCTATGACTCCTAACGTGGAACCTTGCATGACGTAGCTATAATTCGGGTTCCTCTTTCCCACATGCTTCACTTTGCACTTGCTCACATTAAACGTCATCTGCCATTTAGACGCGGAGTCTCGTAAGGTCCTCTTTTTCACAATCCTTCCGTGATTTAATGATTTTGTCATTTAGCAAATTTAATTTCCTCACTAGTTACTCCCATCTCTAGGTCATTTATAAATATGTTAAAAAGCAGCGGTCCCAGCACAGACCCCTGGGGAACCCCACTAACTTCCCTTCTCCATTGAGAATACTGACCATTTAACCATACTCTGTTTTCTGTCTTTTAATCAGTTTTTAATCCACAATAGAACACTACCTCCTATCCCATGACTCTCCAATTTCCTCTGGAGTCTTTCATGAGGTACTTTGTCAAACACCTTCTGAAATCCAGATACACATTATCAACCGGCTCACCTTTATCCACATGTTTGTTCACCCCTTCAAAGAAATGTAGTAAATTGGTGAGGCAAATACCATTTCTGGCACTGGTATCCTTCCCAAATCTTCCTCGGTGAAGACCGAAGCAAAGAATTAATTTAATCTGGCCGCTACGGCTTTGTCTTCCCTGATTGCCCCTTTTACTCTTCGGTCATCTAGCAGTCCAACCGATTCTTTTGCCGGCTTCCTGCTTTTAATATACCTAAAACAAATTTTTACTATGTGTTTTCGCCTCCAACGCAGTCTTTTTTTTCAAAGTCCCTCTTAGCCTTCCTTATCAGCGCTTTGCATTTGACTTGGCATTCCTTATGCTGTTTCTTATTATTCTCATTGTTCAGGCAGTGTAAAACTGATAATATCCTTTTTAAATTAATATATCCAATTCAGCCACAGTTTAACCTTATGCAATTCTGATCAATAGTTCTTATACTTCAAAGAGTACTCATCTTAAGGAAGTTTAGAGTATTGTCAGGCGGGGGATAAATATCTGACATGATTCATGTTTTGCCCAGCTGTTTCAAGGATCTCCCCCTAGAACAAAACAAGTATATCAATTAACCCCTTTTATTCTAATCTCCCCTATATAATATATATATATATATATATATATATATATATATATATATATATATATATATATATATATATATATATATAGTGTGTGTGTGTGTGTGGAGGAGTGGCCTAGTGGTTAGGGTGGTGGACTTTGGTCCTGGGGAACTGAGTTCGATTCCCACTTCTGGCACAGGCAGCTCCTTGTGACTCTGGGCAAGTCACTTAACCCTCCATTGCCCCATGTAAGCCACATTGAGCCTGCCATGAGTGGGAAAGCGCGGGGTACAAATGTAACAAAAATAAAAATAATACTCGACATATGTAGAACTTAAAGCATCGGCTCACTGGTTTCGCTTCTTCCCAGTCAAGATGGCGCCCGTGTTTTTTCATTAGTATTCAAATCTCCCAGTGGACCTCATCACCTAAACTCCACATCTCAGATCCTGGACTAAACTAATGTCACCCACTCAACCTCCAGATTAAGCCCAGTTGGCACCACAGACTGCAATTGGAAAATCCATCTTTGTTCTCTATAATTTAAACATTTCTCCGTTAAGCCACCCTTCTACCACCTGATCTATAACTCTCCAATGGATATCTGGAATGGAATTGGCCCTTGATATCCAATGGTGAAATAAAGGGGCTTGTAAATTTTGTTTAGCAATTCTAGATTTATATCCTGTTAATTAATTCTTATGAATCAGCTACTCCGACCTACATAAATTAGATCACATGGACAAACAATAACATACACTACATTCTGACTACTACACATTATATTGGACCTAGCTGTTATACACTATTGAGTATATGGATTAGTCTGTTCTTCCTCCACAATCGCATATTGGCACCATTGAAAATGCCCACAAGATTCATGTACATACATATCCCCATTTTCCTTAGGTTTTTCAGATTACCCAACAATTACAAATCATCCTCCCCCACTCAAATGCTTTAGTGGGAAACTCTGAAAATATAGAATATAGTTGGACCACATGCCAATGTTTTATGCAAGTCAATGGTTCAGCTGTTGATGTATGAAGTTTAAAATGTATGAAGTTTAAAATGTACAATATGTATGAAGTTTAAAATCCTTCAGTGATGTACATACTCATCGAAGTCGGAGGAATTAGCTCACTGGCCGATTATATTTTAACCAATAAGGATGAAAATTCCCAAATTGTAGCAGAGTGTTGTGTTCAACCAGCTTCCGGTAAAATGAAGTGTACCATTTAGCTTAATAATCCACTATTCATCTTAATAACCCACAGGTCAAGAAATTCGATCTTGGACATGCTGGCTGTCATTGTAAACAGTGTATTCTGATCCAAAGAGTTCAACACACAAATGTAGTAAGTGATTGTGCATCCCCTGTCCATATAAAGCAAATACCATCCAAAATCCTCTTCCACAGGGTCACTGATTTAAACCCACCCCTCTGACTGATAGACATATTGAGTCTCCAGACTATCTACAAACAGGGTAGTTACTGAGGGTGCCAACATAGCCCCTATAGCCACACCTCATATTTTTAATCAAATTCACCCTTGTACCAAAAACTTTTCTCAGTCACCAAACTTGCTAGTTGAGGAAAAATCGCCAAAGAAATTTTCTGAGGCTGTAACCATCTATCCAAAACTTCTGCAATAATCCTGAACACCCCTTTCTGTGAAATGTTCTTGTACAATGAAGTAATGTCCAGTGTAACCATCCAAGATGTCTCCGACAACTGTGGTAAAGATTCCAAAATTCGAAGCAAATGTGATGAATCTTTTGGACTTTGGTCCTGGGGAACTGGGTTCGATTCCCACTGCAGGCACAGGCAGCTCCTTGTGACTCTGGGCAAGTCACTTAACCCTCCATTGCCCCAGGTACAAATAAGTACCTGTATATAATATGTAAGCCGAATTGAACTTGCTATGAGTGGGAAAGCGCGGGGTACAAGTGTAAGAAAAAAAAAAATAAGACTGAACCTTCCTCACTTCCTGCTTAAGAAACACATCAACAAATTTAGACAATGGCTCCACAACTGAAGATTTTGTAGATACTGCGGGGCGACCTCGAGGATTACAAAGAGTCTTATGAATTTTTGGCACAAAATATATTTTAGGTACAGGGTGGTGAAGCTCCACCAGAAACCCTACTTCTTTAGATGTGAGCATACCACTCTGCTGTTTTAAAAATACCAAATTCTTAATATGGACCAGCAGATCTCCAGTCGGATCCATGTTCAGCTTATAATATGATGCATCATCTGCCAACTGGCGAGCGGCCTCAACCTCGTACAGTTCTCGGCTTTGCACCACATTGGCTTCCCCTTTGTCAACTGTCATCACCAGTTGACTGACTCGACGACAGTGGTTAATTTAATGGACAAGTCCCTCTCAGTATCCCAATTATGGGTCTTGGAGCTTGGATTGGGATATGTCCCAACAGTGAAATATGATGCATTTTGCCTATGTATACCTTTTTTTGAATATATATATATATATATATATATTTTTTTTTTTTTTTTGAGGAAATTACAGTTAAAAATTCATTTCCGTGATGATCCTTCATGTCCAGATATTTCTGTATGCAAGCCGGTTTCCAGATGGTATCCACCAGGTGCAGTAAACCCAGTTGTGGCTATCTATAAGGATTTGGTCCTTGAGACCTCACCGAGGTTGAGAAGAATCGAGTGTAATATTGAGATGAGTGGAATCTGACTGGAGATGAAAGAAGAGCTCTTGACAGTTTTGAAGGTATCTTCTGACATGTTGGTGATGAGAGCTGATAAAGGGGGAGCCACTGTGGTGCAAAGCTGGGAAGGTTAATTATTATTTGCCCTCACCATTGGGAGGTCCAGTTGACCAGTGGTGGTGGTTTTCGGTGAACCTGGTAGCTAGAGATTCCCACATGTGAAAATATGGCTTGCTTGTCTTTGGAGAAAGCGAAGATACTTACCTGTAGCAGGTATTCTCTGAGGACAGCAGGCCATTCATTCTCACATCCCATTGAAGTTGTCTCCCGTTTCATATACGGCCCTTATCTAGCGTCACAGAAACACAGAAATATGATGGCAGGTAAAGGCCAAATGGCCCATCCAGTCTGCCCATCCTCCGTAACCCTTAACTCCTCCTTTTCCTAAGGGATCCCACATGCTTGTCCCATGCTTTCTTAAACTCTGACGCAGTCCTTGTCTCCACAACTTCCATCAGGAGGCCATTCCACACTTCCACCACCCGTTCCGTAAATGAATACTTTCTTAGATTCTTCCTAAGCCTGTTTCCTCTTAACTTCATCGTATGCCCCCTCATTCCAGAGTTTTCCTTCATTTGAAGAAAGGCTCTCTTCCTGTACATTAATGCCCCTGAGATATTTAAATGTTTCTATCATATCTCCTCTTTTCTTCCTCTCTTCCAGCCATGTTTCCATGTTTCTACCGTGGCTTAGCAATAAACTTTCAACTTCATTATTCCTGAGGTTCGTCTAGCTTTCCTCCATTCCCACTCCCTTGTGTGTTGTTAGTAAAAGATCCCCATAGAGCCTAAATGCAAATTTGTACGTTTCCATTTGGGGAACAAAATATATATACTTCGGGAGGCCCATCACGAAGGCCTGGAACTGCTCTTTGGAAAGTGTACACTGTAAATTGGTAGTCCATTGCAAGTTCAACTTTGCATAGTAAATATCTGAAGTTGAATCCTGTAAACAGCAGTGATGAAATGTCAGGGGTACTGGCATCTGTGACCCCAGGCTATATACCTCTGCCATTAGATCTTGCCATGGTATGGAACAGAGATAGTGTTGCACTTGGAAATAGGAAAAGAAATCCGAAGCCAGTAGCCCAACGTCATGCTGGAGAGTGGCAAGTGGCTTTAGTTTACCCTCCATCTACCAAGTGTAAAAGATATTGCACTCTTCTTTTGAGACCAATGAGTGAATACTGATCAGCCCAGTCCAGAAGGAAAATCAGGATTGTCACAAAGGGATAAATAAGGAGTATCCATGGGTGAGAAGAAGTGTTGCTCACAAATCCATCTCCAGGTAGCCCTAGATGCCCACAATATCGGGTGAGATTTTGGTGCAGAGTAACACTGAAATGCATATGCAGAATCAGATGAGTCTCCAGCTCAGTGACTGAAAAATAGTGCACTTCCTAATACCAGTCATTAGCGTGGCGCATGCCACTGACCACAGTCAAGTACCTTACATTCAGTAATCCCATACCACCATGTTGTCTCAAGATCTACAACACTGCCATGGATAATCTGGGCTTCTTCCCCCACCAAAGTAAGTGTTGCAAAACCCACCATAACAGCCTCTCATCCCTACAAGACACAAACAAAGGTAACACTTGAAATATATAAAGCCACTTGAGCACTAATATTATGTTAAAAAGATGAATGCTACCCCAAAGGGACAGCATACCTGTACTAAGCTGCGCATGTAGACAGTGTATCTTCAAGTAAAGGTGTAATGTCCTGTTTGTCTTGATTATAATGTAAGCTCTGACATGCAGGGACTGTCTCTTCATGTTCAAGTGTACAAAACCATGTACATCTAGTAGCGCTATAGAAATGATAAGTAGTAGTAGAGTGTTGCCAAATTCTGGGATATAATAGCACCCAAATATCTAAGTGTGTCCTCTTCTCCCACAAGTGGAAAGGGACCCACCCATGAAGAACGCACCTTCGGGAGAATTGGCAAAGCTTTCGATTTACTGAGATTCAAAGTGAAACCAGAGAGACTTGTTTGCCATAGTTATTGTGTGAGTAATATATTGGTCCATAAATTCCGGATCTCAAATTGAGCAGTTCCTGGATTGTACAATGATTCTAAGCCTAGGGTAGAGACAGGAACCTTGGGGACCTCAGGAGCAGGTCAGAAACATGTTTGCTCCTGCTCACTGCATCACATGACGCCACATTTTTAAGGTTTATATATTTTTAAAGTTTTGAGTATGCATTTTGCTTTCATGCTCATCATTAGTATTACTGATGATATTCATGTGAAGGGTCTTTATTGATATGAGCTTTTTCTGAATGCTGTGAGCAGCTATGCAGTCACTGAGTTTATTTGGTTTTGGAAGTTTATGTATTTCTGACTTTGGCCACATAATTTTATATTTGCATTAGAGCATGTATGTTAATATTTGTGTGCACCATTAGTTTGGGCAATAGCCGCTAGTAAGCACGGTGTTGCACCAGTTTGTTTTGAAAAAATAAGACCGTCCTGTCTCCATTAAAGGTTGGTGAGTGGTTTACTTCAAATGGTATGTTTATATGGCTTTTCTAGTCTGAAACAGGATGTCTTTTTTGTGTTCAATTATGAATATAAACCAGGGGTTAATCTTGGTTTGGTCAGTTTCAGTGGCATAATGCATGCAATCCTTTCAGTCACAACAGTTAGTATGTTTTATGCATTTTGCAGCTTTTTTTTTTCTTTCATATCATAGGAAATCACCATCAGCGATTTTTATTTATTTATTTATTTTGCATACATCCATTTAACTTGTTAAAAGTCACATTGCTTATTTGTACTTTCTTTGTCTTACCCCCCTGTTTACAAAGCCACGCGGCAATGCCGACACAGCTCATTCAAAGTTGGCAGCCGCTAGCTTGGCTTTATAAACAGGGGGGTTACTGTTGCATACACTGTTGTCATAGATATCGAATGCCTTTAAAAAAAAAAATATATATATATATATAGAGAGAGAGAGGGGGAGAGAGGGAGGGAGGGAGAGGAGTGGACTTTGGTCCTGGGGAACTGAGTTTGATTCCCACTTCAAGCACAGGCAGCTCCTTGTGACTCTGGGCAAGTCACTTAACCCTCCATTGCCCCATGTAAGCCGCATTGAGCCTGCCATGAGTGGGAAAGCGTGGGGTACAAATGTAACAAAAAAATATATATATATAGGTTGTTTTTAATTTTGTTTTATATTGATTTATGTTTTTATTTTTTATAGCTATTTATTGATACATATTTATTTAAAATATTTATAACCGTCGCATCTACAACCTGAGCGGGGACAATTTACATTCATAATAATACACATTACACTGATGTACTTCAAAACAATATCTGCTAAAACATCAAAATCAATTGCATCCAGACAGTCCAAAACTTGCCCCTAAGAAGAAATATCAAATGCTTTCTGAAATAAGACAGTTTTTAAAGCCTTTTTAAATTCATCCATGTTTCATAAGGCTCAAAGCTGAGCAGGTAAAGAATTCCACAGTCTTGGTCCTAGGATATAAAAGATTGAGTTCCTGTACTTATTCAAAAAAGACAGCCTTAAAGGAAGGAGCATTAAGCATATTAGAAGATACTGACCTCAAAGAACGAGAAGGCTGTTGTAAATGTAGACTTGCTGAAATCACTGGAGAGATTTTATTGGAAATCACTTTGAATATCATAAGCTGACCGAACCTGGACTAACTTTGACACGCTCTTGGATGATCTTCCAAGCAATCAAAAGGTTCGCCAAGTCCTACTGCAAACTAGACATATGCCCCAACAGCCTTATAAAATTCGCCCCACAACAATTCATATCAGACCTCACGATGCATTTGAATTATATGCTACAAAATGGACTCTTCCCAAAGGATAAAGGAAATATTCTACTCACCCCTATACCTAAGGACTCAAAGAAAAATACAAGTGACTTAAACAACTATCGCCCAGTAGCATCTATCCATCTTGTAACCAAACTAATGGAAGGTATGGTTACCAAGCAACTCACCGACTACTTAAATAAATTCTCAATTCTTCATGACTCTCAATCAGGATTCCAGTCTAACCACAGCACCAAAATAGTACTAATTACTCTTCTAACTAAATTTAAACAAGCAATTGCAACTGGTAACAATATACTTCTCCTACAATTCAACATGGTAACCCATAAAATATTATTATACACCCTAGAATATTTCGGAGTTGGAGGTAACGTTCTTAATTGGTTTAGAGGCTTCCTAACTACAAGAACATACCAAGTAAAATCTAATTTGAATACGTCAGCTCCATGGATACCTGAATGCGGAGTCCCTCAAGGATCTCCACTCTCGCCGACCCTCTTCAACCTAATGATGACACCCTTGGCCAAATCGTTATCCAATCAAGGTCTCATTCCATACATATATGCAGATGACTTCACGATTTACATCCCGTTCAAACATGATTTAAAGGAAGTTACTAATGACATCAACCACAGCTTCCAAATCATGCATTCATGGGCGGATGCATTTCAGTTAAAACTTAATGCAGAAAAAACACAATGTCTTATACTCTCATCACAACATAACGCAAGTAAATTCATCACTATAACCACACCAAACTTTTCCCTTCCCGTTTCAGGCGCCCTGAAAATTCTTGGAATTACCATTGATTGAAATCTCACACTTGAAAACTATGTGAAGAATACAACAAGGAAGATGTTTCATTCAATGTGGAAACTCAAAAGAGTAAAACCTTTCTTCTCAAGGGGTATTTTTCACAACCTGGTACAATCAATGGTGCTAAGTCATCTAGACTACTGCAATGCTCTTTTTGCTGGCTGTAAAGAACAAATCATTAAGAAACTTCAAACAGCCCAAAACACTGCAGCCAGACTTATATTTGGAACAACAAAATACGAAAGTGCCAAACCCCTAAGAGAAAAGTTACACCGGCTTCCACTTAAAGAACATATTACGTTCAAGTTCTGTACTCTAGTTCATAAAATCATTTACGTAGCTGCCCCGGCCTACGTGTTAGACCTTATTGACTTACTACTACTTAGCATTTCTATAGCGCTGCCAGACCGCCTAGGAATGCTAAAAGATCAGCACGCACATTCCTGAATCTTCACTTCCCCAGCTCTAAAGGACTAAAATACAGATTAACACATGCATCCAGCTTTTCCTACATGAGCACACAGCTGTGGAATGCATTGCCATTTGACCTGAAAACAGTTTACGACCAAATTAACTTTCGTAAATCACTGAAGACTTATCTCTTCAACAAGGCATACCACAATGATCCATAATAGGAACTGTAACGCATTACCATCTACCTGATATTTTGAATGTTTATTTCTGTATACCTGATTGCTTAATTTTATTATGTCATCCATGTTCTTTGTGTAATATTAATTGTATCTTTTACTCTGGATTGGCGAATGCTATGACGGAACATTGTAAGCCACATTGAGCTTGCAAATAGGTGGGAAAATGTGGGATACAAATGCAACAAATAAATAAGATCTTATAATTGCAGTCTATACACAATAAGCAACTAATGTAAAGAAACAAGAGCAGGAGTGATGTGTTCAAAATGACTTATTTCCAGAAGTACATGAACAACAGCATTTTGTGCAATTTTTAGCGACTGTAAAGCATACTTTGTTAACCCTAAGAATAGCGCATTACAGTAATCAGTGAGGCATTACTATACTATACTATTGGGGGATCTCATCTCCCAAACGCTCAAAAGATTCGCCAAATCTCATTGCAAACTAGACATATGGCCAAACAACCTTATGACATCTGCCCCTCAACAATTTATAACAGACCTAATGAATCATCTGAACTATATGTTACAAAATGGAATCTTCCCGAAGGAGAAAGGAAACATACTACTCACCCCCATACCTAAAGACGCAAAAAAAAGTGCTAGTGAACTAACCAACTACAGACCAGTAGCATCCATTCCCTTAATAACCAAACTAACGGAAGGAATGGTGACCAAACAACTCACAAATTACTTAAATTCTCAATACTTCATGACTCCCAGTCAGAATTTAGGTCTAACCACATTACTGAAACAGTACTAGTCACTCTTATGACTAAATTCAAACAACTGATCAACAACTGATCGCAACTGGCAAGAACATACTACTTCTACAATTTGACATGTCCAGCGCCTTCGACATGGTCGACCATGGAATACTACTACATATTCTAGAGTACTTCGGAATTGGAGGCAACGTTCTCAATTGGTTCAAGGGGTTCCTAACCACACGATCATACCAAGTGACATCCAATTCGACCACATCAGCCACATGGATACCTGAATGCGGAGTTCCACAAGGATCCCCCCTCTCACCGACCTTATTCAACTTAATGATACCCCTGGCCAAACTATTATCAAACCAAAACCTCAACCCATACGTATACGCAGACGACGTTACGATCTATATTCCATTTAAACAAGATTTAAAGGAAATCTCCAATGACATCAATCAGAGTCTACATATCATGCATTCATGGGTGGATGCATTCCAGCTGAAACTCAATGCAGAAAAAACCCATTGCCTAATACTCACCTCTCAACACAAACAAATTCACTACCATCAACACACCAAAACTAAAACTTCCAATTTCGGACACCCTAAAAATTCTTGGAGTTACTATTGATTGTCACCTTACACTTGAGAATCACGCGAAAAACACAACTAAGAAGATGTTCCACTCAATGTGGAAATTAAAAAGAGTAAGACCTTTCTTCCCAAGGACTGTCTTCCGTAACCTGGTACAATCAATGGTACTCAGCCATCTAGACTATTGCAACGCACTCTATGCTGGCTGCAAAGAGCAAATAATCAAGAAACTTCAGACAGCCCAGAACACAGCAGCTAGACTCATATTCGGTAAAACTAAATATGAAAGTGCAAAACCCCTAAGAGAAAAGCTACACTGGCTACCACTCAAAGAACGCATCACGTTCAAAATATGTACCCTAGTTCACAAAATCATTCACGGAGCTGCCCCTGCCTACATGTCAGATCTGATAGACCTACCACCCAGGAACGCTACCAAATCATCCCGCACATTCCTCAATCTCCACTTCCCCAACTGCAAAGGCCTAAAGTACAAACTAACGCATGCATCAACATTTTTCTACTTGAGTACACCATTCTGGAACGCGCTACCGCGTAACGTAAAGGCGATCTACGAATTAACTAACTTCCGCAAGCTACTGAAGACCCATCTTTTTAACAAGGTATACCAAAAAGATCAACAAATGTGATCTCCTACACATATATCCAGAAATGCTTTAAGATATTTGCTTGCTATAATACTATCATGCTTTTTCATTATCATTTTACCCAAGATCCTAAATGTCTATTTTCTTATGTACTTCCACTATTCATGATGTAATGTAAGCCACATTGAGCCTGCAAAAAGGTGGGAAAATGTGGGATACAAATGCAATAAATAAATACAAAAAATAGGTAATCGGGGTTTTTACAGCCACAGTAAAAATAGCCTTAGCGTGCAGGAAAGACCTGTGTAAGGGTGTGCTAAAGCCACTTTTTATCGCAGCTTAATAAAAGGACCCCATAATTTCCTGGGGTGTATTTAATGTAAATGTCATAGCAGTGCCTCAATGTCAAGTACAGGTGTTATCAATATGAATATGCTGTGGATTTGATAATTCTATATGCAAAGCAGATGACATAAAGGAGGAGCACAGCCTTAACTATAAGAATAGCAAATATTTCACATTTCTGCACATTTGTGGTCAATGAAGAGTAAGAAAAATGCACATAGCGCATTTTCAAAACTGATTATATAATTTGCCTGGTAGTCAGATATGGTTTTCTGATACATATATAATTGCACCTGTATTTACATTTTAAGGTGTGCTTGTTTGCTTCTTTTTCAGTAGTATTACCTGGCTGTTTAAGGCAGTCATGAACTGTCAGTTTTTCACTTTAAAAAGCTGAAGAAAAAGGCCTCAAAACTTGAAAACATTTTCACTGCACTCCAGGGTGTATTATATGTCAGGGGAGGGGAATTGGAGTATAGATTCTATAGCTTTTTCTTCTTTAATTGTGTAGTATGTTATAGGAATATGAAGGCTCAGAATGTCGAATGCTTTCTGGGTACAGATATTGCTAAGAAAATAAATTACAGTGCTAAAAGGCATGAATGATTAGTATTACAGTAGGAAGAAACTGAGTGTTCAACCCCTCGATAGCTAGCAGTCTTCATTGCTTTGACTTTCAAGGGAAGGTATTTTGCCACTATAATCTATCTTTGTAGCACCGTTACATTTCTTAGCTGCTTTATTCAATTTTGGATATATCTTGTTCCAAACTGAAACATGCAGAAGTGTTTGGTTTGATGACTTGCTTTCTGTGGAATATGGCTTGCAATTCTCTAATTGTGTAATTATAAGGATTTATTTCTAAGCATCAAAATTACATTATAGAACTATAATGGTTTACTTAGTAGACAAGGGGGATTTTTAAAATAATTTTGAATATATGAACTGTTTTATGAGGAACACACCTATTTCTCCAGAATTGCAATAGTCTTCCTTCGATAGGTCAGTTTATTATTCCTAAGCCTGATGTGTCACCCTCACAGAAATAGGCATGGTCATTAGGGATCCTCCATCAATTCAAAAAATTGGTCTGTGTTCAGTTTTCTAAGCTTCGTTTACTCAGTGAACCTGGCTTCATAGTTCAAGCACTAGTTTCACTGTGCAAACATGTAGAAGGTCATCAGCTCAAATCTCCAATTTGCCGGAAGAAAAATAAAAGTATTGTCATCTTGTACAGTCAGAGTTGATGTACTCTTCTGTTACTAGAGCTGAATGAAGGAATTTGACTTACGATGATATTGATATAACAATGTCAAACTGCTTAAGCAAACAGGGAACATTTTGTTACTAGCAGAGGCATACAAATACACTGTGCACATGTGGAAGTGAGGTAGGAGGTCCACATGCAAGTCCTGTATGCACATGGAAAAGGCCTTTTATAAAATTATGTGCTGAGCACATGTATAAGTCCACACGATGACAAGATAGGGCATACTAGATTGCCACCACATGTAGGCTTTCCTCTCTTTGTGGTAAAGACTTCCAAGGTCGATTAGAGGAGAGGCCTCTTTAAAAACATTTAAAGTGACACTACTACTACTACTAATACTACTACTACCTTTCCAACCTGTCCCTTATTGGAGTCCATGCTCTAATGCAGACGGTCCTTGGGGGCAGGTGGTGGTGGTGGTGGTGGTGCTTGAATAGGCACCGTCGATGCCTTAGGCAAAGCTGGACTAGACCCAGGCTTTCAGCAACGCTGAAATTGGGTTCTCTTCTGAGAGCCATGTTTCTCAGTGAATAACCGTTGTACAACGTGCATCGCCTTATATGGATGTCCATGCGTGATGTACGTCGTTACATGCACAGTTCCAGGGGTGATATGATACAGACGTTCAAATATTTGAAAGGTATTAATCCGCAAACAAACCTTTTCCGGAGATGCGAAGGCGGTAGAACAAGAGGACATGAAATGAGATTGAAGGGGGGCAGACTCAAGAAAAATGTCAGGAAGTATTTTTTCACAGAGAGAGTAGTGGATGCTTGGAATGCCCTCCCACGGGAGGTGGTGGAAAAGAAACCGGTAACGGAATTCAAACATGCGTGGGATAAACATAAAGGAATCCTGTTCATAAGGAATGGATCCTCAGGAGCTTAGCCGAGATTGGGTGGCAGAGCCGGTGGTGGGAGGTGGGGCTAGTGCTGGGCAGTCTTATACGGTCTGTGCCAGAGCTGGTGGTGGGAGGCGGGACTGGTGGTTGGGAGGCGGGGATAGTGCTGGGCAGACTTATACGGTCTGTGCCCTGAAGAGGACAGGTACAAATCAAGGTAGGGTATACACAAAAAGTAGCACATATGAGTTTTTCTTGTTGGGCAGACTGGATGGACTGTGCAGGTCTTTTTCTGCCGTCATCTACTATGTTACTATGTTATCTAAAAGCATACTTCTTCCGGTTGATTTATGATCTTGAAATTTCTGGAATGTAGATTACAGGCTGAAACTTCTATGAGTATAGATAATGAATAGAATGATTGATTATAAGTAGGGAGGTTAGAACTGTTTGGTTTATTGTTTCTCTGCTGGTTTGAATGGGTAGATCTGTCCTATTTATAAAGTTCCTTGCTAATTGGTATTGTTTTGTATTGTGTAAACCACTTTGACCTATTGAGAATAAGGAGTATATCAAATGTCAATGGACATAAACATGTCCTGAATTGTCTCCATCATGCCCAGATGTTGTATAGTATATCTATATTGGAAAGAATTTAGGAAATGTAAAAAGAGGTTCCCTCCTTTACAAATTTAATGTCAGTTAAGTAGTATTCTTGCTTTTTCGCTGGGATTAAATTTCCAATATAATCTTTGTAATCTGGGGTTCCCTTGCAGAAGAGGGGCATAGATGCAGAGGTGACTTGACATTTCCAATCTAATTTTTGCAATCGGGGCACTTTTGTAGGAGATGAGAAAGTTGCAGGATTGGGTTGCTAAACTTCTAAACTGACTTCTGTAATCTGGGTTTCTCTTCTGGGAGAGGGGCACAAAGTAGAAAGGTTTCCAATTTAATCTCTGCAATCTGGTATGCTTTGGTAAGAGAGGGAACAGATGCAGGCTTTGATTGGCCTTCTAAATTTCACCTCAAAAGTCCCTGTAATTTAAGGGGTCCCTTGGGGGAGGGGCTCAGACTCAGAGTCAGATAGCTAAATTTCAAAATTAATCTGTATTGTATGTATTGTCATTGTTGTCGGTAGGATAGAGATTTGTCACACATTGTTTACTTGGGAGTATAGTGTTTGTGCGGAATGGCTTGGTTCAGATCCTGGTCAAAGAAGGATAGTAGTAATGGGGGGAGGGGGGAATGAGGAGCCTCAGAGATTTCTATGGGGGCTCTTGAATTTACAATTGAGGGATATGTTGCAGGAAGAAATGGTAACATCTGGGAAGGATCTGTGGGCTTGGGATTCTGAGAAAATGAGAGATATGGAGGGGCATAATCGAATGGGGCTGGCCATCTCCGGGGCCGGCTCCGTAAATGGGCGGAGCCAACCGTATTTTCTAAAAAGATGGCCGACCATCTTTTTTTTTTTTCGATAATACGGTTGGGGCCGGCCAAATCGCGACATTGCCGGGTTTGAGATGGCCAGCTTCGGTTTTTGCCCATAATGGAAACTGAAGTCGGCCATCTCAGACCCGGCCAAATCCAAGCCACTTGGTAATGGGAGGGGCCAGCATTTGTAGTGCACTGGTCCCCCTCACATGCCAGGACACCAACCGGGCACCCTAGGGGGCACTGCAGTGGACTTCAAAAATTGTTCCCAGGTGCATATCTCCCTTACCTTGTGTGCTGAGCCCCCCAACCCCCCCCCCCAAACCCACTCCCCACAACTGTACACCACTGCCATAGCTCTTAGGGATGAAGGGGGTCACCTACATGTGGGTATAGTGGGTTTTGGGGGGGTTTGGAGAGCTCAACATTTACCACCACAAGTGTAACAGGTGGGGGGGGGGCCTGGGTCCACCTGCCTGAGGTGCACTGCACCCACTAAAACTGCTCCAGGGACCTGCATACTGCTGTCAGGGAGCTGGGTATGACATTTGAGGCTGGCATACAGGCTGGCAAAAAAAAGTGTTACTTTTTTTTTTTTTTAATGTGGGAGGGGGTGGGAGACCACTGGGGAAGTAAGGGGAGGTCATCCCCCATTCCCTCCAGTGGTCATCTGGTCAGTTGGGGCACCTTTTCGAGGCTTGGTCTTGAAAAAAATTGGACCAAGTAAAGTCGGCCAAATGCTCCCTTCTTTCTTGTTTCCATTATTGGCCGAGGCCGGCCATCTCTTAACCACGCCCCCATCCTGCCTTCGGTACACTGCCGACACGCCCCTGGGAACTTTGGCCGGCTCCGCGAGGGGAAGCAGTTGAGGGTGGCCAAAATCGGCTTTCGATTATGCCGATTTGGCTGCCTCTGAGAGAAGGGCGGCCATCTCCCGATTTGTGTCGAAAGATGGCCACCCTTCTCTTTCGAAAATAAGCTGGATAATTACCAAATTTGCCCAGTATTTAAAGTAGTGTTCAGTGAAGGATAAAAGGAAAAGGAAAGCAACAGCAGCTTTCCTGCTATTACATAGCACTGCCACATTTCAGTACACTCCAGCCAGACATGGAAACTATGCAGGGAGAGAAAGAGCAGGAGAATCGGCAGTTAAGTGAAAAGTTAGAAGAGAAAACAGAATGAGCCTTGTACTTACAAATTAACAACAAAGAGTTATCAGAAAAACAAATCCTTTGTTTTCATCAAGAGGGAAAGGGGATTGTATGTCACTACAAGAGGGATTCTCTTTGTACTGCAGTAGGTTTTCTCTAGGTATTTTAAGGGAAGAAGCAATAATCTTGGAGATTATTTTGGGGTTGCAGCCTTCTTGTTTGAAGGAATCGGCCAGGATTTTGAGGTGTTTATCTCTGTCTCTTACGTCAGAGCATTACGGTGGTATTGTGTGGCTTGGCTGTGTGTAATTTGAGCATGTCACTCTGCAGCTCCATTGGCTGCCTGTGATGTACCGTATTCAATATAAGTTTTGTTTTTTTTTTGTTCCATCTTCTAGACATTGAATAAGGTGGCTCCATAGTATTTACAAAAAGTGATAGAACAGTACTGTCCAACACATTGTTTGAGATGTGATATTGAGAGGCGGGTTAATGTACCAGCAGCAAATACAATTCATTATGCAGAGACATCAGCATGTGCCTTCTCTGTTCCAGGTTCACTACTGTGGAACAGGCTCCTGGGGCATATTTGTTTTTGTCCAACGATGCAACAATTTAAGAAAGTTTTAAAAACTAATTTGTTTTTGTAGAATGTTTTATTTTTAAATATCTAGATGAAAGCTTTAAGTTTATTAAGACAGAAGGTTGTTTTCCACATGATAAGAATAGTTTCTGTTTGGGGTTGTGTTGTTATGCATTATAATATTAAGATGAATTCTCTTAAGGTTTTCTGTCAGCAAGCTTTTTGTGCGTTTTACAGTAGTTTAGGGCCCTGTTTACTAAGCTGCACTATAGGCGCGCTAGCGTTTTTAGCGCGTGCTAAACGCTAGAGACTCCCATAGGAATATCTGGGTGTCTCTTGCATTTAGCACGCACTGAAAATACTAGCGCACCTTAGTAAACAAGGTCATATATATATTTTAATTTAATTTGTGTGTGACTGATTATGTATATTTTTCTGTGAGCCACTTAGTCCTAGGCAGGGTATAAATTTAAAAAATAAATAAATTATAAAAAGATATTAACCGGATTATAGGAGGAAGTAAGTTCCAAATTTTAACAGACTGAAAGCAAAATCAACTTTCTAAAAATCGTTATACTCTTAGGGCCCTTTTTACTAAGCTGCGTTATTGGCGTGTTAACATTTTTAACGCGTGTTAATCATGTACGCATGCTAACTACATATGCGCCTACAATATCCCTATAGGCGCCTACGCGGTTAGCGTGCACGCTAATTGTAGGCATGTTAAAAATGCTAACGCGCCTTAGTAAACAGGGTCCTTAGACCTGAAACTGATGGGTAAAAGAGAAGACCTTGATTCATTGTGTGGCTTGGTTGACCTACTGGAGGAACCCCTAACTCAATAATAGAACTTTTAGAAGACTACCCGGATAGTATTTTATAAACTAAACAAGATATTTTAAAAATGATTCGCGCCTCCACAGGCAACCAGTAAATTGGATTAATAAAGGGGATGCATGATCAAATTCTTTAATTTAAAAAATTAATCAAGCTGCAGTATTCTGTAGCAACTGAAGCCTTTTCCAGGTTTCTTGTGAGATTCCTGCATACAGGGTTGCAATAGTCCATCTGGGTCAAAATTAGTGATTTTACCACTAAAGCAAAATGATTCCTGTAAAAGATAGGAGTGAATCCATCCAAGTTGTTTAAGTTTAAAAAAAAATTATTTGCATGGTAGAATCTAATATCACTCCCAGTACTCTAGAGGTTTTCTCAACAGACAGGGGAGGAATCATTACCTAATGGAATACTATTTGGAACTTTATTTAAATCAGAACTAAACCAATGGATTTTAGTCTTATTTGTATTTAACTTTAGAAAACAAAGACCAAGTTCTGATAATTCGTCAGTCTTAATTACTAAATAACACGTATTTCTCAGAAAATCATGAAACCATTTCAGTACATTGTTGGTGATTTCTATTTCAGCTAGTTTACATCAAAATGTCATGGTCAACATTTCAAAAGCTGCTGAGATGTCAGACTGCAAAAGCACCATCTGGCCTCCCCTGCTGAGTACTTTCTTTACTTCAGATGTTAAATCTATCAACAATAACTCTGTACTATAGGCCTGCCTGAATCCATACTGTGAAGAATGAAGTATATCAGAATCTTCTATGTAGTCTGATAATTGAGAGCTAACTACAAACGCAATTAATTTAGGGTGTCTTTTGTTAAGCTGCAGTAGCCCATGGGAATATAATGGGTATCTTGGTGTTTACTACCAGATGATTTCTACCGCGAGTTAAAAATGCTGCCATGGCTTAATAAAAGACCCCCTAAGTAAGAAGTGGAATACTAATTATTGGCCTAAAATTCCCTCACCCATTTGGTGGGAAAAATACCCAGTAGATAGAACACAATTTACAAACACCACTAACCATTCAGTTATTTCAGTGGGAGGGTCAGGAGTGTCAGCTAAAAGAAAAGGTGGACAATGGTCAAGAAAACAGTGTGTTGAAGAGAGTTTATGTAAAAGTAGTTTCGCCTCAGGAACAGTTAACTGCCTTAAAATGAGACCAGAGTCTATCCGTTAAAATCCCATTACTGTAATCTCTCTTTGCATCACAAAATGATTTGTTAGAACTGAGTATGTCATTCAGTGGTTGGCGTATCAATTTAATTTTATCTGAAAAAAAGTTAGCAAATCAGTTGGCGCTGGTTATGTAACACAGGTGATATCTTAGAGTGAGAAGGGGAAAATAAGATCTTTTATTAGTTGAAATAGTTTTCTTGAATCGGGTTGTGTAAGACCAATCTTATTAGAATAATAGGCCTTTTTTGAGTTGGAAATTTGTTGTTTATAAAAATTTGTTTTTTCCATAGTTGTTTAATAGATGGATCTTTCGATTTTTGCCAGTCATTCTAATTTTTGACATTCTCGTTTCAGTTCTAACAACCCTTGAGTAAACCAGGGAGAACAACGACTTTTAGTAGTTAAAGAGACTACAGTGAAACCTCGGTTTTCGTTGACTTCGGTTATCGTTGATTTTTTCAGTGAAAATTTTGTCTCGGATTTCATTGGTTGCCTCAGTTTTCACTGCTAATTTTGTGAAAACAAAGGGCGACCCACACATTCTCCTGCTCATTGTGGCGTTGTTTCTCGTTGTGTATCACCCCGCGCGTCTAACGCAACGCACGCAAGATAAAATCACATGTGCTCAAATCTCATTTTCCCTGTTAACTGTTTCCCTTGCTAATAAGTTAACCCTTTCCCTTTAGCTCCATCATGGGACTATATTTATTCTCTATAAAATGTGTTTTTGGTATGTATTTTGGAGTGTCTAGAACGAATTAATTGGATTTACATTGATTCTTATGGAAATAATTGCCTCGGTTTTTGTCTGTTTCGGTTTTCATTGATTGTTTTTGGACGGATTATCAACGAAAACCGAGGTATCACTGTATGGAGTTTAAAACATTGATAGCAGTATCTTTCCAATCAGATAATAACAAACTAGGGGCCCTGTGTATAAAGCTGCTCTGTAGGTGTGCTGACTTTGTAGCACGCACTAACCAGTTAGCGTGCCTATAGCACGGCTTAGTAAACAGGGCCCTAGGCTCTGTAGTTCCAGTCTTCAATTCAGAAACCACCAATTCCCAGAAAGAATGTTTGCAAATCTTCCCCCTAGATAAGAAAGATTTTTTTTTTGTAAATGGGGTAAAGTTTTACTTAGAATGAGATTAAAATAAAATCAGCAAGGAAAATGATCAGACCATGGGATTGGAACCCATTTACGAAATGTTAACCTATTTTGCTGGACAAGACTGTCAAATCCAAAGTATGACCCTTCTCGTGTAGGAATGAGATCTCGTATAGATAATTGTAAATTATCTAAAAAATCCAAATGTCTAACACTGGTATCTCTATGTTTAAAGAGGATGAGACAGCTTCTCTATGAGGAAGGGCTTAAGAGGTTAGGGCTCTTCAGCTCGAAGAAGAGGCAGCTGAGGGGAGATATGATAGAGATCTATAAAATCATGAGTGGAGTGCAACAGTTAGATGTGAATTAGTTGTTTACTCTTTCTAAAAATACAAGGACTAGGGTGCATGCAATGAAGCTACGAAGTAGAACATTTAAAACAAATATAGGTATGTGTGTGTGCATGTTTTAATAAGAAAGGTAAACTGTGGTTTAAAACAAGCATACTTATGAGAACCACAGCTGGCCCCTCAGCTGCATCTTTTGATTAGAGCAGAAGCATTCCCTGTACCAGGACTTCCAGTGGTGTCAACTCGGTAGTGGATGGTGAGTCTCCTCTAGTCTATTGATGGGCTTTCAGAATGTTTCACCTTTTTGGTGGGTATCTCTAAAGTGATGCTGCACTTGCTGCAGTGTGCTGTTGCAGACTCTGAGACTGCTGATGTTCATTCAGATGTTCTCCCCACATTTAGTCTCCTGTGCTGAGAACATAACTTTTCATATAGCTGGTAGTACCTGGTCTTTCTCTGCATATTTGAGATGTATTTCTTCTCTACACTTCCTGGTCCTGGCTGCAGCTGGTCTGTCTCAATCAGTTGTTGTGGATCCCTCCTTGTCTGACTGCTCCTCCTGCCCTCAGCTACCTAACCACTACCCCTTCCCCTCCCCCCACTTCCCAGTGTTTCTCTACTGATGTCTTCCCTTCCACACCTTTTTCCTTCTCTTGTAGCAAGACATCCACCTTCTCCTCATTCTTGAACCTCTTTCACTATTGCTGTCCCTTGTTCTCGTCTCCTCTGCTTTTGCACCACTTAGTTTCCTCTCTTATAAAGAAACAAGCTCCATAAGCCTATCCAGCAAGCAAGTTGAATGGAAAAACTCCTAACCTAGGTTTTGTGGTTTTTTTTGCCTAATTTTTGCAGCTAGATTAAAGAAAAAAGTGTGTGTGGGGGGGAGGGGTTATTTATTTTAAAGCAGCAGTCAATTTTTAGGGCCCTGTTTACTAAGTCGTGCTGTACACCCGCTAGTTTTATTAGCACACGCTAGAGACACCCCTATATTCCTATGGGTGTCTCTAGCATTAGTATACACTAAAAACGCGCTCCTTAGTAAACACGGCCCTTAGGGCCCTGTTTACTAAGCAGGGTTATAGGCGCGTTAACATTTTTAACGTTCGTTAACCATGTACGTGCCTACAATATCCCTATAGGCGCTTACGTGGTTAGCGTGAGCGTTAAGTTTAGTCGCACTAAAAACAGTAATGCACCTTAGTAAACAAGGCCGTTAGTTTTTAGTGCAGAAGTAAATTCTACTTTGCTTTTACCACACAGTTCTGGTTACACTATGTACCGCATTTTAATACAGCTTAAGTTAAAATTTAAAGTACAAGTAAAAAATAATGTGCACTAAGAGTAACATGTTTTCAGCATACTCTTTTTACTTCAGCTTGTTACTTTCTGTTCAAATGCTTCCAAACAAGGACATTTAAGTTGCTATTTTAGCCTCTCAAGAAGTCATTATTATATTTATTCCATTTTGTTTCAATAGGCATTACAATTGTGTCTTAGTTTTTCTGCATATAAGACACAATCTCGCTGTTGAAGCCTTACTATGTTTTTTTCATCTTTTCTCAGCCCATCATTCCTATGTTTACACAGAATATTCGAGAAGCATACCGGACCCTCGGAGTACTAAGTAGGACATATTTATTTTGTGTTTTCTAACTTGGCAATTAAATTATACTTATTGCAAAATTTTCTGTATTATGTTAGGGAAAAAAAAGACTATAAAAATACTGTCAAAGCTTCCTTATAACCTTTTTTTTTTTTCCATGCAGTTTTCAATTAATGGTTTTTCTTTTCTTTGTCTTGTTTATATATAAAAGAGATAAAAGGCCATTTTATTCAGTATAAAAATGACTGGTCTTTACCTTATGTGGTTGCCTGGTCATATTTTACTATAACCACTATGGGACTAAAAGCACAGTTTTCTGCTACATTGATGCATAGCTCAGAGAATAAGATTGTATCTAACCTGTCCTCTAAAGTGGTGAAGTGCCTCCACCTCAGTGTAAGCGCAGGATTCATTGCTTTAGTGAGTCAGTTTACTTTATTACATCTTTCAGGTTCACTAAAATTTGTTTCTGTTCCTCTAAATTGGCACCTATAGGCGCCCCGTATAAGAGGCTTGGGAAGGCTAAGCCTCCCCAGCCCATCCGTGACCTTCCCCTTGCTGCTGCCCACCCCCCAAACGCAGGGCTGCCTGGCACTGCAGCCAAGCAGCTCTCGAAAGTTTCCTCCGATGTCCGATCCTTCCTTCCCTCAGCTGAGCTTCCGATCGACAGGCCTGAGCCCTCCTCTCTCTCCGTTCACCCCCCCCCCCCCCCGGCACGTGTTTAACTGTTTTAGTTTAGTGGCAGCGAGTGGCGACGGCAGTGATTAAAAAGAAAGCCCTGCCGGCTCGCCTCCAGTCCAGCTTCTTCCTTCCCTTCCCTCATACAGTCCCGCGTTCTGCGATTACGTATTTCCTGTTTCCGCGAGGGCGGGCTGTGTGAGGGAAGGGAAAGAAGAAGCTGGACTGGAGGCGAGCCGGCAGGGCTTTCTTTTTCATCACTGCCGTCGCCACTCGCTGCCACTAAACTAGAACAGTTAAACACGCGCCGGGGGGGGGGGGGGTGAACGGAGAGAGAGGAGGGCTCAGGCCTGTCGATCGGAAGCTCAGCTGAGGGAAGGAAGGATCGGACATCGGAGGAAACTTTCGAGAGCTGCTTGGCTGCAGTGCCATGCAGCCCTGTGTTTGAGAGGTGGGTGGCATGAATGTTGCAGGCTGCAGCTGGCCTAAGCGGCTCTTATGAGTCACCAAGCCAGGGAAGGAGGCAGCTGACTGAGCTGAGTGGATCTCTTTTGTTTAAAAATAGCTAAATGGGCTATAAGCCCCTAATGCAGTCCATTGGTTTGAGTCTTTTATTGCTAAATTGCTTTGTTGAACAGGAGACTGGTGAGGGGGACGGGGTGATGATGCTGGATGATGAAGGGAGGAGAGAGAGATGGGGAGACATAGGGGCCATGTTGGATGGTGGTTGGGGGCAAGATAATGGGGCAGTGTTGGAATGGGGCAGAGAGAGAGAAGTTTTATAAGTTAAAATAAAAACAAATATTTTGTTTCATGCAGCTCTCTTTGGTTTAAACAAAACTAAATGGGCTGTACGCCCCTAATGCAGTCCGTTGGTTTTCTTATATTTTGTTCTTGTGATGACTTATACTGTTGAAGAAATTTGCAAGGCTGTGATGTGGTCTTCAGTCTATAAACACAGAGATATCTGAGATTGGTGGTAACCCTTACCAACAGTGTTCTTTTGGATTTACTAAGCATCAAGATCGCGTTGATACTCTCTGCGTTTGTAGAAAGACCAGTTATATTGCTTGTTTTTTTCCAGTTACTGTGAAAGAAACAATAAGAAATTTGGAACATTTTGTAAAGCACGCCTTTGCCTCTCAGGGGAACTGAACACTTCGGAGGGGTCAGAAAGCCCTTCTGGTAAAGGAAACACACTCCAGAGTACATTTTTTCTCTTTTATAATAATGCTAAAGTTTATTAAACAAATGATTATAATAATAAAATTCTTTTATCCCAGTGTTACAGAAAATTGAATTCTTATTTATATAAGTTAAATTTCACCAAAAGCAAAATAAAATGTGTCTCTGGTGGCGAACTGTGTGTTTCCCTGGAAGCTATCAGGTCTGACTTCTACAAGACGAGCTTAGTTAGAATACTGAAGCCATTCACTGTATCTTGGGACTTCAGAGTTGTTCTAACCTTACGCCACTGGATTCTTGTGATCTGAAGTACCATGAAGATCTTATTTTTGGTGGCAGTAACGTTAGCATAGAGTTAGACTCTCTAACTGTACAAAGTTTTTCAACAATAGAGTGATTTTGCGCAGTCATGCAAAGCTCCTTCCTAAGATGGTGTCAGATTTGTACCTTAGTCAGTCACCCTTACAATATTTTTCCCTCAACCATGTACTCACAAAGATTAGCGTGCCTTGCACACTTTGGATTGCAGATAAGAATTTTGTTTATTTTGGTCCCAATAAACATAGGACAACCATTGCCAAGCATTCTGTATAGAGTTGGCTAACAGACTACATTTCCTTCACTTATGCCCAAGCAGACTTGATGCTTGTGGATCATGTCAAGGCTTATAACCCTGGATTCTACTGTAGTGCCTAGATTTGGGCACCTAACTATGGGTGTGATCCTAAGATGTGCGCACAACTTACTTGGCCAACAAGCCGTTAACAAGCAATAATTGACTATCAACCGATTATCAACGTTAATCAGCACCAATTAGGATTTGTGTGCGTATCTGGCTGCACTCTATTCTGTATCGCTTGGTGCCCATATCCCAATGCGCACTATTCAATAGGGGGTATGGCCGTGGGAGGGGCATGGGTGTCTCGGGATGTTCCGAAAAGTTGTGCATGTTGTTACAGAATAGTGGGTCAGCCCACCCAAATTGGGCGCCAGCATTTACACCAAGTTTCAGCAGGTATAATTCTGGCGCCCTTTATAGAAATACATTTAGTACCAATCTTTTCCAGTGCCCATTTTTGAGCACCATTTATAGAATCCAGCCCATTGTGTCTGAGCTATGACTGTCAGTAGCTCATTTGAGTTGGGCTCTATGGAGATTTGCAAAGCTGCAACATAGACTTCAGTCATTTACCTCTCAGTATTATTTGAAATCTCTGTCAGGTTTAGAATACAAGACCATTACCGTTAGGCCTGGGTTGTTGTTGTTTTTTTTGTTGTTTTTCTTTTTCTTTTTTTCCTTCATGTCCAGGCTGCTGCCTTAAAAAAAAAATACAAAGGGTTCTTGCTTATAAAACATTCTTTGATGTCAGCCAATTGCAGCGACTTGTATTTTCTTTTTTGTTGAAGGCAGGCTGTAGCAAGGGAGTCCATTCTGTTAGGACTTACTATATTGCTTGTCCTCCAAGAAGACCAAGTTATTGACCTGAAGCAACCCCTAGGAGTTGTCTTCTACTTTAAGCTTATTAGAGACTAGGAAGGCCCTACATGATAGCAACAAAGCAGGAAAGTATATGCATACATGACGCAGTTTTCTTAAAGGCTTTCAGTGAAATCTGAAGGTCTGCGCAGGTTCTGTCAGATGATGTCTCCTATGTCTGAGGACATGTATATCTGCTGTCCACTGAGAATACCTGTTATAAGTAGGTAACTTGGTTTCTCAGTTCAGCCACACGATTAGCTTTGTACTTTTCAGTTGTGTCAGCCTCTTAAATATAACTGTTTGTTTTTAAATCCTAAATATTTCACTTCATGCATCAGCATTTCTCCGAGGATAAGCAGGCTGCTTGTTCTCACTGATGGGTGACGTCCACGGCAGCACCTCCAATCGGAAACTTCACTAGCAAAGGCCTTTGCTAGTCCTCGCGCGCCCATGCGCACCGCGCATGCGCGGCCGTCTTCCCGCCCGAACCGGCTCGTGTTCGTCAGTCTTCTTTTGTCCGCGCTCGGTACGGTCGTGTTTGCGCCCCTTAAGTTGACCCTTGCGCGTCTTTTGACTTTTCGCTTAAAAAAAAAAAAAAAAAAAGGGATTTCGGAGAAGGGCCTTTCGGTCTTTTTCCCCTTCCCGTACTTCCAGTTTTTGGCCCCTTTAAGTTTTCTTTCGTTTTCGGGGTAGGCCCTTTTGAGGCCTCGGGTCGAGTTTTTTCTCCCCCTCTTTTTGGTGCCTTACCGCAATTACGAGTTTCGATTTCACCGGTGTGATTTTTCCGCCCATGTCATAGAAGTCTCCCAGCGGCTTCAAGAAGTGCACCCAATGCGCCCGGGTAATCTCGCTCACTGATAGGAACGCGTCGTGTCTGGGGGCTGGGCACCGCCCGCAGGCCTGTAGTCTTTGCGCCCTTTTACAGAAAAGGACTCAGGTAGCGAGATTGGCCCAGTGGAACGTTTTGTTCTCGGGCTCTACGTCGGCATCAGCACCAGGAGTATCGAGTACGTCGACGTCGACAGCGTCAAGACCTCCGCCCTGTATCGATTGCATCGAGGCATCGACCCTCTGCATCGTCGGGGCCGAGACATCGGAAGGCTGCGTCGGTGGTACCGGGACCTCCACTAGTGCTGATGTCGTCGGACGGTGGTGCTTCGTCTGGAGTGCAGGTGAGGGCTGTCCATTCCCCTGCTGGTGGCGGTGAGCCTTCGGGTGGGTCTCCCCCTACCCTGAGGGCTCCTGCGGTACAGCCCCCCCCCCCCCCGAGACCGACCGTCTTCGGCCTCGGCCCCGAGGAAGCGACGGCTGGATTCTACGTCGTCCTCGTCGGTACCGGGAAGCTCCGGTGACATGCTTCGTTTGAAAAAGTCAAAGAAGCATCGACACCGGTCTCCTTCCCGCGTCGGCACCGAGAGCTCCGGGTCGCCGAGGGAGTCGGAACCCAGTAGGCATCGGCACCGGGAGGACCGCTCACCCTCTGTTCAGGAGGTGTCGATTCGCTCCACCTTGGACAGCCCGGAACAGCCTCCACGCCCGGAACAGACTCTGACTTCGACACCTGCATCGGCTTCCATGTCTTTTTCCACAGCCGCCCTGCACGAGAGTCTCCGGGCCGTTCTCCCAGAGATCCTGGGAGAGCTGTTGCGCCCTTTCCCTCCGGTACCGGGGGTGCTTGCACCTCCGGTACCGTCGAGTGAGGCGCCGGCTGGCCCCTTGCCCGGGGTGAGGTCTCCGACATCGGTGCCGCTTGCGGTGCCGACTGCGGTCGCCTCCCAGGAAGGCTCCCCGACGACTTCGGCGGAGGGAGCTTCGCCGGTGCGGGCAAGGGAGTCTACCTCTCGACGCTCACACTGTGGCCTTGTTTCCACGGAGTTGAGCCGGGCACGGTTTCAGACACAGGTTCATGAACTTGTGTCTGATACCAATGGTGAGGCCTCGTGGGAGGAGGAGGAGGACATCAGATATTTCTCTGACGAGGAGTCTGATGGCCTTCCTTCTGATCCCACTCCCTCCCCTGAAAGGCAGCTTTCTCCTCCCGAGAGTCTTTCTTTTGCGGCCTTTGTCCGGGAGATGTCTACGGCCATCCCCTTCCCGGTGGTTGTGGAGGACGAGCCTAGGGCTGAAATGTTTGAGCTCCTGGACTATCCTTCTCCACCTAAGGAAGCGTCCACAGTACCCATGCATCATGTCCTCAAAAAGACATTGCTGGCAAACTGGACCAAGCCTCTAAGTAATCCCCACATTCCCAAGAAGATCGAGTCCCAGTACCGGATCCTTGGGGACCCAGAGCTGATGCGCACTCAGTTGCCTCACGACTCTGGAGTTGTGGATTTGGCCCTAAAGAAGGCTAAGAGTTCTAGGGAGCATGCTTCGGCGCCCCCGGGCAAGGACTCTAGAACCTTAGACTCCTTTGGGAGGAAGGCCTACCATTCTTCTATGCTCGTGGCCAAAATCCAGTCTTACCAGCTCTACACGAGCATACACATGCGGAATAATGTGCGGCAGTTGGCGGGCTTGGTGGACAAGCTCCCTCCTGAGCAAGCCAAGCCATTTCAGGAGGTGGTCAGGCAGCTGAAGGCGTGCAGAATATTCCTGGCCAGAGGGGTGTATGACACCTTTGATGTTGCGTCCAGGGCCGCTGCTCAAGGTGTGGTGATGCGCAGACTCTCATGGCTGCGTGCCTTCGACCTGGAGAATAGGATCCAGCAGCGGATTGCGGACTCGCCTTGTCGTGCGGACAATATTTTTGGAGAGAAGGTCGAACAGGTGGTAGAGCAGCTCCACCAGCGGGATACCGCTTTCGACAAGTTCTCCCGCCGGCAGCCTTCAGCTTCTACCTCCACAGGTAGACGTTTTTATGGGGGAAGGAAGACTGTTCCCTACTCTTCTGGTAAGCGTAGGTACAATCCTCCTTCTCGACAGCCTGCGGCCCAGGCTAAGCCCCAACGCGCGCGCTCTCGTCAGCAGTGTGCGCCTCAGCAAGGCCCCTCGGCTCCCCAGCAAAAGCAAGGAACGAGCTTTTGACTGGCTCCAGCAGAGCATAGCCGACATCAATGTGTCAGTGCCGGGCGATCTGCCGGTCGGGGGGAGGTTGAAAGTTTTTCACCAAAGGTGGCCTCTCATAACCTCCGACCAGTGGGTTCTCCAAATAGTCCGGCAAGGATACACCCTCAATTTGGTTTCCAAACCTCCAAATTGCCCACCGGGAGCTCAATCCTACAGCTTCCAGCACAAGCAGGTACTTGCAGAGGAACTCTCCGCCCTTCTCAGCGCCAATGCGGTCGAGCCTGTGCCATCTGGGCAAGAAGGACTGGGATTCTATTCCAGGTACTTTCTTGTGGAAAAGAAAACAGGGGGGATGCGTCCCATCCTAGACCTAAGGGCCCTGAACAAATATCTGGTCAAAGAAAAGTTCAGGATGCTTTCCCTGGGCACCCTTCTTCCCATGATTCAGGAAAACGACTGGCTATGCTCTCTGGACTTGAAGGACGCCTACACGCACATCCCGATACTGCCAGCTCACAGACAGTATCTGTGGTTTCAGCTGGGCACACGTCACTTCCAGTACTGTGTGCTACCCTTTGGGCTCGCCTCTGCGCCCAGAGTGTTCACGAAGTGCTTGGCTGTAGTAGCAGCGGCGCTTCGCAGGCTGGGAGTGCACGTGTTCCCCTATCTCGACGATTGGCTGGTAAAGAACACATCCGAGGCAGGAGCTCTATAGTCCATGCAGATGACTATTCGCCTCCTGGAGCTACTGGGGTTTGTGATAAATTATCAAAAGTCCCATCTTCTCCCAGTACAGAGACTCGAATTCATAGGAGCTCTGCTGGATTCTCGGACGGCTCGTGCCTATCTCCCAGAGGCGAGAGCCAACAACTTGTTGTCCCTCGTCTCGCGTGTGCGAGCATCCCAGCAGCTCACAGCTCGGCAGATGTTGAGATTGCTGGGCCACATGGCCTCCACAGTTCATGTGACTCCCATGGCCCGCCTCCACATGCGATCTGCTCAATGGACCCTAGCTTCCCAGTGGTTTTAGGCTGCTGGGGATCTAGAAGACGTGATCCACCTGTCCACGAGTTTTCTCAAATCCCTGTATTGGTGGATGATTTGGTCCAATTTGACTCTGGGACGTCCTTTCCAAATTCCTCAGCCACAAAAAGTGCTGACTACGGATGCGTCTCTCCTGGGGTGGGGAGCTCATGTCGATGGGCTTCACACCCAGGGAAGCTGGTCCCTCCAGGAGCGCGATCTGCAGATCAATCTCCTGGAGTTACGAGTGGTCTGGAACGCTCTGAAGGCTTTCAGAGATCGGCTGTCCCACCAAATTATCCAAATTCAGACAGACAACCAGGTTGCCATGTATTACATCAACAAGCAGGGGGGCACCGGATCTCGCCCCCTGTGTCAGGAAGCCGTCAGCATGTGGCTCTGTGCTCGCCGTCACGGCATGGTGCTCCAAGCCACATACCTGGCAGGTGTAAACAACAGTCTGGCCGACAGGTTGAGCAGGATTATGCAACCTCACGAGTGGTCACTCAACTCCCGAGTAGTGCGACAGATCTTCCAGGTGTGGGGCACCCCCTTGGTAGATCTCTTTGCATCTCGAGCCAACCACAAGGTCCCTCAGTTCTGTTCCAGACTTCAGGCCAACGGCAGACTGGCACCGGATGCCTTCCTCCTGGACTGGGGGGAGGGTCTCCTGTATGCTTAACCTCCCATACCTCTGGTCGGGAAGACTTTGTTGAAACTCAAGCAAGACCGAGGCACCATGATTCTGATTGCTCCTTTTTGGCCGCGTCAGATCTGGTTCCCTCTTCTTCTGGAGTTATCCTCCGAAGAACCGTGGAGATTGGAGTGTTTTCCGACCCTCATCACAAAGGACGAAGGGGCGCTTCTGCATCCCAACCTCCGGTCTCTGGCTCTCACGGCCTGGATGTTGAGAGCGTAGACTTTGCCTCTTTGGGTCTGTCAGAGGGTGTCTCCCGCATCTTGCTTGCTTGCTTCCAGGAAAGATTCCACTAAGAGGAGTTACTTCTTTCTATGGAGGAGGTTTGCCGTCTGGTGTGACAGCAAGGCCCTAGATCCTCGCTCTTGTCCTACACAGACCCTGCTTGAATACCTTCTGCACTTGTCTGAGTCTGGTCTCAAGACCAACTCTGTAAGGGTTCACCTTAGTGCAATCAGTGCATACCATTACCGTGTGGAAGGTAAGCCGATCTCAGGACAGCCTTTAGTTGTTCGCTTCGTGAGAGGTTTGCTTTTGTCAAAGCCCCCCATCAAACCTCCTACAGTGTCATGGGATCTCAATGTCGTTCTCACCCAGCTGATGAAACCTCCTTTTGAGCCACTGAACTCCTGCCATCTGAAGTACTTGACCTAGAAGGTCATTTTCTTGGTGGCAGTTACTTCAGCTCATAGAGTTAGTGAGCTTCAGGCCCTGGTAGCCCAGGCCCCTTACACCAAATTTCATCATAACAGAGTAGTCCTCCGCACTCAGCCTAAGTTTTTGCCAAAGGTTGTGTCGGAGTTCCATCTGGACCAGTCAATTGTCTTGCCAACATTCTTTCCCCGTCCTCATTCCTGCCCTGCTGAACGTCAGCTGCACACATTGGACTGCAAAAGAGCATTGGCCTTCTATCTGGAGCGGACACAGCCCAACAGACAGTCCGCCCAATTGTTTGTTTCTTTTGATCCCAACAGGAGGGGAGTGGCTGTGGGAAAACGCACCATATCCAATTGGCTAGCAGATTGCATTTCCTTCACTTACGCCCAGGCTGGGCTGGCTCTTGAGGGTCATGTCACGGCTCATAATGTTAGAGCCATGGCAACGTCGGTAGCCCACTTGAAGTCAGCCACTATTGAAGAGATTTGCAAAGCTGCGACGTGGTCATCTGTCCACACATTCACATCTCATTACTGCCTGCAGCAGGATACCCGACGCGACAGTCGGTTCGGGCAGTCAGTGCTTCAGAATCTGTTCGGGGTTTAGAATCCAACTCCACCCCCCTAGGCCCATGTTTTTTCTGTTCCAGGCTACACTCTCAGTTAGTTGGATAAATTGTTAGGTCAATCTCAGTTATGTCCTTGCCGTTGCGAGGCCCAATTGACCATGTTTGTTGTTTTGAGTGAGCCTGGGGGCTAGGGATACCCCATCAGTGAGAACAAGCAGCCTGTTTGTCCTCGGAGAAAGCGAATGCTACATACCTGTAGAAGGTATTCTCCGAGGACAGCAGGCTGATTGTTCTCACAAACCCGCCCGCCTCCCCTTTGGAGTTGTGTCTTCCCTTGTCTTTGTCTTGCTACATATGGGACTGACGAACACGAGCCGGTTCGGGCGGGAAGACGGCCGCACATGCACGGTGTGCATGGGCGTGCGAGGACTAGCAAAGGCCTTTGCTAGTGAAGTTTCCGATTGGAGGGGCTGCCGTGGACGTCACCCATCAGTGAGAACAATCAGCCTGCTGTCCTCGGAGAATACCTTCTACAGGTATGTAGCATTCGCTTTTAAGAAACCAGGGAGATACAGGGTGAGATGATGATTGAAATACTGCAAAGAAGTCTGTAGTGCATTTCTTTGAGGGGTGGAGTTGTTCCTCTATATTAAATTAGGCATACGAAGTGGGAACAGGTTCCAGTTTGCTCAGAATCCTTATTTTCTATTGCAGACGTTATAGCTCACCTTTTCCCTTCATCAAAGTGGTTCTCCAGTTTACCTCCCCCTCAAATTTTAGATTTTTTTTCATGCTCTCACAATGATTAAGCATTTCTGAACAAATGAAGCATTCCTGTCATATCATCTTAAAGGGTTTTTTAAAATCCCTGTAGAATAGACACCAGCTATTTGTCAGTACCCCAGAAGGAGTCTGTTCATTTCCCTTGTCTTCACTTCTCTATAATAATTTTATCAAGAAATAGGCATTTTTTCCTCTTTCTTGGACATATGTTAGTTGATAGGTATGTAAATATCTGGTAGTGGATATTCTACTCAGTACTGTGTGGAAATTTAAAGGCCCTGTTTACTAAGACGCGCTAGCGTTTTTAGCGCATTCCTAAAATTAGTGCATGCTAAACGCTAGAGACACCCGTATATTCTTATCGGTGTCTTTAGTGTTTAGCAAACGCTAGTGCGCCCTTAGCTCTGCTTGGTAAGCAGAGCCCCGAATGTGTTCTAAATCTGGGCAACACATGAGCTTTGCTAAACTCTCCTTCCAGCATTGGTTTCTGTTGTAAAATGTTAGCCCTACATCTGAATCTCAGTAAATGTTTGTGCTTTTATTTTACTTTCACACAGGGGTGTTTAGATGGCTATATGAAAAGTGTCGATTGCCATTAGTTCCTACATATGGAGGGTTTCCAGTCAAATTTCGCACATACTTGGGAGACCCTATACCATATGTTCCAGGTATAACAGCCGCAGAGCTAGCTGAAAAGGTAAATCCATGTCCCCCCCCCCCCCCCCCCCCCCCCCCACTGTCTTATCCTGAAATGTAGTATTTTCACTTTTTTGTAGTGTCTTTTTATTGTTTCCATCAGCCACTTGTCTTGTGTAAATCACTGCTTGTCCAATACAAGTGTACTGCAGCTGTGTGTTAAATTATGAAATGCCAGAAAAAAATATCTACTGGAAACGGATACTGGAAACATCTTATAGGGCAGAATCATACATTTTGCCCTATGCAGTAAATAACATGAAGGGCTACTGTTTTTGTTTTGTCAAAGCAAGGTTATGGAAATTATAAACTCAGTTCCATTGCTCATTAGTTTCTGATCTGATCCTATGGATTATTTTCTCTAGTTTGGCTAGTGAGAGCTGTATCATCGATCAATTTTGATTTATTGCTTTTCACCCTAAAACTTAACAGCTTTACAACTTTTTGTGGGCTGTTGGACTTCCTTAGTAGGTATTTATTTATTTATTTATTTATTTATTGGAATTTATTAACCGGCTTTTATGAAGAGATTCACCCGAGGCGATGTACAGTTTAACATAAAACTTACCATTTTGTTAACAGCATAACAATAGTAAAATAACCAAGAATAAGCATAAGTACAATAAATGAGGTAAACTTGAAATCAGTTAATTGAAACCTAATAATAGAACTAACGTGAAACAGTATCAAAAATATACACATGCAACAGCACTGGAATTCAAATAGCAGCGGTATAATACAATATTAGCATAATACTAATGGTACACCTAATAAGCATACATTAGAACATTCAACTAACATAGATATGATGCTAAAGATTTTCTACAATACGGCTTACAATATAGCTGAGGGACCAAGAGCAGATATACGATAGGAACAAGATGCTTGGTACAGAGTCAGTTGGGATAAATTGATGGTTAGCTAAACTCAATTCTTTGTATAGTTAAGCAAATCCTTTGTGTAGTTAAGCAAGAGATAAGGAACTGATCTGTTACATTGTGTGTAGCAAGCTAGTCCAGGCACAGAATGCGTGTATAGTCTGTCATCCTATGTATTAAAGGCATGGGAGAAGAGTCAGGCTTTCACCTGCTTCCTGAAGTAGAGGTAGTCTCGAGTTATACGTAGCCCCTCTGGGAGTAAATTTCAGAGCATAGGGACTACTGTGAAGGCTCACTGGCGGGTATCTCATCATACAATTTCTTTTGATGAGAGTACAGATAGTGATGATCCTTAAGAGGACCTTAGAGGTCTTAAAGGTGTGTAAAGAGCTAACTTATTCTTTTAAATACTCTGGCCCATTTTGTCTGAGGACCTTGAAAATCAAACATAGAGTTTTAAATTTAGCCTCTAAGGTATTGGTAGCAAGTGTACCTTTTGCAGGAAGGGTGTGATGTGGTCATGCCACTTGCAGCCTTCTATCAGTCGTGCTGCAGCAACTGACATCCAGTATTCAGTAGCCACCGTTTTCCATTCTTTTATACTATGTGTACTGGCATCTCCTTCAGGACTTTAAGATGTGTTAGAAGATAACGATTCTGTGTTGTGACAGTACATGTCATGCTGCTTGCCACTGGGACATTTTGTGACATTGTTGAAGCTTGTACTTCAGAATATGGTTGAGCGGTTCTAGCAGACTGCAGTTCTCTTCAAAAGGTGAATTCATATGGCAGAGAGAAAAATTAAGACTGACCTTTCATTAGTGAGTTGATAGGCTTGACTAAAGCATGCATCCAAGCAGTTCATCTGCTGCCACAGAGCTCCAGTTAGCTTGGAGCAGCAAAGGATCTTGTGAGAAAAGGAGAAGAAGGACTTGAATGTTTGGCAGAGGTGTAACAAAGTAATTGGCTACTTGTGTTGGTTTTCCCAACAATCAGGGATGTAGGTGAACAGCTTCTGAGTTCTTTATGGCAGCATAGAAATTTGTACAGCTGTTCAGTCATTTTAATTCTGTGCTTCATTTTCTGACAACAGCTACCATCTCTAATTTGCAGTTCTATTATAGCCATGAATTTGCCATTTATGCTAATATCAGAATATTTTAACAAATACCATTTTTCCTTTCTGCTTTTAGTTTTCACAAAAGAAGGGCTTAACATTTTAGCAGGGATAGCTGGTATAGATCAGTGAGAGAACCTGTACCTGAATGGTTTACCAGGCCAAAGAAGTTTTCCTTAGTGTCCATACCAGACCAGTCAAGGACCTGTAGGTTATACCTGTCGATCAGCAGATGGAGAAAAAGTAATTCTGAGTGATTTGCCCTATACAGGCACTGTGCAGCCTCAGAGTGCTCAGTATTTCTCTGTCTCCAGCAGGTGGTTAACAGCAGACTGTGCAGCTCCTGCCCAGGTCTGAGGACCTGATATCAGTTGAGCAGGGGTTCTGAATTATTTGTTAGCTCTAATTTAAGAAGAATTGTAGACAGAGCTAGGAGGCTTCACAGAGGAGTCTGAGATCCGTCCCCACCCCTTCCTTCTTATGACCCAACAGCCTGCTTGGTAAACTTGTAAAGCAGAACTCTGCAGCTGCTGGATTCTGCTCTGTAGTTAAACCTGGTCAACTATGGCCTTTTTTGCAGTCTACTAATTTTGCAAGCCTACTAATAAGTGGGAAAAGGTGGGATACAAATGTAACAAATAAATAAATCTCACTATCGGGATGCCCTATCTTCCCTTTCTTCCCTGTTTTAATGATATCCTCAGTGCATTTTTTCTAGCAAAAAAAGTGCCAGGACTCAAATGCCAGTCCACCCTTCAAGAGTGGGGTGATCACTGAACGATCCACCCCACAATAGCCAGGCCCCATGCAACCAGTCACAGAATCTATGACAAGGCACAATTGGTGTGTAGAGCCTAAACCCTTTCATTAAAATTTGGGGACCATGGGTCAGTTTTAGCAAACAATAGAAAAGGTGCTGGTACTCAGTACCCCCAAGTACCCCCTCAAAAAGCCCTGGAATTCTTCAAAGATGCCTTGTTCTGAACCATGTGCTTCTGAGCAAATGTCAGCCTTCCCCCAGTTTCTAGTTTAAAAGCTGCTCCATCTCCTTTTTAAATGTTGATACCAGCAGCCTGGTTCCTCCCTGGTTAAGGTGGAGTCTGTCCTTCTGCAGTAGGTTTCCCTTTCCCCAGAATGTTGCCCAGTTCCTAAGAATTCTAAAATCCTCCTCCCTGCACCATTGTCTCATCCACGCATTGAGACTCTGAAGCACTGCCTCTCTCTTGGGGCCTGTGCATTGAACAGGGAGCACTTCCAAAAATGCTACCCTGGAGATTCTAGATTTCAGCTTTCTATCTAAGAGCTTAAATTTGACTTCCAAAAACTCCCTCATACGTTTTCCTATGTCGTTAGTACCCACATGTACCAAGACAATTGGCTCCTCCCCAATACTGTCTAAAATATTATCAAGATGATGTGTGAAGTCTGCCACCTTGGCACTAGGCAGGCAAGTGACCAGTCAATCCTCACATCTACTAGCCACTCAGCTATCTACATACGTAATGATTTGATTCTCCAACTACAATAGCTGTCCTAACCCTTCCCTCCTGGGCAGAAGCCCCTGGAGACACATCCTTGGTGCGAGAGGATATTGCATCTCCTGGGTGAAAGGTCCTGACTACAGGTTCACTTTTTGTCTCTTCAATGTGATGATCTCATTTCAGGTCACCTTTTTCCTCCATGGCAGCACAGAGGTTGCCAGACTGGATATAGGCCTTCTCTATATACCTCTCTTTATGCCTCAGCGCCTCGAAATCTGTTACTCTAGCCTCCAGGGATCGGACTTGTTCCCTGACTGCTAGAAGCTCTTTGCACTGAGTATACATATATGACTGCTCACCAGCTGGGTGAAAATCAAACATGTGACACTCAGTGTAAAAGATTGGATAGCCCTCATCTTGCTGCTAGACTGCTGCCTGCATCTTATTCATTTATTTATTTAGATTTTGCTCACACCTTTTTCAGTAGTAGCTCAAGGTGAGTTTACATTCAAGTACACTGGACATTTCTCTGTCCCAGTAGAGCTCACAATCTAAGTTTGTACCTGAGGCAATGGATGGTTAAGTGACCACAAGGAGCAGGAGTGGGATTTGAACCGGCCACCTCTGAATTGCAAGACCGGTTCTCTAACCGCTAGGCCACTCCTCCACATTTATTATTGATAATTTCTTAATTAAGTTGCTAATGGACTAGGAGTTTTTAAACTGAAGTTCTTTACAGTTGTTAGTTATATGCTAGGCTACGCTAGTATTTAGGTGTTTTTTTAATAATAATAATAATGATGATGATTATTATTTGTATTGTTATTAATAGATGCCCCTCTATGGGTCCCTTTAATGCTAGCCTATGAAACTGTAATAGAGACTTTAAATGCTAAAAAGAAACTATTCCTTAAACTGCCTTTGCTAAATAAGCAGAATAACTCAAAATAAAGACATTGAGTTTACCTAAGTCTACCTTTCCCCAAGTTTAAAGCAATTTCCCAGCAAATATCTCACCAGTGAAGTTCTCTCCCTTTCTGGAAGTCCTCTCACAGTACCTCTTCTGGACAGAGAACAATTGAACTTTTTTAAAGCTTAGGTGAATCCTACAGTGAGTAACAAAAAATTTAGCAAAGACCATGTTGCCACCTTGCAAATTCCTTAGGGCAATATTAATCCGTCTTCTGCTTACGAGGCAGAAATTCCTCTTGTGAAATGGGCACAAACTCCCAAAGGGAGCTGTTTGCCTTTTAAAATGTATGCTGAAGAGAGAGCCTCTTTAAGCCAGCATGTGATAGTGGTCTTAAATGCTGCTTCATCCTCTTTAGGGCCACCATAAAATATCAAGAGTCTATCAGATCTACAGAACTCATTTGTCACTTTAAGTTAATGCATTAGAATCCATTGAACATCCCACAAACGTAAGATCTTATATTCTTGACCGCAGTCTTCCCTAGAAAAAGACAGAACTCAAGAACTTAATTTAAAAGGAATAATGAAATAACCTCTAAAGGAATGAAGGCACTATTCTGACAGATACCCCTGCCTCCGTAAAACAGAGAAAAGGATCCCTGCAGGACCCATGGGCAGAGGAAATTGCTAAAAGAACTGAAAAAGAAATCTTGGTGAACCTGGAAGATGTACTGAGCCAAATCGACAAATTAAAGAGTAGTAAATCACCTGGACCAGATGGCATACAACCCAGGGTGCTCAAAGAACTCAGCATGGAATTGCTGATCTACTGTTAGGTTACTATCATTAAAATTGTCCATAGTATCTGAAGATTGGAGGGTGACCAATGTGATGCCGATTTTTTTTTTTTAAGGGTTCTAGGGGTGATCTGGGAAATCACAGACTGGCAAGCTTGACATCAGTGCCGGGCAAAATAGTGGAAACTATTATAAAGAATAAATTATGGAACACACAGACAGACATGATTTAATTGGACAGAGACAGCATGGGTATTATGATTCTGCCAGCTTGGCAGGGAGAGAGGGGAGACGTCTCTTCTGATTGGCTGCCAGGGTTTGTGCTGACGTCTGTGAGTCTACTTAAGCCTGCGTGTTACTCCCTGCCTTGCTTTGGCGTTACTCACACTCTTGTGGTGACTTGAAAGCCGCAGTTCTTGGTCAGAATGTGCTCTGTGCTCAGACTTTGATCTGAGTTCCCTGTTCAGGGATTTCTTTCCTTTCCCTTGTTTGTGTTAGCTGGGGGCAGTGTGTTTAATTAGTTCTCTTGCCTCCAGCTGACCTTCCCTTCGCTGGCTGCAGCTCTCTGTGGGAAGCCAGCTGCTTGTTCCTCAGTGGGGGCTGGGCTTTGTTCAGCTTTCGTCTCAGCTAGGCTGCTTGTCTGAGAGCGTCCTCTCTGGTTGTTTCTTTACTCTAAGGATTTCTCTTCCCAGTGTCCCAGCCTGCTGGCTCAGTGAGTTTAACCCTTTGTGTACTGTGTGTTTTGTGTCCCTGCCTCTGACAGTGTGTTTGTTCTCTCTGTTTGTTGATTTAGGGATCTCTCTCTCTCTGGAGTGCCTGCTGGCTCTACAAGCTTAACCCTTTGTGTTCTGGTTGCCTCGGTCTGCTGTGGGTTTGAGGCAAAGGTTTTCTGCCTTCCTTTTGTGTCTGGTTCCTCTGGCTTCTGCCTGGGGCTTCCTAACCCTTTTTGGGGGTTGCTGTGTTAGTTCCCCTGCCCTGCGCTAGTCCCCTGGGTGGGCGTGGCCCGCTCTTGTTCTTTTGTTTCTCCCTCTGCCTACCGCTGGTGTTCAGTTCGTGTCTGACATTTTGGGGTCCCGGGGGCCCTCTGGGTTCTTTCACCCCCCCCCCCCCCGTGTGTGTCTGGGTTCCTGTTTGGCCGTGAGGCCCGCACGAGTGGCTCTGTGTGCGTGGGTTCCGGTTCGGCTGCGAGGCCCGCCTGTTTGCCTATTTCCCTTCTTCCTGAGGGACTGCGGGGAGGGGTAGCTTAGGGGTATTGTGTATCTGGGGTGTGTGGTGGTGGGTCGGTCTCCCCTTGGCCTGGGTCGGCACCCCGCTGGCCTCAGCCAGGGCCCAAGGGCTCACGACCAACCCAACGGATTACAATGGGTTTAGCCAAGGGAAGTCTTGCCTTTCTTTAAAGGCGTGAATAAACATATGGATAAAGATGAGCTAGTTGATGTAGTGTATCTAGATTTTCAGAAAGCTTTTGACAAAGTTCCTCATAAAAGACTCATGAGAAAATTAAAGAGTCATGGGATAGGAGGCAGTGTTCTAGTGTGGATTAGGAATTGGTTATTGGACAGAAAAAAGAGGGTAGGGTTAAATGGTCATTTCTCTCAATGGAGGAGGGTGAACAGTGGAGTGCCGCAGGAATCAGTACTGGGACCGGTGCTATTTAACATATTTATAAATGATATGGAAATCGGAACGACGAGTGAGGTGATTAAATTTGCAGATGGCAAAAAACTATTCAAGGTTGTCAAAATACGTGCGGACTGTGAAATATTGCAGGAAGGCCTTAGGAAATTGGAAGACTGGGCATCTAAATGGCAGATGAAATTTAATATGGCAAATGCAAGGTGATGAACATTGGAAAGAATAATCTGAAGCATAGTTACCTGATGCTAGAGTCCACCTTGAGGGTCAGCACTCAAGAATAATATCTAGGTGTCATCATATAATATGTTGAAATCTTCTGCTCAATGTGCAGCGGCAGCTAAAAAAAGCAAACAGGATTCTAGGAATTATTAGAAAATATTATAATGCCCTTGTATCGCTCCATGTTTTGACCTCACCTTGAGTACTGCATTCAGTTCTGGTCGCCGTATCTCAAAGAAGAGTGACCAAAATGATGGGGATGGAACTCCTCTCATATGAGGAAAGACTAAAGAGGTTAGGGCTCTTCAGCTTGGAAAAGAGATGGATGAGGGGAGATATGATTGAGGTCTACAAAATCCTGAGTGGTGTAGAACAAGTAACAGTAAATCGACTTTTAACTCATTCCAAAAGTAGAAAGACTATGGGACACTCAAGGAAGATACATGGAAATACTTTTAAAACAAATTGGAGGAAATATTTTTTCACTCAACGAATAGTTAAGCTCTGGAATTGTTTGCTGGAGGATGTAGTAACAGCGGTTAGCATATCTGGGTTTAAAAAAAGGTTTGGATGAGTTCCTGGAGCAAAAGTCAGAGCACAGGTACAAATCAAAGTAGGATATACACAAAAAGCAGCAAATATGAGTTATCTTGTTGGGCAGACTGGATGGACCGTGCAGGTCTTTTTCTGACGTCTTCTACTATGTAAAGTCCATAGTCTGCTGTTCAGACAGAAATTGGGAAGCAAATGCTTGCCCTGGGATTGTTAGCATGGAATGTTGCCACGATTTGGGTTTCTGCCATGTACTTGTGACCTGGCTTGGCCACTGTTGGAAACAGGATTCTGGGCTAGATGGACCATTGGTCTGATCCAGTATGGCTACTCTTATGTTCTAAGAAAGAAATACTAGACAACTTTATCTGTCTTAACCATTGGACCAGATGAGGCTCTGGCCCAGGGTTCCAAAATACCTATCCTTTTAACCTTACCCAGTCTAAAGATTGTCTTTTCTTCACCCTCCCTTCCCTTTCCATGGGCCCAGTACTGCTCCCTCACTTCTCTCACTCTCCCATGGTCCTGTAAATTTTATGTTGGTTGCCAGCAGCAGCATGACAGGCTGCCACAGCCAGCCCCTGGGTCTTTCCTCTGCTGTGTCCTGCCTCCTCTGATGCAATTTCGTTTGGGTAGGACACGATGGGGGGGGGGGGGGGGGAGACCCAGGGGCTGGCCAAAGGCAACCTGTCATTCTGCTGCCGCCACTGGCAATTGGTATAAACTTTACAGGGCTGCAGGGGCGTGAGAAAGGTGGGGGAGCAGTGCCGGTCTCAGGGGGAGGGGAGGCTGAGGAGGGGGAAAGAGAGACGGGGCGGGGGGAAGATGCCGAAACTAGAGGGGAGGAGGCGCTGACCGAGCAAGTTGGCTCAGAGAGCCGTTATCCCCTGAGCTGGCCATGAGTGTGTCCTGTTCACCATTGCTTAGTCACTCTTAGAGAGCTGCATGGGAAAAGGGCTAGCAGAAATTCTGCGTGGATCCTATTCAGTTCCACGGGGATGGACCCAGGTCCTGGGGAGGTTTCTGCAGAAGTGCAGGCAAGCCTTCCACTCCCCCCCGCCAAGACTCGGGGTGCCCTCCCCGAACGTATCTCAATGCACCCTGGTGGTCTAGTGGCCTCTCTGAGCAGGAAAGATCCTCAGCCTTTCCTGCCCGCTGCCGTTGGTTCATCAAAATGGCTGCTGAGATTTCAAGCAGCGGCCTCGCGAGACTTCAGCGGAAGTCTTGCAAGGCCACCGCTTGAAGTCTCTGCAGCCATTTTAAAGAAGCAGCGGCAGTGAATGGATCAGCAGCAGTGGGCAGGAAAGAGTTGGGGATCTTTCCTGCCCTGAAGAGGCCACTAGACCACCAGAGTGCATTAGGTACGTTCAGGGAGGGCACCCTGACTCAGTGCTGGAGGGGAGGTGAGGTGGATGGATGGATAGGAGGGGGCTATAAAAAGGGTGGATGAATTATGAGTGCAGGGAGGGAGAGGAGCTAGAAAAAAGGTTGGTAAGGATGTACATAGATGGGGGGGATGATAAAAGGGGATGGAGAGGGGTACATGCTGCTTATGAATGAGAGGGAAAGGAAAGGGGGACATGCCGCTCATGGATGTTTGCTTTTTTGAAAATGTACACATCTTTTAAATTTTGTATTTAGCAGAGTACGAAGAAAATGCATTTATGTTACTTTTACCAGTGATTTCACTGCTATAGAATCTGGCTGTCTTGGGAATGGGCGGTCAAGTGACTGTGCAGTGGGGAATGAGTGGGCTGGGGTAGAGATGGAGAGGTTACTTGCAGTGGGGATGGACGGGAACGGGTTAGATTTCTGTCCCTATGCAACTGTCTACTCTGAGGTTGCATGGTGCCTCACTACTTTGTTTTTTCTGTCTCCATCCACTGGTCCATGGGCATAACCCACAGGTCCTGGACTACTCAGGTAGGACTAAAGAAAAGAAAATTATCAGGTAGGACCCAATTTCTCCATAAATGACCAACATACTTTTTATTATTATTTCCTTACCAGGGTCTATTTATCTAAGTCAACTAAGTAACTCTGATCTGATAGTAAAACCTTGTAATCTTTGCAGCTCACATTTGGCAAATTTCTCCATCAACGTTCACAAGAATCCACCTGAATCTGCAGCAAAATTAGCAGAGCTCAGAGCAAACTCCAGAATATAGGAGCCAGCATTCATAGTGCACTGGTTCCCCTGACATGCCAGGACACCAACCAGGCACCCTAGGGGGCACTGCAGTGGACTTCAGAAAAAGCTCCCAGGTGCATAGCTCCCTTACTTTGTTTGTTGAGCCCCCCCCCCCCCAACCCACTCCCCACAACTGTACACCACTACCATAGCCCTTGGGGATGAATGGGGGCACCTAGATGTGGGTACAGGGGGTTTTGGAGGGCTCACATTTACCACCACAAGTTTAACAGGAAGGGGGAGATGGGCCTGGGCCCACCTGCCTGAAGTGCACTGCAGTACCCACTAAAACTGCTCCAGGGACCTGCATACTTCTGTCATGGAGCTGGGTATGATATTTGAGGCTGGCGTAGAGGCTGGAAAAAATATTTTAACATTTCTTTTTAGGGTGGGAGGGGGTTAGTGATCACTGGGGGGGAGTAGGGGGAGGTCATCCCCAATTCCCTCCGGTGATCATCTGGTCATTTAGGGCACATTTTTGTGGCTGGGTCATAAAAAAAAAAAAGGACCAAGTATAGTTGGCCAAGTGTTCGTCAGGGACGCCCTTCTTTTTTCCATTATCGACCAAGGATGCCCATTTGTTAAGCATGCCCCAGTCCCTTCTTCGCTATGCTTCCGACATGCCCCCGAAAACTTTGGTCGTTCTTGCGACGGAAAGCAGTTATTTTTTCCATTATCGGCCGAGGACACCCATGTGTTAAGCACGAGCACGCCCCAGTCCCGCCTTCGCTATTCTTCCGACACACCCCCGGGAACTTTGGTCATCCTCACGACGGAAAGCAGTTGAGGGCGCCCAAAATTGGCTTTCGATTATGCCGAAAAGGGCAATCCTGGGAGAAGGACGCCCATCTCCTGATTTGTGTCGAAAGATGGGTGCCCTTCTCTTTCGAAAATGAGCCCAATAGTGTATATGCAGCTGTTTAGCATTGAAAGCCACTGCCCTACAACTGAAGCACTATGAAAATGGGGGGGGGGGGGGGGGGGGGGACTTGTCTTAAAAAATGGATACTATATCCAATATCTTAGTATTGAAGGAGTGAAAGGTAATTCAGCTCCATGTGCCTTTATGGGCTTTTTTGTTTCTTAAAGTTACTAAGTACTGGATTTGATTTGGTTTTTATCCAGACAATTGTGTGACAATTTTTTTTTCATACAGAGCCATTTTTGGTTTATTTTGTATAAGGGAGACAGTTTTTCTAGAAATGAAAAGTATTTTGGACACATGGGACCAAATTCTATAATCGACACCGAAAGATAACACGCTAAGCACTATTCTATAAACAGCACTGAAAGTTAGGCACTTTTTGTAGAATACACTTATCACCAGGATCGGTGCCTAACTTTAGAAATGAGGATTTACACGAAGTAAATCCTGGTGTAAATTTTGGCATCTAAATTAGGGGTGGATCCCCTTAATTCTATAATAGTGCGCATAAATTATAGGAAAGCCCCTAATCTGCCCATGATCCTCCTATGGCCTCACCCCTTTTTTAGAGCCACGTGTAAAATTTATGCTAGGATCCCCGTGACTAAAAATGCATGTGTAAATTTCAATTAATTCCAATTAGTGCTGAAATGATTAGCACTCTATTGGTGCTAATTGGGTCGTTAATTAAATTGGGCACGTGCCCAAATTTGTGCATGCAATTTTAAGTGCATTTATACAATTTCAGGGTTGGTAACAGAACCAAAAAGGGTTGAGTTAGCTTAAGATTTCAACCTTGGCTGCTGTCTGTGCATGCCTCATTCATTCATGATTCAATCATCTCTTTATAAAAAATCTGTTTTAGTCAACAGCTCATGGCCAATGACTCACATAGAAAATCTGACAGTAAAATTTCAAGATTTGACAATACCCAGTAAACATGCAGGTTACATCCTTTGCTGTGTATTTAGCATCCAACATTCCCCTCTACACCCATTGCATGCCTATCTATCCCAAACATCGGGAGGCCTAAGCAAATGTTGAAGACCAGGCCTTGGTTTCTGAAGCTCGATCCCCACTTCCTACCTTTCCACACCTACTGCTCCTCCCCCTGCCTTTTCAGTTCCCTACTGCGTTTCAGTCTTCTGCAGATCCACTTTCCCATCCCTTGTCCTCCCCTTTAAAAACAGAGTGTGCTAGTGTCGCATCAAAAACTCTAATCTATTCAAAGTGCAGAGTCTCTCACATTTATTTACCTCATAACTGATCGGAAAAGACTAGCATCCGGACATTTTTCTATGGAATTCAAATCTGTACACTTTAGAGTGTGAGAGCGATGTTTGAACCATTCAGTGTGTAATCGATTTCCTTATGCAGCACCTTGTGTTTCAAACAGTTGATCTGAGACTCGTATTAGGAAATGTTGAAGAGGTTAGGGCTATTCAGCTTGGAAAAGAGAGGGCTGAGGTGGGTGGGGAATATGATTGAGGTCTACAAAACCCTGAGTGATGTAGAACAGGTAAAAGTGAATCAATTTTCCACTCTTTGAAAAAGTACAAAGACCATGGGACACTCAATGAAATTACATGGAAATACTTTAAAAATAAATAGGAGGAAATATTTTTTTCACTCAAAGGATAGTTAAGCACTGGAACTCGTTGCTGGAGGATGTGGTAACAGCTGTTTCTGAACACTACAACATATAGAGAACCATACAGGTCCACTTATCACTTCAAAAAAAGGGGGGGAAAGGACCTCGGATATCGCAAGATGTTATAACATCCACTTTGCTTTGTGGCTACACAACACATCTTTAGCGGCAACTCAATCATTGGTCAAAAAAACCCCAACACAAAAAATCTTTCATAATATCACTGTTCATGCAATTTCATTGTACAATACTTGCGTGGTTCTCTCTGTGTTGTAGCTTTATGCTAGTTGGATTGAGAGAACTTTTGTTTTTCCATTTTTTGCCAGTTAAGTGTTCTTATGGAGGAACAATCAGAACAGTGGATAACAAATGAGCTGGACTGCCATACTTTCTTAGATTTGGGGAGTATCTGCGTAATGGGAATTCAGATAAAAAGGAACACTACTGGACATGGAAATAGATGTGGATTTGTTAGAGTGGCATGTTAGTTAAAGTAGTATCCAAAAATGAACATGATTATCTTGTTTAAATGTTATTTTATCTGTGTTCTGAATATAATTTCTGGCTTGTGAATTTGTTTATTAGATTCTTGATATACTGCCTATCTGTAGTGAAACCAAGTTTACATATTACATACTTCCTCTGTCTCTAATGGACTCACATTCTAAGTTTTGTACCTGAGACCCTGGTTTACTAAGGACCCTGTTTACTAAGGTGCGCTAGCATTTTTAGCGCACGCTAAAATGTAGCATGCGCTAATGCTAGAGACACCCATATATTTCTATGGGTGTCTCTAGCATTAGCACACACTAAAAATGCTAGCACGCCAAGTTACTTATTGATATATACTTGGGGGGGGGGGGTTCTTTACTGGGGGGGGGAACTCTTGTTAAAATAATGAAGCTTGACAATTTCTCTTACATTGTGCTGTCCAGGATATGTTATTCATTTGTATTATCTGTTTATTTCATTCATTGTCCCCTGGCTTCTACAAAAAAAAAAAAACTCTAGCACGCCTACAGCACGGCTTAGTAAACAGGGCCCTGAGTGACTTGCTCAGCATCATAAGGAACCACAGTAGGAACTGAACCGAGTTCCCCTGGCTGTCAGCCCCCACTGCACTAATCATTAGGCTGGTATGTCAAATCATTGCAAATAAATAAAATATCCAAGAGCATGCTTTATACTTGTTTATAAATTTGCACGCAGCATGGTACAGCACTGAAACATGCCGAGTAGATTAGAAATAGCAAAATACTTTGGTGTTAACTAATAACAGTTTTCTTGACAGTACAAGACTGGTTATATTGATGTAGTATATATTTTATTTGACAGCAGTTAGCCTGTTTTGTACAGATCAATGCACAAGACTCATGTTTTGGATAAGCTCTGTTCAAGTCAGTGCCTGAACAATTAACACCAGATTCTGCTGTTTGAAGACATGGTATTTGGCTTCTGTTATAGCATTAGGTTTCACTAATCAATTTGGCCAGTTCAGGCTTTGTGTCTGCATAGAGCAGCTTAGGTGACCCAGTACAGATGGGCCCTTTGAGGATCAGCTGTTGTACTCTGAAAAATGCTAATTACATTCCCTGAGTTGATGTCCAAGCTGTTAAAGTTACATAGTGATGTGCTTTTTAGTTTTAAACAATTTTATTGATGACCTATCACAGACAATACAATTTTCATACGCTATGTTCAAGATACATCAGGAAACAAATGAACAACTTGTAATCATAACATAGAAGTGCTGATAAAACAATTAGTGAGAACTTAATACTCTCTAACACAGATGAACAATGAAAACAATCCTTGCAGTCCATCACATTTTCTAGCCTGCTGTGTGAAAAAATATGTATTTTCTATACCCCCTGTTTCTTTTTTTTTTTTCTTTTTCTACAGACGAAGTCTGCAATCCAGTCATTAATAGACAAACACCAAAGAATACCAGGAAATATCTTTCAAGCTCTGCTAGAACGATTTCACAGAAGACAAAAAGAAAGCTAAAGTGCATTTTTCACAAATGTGAAGGGTTACTGTTTTAACCTGCATGTTAACGCAACTCCTGAACTGTAAATTTATACAAAAAGCCATCCCCATTACAGTATGATTCTTCAAAGGATTTGATTTTTTTTTCTGGTATTAGTAAAATGTAATCAAGATGCAGTGTTTTGTTTCCCAAATGCCTAGTATCTCTTAAATTGATAAATAGTAATAATAAATAAATCCATTTTAAAATAGCTTGCCCAGCACCTAAACATAAAGGTACGCTCTATATGTATCATCCTAGTTGAAGGTACTATGCTTTATAGACTGTTTTTCTTTTTCTGGTAAATAGAATATGTTTTATGCATGTCGTATTTTCAGACTGAAACCAATTTGCAGTATACAATCATTTTTGCCACTTTTTTGTAGGCTTCTTTGCATATTTGCACATTCTCATTTTCTAGGCATTAGCTCCACTGTTCTGAACCAGTGGATGTGGTCCCTTACTACCAGCAGGTGGAGGTACAGAAAAATTAATTCTGCCAGTGACATTACCAACATAAGCAGAGGTACTCCCTGGAACAATCCAGTATTTTTCCCTATCTTCAGCAGGTGTTACGTTATGCTGGCATTGCTCCTGTCCCTGGCCTAGCTCCCCACTCTGTTGGCCATGGCTGCCCAGTGTGGTTGAGCCTAATGACTGCTCCCAGGTTACAGTTTCAGGATTGTACCTGATTGAACTCAGAACAGTACATGAGACCCTGGTACTGCACTTCTTAGTACCACTGTGTAAGGCTTTGGCTCGGTCCTGCGGGGCATTGCCCGCAGGATGCGGGTCCCCATCCCACCATCCTTCTTGCCTGTTCACTCTGTTTGGGTGTACTCCCCACAGGTTCCCCCTACAGGTCCCAGGCTTTCCAAAAGTGCTCACTTTGGCAGCACATAATACCAAAAAAAAAATTAATTCATTCGACCTGGCTAGCTTCATGCCCTTTGTCAGAAGCTAATGCTATTTGTAAATTACTAAGTAGGAAATTTCCCTCTAGGCTTACCCAGAGAGTCAGGGACAGCAGAGATGCTGGAGCCCTGGGCCATGGTAGGCCGGGGCAGTCAGGTCAGCATGCATCTGCCATGGGGTAGGGCATGCAGGCAGCACATGCTACGCAGCCTTCAGAGCCAGCAGCTGAGCAGGGGTAATGAATTATTTTTATAGTGTATAACTGTGGCTCATTCAGTCTGTCTGCCTTTCTCTCAGTGTGCATTCTGCATTTGCTGTTCCCTTCCCTTCTTCAGCTCAAATAGATACATTGCTCTCAAACACTGTTCCTGCCAGGGCAATTTGACAGAATCCTCTCTTCTCTTACAATTCACTCAGACAGAGAGAGAGAAAAATTCCCTGGTCATGTGATGGGCTTTTTCATTCTTGTCCACTCTGGGTCCCTCAGCAGCGTGGTCTTGGTGGGGCCCCAGTGGATTTTTGGCTTCAGAGCTTGACCCAGTTGGTTAAGTAGGCCTTCACAGGGCCCCTCTTGGGGACCTAATCCTAGTCCTAACCCTCTTCTGGGTGGGGGGCCTATAGTGGCCCCAAGGGGATTGGCACTGTGGAATTGGTCTGGTCATTCTGAAGGATCTGGGTTCTTTGTAGGGAGAAGAGGAGGACTCGGAGGTCCTCTTGAGCTCCCAGTCCCACATGGACTCCATTTTCAAGGACCTTCCCTGTTGGGAGGCTACGGAGGAGTCCCATGGGTTCCGGCTCCTTTGTCATGAGGAGCTGTCTTGTCTCTTAGACGAGGTTCTGGATGCCTTGGCTATGCTTAAGCCTCTGCTTGATGAGGGTGGAGTGGGAGTCCCCGGATAGTCCCTTCGGATTCGCCGGGGCTCTTCCCGACCCCTTTGCCTTCATTCAGGAGGTTGTGAAGTGTTGGTTTTCTGAGGGTGGATGCCCTGGTTACGGCATTTATGTAGGTGACCGCTGTACTTGTCCAAGGGGGCTCGGCTTTCATGGAGCTCCATGAAAAGAATTGGAGCAGCAGTTCTACCTGGCTTTTTCAGTGGGGGTTCTAGCATTCAGGTTATTTGTGGCAGTTATGTAGCTCCATGCTTCATTGGTTCCATCAGTTGCTGGAGCCCCTGGAAATTTCTTGCCTGGAGTCCAGGACAGCCTACAGTATGTACAAAACAAATAGGGTAATACAGCATACATACAGAGTATACAAACAAAAAAAACAGACATTCAGAGAGATAAGAAGGCTTCTCACGGAGCTCTATCTTCCAACTGCGACTGTAACTCCTTTACAGACACGCTCACTTATGAGATATTTTCTAATCACCTGAGGCATCGGACCTAGACACATACTGCAGAACAAAGACCTTGACCCCTGAGGCAGGCGCTTTTTGCGCTGAAACAAGGTGCGTGCCAGGTCACTTGTCAAATAAAGAACCACTATTGTCTTAGTCTTGAAGGCCCAGTGTTACTTTTTTTCTTTGTTTGCAGCCTACGGTATGGTCAGTCTGGCTTCCTACTTAGTTGGCGGTATCAGGGGTTGCTGTTAATTATGGCTTCGCCATTAGGCATAGGTGCGACTTCCAAGAAGATTTTGAGTCAGCTGTCCTTATGGGTATGTGCTCTTTGGTGATGACTTGGAGAAGTTGGTGAAGAATATGGGGGAGCATGACTCTGTCTCCCTGAGCTGTGCAAGGGTGCGCAGCAATCCGCGGCTTCAAGGGGCAGGCCACTTCAGGTCCACTTGGCAACCTTCGGCCCAGATGGGGGCAGAGTAGGGCCTTCAAGCAGGGGTCCTTTTGAGGCCCCAAGCGAGCCAGACCCTCAGGTGGGACCACAGCCGCTTGGCCTGCCCGATGGGATTCCATTGGGCCCCTTGTTTCCAGTGGAAGGCAGGCTGTCTCTTCTACAATAAGTGGTTCCACATCACCTCTGATCATGGGGTTCTGGAGGTGGTTGAGAGTGGGTACTCCATGGAGTTTGCCCGTCCGGTTCTAGACGCCTTCATGACCTCTACCTGCAGCTCGGCTCTAAAGTTCCATTCTGTTGTTGTTACCTTTTAGCAGCTCTGTGATATAGGAGTGGTGGAACCAATTTTGCCAGCAAAGCATGGCTTGGACAGGTACTTCATCTATTTCATAGTCCTAAAGAGGGATGGTTCCTTTCCCCCCATCCTGGACTTCAAGGGGGTGGAAGCTTGTCTGTGACTCCAGCACTTCCAGATGGAATCACGTCTCTCAGTCATTGCCTCAGTCCAGCCGGGGAAGTTCTTGACTTCCCTGGACCTCAGGGAGGCCTACTTCCATTTCCCATTGTGGATCACCACAAGATATATCTGTGCTTCTGTGTGTTGAGGCGGCACTTTTAGCTTCAGGCCTTGCTCTTTGCCTGGGCTAAGGCACCCCACACATTTTCCAAGGTGATGGGGCTGGTGGCTGTGCACCTTCAGTGTCAGAGTATTTAGCTTCATCCCTGCCTGGACAACTGGCTGTTTCATGCTGACTTGGCTTCGGAAGTCAGGGTTGGTTTCTTTGCAGGTCATTTCCCTCCTAGAATCCATGGGCTGGGTAGTGATCCAGCCCACGAGGTATTGGCCCTGTCTCAATCCCTGAAGTATCTTTGGGTCTGCTTCAACACAGCCAGACGGAAGGTTTTTCTTCTGGAGGAGCAGGCAGAGAAGCTCCAGGCATACTTGCACCGGTTGTTCGATCTCCCGAAGCCCACAGTTTGGGATTATTTGCAGCTCTTGGGCTCCATGGCTGCTACTCTGTAGGTAGTGCCGTGGGAGAGGGCTCACATGCATCTACTACAGCAAGGCCTGTTGTCCCAGTGGGTGCTGCCCTTTCAGGACTTACATCGTTCTCTCCTGCTGACACCCAGGACAAGGATAAGTTTAGCCTGGTAGGACAGTCTGGTGATCCTTTTTAGATGGATCCCTCTGGATCCTCCTTAGCTGGTTACCATGGTTTAGAGACTCCTTGATTACGGATCTCACTGTCTTGGGCATGTGGCACAGGGCACCTAGTCAAGCCAAGAGGCATCTTGGTCCATCAGCTTCCGGGAGACCCATGTGGCCCATCTGGCTCTGCAGGAGTTTCAGCCGCTCCTGGAAGTGAAGCGGTTAGAGTGCAGTCGGACAACTCCATGGCATTGGTGTACATCAACAAGCAAAGCAGAACCAGGAGTCTGGCAGTGGCCCTGGAGCCGGAAAGTCTCTGTTAGTGGGCAGAGACTCATTTTCAGGCACTCTCAGCGTCCCGATTGCAGGCAAAGACAGTGTACAGGTGGATTTTCTCAGTCGTGGTCTCCTGGATCCAGGAGAACAGGAGCTGAGGCTTCAGGCTTTCCAGCTCCTTGTGGACCACTGGGGGCTTCCTCAGTTCGGCTTGATGGTGTCCAGAGCCAATGTGAAGGTGAAGTGCTTTTCAGTCGCTAGTGGGACCCAGCCTGTAACGGGATAGGTGCCCTGGTACAGCCTTGACCAGTAGTGGACCCACCATGAGTCTTCTTCTATGGCCTCTCATTGGTTACTTGTTGCACAGGGTTGCATGTCATCCTCATTTAATCTTGCTGGTGGCGTCAGATTTTCCTTGCAGACCTTGATATGCAGATCTCCAGCATCTGCTGGTGGAGGACCCGCTTCCTTTACCCAGGGGTTGGAGTTTGCTCCAGCAAGGGCCAGTAGAAATGGAGGATCCAAATCTCTTTTGGCTTTCAGTATGGACATTAAGAGGTTACAATTAGAGAAGTGTTGGGTTTCCTTTGCAGTGCGTTCTACCCTGCTTCACTCCAGGAAGTTCTCTACATCCCTGGCTTATGTCGGGGTCTGGCGTGTGTTGAATCCTGGTGTAGGGAACGGTCCCCATCTCTGGAGGGCTCTGGTTCCCGATGTTTTGGGTTTTCTCCAACAGGGACTGGAACAGCGGATGGCCTTGAGCTCCCTGAGGGTCCAGCTGTTTGAGGAAGAAGAGCATCTCTCTGGCTTTGCTTAAAGAGGTAGATTGGTTTCTGAAGGGGCTTCTTGGGACCTCAATCTGATCTTCCAGGTGCTGTCCGAGGCTCTGTTTTAGCCCTTGTGCTTGGCTTCCAGCAAGGATATTACCCTCAAGATGGTGCTTTTGGTGGCCATCACCTCTGCTAGGAGGGTTTCTGAATTGCAGGCCTTATCATGTCGGGATCCTTAGCTCGCCTTCTTGGAGGATTCCATGTCCTTGAGCACAGTACCATCCTTTCTTCCGAAGGTGGTGGCTCCATTCCATGTGAGGCAAACAAGCTAGAGTCCACATGCTGCACAAAGCTAACAAACAAAAACAGTGAAGTCAATGAAAATGGCTGGAGACCTTTTATAGGCAAATTCGCAACTGACTCAACATGGACCAGGGCCTGCGTCAGGAGTGAGTTGCTTTCACATAGAAAATAAGAGTCTAAAAATAGACAGAAACTATGTTTGGCGGGAGAATCACTTGACACATTACTTTCGTTTAGCTCCAGCAGCAGCTCTTGATACTGGTACCAGTTTTTGATTGTTTAGCCAAGAAAGGTTGTGTCTATTTTTAGACTCATATTTTCTATGTGAAAGCTACAGGCTCCTGACATAGTCCCTGTCGCTGAAACATGGTCCGTGTCAAGTCAGTTTGCAAATTTGACAATAAAAGGTCTCCAGCCATTCTCATCGACTTCGCTGTTTTCCTTTCCTTCCATTCCTTCCATTCCATGTGAATCAAGAGGTTTGTTTGCCTTCCATGGTGGTGCAGGGATCATTGCTGGAGGGTTGGAAGCTTCACAAGCTGAATGTCTAGAGGATGCTGTTTAAATATCTCAAGGAGACGAACAAGTTTCGTCTCTTGGACCACCTCTTTGTTCTTTTCCATGGCCCTCTGAAGGGCTAGGCAGCCTCAAAGGCCTCCATTGCGAGGTGGATTAAGGCAGCTATTGAATCTGCTTAATTAATTGTGAGGTGGATTAAGGCAGCTATTGGGCAAGAATCATCATCCATTGCCTCTGGGTTTCAAAGCCCACTCTACTAGGGTTTAGGCTGCTTCCTAGGCGGATGCCCAGGTAGCATCGCCAGAAGAGATTTGCAAGACCATCTTGGTCATTGCTTCATTCCTTTGCTAAACACTACAGATTGAATGTGCTGGCCAGAGCCCACTCGGACTTTGGCAGGGCTGTTGTTCGGGGAGGCTTTGTCTTCCCCCACCCAATAGATCTGCTTCGGTACAGATTAGTTCAGAACAGTGGAGTTAAGACTAAGAAAGGAGAAATTATGTCTTAGCTGATGATTTTCTTTTCCTTAGTCAGCAACACTGTTCTGAAGTCCCGCCCTTAGATGACCTCATCCCTGGGTTCTGGGTGTGCTCTTTGCTTTCTTTTCAGTGCTTAAAAAAAAAAAAGAGAAAAATTCTTCTTCTGATTGGCAGCCATATGGGTTCCCATGATATAGCTATATCCTGGTATATACAGGGTGGCGAGTACCACTCTATGGTGTTTTGCTTGCTTTATTATCATTGCAGCTGCAGTGGTTGATGGGGCATGGGAGCATTTTAAAGGGACCTTCTACTGCTTGGACTGGATTGTTCCAGGGAGCACCTCTGCTTATGCTGGTGATGCCATTGGCAGAATTCAGTTTTCTCTACCTCCACCTGCTGGTAGGAAGGGAATAACACTCATTGGTTCAGAATAGTGTCGCTGACTAAAGAAAATAAAATTATCAGGTAAGACATAATTTCTCCTTTATTTATAAAGCATTAGAGAGATACTCATGCAGATGATTCTGCAGTAGCATGCCAGTCACCCATATGACAATATAAAGCATATCTCCTTTTATTTCATGCACTTTATATGATATTCCCATTGGGGGTGGTGGTGGGGAGGGGCAGGATTTAGTACATTGCAGGAACAATAGCCTAATCATATTTAATGGAGCTCTGATTTATTCTCTATACACCAAATTAGCTCTGTGTGAATTTTCCAGAAATTGTGTAGCTTTATACAACATTAAGGCTAAATTTTCATGTTGTAGACTGATTGAATTATGATTCATTCTGATCAGAGAAATCCATATATAAAATATAAACTCATGATTGAATAATGGTTTTGATTATCTGACTTATCTGGCTATCTGAGATTTGGAATGACTTTTGGCAGCCATAAACTTGCTGGTTAGTGAACTAACAAATGACACAAAATGGCAAATTTCACTGGCTTGTTTCAATGTTTTTTGCTCCTGTGGATAGTTCAAATAATGCACTGTATGTTATGGGTCAGCTGCATAGCCAAAATTGGAAAAATCAAATACTCCTGCCGATATGAATCACCTCAGACTTTAGGAAATGGAAGGACAAAGCCTCAGAAAAACTTTAGGATCAAAACCTGCCAGTTCTTACTTTTCTATCATCAGCATAAAAAAAGTCCCTTTTTGCCTTTTTTTTTTTTTTTTTTTTTTTTCTTCTATATTTCTGTACTCAAAAACAAAAATGCCTGTGTGCTCAATTTGTTTTTTTAACTTCAGCACTTAGCTTAAAAACTCTCTTCACTTAGTTTAAAAAAAAACTTTTGAGCACATAAGCATTTTGGGGGATCTTTTACTAAAGAGTAAGACTAGAGTATGTTATCTGCAGCAGGGCCCATAGGAATAAAATGGGTTCTGTGGCAGATAACATGTGCTAACCTTTAGTAAAACACCACTTTTGTTTTTAAGTACACAAATATGGAATGAGAAAAAGGAAGATTTTTTTTTTTTTTTTAATGCCAACGATGGAAAAGTAAGAACTGGCAGGTTTTGATTCTGAAGCTTTTTCTGTAGGAATATTTGATTTTTTTTTCCCTATTTTGTTATCAACAGTACTCCAGTCCTAGATCATCAGTAGCATAGCGAGATACAGTTTTTAGGGGGTGGGGGCCACTAGGCACCCTATTTCCTCTTCTACCCCTCCCCCTCAATCCAAATTTAAGTTTTAATTTCCTTTGCTGGTGGAGATCCCCAAGCCCTGTCAGCTGAAGAAATTTCAAGCCGCCTACTGTCAGCAATGCATGTTGAGCTGCTGATGCAAGGCATGCACATTTTTCACAGAGAATGGAGCATAATTGAGCGCTGGTGTCAGCAGCTCAACGTGCTGCTGCTCCTGAATGCCAAGCTTTAGCTTTACTGACTTGGGGTGGCTGTAGATTTCTTCAGCTGGCGGGGCTTGAGGATCCTACTACCTACGCAAATGGTATGGGCTGTGCCTGCGGCAAAAGTAGAGAAGCCTAGGCCCACTTGTAGCTATGATCATGGTGTGGGTGGGAAAGGCTAGCATAGTGGCATAACCAGAATGTTGTGTATATATAATCTATTCAGTATATATACACAATGTAAACAAGGTTTCACATTTTAATGATAGTTCGTCACTGGTACTGATACAAATCCAGTGAAGTAGATTAAGGGAGACTATGGATGGACAGATTAGTAAACCTACTGAAACTAATAAATGCTTTCATTATAATGAAACATGCTTTACAAAGGCCAAAGAACCTGATCATGCTCATGGTTCAGCATTTGCTTTTGTAGCTCTCTGCAGATGTTAAAATATGATGTGCTGTACTTTAAATAAGCTTTACAGCATATCTGCATTGTATGATTATAGCACAGGTGGCAGTTCAGTGTTGTCCAGCTTCTCTAAAATCATTTGGATTCTTAGAACAAAATTCAGTGTATCTGCCTTGGATTAGTTTGTCTTAGCCTGGACAGTTCTGCAGACTGTATAGCAAAACTGTTTTACTAGAAAAGAAACATGTATATTTATATCCTGTCAAATGCATTTTCAAATATCTTGACATGCTTATATTTGTATATAATGTTCTTTTAGTAAAAGTATTAAATTAGGAGAGCGTCAACTTTCAAGTACAGTCTCTTCTACCCCTAAGCAATAAGAAATTTCTACTAGTTCTACGCCTTTACAGAAGGCTCTTGCATGTTATAAACATGCTTCTTGTATATTTTGTCTCTCTAAAATCGTGGCAAATAACATTTAATTGCAGATTGAGTTTCTTCATTTTCAATTCTGAGTCATTACTTTTTTGTGCTCTAAGACATTTATATTTGTGCATTGTTAATTGCATAATTATCATTTTAGTACACATCACTGCTTTACCATTTGTTGGACTTTCAAGATACAATGATATTACATTTTTATGGAAATAGAAATACATCTTGGGTCCTAATATTTGAATGGCCCAATTTAGTTAACATGGAAAGTTATATGGTAGATAAATATAGATATTTGTAGATAGATACACATACATAAGAGGGAATTCAATAAATGGTGCTGAAAAAATTCAGTGCTGAGCACTATTCTGTAATGGGTAAGCGCCTTATATAGAACAGTGTTTAGTGCAGATCCCACCCTGGGTGCTGGACTTAATGCCTGCTGAAACCTGGTGTAAATCCCAGTGCCCGAGTTAGGCAATATTCTGTAATTCCACATGCAACTTTTCAGAACACCCCGATATGCCCATGACCACACACTCTTTTGAGATACACGCCAGTAGAGTTAGGCACCGTGCCTTTATAGAATAGCATGCATCCAGATGTGTGCACAAATTTTAATGCATGACAACATCAATAAATGGTTGTTAGCACCAATACAAGTATGTATTCTTCTTAACTATTGGTAGTTCAGAATTCATTATCCAATTTATTTATACATGCATTTCAGAAGCATGCCCAAAGTTGGGTACACAGCTTTAGGCACCATATATAGAATCCAGGGGACAGTGCCTTGTAAACATCTTCACACAGTCGTACGTTTGTACCCGCATGAAAGAACAATTATAGTGACACAGTTGATGGCATGAAATGCAAAGTGACTGCAAAATTGCACTTTGTGTGCAAAACACCTGAAATCTAGCATTTTTGTGAGTCTCCAGGCGTTTTGTACTATTTTTCATACAAAAGCACATTTGGGAAGTCAGTACTATGTAATGCAAAAAGGATATGACACAATTTAAGGAGGATTTGACTAGACTTTGATTTGCCTCCCTTCATATAATTATCCAGAATATATACCTTCATTACATGAAGGATCATGTTATGGGAGGAAGAAAGACTATATTATCAAAACCTAGTGTAAAGAAGAGGGTTTTAGGTATTTTGTAGGCTATACTGTGGAGATGTGAGGGTCCATGGCACATGAACTGATGACTCTAGAGAAGAAAAGATAAGATGCTGTAGAAAAGTAAGAGGAAAGCCAAAGAAAGGTAGGGGGATATTTATCCTCTGCTTGGCAGGGAGCGAGACGTGGCTTCAAAAGGCCCCATTGCTGTCGTACAGGATGTGCTCTGATTAGAGGCTGTGTATAAAGAGTGTGGGATTAGAGAGTTGCACGGGGACAAAAATCTTACCCGTCCCCACTGGAATCTTACCCGTCCCCACTGGAATCTTACCCATCCCCACCCATCTCCTACCCATCCCCACCGGAATCTTACCCCCATCCCCACAAGAATTTAATGGTACATAAGAAAAGATTCCGGTCGGCTCTCTGTCTCTCTCTCTCTCTCTCTGGGTTTGAGCCGCAGCACTGCAGGCAAGAAAGAAACAGAAGTTGGAATTTGGAACAATGTGGTGTGCACATGTAAGACTTGTCTCTGATTCACTGGCACTGTGTGCTGAGAGGTTGCCACATGCATGTGCCAGTAGGTCAGGTGACATCTGATGCTTGTGCCTGTCTCAGAACTGAGGTCTGCGCATCAGTCCGGGAGCAGAGAGGATTAATAGTAACATAGTAAGTGACAGCTGATAAAAACCAGAATGGTCCAGTGTGCCCAATAGTCACGCTCATTATCGATTTATAATTAAATCAATAATGAACATAATATATACTTGATTATAGTCTTTCTTTGGCATTTCTGGGACATAGACCATAGAAGTCCACCTGGCCCTATCATATTCCAACTGCTGGAATTGTCATTTAAGCCCATTCCAGCCTATTTGTCTTCTCGTTTGCGGGAAACAGACTGTAAACGTCTGTCCTGCACTGTCCTCATGTTCCAGCCATAAAGGTTGCTGTCTAAGCCCTTTCCAGCCCATCTTAAACCAGATTGCCATATATGAGACCAGACCTTACAAGTCTGCTCGGGATCAGCCCTAGTTCATCACAGCTGGAGTCACCATCTAAGCATCACTTGACATATCTACACATATGCGGCCAATTAAGTTTAGGTTTTTTATAACTTCCATTTTCTAATTAGAGATCCTCTGTGTTCATCCCTGCCTTTTTGAATTCTGTCACCATTTGTGTCTCCACCACCTCCTTAATGGAGACTTTCCGCATCTGTGATGTTAAAGCAAGGAGGAGGAGACAGCACTCAAAGAACTTGATACTCAGTAAGTGAGAGGCTGGTGCAAGTGCAGCGTACACTTCCATGGGAACCCCGCAGAACTGCTTCCGTCCCTGTGGGAACCCCACGAACCCCGTTCCCATGCAAGTTTCTACATGGGATCACGTTATTGAGACAACAGTTTTCTGGATACATCTTCTGGAACCTCTGCTCAGCTAGTTATTTTCCAGCTTCTCATGCAGCTTTACATTCCTACTTCTGGGTTCTGGCTTCACACCTAGATGTCTACCACACCAGTCTTGATTTTCCTAGTCATCCATGCTTTTCAGGGCTGCTTTCCATTTGCATACCACTTATTGACTGGATGTACCCTAACAGCATGTACTAGCCTTTTTATGTTGTGTTTTTCAAGGTGTCCTTATAATTTGGGAATCATGGCATAGATGAAGAGTTTGGAGTCCCCTTGAGGGTAGCCAGAAGAGAAGCCACCCCCAATGGCAAGAAATGCAAAATCCACAGAATATCATAACATAAGCTGAAGGGCACTTTACCTTACATGAACAGGAACCAAAATGGGAAAAACCACAGCAAGACACTCAGGAACAAAATCAATACCTGAACAGTACTAGAAACTGAGGAACAAGACTTAAGAAACAATGGCCCAGCCAGGAACAAGCCTACAGGTAAGGCACAATTGCCCCAGGCCATCTTGACTGGCTGCTGTAGACCCAATCAAGATACAAAACCAGATGGAGCCAGCAGAGCTCTGGCTGGATGCAAACCCATATCCAAACAGCTCCATCTGTGGGAACTGAGCCCAAAATATAAGTACATAACTAATGCCACACTGGGAAAAAGACCAAGGGTCCATCGAGCCCAGCATCCTGCCAAGATCAGCGGCCAATCCAGGCCAAGGGCACCTGGCAAGCTTCCCAAACGTACAAACATTCTATACATGTTATTCCTGGAATTATGGATTTTTCCCAAGTCCATTTAGTAGTGGTTTATGGACTTGTCCTTTAGGAAACCGTCTAACCCCTTTTTAAACTCTGCCAAGCTAACCGCCTTCACCACATTCTCCGGCAATGAATTCCAGAGTTTAATTTTGCGTTGGGTGAAGAAAAAGTTTCTCCAATTTGTTTTAAATTTACTACACTGTAGTTTCATTGCATGCCCCCTAGTCCTAGTATTTTTGGAAAGCGTGAACAGACGCTTCACATCCATCTGTTCCACTCCATTTTATATACCTCTATCATGTCTCCCCTCAGCCGTCTCTTCTCCAAGCTGAAAAGCCCGAGCCTCCTTAGTCTTTCTTCATAGGAAAGTCATCCCATCCCCACTATCATTTTAGTTGCCCTTCGCTGCACCTTTTCCAATTCCACTATATCTTTCTTGAGATGCGGCGACCAGAATTGAACACAACACTCAAGGTGCAGTCGCATCATGGAGCGATACAACGGCATTATCCTCACACCTGTTTTCCATACCTTTCCTAATAATACCCAACATTCTATTCACTTTCCTAGCCACAGCAGCACACTGAGCAGGTTTCAGTGTATTATCGACGACGACGACGACACCCAGATCCCTTTCTTGTCCGTAAGTCCTAACGTGGAAACTTGCATGACGTAGCTATAATTCAGATTCTTTTTTCCCACATGCATCACCTTGCACTTGCTCACATTAAACGCCATCTGCCATTTAGCTGCCCAGTCTCCCAATCTAGTAAGGTCCTTCTGTAATTTTTCACAATCCTGTTGCGAGTTAACGACTTTGAATAACTTTGTGTCATCAGCAAATTTAATTACCTCGCTAGTTACTCCCATCTCTAAATCATTTATAAATATATTAAAAAGCAGCGGTCCTAGCACAGACCCCTGAGGAACCCCACTAACTACCCTTCTCCATTGTGAATACTTCCCATTTAACCCCACTCTCTGTTTCTTATCCTTCAACCAGTTTTTAATCCACAATAGTACATTTCCTCCTATCCCATGACCCTCCAATTGCCACATTGGGACAGATCAAAGGTCCATCAAGTCCAGCATCCTGTTTCCAACAGTGGCCAATCCAGGTCACAAATACCTGGCAAGATCCCCAAAAAAGTACAAAACATTTTATGCTGCGTATCCCAGAAATATCCCCCCCCCCCCCCCCCAAGTCCAATTTAATATTGGTCTATGGACTTTTCCTTTAGGAAGCCGTCCAAACCTTTTTAAACTCTGCTAAGCTAACCACCTTTACCATATTTTCCGGCAACGAATTCCAGAGTTGAATTACATGCTGAGTGAAGAAAAAGTTTCTCCGATTCGTTTTAAATTTACTACTTTGTAGGTTCATCGCAAGCCCCCCTAGTCCTAGTATTTTTGGAAAGCGTAAACAGACGCTTCACGTCTACCCATTCCACTCCACTCATTTTATAGACATCTATCATATCTCCCCTCAGCCATCATTTCTCCAAGCTGAGGAGCCGCAGCCGCTTTACCCTTTCCTCATAAGGAAGTCGTCCCATCCCCTTTATCATTTTCGTTGCTCTTCTCTGCACCTTTTCTAATTCCACTATATCTTTTTTGAGATGCGGTGACCAGAATTGAACACAATATTCGAGGTATGGTCACACCATGGAGTGATACAAAGGCATTATAATGTCCTCATTTTTGTTTTCCATTCCTTTCCTAATAATACCTAACATTCTTTTTTCAAATTTTTTATTTATCAATTTTATCATTATTACAAGATTCACTTGCAAACAGTAACACAAAGAAATTATTATTTGAAACAGATACAAGAAGTAAAATAATCAATCTCTTCCTTAGGCCACAAATCCTAAAATACACAGGTCAGAAGGAAGCAATTTCTAACTCTTAGAGAAGAGAGTAGGGCTTTGGGAGCAACATTTTTACTGGCATATCCTTGCAAATGCCTTTTATTTATTTATTTATTTATTTATTTATTTATTTATTTATTTATTTATTTGTTGCATTTGTATCCCACATTTTCCCACCTCTCTGCAGGCTCAATGTGGCTTACAATACATCATGAATAATGGAGAGAAGGTATACATTTAGTAATAACAGAAGAATTTTGGGTAACAAGGTAGTGGTAAAACATGATAATGTTTTAACAAGCTAAACATAGTAATAAATGTTTAAAAAGACATCTAAGAATTATGTAAGAAAATATACATTTAGTAATAGCAGAAGGGTCTAGGTTAGATTGGTAGCGAAAAACATGATCGTAGTTTGTCATCAAATATTGTAGAGGTAATTCTGGATATGCATATGGGAGTTCATATTTGTTGATCATTGTATGCTTTGTTAAAGAGATGGGTCTTCAGTAGACTTTGGAAGTTAGCTAGTTCATAGATCGTTTTTAGATTGCGCGGCAACGCATTCCAGAATTGTGTGCTCAGGTATGAGAAGGTTGACGCATGCGTTAGTTTGTATTTAAGACCTTTACAATTTGGGAAGTGAAGATTAAGGAATGTACGTGATGATTTTTTAGCGTTCCTGGATGGTAGGTCTATCATGTCTGACATGTAGGCTGGTGCGTCTCCGTGAATAATTTTATGAACTAGGGTGCATATCTGGAATGAGATACGTTCTTTCAGTGGGAGCCAGTGCAGCTTTTCTCATAGGGGTTTGGTGCTTTCGTAGTTTGTTTTACCGAATATGAGTCTGGCTGCAGTGTTCTGAGCTGTTTGAAGTTTCTTGATTATTTGTTTTTTGCATCCAGTGTAGAGTGCGTTACAGTAATCTAGATGACTAAGTACCATTGATTGTACCAGGTTTCGGAAGACGGTTCTCGGGAAGAAAGGTCTTACTCTTTTTAATTTCCACATTGAGTGGAACATCTTCTTGGTTGTGTTTTTCGTGTGCGTTTCTAGTGTTAGGTGTCGATCAATAGTAACTACAAGAATTTTTAGGGTGTCTGAAATTGGAAGGTTCAGTTGTGGTATGTCAATGGTGGTGAATTTGTTTGTGTTGTGTTGCGAGGTGAGTACTAAGCATTGGGTGAGTTTCAGCTTGAATGCGTCCGCCCATGTGTGCATGATATGTAGGCTTTGGTTGATTTCATTGGAAATTTCCTTTAAGTCTTGTTTAAATGGGATGTAGATCGTTACGTCATCTGCATATATGTATGGGTTAAGGTTTTGGTTTGATAGTAGTTTCGCCAAGGGTATCATCATTAAGTTGAATAGGGTCGGTGAGAGGGGGGATCCCTGTGGGACTCCACATTCAGGTATCCATGTAGCTGATGTAGTCGAGTTCGATGTCACTTGGTATGATCGTGTAGTTAAGAACCCCTTGAACCAATTGAGAACATTTCCTCCTATTCCGAAATACTCGAGGATGTGCAATAGTATTCCATGATCAACCATATCAAAGGCGCTGGACATGTCAAATTGTAGAAGTAGTATGTTCTTGCCAGTTGCAATCGTTTGTTTAAATTTATTCATGAGAGTAACTAGTACTGTTTCCGTACTGTGGTTGGGCCGAAATCCTGACTGGGAGTCGTGTAATATTGAGAATTTGTTTAAATAGTTTGTGAGTTGTTTGGTACCATCCCTTCTGTTAGTTTGGTTATTAAGGGTATGAATGCTACTGGTCTATAGTTGGTTAGTTCGATTTGGTTGGTTATACGATTTCCGGGTAACAAATATGTATTCTTTGAACCAGAACAACTTAAAACTTTTTTGGACATGAAAAAGCTATCAAATAGACTGGAGCAGGGCCGGTCTTAGGGCGAGGCGACCGCATAGGACCTCGCGCTCAAGGGGGCCCCATGCGGCCGCCCCGCCCCCGACCACCCTAGTTCCAGTCCCCCTCCCTCTGAATTTTAAAAGTTACCTTGTCGGGTTACAAGTAGCGCCGTGGCAGGAGTGAAAAGCGTGCGAGCTGCTCGGCGCTTCAGGAGCCTTCCTTTCCTTCTCTGAGCTCTGGTCCTGCCGTCGTGGAAACAGGAAATGAGGGCGGGACCGGAGCTGAGAGAGGGAAAGGAAGGCTCCTGACGTGCTGAGCAGCTCGCACGCTTTTCACTCCTGCCGCGGCGCTGCCTGTAACCCGACGAGGTAACTTTTAAAATTCAGAGGGAGGGGGACTGGAGCTCGGAGGGAGGCCTTGGAGGAAGGGAGGCCTCAGAAGGAGGGGGGCCTTGGAGCTAGGAGGGAGGGAGGGAGGCCTTGGAGCTGGGAAGGAGGGAGGAGCCTTGGAGGGAGGGGGGCCCTGGAGCTCGGAGGAGGGGGGCCTCGGAGGGAGGGGGATGGTCCTGGAGCACGGAGGGGATGGCCCGGGAGCTCGGAGGGAGGGGTGGCCGGCCCTGGAACTGGGGTGGGGCGGGGCTAGGATGGGGCCCCATCAAATTGGTCTGCACAGGGCCCCACACTTGCTAAGACCAGCCCTGGCCTGGAGTGAATGATAGAAATAGATTAAGTAAAGGATATAATGGGAACTAAGGCCAGGCCATTTACTATTTTTTTTTCTTCTTTGTTAATTTTGATCTCATCTGTAATGCCTAACATTCTATTTGCTTTCTTAGCCGCTGCAGCACACTGAGCAGAAGGTTTCAGCGTATCAATGATGACACCTAGATCCCTTTCTTGGTCGGTGACTCAATGTGGAACCTTGCATGACATAGCTATAATTCAGATTCCTCTTTCCCACATGCATCACTTTGCACTTGCTCACATTAACGTCATCTGCCATTTAGACGCCCAGTCTCGTAAGGTCCTCTTCTAATTTTTCACAATTCTCCTGCGATTTAACTACTTTGAATAGCTTTGTGTCGTCAGCAAATTTAATTACCTCACTAGTTACTCCCATCTCTAGGTCATTTATAAATATGTTAAAAAGCAGCGGTCCCAGCACAGACCCCTGGAGAACCCCACTAACTACCCTTCTCCATTGAGAATACTGACCATTTAACCCCACTCTCTGTTTTCTACCTTTTAACAAGTTTTTAATCCACAATAGGACACTACCTCCTATCCCATGACTCTCCAATTTCTTCTGGAATTTTTCATGAGGTACTTCGTCAAATGCCTTCTGAAAATCCAGATACACAATCAAGCTCTTTTTCAAAGCACTTAGCCTCCTAAAGTTCCATAGAAACCTATGGAACTTAGCCTCCCAAAGTGTTTTGAAAATATGCCTCAATATCAACCGACTCACCTTTATCCACATGTTTGTTCACCCCTTCAAAGAAATGCAATAGATTGGTGAGGCAAGATTTCCCTTCACTAAATCCATGTTGGCTTTGGCTCATTAATCCATGCTTTTGAATATGCTCTGTAATTTTTGTTCTTTATAATAGTCTCTACCATTTTGCCTGACACCGACATAAGACTCACCGGTCTATAATTTCCTGGATCTCCCTTGGAACCTTTTTTAAAAATCGGCGTTACATTGGCCACCCTCCAATCTTCCGGTACCGTGCTCGATTTTAAGGATAAATTACATATTACTAACAATAGTTCTGCAACTTAATTTTTCAGTTCTATCAGTACTCTGTGATGAATACCATCCGGTCCAGGAAATTTGCTATTCTTCAATTTGTCAAATTGCCCCATTACTTCCTCTAGGTCTATAGAGATTTCATTCAGTTTCTCCGACTCATCAGCTTTGAACACCATTTCTGGCACTGGTATCTCTCCCAAATCTTCCTCAGTGAAAACCGAAGCAAAGAATTCATTTAATCTCTCTGCTATGGCTTTGCCTTCCCTGATCGCCCCTTCTATCCCTCGGTCATCAAGTGGTCCAACCGATTCTTTTCTGGCTTCCTAAAAAAATGTTTACTATGTGTTTTTGCCTCCAATGCAATCTTTTTTTCAGAGTCCCTCTTTGCCTTCCTTATCAGTGCTTTGCATTTGACTTGACATTCCTTATGCTGTTTCTTATTATTTTCAGTCTGTTCCTTCTTCCATTTTCTGAAGGATTTTCTTTTAGCTCTAACAGCTTCCTTCACCTCACTTTTTAACCATGCCGGCTGTCGTTTGGTCTTCTGTCCTCCTTTTTTAATACATGGAATATATTTGGCCTGGGCTTCCAGGATGGTGGTTTTGAACAGCATCCACGCCTGATGTAAATTTTTGACCCTCAAAGTTTTTTTTTTCACTGTTCTTCTTATTTTATCATAGTCTCCTTTTTTTAAAGTTAAACGCTAACGTTTTGGATTTCCTGTGTACACTTCAAAGCTAATATCAAATTTAATCATATTATGATCACTGTTATCAAGTGGCCCAGCACCATTATCTCCCGCACCAGATCATGCGCTCTACTAAGGACTAGGTCTAGAATTTTTCCTTCTCTCCTCGGTACCAGCTGCTCCATAAAGCTGTCCTTGATTTCATCAAAGAAATTTTACCTCCCTAGCATGCCCCGATGCTACATTTACACAGTCAATATCGGGGTTATTGAAATCACCCATTATTATTGTGTTGCCAGTTTGTTTGCTTCCCTAATTTCCTTTAACATTTCTACATCCGTCTTTTCATCCTGGCCAGGCGGACGGTAGTACACTCCTATCACTATCCTTTTCCCCTTTACACATGGAATTTCAATCCATAGGGATTCCAAGATATGTTTTGGTTCCTGCAGAATTTTCAATCTATTTGATTCAAGGCTCTCCTTAACATACAATGCTACCCCTCCACCAATTCGATCCACCCTCTCACTACGATATAATTTGTACCCCGTTATGGCAGTGTCCCACTGGTTATCCTCCTTCCACCAGGTCTCAGAGATGCCTATTATATCTAATTTTTCATTTAGTGCAATATATTCTAACTCTCCCATCTTTTTTCTTAGGCTCCTGGCATTCGCATATAGACATTTCAAACTGTGTTTGTTGTTCCTATTTACATCATGCTCAGTACTTGACTATTAATTTGCAATCTTTTGTTCTATTTTTATTTAAGAACACCTGTGGGCTCATTTTCGATAAAGGACGTCCATCTTTCGACATAAATCGGAAGATGGACATCCTTCTCCCAGGGACGTCCAAATTGGTATAATCAAAACCCGATTTTGGACGTTTCAAACTGTAGTCCGTCGCAAGGATGTCCAAAGTTCAAGGGGGCGTGTCAGAGGCATAGTGAATAACACTGGACGTCTTTGATGCATAATCAAAAAATACAAGGACGTCCCTGACGAACACTTGGACGTTTTCACCCGGACATGTTTTTCTTACGAATAAGGCACAAAAAGGTGCCCAAAATGACCACCGGAGCGAATTGGGGATGACCTCCCGTTACTCCCCCAGTGGTCACTGACTACCTCCCACCCTCAAAAAAACATTTAAAAATATGTGGTGCCAGCCTCAGATGTCATACTCAGGTCCATGACAGCATGTGCAGGTTCCTGGAGCAGTTTTAGTGGGTACTGCAGTGCACTTCAGACAGGTGGACCCAGGCCCATACCCCCCCCCCCCAACTGTTACATTTATGGATGGAACAGCGAGCTCTCCAAAACCCACAGTACCCATATATAGGTGCCCCCTTTCATCTGTAAGGACTATGGTAGTGGTGTACAGTTGTGGGTTTTGGGGGGCTCAGCACACCAGGTAAGGGGAGCTAGGTTTCTGGGAGCATTTTATGAAGTCCACTGCAGTGCCCCCTAGGGTGCCCGGTTGGTGTCCTGGCATGTCAGGGGGACCAATGCACTACAAATGCTGGCTCCTCCCACGCCCAAATGGTTTGCACTTGGACATTTTTGACATGGACGTCTTTGGTTTCAAAAAGCGCTGAAGTCAGAAACGTCCATGTCTAGAATCTTGGAAATATAGCCTAGACTCAGTATGGTTAAAGGCCAATAGTCTAAAAAAAAAAAAAAAGATGCTGATTTCAGACACAATGGAGACTCTGAACCAAGGCTGGGATCCAAATAGAGCAGAGTCTTCAATGATGCAAGAACCAGACTCTGACGAGTCCAAAGCAGAGTTTTGAGTGAAAACTGGAGCCTCTGAAGTGATAGCTGAACTAGAAGCTGGAACTGTGATTCTAGAGCAAAAGCTGGAGCTACTACTGCAGGAATTTCTAAGGTGGAGTCACAACAGTTGGAGTTACCACAGTACAGAAATCACGGGAGATGGAGTCACAAGAGCTGCAACTGAAACTGAAGTCACCAGTAAAGGCCCAGACTTTTTTTCCATGATCTGGTACCTCAAACATTATGAGGACTCTCATTAAGTGACAGTTAACCCCGCTTTCAATCTCACCTGAGTTTATTACCGTGTTCAGCAAGATTATAGAAAGGATAAACCAGTAGCGTTGTCAGCCCTGCAATTTTGGGGGTGACAATGCACTCCTGTCATCTCCTCACCATGTGTGTATGCTAGTCATACCTTTACTGGGACTCAGAGCAGGAAGGAAGCAGCATAAGGAGGAGGGGGGTGGCGGCGGCAATGTATTCATTTGGTTGGCAGGGCCTCAGCATCCCCACCAGCAAAGGTAAAGGGGGTGCTGCAGTTCTGGAGGGGCCAAAGCCCAAATGAGGGGACCCAAGGGCCCCCCCTCCCTCATGGATACATACCTGGGACAAACTGCTTGGCTGCAAGCGGGAGTTAATTTTACTCCCTCAGTCTTCAGGAAGGGCATAGTTCATCATGCTTAGAGTAGAGAGACACTAGCTTGGAGCTGGAGTAGCAGTCAGGAAAAAAAAGGCTCCACCAAGCCTACTCCTTTACCAGCTGGTGACATACTGATGTCTTGGAGAGGAAACAGCATAGCATATCCAAAAAGCCTGTGGAATAGGAGCAGGAAGGCAGGAGCAGAGGAAATATTGTGTTGCAGAAAAACTCCAAGAGCAGGCTTCAGAAAAAGACCCCTGGGCTCTCCCAGTGACTCATTAAGTACAGCCCTAGAAACAAGAGAGGATTAGCTGGCTAGAGCTCGCCTATGCTCGCCAAGTCAGCTATCACCAGTGGACCGAGACCATTCATTTAGAGCAGGGGTTCTTACAGGTCTGGCTTAAGGCATGAGCCAGATGAGGCACTATCTCAGTGCACTAAAAGTCTGTCTCACCAGTTCACCCTTCACAGCAGCCAGAGCTTGTTCTGTTCTGGCTGTTGTACTCCTCTTCTTATTCTGCCACTGGCACAATTAGGTTTCAACACAAGGACAGGTATTTTCTGTTTTTGCATTTAAACCAGTTCTGGGTTAAATCTGTGATTTCTTCAGACCTCTTATCTAACCTGAGGTAGCCACCCCAGTGTAAGCCTGTCCCCAAAGCCCCTCCCTTCTCCCAACCTCACCCCTTCAACTCCTCTCTTCTCTCCCATATCACCCAGACATTCATGTTGAAACCCTGACTCACCTCTCCTGGGGGCAGGATCAATCCTGGGCCCAGCATCTGCCTTCCTCAAAATAGCACCACTGCCTTCTAGTGGTAGTCCCATGGTACTTCCTCTAGGAGGTTTAAGCTGCCATATAAGGGCTTTTAATTTGCTTACTTTCTGTGCACTAATAGTTGCCTGTGTAAAAGGTTTTTTTTTACTCCTTTATAACTTAAGGTGTTACAGTAGAAAGTTATTGCAATATTCTGCTTTGTGTTTGGTTCCCAGTAGAATCTGTTTTATCTGACCTTTGCTTATCCAATATACCTCAGAGATGTCACAACATTGTCATTGAAATTTGCGCTGGTTTCTTTTCCTCTTTCCTTGCATCACTATTTAGTTAAAAGGCAGAAGTGCTAGGTAAGATTCACAGCAATGTTAAGTTTTAAACTCTTTGTTACTGCTTCCTCTTTTGAAACATGCACTCAATATTCTTCTATTTTATCCCTCGGCCACTTGTTCTGTATTATCCAACAACCTGCCGGTCACATTTACATCAGTTAGTCGAGAGACTGCTATATTTTCATTGGTTGGGGAACTGCTGTTGTGTAGAGAGAGGGTCCAAATCCCATATTCTCCAATCCAAAACTTACTAACTTCCCAAAATTATCTGGTACTCAGTTTTTGCACCCTGTATCCAAACTGGTGTATCAATTCTGAGAGGGAGCCAATGGCCTGAAGTTGAATTGGAGCACAGCTGTTGCCAGTGGTGTACTGTTGGGAGGCAGACTGGTGCCCTAGTGGTTACAGTTGAATTCAGGACAGCCAAAAACCCTTTGAGGCTATGTAGGAGTGGCTTGCATCCTTCCAGAAACAAGGTTATCCTTTGTAGGTCTGCTCACTTGAAAAGGCAATATATGAAGCCCACGTTAAAGACATTAGTAGCATACGTGTCAGGATTTTTCCTTTCCCACTGCTGGCACTGGCTCATAAAACTCTCCAAACTTCCCTTGAGTTTCAAAAAATCTTCTGGGAAGGAGAAGGGGGGGGAGGGGTCAATGAATCCACAACTTCAGGGAATCCCTTTGGGGATAGGCTGGCACGTTTGGTCAGACCACTGCTCTTTGAGTTTTGAGGCCTCATTTGTTTACTGAGAGATTTTTCATAGCTCTCCACAGTCTGGGTTAGCCATCTTGTTAGCAAACTGCATGTTTCATGTTCTTTTTTTGGGATATTTTGAAAGTTTGCTACCCCTTATGTATTTTTTCACATGTTAATGTTTCCATTAGCACGTGGCCATTACCACCACCCGTTTTGTAGGTGGTAAGGGCTCATAAACTAATCCCATGTAAACCAGTTAGCGCACAGTAATGTGGGTGTGCTAACTGATTCATATTATTAAGCCCACTCTCTGCCCCCTGGACACATCCCCTCTTAGAAAAATTAAAAGGTTTTAGTGCATGGTTTATGTGTGCACATTGGGCTTTTACTGCAGGACACTTCAGCATGCCCCATGGTCAGCCCTTTTAAGCTGTCACATGGTGTTTGCTGATCGGTTGGCTGGTCTTTTGTTCTCTCTGTGGATTTACTTGTTTTTATAACCACGTGCATACACGAAGGAATTATTCAAGCCAATCAGCTTCTTCTCAGAGAAAGTTGTTTGTGACCCCTGAGGCAGGCGCTTTGGCGCCAAAACACGGACTGTGTCGGGTCCTTGATAATGAATATTCTGAATAAACTGTTTTTTGATATTATCTCCCTATTGGTTTGCGCATTTGTTAGCCTCTACTTTTGCTGTTTTGCTTTGACTCTCCGTGGAGACTCCTCTTGTCTCCTTGGATTTGCTTTATACCTGTTGAGTTACCATTGAAAAGGCATGAGCTAAAAATCATTCCCCCTCCCATCCCCCCCAACCACTGTTCCCGTTAAGCTGAGTGGGAGTCCTGCAGAGCTTGCCTGTCCCGCACCGCCCACTGGCAGAACCATAGGTAGAGGACTCCCGCTCAGCTTAGAGGGAACAGTGCCCCCCCCCCCCCTCAAAACCTACCCACCAGTACCAGTATTGAGCAGTTTGTCTCATAAGGTTGTTGAATATTAACACAGAGTAAGCAGTGACTATGTTAATATTTAAACATTGCTACTGGGTATTAATCCCCCCCTCCCCCCCCCCCAAGGCAGGTACAGGGATGTGCCAAATCACTGCTTTATCAAGTGTGAAAATATGGAGCTAAATAAAAAGTGAGTGAAAAGTCAGGCTGTAGAAATCAGATTTAAGGAGGTATGGGCATTTAAAAACTGGTCATGAAACATTATCACAAACAGAGTACTAAAACGCTGGCTGTGAGACCACAATGAGCTAAGTGGCACATAGCAATGTGTTGTATAGATCTGAATGACCAAATATTTTACAAAAGCATACATGAGAGAAATTCCACTTCAGTTGCACTTAAAAACATATTTAAAAAATGGCATGTGTATATCATATCAGTTCCCAAGGGGCTATGATTAGATATGCAGCTTGGGCATGAAATAACAATATGCCAGATGGTTGGAGATATGAATGCCCTGTAGTGGAAAAGTTTATGGCCAACCATTATACGACTATTAGTGGTTGTTTATGGGCATTCATTATAAAATCAAGGAGTGTTTCTATATATTTTTGAACAATTATTTTCTTCCAAGCTGGTGTTCACTCAAAAAAAAATGGCTGCCATGAACATCCATTGCATTCTAGCATTAGGGAATTTTGTGTCAATTAACACTTCTTTATCTTACACGGCTTGATTTATTTTTAAAGCTTAAAATAAAAATTGTATTACATTTCTGGAAAGAGGCTTGGGTATGTAAAATGCGTTTACACTTTGCATTGTAGGTGCAATAGTTAAGACACCACCGCGGTCTTTTCTGAAGCATTTACTGTAGGGTCCTTTTACTAAGTTGCGGTTAAAGTTAGCCATAACGTGCTCTTCCACAGGTTTTTCCGACGCGCTAAGGCCATTTTTACCACAGCTGGAAAAGGGTCAACTTTTAATTTGTTCAGGGCTTCTTTTACCAAGCTGCAGCAAAAGGAGGCCTGTGCTAGCATTGGTGCATGTATTTCACGTGCGCTGAGGCCCCCTTTACTGCAGCAGGTAAAAGGGAAGTCTTTCTTTTTTGCAGGAAATGGTCATGAGGCAAGTAAAGCACTTGCTGCATGGCCATTTCAGGGGTGGGTAGCCCTTACCGCCACCCATTGAGATGGCGATAAGGGCTCCTGCGCTAACCCAGCAGTAACCGGGCAGCATGCAGCACTTCCCGATTACCACCGGGTACATGGGTACACCTCAGCACTACAAAAATAAATATACTTTTGTAGCGCCAGATATGACAGCTCGCTGGGGGTGGGAAGTACCGCCAGGCTGCTGCGATAGCCCAGTGGTACTTCCTGTTTAACGAGCGGTAAGCCTGTGTTGGGCTTACCGCCACTTAGTAAAAGGGGCCCTCAATTAATGGCTATGTATTAATGTTGCCATTAGAGTATGGCCATTAAAAAAACACGGGAGCACTTACCGACAACTATTTTGTAGGTAGTATAGGCTCCCACGGTAATCCTGTGCTAGTCAGCATGTGGTAAGGTGGACACGCTGACAGATTAACACTGAAATACCAACTTTCTGCAGGGCTAGATCACACAGGTTGGGAACTTACCTCAGGATGCCTGAGTGTGTATCATGGTAAGCCCTTTTAAGGTGTGGTAAGTGTGTGCTAGCACTTGCCACAGCTTAATAAACCCCCGTTTGTTTAAGCAAAAAACAACATACTTCAGACAAAAAAAGAGACAGTCCATCATGTCATTCTTAATAAATAGTCCTTGTTAAAAAATACATTCACAAAACAAAAAATTTCCATGGATTGCTAGTTGATTCTTTCTAAGGCATATTTATTTATTTATTTATTGCACTTGTATCCCACATTTTCCCACCAATTTACAGGCTCAATGTGGCTTACAGAGACCTGTTATACCAGGTTAAATAAAACAATTGGTATTACATAGAGGTAAAGGAATACAGGGCGGTTTGAACAAGTCGTTATTGGAAGATACATCAGGTAATATTGTTGTTGTCGAGGGTCTGTCCTTCCATCTATTCACATCTGCTTGTACATGTGTAAACAGATGTGCTCCTAGTAAGTTAACCAGATGTGCTGGTAGAAGTGCCCAGCTCCACCAGCAACGATCAGTCCAGGGTCATGGCGGTACAGTGTTCAATGCTAGAGGGTTCCCAGCTCCTGCCAATGAATATATTCATTTATTTATTTGAAGGCAGTTGTATGCTGCTGAATCCAAAATATTCAGACAAAATAAGCACATCATAAAAACAGAAATGCAATCACATACAAAAAAAAAAAAAAAACACAGACCATGTAAAAGAATAACAAGATACTACTGCATGTAAAATAGGGACTTAACCTTTAAAAAAAAATGATGTATTGGTTTTGGAAAATAAAATGTTTTCACTTTCTTTTGAAAAACAGCAAGATCAGCAATATCTTGAACAGCTGCAGGTAGTGCATTCCACCAGTGGTGTAGCTAGGAATGAATGGACCCTGTACAAAAAAAAAACATAATAAGATGGGCCCTCCTATGATGCCATCGTTCCCAAGGTAGTGAGGACCATGGGGATGAAAAAGAGGAGGAGGAGGAGGAAGAAGAATCCCTTAAGAGCTCCAGTAAACAAATCCTGCAAAAAGCAAATTCCAGACCTATATATAGCTGTCACAGTTATATAAAAAGAAACCGAAACACAAGATATCAGAGATGCACATTTTCCAAATCTGACATACTTATAATTAATAAATTCAGAAAAGGAACTTTTTTCTACCTTTGCTGTCTGGTCATTCCTTTGATCCCAGTGTCTCTTTTTTACTTTTCTCTGTTTTTTCTTAACTCTCTTTACAGGATCTCCTGTGCTTTTGACATTTCTTCTCTATGTCCACTATTCAATTTTATTCTGTCCAGTATCTCCCCTCTGTGTCCCTATCCCTATCCTCCCTCCATATTCAGCAACTGTCCTCTCAGTGTTTATAGCCTTCCTCTATAGTCAGCATATTTCCTCTTTCTCCCTTTCCCTATGCTTCTTTCATGATCTGCATTTCCTGTTTGTGTCCCTGTCCCTCCCCATGTCCAGCTTCTCTCTTCTCTTCCTCTTACATCCCCACCCCTGGTCCAGCATCTCTCTCTGCCTCCCTCTGTTGGTCCAGCATCTCCCCCAGTCCAGTCTCTCTATCTCTCCCTTCCATCAACCCCCAGACCAGCATTTCTCCCCACTCCCCTTTGCTCCAGGTCTCTCTTTTCTTTCCCTCTGCTTTCCAAGCATCTCTCCCCCTGGTCCAGTCTCTCTCTTTTCCTTGCACCAATCCCCCAGTCCAGCATTTCTCCCCCCTTTTCCCCTCCCCTTTGCTCCTGGTCTCTCTCTCGCCCCTCTGCTTCCCCCTCCCCAGTTCAACATCTCACCCCTTCCCTTTGCTCCAGGTCTTTCTCCTTTCCTTCTGCTTCCTCCCCCCCCCCCATTCGCATCCCCTCCCTCGTCTTTGCTCCAGGTCTCTCTCTCTCCCCCCCATTCCCCCTCAGTTCCGGCATCTCTTCCCTGCTTTCCCAGCATATCTATAACCCGCTTCCGCATCCTCTCCCTGTCTCCCTGTGCAGGCCTGGAATTGCTCTACATTCCCCCCTCCGCACATGGGCCTGATATCTCTCTACCCTCCCCCCTCACCCGCAGAGGCCTGATATCTCTCTGCCACTCTCCCCAACCCTCAGAGGCCCAGCATCTCTCTGCCACCCCCTCCAATCTGTTCTCAAAGCACACGGTGGCCCCACCTGGGCTTTTTCTGAGCCACATCCTGCTTACAGGGAAGTTACATCATAGAGGTGGGACACAGCCCAGGTGGGGCCAGGCAGAGGCAACTTGTTGCAATCGCCATCTCTGCCAGTGACCCACAGTGCTTTGAAGACTGGGGAGAGGGGTAAGAGATACCAGGCTGCATGGGTATGGGAGGAAGGGGAGGTTGGAGAGATGTTAAACCTGCAGGGGGGAGGGGATGGGGGATGGCAGGTGCCTAAGAAAAGGAGGGATGCTGGGTTTGGGGGAAGGGAAGGAGGTTCATCACTGCAGGCAGCCCCTACCATTGGGTGGCTGTAGGCATTTTACTGGGCTCAATCAATGGTAGATATGCCCCTGCATTCCACAACATTGGTGAAACTACCAAAACACCCTTTCACAAGTAACACTTTATCTGATTTCTATAATATGTGGGATCAAAAGTCTGCAAGCAGGACCATACTGGTTGAGCTGACTCATAACAATCAATTATTGGCATTAACAAGCACTTAATTGGCAGCAATGAGGAGTTACATAAAGATCTGCTCCTATGACCTATTCTATAACATGTGCACCTAAATTTCATAGTGTGCAACTCCAAAGGAAGTGTGGCCGTGAGGGGGGTGGGATGGTCAGGGGCATTCCCAGAAATTAGTTGCGAGGTTATAGAATACCTGAATTTGCGCACCTAACTGCCATCGGTCGGCCATGAGCATTTACACTGGCAGGCGTAAGTTCTCACAGTCAACGTTAGGTGCAAAGCAGAGCACCCTTTACATTATACATTACATTATACATGATAAAGGGGATGGGACGACTTCCCTATTGTAACCTGGAGGTTAATAAAGTAAATAAAATTACCTGAGTGTTCCCAAAGTTCCATTGTGGCCAGCAACACAGGTTCTTGGAATTTGCTGAGACCTGAGCTTCTGTTGGCTGGGCAACAGCAGCTGGCAGTTGCCTGAGGAAGCTTGGCACTGAGAGAGGCAGGTTGTGTTTTTGCAGGCTGTGCACATGAGAGTGTGAGTAGGGTGTTGAAAGTATTTGGAAAGGTGTTGGGGTGTAAGAGAATAAATGAGAATTAATGTAGAAGAGGTTTAAAAGTGGATTTGACAGGAAAAAGGTTGTTGTGGGAGAAGAGCATGAGAAGTGAAGGAGGGTGTTTGAGATAAGAGAGAATTAAAGCTGTGCATGGTCTAGGGAAGGAGTGAAAGTGGGATTGAAGTGGTGAGGGCATAGGCGCCCCGTATAAGAGGCTGCCAGCTGTGACCTTCCCCGCCTGCCTCCTCCCCACATGTAGCAAAAGAAATTGCATTTTCTGCCGCTGCTCACCCTGCTCTGAGCCCGCCCTCAGCTCCCTGACAGCCCTCCGTCCTGGCTCCCCCAAATAGATTTCTGAAAAATATGGCGCGTCGGAGGAGAAAGGAGGGGAAGACGAAGTCATGCGAAAGCATCCAATGCTCGCGCATGCAACCGAGAAAACCAGTAGGGGAGGAGGAGTGCTGACTGCACAACGTCATGCAGCGTTGGCGCCTATGCGCATGCCTCTACTCCACCTTCCCACTTTCACACACTGGCGCCGTGGCGGACGCGGTACCGCCTATGCGCATGTGCTTCCATCTTCCCACTGGCACGCGGTGCCACCAGTGCCTGAACAGGATGGAATGTTGCAGAAGATCGCCCGGTTTGTGGTTGATGCAGGGCAGCCAGCTGTTCGGCGGCAGTGCTTGGCCTCCTTGGCTGTGTGAGGCTGTTATGACTGCTAGCTTGCTGCTAGCTTCATTTTTGACTGCTAGCTTGGCTGTAGCGGTAAGGTAAGAAGGGTCCAGGGACTTTGTGGGGAATGCTGTGTGAGATTATTAAAAATAAATGCGTGGGCCATCTGTAAAAAGTCTAAAGCTGTTCCAGGAGGATAAGCATTAGGCAGTGCCTTAAAAGGTTAATGTAATCTCCCTCTGACTGACTTAATAAAGATATTTAAAAAAAAAAAAAGGTGGAGGACAAAAGATTTTGCTTTCTCTTTTACTTATTTGACAGTTTTTTAAATTTATTTGAAAGCTTCCCATATCTAGATTGAAATATTATGAAAAATAAAAATTGAACATCATTAAAACAGCTTAAAATTATTATAGTTGGTAGAGACAGTAGTTATAATCTCTGTATTTTGTGCTAATTTTTCTACTCTGTTCTATACAGTTGGAGAAATTTCAGTGAGAGTAACCTGTTTCTTGAACTTAAAACTTAACTGTTCATCTGTTTCTGTAATCTGCCTTTGGGAAGCCTGGTGTTATACCTCTTGAAGGATCTACATATGGTCGTTAATAAAAGTAACTAATTGTGAACACTATCCTAAAAGAGTGTTTTGTGGCTCTACTTGAGAATTGTGATATTATGATCCCTTGTTTCCTATTGTTGATGGTCTGTGTATTAGGTTCTGGCCAGTGTAATATTTATGGTACAGTAAGGTTATGAGTGTTTTTTTGCAAAACGTTGTACATAGTGTTTTGCAGTTGAGCAATTGTGGTTAGTATATGCTTTGAGCAACCACTTTATTCTTTGACATATGATACAAATCTAATATCTAAATTTAATAAAAGGTATTAATTGTGATTGTTTTATTTTTACTTATTTTTTTCTGTGTGTTGTCAGACAATTATGGATGTAAGCCCCGCCCCCTTTAGCCTCCCCAAACAGTTGGGCCACCGGCCGCCTATGGGTGAGGGTTTAATGAGAGGTGAGAGTCTGATTCTGACTGTAACAATTATGACTTCAGTGCAGAAGCTCTCTCCAGCCCATAGAATAGGGACGGCTCAGTGAGAGATAGGGGAACAACATAGAATCATTCTGATTAATTTTGTTTAATTTAGCTATCTGACCCCAGTATAATGTACCATCTTTAAAGTCCCTGAGTTAGATATCCTGGGAAATAAAAGGAAAGGACGTCAGGGTTTTGGTTCCTTTTTGGTTCAATTTTTTAGCGAGGTTTAGGGAGAAGAGAGAAACTGGAAGAAAGAGACTGGAGATCCTGATCCAGCAAATAAGGGCCCCCACGCAAGAAAGACAAGTACTAAAAATCTGCTTCAGCAGAAATGTGGGACTGAGCTAAGTGATTCTACCTGGAAAGCATCACAAATTAGTAGAGCTTACACACACTTTTTTTTTTTGTTACATTTGTACCCCACACTTTCCCACTCATGGCAGGCTCAATGTGGCTTACATGGGGCAATGGAGGGTTAAGTGACTTGCCCAGAGTCACAAGGAGCTGCCTGTGCTGGGAATTGAACTCAGTTCCTCAGGACCAAAGTCCACCACCCTAACCATTAGGCCACTCCTCCTCCACTTCACAGAAGCTGTTACCTTTTGGAACACTAAGTGAATAGAGGAAAAAGGGAAGCAGGGAAAGAAGTATACTTACCTGGAAATCTTGGTCTGAGTTCTGCGACCCTGAAAACAGAGTAATCTGTAAGACAAGAATGCAATACAAAGAACCAAATTCTTTATACAAAGGAGAAAAACTATTAATGCATGATAGTTCAAGTAAATAAGTAATACACAAAGTTATTTAAAGAAAAGTACTTATCTGAGAAAGTGAACTGGAAGAAGTGGTATGCACCTGTTGGAAAAATAGAAAGACAAGTGAGAAAGAGTGTTATATACTTGTTGGTAATTGCCTAGAGAATAGGGGGAGGGACTGAAAGATACACTGTTGATATTTGTATACTTTAGAACAGTTTCTAAGTAAGGTGAATTGCTAATGTTATTTTATTAAGAAAATAAGTTCAAGGTTTATATTTAAAGATCCTTAAAATTGGGAAGAAACAATATTTATGCTGAACTTTTATTATTAAAACCTTTTAATTCAACTGAAAAGTGAACTGGCGAGTTCTGTCCAAGGTTGGGAAAAATCTCTGAATTAGTTTATTTTCCTCTCGTGTCTCTTGTAGGCACGAGACGTGGTTAGTGAATTTGTTCTCCCTCCACTTCTGGGTGCTGGGTTCCGAAGCCACGACTACATACGATAGGCGAACAGGACTCAGAGCCTAACATACATCTCCACCAGAAGTGAGGGGGAGTTACACTATGAGGAAAGGCTAAAGCAGCTAGGGCTGTTCAGTCTGGAGAAAATGCGGCTGAGGGGAGATATGATAGAGGTCTATAAAATAATGAGTGGAGTTGAATGGGTAGATGTTTACGCTTTCCAAAAATACTAGGACTAGGGGGCATGCGATGAAGCTACAAAGTAGTAAATTTAAAAAGAATCGGAGAAAATGTTTCTTCACTCAATGTGTAATTGAACTCTGGAATTCATTGCCAGAGAATGTGGTAAAGGCGGTTAGCTTAGCGGAGTTTTAAAAAGGTTTGGACGGCTTCCTAAAGGAAAAGTCCATAGACCGTTATTAAATGGACTTGGGAAAAATCCACTATTTCTGGGATAAGCAGTATAAAATGTTTTGTGCTTTTGGGGATCTTGCCAGGTATTTGTGACCTGGATTGGTCACTGTTGGAAACAGGATGCTGGGCCTGATGGACCTTTGGTCTTTGCCAGTATGGCAATACTTATGTACTAGCTTAGTGCGGATCATTCCAGCACCTACTTTGAGCACCATTTATTGTATTTCCACCTATATATTCAAAGCACAATATACCTAACAAAATCCTGGTAGCAGGGTTTTCTACATGCTGCAACGTGAGAGCCTCGAGAAAACAACATTTGCGTAGTTGAAACATGGATATGTAAAGGTCTGGAAGACTGTGCGTCAGTCTTCTCAAAACCCCCATTTTATAAAATACCTTTTGAATTATCTTATTAACATGACACTTCAAAGACAAATGGGCATTTAAAACTACCTCCAGATACTTCACCTCAAAATTTACAGGATTACTGTAGCCTGGTTTTGGAGTGAGGTTCGTTATTATCATGGTGTGCACAAAATGAACCCATTTTGGAGACATTGACTCCAAGAAAATTACAGTATCATTCAATATAATAGATGTTGTCCCGTGCAACAGATCTGATGCTAAAACTATCAAGGCCTCTGTATTTTTAAGTTTAATCACCTGCTCATGACATTTAAGTCAATTCACCAATGCCTGGAAACAGGCAGAAACGTGTGTCCCAGTTATCTCATCCTCAATCTGAAATGGAGTTATCAGCATAAAACTAATTAGATACCAAAACTCTTCATGACATCACAAAGTGGCTGTACATAGCTACACAGACCAAAGCCACAATAGCACAGGGTGGCACGCTGGCAGGATCACACTAGAGTTGCCACCAGCAACAGGAGAAAATTAAAGGGCTCACGCCCCCAAATTGGAGGACCTCTATATCTCTCCCTCAGGAGGACCTCTGAATCCTGAGGGGTTTCCTTCCCCAGCCTCAACATGGGGATAAAATGTAGGAAGTTCACTCTGCCCACCGAAGCCCTGCCTCTTTCTTAGTGCCCTCATTTATGTATAGACATCCATTGGGGCAGGATCGATTGGGGATTACTTCTGCACCCACTGTCCCTCCTCTAGACTCCAAGGGAGGGAATGAGAACCAGGCTGACCTAACGCTGTAAGGGACTGAGCTTTGGTGGGCAAGGGAACTTTTCTACATTTTGGTTCCAGGTTTGGGCTTGGAATTGGAGATCCTCCAGGGAGAAGGGTTCAGAGGCCTACAACTCAGGCCTGTGGGCCTTTTAATTTTCTCCTGCTACCACTGCACAGAACATGTTTGTGCAATGCCAAGAGCTACACTTTTGAACTTGTTTTTGAGGATTTTATATTCTCATGTATCATTGTTTGAAGTCATATTATTCCAAATTTGGTAAAATTATTTTATATTTAAATGAATAGAGATCATTCATATTGACCCAATATTCAAAGGCACTTATATAGCTGCTAAACATGTGAGTGTCTTATCCATGATTTTTCAAGAACACAAAATGGATACTGCTGCTGGAAATTCTTAGACTGCGCTGGAACTGTCTGTATGGTACTGAGGCAGAGTAAAGGTGTTCTGCCTAGGTATACAAAGATTGGCAGCTGTCTTAAATCACTTAGGGGCTAATTTTTGAAAGAGAAAATACATCTAAAAAGTGAAATAAAGCAGCATTTGGACATTTTTCTCACAAAAACGTCCAAATCAGTATTTTCAAAACCAATTTTTTTTTTAACGTTTTTCTGTGCTGCTCCTCTGCAGACATTTTTCAGCCATAAGGGAACAAAACAAAAATGCTAACGACTAAAACTAAGGTGTTTTGAACCAGACCTGTTTTTAATAATGAATAAGCCACAAAAGGTGCCCTACATGGCCAGATGACCACTGGAGGAATAAAGGAACAACACCCCTAGTGGTCACTGACCCCTCCTACCCACCCCCAAAATGTAATAGAAACAGTACATACCAGCCTCTATGTCAGCCTCAGATGTTATTGCCAATCCTATTAAAGCAGCAAGCAGGTTCCTGGAGTAGCCTAGTGGGCAGTGTAGTGCAGTGCACCGGCCCATAATCCACCCTAACTGTTACACTTGTGGTGGAAAGTGTGAGCCCTTCAAAACCCACCAAAACCTACTGTACCCACATATAGTTGACACATGTAGCCATAAGGGCTATTGTAGTGATGTACAGTTGGGTACAGTAGGTTTTTTGGTGGGTTTTGGAGAGCTAACTATACATTATAAGGGTGCAATGGTGAAATGTCTACCTTGGAGCTTTTACATGAAGTCCACTGTAGCACCCCCTAGGGTGCCCCACTGCTCTCCTGGGATGTTTGTGTGCCCAGTCTACTAAGTGCCCAGTCACTTAACCCTCCATTGCCCCAGGTACAAATAAGTACCTGTATACAATATGTAAGCTGCATTGAGCCTGCCATGAGTGGGAAAGTGCAGAGTACAAATGTAAAAAAAAAAAGAATACTGGCCCCTCCTACATCCCAATGGTTTGATTTTGTTCATTTTTCACTTGGTCATGAGTTTTTTTGGAAATAGTCCAAAAAGATAGATGCACTAAGCACAACAACGTGTAGGAAATGGCCATTTTCAAAGAAAAGAGATAGACCTTTTTCTAGTTTGAAAATGGTCATTTTTACTACTCGATTTCTGGACGATGTCATCAAAGCATCCAATGTCAGATTTGGACATATCAAAAATGAATGGATAGCTGTTCAATATCACTGCTATCTATACAGCTCAGGTACATTCAGCACCATGACAACAGAGGAACTGAATATAAGCAAATGTTTTGAATGCGATGGCCAGTGTTTTATAAAATGCTCACTGTGGGGTTTAAATATTGATTCACTATCCCCACCCCCTTTTACAAAGCTGTGCAGCGATGAGCTGTGTCGGCATTACCAACCCCGCTGCTGTTAGCACTGCTTTGTAAAAGGAGGAGGGCATGGCACGTGAAGGACTATTTTAGATAGAAGGTAGAAACAGGAACTGAAACATCCAGGTCAGGATGTATATAAATCTGGTAGTATTTTAGAACAGGATCTGCCAATGTATGCACCGGTTACATGTGGCAGGAGTACCCATTTTATAAACATGAACATGGATAACATCAGTAGAGGAAACATGGCTACATATATGTTTAAGTGTCAGCACATACATACAGTATGTATGTAGGTATTTTAGAACATATATGAGTATGTGCTGGCATGGAAACATGTATGTTTGTCATTTTAGAAATCTACATGTCTGTGACTTCCCAAGCTGTGTCATTGCCTGATATAATTTGCCAGTATATGTCTCTTGGGGGGGGGGGGGGGGGGGGGGGGGAAGAGAAGGGGAACAGAAAACACTGGGGGACTGAAGGAGTGATGTCCCCTAATCCCTCTTGTAGAATGCATCTCAAAACGCGTGCCTTTAATTAAATCTAGATATTGATCTCAGAGAATATAAATGTGTATTCCCCCTCTGGAAATGGAGAATGCGTGTATTTTGTAATGC